>NC_073255.2:83700000-84950000 GCF_029289425.2 Pan paniscus | reverse complement strand
GGAGATACAGAGGTAGGATAGGTTTTGATGGGAGCTGGGCCAGTGGATGTCGGTGGGGAAAAGTACCAGGAGCTAAATGTGGGAGCTACAACAGAAGAGCGTGTTCTGGACAGCATCATGGGTCTCATAGTTGCAGAATCATTTAGAAGAATGAAGACAGAAGGACAGGAGACTCCTAAGTAGATAGCATCAACGTTGACCCGCTCAAAGTGGAAAGTGGGCTCAAAGTCAGGAACAGAGATTTTCTGGGCCAGCAGATTACAGAATCTGAAGATTTCTTGGAACAAGAAGATTTCTTAGAACTGTGGCCACCAAATGAACCATGGTTATGGAGGCCTGGGGGCAGGCAGGACAGGGAAAGCAGAAGCCCTCTTGGTGCCACCGTTAGGAGGACAGAGATGACTCAGTGGTTTAGGGGAGACATATCCATAATAGGATATGTGCTGTTACTCACAGTTCTGCATTACTGAGGATACATCTGCAGAGCAGTCCTGGGTTAGCAAAGGGACCAGACGTCCTTAGGGTTTCTACTCCACACCTTTCTCCTTACACAGGTGTCCCCATGTGGCAACAAGCTGGCCATACTCGATGTACTCCTGCATCTGGGGTGGTTTGCTGTGCACTACCCAACGATGTGGACTTGGGACCATGGGAGAGGATGCTTCCTCATTCCAGGGATTCCTGGGCCCCTCTGCTGGCCTCAGGCAGGAAAGGGTTGGGGAGTTGTGATGGGGTACATGAATGATGGGTTCGGAGATCCAAACTTGGGGAAACCATGAATCTCGGAGACTGAAGAAAGAACCTCAAGTCATGGGGAGCTGCAGAGTTTATGAGTCTTTGGGGCTCCTCATTGAGGCAGAGCTAGTCTGCATCTCAGGGACTCCCTTTGCCCCTGGGTCACAACCTAAATAGTTGGAAAGCTGTTTGTTCTCTGGGTGCCCTGGGACCCATTTAGATGCAGTATCAGAGCATGGCATAGCACAGCTGGAAACTGTCTTAACAGTGGGGTCCTGGGGTTTTAAACAGATCCAAAAACCCTAAGGGGTTGCTTAAAAGGAGTCTCTGGGAAAGTAGAGGCAAAGAGGGCATGACAGAATTGGCCACCAGCTGGCCTACATAGAGTCTTTGTGCAAATTAGAAAAAGCAGCCCTGTTGGGTAGATGCATCCCTTTGGGTACATGCCTGGTACCAGACAGAATATTTTTGCAAAGAAAAAGACATATGATTTGGCAAATGAACTGCAGGCTGGATTTGTGGTGCCTTTGTGCAGTGTACAACCTACTCAACCATATGTAGGCTGCATCATGACCCTTTGAAAAATCTCCACGTCTTCACACCCAGAACTTGTAAATGTTATCCCTCATGGCAAAGGAGACTTGCAGATATGATTAAGTTAATGATTTTGAAATGGGGAGATTAGCCTGGATTATTGAGTGGATGCAATGTAATCACAAGCGTTCTTATAAGAGGGAGGAAAGAAGGTCAAAGGAGGAGGTAGGAGATGTGATTCCAGGAATGGGTCATGCGCCAAGAAGTGCAGGTGGGACGCTTCTAGAAACTGGACATGGCAAGAAAACAGATTCTCCCCAAGAGCTTCCAGAAGGAATGAGTCCTGCCAATTCCTTGACTTCAGCTCTGTGAGATCTGGACTTTTGACCTCCAGAACAGTAAGATAATAAATTTGTGTTGTTTTAAGCCACCAAGTCAGTGGTAATTTGATACAGAAGTAGTAGTGTATTAGTTCGTTTTCATGCTGCTATAAAGAACTGCCTGAAACTGGGTAATTCGTAAAAGAAAGAGATTTAATTGACTCACAGTTCCGCATTGCTGGAGAGGCCCCAGGAAAGTTACAACCATGGCGGAAGGCAAAGGAGAAGCAGGATGGAATGAGTGCAAGCAGGGGAAATGCCAGATGTTTATAAAACCATCAGATCTCGTGAAACTCACTCATTATCAATGAGAACAGCATGGGGGAAATTGCACCCAGGATCCAATTACCTCCAACTGGTCCTGCCCTTGACACGTAGGGATTATGGGAACTACAATTCAAGGTGAGATTTGGATGCGGACACAGAGCCAAACCATATCAAGTAGGAAATAGCTCTTCTGTTGCCTCCTTCCTCAAGCAAGCCTTCTATTTTCATCTGTGACGTATGTTGGAATTCCAAGTAAGATTTCAACTGAAGAAGCAGTACTGCTGCTGAAAGCATTTGAAAAATGCATTGTTAGATGGCAAAGTATTGTTTCAATGTTAAATTTACCGAAGTTGATAACTGCACTGGAGTTCCAGGACAATCTCCTTATTCTTAGGAAATACACACAGAAACATTTAGTGTAGTGCATGGAACTTATTCTCAAATGGTTCAGAAAAATGTGTGTGTGTAACATGCACGTACACACACATATGAAGAGACAGAGTGATAACATAAAACAGGTGGAAACATCTTCACAATAGATAAATCTCAGTGCAGGAATATATATGCATGTTCTTCATGTTCTTACAACTTTTCTATAAATTTGAAGTTATTTCCAAATATCAAAGTGAAGAAGAAAACCTGCTGTGATCCAATTTGATATGATTTGGTCGTGTCCCCACCCAAATGTCATCTTGAATTGTAGCTCCCATAATTTCCACGTGTCATGGGAGTGACATGGTGGGAAGTAATTGAATCATGGGGGAGGTTCTTTCCCGGGCTTTTTCTCATGATAGTGAAAAGTCTCACGAGATCTGATGATTTATAAAGGGGAGTTCCCCTACACACGCTCTCTCTTGCCTGCCGCCACGTAAGACGTGACTTTGCTCCTCTTGCTTTCTGCTATGATTGTGAGGCCTCTCCAGCCATGTGGAACTGTGAGTCCATTAAACCTCCTTTTCTTTATAAATTACCCAGTCTTGGGTATGTCCTTATTAGCGATGTGGGAACAGACTAATACACAACTTCTCTCAGGTTAGCGCTGAGAACTTGGAGAAAGTCATAGGACCTCAGAAATAGTTTGTAGCTAAGCTGAGACCCCTGGCCCCTGATCTTAATGGTGTTTTTTGAGGCAAACACTCCTGGGAGTTGCAGTATATTAAACCAGTTTATTCTAAGTGTTGATGACTTCCCAGGGGCTATTCTTCTGACTATGGGATGTTGGTTGCCCAATGGCTTTCTGACTGTAGGTGGAGCAGGGAAATGATCTCAAAGGGTGACAAAAAGCCTAGAAACTTTCCAGTTTTCTTTATGAGTGATCTTGTCCTAGAGACATCCCATCATGTCATTATTTGCCACTATCCTGAGCATGTAAAGGTGTTGGGATTCACGAACTGTCCTTCCACTAGGTCCCAGGGAAGACTCTGATCATTCATTCATTTATTTATTTAATCAATCAATAAACATTTATTGAACACATGCTATGTGGTCAGTTTATTATAAATGCTAGTCACACAATAACAAATAACATTGCATGAATAAGTGACATAGGTTTGCATGGAGCTTACATTCTAGGGGAGAGAAAGGATTAAGAAGTAAAACAAAAGAAAAATTTTGTTTAGTGGTAAAGAAGATAATAAAAAAGGGTCTTATCATAAGGCAGCAGTTCCCAACTTTTTTGATTGCATGCCTCTTTATCAGAGCATTTTGAGCAGGCTGGGCACAGTGGCTCATACCTGTAACTCCAGCGCTTTGGGGAGGCCAAGGTAGGAGGATCGCTTGAAGCTAGGAGTTTCAGACCAGCCTGGGCGACATAGTGAGACCCCATCTTTACTCCCCCAAATTTTTGAGCACTTGCCATAATCATGCACACATTTAGACATATGCATAAATAATTGTTTATACCTAATATGATGTACCATTGTACTAAGGGATTATAAAACACACAAAATAGAGATGTTATAAAAGTGGGGTGAAACATAACAGATGAAAATTCTCTCACTTTCTTCTTGTTCCTCATTATGTCATCTTTGGCACCCCAGGGGGGTGTGCGGTGCTCTGGGGTCCCCTGAGGGAGAGGAAAAGGGTCAGAATGTCCAAGGAAGGTCTCTCTGGGGAGTAAAAGGAAAATAAAATCTTGCAACCCCAAGCTCACTATGCTAAAGAGAAAGTTAAGCTTGGAAAACTGATTCAGTAAAACTACCTTCTTTTTGTTCCCAGACCGCTGTAATTTCACACGCTTAGTTTATCTTACGTAAAATGTAGATCTACCAAGGGAGACAAACGCAAAACTGACTTTTCCCCCCACTCGGCTCTTTTCACACGTGAAATGTGGATTCAGTGAGTGCTCTTCAAAGCCTCACAATGATGTGGCCACTTGCCTCATGGTCTACCCTCCCCCTCCTGCCCACTCTTTTCCCTTGAAATATTGAAGTTCACAAAATCCTCTTTGGAAAAAGCACAGGCCACAGATCTGACTGTAACTTGTGTTTCATTTTCCCAGGTGTGTCCTCAACCACGGCAAATTAAACCTCTACATCCACTGAGATTTGTCTCTGTCACCTTTGGTTTACAGGGGAGATAGCATTTGCTTTGAGCCATAACCATGGAGAAGGAGTTGCCAAGAGATCTTGGGGAGAAGCTTCTAAGTAGAGGGATCAGTAGTTACCAGACCCAGAGGAGGGAGTGGGCTTGGTGTTTCTGAGGAAGAGATAGACGGTCAGGGTGGCTGGAGCAGAGGGAATGGAAGGAAGAATAGCCAGAGTGCAATCTAAGAGGAAGACGGAAGCCAGATCCAGGAGGCCTGCAGGACTCTCTGGGAGTGTAGATTTCATCCTAACATCACAGGAAGCCATTAGAGGGCTCCCAGCAGGAAAATGGTATAATCACCTTGTGTCTATATATATAGACACATGCATATATATATAGATACATACACATATACATGTATATACATGCAGATATAGATACACACACACACACACACACACATACACACACACATATATATATACACACATTTTTTTTTTTGGTGGGGGGACAGGGTCTTACTGTATTCTCCAGGCTGAAGTGCAGTGGTATGATCTACTCACTGCAGCCCTCAAACTCCTGGGCTCAAGTCATCCTCATGACTCAGCCTCCTGAGTGACTGGGACAAAAGGTGCATGCCACCACAACTGGCTAATTTTTAATTTTTGTAGAGATAGAGGTCTTGCAATATTCCCCAGGCTGGTCTCGAACTCCTAGCCTCAAGGGATCCTCCCACTTTGGCCTCCCAAAGTGCTGGGATGACAGGCATCTGCTACTGCACTTAAACCATATGTACATTTTAAACAATTTTACCAGCTGCTCTTAGAGAACACATTGTAGGCTCAGAAGTAGAAATAGAGAGAGCAGGTAGAGCTTTTTGCAATAGTCTGGGTGGGAGATGATGATGGTTTGAATTAGGGTGGCCAAGGAGCAAGAGGGGAGCGGATGGATTGGGATCTATTTTGGAGGGAGAGTTGACAGTTTGGGTGGGCTATAAAGGGGTGAAGGGTCAGGGCTGCCTCCTGGATTTCTGGCCCGAGTAACTGGATGAAGGGTAGTGCCCTTCACTGACATTGGAACCTGGGGTGAAGGAGGGGCTCAGTGCCACTCCTGATGGGAAAGAGAACAGGTGGACTCTTTTTTTTTTTTTTTTTTTTTTTTGAGATAGAGTCTTGCTCTGTTGCCCAGGCTGGAGTATAGTGGCGTGATCTCAGCTCACTGCAATCTCCACCTTCCCAGTTCAAGCGATTCTCCTGCCTCAGCCTCCTGAGTAGCTGGGATTACAGGTACGGGCCACCACGCCCAGCTAATTTTTTTGTATTTTTAGCAGAGATGGAGTTTCACCATGTTGGTCAGGCTGGTCTCGAACTCCTGAACTTGTGACCTGCCAGGTGGACTCTTATATGTGTGAGTCTGTATACGCATGCAGGGAAGGTCAGGACTGTGGGTGTACATTTGAGCAATGTGGAGGAGAGAGGTGGAGGCTTCTGGGCATGGCTGGCCTGTGCATGGTGTCAGAGAGCAGCGTGTAAGTAGCAGGGGATAGCACAGGAGCCCAGGACAGGAAAAAGATGCAGAAAGCAAAGTATCACTAGACAGGTACTGCACCCTCATTCAGATTTTGCTCCCATTCAGTCGAAATTGTTTTGCATTGTGAAGTGATGTAGCTTTATTGCAGCAGCAGCCATGGGGTCCTGGAGCTGGGAGGCTCAGAGGACCTTTGCTATGGAACAATGTCAAGTTCAGCTCTCTGGCAGCAGGTGGTTGGCTCAGAAACCTCCGCGTGCAGGAGCCCACACTGGTCCCTGAGGAGGCACTTGTGCAGCGCCCCCCGACTTGCCTCCCTAACTCCTCCCTTCCTTTGCATTGCAGCTGGTTCCCAGGGCCTGGAGCTCACAACACCTTGACAAATGATGCAGCCCAGCAAAGCAAATCGCTATTCCAACAGGAGAGATGTAGGCTTCCCCAGGAGGGCCGAACGCATTTTCACATGTTTGTAGAGCTGATACAGTCCCCAGTCACAGATTCCTACAGTAAGCAACAGCATTTTATTTTCTTATAATAACACTTAATATACATATATATATTTATATATATATACAATATATGTATATATATTTTTTTGTCTAGAGACAAGGTCTCACTCTTGCCCAGGCTGGAGTATAGTAGTGAGATCATAGCCCACTGCAGTCTCCAACTCCTGGGCTCAAGCGATCCTCCCATCTCAGCCTCCCAAAGTGCTGGGATTACAGGCATGAGCCCACCCTGTCTGGCCCGGCATTCTCATCTTAACGTAAACATTATTTTCTGCTAACTCCAAGTTTTAAGACAAAGTTTTGCTTCTTTTTAATGAAACGCAGGTTGAAGAATCATTTCTGAAGCCACCTATGACTTGTAAGTTCCTACTTCAAGATTTCACCTTTTTGAGGCCAAACCAATGTATACCTTCCATGTATTGATGTATGTCTTTGCCTACAACTCCGGCCTCCCTAACATATATAAAACCAAACTGTAATCTGACTGCCTTGGGACAAGTTACTCAAAACTTCTTGGGTTTGGGTTTTCCCTGGTCCATGGTCACTCATACTGGTTCAGAATAAACCTCTTTAAAACATTTTACAGAGTTTGGTTTTCCATTAACAAGTTCAAAATACTAATTTTTGAGCTAGCTCCCAGGCATCTAACTAACTGGATACTGGAGGCCCAGGGCTGGCAAGGACCCAAATGGAGACTGAGGGCATCTTTCTCTGCTAAGCCTGAACCCCCATAACTTCCCACAAACACCTCCTATGATAGGGAGCTCTTTGCCATAATCTTCAGGTGTTTCTGACTTCAGAAAATTCTTCCTTAATTCAAGGCAAAACTCTGCCTCTTGTCATTTCCATTTATTGATCCTGATTCTGTCCTCTAGATAGGAAACAAAACAAAGCTTTTCCCCATGAAAGCTTAGGATGAAATGTTCAGTGTTCTTCATAATCTTCAAGAGCTAAACCTTTTTTTTTTTTTTTTCCAGACAGTGTCTCACTCTGTCACCCAGGCTGGGGTGCAGTGGTGCGATTTCAGTCACTGCAACCTCCACTTCCCGGGTTCAAGCAATTCTCATGCCTCAGCCTCTTGAGTAGCTGGAATTACAGGTGCACATCACCACGCCCAGCTAATTTTTGTATTTTTAGTAGAAACAGGGTTTCACCATGTGGCCAGGCTGGTCTTGAACTCCTGACTTCAAATGATCCACCTGCCTTGGCCTCTCAAAGTGCTGGGATTACAGCGTGAGCCACCGCCCCCAGCCTGGCTAAACCTTCTTGAAACTAAATGTTCCCAGGTCCTCTGATCGCTCTTCTGATTATGGCATTTTAGAAGTTCGTCCTTCTGGTCACAGCCTGGGGCCAGGCTGGCCTTGGCTGGTAATGTAGGAAGAGAGGGACCAGATCTGCCCCCCGGGGATCCAGTTGGTATGGATAGGAGGTGCCTATCTGCAGGGCAGAACACAGGCCCCAAGGGGTAATAATGGCTAACATTGATCAAGTGACCAGTATGTGCCAGGATTCAGCTAACTTTTGTTTTTGTTTGTTTGTTTTTTTGAGACAGTTTTGCTCTTGTTGCCCAGGCTGGAGTGCAATGGTGTGATCTCAGCTCACTGCAACCTCCGCCTCCCGGGTTCAAGCGATTCCCCTGCCTTAGCCTCTGGAGTAGCTGGGATTACAGGCATGTGCCACCAAGCCTAGCTAATTTTGTATTTTTAGCAGAGACAGGGTTTCTCCATATTGTTCAGTCTGGTCTCAAACTCCTGACCTCAGATAATCTGCCCACCTGGGCCTCCCAAAGTGCTGGGATTACAGGTGTGAGCCACTGTACCTTGCCTCAGCGAATTTAATGATCACAACAAGACATTAGTCCTTATTCCCACTCAGCAGATGATGAGACAGAGGCATGAAGAGGTTAAGTAACTTGCCCCAGGTAACAGAGCCAGGATGTGGCAGAACCAAATACAAATTTCTCTGTTCTCTCCAGGTCCCCTCTGCTAACCATAATGCCCCCGCAGCAACAACAGATGGTGACCAATGGATTACTCAGAAATTGGGGGTGAGATAGGAGGACTCTCAGTGGCCTCCACATTCTCACTGCCTGCCTATAAACCCAGACTTGGCTCAAGGCCTCCTGAGACTCAAGACCCACTTTTCAGAGCTCAGGAGTTGACGTCACCCAGCAGGAAGCTGGAACTAGAGCAAGGGCTGCTTGGGAGGAGCTGGGATACAGAGGGAGGGGCTGTCAGTGTAAGTGGGAAGCCCAGAGAAATCTCACCACTGCCAGAGGAGAGGGAAGGTGGGGATACACCCTGGTTACTCCTCTCCTCCTCTCTTCCAGGCTTCTGTTTGTTACTTGCACTGGCAATAGGGCCTGGGAAATGTTGACTGCAGGGGTCAGACCCTGTGATAGGAGCAGAGCAGAGAAACAAATCTTGGAGCAAACAGATAAACGACTGGCACATTAGCGAATAGGTGACCTCCAGAAAAGGGGTCTCAGCAAAACAGATTAAGGAAAGACCATCCCACTGGGCCAAGGTAGTCATGAACAGATCCTCAGACCAGACACATGTCCACTGGGGCACCCTTCGTCTTTTTTTTTTTTTTTTTTTTTAACATTTTTGACCTGCTGCACTCAAGAAATCCTTCTGCCTCAGCCTCCTGAGTATCTGGGATTACAGGCATAAGCCATCATGCCCAGCTATTTTTGAAAAATGTATTTAAAAATTACCACCCTTCATCATTTATTACCATTTTTAAAATGTATTATCATTATATAAAGAAAGATATTTTCTACAATAGGAAAAACAAGTGAAGTAAAGATATTTTAAGATGAATAAAAACTGACAAATCCCTTATAGCGTGTCTGCACTTGAAAAAAGCTAAAGGAAGTCCTTTATACTGAAGGCCAGTTATACCAAAGGGAAACAGACAGTCAAGAATTAGGGGCAGAAATAGCAATCATGTGAATACATATGTAATCTACATTTTCTCTTTTTAAAATAGTTTCATTGAGGTATAATTGATATACAAATACCTGCATAATCTAGTGTATACATTTTGATGAGTTTGGACATATGCATGCGCCTGTGATGCCATTGCCAGTTAATACATCCCTCACCTCCAAAAGTTTCCTTGTGTCCCTTTGCTTTTTGTGTGTGTGGTAATAACACTTAAAATGAGACCTACCCTCTTAAATTTTTTTTTTTTTTTTTTGGTTTTTGAGACAGGGTCTCACTCTGTTGCCCAGGCTGGAGTGCAGTGATGCAATCCTAGTTCACTGCATCCTTGAACTCCTGGGCTCAAGCGTTCCTCCTGTCTCAGCCTTCTGAGTAGCTGGGACTACAGGTGTGTGCCACTATAAAAAATTTTTTTGCTTAATTAATTAATTAATTAATTAATTTTTTGTAGAGATGGGGGTCTCTCTATGTTGCCTAGACTGGTCTGGAACTCCTGGTCTCAAGCGATCCTCCTGCCTTGACCTCCCAAAGTAGTAGGATTCCAGGCTTAAGCCACTACACCTGGCTGTCTCTTAAATATTTAAAAACACCTCCAGCTTGAGTGGGAGGCTTGTGTCCTCTGGGCAGTCACAGATGAGAAGAAACAGGACATCTGGTGCCTCTCCTCAGTCCTGAGGGAACCCGTGTTCTGTCTGTGAAGGAAGCAAAGCAGAGAAATCTGGTTGGATCACAATTGTTCCATGAAGCTCTGAGGAAGTCCTGGAATATTTGGACCCTCTTTAGGGACTCTGACATTCACTGAACTGTGCTTCTAAGTGGCTGATAAATATGAAGGGATTGATTCCTTAACTTAAAAAGTATTTATTCAGCCTGGACAACATAGCAAGATCCTGTCTCTATGAAAAATATTTTTTAAAATTAGCTGGGCATGGTAGTTCGTGCCTGTAGTCCCAGCTACTCAGGAGGCTGAGGCAAGAGGATCACTTGAGCCCAGGAGGTCAAGGCTACAGTGAGGTATGGTTGCACTTCTGCACTTCAACCTGAGCAACAAAATGATACTGTCTCAAAAAACAAACAAACAGAAAAGGATTTATTGCAAGTAGAAGGCCTCCCTTTGTATTGGGCATAGTAGAACTCTCTTGATGGCTAATTTTATCTGTCAATTTGGCTGGGCCATAGTGCCCATATATTTGCTTGAACATTCTTCTAGATGTTTCTGAAAAGATGTTTTTTGGATGAGATTGACATTTGAATCAGTGGACTTCGACTGAACCTGATTACAATCCAGAATGTGGGTGGGCCTTGTCCAATCAGCTGAAAGCCTGCATAGAACAAAGACTGATCTCCTCTGAGCAAAATGGAATTCTGCCAGCAGGCAGCCTTTTGACTTGAACTGAAACGTCAGTTCTTCCGTGGGTCTCCAGCCTGCTGGCTCACCCTACAGAGTTTGGACTTGCACCTCCACAATTTCTTAAAGGCAGTCTCTCTCGCTCTCTCTTTCTCTCTCTCGCCATACACACATGCACGCGCGCGCACACACACACACACACACACACTATTGGTTCTGTTTCTCTGGACAATCCTGGTCAATACACCTCTGATAAGGATTGTTTTTAAAATTATTTATTTGTTTATTTTAGAGACAGGGTCTTGTTATGTTGCTCAGGCTAGTCATGAACTCATGAACTCCTGGGCTTAAGTGACTCTCTTGCCTCAAACTCCTGAGTGGCTGGGACAATAGGCATGAGCCACCATGCCTGGCTAGGATTTTAATGTTCTCTTTTGTAGCCAAAGCACATAGGTTGCCACCTAGGTGGATCTAAGAAAATCGTCCACTTTAGGTCACCCCAGGCATTTCATCATTGAATCAAGCTGGAGGGACTCTCCATGGAGAAACTTGTCCTGCAGATGGGACACGCATTCCCCACAGGCACGGGGCAGATTGACCTTTGGATATCCCATAGCAGCTTGCCCATCTAAGAGGAGCCTCACAGTTGCCTAGGTCCACTCCAAGTACCAAGTCTCCCCCAGCCCAGGACCTCAGGTAGCTCTAGATTTTGGCATATTCTGCATTGTGCAGAGACTGGCTTTGTGTGTTTACAGGGGGCTGTTGGACCAATCCTACCCTGTGTCTCCTGGGAAAGAGCCTCATTTGAATTCAAACCTGCCCTCACATCCTGGAGCTTGCACCACCTTTATCCTTGTGTGCTGCCTGGAGGGTCCACTTTGCTCAAGGCTCAAGACCACTCTGATCTTGGACACTGCACACGTATACACATGTGAGATTTCCTGATTCTATGGCCTGCCTGACATCAGTCTTTCCCATCTCTCAGGGGCCTCTTAAAGCTTCTTCTTGAGAACAGAGAGTGTTCCTTTTATCTTCCTCTTCCCAACCTCCAGAAGGAGACTGAGAATATAATAACTAACTCATGCTTGTTAAATAAATAAATAGATGAATATGACTTTCCCCACCCTTTTCCCAAAGAAGCAGGTATACCCCAAGCTGGAAGATTCCCACCTGAGGCCAAAGTAGCTCTTGCATGGCAGCCAGATGTTTTTGTGAACAACTTGTCCACAATAGGGTCTAGACCAAGGCAAATTAGTAAGAAGGATGAGATGGAGACATATTATGCTAGCAAATGTTGGTAGAGAACTTGCCCTGCCACCAAGGTGTTTGCCTTTTTGGTTCCAGTTGGGCTTGGTTAAGGCAGAAAACCCACCTTCATTTGACACTAGTTAATGACTTTTTGGTGTACTTCACTACTCATCCTTCTGGCCCATATCACCTCACTTCTCCACGTACAGAGCCTGCCTAGGACTGGTGGCTTTG
The DNA here is from genome assembly GCF_029289425.2 of Pan paniscus. NCBI lineage: Eukaryota > Metazoa > Chordata > Mammalia > Primates > Hominidae > Pan > Pan paniscus. Next base: position 84,937,744 of record NC_073255.2, on the reverse strand, counting down.
GCTTTACCTGTCTCGGATGAGGTATCAGGAGGTTGCCACAAATGTTCTGAGGGAAAAAACTAAAAACAGGACTACGATTTGACCCAACAATCCCATTACTGGGTATATACCCAAAGGAAGATATATTGTCCTACCAAAAAGACACCTGTACCCACAGCACTATTCACAGTAGCAAGGACATGGGAAAAACCAAGGTGCCCATCAATAGTTGATTGGATAAAGAAAATGTCGTAGATATACACCACTATGCAACAATAAAAGAGAACAAAATCATGGCCTTTGTAGCAATATGGATGCAACTGGAGGCCATTATCCTAAGTGAATTAATCCAGAAACAGAAAACTAAATACCACATGTTCTTACTTACAAGTGGGAGCTAAAAAATGGGGACACATGGAACAATAAACACTGGGGATTCCAAAAGGAGGGAGAAAGAAATGGAGGGAGGGGAAGGAGCAAAGTTTAAAAAGCTACCTACCAGGTACTATGTTCACTACTTGGCTGATGGGATCATTAGAAGTCCAAACCTCAACATCATGCAATATACCCATGTAACAAACCTGCAGAGGTACCCTCTGAATCTAAAAACTCCCCCTAAACCAAAAAAACCCCAAAGGTATTTCCAGATTCCCTAAGTGTATCATCTTTCTCTTCCCTGTCAATCAACATAACAGACATCTTTTGAGAAATAGTTTCTTTGTGTATTCATGAATACTTCTAGCTAAATGTATGACTACCCCAGCCATTTTCTTTGGATCTCTCTTCAGTCTTACAGGGATTGGGTTCCTAGAGTTTAAAAGGAGCTGTAGAAGGCCACCCTCATTGCCAATAATAATCAGCCAAAAGGGCCACTGATTTTCTCCTAGGTCTTTCTCTCCTACCCATCCTAACTATAGAACTCTTGCAGGAAGACTAGAGGGGTCATGAAGTTGAAACAAGGAGCATGTAACTTGAGCTACTGCTTCTTGGAAAAATGTCCAAATTCCTTTTTGCAAGAACTAAGAGGGACTCAATCTAAGATGCTGGCCAGGGGTCAAAGTGAAGGTGGGATTCTATTCTGTGACTCCCAAGAGTGGAGTAAGTCTGAGAGTGGATGAGAGGGCACTCGGCAAAATCAGTGACCAAGACCAAAGGCCAAATCCATAAGGCCAGGACACAAGCATGAGTGGCCAAACTGTAACGAAGGGAAAGTCAAGCCAAGGGGTGTCAGAGGCAGTTGCAGAGACTGCGATATTACAGGTTGAATTATGTTCTCCCAAGAATGATAGGTTGAAGCCCTCCCCTCCCCCAACCCAGTATTCAGAATGTGACTGTATTTGAAGACAAAGTCTTTAAAGAAGTGTCTTAGTCCATTTTGTCTTGCTATAATAAAATACCTCAGACCGAGTAATTTATAAATAAAAGAAATTTATTTCTCACAGTTCTGGGGGTTAGGAAGTCCAATATCAAGGTACTGGCATCTGATGAGGGCCTTCTTACTGTGTCATCCCATAGAAGAAGGCAGAATGGTGACAGAACGTACTCAACAGAGAAAGGAAAGAGAGGGCCAAGTTCACTTTTATAGTAAATCTACTTTGTGATAATGAATCCACTCCCATGACAACAACATTAATGCATGCATGAGGGCTCTGTCCTCTTAAAGGTCCCACCTCTCAACATTGTTGCATTGGGCATTAGGTTTGCAACATATGAGCTTTGGGGGATACATTCAAACCACAGCAAGAGGTGATTAAGTTAGAATGAGCTTGCCAGAGTGGATCCCTAATCCAATCTGACTGGTGTCCTCATAAGAAGAGAAAGAGAAATCAGGGATGCACTCACATAGAGAAAAGTTCACGTGAGGATACAGGGAGAAGGTGGCCTTCTGAAGCCAAGGAGAGAGGCCTCCAAAGGAACCAACCCTGCCAACACTTTGATCTTGGATTTCCATCCTCCATAACTGTGTGACAATAAATGTCTGCTATTTGGGGACCCCAGGTATTTTGTTGTGGCAGCTTAATGATACGGCTAAGGTGTCCCTGCCTCAATGTTGCTGGTCACCAGTCAGGTGGATCAAAGCTGGGTTGGGCTGAGTTAAGGATATAAAGTTGGGATTGGGTAACTACCATGTGGCTTCCTTAAACTTAAGAAAAAGGGGACAGAAGGCGGCTCTGGATGTTGACAGAGTCTCCTGACCCCTCAGTTGGAAGGAGAACAAGCTTGAGCCTCCTTGTGGTTTTGGTCTCTGAGGAGGGATGGCTTCACTTCTGTTAACCCCTCCCTGGGTCTGGCCCTTTAAATTTCTCAGGTTGTTGAGGTTCTAAGAGGCTCAGGTCTCTCAGCCTGCCTTGCTCTGACTCAGCCTCCTCATCTGCTTGTCCGCAGTAAGGTCTAGACCAAGACAAATTAGTAAGAAGGAAGAGATAGAGACATATTATGCTGACAAATGTTGGTAGGGAACTTGCCCTGCCACCAAGGTGTTTGCCTTTTTGGTTCCAGTTGGGCTTGGTTAAGGCACAAAACCCACCTTTATTTAACACTAGTTGTTTGGGTTAGGTTAAACAATTGCATTGGTGTGGTTCACTTTGTAATAAATTGAGGTGGAGTGATTTCAGCATGTTGGCAAGCTGGGTCTGATGATACCTACATATGTAGTTCTAGATGAAAGTTAGTATGACAAAAGGATTTTTATCACACAACTCTTTTTATGTTAAATATATCTTTTGCCCAAAACACCAGTGACAACTTTTAATCCAACATAATAATTCACTGTCATACAAAGTCCTATAAGTTATTAATGTGCTATATCTACATCTTTATTCAGGAGTCATAAACACCCTAAGAGACAGGCAGGATGCATATTAGTTAACTCTGTCTTACCAAGAAGGAGAAGTAATCACTGGATCTGAAATCTGAAGCTCCCTTCTCTGTTCTGGCATTCTTTCAGTTTCTTGGTGTTTGATTTTCATGAATAATAATACTTTCCCACTGAACTGCCTGGTTTTGCAATACGTACCCTTATGGAAATAGGGTACATCTTCACCTACTCTTTGGCCTGATGTAGACATAGCCTAGAATGCATGCTGACTCTCCTATGTTCTGCAGCTGTAGGACAAAATCCTTATTGTATAAATTTTTGTCCAGCTCTGGGAGATGAGAAAATGACTCCAGTACTCCAAAGTGAGTATCAATCTCACTGTGCATCAGAATCACCTAGGAGCTCTAAAAAATGATACATGTCTGGGTCCCACCCTAGTGATTTGTTTTCATTTGGTGTTACTTTTAAGTTCTCCAGGTGATACTCACATGCAGACAGAGTTGAGTACCACTGGGCTAACATAGGATCCATTTTACGTTTGGTCACCAGTTAAGGAAGCATCCCCTTTCCAGGTATTGGACATTAGGAGCATTATTTCTCCTCAACAACAGCATTGGCTGCTCCTTATACTTAAACTGTTTCTCCATTGGGTCTTCTTCAGTGTGCCTGATTCCCATGGGTGAAATCAGAGAGGATGTCATCTGCTTTCACTTAAGAACTGAGTTATAGCCAAAACTGAATTATAGCCTTCACTGGGGGGAAAATGTGAGATAACAAATCCTCAGGGGACTTGCCAGGGAAACGGAGACTTGGTTGATGGCTGCTACAAATAATACACATAAGCCCCCTCATCTTTGTCCCATCTGGGATCTTAGGAGTTTGCTTTGTGTGGGGGACCCTGAAGGGGCAAGCCAGGCTGCTGGTCTGGGAGGGATGAATCACATTCTGGGTTATTGGCATGCTGGCTTTTTCTGGGCCTGGCTCTCCATGGACCCCGAAGCATTGATCCAGTGTGAGGGAGCACAGAGGAAGAAACAATGCCCGTGGGGAACACCCACAGGGAGTTGTGAGTTCACTCTGGGCCCTGTGGATTTCTTGATGTTTCTTTATCATCATCATCCCATAATCAGAACTTAATGCTGTTCAGTGTTCAGTGCCTCTCTCTGCATGTAAGTATCACCTGGAGAACTTAAAAGTAACACCAATCAAAAACAAATCACTGGGGTGGGACCCAGACATGTATCATTTTTTGGAGCTCCCAGGTGATTCCGATGCACAGAGAGATTGATATTCACTTTGGGGTGCTGGAGTCCTTTTCTCATCTCCTCGAGCTGGACAAAAATTTATACACAGAGGAAGAGGAGCAAGTGAGCCTTCTCAGAGGAAGCAACATTTGAGCTGGACTTTGGAGGCTAAGCAGCAGATCATAGAGGCTAAGATGGGAGGGAATGAGAGCCTGCTAGTCCAAGGGCAAAACAATTTCTCTCCTTACACTCATGTATCATCAACTCAGTGCAGGAGAAATGGGGAATTGGCCAATTTGGGCCCATGCAAAAGGCTTGGCAGGCATTTGGGTTTTCTCAGGTGCCATACGTAGTTGTGGCTGTGGACATCTGGGAACACTGAGCAGTTGCAGATACTACAGAAAGGGCCAGGGGACACCCTCAGGGACTTGTGAGTTCACTTTGGGCCCTGTGGATTTTTTGGTCTTTCTTTATCATCATCATCCCGTAGTCAGAACTTAATGCTGTTCAGTGTTCAAAGGTGCCATTGTCTCACAATTTTGTGAAGTGAACAGAATGGGGATCACTGTCACTATCTGACTGATACAGAAACTGAGGCATTTTGATTGGTGTTACTTTTAAGTTCTCCAGGTGATACTGGAGAACTTAAATGACATGGCTAAGGAATAATAGAATGGCAACTAGAAACCTAATTCTGGGCTCTGAGCACCCAAGGGTTTACAAGTGTTACCCAACCAATATGGGTCTGTTAGCCTGAGCGCAATGGAAAGCCAAACATAGAAGCATCAGGTTTTTGCATTGAGAAAGCTTTATTGCAAGCCAATGGGCAAGGAGACAGGAGGAAATGCTCAAATCTGTCTCCCTGAGCTGGGGATTGGGGCAGGTTTTATAGTCAGAGGGTAACGAGGCATAATCTGGTTGGATCTTGCAATGAGGTGATGCCAGGGGGTGTGATCTGATTGGATCTTGCGATGGGGTGATGCCAGGACTGGATCTGATTGGATCCTGGATCCTGCCATGCTGTGTCCACTGTGTAATTCAGTCCCTGATCCTCAATTCAAGCCCTTAGGTTCCATCCATGGATGCACACTTGGTTCATCTGGGCACGCTCAGGTTATCTGACCTTCAACTTGGCAGCCACAGGAACTGAAAAACAACCCGGAACTTTGTTACATAAAAGTTGAACTGGATTGGTCTGATGAGGTTACACAGACTCCTTTTTAGACCTCAGACACATTTGTGAATGGGGTTAAGATATCTTTCAGAGACATTACCATCAAGACATCCATACTTTGGCCCTGTGGTTCACTGACAACACAATCAAATGCATACCATGATCTGTTCTGAGCACCTTAGTCTAGTAATTAATTTCATTCTCACAATATCTCCATTTTACAGATGAGGAAACTGATGCATAGGGGTTGAGTGACTCCCCACAGAAGAGTCCTGCTCTTCATCATGCTGCCTGGATACAGCAGGGGCTTAAGAATCAGACAAATGTGAATGACAGCCTGGTGTTGCTACAGGTTTGCTGCAATGATGAGCCCATTTGAGTCTGCAGGTCTGCAGCTGTGGACAAGGAGGGCCAGGGAAACACTTACTCTGTTGGGTTGTTGTGAAGGTAAAATGAGGTCACCTCTGCAAAGCACCCAGCATGGTGTCGGGGACCTGGTAGCATTCCATCTGCATTAGGGTAGTCTTACTGAGCAGGTCAGAGGGGACAGTAGCAGGAGGTATGGTTGCTGGGGAGGGCCTCTCAGGCTCAACAACATGATCCTGCCCTTCTCAAGGTCTGTGTCATCCACCATGCTGCACTCTGTAAAAGCTGCTTCCATGGCCCATGCAGAATATTAGTGGCCACGTGGCATTTCAAACATGGCCATGGCGGAACCAGCAGCAGCTAAGGAGTCAGGGAACAATAAATTAAATCATGCTTCCAGCTTATATGGCTTCATGGTGACCTCCCAGGAACATATTTCAATATAAATAACTTACCCGCTAAAGGGATATTGAGCCCGCCACTAGGAGCCACAGGGATAATAACAAATTCTTTATTTTGTGAATCAAAGAGAGGCATCCCATGGTAAAAGTGAGAACCCTGGACTGGGAGCCTGGAGTTCTGGGCCCCTGTCCTTGGTTGGCCACAAGGCAGCAAACCTGAGCCTCCTTGTCCTGTCTGCTCAGGCCAGAAAAATCTCAGAAATATTTCCTCAACGTTGTCTTGCCTCTTGTGCACGTCTCCACAGACATTGAGCACTTGGACAAGTCAGATCAACTGCTAGTGGTTTGAGCAGCATTTCGCACCCACAGGCACAGGCACACACAGTGTCAGAGAAAGAAAAGGCCCTTCTCCCAAATGTTACTTTGAACAGATAAAAATAATTCAAGTGATTTTTCAATCCAAGGGCAGCCAGAGGCAAATGGACAGGAGGGCATAGTGGAAATGATAAGTGCCAGAGCTCCTGCCTTGGAAACATTAACTCTGTCCTTGGGATGGCTTGGGCAGAGGAAGCAGCTATTATGCGATGAAAGGAGCTGGGATTTGTTCTTGTCATGGCCTCTGCAAACCTCCCTCCTTTTGTTTCAGGCTGGGTTGGCTTCCCAGGCCCAAAGATCATTTTCTCTTCTTTCATCAGGACAGCCTCACTCTTGATGAGCTAGACTCCTCTTGCTGGGTCACCATGCCAGACATGGTGACATCTGACCCAGCCCTTGACTTCCAGCACTGGCTCAACTTCAGGTTATCTTCTGCTCTCGAGAGGCTGTTTTCATTGTTACCACTGCACAGAGCTGAAAGTGTGTGGCATCTCTCCCCTCTTTTGCTCCTGCTCCGGCCATGTGATATGACTATTCCCACTTCACCTTCTACCATGAGTAAAAGCTCCCTGAGGCCTCCCCAGAAGCCAAACAGATGCCGGCATCTTGCTTCCTAAACAGCCTGCAGAACCGTGAGCCAATTAAACCTCTATTATTCATAAATTACTCAGTCTCAGGTATTCTTTTATAGCAATGCAAGAATGGCCTTGCACACAGTGTCTCACTCTGTCACCCAAGCTGGACTGCAGTGGTCAGTAGCTGAGTGTCAGAGTCTACAGGGCTAGCCAGCCACATCTATCTCAGCTAGCAAATAAACAACCTGAGAAGTGAAAAACTGTCCATCTCCAGATTAAAATTTTAAAAAGCCTTAAATTCTAACCATACCGCCATTATGGAAGAGAATATGTTCCACAACACACTTTGTGGTCACAAATGTGTACTGGTGTCATAGAAAGTCACCTCAGGGTACAAGAATTCCCTCTCTCCTTTCCTTCTTTCTTCCATTTGGAAATATTTCTCAAGTACCTATTACAAGGAAGAAACTCAGAGAGACTCATAAAGGGGTTGGAGAGAGAGAAGACAGAGCCTGTGCTCCCCAGTGGGAGATACAGAAACACAAAGCAAGTATTCCAAGGTGGTGCATTAAGTCCTATAATAGCGGAAAAACAGGAGGCCACAGGACAAGGACAGGGGGCATCTTATTCAACAGTGAAATGAACAGGGGAGCAGGGTCAGCAAAAATTATAGAGGAAAAGATGGTTGAGCTGAGCTTTGAGAACAAGGAAAGGCATGGAGTAGCTTTCCAGACAGAGGGTGCACAAAGCATTAAGCCAGAGAGGGTGGTGCTGCAGCCACATGCAACAAGACCTGCCAGGCTGGAGCTCAGTGTGCAACCTGGACCACATCCAAAATGGATACATGGCCTGGATGGGGCTTCACAGCACCATGCAAAGAGATTGGAGCTTTACCTGGAAGGCTCTCTGGAGCTGTATCAGTCTAGGTCCAGTTGGGAAGACTACAGACTCCCACTAGGTATTTCAAACGAGGGTATTTAATACAGGGAATTGGGTTTGGTATGGTGGCTCATGCCTGTAATCTTAGTGCTTTCAGAGGCTGAGAAGAGAAGATTGCTTGAGACTAGGAGTTTGAGACCAGCTTGGGCAAACTAGTGAGACTCTGTCTCTGCAAAAAATAATAATAATAATAACAAAGCTGGATGCAGTGACATAAGCCTGTAGTCCCAGCTGCTAGGGAGGCTGAGGTTGGTGGCTTCCCTGAGTCCAGGCGTTCAAGGCTGTAGTGAGTGAGCCATGATTGCACCACTGCTCTCCAGCCTGGGCAACAGAGTGAGACGCTGTGTGCAAGGCCATTCTTGCATTGCTATAAATGAATACCTGAAACTGAGTAATTTGTAAAGGAAAAATGTTTAATTGGCTCATGGTTCTGCAAGTTGTACAGGAAGGATGACGATGGCATCTGCTTGGCTTCTGGGGAGGCCTCAGGGAGATTTTATGCAGTGTGGCAGGCTGGCATAAAAAAGGAGATGGGATGTCACATGGCCAGAACAGAAGGAAGGGAGGGGAGAGATGCCACACACTTTCAAACAATCAGATCTCGTGAGAACTCACTCACTATCTTGAGGAAAGCACCAAGCCATGAAGGATCCAAGCTCATGACCCAAACACCTCCCACCAGGCCCCACCTTTGACACTGAGGATTACAATTCAACATGGGACTTAAAGGGGACAACATCTAAGTCTTATTACCCTGTCTCTAAAATTTAAAAAAATCTCTCTCTCACACATCAATTCTATCTATCTATCTATCTATTTAATCTATCATATCTATCAACCTATTCTATAATCTATCTATCTATCTGTGTAATCTATCATATCCATCTATCACATCTATTTATCTACCATATCTATCTATCCTATCATCTATTTATCTAATCTATCATCTATCTCTATCATATCTATCATCTATCTATCATATCTATCATCCATCTATTATCCTATCATGTCTATCATCTATGTATATATGTATGCATGTGTGTATGTATCTATCATCTATCTATCATATCTATCATCTATCTCTTTCATCAATCAATCAATCAACCAATCAATCAATCATCTATTGAATTAGTTGCCCATTTGCTGGAGGGGCTAGAAGAGTAGAAAGGAATGGTGGAAACTCCAAGATAAAAACTGCAGAACATGGCTACCAGCTGCAGGGCTTGGGGAACAAAAGGAAGAGGTTTCATGAGGACCTAGAGGCTCAGAGGAGGGGCATACAGAGTGAGTGCTCGAACCTCTGAAGAGGGGTTGCTGCCCAGCTGGTGCCTGTGTCTCAGAAGCCACATGTCAGGCTGGTTCTGGGAGGTTCAAGAGAAGCCACGCAACTGCTACAAGGGGCTCAATGTCACTGCTTGTGAAACTGTGTCCCCAAAGAGTTAAAGAAACCAGTGACTGAAAAAAATTCTTGAGCTTGTAGGATGGCAGATAAGAAAAGAGACAACTTGCTGAAACGCTGAAACTCCCTCTGTTTGTGAGATTTAAAAACTGGTTAAAATCAGTTAGAACCAATATGCCCAACTGAAGTTCATACAGAATGAGCTTGCTGATGTCACAGCCTGATTTCCACCCCATGTTTCACACTAACTCCCCCTGAATTTTCACTAACTCCCCACAAAGTTGCACATGAGACCCACGAGGAGACATGAAGAGATAAATGTGCATGCCTGAGGACTTTTGAGACCTCCCCTTTCCTTTCGTTAATCAACTGCTAACCCCAGAATCCAACTGCTAAGACTTTTCTCATAAAATTACCTCCTTGGCTGGGCGCCGTAACTCATGCGTGTAATCCCAGCACTTTGGGAGGTCAGGGAAGTAGGATCACTTGAGCCCAGGAGTTTGAGACCACCCTGGGTAACACAGTGAGGTCTCATTGCTATAAATGTTTTTTTTTTTTTTTAACTTAGCTGAGTGGTGCTTGCCTGTGGTCCCAGCTACTTGGGAGGCTGAAGCAGGATGATGGCTTGAGCCTAGAAGGTGGAGGCTGGTGTGAGCTATGATCACACCACTGCACTCCAGCCTGGGCAACAGAGCAAGACCCTGTCTCAGAAAAAAAATGACTGCCTTAAAGCCAGCACAAGGAGACAGATTTGAGCTGGACTCCTATCTCCTTGTTAGTCAATTTGTAATAAAAAGCTTTCCTTTTCTCAAAGACCCAGTGTCATAGTATTGGTTTCTAGTGTTTCGGGAAGCGAGTCCTTTTTGCTTAGTAACAATTGGGCAAAGCTGATGGGAGCAACAGGTGCATAGGAAAGAGAAGCACCCTCTTCCTCATGCAGAGCCTCTTGGGAAGTTGGCTGGCAACACAGAAATGTGATCTGCAGAGCCTCAGCCCAAGCATCCCACAGCAAAATCTAGAAGGTGGGTGTGCTGAGAGATAACAGCTAAAGCGTTGTGCATTTGGGTTTTAGGGAGGCCATTCTGGATGCAGTGTAGGGAATGAATTGGATGGGGAGGGAGGCCAGTGAAGAGGCAGATGCTCTACCCCAGGAGGAGATGGTGAAAACCTAGGGTAAGGGTGAGAAGAGGTGAATGAACTTGGGGCTCAAACCACCCAGTGGGTGTGGCATAGAAGTGTTACCAGAAAAGGGTCTTGATCCAGACCCCAAGAGAGGGTTCTTGGATCTCATGCAGGAAGGAATTCAAGGTGAGTCACAGAGTGCAGTGAGAAGAGACGGTTTATTGAAAATCACTCCATTAGAGAGTAGGATGTCCTCAGATAGCAAGAGGAAGAATGCCCCGGCTTTATTTTAAGTTTTTCTTATACAGGAGTCTTGTCTATGTAAAGACTACACTAAGCTGTGTCTGTGTGCAGATGGGCTGACAGCATGATGAAATTTATTATTCTATTGATTTAAAGACACTTATTTGTATTAGTCTGTTCTAGTATTGCTATAAAGAAATACCTAGGACTGGGTAATTTATAAAGAAATAAGCTTTAATTGGCTCAGGCTGTAAAGGAAGCATGATGCTGGCTTTGCTTGGGTTCTGGGGAGGCCTCAGGAAACTTAGGATCATGGAGGAAGGGGAAGGAGAAGCAGGCACCTCTTACACAGCCAGAGCAGGAGCAAGAGATGGTGTGAGAGATGTGACACACTTGTAAACAACCAGATCTCGTGATAACCCACTCACTACCATGAGAATAGCATTGAGGAGATGGTGCTAAACCATTCATGAAGGATCCAACCCCATGATCCAAGCACCTTCAAACAGGCCCCACCTCCAACATTGGGATTACAATTGAACATGAGATTTGGGTGGGGACAGAGATCCAAACCATATCACTATCCTTGACATTTCGTGTGTAAATACATCAAAGCATAACTATAATGATCTTGAAAGGTATATATTGTTACGGGTTTGGGGACATTTGGACTTTCTGTTGTTGTAGGAGTTTGTCCTTGCAGACATTGCTAAGCTGCTCCCTTAGCTGCAAACGTCTTAGAACCATGGGTCATGACTGGCAAGGAATGTGTCTTATTAGTCTCAAGATGCAGTTGAACTGGAAATGGCATTACTCTGGCTCTTCTAAGCTCCTGCTTCCTTAACAGAAGGAGAGATGAGAATCAAGGGTGAACTCTGCACACCTACATGGGCAGGATGAGCAATGTAGTACTGTTCCCATCATTAGTGCACATAGCAGGAAAATAAAGAATAAGAAAAAATGGGGGAGAAAGGAGAAGAAGAATACGAACAGTTATTCTACCTCTGCTTGTCAACTGCTGAGAACAGGAGGTCATTTCTTTGCAAGACATGCCATTCTAATGTTAGCTTTAAATGCTAACAACTTTGTCCTTTTACAGAAGAAACAACTGCCTTTCCATAATTTCTACACACAGGTCCTAATGCTGCCCTCTAGAGTGACACAGAAAGTTTATCTTCCACCAGACAAATATTTGAAGACAATAGTTGGCAAAAGGAATGAATAAGAGGTGTGTAAAGGTCTGTAATTCAACATAAAAAAGCCTGAAATATTTGGTTTGGAGCCAAAAGCAGCACTCACTAAGCATGTGTTAATAGCAGGCTTGTGGCTTGAGACCAAGGGGAGAAGTTGACAGATGTCTCGGATTCTAGACAGGGACTTTTCTGGGAGGGTGCTGAGCCTCTTGGAATAATGGAATTCCCTGGAGTCTACATCAGTCTCTGTGTTATCTTGTTTTGTTTAGAGACAGGGTCTTGCTCTGTTGTCTAGGCTGGAGTGTAGTGGTGCCATCATAGCTCACTATAACCTTGAACTCCTGGGCTCAAGCGACTCTCCCACCTTAGCCTCCCAAGTAGCTCTAGGAAAGCAGGTGGTGGTTTGCGCGGCAGAGTGAGACTACCAGGAGATGCTTGGGGAGATCAGAGAGATTCCCAAGGATTCCCAAGGGGGATCAGTTAATATGTGCTTGTTGAGAGAATTAAGGACCGAAGACTCTTTGATCAAGAACAGAGGGCTTTCCAGGTGCAGTGGCTCACACCTGTAATCCCAGTGCTTTGAGAGGCTGAGGTGGGATATCTCTTGAGCCCAGGAGTTCAAGACCAGCCTGGGCAATGTAGCGAGATCTGATCACTATAAATATTAAAAAATTAGCTGGGTGTGGTGGTGCACTCCTGTAGTCAGTCCCAGCTACTTGGGAGGCTGAGGCGGGAGGATCCCTTGAGCCCAGGAGTTTGAGGTTATAGTGAGCTACGGTGGCACCACTACACTCCAGCCTGGTCAACAGAACAAGACCCTGTCTCTAAACAAAACAAAAAAGCACAGAGGACTGAGGTAGCATCCAGGGAATGTCTTCCTCATTGGGGAAGTGACAGAGACCAAAGGAGACATAAATACCACCCAATGTCACCTTGCATGGTCAGGTGACCAGGTCAGAGAAGACCCTGGGAAGAAAACCCACATGCTTGTAGCCACAGATGATGCAAATAATTGAGATTGTGGAAGGCAATACAATCTGGGGAATGACAATGATAAAAAATAATAAAACTGATGAATACCTTGTATTAGTTTGCTAGGGTTGCGATAATAAAATACTGCAGGCTGGGTGACTTGAAGAACAGAAATTTATTTTCTCACCATCCTGAAGGCTAGAAGTTCGAGATCAGGGTGTCAGCAGGGTTGGTTTTTACTAAGGCCTCTCTCCATGGTTTGTAGTTGACCCTCTCCTACTTTTATCTTCACATGATCTTCCCTTTGTGTGTCTGGGTCCTAATCTCTTCTCATAAGGACAGCAATCATATTGGATGAGGCCCTGCCCTTATGACCTCATTTTAACTTAATTACCTCTTTAAAGACCTTGTCTCCAAATACAGCCCCATTCTGAGTTAGGAGTCAGAGCTTCAACAGATGAATTTTGCAGGGGACACAGTTGAGCCCATAACACCCCCTAAAATTAAGGACCATGTCTTTTATTTTTAATGATTAATTGATATTTTTAGAGATAGGGTCTTGCTCTGTTGCCCAGGCTGGAGTTCAGTGGTGCAGTCACAGCTCACTGCAGCCTTAAACTTGTGGGCTTAACTGATTCTCTTGCTTCAGCTTCCTGAGTAGCTGGGACTACAGGCATGTGTCACCACACCCAGCTAACTTTTTAGATTTTTTTGTAGGGATAGGGGGTCTCACTATTTTGCCCAGGCTGATCTCAAAATTCTAGCCTCAAGCTATCCTTCTATCTCAGCCTCCCAAAGTGCTGGGATAATAGGTGTGAGCCACCATGACTGGCCTAGTTTTTTTAAAAATACAGCTCATTCTCAAGCCTCAAATGTAACTGGACTATGTTAACTGACCAGAAAAAAAAATGGTCAGGAACCAGGCCCAAAGCATGCCTCATTTATTCTGTTGACATCTGATCACTTTTTCAGGACTTACATTGACCCACAGTATCCTTCCAGGCTCTGTCTAAAAATACAGCTTGAGTTAATAACTCTCAGTAAACCACAAAGTATTTGTGAATGAAATTTATCAAAACTCTGCAAATTAATTATTCATGCAGTTTCCATGTATAGAATGATAATCTTGTTTTTTTAAAAAATTTTTCCTGGAAGCCTAGTTAGATGTTTTTTTTTTTTTGGTCCAGTGGGAGGCAGATATTAACAATTTTCAGGAGAGAAAGTTAATAATTCAATATGATGCATTATACTCAAACCCATACAAATGTATGTCTCTCAATATTTTAAGAGGTAAAGGAGGAAGTAATATGATATGTTATTTTACCGTTCGGTCCTCTAGAGAAGGCAAAAGAAAGCCTTAACCAATCAAGAAAACTGCTGGAATTCTTTCTAAACTTCTTTGAAGCATGAATACTCAATATAGACATCTTTGTATTTTCCCTGTTGGATTTCTCAATTTAAATGGGCTTGAAGACTTGTTTCTTATTTCACTGGAGATATGAAGTATATGATGAAGCTTGCTGTTATACCCAAACATAAAATACCATACATTTTTAATCTCATATGCCTTTGAAAACCAAATTCATCAAAAACTTATTAATTCAAACTTGCCTTAGAGCTTGTGATTGCCAAGGGTTTTAAAAAGATTACAGTTTTGCTCTACATGCCTATGGAGGAACCTTCATATTATTAATAATAATGGCTAACATTTATAAAGCTTTTACTCTGAGCCAGGCACTCTGCTATGTATTTCACATTGCATCACCTTGTTTAATTCTCACAGTAACTTTATGAAGTAAGGGTGATTATTTCTCCATATTCCCAAAACTATAAATTACCCTCAGTCATGTAGCTAGAGTGTGTTGGCACTGGGCTGGGTGAGGTGGCTCATGCCTGTAATCCCAGCACGTTGGGAGCCCAGGGTGAGAGGATCACTTGAGACTGAGGGTTTGAGACCAGCCTGGGCAACATAGTAAGACCTCGTCAGTAAAAAAATTGGCTGTGTGTGGTGGCATGTGCCTGTAGTCCCAGCTACTTAGGAGGCTGAGGTGGGAGGATGGCTTGAGCCTAGGAGTTGGAAGCTGCAGTGAGCTATGATCACGCCACAGCACTCCAGCATGGACGACAGAGTGAGACCTTGTCTCTAAAAAATAATAATAATAAAATAAAAAGAAGCCAACGATGAATCTGTGGCCTTACAACCTGGATATTTGTGCAATTTTCCTGATAGCACTTGGTGATTTTGGAGGAAGAAAAGAGAAAATGAACAGTTGGATTGGCCCCAACATGGGGATTTACAGGCAGGGTGGTGGGAAAGTGGAGAGGCATGAACTTGCAAGTACTGGCTGCTATGTTGCTGGATGTTTACCTTGGATGTCAGGCTGGGCAGGAAAGCGATGGAGCCAAAGGTGGGGGTGGGGGATGAAGATCAGAAAGCATCAAGGTCAGAGCTCTAGATAATATTTAATAATCATACTAATAAGGGCAGGCAGAAAACAAGAGGGCTGAACTGTCAAGGTGCATTTTAAATTTTTTTTTTTTTTTTGAAAGAGTCTCACTCTGTCACCCAGGCTGGAGTGCAGTGGCATGATCTTGGCTCACAGCAACCTCCACCTCCTAGGTTCAAGTGATTCTCCTGCCTCAGCCTCCCGAGTAGCTGGGATTACAGGTGCGCATCACCACACCTGGCTAATTTTTGTGTATTTTTTAGTAGAGACAGGGTTTCATCATGTTGGCCGGGCTGGTCTTGAACCCCTGACCTCAAGTGATTCGCCCACCTTGTCCTCCCAAAGTGCTGGGATTACAGGCATGAGCCACTGCACCCAGCCTGTTTTAAAACTTTTAAGAAAGAGCATTCTGGGTAATGTTGGGGTCCAGGATGTGACTGGGGCTGGGGAGGGGAAGGTCAGGCGTGGAAGAGCTATTTCCCTTAGTGACATCCTTTCCCTCTTGCAAACATTTTCCCCAAGTGTATGTCTGGTCCACTTTCCAGGGGAAGATAGAGATGCTGGCCGAGGAGGCACCAGCAATGTCTGTGGGGTCCTCCCAACTCTGCAGCCTGCAGCCCACACGGGCCACTGTGCCAAGACCTAGGCTCAGCCCACAGAATCAACCCTTATTGGCTGCAGCAGCTGCCAAACTAATCTCCTCCCATCCCCAGATTTTGGGAGTTTCAGTTAATTAAATGGAGATGGGTACACTGTTTTACTTATTAATTTTTTTTGGAGATAAGATTTAGCTCTGTTGTCCAGGCTGGAGTGTAGTAGTGCGATCACAGTTCACTGCAGCCTCGAACTCCTGCGCTCAAGGGACTCACCCACCTCAGCATCCCGAGTAGCTGGGACTATAGGCATGCACCAGCACACCAAGCTGACTTTTAAATTTTTTTTGTAGAGATGGGGTCTTGCTATGTTGCCCAGCCTCAACTTGAACTCCTGGCTTCAAGGGATCCCCCCACTTTGCCCTCCCAAAGCACTGGGATTATAGGCATGAGCCACTGCGCCCGGCTTCTTTTCCTTTTAAAAACTAAAACATGCTTAGATTATTCCATGGAAAGAGAGTTAGAGCTGCATTCCATTGAGATCACTGTCATGGGAGTTACTTTTGACCACAGGTGCAAAAGCAGGTTGTCAACTTGCCCCTCCACCTGGGGCTGACCGCTCAGGAAGCCTGATTGGGATTCTCAGGTGCCAGTGACCCTTGGCTGTCCTTTGGCCTGATGTGAGGGTGGCGGGCCTGACACACGCCTCTGTCAGGACACTGAAGGTGCCTACCTTCCTCCAGCTGCAGCATCGATTCGTCTGTCTCAGCCCCACACCTGCCAATAACCGCAGCGCCACTCTCGGTGGGCTGCAAATGTCTAATGCACTTGTCTCTGGGTTACGGGGAGTGTCAGGGACACCATCCTGGCAGTCCCAGCACTGAATCAATGAGGATCACCCACAGAATACTGAGTGTGCCAGAGGACAGAGGGTCAGGGGAGAGGAAATAATTGCTTGCGGCTGTGCAAAGGCCCCTGGCTTAAAAAATTAAGGAATATTTTTCTCTCCAAAGACTGTCTGTGAAAGATGCAGACAGCAAATCTTCAAGAAGCATTCATAGGCATTCATAGTTTCTCTGCTCAATAGGGCCAGGAAGTCTCTGCTCTATCCGAGTGGTCTATATGGCCAGGACTGATTAAGGATAGTCACGAATCTTCCCTACTCCTGCCCCCAAGACAGCTTGGTTTTTACATCTGCGCTGAGACGTCCAGACAACCAGACCAGAACTTTCTGGTTTCTTTCTGCTCTGTGATTCTGTGTCTAAAAGGTAACACCCTGGACTCAATTGAACATGCAGTATTGGATTTTTCTTTCCCTGAGTGAGTGAAAGTGCAATGGAGGTAAAAAGTGCCATTAGTCCTCTCAACTAGAGCCTTCACTCCAAAAAATGACTTTGCTTTTTGGCAAGAGGTTCCAAAGATAAAGTTGTTAAAAATGATGTCTTCAGGGACTTTTAGGCTAGCAGAGTGACTCTAGACCATGACTACTCTAAACACCATTGCTCTTAAAAAAATTACTTACCAAAAAAAGCAAGGGCTCTCAGCTTTTTGACATTTCTTTAGTCTCTCAAAAATGCAAGCTTGCCAATGGTAGGGAGTGGTAATGTTGCAAGGCTCTGATGAGCTTCTCAATCAAGGACACACAGTCAGCCATTTCTGGTGGCCCTGGACTCTGTCCTCACTGGTTTGACCCAGTACACTCAACTGAGATTGTTTGACTTCTTAGAGAATTCCCAAGCTCCTGTGTTCTTGTTTGCAGGACAGAATGACTGCCTCTATTGTAGATGAAAATCTATTACTTACAAAACCCCATTATTAGCTAATCAACAACAATGTCACACATATACATGCAACTAACACTGGCACTTCAGAAGACAAATATACCTTTCCCTAAATCTACGACTGCAATGACACATTAAGGCATTTTGCTGAGTGCCCAAGAAGAGCAATTATTGACAAAAAGCATTTGAAAATCTCTCTAGGTGATGCTATGTCTTAATATAAAAGTGATCTTTTTTCCAATATGTGTTTTTTGTTAAAGCAACACTGTAACAACATTAAGGTTATGAAAAACAGAAACAGTCAACTTATAATATCTTCACCTAAGCACAACTGTTATAAATAATACCATAAGTATGTCTTAGTCATAAATCTTTGTCCACTTTTCTGGTTATTTCCTGAGAATATATCCCTAGAAGAGGCAGGATTGGTTATGTGAGCAGAGGCATTTTTGAGATTATTGATACATTTTGCCAGATGACTTTCCAGAAATAGTAGTTTACCACCTCATTGTTAATTAATTTATATTTCTTTGAATATTAATGATCTTAAGTAATACTTTAAATATTTATTAGTTATGTATATATCTTCCTATGAATTATTATTATTTTTATTATAAATTTTATTTTATAGAGACAGGGTTTCCCCATGTTGCCAAGGCTGGTCTTGAACTCCCGGGCTTGAGTGAGCTGCTCACCTTGGCCTCCCAAAGTGCTGGGATTACAGATATGAGCCACTTTGCCCATCCCCTGTGAATTATTTTTAATTTTTATTTATTTATTTCAGTTTCTACATACAACACTGACCTATAAATTATAGTCTTTTGTCCCTTTATCCACTAGGGTCTTTATACTTTTCAATCAATTTATAGAAACTGTTTATTTATTTATTTTTCTATTTTTTGATGTATATTATAGTAATTTACATATTTATGGGGTACATGTGTTTGTTACATGCATTGAATGTGTAATGATCAAGTCAGGGTCATTGAGGTATCCATCACCTTGTATGTTTATCATTTTTATGGGTTGGTATTATTATTTTATGAGTTGGTATTATTTTATGGGTTGGTATTTATGAGTTGGTATCCTATCTTCCAGTTACTTTCAAAGATACATAATATTGGCCGGGCGTGGTGGCTCACTCCTGTAATCTCAGCACTTTGGGAGGCTGAGGTGGGTGGATCACGAGGTCAGGAGTTCGAGACCCACCTGGCCAACATAGTGAAAACCCGTTTCTACTAAAAATACAAAAATTAGCTGGGTGTGGTGACACGCACCTGTAGTCCCAGCTACTCGGGAGGCTGAGGCAGGAGAATCATTTGGACCTGGGAGGCGGAGGTTGCAGTGAGCCAAGACTGCACCATTGCACTCCAGCCTGAGAGACAGAGTGAGACTCCACCTCAAAAAAAAAAAAAAGATACATAACATTGTTGCTAAGCATAGTCCCCCTAGTCTGCTATCAAACATTAAGACTTATTTCTTCTATCTGTGTGTTTGCACCCATAACCAACCTCTCTTCATTCCTCCCCCAGCCGTTCCCCTGTCTCTGGTATCTATCACTCCATTCTCTATGTCCATGAGATCAAGATTTTTAACTCCCATATATGAATGAGAACGTGTGGTATTTGTCTTTTTGTGCCTGGTTTATTTCACTTAACATAATAACCTCCATTTCTAGCTATGTTGCTGCAAACGATAGGATCTCATTCTTTCTTATAACTGAATAGTCTTCCCTTGTGTATATTTACCACATTTTTCTCTATCCATTTGTCTGTTGATGGGCATTTAGGTTGTTTCCATATCTCTGCTATTGTGAACAGTGCTGCCATGAACATGCAAATGCAGGTACCCCATTGATATACTGATTTCTTTTCCTTTGGGTAGATTCCCAGTAGTGGGATTGCTGGGTTGTAGGGTATAAACTTTTTTTTTTATTAAGGCTATCATTTGTTGCAAAAATTTTCCTGTTTGTCTTTTATTCTTATTAATGTTTTGGTATATACAGAACTTAAACATTTTTATGTATTCATATTTATCCAACAATCTGTATTATAGATGCTTGATAAATGCTATATATTATTTCTTTAATAATATGTATTATTCAATAATGATATATTCTTATTTACATTATTAATATGAATATTCAATTATTCAATTATTAATATGAATATTCAATTATTCAATTATTAATACAACATTCCTATTAACAATATGAATCTAAATATTTATATTAATAATATGACTATTTTATTGATATGAATAATATTAATATTAATTAATAGTATGAATATTATTTCTTGAATAATATATAGTATTTATCAAGCATCTATACTATGCTAGGCAATGTGCTTGAGGATTTATGCTTATATTTGATTTGATCCTTATGTCAAGCACTAGAGACAGGTGATAATATACCCATTATACAGATGAGACCATAATAATAATAAAGTAAGATAATAAAAAGAATAATAATGATGGCTAACATTGAGGAATTACCATGCTCTAGGTATTGTAATAAGCACTTTAAATGAATTCTTAACTCATCTAATACTCAATACAACCCCACAATGTAAGTATTATTTTCATTCTTATTTTATAAAGAAGAAAACTGAGGACAAAGAAACTGAGTTAATTGCTCAAGGATACACAGCTGGAAAGTGTGTCAAGCTAGTGGAGGGCAAAGAACTGGCCCCAAGTCACAGAACTGGTCAATGGTAATTGCATGATTCATCTCAGGGTCTAAATCCAGAGCCTAGGCTTGCCCTTTTATGCTGAAATTCTTCCCTACTCAACCTTAACACTTGGCTTACCTTATGTTGTCCCGAGTTTCAGATCTATGTTTATATGATTCTTGTTGTCTTCCTTCTCTTATGTATTTTGTTCCATGTATTATGTCCTACTTTCTTTCATCTGATACACAGCTTTGGAAGATAAACATCTTATGTTTTATCCCATGGAATGAAACAACACAGTACTTGGAATTTTGCTACTTCAGTGCCATGAAACCAGCCCAATTGTTTTACAGAACTAATGCTTATGGCTTCTTTTGAATAAACATAGAAATTAACCTTCCTAGTCTTGAAACTTGAGGAAGTTGCATTTGTCTTAGTTGAGTTCCTTACTCAGGAAACCAACCATTAGGCCTACCAGATAGTATCAAGGAATGGAAACTTACCAGATCATTGCTTCTAGGCAAAAAGACACCAGACCCCTCATCCATCATGATTGCCTAAGCAACCACCTGCTTCCTGTGGACCAACTCCTATTTCTTTCCCCTCCCTAATTCCTATTTTCCCACACATGATTACATTTCTTCCTTGCTATATAATCCCATAATTTTAGTTATCAGGGAGATGGATTTGAGACTGATTTCCCATCTCCTTGGCTGCAGCACCCAGTTAAAGCCTTCTTCCCTGGCAATACTTGTTGTCTTAGTGACTGGCTTTCTGTGCAGTGAGCAACGGGACCTAGACCAAACTCCTGGCATTTAGTAACAGATACACAATGTTCCAAACAAAGTACAATAAAAATAATATTTTAGACCATCCAGACTATGCTTTAAAGGGGACATTATGTCTCTAATGTGAATTATATACATCTGTTTTTTTTCTTTTGTGATGAAAGCTATGATCACTTCCAGAAGTCATGTTTCTATGCAATTAACATAAAGTGAGTAGTTGGGACATTTAGACTTCTCCAATTTTTCTTTAGCAAAAACACATGAGACCAGGAAGAAGAGGACTGGGAGACAGAAAGAGCTGCCTATGTGCAAAGGAAGAAACATATGCATAAAACACATTGCAAATCAAAGAACCAGCATGGAGTTAGGTTTTTAGGCAGTGGAGCAATGCTGTGTCCCATTCACCTCCCGCAAATTCGACTATACACATCTCAGGGAGAGCATATGAGAATACGTTTGCCTGCTTCTTAGAATGTCAAATCATATTTTAGTTTGTTTTCTTCTTTCAAATAGTGTTGTGTTCTTGGCAGACAGGTAAGTTGCTTGTAGATCACTTTGCTCCATTTGAGCTTTGCTGGGGTAGGTCTAGAGTAGCCTTCACTTCAAAGAGAGTTGAGCCTTACCACTAGAGTGGGGGTCTCTGGGATCTCCACTGGATGACCCAGTGATCAACAAACACCAGTCTGGCTGGTTGGAGCTCAGACGTCTTTCCATTTTGTGTGAGCTCTGGCAATTGTTCAGCTTACAACTCCTGAGTCATTTTTTATTTGGCCTGGTGCAGTTTTACTTTATGCACATACAGCCTAGTACTCAGCAAAGAAACAAGGGCATTCCTATGCAGATTTATGAAGCAGTTTAATTGCACAGCTCCCTCCTTTCCAGGACTCTGTCCTGAATTTCCAGCTGCCTCAGCCTCTCCAAGCTTCAAGCTCTATATTCTCTACTAAGAAGGTCCTGTTGTATTGTCCTCCCTAGGTCCCTGGTCCGGAAGGGAGCCTGGGCAATTTTAGGGCTTACTTCCTTTGTTTCTCTTCTCCAGGGTTCATAGTTCTTTGCCATCTATGGCCCAACGTCTGAAAACAGTTGATTCAGGCTGGTTGTGATGGCTTACACTGGTAATCCCAGCACTTTGGGAGGTTGAGGTGGGAGGATCACTTGAAACCAGGAGTTCAAGACCAGCCTGGGCAACAAAGTGAGACTCTCTGTCTTTACAAAAAATAATTTTAAAAGATAGCCGGGCACGGTGGCATGCACCTGTAGTCCCTGGTACTCAGGGGGCTGAGGCAGGAGGATCACTTGAGCCCAGGAGTTTGAGGCTGCAGTGAGCCATGATCATGCCACTGCACTCCAGCTTGGGCAACAGAGCAAGATCCTGTCTCAAAAAAAAAAAAATCAAAATTTATAAAAGGATACATAGTTAAAAACAGTTTGTCTAGTTTTCAAGTTATTCATGATGGGAGGGGAAGTTCAATCCTTATTACTCCAAAATAGTTGGACAAGAGTGAGAACAATTTAAATACTACGGACTATTTAAATATCAGGTCCACCTGCTGAACGTGTGCCCCAGCAGGCTGTGTGTGAAGGGAGGTGTGAATCTGCTTCTTGATTTGTCTTCTGGTCCTAGGGCTACTCTGGGCTGAGTGTTCATCTTATGTTTCAAGAGATATATTTTTTCACAGGCCAGGTGTGGGGGCTCATGCCTGTAATCCCAGCGCTTTGGGAGGCTGAGGCAGGAGGATCGTTTAAGGCCAGGTGTTCAAGATCTGCCTGGGCAACACAGAGAGACTCCAGCTCTTAAAAAAAAAAAAAAAGTGAAAATTAGCTAAGCATAGTGGCATGCACCTGTAGTCCCAGTTACTTGGGAGGCTGAGGCAGGAGGATCATTTGAGCCCAGGAGTTTGGGGCTGCAGTGAGCTGTGATTGTGTCATTGCACTCCAGCCTGAGTGACAGACTTTGTCTCCTACCCAAAAAAAAGATGTATTTTTCATAGAAAATGGCCCCTCAGTGCAAGTCAATTATGTCATCTGGTACTCATTCAAAAAACAATAATTCTGTGTCAAAATATCACATGTGCCCCATACATATGTACAAATATTATGTACCAATGAAAAACAATGTTTAAGAAATTGGAAGCCTATTTTAAAAGCCCCAAAAAACAAAACAAACCAAACACAAAAAGTGAAGTTCTGTCCTTGCAGGAGAAAACCTTGCCTGGTTGGACTTACTGAGAAATAGAATGTTAATCTCATTGGACAGACTTTTCAAGGGCCATTTTTATATGACACCGTTCTCATCTTATAGGCTGACTTTAGAACCTACCCTCCTCCTAAGACACAACTCCACCATACTTAGATCAACTTTCAGAGGTTGAGTGAACCCTTCTGTTGCTTAGGAGACCTGAGGTGAGGTGTTTTGCTCTTGTCTGGGTTCCAGCTTCTTCTCCTCAACTGGAATCCCAGAATGCTCTGCCACCAACAGTGCGCTATTTATGAGCAGTTGTTCCCACTGTAACCCAGGCCCTGCTTCTACCTAATGACATTTTTATACCTATTAGCTTTCTTTAATGGAAGAATCCAAGCATTGTAAATCTGGGCAGGCTTGGCATTAAATTTTCACTCTTCTCCTGCAATGTAAAAACCAAAGTCACATTCTTTACAGCTCTGAGCCTTGATCTCCTCATTTGTAAGTGATGGTGATGATTCTCACCTTGTAAGGTAGTTTGAATCATTAATTGAGTTCACACCCATTTATTTTCAACTCTCCAGCGTGGCTTTCATACTCATTTCGCCATGGAAACAGCTCCGGTCAGAGTTACCAACGTCCACCATGTTGCAAAATCCAAAAGACTTTTCTTGCCCCTTATTTTACTAGATTCCTCAGCAATATTTGATATTGTAATCACTGTTTTTTTTAAACATTTTTTGGGGATGGAGTCTCACTCTGTCACCCAGGCTGGAGTGCAGTGGCATGAACTTGGCTCACTGCAACCTCCACCTCCTGGGTTCAAGTGATTTTCCTGCCTCAGCCTCCCAAGTAGCTGTGATTACAGGCATGTGCCACCACACCTGGCTAATTTTTGTATATTTTAGAAGAGAGGGTTTCACCATTTTGGCCAGACTGGTTTTGAACTTCTGGCCTTAAGTTTATATGATTCTTGTTGTCTTCTTTCTCTTATGTCTTTTGTTACATGTACTATGTCCTACTTCTTTCATCTGATCTGCCCTCCTCGGCCTCCCAGAATGCTGGAATTACAGACGTGAGCCACCATGCCTGGCCTGAAACACGTTTCAAAAAACTTCTTGACTTCCTATTTTTCTAGTTGCTATAGTTTGAATATTTGACTCTTCAAACCTCATGTTGAAACTTGATTCCTAATGTTGGAGTTGGAGCCTGGTGGGAAGTGTTTGAGTCACTCATGAATAGGTTAATGACCTGGGTCGGGGGAGGTGAATGAGCTCTTACTCTGTTGGTCCCTGCAGGAGCTGGTTGTGAAAAAGAGCCGGTGACTGGGCATGGTGGCTCACGCCTGTAATCCCAACACTCTGGGAAACCAAAGTGGGCAGATCACTGGAGGTCAGCAGTTTGAGACCAGCCTGGCCAACATGGTGAAACCCCGTCTCTACTAAAAATACAAAAAATTAGCTGGGCATGGTGGTGCACACCTGTAATCCCAGCTACTTGGGAGGCTGAGGCAGGAGAATCACTTAAACCCAGGAGGCGGAAGTTTCAGTGAGCCAAGATCACGCCACTGCACTCCAGCCTGGGTGACAGAGCAAGACTCTGTCTCAAAATAAATAAATAAATAAAATAAAATAAAATAAAAAGAGCCTGGCACCTCCCTCCTCTCTCTCTTGCTTCCTCTCTTGCCATGTGATGTCTGCACACGTCAGCTCCCCTTCACTTTCCACCATGAGGGCAAGCAGCCTGCAGCCCTCACCAGGAGCAAATGCTTGTGCTGTGGTTCTTTGTAGCCCACAGAACTGTAAGCCAAACAAACCTCTTTTCTTATCTTTTTTTAAAAGACAGTGTCTTGCTCTGTTGTCCAGGCTGTAGTACAATGGTGCAATCATAGCTTACTGTAGCTTTCAAGTCTTGTGCTCAAGGGATACTCCTGCCTCAACCTCCTGAGTAGCTGGGTCGTCAGGTATCTGCCACTGAAGGAAATAATGTATACAGTAGTCAATTTCCAAGACAAAGCGCCTTAACTTGGCGCTTGGTAAGCAAGCTACAGAAGAAACAGGATATATTAGACCACTGCTTGGATAGCCAATACCTGCTTGTTGGCATCCCCACCCCCTTAGTTGCCCTCATTAGAACCAAAAAATTTAGTCTAAGATAAAAGTTTACTAGCTGGCAAAATAGCCCCCTTTGTCTGTTCTTATCAGCCTGCCCGGCTACTTAGGTCAGAAGTCAAAAAGCCCCTGAACTAACTAGAATTGCAATGCATTGTGGACTGCAACAACATGCAGCAAGACAACCACCCCCCCGCCAAAAAAAAACAAAAAAAACCTAAAGCCCCTACCCAACAATCAATAGGCGATGTCCAGGAAGATCGTGATCCCACAGTACTCAGCCTATGAGGAACCAGAGGAGGGGCCTGCACGCTAGGGGATAAATTGCTTGTTGAAACTGTGCTGGGTGTGCCTGCCCATCAGACACCTGATCTTCCAAGACTGTCATTAAGTCTCACTTTCGCTGTTCTCCGGTTCTTTTCTCACAAAACCATGGCTGGTCAATCCTTCCTTCCTTCCTTTCTTCCTTTCTTCCTTCCTTCCTGCCTGCCTTCTTTTTCTTTCTTTCTTTCTTTCTTTCTTTTTCTTTTTTCTTTCTTTCTTTTTCTTTCTTTTTTCTTTCTTTCCTTCTTTCTTTCTTCTTTCCTTCTTTCTTTCTCTCTTTCTCTCTCTCTCTCCTTCCTTCCTTCCTTCCTTCTGTTCATGTATTCATTGGGTCTCCCTATGTTGCCCAAGCTGGTATCAAACTCCCGGCCTCAAGAAATCCTCCTGCCTTGGCCTCTCAAAGTGCTGGAATTACAGGTGTAAACCATTGTGCCCATCCTCTCTTTTCTATATAAGTTACCCAGCCTCAGGTACTCCTTTATAGCAACAGAAACAGACAAAGACACTAGTTTTCCCCCTTCCTCTCTAGCCACAGCTTGTTTGGCTCATATTCTTCTATTTCAACCTCTAAATCAGTAGCCTCCCAATTTATATTAATTTCTATTTTAATCAGTTTTAATTTTAAAAATCTCATCCTCCAAAATTTCGTGTGTGTGTGTGTGTGTATGTGTGTGTGTTTTATGGTAGACACAATATTTAAGCACAGTAGCACACGTACAAAATTTTAAATGAACATGTGCACTGGGGGTATAGACTAAAAATGTTTACTGATGGAGGTGAAATCAGAAACACTTTGGAGGGTGCCACTGCTCTAAGTGCTGCAAATCCTCAGGGCTTGACCATGGACCATCCTCTCTTATGCTTGTTCCCCTGGTGGTCACATCCATTTTCACTTATATGTCAATAACTCCTCAATTTACATGCCATCCAGACCTTTCTTCTAAGCCATTATTCATGTATGCAACTTCAATTTAATGATTCGCTGCTTTTCACTGACTTTTCCAACCAAAGAGCTCCTCAACTAAACTCTTTTTTTTTTTTTTTTTTTTTTCTGAGACAGAGTCTCGCTCTGTTGCCAGACTGGAGTGCCCTGGTGTGATCTCGGCTCACTGCAACCTCCGTCTCCTGAGTTCAAGCAATTCTCCTCCCTCAACCTCCTGAGTAGCTGGCACTACGGACGCCCACCACCATGCCCAGCTAACTTTTGTATTTTTAGTAGAGATGGGGTTTCACCATGTTGGCCAGGATGGTCTCGATCTCTTGACCTCATGATCTGCTCGCCTTGACCTCCCAAAGTGCTGGGATTACAGGCATGAGCCACCGCTCAATTAAACTCTTAATCATTTCAGCTGAATATGCTCTTCTTCCAGCTTTTCCTCTCAGTCGATGTCACATCCATGTATGTTTGCTGGTTCCTTGAACACACCAAGTTGTTTCTGATGGCCATGTACTCATTCCTAGCATCTTCTTGGCCTCTAACGTCCACCTGCATATTTCTTGATTATCTTTCAAGGGTTAGCTGAAAGGTCACTCCTCAAGAGAGTCACTTTTCCTCTCCAGCATCTCATCCTCCTCTTCTGTTGGTACCTCCTCTTATCTCTTGATAAGACAGGCTGTCAAGGTATCTAATTTCCCCAATCCATTCCCAGAACCCTTCCAAGGAATTGGCACGTGACCAAGGTAAGCCCATCGGACTCTGTTCCAGAAATTTGAGTTTTTTCCAAGGGAGTAAAATTGTGAGAACCCTTTTCTTTTTTCTTTTCTTTCTTTCTTTCTTTCCTTTCTTTCTTCTTTCTTTTCTTTCCCTCCCTCCCTCTCTCTCTCTCTTTCCTTTCTTTCTTTCTCTCTCTCTCTCTTTCTTTCTTTCTTTTTTTTTTGAGTTGTAGTCTTTCTCTGTTGCCCAGGCTGGAGTACGGTGGCATAATCACACCTGGGCTCAAACAATTTTCCTGCCTCAGCCTCCTGAGTAGCTGGGACAACTGGCACATGCCACCACACCCAGCTAATTTTTTAAATTCTTTGTAGAAATGGGGTCTTGCTATGTTGCCTAGGCTGGTTTCCAACTCCTGGCCTGAAGAGATCCTTCCACCTTGGACTCCCAAAGTGTTGGGATTACAGGCATGAGCTGCTGTGCCCAGACAGGAACATAATATATAATATATATTATACATAATTTTAATTTTTTATTTAATTTTATGTATTATATATAATTTCAATTTTTTATGTATTTTTGGTTAATAGTTTGGTTAATAGTTAAGGCGCAGGTGATTTTTGATTACGTGGATGAATTGCATAGTGATGAAGTCTCGGTTTCAGTATACCTGTCACCCAAATAGTGTACGTTGTACCAAATAGGTGATTTTTTTCAATCTCTCATCCCCCTACCACCCTGCCCATTTCTGAGTCTCCAATGTCCATTATACCATTCTGTATGCCTTTGCATACCCATGGCTTAGCTCCTACTTACGAGTAAGAATATGCAGTGTTTGGCTTTCTGTTCCTGAGTTACTTCGGTTAGGATAATGACCTTCGGTTCCATACAGGAACACATTTCTTTCGATGGTGGTACCCTCAAAGTCTGCCCAGTGATTCCTGCTCCCAGATCCCAGAACTTCCATGGTTTTTATCCTTCCCATGGCTTAGTTGTTCAGCATTTACTTCGATTCTCTACCGCATCTCCTTTGAATAAATTCCTTATGCTTACATAAATTAGCACTTTTCTACTGCTTACCCTCAATGAAGCCTAATTGATACACATTCCATGCTAAATTAGGCTGCACCTGTTATTGTGTTGCATAGCACCTCTATTAGTTTCCCAAGGCTGTCCCAAACAAGGTACACAAACTCAGTGCCTTAAAACAACAGAAATTTATTCTCTCATGGTTCTGGAGGCTAGAATTCCCAAATCAAGGTGTTAGCAGCACCATTCTTCCTCCAAAGCCTCTGGTGGAAGATCCTCGCCTACTTCTGCCTAGGCTTTGGTGGTCCCAGGTGTTCTCGGGCTGGTAGAAACATAACTCCAATCTCTGATTCCATTCTCATATGGTCATCTTCCCTCTCAGCATCTCCATCGTCATATTGCATCCTCCTCTCTGTATCTGTCTTCTTAAAACAGCACAGTCACATTGGATTAAGAGCCCACTCTACTCCAGTATGACTTCATCTTAACTAATTATACTGCAATGACCCTATTTCCAAACAAAGTCACATTCTGAGGTGCCAGGGGCTTAGGATTCCAATATACCTTTTGGGGGACACAATTCAACCCATAACAGCATCCTATTTTTTTGCAGCATTTTCATTGTTTACAATTATATATATATTTAAAACAAATTTTTAGAAATGGGGTCTTGCTGTGTTGCCCAGGCTGGAGTGCGGTGGCACAATCAGAGCTCACTGCAGCCTTGAACTCCTGGGCTTAAGCAATCCTTCTGTGTCAGCCTCCTAAAGTGCTGGGATTATAAGTGTGAGCCACCATACCCAACCATTACAATTATTTGTTTATTCGTAGTTTTGTTTAAAGCTTGTGTTTCCTATTAGTCCACGAGGGCAAAAACTGTGTAGGCTTTATCATCTCTGTCTAGCCAGTGCCTAGCACCATCCCTGGCATAACTATGATTTCTACACAGCACCTCGCTAATATCTGGCACATCAAAAACTTCAAGAAATAGCCAATTATTTTGATTGTTTAGAATTGTTGGAATGCTTTACATTGTAAGCATGTTGTCAGAATCTATCGTATTCTGCATATGTGTAAGGAACAAGGGAAAGAGCCTTGGGTTAAAATACCCAAGGGCCATGTGTGTTCTTTAAATATCAAGAGTCATGTTTGGCTGTGGAATTGAGTGGCCGTGCCTGCCCCCAGGTGTCTCTTAGGGGACCACCAGCTGCTGTGTAAGAATGAGGCCCCATTGTGATGCTGCGGTGCACAGGCAGCCAGCGGGCCGTCTGGGGAGAGTGTCTGCATCCCTGCCAATGCTCATCTTTTACCTCTGTCATCCATTTCCCACTGGCAGGGCTTCCTCTGTCTGGCTCAGGGATAGAATATGAATCAGGCCATCCCTGGCATCCAGAATTAATCATTTCTCCTTCAAATTGATTGTGTACCCCCAGAGCCATTGAATTGGGCCAGAAACCTCTGAAATCTATTTTCTAAAAATATTTTCCAACTTGGCAAAAATGTTTCTGTTAGTGAGGAGGGAAAGAAGTGAGTTAAGGAAGATGTTGTTAAAGTTATGAAATAAAGGGAACTATTGTGAAGGGTTGAGATGACATCTGACTGCTCATCAGTAGGAGAATGACCAAACGATAGTTGGAGAGGTGGGGACACCAGTCAGGATGGGGAATTTTAAATATGTAGTGGCGCCTGTCTGGGGGTGGGTGGTCAAAGTTTCTCTAGCAGGGCTCAGTCACTTGAGAAGTAGAATGTGGAATTCATCCAGGAGTGGGTTCGTTTTGTGCTGCTATAACAGAATACCTGGGACTGGATATTTTATAAAGAATAGCGATTTATTTCTTACAGTTCTAGAGGCTGGGAAGTCCAAGGTCAAGGGATCAACATCTGGCAAGGGCCTTCTTGCTGTGTCATCCCATGACAGAAGGAAGAAGGGTAAGTGAGCACACATAAGAGAGAGGAAGGGAGCTGAACTCACTTTTTGTTTGGAATCCACTCTCAAGATAACTAACCCACTCCCACAATAACAGCATTAATCCATCCAGGAGGGCACAGCCCTCATGATGCAATTATCTCTTAAAGATCTCACTTCTCAACACTGTTGAATTGAAAATTAAGTTTCCAATACATGAACTCTGGGGGATACATTCAAATCATAGAAGGTGGGTTTATGGTAGGTGCGGTGTGATGGCCTGGGGGGCAAGGATTTTAAGGAAGAAAACTAAAGGGAAGAAACTAAAGAAAGCTAGTGTACTAGAGGAAGAAATGGAGGCATCAAGGGAATGGAAGTCTTCATATAGCATAATAAAGCATGTGGTAGCATAAGGAAGGGAGCACTAAAAGGAGATGAGGTTATAATGTAGAGCTTTAGAGCTTAAGATTTCAGGAGTGCAAGGGTTCAGGGCAAAAAGAAAGATCCCTTGGTATTGGTGGCTGAAAAGGACTGGAGGTAGAAGTCACTGGAATTGAAGAAGTCCAAGATCCATGAAGTGAGGGTGGCAGATGTGGAGGAGGGACAAATCACCTTCCTCAACATCTAAGTTTCCCAGACACTGTATTCTGCCCACACTTGTGAGAAATGGCTCTTGTCATGGTCAACAATGAACTCCCATTGCCAAATATAATTGCCAATGCTCATACCACACCTCTTGGCAATATTTGACAAGTTGACCACTCTCTTCCTTGAAACGTTTCTTTGCTTGGTGCTTGGACACCCTGAGCTTTTGGTTTCCAGTTCTCCTGGCTATCCTTCTCCACTGGCCACTCCATGAGTTGCTCCTGGTCTCCTTTGCTAGCTTCTCTTCCAGGCCTTCTAGTGCTGACATGCCCAGACTCCATCCTGTTAGCTCTCCTGTACACTCCCTAGGTGACACCTTCAATACCATGGCTTAAATGCTGTCCATATCTGATGACTTCCAATTTTATCCCTATTCTCTATGTTGCTTCTGAACTCCAGGCACCTGTATCCAAAGGCTTTCTGGATATTTCCACTTAGGTGCCTGTCTTAGTTTATTTTGTGCTGCTATAACAGAATACCTAAGACTGGGTAGTTTATAATGAATAGAAATTGAATTTTCATGGTACTGGAGGCTGGGAATCCAAGATCAAGGCACCGATAAGTTTGCTGTCTTGTAAAAGCCCAGTCTTTGCTACCAGGATGGTACTATGTACACCACGTCCTCTGGAAGGAAGAACACTGTTTCTCACATGGTAGAAGAGCAGAAGGCAAGAAGCTCATAACCACTAGCCCTTCTTGTAGCAGTATTAATTCATTCATAAGGGCAGAGCTCTCATAACTTAAACACTTCCCATTAGGCTCCACCTCTCAACACTGTTGCATTAAAATTAAGTTTCAACAGGAGTTTTGAATAGGATGAAAACATTCCAGACAGCAGTGCCTAATTGACACCTCATATTTAACATGTCAAAAATAGAAGTAATAGAAGTCGTGACTTTCCCCCACCCAAACTTCTACCTCCACTGTTCCTCATCTTAAGAATTTGCAACTCCAGCTGGGTGTGGTGGCTGACACCTGTAATCTCAGCACTTTGGGAGGCCAAGGCAGGCAGATCACTTGAGGTCAAGAGTTTGAGACCAGCCTGGCCAACATAGCGAAATCCCATCTCTACTAAAAATACAAAAAAATTAGCAGGTGTGGTGGCATGCACCTGTAATCACAGCTACTTGGGAAGCTGAGGCACGACAATTGCTTGAATCCAAGAGGTGGAGGTTGCAGTGAGTTGAGATCACACCACAGCACTCCAGCCTGGGCAACAGAGTGAGACACGAGACTCTGTCAAAAAAAAAAAAAAAAAAAAATTGTGACTTTATCCTTATAATTCTTCAGGTTTGGGGTAAAATGCTTAGCTTCTTTCTAGTTTTATTTCTTATCTACAAAACAGAGTAAATGATGGTACTTACTGCATAAGGCTCCTATAATGACTAATGGAATTATTGCATTCACTGCACTTAGTATTGTGTCCCAACTCAGAAAAATGTTCAATAGTTGTTACTTATGATTGCTATTTATGTATTTATGCAAAATTCTGACTCTGAATTGTCTGCAGCTAACTGATAATGAGCTAACAATAATGTAAAATGGAGTTGTTGTTCTTGCTTAACAACCATTAAGTCTGGCTTAATAAAAAAGAGTTTAAGATCAGTACAGGCATGTAGGATTGGGAGGAGTAAGAAATTCCTTATTGCTGTCTCTGATTTTGTTTTGGAGGTCAAAACATCTGGATAAAAAATGAGCATTAGTCTGTATAAAAACAAATATTTATACATTCAGAAATTCTGAGCCCATGAGGCCAAAATGTCTGGTCTTTGGCAATCTTTGGAAAATCTGTTCCCCAGGCAGCCCATGTATTGCTGGGGCCCCAGCATAGTTTTGTAGCCAAAGGCCCGGGATACAGGGTGAGTGGGTGGTGAAGAGAGATCTCTGGCAAAGCTGTACTCCACTGTCTGGAATTTAAACAAATACTGTTTTAAATTATACAAATAGTTCTTAGCAAACAGATGTTTAACATTACATAGCTGTAATATAACAATAATAGGCTAAATTTTCTATGTAACCAATAGAAAAGTGAAAGAGAACCATCCACTTCTCTTGGAGTATGGCTGCAAAGGTTTTGCTGCTGGTATTTTGCACCTTCTTTTCCCTTTTCTCTAAACCCTTTGGTATATTTTCTTACCAGGAGCAGCATGTTATTTCAGAGTCCTTGTTTGTGCCTCATTCAGTGTTGTCATATTGGCTAACACCAGTCCTCTTGTAAATGGATCTGGAATTGGGGAAAATAGCCTTCCTTTTTTTTTTTTTTTTTTTTTTTCTGTTTTGAGACAGAGTCTCGCTGTGTCACCCAGGCTGGAGTGTAGTGGCGCGATATCAGCTCACTGCAAGCTCTGCCTCCCGGGTTCACGCCATTCTCCTGCCTCAGCCTCCTGAGTAGCTGGGACTACAAGTGCCCGCCACCACGCCTGGCTAATTTTTTTGTATTTTTTTTAGTAGAGACGGGGTTTCACCGTGTTAGCCAGGATGGTCTCAATCTCCTGACCTCGTGATCCACGCGCCTCAGCTTCCCAAAGTGCTGGGATTACAGGCGTGAGCCACCACGCCCGGCTGAAAGTAGCCTTCTTACTCCTGTGCCTGGAGAATTCTCTTCTGTATATAGAAAGGCCATCCTTCTCACCAAGATGTGGTTTTTGGTGTGATGCCTTTAAAGGATGGAGGAGAATTGGGAATTACCCTCTTGGGCAATGCAATCAGTTGCCTCATTCTTAGTGGTCCATGGGGTGATGGATGTCCCAGCCAGGTTCCCCTCATCTGCAGGCTGATATTTATAGCAACTCTGGGGAGAATGCTTTACATTTTAAAAAGAGAAATCAATACACCTAAACTGCTAAATTTAAACATTAGGTGGAAATCAAACATAGAATCTAAGAGAATAAAAACAAATAAATGAAGAGATGAACTTTCCAGGAGACACTGCAATCCATTTCTCTGAGTGCCTTAAGTGACTGTTTTTATAGTCATGAATATTTTTTGCCCCAAAAGACTCTTGCCATCTAAGTGGAAGGGGAATATAGGGAGTTGGAGAAGAAGAAAGAGAAGTAGGCTTTGGCTATGCACGTTTACAAATCCCCACCAATGAAACGAGCATTCTGCCAGGGTGCTGTGCACACACCACCTCTGAGAGCTATACCTGCAAGAAGTACCAATTTCATCTTCAGCTTATCTGTAAATCTATGATATGATTTGTCTGTGTCCCTACCCAAATCTCATCTTGAACTATAGTTCCCATAATCTCCATGTGTCATGGGAGGGACCCAGTAGGAGGTAATTGAACCATGGGGGCGGTTACCTGCATGCTGTTCTCGTGATAGTGAGTGAGTTCTCACAAGATGTGATGGTTTTATAAGGGGCTTTCCCCACTCCTTACTCTGCACTTCTCCTTGCTGCCATCATGTCAAGAAGGATGTGTTTGCCTTCCCCTTCCACCATGACTGTAAGTTTCCTGAGGCTTCCCCAGTCATGCTGAACTGTGAGTAAACGAAACATCTTTCTTTTATAAATTATCCAGTTTCAGGTATGTCTTTATTAGCAGCATGAGAACAGACTAATACAATCTATGAATAAATGCTTGGTATTTGTGCCCATGCTCTAACAGAGGACTGGGGCTTTAGCTTCTATATTTTCTATGAATCCATCAAGAATGAATAAAGTAGATTGGGTTGGGGGAGTGTTCTACTGTTCCACAGCAGAACTTGTGGGAAGTTTAGTCACTGGATTCTGCTGGCCAGCAAAAAAATATAGGAAGATTCTATTAAGAAAATTAAAGAGAGTTAAAAAAAAAAAAGAAAAAAAGAAAGACAAAGAGAGGAAGAAGAAAGGAAAAAAAAACAAAACAACAACAACAACAAAAAAAAAATGAAAGAAGAAATAATGTGTCTCCAAAGAGCAAAAGTGTATATGGCGAGTGAG
This sequence comes from Pan paniscus, assembly GCF_029289425.2. Taxonomy (NCBI): domain Eukaryota; kingdom Metazoa; phylum Chordata; class Mammalia; order Primates; family Hominidae; genus Pan; species Pan paniscus. The sequence continues at coordinate 84,902,891 of NC_073255.2, read as the reverse complement.
GGGCTTCAGAGCCCAATGTAAGCAAAAGGTTTGAAACACAGGAGCCAATATGCGCTCTTGAAAGAAAACTCCTCCTTTCAAAGTAGCCCCTTGAAAATGAAGTTTTTGCATCCTTTTCTTGGAAATAATTAGACAATTTGATCATGCATCTTAAAAATGTTTACAAAAGGTGTTTTCTTGTTGCACCTTGTAAACATTGCATGTTTTTTCTTTTTCTTTTTTTTTTTTCCAAACTGAAGGTTTATGGCTATCCTGAATCGAGCAAGTCTACTGGTGCCATATTTCCAGCAGCATGTGCTCACTTTGTGTCTCTGTGTCGCATTTGGATTATTTTTGTGATATTTCAGACTTTTTTGTTATTATATTTGTTATGGTGATCTGTGATCAGTTATCTTTGATGTTACTATTATACTAATTTTGGGGTTCCATGAGCCATACTCATATAAGATCATGAACCTAATTGATAAATATGTGTGTTTCAACTGCTCCACCAACCGACCATTCTCCCATCTCTCTCTCTCTTTCCTTGGGCTTCCTTATTCCCTGAGACACAACAATATTTAAATCAGGCCAACTAATAATCCTACAATGGCCTCTAAGTGTTCAAGTGAAAGGAAGAGTAACACATCTCTCTCTTTAAATCAAAAGCTAGAAATGATTAAGTTTAGTGAGGAAGGCATGTCAAAAGTCAAAACAAGCTGGAAGCTAGGCCTCTTGCACCAACTAGTCAAGCAGTGCACAGGAACAGTTCTTGATGGAAATTAAAAGTGCTACTCCAGTGAACACATGGATTGTAAGAACCTGAAACAGACTTACTGCTGATGAGGGAAAAGTTTTGGTGGCTTGGATAGCAATAAAACCAGTCACAACATTCCCTTAAGCCAAAACCTAATCCACAAGAAGGTCCTAACTCTCCTCAATTCTATGAAGGCTGAGAGAGGTGAAGAAGCAGCTGAAGAAAAGTTGACACTAGCAGAGGTGGGGTCATGAGGTTTAAGGAAAGAAGCCAGCTCTATAACATAAAAATGCAAGGTGAAGCAGCAAGTGCTGATGGAGAAGCTTTAGCAAGTTATCCAGAAGATCTAGCTAAGTTCACTGATGAAGGTGGGCTATACTCAACAACAGACTTGAAGCTTTAAAGCTTCAAAATACAAATTGACTCTCTTGTTAGGGGCTAATGGAGCTGATGACTGTAGGTTGGAGCCAATGCTCATTTACCATTCTGAAAACCCTACAGCCCTTAAGAATTATGCTGAATCTACTCTGCCTGTGCTCTAAAAATGGAAAAACAAAGCCAGAATGACAGCACATCTGTTTACAGCATGGTTTACTGAATATTTTAAGCCCACTGTTGATACCTACTGCTCAGAAAAAAAGGATTCTTTCCAAAATATGACTGCTCATTGACAATGCAGGTGGTCACCCAAGAGCTCTGATGGAGATGTACGAGAAGACTAATGCTGTTTTCATGTCTGCTAACACAACCGCCATCCTGCAGTTCATGGATCCAGGAGTAATTTTGACTTTCAAGCCTTATTATTTAAGAAATATATTTTGTAAGGCAATAGTTGCCATAGATATTGATTCCTCTGATGGATCTAGGCAAAGTGAATTGAAAACTGCATGGAAATAATTCACCATTCTAGATGCCATTAAAAACATTCATAATTTATGGGAGGAGATCAAAACATCAATATAACAGGAGTTGGAATGAGTGGATTCCAACCTTCTTGGTTAACTCTGAGGGTCTGAAGACTTCAGTGGAGGAAGGAACTGCAGATATGGTGGAAATAGCAAGAGAACTAGAATTCGCCTGAAGATGTGACTGAAACTGTTACGATCTCATGATCAACCTTGAACAGATGAGGAGCTGCTTCTTATGGATGAGCAAATAAAGTGGTTTCTTGAGGTGGAATCTACTCCTGGTGAAGATGCTGTGAACATTGTTGAAATGACCACAAAGTTCTTAGAATACTCCATAAACTTAGTTGATAAAACATTGGTGGGATTTAAGAGAATTGACTCCAATTTTGAAGGAAGTTCTACTTGGGTAAAATGCCATCAGACAGCATTGCATGCTACAGAGAAATTTCATGAAAGAAAGAGTCAATCAATATGGTAAACTTTATTGTTGTCTTAATTTAAGAAATTGCCACAGCCACTGCAAAGTTCAGCAACCACCACCCTGATCAATAAGCAGCCATCAACATTGAGGCAAGACTCTTCACCAGCAAAAAGATTTATGACTTGCTGAAGGCCCAGATGACTGTTAGCATTTTTCGTCAATAATTTTACATTAAGGAATGTACATTGTTCTTTTAGACATAATACTATTGCACACTTAATAGACTACAGTATAGTATAAACATAACTTTTATATGCACAGGTAAACAAAAAAAATTGCATGACTTGTGTGATGGCTAATATTGAATGTCAACTTGAGTGGATTGAAAGATGCAAAGTATTGTTCCTGGGTGTGTCTGTGAGGGTGTTGCCAAAGGAGATTAATATTTGAGTCAGTGGACTGGGAGAGGCAGACTCACCTTTAATGTGGTAGGCACTATCTAATCAGCTGCCAGTGCAGCTAGAATAAAGCAGGCAGAAAAAGGTGGAAAGAGCAGACTTGCTGAGTCTTCCGGCCTTCATCTTTCTCCCGTGCTGGATGCTTCCTGCCCTTGAACATCAGACTCCAAGTTCTTCAGCTTTTGGACTGTTGGACTTACATCAGTGGTTTTCCAGGGGCTCTCAGGCCGTCTGCCACAGATTGAAGGCTGCACTGTCAGCTTCCCTACTTTTGAGGTTTTGGGACTTGGACTGGCTTCCCTGCTCCTCAGCTTGCAGACAGCCTATTGTGGGACTTCACCTTGTGATCGTGTGAGTCAATACTCCTTAATAAACTCCCCTTCATATATACATCTATCCTGTTAGTTCTGTCCCTCTAGAGAACCCTGACTAATACAACTTGCTTTATTGAAATATTTGCTCTACTACAGTGGTCTGCAGTTGAACCTGCAATATCTCCAAGGTGATTCTGTAATTTTTAGTCATTCCTTTACTAGAAACCAAATTTAGTGGTGGCATATGAAATCTTTTAGCACCCAAAGATGTGCATCTTGATGCTCTTTGTGCTTTTGAATTACCTGGTGAGTTTTGAAAAAAAATACAGGTGCCTGGGCCTCAACCCATACCCTGAAGTGGAGCCAAAAGTGTAACTGGTGGTGGAGGTTTTTTGTATGTGTTTTATTTTTTTTTTTTTGAGACGTTGTCTCGCTCTGCAAGCTCCGCCTCCTGGGTTCATGTCATTCTCCTGCCTCAGCCTCCCGAGTAGCTGGGACTACAGGTGCCCACCACCATGCCCGGCTAATTTTTTGTATTTTTAGTACAGACGGGGTTTCACCATGTTAGCCAGGATGGTCTCGATCTCCTGACCTCGTGATCCGCCCGCCTCGGCCTCCCTAAGTGCTGGGATTACAGGCGTGAGCCAGTGCGCCCGGCCTTGTATGTTTGTTTTAAGCTCCCTGGGTGATTTGAATGCACAGTCTGATCGGAGAACCTCCATCGGATATCTCTGCATGACTGAATCACATTCTTCAGAACTAACTCAAATTTTACTCCCACTGAGAGACTTCCTTATTTCATAAACCTCTGGCCTATACCGCACCCCCGATACTCCATATATTTTTCTGTTTGACTTTCTTCCAGGTTTGCTATCTAGCTTTCTCTCTGTACTCATTTTCTCTCGTAGGACTTTATTTCATTATTTTCTCTTTGGTCTTTAATTCTGAGGACTCCACTTCTCGTATGGGGTGAGGGTTTGGGGAGCATGTGATGAAGTGGTGGGTGATTGGTTGCTAGTTATTACTATTCTAGCTAGAGGGACCATTGAGATAGTTCTGGTAGCTTCAATGGCTTCCCTCATTGACCACAACCATAGTCAGGGATGCCATCTCCGTGCCTATGGTGGCTCCATGATTCACCTACAACAGGCTTTTCAGCCCCCTCGGTCACTGCACATCTATTTGGGGGATGCTATAAGAACTTCCCAGGCTTTATTGACTCATAACTCACCTTTTCCTCCCTTTCCCCTTCTGGTGGTAGCTGCCTGGTTAGAAGCCACACTGAGATATGCTCACCAGAATCCTCCCCAGCTACCACTTTCCAAAGTGTAAGCCAGGAAATTGTGCCCCCTCTTATTTCCTGGGGAGTTTGAGGTGGGTTTTCACTCTGAAATTATTTCTATCCTCTTTGGTTCATTTTGTCAGCTTGGGAGAGGAAGAATCACTAAGCCTGCTTGACTCCACTATCTTTATCATGACTTGGCAAAGGCAGTTTAGTAACACAGTAAAAAGCTAATGTCATGGTGTTCAATAAAAATCCCAGGCACCAATATATGCAGGTTATATGATATTGACCATATTTAATGTAAAAAGATGAGAAGAAATACAACAAAATTATAACAGGAATGGACTTTTTATGCAGAGATTATAAAAGAGGTTGATTTAAAACTTCAGTAATTCTCAAGTTTTTCAAAACATGCTTATTTTGCTTTTATAGGGATAAAAAAAATTGTGGGGATTAAAAAAACTTTACAAAATGAAAAGCACAAAACAGTCCTTTCTGGAGACCATACCCTTTCTTGTATAGTCCTGTCATTGGTCAAATAGTTAACTTCCCTTTTTCAGAATTGTCTAGATTCTGTGGTCTCTTTTCTAATTGAAGCTTATCTTCATCTAAAGACTTGGGCCAAATTTGGTGAATACATGAGTGATTAGGCTGGGAAATGCCATGTAACCCCTCAGAGGGTTAAAAAGTATGGCTTTGCAGTTGACTTTGGGGTACCCTCCCAGGGACAAGCCCAGAGATGCTTTGCACACTCTCTTAGTCCATTTCATGCTGCTATGCAGAATACCACACTGGGTAATTTATAAAGAACAGAAAGTTATTTCATCACAGCTCTGGAGGTTGGGAAGTCAAAGATCAAGGCATCAGCATCCGGTGAGGGCCTTCTTGCTGTGTCTTAACATGGCAGAAGGCAGCTTATGGGAGAGGTGGAGGAGTGTGAGAGAGAGAGAAAGAGAGACAAAGAGAGAGATACAGAGAGAGAGAGAGAGGAGCTGAATTCATCCTCGCTCCCATGATAACAAACCCATTCCCAAAATAACAGCATTAATCCTAATCACCTCTTAAAGATCCCATCTCCCAATACTGTTGCATTGGGGATTAAGTCTCCAGCGCATAAAGTTTGGGGACTACATTCAAACCATAGCAGACACTGACAACAGCTAAAAATGCATCAAGTGCATACTCTGTGCCAGGCACTGTCCCAAGTGCTTTAGACACCCAAGTGTACTTAATATATACGGCAACCCTATACATATGGAAATACTCCAATTCCAATTTGCAAATGAGAAAACTGAGGTTAAGTAACTTGCTTAAGATCAGAGGACAAGTGACAGAGTATGAGATATACCCTGATGGGCACTTATTTCTACCACTTATTACCATCAAGGAGCCTAAAATGTAGCTGTGGAAATAAAATAATTGAAACAACTATAATGCAAGACAGAATCTGACAAATGGTTCAAGAGAAGAATAAATCCAGGGCTGAGAAAAGGATTCTGTCCAGAGGGAGGGAGGTTGGTGAGGGAGGACATAAAATGGTCAAGGAGAATGCGCTGTCTTAAATCAGAACACGTGCTTTCTTAAATATGCTGTCTTGACTCTGAACTTCTGACTCACACTTTCAACCGCTGTTCTCTACTAACACTTGTAGCAAGATGGCAGCACCATTAGGAAGATTCAAGGTAATGTCCCCAGGAGACAACTTAGAGAGAGCAACAGAAAATTCACATGGGTGTGAGCAGACCTGATAGTAATTTTTCATGCAGATTGGTTAACCACAGAGTGATATGTACAAGTGTGGGGGAGGATTGGCATGGCGGTGTGTTATCCGTATTGGGTACTGACTTATCCTCAAGCACATGAACCACTGACCATTGCTAGCACCCAGCAAGGTCAATCCTTACCGCTGAGAGTGCTTCAGAATTAATCCAGTGCCATCCTAAAGACTCTCCTCTGCCATTCTGCTGTGACTGGGGAAAGTGGTCAGGCAGGGCAGGATTGAGGTCATGCTGTCATTTGTCCCCTTTAGGACTCATTATCTCACAAGCATGCACCTGCACACACACCCCTGTCCCTGAGCACTAGCAGCCTGTTGGGAACTTAGTACTTAGCATGTTTTGGAAACAAGGATCAGGCTTCTCTGCTTCCCCTGAGGACCGCTGTGTGAACATGTAATGTGGAACAGTTCTTATGTTTCTCACATTCCTCCCTTCCTCTGTCTGTTTCTATCCTCTTCTCACTTTCTGTTACCTTGCTGGCATTCCTTCCTTTCATTCTCCTTTCTTCATTCATCCATCTCCCCTTCAAACTGTGGTTCTTAGTCTTTTGAGAGGTCACAGATGCCTTTGAGACTCCAGCGAAAGCTGTGGATCTCCTCCCCCTTAAAATAGACAGATCACACACCCATTCCTGAATGTGTATGCATGAAGCTTTTCCATAGACCCATTATGAGTCTCTCTATGCCAGCAGAGATCCTTGGTTGATATGGTTTGGCTGTGTCTCCACCCAAATCTCATCTTGAATTATAGCCCCCTTAATTCTCACATATTGTGGGAGGGACCCACTGGGAAGTAATTGAATCATGTGGGTGGGTCACTCCCGTGCTGTTCTTGTGATAGTGAATAAGTCTCATGAGATCTGATGGTTTTATAAAGGGGAGTTCCCCTACACAAGCTCTCTCTCGCCTGCTGCCATGTAAGATGTGTCCTTGCTCTTCCTTCACCTTCTGCCATGATTGTGAAGCCTCCCTAGCCATGTGGAACTGTGAGTCCATTAAATCTCTCTCTCTCTTTTTTAAATAAATTACCCAGTCTTGGGTATGTCTTTATTAGCAGCATGAGAATGAACTAATACACAGGTCTATAGGTGGAATTCTTCCTTCATCCCTTTCATACGCACTGCAGTCAAGAGCATGGGCTTCACTCAGGTCCTCTCCATTGATCAGCGAGTGAGCATGCTGCATGCTAGGTCCCACTTTTCCTTTCCTCTCAGGCCCTTCTCATGGCCAAGTGATTGAAGGCATGGACCTTGAGGACAGGTTATCCGGGTAAAAATTTAGGTTCTGTCCTTTTGTTATGTGTCCTTGGGTGGGCAAGTCTCTTCATCGAAAAATTGAGACTAACTGTATATTCCTTATAGGAATTTATTATGATGACTTGCATTAATAAATATCAGAGCCCTTAGAACAATACCTGGCCGGGATTAAATGATATCAGTCCTTGCCATTATTATTATTTGGGTGCTCAGTATTGAAGGAAAAGGAAGGAGCTTTGCTTTGAGGACCGGTTATACCTTCCTCCTCTTTCTTCTTATTTCCGGAGGTAGTAGAACTAATAAATACAGTCCCACATAATGTAAACATCCAGGCAACATTTAAGTCCTTGGGGGATGATTAAGATAACACTCGTTACCATCAAGGAGCTTAAAATGTAGCTGCAGAATAAAACAATCAAAACAACTATAATGCAAGGCAGAATGTGACAAATGGTTCAAGAGAAGAATAAATCCAGGGCTGAGAAAGGGATTCTGTCCAGAGGATGGAGAGGGATTGGTAAGGGAGGGCATAAAACTGGGCCATGGAGAATGTGCTGTCTTAAGTCAGTAACAGAATAACATGCAGAGCAGGGGCTTTTGCACAGAAGGAGTGGTGTTCAGAGGTACTCAGGCAGCCAGTGTTGGAGGTGTCTGGGAAACAAGGAAGCCTGGGGAAGGCTCTGTCCTGGGGGATGTGAGGAGAAATGGCTGGAAAGACAGGGTGAGCCAAACTGGGGAGAAACCTTTAAAAGGTGCACGTTTTGGAGGTAACTTCATTGCAAGAGCAGAAACTCACTCAAGCCAGCTTACCTAAATGGAAATTGATTTCAAGATGTCATGGTTTCTCACAAAGCTCATGGAAATGAAGTAAAGCCAGGTCACTCAAAGGATTTAAACTGGAAATCAGAAAGAAGTGCCCACTGGGATATGTCTCATACTCTGTCCCCGCCCATCGCCTTATCTCTCTGCCTTTCTGTGTCTCTGTCCTTCTCAGTCTCCCTCCTCAGTGTCTCTTTCATTCTCTCTCCAGCAGTCAGGGGCCCAAAATGGCAGCCCTAAACCCATGTCCACATGATCCTTGGGGTTCATAAACCCACAGATCAACTCCATCTCAGCAGGACTGCTGTGTATGGTTGGGCAGGTTGGACCCTGCACGAGGCTACCGTGCAAAGGAGGTGAATGCTGGCTGAAATCCAGTGTAATTCCCTCACTAATATTTCATTGGCTAGAGCATACCACCCAAATTTCAAAGGGAGGTGTGTTCCTACCATGTTCCAGAAGGTGGGAAAACCAGAGTATTTGGTAACAGCTCTAAAGTTTACTACACGGAAAAAAAGAAAAAGCCTTTAAACTGTACAAAGTGGTATTTTCTTTTAATAATTTCTAGCATCAACACATTCTATTTAACTTCTGCATAACGTTCCATATCATTCCTTTTAACTACTGTACTGTACATCTCATTGCCATTAAGATATGCTGCATAATATTCCATTGTATGACTGCATTATAGTTGATTTCTGCCTCCATGCTAAGGGACATTTAAGTTTTTTTAATGCAGTTTTTTTAAGTCGTTCTTTCTAGTACAAATAATGGGGCAATACATTTCCATATACATATATATATAATATATACATATATATAGTGTGTGTGTATGTCTGTGTGTGTGTGCGTGCGTGTGTGTGTGTGTTAGGGGAATACATACACATGCATATATACACAGTCATGTGCCTCAAAAAGACATTTTGGTCAATGACAGCCCACATATACGACCGTGGTCCCATAAGACTATGAAATGAAGCTGAAAAATTCCTATTGCCTACAGCTGTCATAGCTGTGGTAACATCCTAGTGCAATGTGTTACCTTTTCTATGTTTAGATAGGTTTAGATATACAAATATTTACCACTGTGTTACAATTATCTACAGTATTCAGTACAGTCACATGCTGTACAGGTTTGTAGCTTAGGAGCAATAGGCTGTACCATGTAACCTAGGTATGTAGATTACACGGTAGGCTAGATCATCTAGGTTTGTGTAAGTACATTCTGTGATGTTCAAACAATGACAAAATTGCCTAATGACACATTTCTCAAAATGAATACACATTATTAAGTGATGCATGACTGATTTTTTTCCTTTTATATTTGAAAGTACATCTCTGGGATATATAGAGAATCTAACGATCAGCTCCTATTGTTACACGATCAGCTCCTATTGTGACAAGATTAAAGCTGGACAGGCATCACATTAAAGACTTTTTGTGAACCCATTAGAGAACTGAGACGAGAGAACAGGTCACAGGACACACAGCCATCTTGAAGAGAAACAGGTCCTTGCAGGGAAACTCCTGACCTGCTTATTTGCTTACCTGGGGAAGAAGCAAAGGAGCCACTGGGTATCATACACCCTGATAGAAACACGAAACGAGAAATTTTGTTTCCTATTGGCCTAGTATGACAGTGTGAGGCTCCTGGGAGCTGTAGTCATGGGGGGAGGAGACTCCCTCCTCCCTTTTCAGGTTTTCCTCCAGGAACTCCACCAAGCTCTCATAGGAAGTGTTACAGGGGGAGGGTTTTGACTACAAATTGTCCTAGTTCTTGGCATTTTGAACAAAGAACTTGACAAAATGCACAAACAAAGCAATGAAAGAAGAAAGCAACAAAAGCACAGATTTATTGAAATGAAGGTATGCTCCATAGAGTGGGAGTGGGTTCAAGAAAGCAATTCAAGAGCCCTGGTTACAGAATTATCTGGGATTTAAATACCCTCTAGAGGCTTCCCATTGGTTACTTGGTTTACACCCTATGAAAATGAAGGAGCGCTCTTTGATCAGTCTGATTGGTTGTAGAAGGCAACAAATCAGAGGCTGAAGTGAAGTTACAAAGTTACACTTCTATGCAAATGAAGACTAGGCCCACGACCAGTCTGATTGGTTGTGGGAGAGGACCAATCAGAGGTAATTTTTATTTCTCATCCCTGATAGAGAGAGTGGGGGGTTGCAAAGGGAGGAGCTCCTGTTCTTTTGTTACTTGGTAATGGAAAGTTGAAGTTTCCCTTTTGATTTAGTTCTAGGAAGTCAGTGTGAATCAGCCTTAGATTCCCTGCCTCTAGACCCTATTCTCCCGCCTCAGAAGGATGGAGATAATCCAGAGGCATTGGCTGGGAAAGGGGAGTGGCAGCCACTGACAAAGCTCCACAGAGATCCTTCTTCCTTACAGAAGAAAGAGCTTAATTTTCAGGTGGGAGTATATTGCCAGAGGCCACTCCCTGCAGCCCAAGCATCTCTTTCTCACATAAAGGAGGAAAAGAAACTCAATACAAAACCTTACTCTGCAGAGAGGAGAGTCTTAGGGTAGATTGAAAAATAAAGTACTGGAATTTATGCACTGCTGCATGGAAAAGGAATAAGGGTGGAGGGATTAAAAACTCTACTCTTAACCAGGCGTGGTAGCTCACACCTGTAATGCCAGCACTTTGGGAGACCGAGGCGGGTGGATCACCTGAGGTCAGGAGTTCAAGACCAGCCTGACCAACATGGAGAAACCCCGTCTCTACTAAAAATAGAAAAAAATTAGCCAGGCGCGGCAGCAGGTGCTTGTAATCCCAGCTACTGGGGAGGCTGAGGCAGGAGAATTGCTTGAACCCAGAAAGCAGAGGTTGCAGTGAGCTGAGATGGCGCCACTACACTCCAGCCTGGGTGACAGAGAGAGACTCTGTCTAAAAACAACAACAACAGCAACAACAAAACTCTACTCTTAGGTGAGGGACAGAAACACTTGTGAAGGCTACATCCCAAGACACAGGCCCATTGTACACTTCCAGAAATGGAGAGTTAATCAGAAAACTACAAAACGCTCCCTATCCTCCATACCTTACCACCATGCTAACAAGCTTCCAGTAAGAATAATAGCAAGTCAATAACAGCAAAATACAGATACGAGAGCTCAAGAGGCAGAACACCAAAGGCAAAAAGAAAATCTTGAAATCAGCTACAGAGGGAAAGAAGCACCTTACCTACAGAGGAACAAGGACAAAAATAATGGCAGATTTCTTGTCAGAAACTACGCAACCAAGAAGACAGTGGAGTAATGCCTTTAAAGTGGTGAAAGAGGCCGGGCACAGTGGCTCACGCCTGTAATCCCAGCACTTTGGGAGTCCAAGGTGGATGGATCACCAGAGGTCAGGAGTTTGAGACCAGCCTGGTCAACATGGTGAAACCCCGTCTCTGCTAAAAATACAAAAAATTAAGCCGGGCACAGTGGCAGGTGCCTGTAATCCCAGCTACTAGGGAGGCTGAGGCAGGAGAATTGCTTGAACCTGAAAGGCGGAGGTTGCAGTGAGCTGAGATCATGCCACTGCACTCCAGCCTGGGTGACAGAGCAAGATTCTGTCTCAAAAAAAAAAAAAAAGAAACTATGCAAGAAAGAAGGAAGACAGTGGAGTGATGCCTTTTAAAGTGGTGAAAGAAAATAGTTGAAGAAGGGTCTCTGTGGAGCTCCGTCAGTGGCTGCCACTCCCCTTCCCCAGCCAACACCTCTGGCTTATCTCCATCCTTCTGAGGCAGAAGAATAGGGTCTAGAGGCAGGGAACCTAAAGCTGATTCACTCTGACTTCCGAGAACTAAATCAAAAGGAAAACTTCAACTTTCCACGCCCAAGTAACAAAGAAAAAGGTTTTTTCCTCAGGCAGAAGGAATATTATTAAGGTAAGAAACTTAGATATACACAAAGAAATGAAGAGCATTAGAATTGAGATAAAAGTAAAATATAACTAAGAAAAATTTTAGTTGCTATAAAAAAATCACTGACTGTAGAAAGTAATGATAGTAGTTATGTATTGGTGCTTATATCATATGCAAATGAGAAATACATGACACAGTAAAACAAGACATGGGAAGAAGGAAGTGGGAGTCGGGTATTTTGTTATAAGTTCCTTTCACCATGCATGAAGAGATACAATATTATGATGAAACATTATTATAATCAGAAATGGACTTAATTATTTAAAAATGTATATTATAAACCATAAGGAAAACACTAGAAAGGTTAAAAAGTACAAATAGTAAACTAATAGAGAAGATAAAACAGAATCACAAAAATGCTCATTAAAACCAGAGGAGGCAAAAAAATAAAAATAAAAACCAACCAGTAAACAAGAAACAAAGAACAAATACAACAAAAAGAAAAGAGCTTGGAAACGTGGTAAGTTTTAGTCCAAATATATTAGTAATTACTTTTTTAAATTTTATTTTATTTTTTGAGACAGAATCTGGCTCTGTGACTCAGGCTGGAGTGTAGTGGTGTGATCTCAGCTCACTGAAAACTGCTTCCCAGGTTCAAGCAATCCTCCCAAGTAGCTGGGATTACAGCTCAGCCTCCTGAGTAGCCGGGATTACAGGCATGCGCCACCACACCTGGCTAATTTTTGTATTTTTAGTAGAGATGGGGTTTCACCAGTTGACCAGGCTGGTCTCAAACTCCTGGCCTCAAGTGATACACCTGCCTCAGCTTCCCAAAGTGCTGGGATTATAGGCATGAGCCACTGTGCCAGGCCATTACTGTAAATGTGAATGATCTAAACACACCAGTTGAAAGGCAGACATTGTCGGATTGGATTTTTTAAAAAATCAAGCCTCAACTATATTTTATTTTGTATACAATATACTCACTTTAAATATACTGGAAAGACATGGATACTTTTTTTTTTTTTAGATGGAGCCTTGCTCTGTCGCCCAGGCTGGAGTGCAGTGGTGCAATCTCGGCTCACTGCAGCCTCCGCCTCCCATGTTCAGGCAATTCTCCCATCTCAGCCTCCTGAGTAGCTGGGATTACAGGGGTGTGCTACCATGCCCAGCTAATTTTTGTATTTTTAGTAGAGATGGGGTTTCACCATGTTGGCCAGGCTTGTCTCGATCTCCTGACCTCAGGTGATCCACCCATCTTGGCATCTCAAAGTGCTGGGATTATAGGTGTGAGCTGCCACACCCGCCCCATGTATATGTTTTTTTAAAAAGGGATGAAGAAAAATATACCATGAAAACATCAACGAAAAAAAGCAGGAGTCATCATATTAATGTTGGACAAATCACTACCGATCAGTTTTAGACAAAATATAATCAACTCAATCTAATTGATATTTATAGAACACTTTATTCAACAATAGTAGAATACAAATTTATCTCAAGTACACAAGCAGCATTCATCCCAATAGATCATATTCTGGGCTAAAAACAAACCTCAAAAAATGTGAAGGAAGGGCATTCTTGCATCATATCCAAATAGCACTAGACATTGATAAGAGTTAGTCAGAAACGCCCAACGGTTTGGAATTTAAACACTATACTTTTAAATAGCCCATGGGTCAAAAAAGAGATGTCTTAAGGAAAATTTCAACGTCTTTTGAAATAAAATAAAATAAATCAGAATTTGTGGGATGCAGAATAAGTAGTCCTTAGAGGGAGATGTATAGCATTGAATACTTATACTCGACAAAGATGAAAAATCACAAAGTTGCTTAAATTTCTACCTTAGGAAACTCATGAGAGAAAAGAAAACCTATTTTGGAGGACAAGGGGAAAGAATTGCTTGAGGCCAGGAGTTCCAGATAGCCTGGACAACATAGCGAAACCCCCCAAAATTAAAAAATTAGCTGGGTGTGGTGGCATGTGCCCGTAGTCCCAGCTACTAGGGAGGCTGAGGCAGGAGGATCACTTGATCCTGGGAGTCTGAGGCTGCAGTGATCTATGATTGTGCCACTGCACTCCAGCCTGGGGGGGCACAGCAAGACCCTGCCAAAAGAAAGAAAGAAAGGAAAGGAAAAGGAGAAAGAAGGAAAGAAAGAAAGAAAAGAAAAAAGAAAGAAAGAAAGAAAAAGAGGAAAGGAAAGAAAGAGGAAAGGAAAGGAAGAAAGAGAAAGAAGAAAGAGAAAGAAAAAGAAAGAAAGAAAGGAGGGAGGAAGGGAAGGAAGGAAGGAGAAAGGAGAAAGAGAGAAAGAGAAAGAAAGAAAGAGAAAAGGGAAGAAGGAAGGAAGGAAAGAAGAAAGAAAGAAAGAGAAAGAAAAAGAAAGAAAGAAAAGAAGAAAGGAAGAAAGAAAGAAAGAGAAAAGCAAACCTAAAGCAAGCAGCAGGAAGAAGATAAAAATTAGAGCAGAGCTCAACCAAATCAAAAACAGGAAAAGAATAGAGAGAATCACAGAAACCAACAGCTGATTCTTTAGAAGAATATCTCCAGAATAAATTCCCAGAAGTGTGTGACGGTTCAAAGAGCTTGTGAATTTTAAATTTGGAAAGACAGCACTGCATAGATCAATTTACATTCCCACCCCAATGTGTGAAAATCTCAGTTTCTGCATATTCCTGTCTGCACTGTACATGATCAATATTTTTATTCTTTGACAGTCTAATACAAATAATAGAAATGGTGCCTTTTCTTGTAAAGTTTTGCCTTCCTCTTCATGTGTTTCTAAGTTAAGTCTATCATTTTCTGGGAAATATTTCAAGTCCTTTGCCCACTCATTTTTCTATTGATTAGTTGCTATTTTTCCTTATTGATTCAAAAGTAGTATTTAAATAATTAGTTTAAGGGAACTAACCATTTTCACATACAACAAATTTCCCCTACTTTGTTTTATTTATTTATTTAGAGACAGGGTCTCACTCTTTCATCCAGGCTGGAGTGAGGTGATGTGTTCACACTCACTGCAGCCTCAACTACAAGGGTTCAGGCGATTCTCCCACGTCAGCCTCCTGAGTACCTGGGACCACAGGCGTGTGGCACCATGCCTGGTTAATTTTTAAAGGACCACAGGCATGTGCCACCATGCCTGGTTAATTTTTAAAAATTTCTTGGAGAGGTAGTGTTTCACCGTGTTGCCCTGGCTGGTCTCAAACTCCTAGGCTCCAGCGATCCTCCCGCCTCCACCTCCCAAAGTGCTGGGATTACAGGCATAAGCCACTGTACCCAGCCTAATTCCCCCTACTTTGTCCAATGTATTTTGACTTTGTTCACTGTATTTGCTGCCACCAAGTGTATTGGACGAACCACTCTTTCTCAAACCCCAAAAGCCACAGAAGAGAAAAGTCTCACCTATGCCAAGATTCTTCTAACTCTTTCATTGCTTCATTTTTTACTTTTAAATTTTTAATCTATCCTTTTGATATATAAGGAGTGATGTGTCATTGAATTTCAAGGTTATTTCTGAACATCTGAAAAGCAGTTTGCTGCATTTTTTCTGAAGCCTGTATATTTTTCACACATAATTCATGTTCCTTAAGAAAAATCTGAAAATAGATAAAAAGAATTAAAAACACCCACAATCACATCATTTGGATATACCTTCTGTTATTTTATTATATAACATTTCTCAATGAAAAAAATATGTAAATATAACACTTTTTAAAACAAGAAATGGAATTGCAGTACACATCATGTTTTACCATCTGCATTTTTTGATTCACAACATATCGCGATGATCTTTTCAAGGGCATCTTTTTGGTCATGCTTTGGGTTGAAATCGTGATTACGAGGGTTGAGGAAGGTGAAGGAGCAGAGGTGTTTGGATGAATCTTTCATTCTCCGAGTTTGCTGGCAACAGGAAGGAGAACTGAAGGGCGGCAGCTTGAGGACCATCTGGGTTAAGGAGTCATATTTTCCTTGGGATGGAACAGTCCTGCTGTAGACACCAAGGAACGACCGGGAAAGTGAAGGGGAAAATGGGAGGAGGCTGGAGGCAGAGGGGAGGGGTTCTCTTGCCAGGAGAGGAGAGAAAAGGAAGACAGGAGGATGAGGGGATGGATATTAAGAAGCAGAACGGATGGAGGAGTTCACACTGCGTGGTTCCAATCTCCCTGAAGCAGATGAGGTCATCGGCTGAGAGCAAGGAGGACTGGAGTGAGTTTGGCGCCTCCAGGAAGCGAGAATGTTGGAGCAGAGGCTCTGGGAACTTCATCAGGGAGCCAAGAAGAGCAGTGGCAAAAGCCAAGTAGGGGAACAGTCGGAGCAGCCACTTGGCTCCGCCAGCCCCGCTCTGGATCCAGGAGCGGAAAAGAGAGGAAGGAGGCTTGAAGCATGGCCAGGGTGGAGGTAGGGGGAGGGGGGATGGATACAGCAGACCCCCTGGCCTGGAGCAAGCACCCTTGGGTGTCCAGAACGGAGGCCAAATGCAGGGAAGATTGCCTCTCATCAATACCATGCTCTGGGATGGGTGTGGTGGCTCAGTCACGCCTGTAATCCCAGCATTTTGCGAGGCCGAGGCGGGCAGATCATTTGAGGTCAAGAGTTTGAGACCAACCTGGCCAACATGGTGAAACCCCTTCTCTACTAAAAATGCAAAAATTAGCTGGGCATGGTGGTGCAGGCCTGTAATCCCAGCTACTTGGGAGGCTGAGGCAGGAGAATCGCTTGAACCCAGGAGGCGGAGGTTGCAGTGAGCTGAGATCATGCCATTGCACTGCAGCCTGGGTAACAGAGCAAGACACCGTCTTAAAAAAACAAAAAACAAAAAACACCATGCTCTGCCCTCTGCTCAGGTGGTCTTATTTCTGCCTTCCTACTCCAGGGCTCCTATCTGTAGCCTCCCATCCATTTGCCACCCACCTGGCCGCCAGCCTCATCATCCCCTTCTCCTTGAGCTGGGGCCTCCTGATCTTCAGAAACAGACTCCCCCTCATCTCCAGATCCCAGGGAGCAGGAGAAATTCAAGCACTGGCCAGCACTGCATCCTTGAACTCCTCAGCAAGGCACCAAAGTTCTCCATGTATCACTGCCCAAAAATGTCCAGGCAGCCTCCCATCTCCCTGAGGTCCCAACAGCATGACTGTTCAAATCCAGTGTCTTGAACATCTTGTGCAGAGATGGATCAAGCCATGCTGCTGCCTGAAGGAAGTTTGGAGCAAGTGTCTTAGTCCCTTCGGGCTGCTGTAGCAAAGTGCTATAGGCTGAGTGGCTCGAAAACAGCAGCAATTTATTTCTCATAGCTCTGGAAGCTGGAAGTCCAAGATCAGGATGTCAGCATGGGCGGGGTCCTGGTGAGGCCCCTCTTCTGGGTTGCAGACTTCCATCTTCTCTCTGTGTCCTCACATGGTAGAAAGACAGCTAGTTAGCTCTCTGGCCTCTTCTTATAAGTGCACTAATCTGGCCAGGCACAGTGGCTCATGCCTGTAATCCCAGCACTTTGGGAGGCCAAGGTGGGTGGATCACCTGAAGTCAGGAGTTTGAGACCAGCTTGGCCAACATGGTGAAACCCTGTCTCTACTCAAAATGCAAAAATTAGCCGGGCGTGGTGGTGGATGCCTGTAGTCCCAGCTACTCGGGAGGCTGAGACAGGAGAATGGCTTAAACCTGGGAGGCGGAGGTTGCTGTGAGCTGAGATTGCGCCACTACACTCCAGCCTGGGCAATACAGTGAGACTTCGTCTCAAAAAAAAAAATTATAACTGCACTAATCCTATTCATGGGGGTTCCACTTTGTGAAAGGCAAATAAATCTTAGGGTCCTTAAATCACTAAGATAAAGGGAAAAGTCAAGTTGGGAACTGCTTCAGGCGAACCTGCCTCCTATTCTATTCAAAGTCACCTTCTGCTCACTGAGATAAATGCATATCTGATCGCCTCCTTTGGAAAGGTGAATCAGAAACTCAAAAGAATGCAACCATTTGTCTCTTATCTACCTATGACCTGGAAGCCCCCACCCCACTTTGAGTTGTCCGGCCTTTCCAGACTGAACCAATGTTCACCTTACATTTGTTGATTGATCTCTCATGTCTTCCTAGAATGTATACAACCAAACTGTGCTCTGACCACCTTGGTCACATGTCGTCAGTGTAAGATTCTCCCTGGGACCTGAAAACTTGAAGGGCTGAGTAACTCCTCCCTTCTCAGGCCCAGTCCCAAGGCGCAAGGCTACTTAGGTCAGCATCGTGCGTCAGCAAGATAGCAGAAGCAGGAAGAGAGCCTGCCCGAAGACACGTACCCTGGCCGGAAGTCACGTACCCCTGAAGATCGAGAAAGAGGCCATGTGGGTATAACGTAGCAGTTACGTCAGACTAGGACACTTCTTGTTTACAGGAGACTATAAAACCTTTGCCCTGTCCTCAACTGGGGCTGACGCCATTTTAGGCCTCAGCCCGCCTGCACCCAGGCGCTCATTAAAACAGCACGTTGCTCCTCACCGCCTCGTGTTGTCTGTTGGCGCACTCTTGGGGTTCGAATGGATACAAGAACCTTACAGTCAGGACCTCCTAAGGCTGTGTCACTGGCGCACGTTCTCAACCTTGGCAAAGTAAACTTTCTAAATTAACTGAGACCTGTCTCAGATTTTCCGGGTTCACAACTCTTATGACTTAATTACCTTCCAAAGGCCCCACCTCCAAATACCATCACATTAAGATCAGGTTTTCAACACATGAATTTTAGTAGGAGACAGACATTCAGTCCATTACAAAAGAAAACAACAGGGATAATTCATCCAGGCAAATAATTCCAACACAGCGGGGCAGGCACATGACAGAGGCCAGCAAAAGGCATCCCTGGGCCAGGTGTGGCAGCTCACACCTGTAATCCCAGCACTTTAGGAGGCTGAGGCAGGAGGATCCTTTGGGCCTAGGAGTTCGAAACCAGCCTGGGATGGAGCTGCAGCCATCGCTTCTGCAGTCCTATGGCAATACAGGATGGCACAAGATCACTCTCTCAACTTTCACCCTCTGGCTCCTATATTCAAGGAGGCATGGTGGGCCAGGCGTGGAGCCTCATGCCTGTAGTCCCAGCACTTTAGGAGCTGAGGTGGGAGGATCCCTTTAGGCCAGGAGTTTGAGACCAGCATGGGCAACATAACAAGACCCCATCTCTATATAAAATTAAAAGCTGAGCTGAGGATGGTGGCACATGCCTGTAGTCCCAGCACTTTAGGAGCTGAGGTGGGAGGATCCCTTTAGGCCAGGAGTTTGAGACCAGCATGGGCAACATCTGTTTATATATAACATCTCTATATAAAATTAAAAGCTGAGCTGAGGATGGTGGCACATGCCTGTAGTCCCAGCTACTTAGGAGGCTGAGACAGGAGGATCGTGTGAGCCCAGGAGTTGGAGGCTGCAGTGAGCTGGGATCACACCCCTGCACTCCAGCCTGGGTGATAAAGCAAAACTCTGTCTCCAAAAAATGAAAATAAAAAAAGGACCGCACTAGAGATGAGCTCTAAAGGACAGCAGGAAAGAAAGGGGAAGGGAACTCCAGGCAGATGGAACCCTATGAGCAAAGGTTCCAAGTCAAGAAGAGCCTGCAATGTGGGGTCATTCAAGATCAGAATGGCTTGAAGCTGTGGCAACTGTGGGCCCTGACCCTAGGCATAGGAGGCTCTTTTTTTGAGACGGAGTCTTGCTCTGTTGCCAACCTGGAGTGCAGTGGCGCGATCTCAGCTCACTGCAACCTCCGTCTCCCTGGTTCAAGCGATTCTCCTGCCCCAGCCTACTGAATAGCTGGGATTATAGGCACGCGGCACCATGCCCAGCTAACTTTTGTATTTTTTTTTAGTAGAGATGGGGTTTCACCATGTTGGCCAAGATGGTCTCCATCTCCTGATCTCGTGATCCGCCCGTCTCGGCCTCCCAAAGTGCTGGGATTACAGGCGTGAGCCACTGCGCCGGGCCCATAGCAGACTCTTATGTGCATTGCCGTGGGCTACTGTGCAAAGTGCTGGGATTACAGGCGTGAGCCACTGCGCCGGGCCCATAGCAGACTCTTATGTGCATTGCCGTGGGCTACTGTGGTGTGACCAAGTGTGGGTTCCACCTGGGTGTAGGACACGGGCCCTCCTCCTGGGGCTGCCCAGCCATGCAGGCTTTGAGCCCTCATCGTGAGGCATTTTGCTCTCTATCCTCTGAGCCTATCTCTGCCTGCAGAAACCATCTCCCCTCTGTTCCCAGTGCTGCAATTCCTGCTAAGACCTAGGCAAGGCTTGATGCTGGGTTCTCATTCTCACCGGGGATGCCTGGGCCCTGTGAGTTTCAAGCCAAGTCACTCCTCCACTCTCACTGGGTCTGTGTCTTCATCCATGACCCCAGGAGGGGGCCTAGAGGGAGGCACAGTGGATGTACCTGCAACCACGGCGTGTCCTCTCCTGCCTTCTCTTTCTTTCCTTTTGTGGTGCTGTTTTATCTGGAACTTTGCTGAAGCGGCAGTTTATTCTAATTCTCTCCAGCAGGACACATTGTATACTGTGGTTCATCATATGCTAATAACATAATTATGTGGTTAGAAGATCAGGTCAGCAGAACATCGGCCAGGATGGGAAATAAAGCCAGGCGTTTTCAGGGGAATGTTCCAAGCATCTCTTTAGCAAGGCCTCTCTGGGCTCCCGGCCCAGGGCACAAGGCTGTGAAGCCCTACCACGCAGCGGGAGGATGAGAAGGCAGCTGCCAGGCTGTCCAGTTGAGGTCCCCGACCAGCGACCCCAGGGACCAGTCACCAACCAGCTTGGAAAAACAGGATTAGTCTCTAAATAATGCTTGACAGATTTTTGGAACTTTCTTCTATCCAAAGGGGACCCTGGGGTTTTTAGTCTGGTGTGTAATCTCATAACTACATTGAAGGCAAACAGAAAGTACTAAGATACATGAAAACTTGCTAGTTAGGCCCAAGCACAAGTTCCTTAGTGCTTGGTGAGGCTAGAAACTGGTCTTCTGACCCCGGAGAGAAGTTGCTTTTATTCACTCTATGTCTTCTCAAATACTTGCCTATTACTGCAGCTTCTTCAGAAATGAGGGAGCTGGGAGTCAGGATGGCTGTTCACGCTGGGACAATTGTAGGTCAACTGCAGGAATTTTTTTCCTTTTTTGGAGACAGAGTCTCGCTCTGTCACCCAGGCTGCAGTGCAGTGGCGCGATCTCGGCTCACTGCAACCTCCACCTCCTGGGTTCAAGTGATTATCGTGCCTCAGCCTCCTGAGTAGCTGGGACTATAGGCACACACTGCCACGACTGGCTTTTTTTTTTTTTTTTTTTTTCGTATTTTGAGTAGAGACAGGGTTTTACCATGTTGCCCAGGCTGGTCTCGAACTCCTGACCTCAGACAATCTGCCTCCTTGGCCTCCCAAAGTGCTGGGATTACAGGCGTGAGCCACTACACCCGGCCAGGGGCTCCTTTCTATAGTGCATTTTTTTTTTTTTAAAGAGACAGGGTCTTGCTGTGTTGCCCAGGCTGGAGTGCAGTGGTGTGATCATAGCTCCCTGCAGCTTTGACCTCTTGTGCTCAAGCGATCCTCCCACCCCAGCCTCTTGAGTAGCTGGGACTACAGGCATACACCACTATGCCTGGCTGATTTTTAAAAAAATATTTTTGTAGGCCAGGCCTGGTGGCTCACGGCTGTAATCCCAGCACTTTGGGAGGCCAAGGCTGGCAGATCACTTGAGGTCAGGTGTTCAAGACCAGCCTGGCCAACATAGTGAAACCCCGTCTGTACTGAAAATACAAAAATTAGGTAGGTGTGGTGGCGGATGCCTGTAATCCCAGCTACTCAGTTGGCTGAGGCAGGAGAATTGCTTGAGCCCGGGGAGCGGAGGTTGCAGTGAGCCAAGATCCAGCCACTGTACTCCAGCCTGGGCGAAAGAGCAAGACTCCATCTCAAAAGAAAAAAAAAGGAGGAGAAAGGAGAAGAGGGATGTCAAGAGGTTAGGAAGCAGATGGTGTGAAACAGACCAGGACTTCAGGCAGCTGAGAAATATTTGTCACACCCTGTGGACATGGCTCTGCTAGCTCTCTTTCTGGTAGGAGAACAAGCTTTTCAAGGTGGAGAGTGTGCGTGAAGGGTTTGTTTATGGAAATCCAAAGGTTCAGTTCATGAAGTTGGCCAGGGGCCCCCTTCTCATCTCTTTCTGGAAACTCTTCCTACTCCCAGGAGCCCCTTCTCTTCCAAGAACCTCCCAGAACCTGGATTTCATTAAATACCAAGGAGGTAAAACACTTTTTAATCATCTGTAAGATTTGAACTCTTAAAGGCCCACATCTGTGGTTGTCAAAATGTGGCCCCAGTACCAATGATAGGTGCCTGAGAGTGTGTCAGAAATGCAAAAGCAGACGAAGCGCATTGGCTCACACCCATGATCCCAGCACTTTGGGAAGCCACAGCAGGAAGACTGCTTGAGCCCAGAAGTTCAAGGCTGCAGGGAGCGATGATTGCACCACTGCCCTCCAGCCTAGGTGACAGAGACAGACAATGTCAAAAAAAAAAAAAAAAAAAGGTCCAGGCACAGTGGCTTACAAGGCCTATATTCCCAGCACTTTGGGAGGCCAAGGTGGGAGGATGGCTTGAGCCTAGGAATTTGAGACCTAGGGTTCTCATTTCCTGAGCAATATGGTGAAACTCCATCTCTACAAAAAAATACAAAAATTAGCACATGGTGGCACGTGCCTGTAGTCCCAGCGACTTGGGGGACTGAGGCAGGAGAATCACTTGAGCCTGGGAGATCGAGGCTGCAGGGAGCTGTGACTGTGCCACTGGACTCCAGCCTGGGTGACAAAGTGAGACCCTGTCAAAAGAAAGAAAGAAAGAGGAAGAAAGAAAGAAAGAAGAAAGAGGAAAGAGAGAAAAGAGAAGAAAGAAGAAAGAAAAGGAAGGAAGGAAGGAAGGAAGGTAGGAAGAAAGGAAAAGAAATGCAAAAATAGCTAAATTCTAATTCAGCAGCAAGGATTGCAAAGCGTCTCTCCTCCCTCAGCAGATACCCTTCGGCTGCCAATGTCCAGGTAAGATGCCTTTGTCCTATAAAGCTGGGGCAAAATTAATATTCACCCAGCACCTCACAAGGGCCAGGCATGGAGGTAAACACCTCTCTTTCACCAATGAAGAAACTCAAGTTCAGAGAAGTTCAGTAACTTGCCCAAGTCTGCATGGCTAGGAGGCTGCACAGTCAGCATTTGTTTTTGTTTTTTTGAGACAGAGTCTCACGCTGTCGCCCAGGCTGGAGTGCAGTGATGTGATCTTGGCTCACTGCAACCTCCACCTCCTGGACTCAAGTGATTCTCCTGCCTTAGTCTCCCAAGTAGCTAGGACCACAGGTGTGCGCCACCAGGCCTGGCTATTTTTTGTATTTTTAGTAGAGGCAGGGTTTCACCATGTTGGCCGGGCTGGTCTCGAACTCCTGATCTCAAATCATCCACCCGCCTCATCCTCCCAAAGTCCTGGGATTACAGGCGTGAGCCACCACTCCCCGTCGCACAGTGAGCATTTGAACCCAGATCTGGTATTCGTTAAAGCCCTAAGCTCCTGTTGAGTAGAAAACAGTTTTCAAACTTTTTGGTCTCAGGGAAAGTTCCCTTTGCACTCTTAAAAATTATTGAGCACCTCAAAAATCTTTTGTTTATGTGTGCTATATCTAGGGATATTTACTATGTGAGAACGTAAGGCTGATAAATTCTTAAAATATTAATTCATTTTAAACAATAAGGA
The DNA here is from genome assembly GCF_029289425.2 of Pan paniscus. Classification (NCBI taxonomy): domain Eukaryota; kingdom Metazoa; phylum Chordata; class Mammalia; order Primates; family Hominidae; genus Pan; species Pan paniscus. Next base: position 84,879,305 of record NC_073255.2, on the reverse strand, counting down.
ACCTATTGCGTGTTTAACATAAATAACACGCTTTAACATAAATAACACGCTTTAAGAAAGCAGATCTTTCCCAAACAAAAAAGCGTAGTGAGAAGAATGGCATTGTTTTTGTTGTTGTTGTTGTTGTTGTTTGTTTGTTTATTTGTTTTGAGACAGAGGTTTGCTCTCCTTGCCCAGCCTAGAGTGCAATGGTGCGATCTCGGCTCACCACAACCTCCACCTCGCAGGTTCAAGCAATTCTCCTGCCTCAGCCTCCCGAGTAGCTGGAATTACAGGCATGCGCCACCACACCCAGCTAATTTTGTATTTTTTAGTAGAGATGAGGTTTCTCCATGTGGGTCAGGCTGGTCTCAAACTCCCTCACGTGATCTGCCCGCCTCAGCCTCCCAAAGTGCTGGGATTACAGGTGTGAGCCACCACGCCTGGCCGGCATTGTTTTATATTTTTGCAAAGCTCTTCAATATCTGGCTGAAGACAGCTAGATTCTCAAATCTGCCTTTAATCTGTTGCAATACCCCACGTCATGTAGCCTCTGGAAAACACTGTATGCTTGTGAATGAAATGAATGTGAAGGAAAAGGCCAATAGCATGTTAGGATTGTTGTAAAGTAGTTTTGTCCCTGCAGCCTCCCCGAAAGAGTCTTGAAGAGCCCAGAGATCCCCATACCACACTTAAAGTTTTTTTAAATTAAAAATTTTTTAAAATTTGTATGTGTATATAGTATATATCTATGGCATACATGAGGTACTTTGATACAGGCCTGGAACATGTAATAATCACATCAGGGTAAATGAGGTATCCATCACCTCAAGCGTCTATCATTTTTTTGTGTCACAAATGTTCCGGCCGGGCGCGGTGGCTCACGCCTGTAATCCCAGCACTTTGGGAGGCTGAGGCGGGCGGATCACAAGGTCAGGAGATCAAAACCATCCTGGATAACACGGCGAAACCCCATCTCCACTAAAAAACACAAAAAAATTAGCCGGGCGTGGTGGCGGGCGCCTGTAGTCCCAGCTACTTCGGAGGCTGAGGCAGGAGAATGGCGTGAACCTGGGAGGCGGAGCTTGCAGTGAACCGAGATCGCGCCACTGCGCTCCAGCCTGGATGACAGAGCGAGACTCCGTCTCAAAATAAATAAATAAAATAAAAAAACAAATGTTCCAATTATACTCTTTTAGTTAGTTTAAAATGTACCATAAGTTCTTGTTCACCGCAGTCACCCTGCTGTGCTATCGAATAGTAGATCTTATTCATTCTATCTAACTATATGTTTGTACCCATTAATCATCACCACGTACCCCCTCCCTACTACCCTCTTCCCGGCCCCTGGTAATCATCATTCTATTCTCTATCTCCATGAGTTCAGTTGCTTTGATTTTTATCTCCATGAGTTCAGTTTCTTTGATTTTTAGATCACATAAATCAGTGAGAACATGAGAACTTAGACCCAGACTACACTTAGAAAACTGCTGGAATACAGTAAAACTGAGGAATCATCTTAATTTGAGGGCTTGTAGGTGCTCTTTTTTTCTTTCTTTCCTTTTTTTTTTTTTTTTTTTTTTGAGATGGAGTTTCACTCTGTCACTCAGGCTGGAGTGCAGTGGTGTGATCTCAGCTCACTTCAACCTCCGCCTCCTGGTTTCAAGTGATTCTCCCGCCTCAGCCTCCTTAGTAGCTGGGATTACAGGCGTATACCTCCGTGCCCGGCTAATTTTTGTATTTTTAGTACTGATGGGGTTTCGCCATGTTGGCCAGGCTGGTCTCGAACTCCTGACTTCAGGTGATCCACCCGCCTCGGCCTCCCAAAGTGCTGGGATTATAGGCGTGAACCACCATGCCTGGTCTTTTTAACATTTCTTTAGAGACAGAGTCTCACTGTTGCCCAAACTGGAGTGCAGTGGTGTGATCTTAGCTCGCTGCAGCCTCGAACTTCCAGGCTCAAGCGATCCTCACACCCCAGCCTCTCATGTAGTGGGGACCACAGGCTTGCACTACCACACCCAGCTAAGTTTTAAAATTTTTTGTATAGACACGGTCTTACGATGTTGCCCTGGCTGGTCCCAAATGCCTGGACCCAAGCTATCCTCCCACATTGGCCTCCCAAAGCTCTAGGATCACAGGCATGAGCCATCATGCCTGGCATCATTTTGATAATCCATCTTTCATAAACAAATACTGGGTTTATGTCTCTAGTCTGGCTTCTGTCAAGTTTTCATGTGGAGACTGAGAAATGGGCTGGAGAAAAGGGGGAAAAAAGGGAATGTGGGAACCAGCATGTGCTGCTGGAATTCTGAACTATGTCCCTTGGTCACCACGAAGGAAGAGTGGGTCGCTGGCTGCTTGTTTGGGATGTTATCTGAAGAGCAGGATGCCCAGCCGAGCCCTGCCCCCCATGATCTGCCCAGGGATAACACTCATCTCTGGCCTCAAGTCCCCGACATGTGTAACAGTGTGGTAGACATTCAACCCAGCAATGCTATTATTGGGTATATATTCAAAGGAATAGAAATCATTCTACCATAGGCCAGGCACAGTGGCTCACGCCTTTAGGCTCAGCTCTTTGGGAGGCTGAAGCAGGAGGATCACCTGAGGTCAGGAGTTTGAGACAGGCGGATGACCTGAGGTCAGGAGTTCAAGAGCAGCCTGGCCAACATGGTGAAACTCCATCTTAACTAAAAATACGAAAATTAGCTGGATATGGTGGCACGTGCCTGTAATCTCAGCTACTCGGTTGTCTGAGGCATGAGTATCACTTGAACCCGAGAGGCAGAGATCGCAGTGATCTGAGATCGTGCCACTGCACTCCAGCCTGGTTGACAGATTGAGACTCTATCTCAAAAATCAATCAATCAATCCATCCATCCATCGTTTACCATGCACATAAATAAATAAATCATTCAACCATGTACATTCTACCATAGTGCTGAATTGGACATGTATGTGCATGCAAAGACACATGGACGTATATGTTCATTTCAGCACTATTCACAATAGCAAAGATATGGAATCAACCTAAATGCCCATCAACGGTAGACTGGATAAAGAAAATAGGGTACATATACACCATGGAATACTATGCAGCTATAAAAAAGTGAGATCATGGCCTTTGCAGCAGCATGGATGTAACTGGAGGCCATTATCCTTAGCCGATTGACACAGGAACAGAAAACCAAATACCACATGTTCTCACTTGCAAGTGGGAGCTAAACATTGAGTGTACAAGGACACAAAGAGGGTAACAACAGACACTGGGCCCAATTTGAGGGTGAGGATTGGAAAACTATCTATGACTATTACACTGATTACCCGGGTGACAAAATAGTCTGCACACCAAACCCTTGTGTTATGCAATATTCCCATGTAACAAACCTACATATGTGCCCCTGAACCTAAAAAAAGTTGAAAATTAAAATTTTTAAAAAAAATGTGTGATGGAATTGTATAGTCTCTAGGATATTCAAGCTGGGTCGGACCCACAATGGGGAACCTGAGGCCCACAGACTGCAGCCTATGCAAGCCCTCCAGTACTGTTCCTGGGAGAGCTGAGATGGAATCCATGTTCTTCCTCTACCTGCTGACACCCCTGGACTCAATTTTCCAGCTCGGCAGATCCTCCAGGAAACACTGGTTATCCAGAGGAAACTCTGAGTCAGGGGAGAGGGACTTTTTAATTTAACTTTGTTTTATTGAGATGTGGTCTTGCTCTGTCACCCAGGCTGGAGTGCAGTGGCATGATCATAGCTCACTGTAGCTTTGAATTTCTCTGTTCAAGTGATCCCTCCCACCTCTGCCTCCCAAGTTCTTGGGACTACAGGCTCGCACCACCATATCCAGCTCATTTCAATTTTTTTTGGTCAAGACAGGGTCTTGCTATGTTGCCCAGTCTGGTCTCGAATTCCTGGCCTCATATGATCCTCCTGCTTCAGCCTCCCAAAGTGTGGGAATTACAGGTGTGAGCCTCCATGCCTGGCCAGAGGAGAGGGACTACTAGTCGGGGCTATAGTCAATATGTTACAAATCAAGGTTACATGCTGCTTAGGTGCCATTAAAAAAACAAATTGTCATGGAGATTGTGGGAACAAAAGGTCACTTCTACACCCAACCACGTCCTGCACATTCCAGGGACTGTGGCAATCATGCCACATGTTGTCAGAGAGCAAGCTTCAGGCCACCAAATCGTGGGGGTCTTGGCTCTGGCACTCTGTCCTCCCTGCACCCACCAGGCCCCATGACCGCAGGTAGCCCGGGGTTTTTTCCTTCTTTCCTTCTGCTAAGCATGTGCAACATCCCTTCTGCCAGGGGCTATGCTTATGGCTGGGAACACAGAGCAGGGCCATTCACAGTCCTTGCCCTTGAAAAGCCCCTTCTATCAATGCAGAGAGGAAAGTAGGGGACCATGTCGTAGGGTGTGAGCAATATTTCTCAGGGATAAGGTAGCATAAGGAGGAAACAGACAAAGACAACACTTAAGCAGCCTTGGGAACTGGGAGGCCAGGCACTGGGGAACCCTGAAGTCTCAGATGTGAAGCCAAGGGTGTGAGGGAGGGGGTGGCTTGTGGGGTTTGTCCTAGTCACTCTAGGGCTTCTGGAGGTAGCCTGCCCCAGGTAGGATTCTACCACCTCCAGCAGAAGAATTCTGTGTGGCTTCCTTGGATTTTGAGCAGCCACAGAGGTTTATCTGTCCTGCTCTCTTGTTCCTGGCTAGGCACGGATCTTCCTAGAACTTGATGGGGCTGATGGTGAGCCCAGTTCCAGGCAAGAGGAAAGAAGAGAGACAAGCCAGAGAGGGCGGGCAGGCAGGACCCTAGAGGAGAAAACTAAGCTGGGCTTGGCAATGATCACCTGTGTAATTAGCACCACCGGCCTCATTGTTGCGTCTGAGCAGGGTCCCCTGCTCTCTGGGGTCCTGAATCTAGGCCTCCCTTGGGGAGTTCAGAGCCAGGGCGGGATGGCGGATCCCTGCCTGGGCACAACATCCCATGGTTCTGCTTTCTCTCCATCAAGATATCTTCCCTCCCTTCAGGCAGGATGGGCGATCTCGGCAATCAGGCTTGGGATTGAGTCCTCTCTGTCACACAGATTTTTGTTTAGTTGCTTTTATTTTTATTTTTTAGACAGAGTCTCGCTCTGTTGCTCAGGCTGGAGTGCAGTGGCATGATCTCAGCTCACTGCAACCTCTGCCTTCCAGGTTCAAGTGACTCTCGTGCCTCAGCCTGCAGAGTAGCTGGGATTACAGGTGTGTGCCACCAAGCCCAGCTAATTTTTGTATTTTTAGTAGAGACGTGGTTTCACCATGTTGGCCAGGCTGGTCTTGAACCCCTGACCTCAGGTCACCTACCTCGGCCTCCCAAAGTGCTGTGATTATAGGTGTGAGCCACCGCGCTCAGCCTATTTAGTTGCTTTTAATTGTCAGCGTCTTCATCTCTGGAATATTTTGATTTAAAAAATCTTATGAAGCTGTAAATTAAGCTTGCCTATGTTTACACTGTTTTGAAAATCCTCCTGGTGTTGAGATGATCACAGATTAAATGTGTTTAGAGGCTGGATACAGCCACTCATGCCTGTAATCCCAGCACTTTGGGAGGCCGAGGTGGGAGGATTACTTGAGGCCAGGAGTTTCAGATCAGCCTGGGCAACAGAGTGAGACCCTGTGCCTACAAAAAATTTAAAAATTAGCCAAGGGCAGTGGCACACGCCTGTGGTCCCAGCTAGTCATGAGGCTGAGGCTGGAAGATCGCTTGAGCCCAGGAGTTTGAGGTTGCTCTGAGCTATAATCGCACCACTGCACTGCAGCCTTGGTGACAGAGCCAGACCCTGTCTCTTAAGAAAAATTATGAAAGTGTAAGACAAGCATGCTTAAATTTATCCTGTTTTGAAAACCCTCCCTGTGTTAAGATGATCACAGCTTAAAAATGTTTAGAGAATAGGATCACGAGGTCAGGAGATCGAGACCATCCTGGCTAACATGGTGAAACCCCGTCTCTACTAAAAATACAAAAAATTAGCTGGGCGTGGTGGTGGGCGCCTGTAGTCCCAGCCACTTGGGAGGCTGAGGCAGGAGAATGGTGTGGACCCCGGAGGCGGAGCTTGCAGTGAGCCAAGATCACACCACCGTACTCCAGCCTAGGTGACAGAGCGAGACTCCGTCTCAAAAAAAAAAAAAAAAGTTTAGAGAATAAATGGCCCAAAATCCCTGCTATCACTTTACATCAATGCTGAAATTCAAGAACAGGTTGAGGCTGCCACTGGGAGTGTTGAACCCACTTCAGCTGGTCTAGAGGCCATCAGCAGAGCTGAAGGCCAGTTTGGAGATTGCATTCTTCACCTTTGTCCTCTCCATTTCAGAGACAAAAAATCTAAAGTCCAAAGAGGTTAAGTGAGAGGTCCAAGATCTGATGGAAAAATCCTGGCAGAACTTGAAGTGGATATGGGGGGTGGCTGCTGATGACAGAGAGGTCTCTCAGCAGTACCAGGGGTCCTTTTGCCCTTTCACCTCTCCACATATTTGCAAGGACTGAAAGGGGACCTGCCGGCCAGATGCTCTAGGGCAGGGGTATCCAATCTTTTGGCTTCCCTGGGCCGCATTGGAAGAAGAATGATCTGGAGCCACACATAAAATACACTAACACTAATGACAGCTGATGAGCTAAAAAAAAAAATTCCAAAAAAGTTTCATAATGTTTTGTGTGTGTGTGTGTGTTTTGTTTTTGTTTGTTTGTTTAATTTTTTTTTTGAGATGGAGTTTTGCTCTTGTTGCCCAGGCTGGAGTGCAATGGTACAATCTCAACTCACTGCAACCTCCACCTCCTGAGTTCAAGCGATTCTTCTGCCTCAGCCTCCCAAGTAGCTAGGACTATAGGCATGCACCACCACACCCAGCTAATTTTGTATTTTTACTATAAACAGGGTTTCACCATGTTGGTCAGGTTGGTCTCGAACTCCTGACCTCAGGTGATCCACCGGCCTCGGCCTCCCAAAGTGCTGGGATTACAGGCGTGAGACACCACGCCCGACCTCATAATGTTTTAAGAAGTTTATGAATTTGTGTTGGGCTGCATTCAAAGCCATCCTGGGCTGCGTGTTTACCACAAGCTTCAGGCTGGACAAGCTCGCTCTAGGACTTCAGGGTGGCTCTGATTCTAGATGGAGGTAGCTCTGGCTTGAGGACTCAGGCCACTAGCCTTCAATGTCTGTGCCTGACTTCTGTGAAAGAAAAATCTTAGGCACTGTGATGGTTAATGCTGAGTGTCAACTTGATTGGATTGAGGGATACAAAGTATTGATCCTGGGTGTGTCTGTGAGGGTGTTGCCAAAGGAGATTAACACTTGAGTCAGTGGACTGGGGAAGGCAAATCCACCCTTAATCTGGTTGGCACAATCTAATCAGCTTCCAGTGAATATAAAGCGGGCAGAAAAACGTGAAAAAGGAGACGGGCCTAGCCTCCCAGCCCACATCTTTCTCCTGTGCTGGATGCTTCCTGCTCTCGAACATCGCACTCCAAGTTCTTCAGTTTTGGGACTCGGACTGGCTCTCCTTGCTCCTCAGCTTGCAGATGGCCTACTGTGGGACCTTGTGATCATGTAAGTTAATACTTAATAAACTCTTATATCTATCTTATTAATTCTGTCCCTCTAAGAGAACTCTAATACAGGCACAATACGATTTTGAAGCATTTATTTGAGTAAGCAGCAATTTGGGGATTGGGAAACGCCAAATTGAAAGAGATCAAGTGTTGCCACGACCAGTCTTGAAAGGCAAATATGTGTAAGATATATGCAGAAGCAAAATAAATAAATTATTTGATGCGTTGCGATGATATTAGTTGTCTTATTTAGTCTATCTTCTTGGAAAGTTCCTAGTTATACCATTATGAGTTTGTTGGCTACTTCTGATTCATTGAACTTAAGTTTTACTTTTCTTTAATATAGGCATTCATAACAAATAGCTCAAGTTAAGGGGCTGAGTGTGGTAGTTCATGCCTGTAATTCCAGCACTTTGGGAGGCTGGGGTGGGAAGATTGCTTGAGGCCAGGAATTTGAGGCCAGCCTGGGCAACAGCTAGACTTCGTCTCTACTTTAAATCAAAAAAATTAGCCAGATGTAGTGGTGCATGCCTGTAGTCCCAACTACTTGGGAGGCTGAGGTGGGAGGATCACTTGAGCCCAGGAGTTCTAGGCTGTATTGAGCTATGATTGCACCACTGCCCTCCAGCCTGGGTAACAGAGAGACACCCTGTAGAAAAAAAAAAAGAAAAAGAAAACAAAAAACAAACAAACAAAGAGAAATAGCTCAATTTGAGTTTTGCTCATGTTTGCAAATCAAGCAAGGTGGAGGTCACTGATGAGGCCTAACTGGTATCTGCCCAGAGATTCTTCAGATCTGTTCTCCTTCTTCATTTATTTTAACTGTTCTTACTAAAATGAGAATGTCATCATCCCAAAGCGCATGAAGTGTGAAGGACCACAGCTGCCATTCATTGATCCCCCACTGTGTCCCAGCCACACTATCTACTGTCCCTAAATGCTTGACACACGTTGTCACAATGGACTCTTACAACCCCACTTTGCAGCTTTGAAAACTGAGGCATGAACTGGCTGCAAGACACGCTGAAGCTCCCACATCTACTTAAGGGATGGAGCAGGAGTTTGGGGCCATGTTTATCTGACCCTAAAGCCCTGCTTTTTTTTTTTTTTTTTGGAGATGGAGTTTCGCTCTTGTTGCCCAGGATGGAGTTGCAATGGCGCCATCTGGGCTCACTGCAACCTCTGCCTCCCGGGTTCAAGCAATTCTCCTGTCTCAGCCTCCTGAGTAGCTGGGATTACAGGTGACTGCCAGCATGCCCGGCTAATTTTTTATATTTTTAGTAGAGACAGGGTTTTACCACGTTGGCCAAGCTGGTCTCAAACTCCTGACTTCAGGTGATCTACCCGCCTCAGCCTCCCAAAGTGCTGGGATTACAGGTGTGAGCCACCACACCCAACCAAAGCCCTGCTTTTAACAGCTGTGATAGAAGATGTCATCAAGTGAAGTTGACTCCTGATCAGAATCTCTGGGAGGTCCAGGACTTCCCCATCTGCCGTTGAGACTTCGAGAGACTTCGAGACCATTTAAGACTTCTTTTTTAAATTTTTGATTATTTAATATTTATTTATTTTAAATTTCCATAGGTTTTTGGGGAACAGGTGGTGTTTGGTTACATGAGTAAGTTCTTTAGGGGTGATTTGTGAGATTTTGGTGCACCCATCATCTGAGCTCAAAAGAAGATATACAAATGGCTAAGAAATGTATGAAAAAGATGCTCAGCGTCACTAATGATCAGGGAAATGCAAATCAAAACCGCAATGCCATACCACCTGACTCCCGCAAGAATGGCCATAATCAAAAATAATAGATGTTGGCATGGATGTGATGAAAAAGGAACATTCCTACATTGCTGGTGGGAATGTAAACTAGTACAACCACTATTGAAAACAGTGTGGAGATTCCTTAAATAACTAGAAGTAGAAATATCATTTGATCCAGCAATCCCACTACTGGGTATTATACCCAGAGGAAAAGAAATCATTACACAAAAAAGATACTTGCACACGCATGTTTATAGCAGCACAATTCGCAATTGCAAAACTGTTAAACCAGCCCAAATGCCCATCAATCAATGAGTGAATAAGGAAACTACAATTTATATGTATGAAGGAATACTACTCAGCCATAAAGAGGAATGAATTAATAGCATTCACAGCAATCTCTGGATGGGATTGGAGACCATTATTCTCAGCGAAGTAACTCAGGAATGGAAAACCAAACATCGTATGTTCTCACTCATAAGTGGGAGCTAAGCTATGAGGATGCAAAGGCATAACAATGATACAATGGACTTGGGGACTTGGGGGGAAAGCGTGGAAAGGGGGTGAGGGATTAAAGACTACAAATTGGATTCAGTGACACCGTTTAAGACTTTCATGCCATAGTAGCCTTCTGAGTGAAGGTTCTCCCAAAAGCAGACACCAAAACAGGATTAGACATGCAGGGGGTTTACTGGGGGAAACACCTGTGAGGGAAAGTGGGGAGGAAGCCAGAGCAGGCTGGAAAAGGCTTAGGCTATAATGCAAGTCTGACCCCTATGAAGGAGAGAGAGAGGGAAGAAAGGAAAGAAGAAAGCTCTTAAGGGCTGCAGTTCAGAGCTAAGACCAGTTGGGCAAAGTTACAGATAGTCCTTGAGCCAAAGTCGTCCATGACAGGAGTCCCATATCTCGCAGAAACAGGCCCCTCTTCATGTCCCCAGACTGCACAGTGAGCCGAGAAGCAGAGCATCAGTGCAAATGGAGTGATGGATCTCCAAGTGCACCAGCTGCGGCCACGGTAGGAGACCTAGGTGGTGCATTTTCATAGCTGCCACATAGTCCCCCACAAGGACAATGCGTTAATTGGTCAGAACTAAAGACCTCTGAGTTTGATTCACAGGGATGTCAGAGCAATTGAGCTGGTGCTCATGGGCAGGCATAAGTGATACCACTGGGCCGGGTGCAGTGGCTCACACTTGTAATCCCAGCACTTTGGGAGGCCAAGGGAGGTGGATCACTTGAGTTCAGGGGTTCGAGACCAGCCTGGGAATGATGGCAAAACCCTGTCTACAAAAAAATACAAAAACTAGCCGGGCATGGTGGCTCACACCTGTAGTCCCAGCTACTTAGGAGGCTGAGGTAGGAGGATTGCTTGAGCCCAAGAGATGGAGACTGCAGTGATCCTTGATTGTGCCACTGCACTCCAGTCTGGGTGACATACAGAGCAAACCCCTGTTGCAAATTTTAAAAAGAAAAAAATTGATAGCACTAAGGAAACTCTGGAAGCTGTGTTTCTTTGCTTTCAAGCTTCAAGCCGTTCCCTACTCTCTGAAGCTGCTTGGAGGAGGAGAAAAGTCCTGGAAAGATCGTTGTGACCTGTCATGCTGCAATAGGCAGGTGAGGAGGAGAGGTGGATGCTGGCAACCAGAAGTCACACAGTAAGATCAGACAGAAGAGGCTAGAACCATATCCAGGAGTCAAGAACAGGAGAAGGTAGGAAGGAAGTCTAGGAATATAAGCTGAGCCAGTTTCCAGAGAGCTGGGATTAAATGGCCTGGAATTGGTTGTTGGAACTGAAAGTCACATAGTAACAGAGCTGAAGCCCTAGGACAAAGCAAGAGTGAGAGACAAAGCTGGGCTTATCAGAGCGAGACACCAGGACCTCCAAGATGGGCCAGTGAACCCCGTTCGACCATGTACACTAGCGCGGAACTGTAGTGGAAGGCCTAAAATTAAAGCCTGATATCATGTTCTGCCCTGATGTCTGGTGAAACCAGGAGGGCCTCAGGTGGTGTAATTGCAAGTTCACCTCCCTCTTTTGCTTCTAAAAAGGTCCCCCAGCCAAACAACTGTTCTTATCAAAAGGACCAGGCACAGTTCCTGCTTACCCTTGAGTAGCAGGCTTCAGTTCCCTGCCAGCTCATGGAATTATTTCAAGTAGCCAATCACATCTTCCTGTGGGAATGCAGGCCACCCCATCCTCTGGATACTACAAAGCCACCTTCCACACTCCCTGCTTCTTCACTTTGCTCTCCAGTGCAGTCCTCATGTGGTCCTGTGTGGCATGCAATGTCCCCTGTCAGTATATGTGATAAATTAACTGCTGTCAATCTTATCTACCCAGTGTTGGGTGTCGTGTAAAATTGGCCAGCCTCATAACCCTAGGGCAGGAATCCCTTCATCACAAATGGGATGAATAAGGGGCAGTTCTTGCAGGAACAGACCAGACCCTAGAGGATTCCAACTGGAAAGACAAGACATAAAAGATCACAAGTGTCTAGTGACATGCATGGACCAGACAAGAAATATCAACCATTCATTCATTCATTCATTCAACAAATACGAATTGAGCCTTCACTATGTGCCAAGCACTGCTCTAGGCCCTGGAAACACCACCGTGAAGAAAACAGATGAAATTCCTGCCTCCACAGAACTTATATTCTGTGGTCAGGCTGGGGAGGCTGACAATAGAGGTTATGAAGAAAAATAAGTAGGGTACCAGAGATAAGGAGAGCTAGGGGTTGCTATCTTGTTTACAGAAGATAGTCATCGAGTTCTTTAACATGAAGATATTTGAACATGGGCTGTAACACAGCTGTGGCCCCAGGGCAAAGCAGAAGTGAGAGGCAAAGCCAGGCTTAGTAGAGAGAGACACCAGGACTTCCAAGATGGGTCAGTGAACCCTGTTTAACCATATGCACTAGAGAAGAACTGTGGTGGGAGGCCTAAAATTAAGGCTCAATATTATGTGCTGCCCTGAATGTGAGAGCGCAAGCACATGAAAATCTGAGGAAAAAGCATTTGCAACAGAAGGAATAGCCAAGGCTAAGGCAAGGAGATAGCAGCAGGAGAGGATGGAGAGCTTACTGTGCACCAGGAGCTTCTAAAAGGGGATAACTTGAGTAGACGTAAAAGATCAAAAAGTATAATGACCAATCAACAATGATCAATCAATAAATATAATGATCAATCAATGAGTATATATGTACAGATTAGCAAATAATTATCAATCAAATACTTGTGTGACCACCACTCAGGTCAATAAATAGCAGGTTTTGACCAAAGGAAGCTTGTGAAATTCTATGTTGGCCTCTTCCATTGGCCTCTATGCATGGTGCCCCAGAGCCCAGACACCTGCAGAGAGGGCCTGGTAATGCCCTAGACCCCAAACCTGGAGTCTGAGAACTGGTTGGCATACTCCCACTCTTACCCATATTTTATAAGACTTGGATATTAACAACTTGTATTAGCTACAGACCTGGTTCATCCAGTGACAGGACAAATCAAAGCCCATCTTAGGGGTACTGGGGTTGGCCTCAGTGTTCCCACCTACTTCTGTCGAGAACCAAACTCCTCCTTCCCACCTCTAGCAGTGTGGGGTCACCACTACTCCATGAAGGAGCTCACAGTCTCCTTCCCTTTTTCCAAGAGCAGGACAGTTTGCTTAAAGTCATGAAAGCAAAAACAAAAAAATACTCTGAGCCTCCGGCAAACTGTGGCATTCTTTAGAGCAATCCTCTCCCCTCGTTATCCAATCATTTAACAATTGTTGAGGTTCCTCAATACGGGAGGGGGACTCTTATATCCAGCCCTACAAGACTTCTTGGACTCTGGTTATAGCTCTTCTGGACTCGTAGGCTTGACTGCGTTTATTTAAATGCCCAGATCAACCATTGGGAGCTACAACCATGGCCCCCAGGCTGCAATGGAAGAACACAGGCTTAGCTATTCCTCCAACCAAAGCAGACATCCTACTGTATCTGCATGACCATGACACACATACGTGCACACACAAACACACACACACACTACTTTCCCTACACAGGATTTCTGCCTTCAAGACCAGCTCCATTCCTTCCCTCTTACTTTAGTATTTTTGGTGTTTCATCTTTATAGATAATGCATAAAAGTGTATATGTATCTACTGAAGTATTTATAGGTGAAATGATGTAAAACCTGCAATTGGCTTCAAAATGTCCCATGCTTTCCAAAACTGGAAGGCATGCATAAATGAAACAAAAATAGCAAAATGTGAATAATTGTTGCAGCTGGGTTTATTATATTATGGTTTTTACTTTTGGGAATGGTTGAAAATTTCCAAGATGAAAAATTAAATAAAAATCAATCAATAAGTATAATGTACAGATCAGCAAATAATGAGGCAAATACCTGTGTGACCACCACCGAGGTCAATAAATAGTTGCCAGTCCCCAAATATGTCTTTTTGCGCTCTTGTCAAACCAGACATAATCAGTAGCCTAGTTTTTTTTCTTTCCAATTTTTTTATTGTGTTAAAATTTATGTAGCATGAAATTTACCATTTTAACCATTTTTAAGTGTACAGTCCTGTGGCATTAAGTACATTCATATTGTGCCACTATCATCACCACCCACCACCAGAATTTTTTCATCTTGCAAATTGAAACCCTATACCCATTAAACAATAAATCTTCATTTCCCTCCCCTGTGAATTAGGGTTCTCTGGAGGGACAGGACTAATAGGATAGATGTATATATAAATGGGAGTTTATTAAGGAATATTGACTTACACGATCACAAGGTGAAGTCCCACAGTAGGCCATCTGCAAGCTGAGGAACAAGGAAGTCAGTCCGAGTCCCAAAAGCTAAAAAGTAGGGAAGCCAACAGTGCCGCTTTCAGTCTGTGGCTGAAGGTCCGAGAGCCGCAGGCAAACCACTGGTATAAGTCCAAGAGTCCAAAAGCTGAAGAACTTGTAGTCCAATGTTCGAGTGCAGGAAGCATCCAGCATGGGAGAAAGGTGGAGGCCAAAAGACTCAGCCAGTCTAGTCCTTCTGAGAGGTGACAGCGTGCTGGCAGTCCTCAGCCCTCGCTCGCTCTCGGGGCCTCCTCTGCCTGGGCTCCCACTTTGGCGGCACTTGAGGAGCCCTTCAGCCAACCGCTGCATTGTGGGAGCCCCTTTCTGGGCCAGAGCCGGCTCCCTCAGCTTGCAGGGAGGCGTGGAGGGAGAGGGGCCAGCAGGAACCAGGGCTGCGCGCCGCGCTTGCCGGCCAGCTGGAGTTCGGGGTGGGCGTGGGCTTGGCGGGCCCGCACTGAGAGCAGCGGGCCGGCCCTGCCGGCCCAGGGCAATGAGGGGCTTAGCACCCGGGCCAGCGGCTGCGGAGGGTGTACTGGGTCCCTCAGCAGTGCCAGCCCACCGGCGCTGTGCTCAATTTCTCACCAGGCCTTAGCTGCCTTCCCGTGAGGCAGGGCTCAGGACCTGCAGCCCGCCATGCCTGAGCCTCCCACCCACTCCATGGGCTCCTGTGCGGCCGGAGCCTCCCCGATGAGCGCCACCCCCTGCTCCACGGCGCCCAGTCCCATCGACAACCCAAGGGCTGAGGAGTGCCGGTGCACAGCACCGGGACTGGCAGGCATCTCCACCTGCAGCCCCGGTGCGGATCCACTGGGTGAAGCCAGCTGGGCTCCTGAGTCTGGTGGGGACATGGAGAACCTTTATGTCTAGCTCAGGGATTGTAAATACACCAATCAGCGCCCTGTGTCTAGCTCAGGGTTTGTGAATGCACCAGTGGACATTCTATATCTAGCTACTCTGGTGGGACCTTGGAGAACCTTTATGTCTAGCTCAGGGATTGTAAATACACCAATCGGCACTCTGTATCTAGCTCAAGGTTTGTGAATGCACCAATTGACACTCTGTACCTAGCTACTCTGGTGGGGCCTTGGAGAACCTTTGTGTCGACACTCTGTATCTAGTTAATCTAGTGGGGAAGTGGAGAACCTTTGTGTCTAGCTCAGGGATTGTAAACGCACCAATCAGCACCCTGTGTCTAGCTCAGGGTTTGTGAATGCACCAATGGACACTCTGTATCTAGCTACTCTGATGGGGCCTTGGAGAACCTTTATGTCTAGCTCAGGGATTGTAAATACACCAATCAGCACTCTATCTAGCTCAAGGTTTGTAAACACACCAGTCAGCACCCTGTGTCTAGCTCAGGGTTTGTGAATGCATCAATCGACACTCTGTATCTAGCTACTCTGGTGGGGCCTTGGAGAACCTTTGTGTCCACACTCTGTATCTAGCTAATCTGGTGGGGACGTGGAGAACCTTAGTGTCTAGCTCAGGGATTGTAAACGCACCAATCAGCGCCCTGTCAGAACAGACCACTCGGCTCTACCAATCAGCAGGATGTGGGTGGGGCCACATAAGAGAATAAAAGCAGGTTGTCCAAGCCAGCAGTGGCAACCGGCTTGGGTCCCCTTCCACCCTGTGGAAGCTTTGTTCTTTTGCTCTTTGCAATAAATTTTGCTACTGCTCACTCTTTGGGTCCACACTGCTTTTATGAGCTGTAACACTCACTGTGAAGGTCTGCAGCTTCACTGCTGAAGCCAGCGAGACCACGAGCCCACCGGGAGGAACGAACAACTCCAGACGTGCCACCTTAAGAGCTGTAATGCTCACCGCGAAGGTCTGCAGCTTCACTCCTGAGCCAGCGAGACCACGAACCCACCAGAAGGAAGAAACTCCGAACACATCTGAACATCAGAAGGAACAAACTCCAGACGCATCACCTTAAGAGCTGTAACACTCACCGCGAGGGTCCACGGCTTCATTCTTGAAGTCAGTGAGACCAAGAACCCACCAATTCCGGACACACTTCCACGTTCCTCTTCCTGCTTTTATTCTAGCCACACTGGCAGCTGATGAGATGGCACCCACCTAGATTGAGGATGGGTCTGTGTCTCCCAGTCCACCGACTCAAATGTTAATCTCCCTTGGCAACACCCTCATGGACATGCCCAGGAACAATACTTTGCATCCTTTGATCCAACCAAGTTAACACTCAATACTCACTATCAGACCCTGGTGCTATGATTTGAATATTTGTCTGCTCCAAAACTCATGTTTAATCTCCACTGTGGCAGTATTGAGATGTGGGGTCTTTAAGAGGTGGTTGGGTTATGAGAGCTCTGCCCTCGTGACTAGATTAATCCATTTGTGGATTAAAATATCAATGGGCTCGTGGATTAATGGGTTATCACAGGAGTGGGCCTAGTGGCTTTATAAGACAGGGAAGAAAGACATACTCAGCCCCCTGACCATGTGATGCCTGGAGCAGCATCGGACTCTGCAGAGAGTCCCCACGAGAAAGAAGACCCTCACCAGATGCATCCCCTTGACCTTGGAATCCTCGCTTCCAGAACTGTAAGAAATAAATTTTGGGCCGGGCACAGTGGCTGATGCCTGTAGCCCCAGCACTTTGGGAGGCTGAGGTGGGCGGATTGCCTGAGGTCAGGAGTTCAAGACCATCCTGGCCAACATGGTGAAACCCTGTCTCTACTAAAAATACAAAAATTAGGTGGGCGTGGTGGCAGACGCCTGCAATCCCAGCTACTCAGGAGGCTGAGTCAGGAGAATCGCTTGAACCTAGGAGGTGGAGGTTGCAGTGAGCCGAAATTGCACCATTGCACTCCAGCCTGGATGACAAGAGTGAGACTTCATCTCAAAAAAAAAAAAAAAAAAAGAATACAGAAGTAAATTTTGTTGCTCTATAAATTACCTAGTTTCAGGTATTCTGTTATAACCAACAGAAAATGGACTAAGACACCTGGCAATCATCATTTTATTTTCTGTCTATGAATTTGCCCATTCTAGGTAACTCCTCTACGTGGAATCCTATAGTGTGTATGTTTTTGTGACTGGCTTATTTTATTTCACATCATGTCCTCAAGGTTCATCTATGTTGTAGCATCTGTCAGAGTCTACTTACCCTTTAAGGCTGAATAATATTCCATTGTATGTATATATCACATTTTGCTTTTGTGACAATCATTTCCTTGGCCTTTTTATTATTTTGCTACCTAGGTGGTAAAATAAACAATACATTGCTAAACAATACAATTTAGTTTTTCCTGTTATTGAGCTATGTAAATGGAATTATATAGTGTGTGTTCTTTTATGAGAAGAAGAGAAAATTTGAGGGAAGAGCTTGACTAAGTTGGGAAGAGTTTTAGTCTGTCTTTGTATGAATGAGGACCCCCAGGCTCAGGGAGAGGGAATTCCCACCCAAAGTCCCACATGAGGAATAGGCTGGCTTCCAGGTCCCTGGGCCATTAGGGCAGAGCTATTCCACTGATCTAACAGTTTTGTTCAAGACCACACAACCAGCAGCAGGACTGAGAAGAGGACAATCACAGTGGGTTGAGTGAACTTCACAAGGACTATTGGCCATTGGCAGATTTGCACATGAGGCCGGCTGCTCTAGGTGGATTCAGTTCAAAGGAGTTTAGTTTGTGAAGGACCAAAATAATTTCTCCCAAGACAAAGTCAAACAGAAGACAGCCCTGGGGGAGCAAATCCAAGCAGCATCATAGGGAAGAAGGGCTAGTGATTTGCACCATAAAAATGTATGTAGTATATGACCTATGATGTAGGCAGGCTGAATAATGACCCCCAAGATATTCATGTCCTAATCTCTAGAACCTATGCATGTTACCTTATATGACAAAGACTTTGCAGATGTGATTAACTTAAGGGTCTTGAGATGGGGGGCCCATCCTGGATTATCCTGGTGAGCCCTGAGTGTCATCACAAGTGTCCTTATGAGAAGGTGGTAGATGGAAACTACAGAAAGAAGAGAAGAAGGCAATGTGACCAAGAAGGCAGAAACTGGAGTGATATTAGAGTGATGTAACCATGTGCTAAGGAATTCCAACAGCCCCCTGGAAGCTGAAAGAGGCAAGGAACAAATTCTCCCCTAGGGCCTCCAGAGAGAGCCAGCTCTGCTGCCATCTTGATTTTGGTCCAGTCAAACCAATTTCAGACTTCTGGACTCCAGACCTGTAAGAGGATAAATCTGTGTTGTTTTAAGCTACTCCAAGTTTGTAGTAATTTATACAGAAGCCATAGGAAAAATAATACAGATGTACTTATTGAGTATCTACAGTTCACTTGGGATTAAAGAATCAATACATAAATAAATAAATCTACAGTTCACTTGGGCACCCGAGATGAAAGAATAAATAAGACCTCGCCTGTCCTAGTCTGTTTGTGCTGCTATAACAGAATACAGAGACCGGATAATTTATAAAGAAGAGAAATTTATTTTCTTACAGTTCTGGAGGGTGGAAAGTCCAAGATCGAGATGCCAGCAAGTCTGGTGTCTGGTGAGGGCTGCTCTCTGCTTCCAAGATGGTGCATTGAACACTGCACCTGCCAGACGGAAGGAAGAGTGTCCTAATGTGGTGGAAAGCAGAAAGGCAAAAAGGGGTGAACTGTCAAGCCCTTTCATAAGGGCAACTAATACCATGCCTAAGGGCAACTAGTCTCTGCCCTCATTACTTGATCACCTCCCAAAGACCACATCTCTCAATACTGTTGCAATGGCAATTAACATTCAACATGAATTTTTGTAGGGGACAAAAACATTCAAACCATAGAGTAGTTCCTGGTGTCAAGAAGTCAAAATAGTGTGATGGAAGGAAGGATAATATATCAAGGAAGGCTTCTTAGAGGAGGTAATGTTTCAGAATGAGAATGAGTGAGGCAGGTGAAGAAAAAGAAGTACATGCTGGCCAGGCACGGTGGCTCACCCCTGTAATCCCAGCACTTTGAGAGGTTGAGGCAGGTGGATCACTTTAGACCAGTCTGGCCAACCTGGAGAAGCCCCATCTCTACTAAAAATACAAAAATACCCAAGCGTGGTGGCACACACCTGTAATCCCAGCTACTTAGGAGGCTGAGGCAGGAGAATTGCTTAAACCTGGAAGGTGAGGGTTGCAGTGAGCCGAGATTGTGCCACTGCACTCCAGCCTGGGTGACAGAGTGAGACTCTGTCTCAAAAAAAAAGAACGAACGAAAGAAAGAAAGGGAGAGAGAGAGAGGAAGGAAGGAAAGAAGGAAGGAAGGAAGGAAAAACAAAAGTACATGACGAATAGGAGCACCAGCTACATAGCAAGGAGCTCACAGAAGCTCTGGAAGGATCTGAGAACCATACACAGAGGGTATGCAAGCAGGAACGACGTCCACTATAAAGTGGCTCCACGGAGATACAGCTGCCACTGCATGATGCTTGTGACTCGGGAATCGGGACTGGAAATGCAGCTGCCAGGCCAGCTGCAAAAATGACCCCACGTGGTTCCTCATTCTTCACATCTCTTATTTCGTACTTGGAGTCCAGGCAGGAGCTCATGATCAGCTGAGCCAGGTGATGCAGGCACGCCAACCTGCAAGGGAATCTGAGAAAATGAGTAGCTTACACTTTTGGCTTTTATATTAAAGGGGAATTATTTCTCTAAAACATATTAAGAGGGGGTCAGATGCTAGGCAGCCCCAAGAGAATAATGATTATCACTTCACCGGGAATGGACGTGAGAGGATGGACTTAAATGACATCATTGACTTCCTCGGAGAGAAAGTGCCCAACTGCTGACGGAAATTAAGAAACTCTGATGTCTGGTCATTATGATTTTATTAACTGCTAAGGAGAGCTTTTCACTGCCTAAACAGAAGCTTTAGCACTGCAAATTGAATGCAGCTCTCTGTTGCTGCATAGTGTTTTATGATCAGAGTACGTGGATGCTGTCCTTTGCAAACCGCTGTCCATTACAGAAACAGCAGGTGTTTCAATTGTTCCTTCTCTGATGAGCCCAGTCTGACATTTCAAGTATTTTATATTTCAACCCAGAAAGTATTTGTTAATGTCTTCATCCTGAGCATTGCAGAAGGATGAAGAGATGATTCTGGGAGCTACTTCAGGCCTAACAGGGACTCAAGAACCTCCATAGCATCTTGGATTCTTCAATCTTTGTTAGGAGGTCTGGCTTCTCCTCAGAGAAGTGTTCTACTTGGAGCAGAATCTTTTCTTGTTTCCTTTCTGGGGGGATTTCTACAAATCCAGACACTTCAGAAAGATGCCCATTTTCCCAGAAAACTTGAACTCTCTCATCATTGTGATTGTTATAATAAATTTTTTTTTTTTTTTTTTTTGCTCAGCCAGGTCATAGCTTCCCTTCATCAAATGCCACAACAGCTTTTTGAAGGTATATATAATTCACAGTATATATAATAAGTATATGTGATCTATAATAATTCATGGTTTACAGATGAGAAAATGGAGACACTGAGTGATTAAGGGGCTTAACCATGTTTAGGGCAGACAGGAGGCCAAGATGAGAACCCAGGTTGTCTGATACCTCAGCGTGCTCCTCTCTCTCAACAGATATATCTTGTATTTAGCCTTAACTTGGCTCACTCGAGAGAGAGGTAGGAGAGCTTCACACTTTTGATAACGGATGTCCAATCTTTTGGCTTGTCTGAGCCACACTGGAAGAAGAATTGTCTTGGGCCACACATAAAATACCTTAACACTAACGATGGCTGATGAGCTAAAAAACAAGAAACGCAAAAAAAACTCATAATAATGATAATTATTATTATTTGAGGCAGAGCCTCATTCTGTTACTCAGGCTGGAGTGCAGTGGTGCAATCTCAGCTCACTGCAACCTCCGCCTCCTGGGTTCAAGTGATTCTCCTGCCTCAGCCTCCTGAGTACCTGGGATTACAGGTGCATGCCACCATGCCTGGCTAATTTTTGCATTTTTGGTAGAGACAGGGTTTCGCCATATTGGCCAGGTGGGTGTCGAACTCCTGACCTCAAGTGATCTGCCCTCCTCTGCCTCCCAAAGTGCTGGGATTCCAGGCATGAGCCACCGCGCCTGGCTCTCATGTTTAAAGAAAGTTTACGAATTTGTGTTGGGCCACATTCAAAGACATCCTGGGCCGCAGTTTGGACAAGCTTGCTTTAGACCCTGCTGCAGTGATAATAAAGGAAGCTTTGGGAGGTGGTGAAGAAATGCAAGGGTTTGCAGCAACTGAAGACTCTGGTTTGGCACCAGGCAATGCCCATCTGAGAAATAGGAGCATCTGCTGTATGGCGGGAAGAGTCAGCAAAGCCTGTTCCATCTTGGAGACTTGGGACAGAATGACAGTATCCCTTAGGTCCTGAGTGTCAGTAGCAATCATAGCTCTGAGAAGTCAGATCCCTGGACCGCAGGGTAGGAATTATCAGCGAGATAGAAACAGGCACAGTCAGGGGCTGCGACCAACAACTCCAGGAGCTTGTCTGGGGTACCATCAGCCATGAGGGCTTGACTCAGTCAAGCTGGAGGGGCTGCGTGCTGATGCCCTCGGGCAAGAAGGCACCGGTGAGCCCTCTTGCCCCTGCAAAGTGGTGGCTGCTGGGGGGCATTTGGGTTACTCTGTTCCCCTCTCCCATTCGTCCGGGCTGATGTGGGCTGCATTTCTGCTGCGTTGCTTGCATTTTTATCTTGGCTACTCTCCCTCAATGGTGATCGCCACTTGACCCCTCTCAGACATAAACATTAGTGCTGTGAGGAGTGGTTAATAATATCTCAGAGTTATCACATGGCTAATTTAGGGGAGATAAACAGCCTTGCAGCTTTCATCTTCCCCAAATGAGAGAAAGGAAAAAAAAATTGCGGGCACCAAAATAGATATTTCTGGATAACAGCATCTAACATGGGAATGATGCTGAGATTTTCCATTTATTTTATGCGCTGTGAAGTCAAATCATTTACAGGCAAAAACAAATACACTATCGAATTAAAAAAAACCCAGATTATTTTAAAATGCTAACTCTTTACATGTATCTGGCAAAACTAGTTGAGCTGAAAAAAAAAAAAAGTGCCAGGGACTGGGGAACATGAGGACTTCTGTGTTTCAGAGGATGCTGGCCTGGGATGGATGGTCTTCATTGGGTCTAGAATGTGCCCATCCCAGGCACATCATTTCAAGCTTCAGCTTACCCTTTGGCCAGTCAACTTATCACCTGGCACAAGCTGGGTACTGAAGAATATGGCAGGATGTAAGAGTCTTGGCTTGCAAAATCAAAACCATAATGAGATACCATCTCACACCAGTCAGGATGGCTATTACTAAAAACTGAAAAAATAACTGAAGTTGGCAGGGTTGCGGAGAAAGGGGAACGTTCATACACGGTTGGTGGGATTGGAAATTAGTTCAGCCTCTGTGGAGAGCAGTTTGGAGATTTCTCAAAGAACTAAAAATGGAATTACCTTTTAACCCAGCAATCCCATTACTGGGTATCTACCCAACACCCTGCAAAATTAAATTGTTCTACCAAAAAGACACCTGCACTCACATGTTCGTCTATTTTCAATAGCAAAGACACGGAACCAACCCAGGTGCCCATCAGTGGTGGACTGCATAATGAAGATGTGGTACATATACACCATGGAATACTATGCAGCCATAAAAAAGAACAAAATCATGTCCTTTGCAGTAACATGAGTGCAGCTGGAGGCCATTATCTTAAGTGAATTAACACAGAAACTGAAAACCAAATACTGCATGTTCTCATTTATAATTGGGAGCTAAACACTGGGTACTCAGGGACATAAAGATTGGAACAATAGATCCTGGGGGCTCCAAAAGGATAGAGGCAAGGAGAGAGGCAAGGGTTGAAAAACTACCTATTAGGTACTATGTTCACTATTTGGGTAACAGGTTCAATGGAAGCCCAAACCTCAGCATCACGCAATCTACCCATGTAACAAACCTGCACATGTACCCCATGAATCTAAAATGAAAACTTTATAAAAGGGTCGTGGCATGTGGAAGGAACCCTGATCCATTACCTGCTAGCATAAATGTCTGGGCTTGTCCTTTGACCCCTGTATATCTTAGTTGTCAAAGGGGAGAATCTTTTTCCCCCACAGAGATAAATCAATGCACACGTGGTATGTAAATCTACAAATGACCCACATGAATTTGTTATTTCTCATTAGCGTGGTGGCCTTCCTGTTCTTTCTGTTCACAGCTTGCTGCCATAGGCACTGTGGACCACTTAACCCATCTGATCCCATTTGTTTCCCAGGAAAATAATTTACCCATCAAAATGAGAGAAAGAACAGCTAGGGCCAGAGACACACCAATAGGAAGCAAACAGGTATTGAACTGTTGATTCATTTCTGAAACTAAAGAAGGACATAGTCATGTTTTAAACACGAATAGTGTTTCTGGGTCAGGAAACAGAAATAATTGCTGTCTTATTATTTCAGCTTTTTCTATGTGAATGTGTTCCCGAGGACTCAATTTAGTAGAGCAGACAGAGGAGGACTTTTGTGGGCAACTGAGTTCTGCAGGCATCCTGTGATCTGTGCAATGTGCAAAAGCCATTAGCAGTCTACACCGCTGCAGGCTTGTATAATCACCTCTCCAGGGTCTTAGCTGAAAGTCTTGAGATGTGAGCCCCTGTTTCAGACTGGCCCACTATGAAAGCCAATTCTGCCAGAGCAGATTAAAGGTGTGAGTGGTAAAACAAATTTCTTCCTCTTTTAAAGTCATCTTATCCTTGCCTTTTGAAGATGGCATAGCTAAACCACAGCCACCAGCATGTAAACTAGGAGCTGTTTCTCTGGGGCAGAGAGGGATTTATCCTCTTTCATCCATATGTTCTGGTCTACTGTTTATGCAAGAATTGTCAGGCACCTGGCCAAATTCAGAGGACTGGGACTCAGCAAACTGGCTGAGGAAGGAAGCGACACTGTGACCCCTTGTGCCAGCCAGCCTCATCAAATCTCAGAGGTGAAGGCAAAGATGGGGAAATGGGAGGACCCTTGGAGGAAATAGTATCTAGCCTTGCTTCATTGTAAAGCTCTCACAACCTATCATTTTAATCACTGCATTCTTCATGTAGTTTTTAATCAATGGCACCACCCGTCCATTTAATAACGTTCTTAGCACTTGCTTTAGTGAGAACGCTGTTAGGATTGAGGAATAGAGAGAGACACCACGGTGCTACAGACTGCACAAGACAGTCAGGACTCAAGAATTATTGGCCAAGCACGGTGGCTCACACCTGTAATCCCAGCACTGTGGGATGCCAAGGCAGGAGGACTGCTTGAGTCCAGGAACTGCAGACCAGCCTGGGCAACGGAGCAAGACCCTGACTTCAAAATAAAATAAAATAAATACATAATAAATAAATTTTTTTTGGTTTTTTTTGTTGTTGTTTTGTTTTTGAGATGTAGTCTCACTCTGTCACCCAGGCTGAAGTGCAGTGGCATGATCACGGCTCACTGCAAGCTCTGCCTCCTGGGTTTACACCATTCTGCCTCAGCCTCCCGAGTAGCTGGGACTACAGGTGCCTGCCACCACACCCGGCTAATTTTTTTTTTTTTTGTATTTTTAGTAGAGACGGGGTTTCACCATGTTAGCCAGGATGGTCTCGATCTCCTGACCTCGTGATCCACCCGTCTCGGCCTCCCAAAGTGCTGGGATTACAGGCATGAGCCACCGCGCCCAGCCATAAATAAATATTTTTAAAAGAAATATAAATAGGTGGATAAGCAACCACACACATGCACACTCGCCGTGCCTCATTCTATCATTCTACAAAAAGGCTCTGAGAAGGCATCCAGGAATATAAGCATTCTGATAAACAGGAAAATCAGTGTTAAATTCTGGCATATGACATATATGTAGAAAATGTACAGATAATAGAAGGACACATCTGGTGGAAATCCAAGAATTTCATATGATTCCATCAGGCAAAAGAATAGGTATGAAAACTCAAATTGAGGAGAGAATCCTGGCCACCAAAAGGAAATGAAAAATATAATTACAAATACTCACTGTTCCTGTTTCCCCTCCCTCAAAGTATATTAATGCTTCAGGATGAACCAAGATTTGCTAGACCAGTGGGTTTAAAATTTTTTCTTTCACATGGGGCTTCACAGAAAGGATAAACAGCAGCTTCAACATCATGTCTAGAGTACTGCAGGAATGAGTTTGTAGAGCAGGTCCTTATAGCATTCCTCCATGTGAGTGGAGAGGCCATTTAGGAAAATCTCTTCTGTTGCAGGAGCTGAACAATATACACCTTCTCAATGATTGTCTAGTGGTCTTCGAGCTTTGATGTGGATCAGAATTACCTGGGAAACTTAAAAAAAAAAAGATTCTTAGGCCCTCTGTTATAGAGTCAGATTGAGCAAATTGGCATGGGCATCTGCATTTTTAATAATCTCCTCAAGTGATCACTGTACCTGCCCAAGACTGAAAACTATTGATCTGTTTGGATGCCGGAACTCCATGAGCTTTGCTATGTCTCTGGGTCCACCGGCTGGCATTCTTCACTGGCGGACATCTTTTCAGGTTTGCTTAACATGTTAAGACACATTAGGCAATTGCTTGCAGGGATGCCCCACTGAACTTTCCTAAGTAAACAACCAAATCAATAATCTCCAGACATTTAAAGCTTTATTTTTATATACCAGATCAGCAAGTACAGGGAAACTTCCCCATGTCTTGGATTTTAGCAGATTTAAATTGCATAGCATGAATTAAAGTTGTATTCATTAAACACCAGGAACATAATTATGTTTGGGAAGATGTAAGTGCTTTCCCCTGTGGCTAGGAAGAAAGGCATATTAGAATCTCTACTGGATTCATTCGCCTTTCTCATTGTAACTTTTCCCTTCCCGGGATGTTTGGTTTGTGCCTATATGAGGCTCCCAGTTCAGCAATTTTGATGAAATGACCAGTTGAAATGGGTCAATTTGGTTAATAAAAAGTAAATTAAACTGGTGACATCAACAAGATGTCAGAATGACTTTGCAGCTCTTGTATCCTTATAGAAACATTAATTTTAACAACTATCTATAAATGAAAATACCTTCACAAGAGCTAAGGAAATCAGGTGAGAGACTACAGCACCTGGATATTGTACAGAAAAAAGAAGGAATCATGGGAGAGGGTAAGAAGGATAGTTTTACATCACTCATATCACCCTTCCTTCGAGCTTTGGCAGCACAGCATGGAGACAGAAATGCCTTCCATGCAGGGATAGGAGAGTAAAGTGAGCACCAGACTTTGCCTTGAACCCTGACACTGATTGATTCCAATACAACCCCATGCCAGGCAGTTCCCTGCAGCCCCAGGCTCCAGGTTTGCCTTGCAGACTCAGTCTCCAGGCTTACCCCAGCCCTAGGTTGGCTCCCACAGTCTCAGGCTCCAGGCTCAATCTACCATCAGGCTGGCCCCAGGTTCCACACTGGCCCCACAGACTTAGTCTCCAGGCCTGTCCCACTGCCAAACCAGCCACTGAAGCCCTAGATTTCAGGCCAGCACCCATAGACTGAGCCTTTAAACCTGCTTCAATGCCAGGCCAGCCCCTAAGATCCCTGGCTTTGGGGTGGTTGCCTAAACTCAGTCTCCAGGCACACCCCAACATCAGGCTGGCCCCAAAGACTCAGGCTATAGATCATTCCCAGCACCAGGCCAGCCCCCCACAGCACCAGACTCCAGGTCAGCACCCACAGACCCAGCCTCATGACCCATCCTGGTACCAGGTTGACACCAGAAGACACCCACTCCAGGATAGCCTCCATGGATACCAGCTCCAGGGTGGGCCCTGTGACCACAAGCTCCAGCCAGACCCAGGGTCTAGGCCCAACCCTGTAGATCCCAGCACTAAACTGGCCCCCATGGGATCCAGTCTCCAGGTCCATGCCAGAGCCAAGCCAGCACCTACAACCCCAGGATCCACACCAGGCCTTGTGGACAGAGCTTTCAGGCCAACAGCTGCCCCAACCCCTCCACCCCACAGCCTCCAGGCAGGCTCCAGCTCAGGCTTCAGGTCTATCCCTGTGTCAGGCCAGCCCCTATGGACTCAAGCATCAAGCCCAAATGCATAATTCAAAATAATCATCTTAAAGAGGTTCAGTGAGCTACAAGATAGACAACTAAATAAAATTAGCAGGACAACTAGAAACTCAGGATGACTACAGATGAGCAACTAAATAAAAACAGGAAAACAATCCACAAACAAAGCAAGCATCTCAACAAAAGGATGAGAAAATAAAAAGAACCAAACAGAAACTCTGGAGTTAATGAACATAATGCCTGAACTAAAAATTTTATAGAGAGCATCAACAGGAGACTGGATCAAGCAGGAGAATCAATGAGCTCAAAGATAAGTCATTTAAAATTATCCAGTCAGAGGAACAAAAAGAAAAAGGCTTGAAAAAGTGAAGAATACCTACAAGAATTATGAGACACCATCAGTCAAACCAATACATGTACTATGGGTGTTCCAGGAAGAACAGAGAAAGAGAAAGGGGAAGATAGTTTACTTGAAGAAATAATGACAGAAGAATACCCAAGTCTGGAGAGGAAAATGAACATCCAGATCCACGAAGCCCAAAGAACCTCAAATAGATTAAACATAAAGAGATCTTCACCAAAATACAATATAATCAAAGGATCACAAGTCAAAGACAAAGAGAATTTTGAAAGCAGCAAGAGGAAAGCGACTCATCACATACAAGGGAACCTGCATAAGACTTTCAGTATATTTCTCAGCAGAAACCTTTCAGACCAGGAGAGAGTGAGATGATATATTTAAAGTACTGATAGAAAAAAAATATTGCCAACCAAGAATGCCATCCAAACCCAGTAAGTCTGTCCTTCAGAAATGATGAAAAGATAAGGACTTTCCCAGACAATCAAAAGCTGTGGGACTTTATCACTATTAGAACTGCCTTACAAGAAATGCTAAAGGGAGTTACTTGGCTGAAAGAAAAAGACACCAATTAATAACGTGAAAACATATAGAAATCTAAAACTCACTGGTAAATATAACCATATAGTGAAAATCAGAAAACTCTAATACTGTAATGGTGGTGTGTAAATCACTTATATCTTTAGTATGAAGTTTGAAAGACAAAACTATTAAAAATAATGATAGGTACAGTAATTGAGGAATACACAGTATAAAAAGATGTAAATTGTGACACTGCAAACACAAAATGTGTGTTGGAAGGTAAAAGTGTATTTTAATGTGATCAAAGTTAAGTTGATATCAGCTTAAAATAGTCTGTTATAGCTATAAGATGTTTTATGTAAGTCAATCATGGTAACCACAAAGCAAAAACCTATAGCAGACCCATGAAAAAATGAAAAGTAAGGGATCAGGCCAGGCGCAGTGGATCATGCCTGTAATCCCAGCACTTTGGGAGGCCAAGGTGGGCAGATCACTTGAGGTCAGGAGTTCAAGACCACCCTGGCCAACATAGTGAAACCCCATCTCTACTAAAAATACAAAAATTAATCAGGCTGGTTGAGCATGCCTGTAATCCCAGCTACTTGTGAGGTTGAGGCAGGAGAATCACTTGAACCTGGGAGGCAGTGTCTGCAGTGAGCTGAGATTGCACCACTGCATTCCAGCCTGGGTGACAGAGTGAGACTCCATCTTAAAAAAAAAAAAAAAAGAAAAGTAAGGAATCAAAGCACAGTAGTACAGAAAATCACAAAGGAAGACAACAAGTGAGGAAGAAAAGGGCAAAGCATCTACAAAACAACTAGAAAATAATGAACAAAATTACAGTAATAAGTCCTTACCTATCAGTTGCTACCTTAAATGTGAATGAATTCAATTCTTCAATCAAGAGATATAAAGTGGCTGAATGGATTAAAAAACTGGACCCATCTACATCCTGTCTATAAGAAGCTAACTTCACCTTTAATATAGGATACAAAATTAACATACAAAAATCAATAGTGTTTCTATACCCTAAAAATAAACTATTCAAAAAAAAAAAACCTTTGGAATAAATTTAATCATGAACTCGAAAGAGCTGTATGCTGAAAACTATAGAACATTGCTGAAAGAAATTGAAGAAGACACAAATAAATGAATGGATATTCTATGTTCATGAATTAGAAGAATGTTGCTAAAATGTCCATACAACTCAAATCAATCTACAGACTCAATGCAATTCCTATAGAAATTCCAACGATGGCCAGGAGCAGTGGTTCACACCTGTAATTGCAGTATTTTGGGAGACAAGGCAGGAGGATTGCTTGAGGCCTGGAGTTTGAGACCAGCCCAGGGAACATAGTGAAACCCTGTCTATACAGAAAAAAGTATTTTAAAAAATTCAATGACATTTTCCACAGAACTAGATAAAACAGTCCTAAAATTACATTACCTGATTTAAAAATATACTACAAAGATATAGTAATCAAAACAGCATGGTACTGGCACAAAAACAGACACTTAGGCCAATGGATCAGAATAGAAAACACAGAAATAAGTCCACACATATACCATCAATTGATTTTGACAAAAATTACAGAGCACACAATTAGGAATGGACAGTCTCTTCGATGAATTGTGTTGGAAAAGCTGGATACTCACAAGCAAAAGAATGAAATTAGAGCCTTATCTCACTTCATTAAAAAAAAACCCAACTCAAAATGGGTTAAAGCCTTAAACGTAAGAACCTGAAAATGTAAAAATACTAGAAGAAAACAGGTAAAAACCTCCATGAAATGGGTCTAGGCAATGATTTTTTGGACATGACCTTAAAAGCACAGGCAAGAAAAGCAAAAACAGGCAAATCTAATTGCATCAATATTGGGGGAAATTCACCCCTGATATTCCACGTAGGTTCCTTTCTATTTTCCCTAAGTGTCAGCCAGTCTGAGAAATAAAGGGAAAGAGTACAAAAGAGAGAAACTTTAAAGCTTGGTGTCCAGGGAAGACATCACATGTTAGCAGGTTCCATGATGCCCCCCAAGCCACAAAACCAGCAAGTTTTTATGAGTGATTTTCAAAAGGGGAGGGAGTGTACGAATAGGGTGTGGGTCACAGAGATCACATGCTTCACAAGGTAATAAAATATCACAAGGCAAATGGAGGCAGGGTGAGATCACAGGACCACAGGACCAGGGTGAAATTAAAATTGCTAATGAACTTTTGGGCATGCATTGTCATTGATAACATCTTATCAGGAGACAGGGTTTGAGGGCAGACAACCGGTCTGACCAAAATTTATTAGGTGGGAATTTCCTCATCCTAATAAGCCTGGGAGTGCTACGGGAGACCAGGGCTTATTTCATCCCTTATCTATGACCGTAAAAGACAGCCGTCCCCAAAGCGGCCATTTCAGAGGCCTCCCCTTAGGGATGCATCCTCTTTCTCAGGGATGTTCCTTGCTGAAAAAAGAATTCAGCAATATTTCTCCTATTTGCTTTTGAAAGAGAGAGATATGGCTCTGTTCTGCCCAGCTCAGAGGTAGCCAGAGTTTAAGGTTATCTCCCTTGTTTCCTGAACATTGCTGTTATCCTGTTCTTTTTTCAAGGTGCCCAGATTTCATATTGTTCAAACACACATGCTCTAAAAACAATTTGTGCAGTTTACGCAATCTTCACAGGGTCCTGAGGGGACATACAACCTCCTCAGCTTACGAAAATGACGGGATTCAGAGATTAAAGACAGGTGTAGGAAATCACAAGGGTATTGATTGCGAAAGTGATAAGCGTTCATGAAATCTTCACAATTTATGATCAGAGATTGCATTAAAGACAGGTGTAAGAAATTATAAAAGTATTAATTTGGGGAACTAATAAATGTCCATGAAATCTTCACAATTTATGTTCTTCTGCCATGGCTTCAGCCGGTCCCTCCGTTCAGGGTCCCTGACTTCCTGCAACATATCAAACTAAAGTGCTTCTGCACAGCAAAGGAAATAATCAACAGAGTGAAAAGATAACCTGTGGAATGGGAGAAAATATTTGAAAATCATACATCCGATAAGGGGTTAATATCCAAAATATATAAGGAGCTCAAACAATTCAATAGCAAGAAAACAAATAATCCAATTTAAAAGTGGGCAAAAAACCTAAATAGACATTTCTCAAAGGGAGACATACAAATGGACAGCAGGTATTTAAAAAAATGCTCAACAGCACTAATCATCTAGGAAATGCAAATTAAAATCACAATGAGATTTCACCTCACACAACTTAGGATGTGTGTTATTAGGATGGTTATTTTCAAAAAGGTGAAAGATAACAAGTGTTGATGAGGATGTGGAAGAGAGTAAACCCTGGTACACTCTTGGTGAAAATGTAAATTTATTACAGCCATTATGGAAAATGGTATGGAGTTTCCTAAAAAATTTAAAAATAGAACTACCTTATGATCCAGCAGTCTTACTACTGGGGTATATCCAAGGGAAATGAAATCCATTATGTCAAAGAGATTTATACAATCTCACATTTATTGCAGCATTATTCCGATACCCAAGGCATAGATTCAATGTTAAGTTCCATCAGTGAATGAATGGATAAAGAAAATGTGAGCTAGGTATATATAAATATAAAATATGAATACTATTCAGCCTTTAAAAAGAAGAAAATCCTGTCATTTGTGACAATACAGATTAACCTGAAAGACATTATGTTAAGTGAAATAAGGCAGGCACAGAAAGATAAATACTACATGACCTCATTTATATGCGGAATCTAAAAAAGGTGAACTCATAGAAGCAGACAGTAGAATGGTGGTTACCAGGGGCTGGAGGTGGTGGTTAGGGGGAGTGGGGATTTGGGGTGGTGTTGACTGAAGGATACAAACATCATTTGTACGGGAGGAATAAATTCAATAAATCTATTGTACAACATGATGACTATAGTTAATAACCATGTAACATATACTTGAAAATTGCTAAGAGTAGATTTTAAGTGCTCTCACCACAAATAAACAATAATATGTAAAGTAATGCATACGTTAATTAGCTTGATTTAGCCATTCCATAATGTATACATATTTCAAAACATCAAGTTGAGCTTGACATGGTGACATATGCCTGTAGTTCCAGCTACTGGGAGGCTGCGGTGGGAGGACTGCTTGAGCCCAGGAATTCGAGGTTGCAGTGAGCTATGATGGTGCCACCGCACTTCAGCCTGGGCAACAGAGCAAGACTCCAAGACTCCATCTTTATAAAAAGAATCATGTTGTATGCCACAAATATATGTAATTTTTATTTGTCAATTAAATAAAAATAGTGATAAAATGCTAATTAAGTTTGTTGCTTATTAATTACATAAATAAATGCCACCTATGTTTAACACAAACTGGAATTACAAGCCCATAAAATTCTTTGCATATATGCACAAAAATTATTCAATGAATCATTAAATATGTGAGCAAAAATGACATTAAGTGCCCATAAATGAGAGGTGGTTAATTAAATTACATTCCATCCACAGGATAAACTACTATGCTATCATTAAGAGTAATCCATTCACCATAAAAAAGAATAAAGCACTGATACATGCTAAAACACGGCTAAACCTCCAAAATATTCTTTCTAAGAGAAAGAATCCAGACACAAAAGGTCACCTATTTTATGATTTTCTATCTCAAGTGTTCAGGATAGGTGAATCCACAGAGATAACAAAGTAGATTAGTGGTTGCCAGGGGCTAGAGCATGACTGCTCATAGGATGGGGTTTCCTTTCAGGGTGTGGAAAGTGTCTTCGGATGAGATAGAGGTGATGATTGCACAATATTGTGAAATTACTAAATGCCATGGAATTGTGCACTTTAAAATGATGAGTTTTATGTTATAGAAATCTCACCTCAATGTAAGACATGTAATCCATTCATTTCATTTAACAAATACAAACTGAGGACCAACATATTATGTGCTAAGCACTGGGGTTGATGCAAAAGGAGAAATGAAGGATGTGGTTCTATCCTAAACAATCTGACATGGAAAAGTCTCCAAGTCATAAGTGAATGAAAGCAAATCTGTATGTGGTCCCACTGGGCCTCATTCTCTGTTGAGACAACGTCTTATTAACTTAAGATATAATTTGGATCAGAGAAGGTTCTCTTCTTTGTGCTCCCATGGGCCTATGCTATTTTTGTCCTATCTTTTTTTTTAAGAAACAGAGTCTTGCTCTGTTGCCCAGGCTGGAGTGCAGTCGTATGATCGTAGCTCACTGCAGCCTTAAACTCCCGGGCTCAAGCAACCTTCGTGCCTTGGCCCCCACAAGTAGCTGGAATTACAGATATGAGCCACCATGCCCAGCCTGGTCTTATGATTTCCTACAGATGCATACAATTTGCTTATTGTTTGAATAATCATGTCTCTTTCTCCCATACCGTAGGCTCTGAGAGGAAATAGCCAGGTTTGTGTGACTTCTAATTGTAGCTTCAGCACAGTTATTAGCACATAATAGATTTTTGATAAATATTTCTTGAATAAATAACAGAATGATTTCCTTCTGTACTTCTCCAGGTTGGCCTTTTGAGTCTGGGGCTAAAAACTTGGTAGCTTTGACTCTTCCCCCTTTCACCCACATAATAACAATCATGATAATAACAGATGACCCCCATTTATTGAGCTGAGAGTTTTGCCAGCCATGGTGCTGGGTCTCTGTAAGGGTGAGAGATGATACCGTTGACCTGGTCTCGTGAGCCTGGTTTTAGAACCAAAGATACTGAGACTAAGATCAGAAAAGTAACAACACAATGTCCATGGGAAGGTTGGTGACACAGCATCTGGATCCAGAGTTAAACCCATCCACAAGGCCTTCCAGGGAAACCAGAGTGTCTAACATCCAAACGACTGGCTCTTCCTACAGATTGCAGGGCAAACACCACATTGGCCCTCTGTGTAACCAATGATTGGCAAATAAGCTTAGCAGATTGCTTCAATTTGTCTTTTCTGCTGTCAAGTAGAAACAGACTAAAGTCCTCTGTGATGTAGATTCCATAGCTTCTCCCTGAGAATCCTTGGAGGTCCTGAAATACCATTCCCATCTGCCAGGTTTTGTCGCTTGGCCTGCAAAGACCCTCTTAAAGGCAGGATCCACACAATGGCCACTCAAAGCAGAGGTGAGCCTCCAAAATCCTTCTGCCCTCAGTCCTTAAAGGTAATTTGGTCTTGGAACAATATCTAAGGAGCTGAACTCATCATAGAGAAAAGAACACTGCATGGGAAGTGCATTAGTCAGAGTTCTCTAAAGAAACAGAACTAATAGAATTTATGCATTTGTGTATATAGACACACACACATATATTTCTATAGCTATACAATAAATAAATATTTATATATAATAAACAAATTGTTTATATAATTATAATTTATACAGTTATATATTTGTAAAGAAATAATGCATATATTTACATATTTATAAATTGATAGTTTATATATTTAGTTTATATATTTATAACTTGTTTATATACTTATATATTTATAAAATAAATGAATAATGTATATATTTCTAAAATAAATAAATATTATATTATATTTATAAAATAAATAAATAATGACCGAACACAGTGGCTCACACCTGTAATCCCATCACTTTGGGAGGCTGAGGCAGGAGGATCACGAGGTCAAGAGATTGAGATCAGCCTGGCCAACATGGTGAAACCCCATCTCTACTAAAAATACAAAAATTAGCTGGGCGTGGTGGCGCATGCCTGTAGTCCTAGCTACTCGGGAGGCTGAGGCAGGAGAATCGCTTGAACCTGAGAGGTGGAGGTTGCAGTGAGCTGAGATTGCAACACTGCACTCCAGCCTGGCAACAGAGCGAGACTCTGTCTCAAAAATATATATATAAATAAATGATGTATATATGTATAAAATAAATATAAAATATGAATTGACTTATGCAATAATAGAGGCTTGGTAGGCAGGGGTGAGGTGGGGATGGTTAATGGGTACAAAGAAATAGAAAGAACAAATAAGACCTAGTATTCGCTATTACAACAGGGGTACTGTAGTCAATAATCATTTAATTGCACATTTTAAAATAATGAAAAGAGTCTCCTTGGATTGCTTGTAACACAAAGGACAAACACCTGAGGGGGGATGGATACCCCATTTTTCACCATGTGATGATGATGCATTGCATGCCTATATCGAAGTATCTCATGTACCCCATAAACATATACACCTACGATGTACCCATGATAATTAACAATTAATTTTTCTTTAAATAATAAAGGCTAAGTCCCATGATCTGCTATCTGCAAGCTGGAGAACCAGGAAAACAGGTGGTGCAGTTCAGTCTGAGTTCAAAGGCGGATGTCTCAGCTCAAGGAGAAAGAAAGACAGAATTGGCCTTCCCTCTGTTTGCTCTTGTTGGGCCCTCAGTGGATTGAATGATGCCTACTCATATTGGTGAGACAGGATGTTCTTGACTCAGCCTACTAATCTCTTCCAGAAACACCCTCACAGACACACCAGAAGTGAGATTTTACCAGCCACCTGGACATCCCTTAGCCCAATCAAGTTGACACATAAACTTAAACATCAGAGGGAGTCAGGTGGCTCCCTGGGTTCTGCAAAAGCAATTAACCACTCCAGACCTTGGTTTCCTTTCTTGTGAAATTATAAGGTTGGAATAAATGATCTGTCAAATTTACTCTTTCCAGGCCAGGTGTGGTGGCTCATGCCTGTAATCCCAGCACTTTGGGAGACCGAGGTGAGCAGATCACTGAGGTCAGGAGTTCAAGACCAGCCTGGCCAACATGGGGAAACCCCATCTCTACTAAAAATGGCACGGGCCTGTAATCTCAGCTACTCAGGAGGCTGAGGCACGAGAATCACTTGAATCTGGGAGGCAGAGGTTGCAGTAAGCCGAGATCGCGCCAATACACTGTGGCCTGGGCGACAGAGAGAGACTCTGTTTCATAAATATATATGTGTATATATATATATATATATATATATAAAGTGTACTCTTTCCAGAGCCATCCCTCTGTGATTCTAACTCCACTGCCCAGCGTGTCCTATTGACTGTGACCCTGACTATGCCCCCTCATCCCTTTTCCATGTCCATGGTAGATGAGAGGCCTGTACATTTCCAACAGCAGTCACCACGCTGTTGCCTGAGCCTTGTGAATTCTTCTGGGCATGCTGACTTTTTGTTCTTTACTACTGTCTTTTAGAAGAAAAGATCCCATCATTTGATCAGACAGCCTTTGCTATGCTGACCCAAAACCTGCTGCTTGGAAAATCACAGGTAAAACCTCTGACAGCATCACTAGTGTGAGTCAGTAGGGTATTGTTCAGGCCCAGGTTAATGGGGGGAGTGAAAGGTGAGATTTGCTCGAATACACATATTCTCCTGTAGAATAATTACTTTGCAACCCACACACTTTTGGGGACCCAGAATTCATCTTGAACCAAATCCAGTCTTCCTTGTCCTTTTCTGTAAGACAGAGGCTCCGTAGTCAGGAATGGCAGTGTGAAAAGCAATGGAAGAACAAATGATGCAGGAAGGCAGGATGGCTTTTGCATCACTTGCTGGTCAAAGGCTTTCTTTCCCATTGGGATGTCAACATCCGCAAGCTGCGTTGTTTTGGACTTTGACACAAGCCCAAACAGGAGACCTACCCAGCTTCCAAGCAAGGTGGTTTGAGCAGAAAGACATCCCTGGGGATGAAATGTGAGTATTTATCCTGTACTTGGTTCTCCCAGCCTTTTGGGTTATGCCTGAGGTTCCCGCCTCATCTCTGTTCTAAGTTATGAATAAAGACTTGGTAAAACATATAAGGAACTGAACTCATCAGAGAGGAAAAAGCCCTGCCTGAGGAGTCCAGGGTCCTGTCTCATGGTTCTGATGATTGACCTTGGGAAAGCAAGGAGGCACTGCAGGCCTTTGTTTTCTGTCTTGTAAAAATGATAAGGTTGCGACCGGGCATGGTGGCTCACGCCTGTAATCCCAGTACTTTGGGAGGCTGAGGCAGTGGTGGATCATGAGGTCAGGAGTTCGAGACCAGCCTGACCAAAATGGTGAAACCCTGTCTCTACTAAAAATACAAAAAGTAGTCAGGCGTGGTGGTGTGCACCTGTAATCTCAGCTACTCAGGAGGCTGAGGCAGGAGAATCACTTGAACCTGGGAGGTGGAGGTTGCAGTCAGCCGAGATCGCACCACTACACTCCAGCCTGGGCAACAGAGCAAGGCTCTGTCTCAAAAAAAAAAAAAAAGATAAGGTTGCAATAACTGTTCTGTAGTGTTCATTCTCTCCAGGGCCAACCTTCTGTGATTCTACTTCTAACATCATTGCCCAAAGCATCTTGTTGACCCTGACCCCTCATCCCTTTACAACTATGTCCATTGTAGTTGAGAGATCTGTATATTTGAAGACATCACTACTGAAGACATACCACTATTGAAGATGTACCATCTTGGTTTCAGTGATTTAGCACAGTCCAACCCACAAGTACAGAAAATACCAGCCCAGTGAAATGACAACCATCATGCTTTCTTTACTATTCAAGTAATAATAGATATTAACCATCTATTTGGACCTAGCTTGGCAGTAGGCACTGTAGGGTATTCCCAAGAAGAATGTAAGCTGTGGTGTGCACCTGTAGTCCCAGCTACTTGAAAAGCTGAGGGAGGAGGATTGCTTGAGACCAGGAGTTCAAGACCAGCCTGGGCAACACAGTTAGACTCCATCTCTAAAAGTAACAATAAAAGAAGAAGAGTGTGACTTGGCCACTGCTTACAGAGTTGAAGGTTCTCTTGAAGGTGTTCACCCCTTATAAAATAAGGAGGGTATAACTGGGGGTTAGTAAGTGGATGACACATGAGAATAAAGTCAGTTCAAAGAAAGGAAAATGCCTGTGGGCAGAAGTGGGAAGAAGTATTTGGGAATAAGGATGGGCTAAGGCTGGGCCACTTCAAGAATGGGTAGAATCTCAATAGGCAGAAAGACCTGCAGGAAGAGAGAGGGAAAGAGAAGCCTCTAGTCTTGAAGATTCTATGCTGTCTGGAGCAGGGATTACATGTTGAAAGCAAGATAAAGTACCATGCAGGTGGTTATAATCTTTCCAATGTAGCACTTTCTCATTAAAGAGCTCTTTTATCAGAGTTACCTCATTTAACTGTTATAACATCCCTTTGGGTTGAAGTTATTATCTCTATTTTACAGATGAAGAAATTGTGACTCAGAGGAGTTAAGTAACTTGCCAACAGGCACAGAGCTGAAACATTTTAGAAGCAGAAACTCATAGCTTCAGAATTTAAGTCATTGTTCCTTTTACTCTATAATGCTTTGGGAGTCAGTGTATAGTGGGTCTTAGTTGATAGGCAAGCTGTCAGGGAGAAAGATCTGAGACTCTAGACTCACAAAGGTTATCATCATTTAACATCGTGACCTCCATTTCCTCAAGTGGTCCAAACAGTTGTTACCTGGTTGCCAGATCAGCATAGATCTGAGTTTCTGAGAGACGCTGTTTGTTGTCAGGCAGACAGGGCAGAGTCCACCTCAAAAGTGAAGGGTGAATTAGCCAGGCATGGTGGTGCATGCCTGTAATCCCAGCTACTCGGGAGGCTAAGGCACAAGAATCACTTGAGCCCAGGAGGCGGAGGCTGCAGTGAGCCGAGATAGCGCCATTGCACTCCAGCCTGGGTGACAGAGTGAGACTCTGTCAAAAAAAAAAGAAAGAAAGTGAAGGGTGGGGCTGGCTAAGAATTTTTAGGTGGGTTAGAGCAATAGTAGAGAGGGGGATAATTCAGTTGGAGGAAGTTAACTTATATAGAGCTTGCCACTTCAAAACATTTTTCACATCTTAAATAGTTTATTGAGTGCCTACTATGTGATAGGCACTGAGCCAGGTACTAGTTCTTCTTCTTTCAAGGTCACTGTCAGCCATTCCAACTATGTCCTCATCAGCATCTTACAACACTTGCCCTCTGTGTCCTTCCCATGTTCTAACCTTCAATCATAAATTCATCCAGCAAATATTTGTTGAGCACCTATAATATAACCAGCCCTGTGCTAGGGTTAGAGGAGACACACATGCACACACAAAAGCTATGCTTCCAGCTTTTGGTGCAGGGATTTAAAAAAATTAAATAATGTGATAGAATTAAAATTGAAATATACTCTGAAAGAGACACGAAGAAATTTTAATATCTAAAATATCTAATTTATGGCATTTAAAAAGCACTG
The DNA here is from genome assembly GCF_029289425.2 of Pan paniscus. NCBI lineage: Eukaryota > Metazoa > Chordata > Mammalia > Primates > Hominidae > Pan > Pan paniscus. The sequence goes on along the minus strand of NC_073255.2, from coordinate 84,839,952 downwards.
GATAATGCTGAGAAAATTAGTAAACAGCTCAGAAGGTCTTAGACTTGAATTCCTACATGCACAATAAGAAGATAGATTCCAAATGGATTTGAGAGTTCAATATAAAGAAGGAAGAAAACCATTACAAGAAACTGTAAGATCATGCTTCTCTCCTCTTACATTGACAGAGACCTTTCTAAGCACAAAAGCAAAGGAAGAAAGAATAGTAAAATGCCAATAGATCTAACCTTACAATTTTTAAAAAGTACACACGCACACTCACACATACTATATACAATATTGACAGACGTCTTTCAGGACAATTTGATGCTGTGAGTTTGTGACTGAATGAGGCTCTTTGCTAGAAACTGAAGGATGATGGATAAAACATCAAAAAGAAAACTGAAAGATGGATCGAGGCTCAAGTACAAGATAAACATCTCATCTATCAGATACAGCAGGAGCCCAAGCTGAAACCAGGGCTTTCTGGAGCCTGGATCTGGAATCAGGGTTGGGAAGATAGATAAACCACTGCTCTGTTTGAAGGCAGGGGCTGGAGAGAGACTGAACGTGCTCGTGAAAGGAGGCTGGAAAACATACTGCAAAATCCTGCCTAAGAAAAATATTTTTAGATTATATATCTAATAAAGGGACTTTCATCTAGAATATATAAAGAACTCTTACAACTCAACAATAAAAACATAATCCAATTAAAAATATAATGAGATACCATCTCACACCAGTCAGAATGGCTATGATTAAAAAGCCAAAAAATAACAGATGCTGGGGGAGGTTGTAGAGAAAAAGGAACGTGTTTATACTGTTGCTGGGAGTGTAAATTAGTTCAACCATTGTGGAAGACAGTGTGGTGATTCCACAAAGACCTAAAGACAGAAATACCATTTGACTCAGCAATCCCATTACTGGGTATATGCCCAAAGGAATATAAATCATTCTGTTATAAAGACACATGCAGGGCCGGGTGCAGTGGCTCATGCCTGTAATCCCAGCACTTTGGGAGGCCGAGGCAGGCGGATCACGAGGTCAGGAGATCGAGACCATCCTGGCTAACATGGTGAAACCCCGTCTCTACTAAAAATACAAAAAATTAGCCAGGCATGGTGGCGGGTGCCTGTAGTCTCAGCTACTCGGGAGGCTGAGGCAGGAGAATGGCATGAACCCGAGAGACAGAGCTTGCAATGAGCTGAAATTGCACCACTGCACTCCAGCCTGGGCGACAGAGTGAGACTCCAACTCAAACAAACAAAAAAAAGACACATGCAGGCACGTGCTCATTGCAGCACTATTCATAATAGCACAGACATGGAATCAACCTAAATGCCCATCAATGATAGACTGGATGAAGAAAATATTGTACATATACACCATGGAATACTACGCAGCCATAAAAAGGAACAAGATCACGTCCTTTGCAGGGACATGGATGGAACTGGAAGCCATTATCCTTAGCAAACTAACACAGGAACAGAAAACCAAATACTGCATGTTCTCACTTATAAGTGGGAGCTAAATGATGAGAACACATGGACGCACAGAGAGAAACAACACTCACTGGGGCCTATCAGAGAGTGGAGAGTGGGATGAGGGAGAGGATCAGGAAAAATAACTAATGGGTACTAGGCTAAGTATCTGGGTGATGCAATAATCTATTCAACAAACCTCCATGGAACAAGTTTACATATGTCACAAATCTGCACATGTACCCCTGAATTAAAATGAAAGTTAAAAAAAGAAAGCCCCGCCCACAAAATAGGTAAAGGATTTGAGTAGACATTTCTTAAAACGAGATATACAAATAGTCAATGAATGCATAAAAAAGATGCTCCACATCATTAGTCATTAGGGAAGCACAAATCAAAACCACATTGAGATACCATTTCATACCCACTAAGATAACTATAATTTAAAAATAGATGGACAATAACAAGTGTTGGCAAGGACGTGGAAAAAATGGAATCCTTATACGTTGTCTGTGGAAATGTAAAATGGTGCAGCTACTGTAAAAAACAATTTGGCAGTTCCTCAAATAGCTCACTATAGAATTGACATATGACTAAGTAATTGCACTCCTAGGCATATACCCAAGATAACTGGAAACATGTCCATATGCAGACTTGTACAAGGTGGTTCACAGCAGGTGCTATGGACTGAATTATGTATCCCCAAAATTCATGTGGAAGCTTTAACTTCTAGTGTGATAGCATTTAGAGAACAGAGGTACTGTAATTAGGTTTAGATGAGACCTTAGGAGTGGAGCCCACGTGATGGGATTAGTGCCCTGATAAGAAGAGACGCCAGAGAGCTTGTTCTCTCTCTCTTCCCCATGGGAGGACACAGGCAGAAGGCAGCTACCTGCAAGGCAAGTCTACGGTATTTTGTTATGGTAGCCCAAGCTGATTAATTCAACAGGATTGATCATAATAGTCAAAAGTGGAAATGATCCAAATGCCCACCAATTGATGAGTAGATAGAGAAAATGTGATCTATCCATACAACAGATTAATATTCAGCCATAAAAACCGGAATGAATTACTGATGCATGCTACATCATGGAGGGACCTTGAAAACATTGTGCTAAATCAAAGAAGCCAGAAACAAAAGACTAACTAGGATGTGATTCCATTTATACGAAATGTCCAAAATAGCAAATCCATAGAGACAGAAAGTAGATTAGGCGTTGCCAGGGGTTGAGAGTAGGAGGGGATGAGGTATGACTGCTGATGGGTACAGAGTTTCTTTCTGATTTGATAAAAATGTTCTGGAATTAGATAGTGGTGATGATTACTCAATTTTGTGACTATACTAAAAACTGCTGAATGGCACATTTATGAGTATTGATTTTATGGTATGTGAATTATCTTAATAAAGCCACCCAGAGTTTTAAAAATCACTATCAAAAAAGCCTTCTCTTGTCTTTGAGACTGCTGAGTCTTATTCTTAGGTCTGTAGCTTTCCAATTTTCTCTTTCATTGTTTGCAAATCTTTGGAAGAACTATTAGAGTGGTGCAAAGGTAACTGCGGTTTATGCCATTGAAAGTAATGGCAGAAACTGCAATTACTTTTGTACCAACCTAATAGTATCCTCTGTATTGGTTCTGATTCTTTGGATGACAGAAGGAGTCTATCTAGAGCTTGACCAATGCCAGAGGTTTGGTCTTTAAGAAATTCTTTAAAAAATCCTACTTAGCCAGCCTGGCCAACATAGTGAAACCCCATCTCTACTAAAAATACAAAACAATATTAGCCAGGCATGGTGGTGTGTGCCTGTAGTTCCAGTTACTCAGGAGGTTGAGGCATGAGAATGGCTTGAACTCAGGAGGCGGAGGTTGCAGTGAGCTGAGATTGCGCCACTGCACTTCCCATCTGGGCAGCAGAGCAAGACTCTGTCTCAAAAAGAAAAAAAAAAATTCTATCTAGGCCTATACCTCCTGGCAAGCTGCAAGCCTAAGGTAAAAGGAGAGCACAGACTTGACCTCTGGACTAGGAGCCTCATGAAGCCTTGAACTGGCTCTGTGATTGTTGATATGACGGTCTCCATATCAACGCAAGGCATGGTTTTGTATTGAGGTTATGGAGCAGCAGATGGAGGCAACTGCAGACCACCAGACAGAAGGGAATAAATAAATAAGAACTAAACAAAAACAAAACTCATAGAAAATTAGCCTATAAATCAAAATATCAAAATGTAAGAAAAAGCCATCTAATGGAAGACAATCGATTCTATCAATTTTCAGAACAGAATATAAATTCACTCTTGCAGCATTGAATGTATACAACAGCTGGACAAATACTTTAAAATTTATATTATTAGGATGCTCAAATAGAAAAATGAAGATATGTTTTCAATTTGGAAAAACAAGACATTACAAAATTTTAAAAAGCAGAGCTAAAAAAACAGGTAAATACAAAAACAAATAAAATTAAAGTAGTACAATTTCAGAAAAGAAAAATCATGGTCACTGGAAATTATACAAAATGGAAACAAAAGGAGGATTACTTAATTAAAAGATAGAATTGAGAAATTCACACAAAATGCATCATGGAGAGGCAAAGATGTGTAAAACAGGAAAGAGCAGTTAGAAGACATGGAAGACTTGAGATCTTTCAACATTCAACCAGTAGGAATTCTAGAAGCCCCAGAACAAAAGAATAGTGGGAGTTATGGAAAATCTATTTTTGGGAAAAAAAAAAAAGTAATTAATAGGCATTTTCTAGAATTGAATTAAAAATGATCTTCAGTTTGGAAATCCAAGTATTCAACAGGGTGAAGCTGGATAGAAATCTCAGGAACATAGCCTTGGGTATATGGAAACTCCACATAGGAAATAACATGATAAATTAATGGAAAAAGAATGACTGTAGAGAAATATGGAAAGTATGTTCTTACTACATATTGTAAATAAAATGAATTTTAAATGAACTAAAATGCACATTTCAAAGGCAAAACTTCAAAACGTTTAGAAGAAAATTTTGAATAATATATTATCTCTTGGTAGGGAGTATTTCTTTAAAAGGAGGCACAAAATATAAAGCAAAAGATTGACAAACTGGACTACATTAATGTATAAAGCATCTTCATAATAAAAATAGAAGAAAGTTAAAAGACAAGTCACACACTGAGAAAAGGTATTTACAATGTACGAGAAAATTATTTACAGAACATTTAAGGAGCTTAAAAAGACAACTCAAAAGAAAAATAGACGAATAGTATGAACTGGCAGTTTACAGAAGAGGAAAGCTGTCTGAAAGGAAAATAAATCTTGGAACCCCAAACTCATTAAGTGGAAGGGAAATGTCAAGCTGGGAACTGAGTCACACAAACCTGCCACCTTTTTTGCTTCCTAAATAAGATGGCTACAAGGTGAAAAGCTACATACCTCCCTCATATTTTGCCTACAAGTAAATTCCTAGTGTGCTCCAAGATCCTTGACCTAAAGTGTTTCTGTTAAAATTCACCATAAATGATAGCTTATCTTTACATATGCATTCACCTCTCTGCCCACCTGACACAAGTGCATATCTGATTGTTGCCTTGCCCCAATTTGTCTGTTATTTTATGCAAAAAAGCAGAGTCCCTGCATTTTTGCATGCCCTATTTGTGTATGTTATCTTATGTAAAAATGCAGATTCACTGAGCCAGACAAAGGCATGGATGACTATTCCCCCCACCTCCCTCTCACATTAAAATTGTGTGTTTCTCAATATCCTGCCCTTTCCCCTTTAAATTTGGAGGCCTCAAAATCATCTTTGGAGAAAGGCGTAAACCTGTCTTCCAGGCACACGTCCTTAACTTTGGCAAATAAACCTCCTAGAATGATTTAGATTTGTCTTGGTCATTTTTCTTGATTGACATCTGAATGATTGGTAAATATATAAAAGAATTCCCAACTTCACAAATAATCACAGAAATACAACTTAAAACAACAATGAACACCAATTCACAGCCATCGGATTGGCAAAAATTAAAGTTTGACAATAAAGAGTATAGGTGAGAGTATGGAGAAACAGAAATTCTATTACACGGTTAGTGGGAGTGCAAATTGATGTAACAGCTTTGGAGGCCAATTTGATTATATCTGGTAAAGCAGAAGATTCTCTTTAAGAGACAGGGTCTTGCTCTGTCACCCAGGCTGGAGTGCAGCAGTGAAACCATAGCTCACTGTAGCCTCAACTTCCTGGGCTCAAATGATCCTCTGGCCTCAGCCTCCTGGGTAGCTGGGACTACAGGCATGTGACACCCTTGCCCAGCTAATCTTTTTATTTTTTGAAGAAATGGGGTCTCGCTATGTTGTCCATGCTTGTCTCAAACTCCTGGCCTCAAGCAATTCTCCCACCTCAGCCTCCCAAAGCCCTGGGATTACAGGCATAAGCCACTGGTTCCACCATGCAGTAGATTTTTATACTCTACCACTAAGGAAATATAGTCTCACACAGGGATAAAGGAGACATGTTTATAAATACTCATTGCAGAATTGTTTGTTATAGAGGAAAAAGGAAACCATATGAGCATTCATTCATTCATGAGAAAATGGACAATTTGTGGCATGTTAATATAGCAAAATGTACTGCAGCTAAAACAAATGAACTACAGCTACATAGAGGAACACTGAGAAATGCTGAAAAAATTTTGAAATGAAAAGAGCAGTGTATGCAAGTTATATAAGGGGTCTTTAAAAGTTCATAAAAAATGCATATTATGAAAAAATCTATGCATGGATTTCAAAAATTTTTATACCAAAATAAACTTGTGCCAACTTGTTGTAACATGTCTGAACAGGCTCTAGTTTCAAGCACTAAGAAGGATAAGATATTGGTTTGAATTAAGCTCCTATCAGAGCATCACGTATTCTATTAAAATTGAAGCAAGAACAAAAATAACATTTATCATGAAGCTTGAGAGGAAGAATGGTAAAAAGCATTGATCCTTTATGGAAAATTTATGGAGACAGTGCCCCAAAGAAATCAGCAGTTTACAAATGGATAACTCATTTTAAAAAGGGACAAGATAGGCCGGGCATTGTGGCTCATGCCTGTAATCCCAGCACTTTGGGAGGCCGAGGCAGGCAGATCACGAGGTCAGGAGATCGAGACCATCCTGGCTAAAATACAAAAAATTAGCCAGGCTTGGTGGCGGGTGCCTGTAGTCCCAGCTACTCGGGAGGCTGAGGCAGGAGAATAGCGTGACACCGGGAGGCGGAGCTTGCAGTGAGCTGAGATTGCGCCACTGCACTCCAGCCTGGGCGACACAGCAAGACTCCGTCTCAAAAAAAAAAGAAAAAAAAAAAGAAAGGACCAGATAATGTTGAAGATGAAGCCTGCAGTGACAGAACATCCACATCAATTTGTAAGGAAAAAATTAATCTTGTTCATGCCCTAATTGAAAAAGACTGACAATCAACAGCACAAACAATAGCCAACACCATAGAAATCTCAATTGGTTCTGAATACACAAATGTGATCAAAACATTAAAGTTAAGCAAACTTTCCACTTGATGGGTGCCAAAACAGTTGCTGCCAGATCAGCTGTAGACAAGAACATAGCTTTTGTTGGAAATTTTAAACACATGGGATCAAGATTCTGAAGCACTTATTTGAAGACTTGTAACAGGAGATGAAACATGACTTTTCCAGTACAATCCTGAATACAAAACACAATCAAAGCAATGGCTACCAAGAGGTGGAAGTTGTCCAGCCAACACAAAAGCAGACCAGTCAAGAGCAAAGGTCATGGCACCAGTTTTTGGGATGCTCAAGGCATTTTGCTTTGTCTTTCTGGAGGGATAAAGAATGATAACATCTGCTTATTAGGAAAGTGTTTTCAGAAGTTTTGCCAAAGCTTTAGCAGAAAGATGCCTACGAAAGCTTCGCCAGTGAGTCCCTCTCTACCCTGACAATACTCCTGTCCATTCCTCTCATCAAACAGGCAATTTTTTGAGTTTCAGTGGGAAATCCTTAACTATCCACCTTACAGTCCTGATTCAGCTCCTTCTGATATATTTTAGTTTCCTAATCTTAAAAAATCTTTAAAGAGCACCCATTTTTTTTCCTTCAACTAATAATGTTAAAAAGACGGCAATGACATGGTTAAATTCCCAGGACCCTCACTCAATTCTTTAGGGATGGAGTAAGTTGCTATCATCACTTACAGAAGTGTCTTGAAGCTGATGAAACTTACGATGAAATGTAGTTTGTATTTTTTTGCGTTTATTACTATTTTATTTTATTTTATCTTATTTTGAGTCAAGAGTCTTCTCTGTCACCTGGAATGGAGTGCAGTGGCATGATCATAGCTCACTGCAGCCTCAAACTCCTGGGCTCAAGTGATTCTTCCACCTTAGCCTCCCCAGTAGCTGGGAGTACAGGTGCATGCCACCGCACCTGGCTTATTTATTTATTTGTTTTTGAGATGGAGTTTTACTCTTGTTGCCCAGGCTGGAATGCAATGGCATGATCTCAGCTCACTGCAACCTCTTCTTCCTGGGTTTAATCAATTCTCCTGCCTCAGCCTCCAGTGTAGCTGGGATTACAGGCATGTGCCACCACACCCAGCTAATTTTGTATTTTTACTAGAGACGAGGTTTCTCCATGTTGGTCAGGCTGGTCTCAAACTCCCAACCTCAGGTGATCCACCCACCTCGGCCTCCCAAAGTGCTGGGATTACAGGCGTGAGCCACCACGCCTGGCTAATTTATTTATTTTTTATAGAGATGGGATCTCCCTATGTTGCCCTAGGCTGGTCTTAAACTCCTGGCCTCAAGTGATCTTCCTACTTGGCCTGCTAAAGTGTTGGGCTTACATTTTTATCTTTTAATTCATTTTCCACAAGCTTTTTGAAGTCCTCTTGTATGTGCAGAGGGATGTATGCCAAATACACATTGTATATGTATTATATAAGTTTAAATCATGGAGAACAGTATCATTGAAAGTCTGTAGAAATCTAAATTTGTAGCAAATATCTAGAAATAATATAACAAACTTATGATAGTGGTTAGCTAACTGGAGCAGTAGGAAAGAGCTTGGGATTGGAAAAGGGACATGGCGACCCCACATTAATCTGTGAAATTTAACTTAAAAAGTGTTTGAACTAAATACAGACTAATGTTAAGATTTTATAAAGCAAAGTAATGTTGTTTATTTTATTATTTTAAAAATTTTGTTATATATTTTAGATGTTTTATTATGAACATATTAAAAATCCAAAACACCCCAGTACTAACAGACAAAATATAAATTGGGAAAGGTTGAAACATATGTCAGGCATGGTTGAGGTTCTTATCATATAAGCTGCTCTTATTTAGCAATGCAAATGAGACGAGTACCTGGGAGAAAAGTTGGACAACAGCATTAACAGGCAAGGTACAAGAGGAAAATACAAATGACCTGTGAACTTAAGAAAGGAAGTTCCGTATCAGTGCAAAAATGCAGATCGAAGCAGCAATAAAATACTATCTTTTAATCTACCAAATTTTAGAAATTTGCCTGTAGAAAGAGATTCTCTGCTACAGATTCTCACAAAACTTTATTTTCAGAGATATTCTTCATGGTGAATTACAGTGGTGAAAAAATACACTACACTAAGGTGCGTCCCTCTGTCCAAGCCATCAGTTCTCTTTCCTAAATTCCATGTCACACATTTTTATCTTCACTGTTTCTTGTCTTTTTTTTTTTTTTTTTTTTTTTTGAGACAGGGTCTCACTCCATTGCCATGGCTGGAGTGCAATGGCACAATCACAGCTTACTGCAGTTTTGACTGCCTGGGCTCAAGTGATTACCTCACTCCAGCCTCCCAAGCTGGAACCACAGACATGCACCACCACATCCAGCTAATTTTTTAAATTACTATTTTAGAGACAGGGTCCTGCACTATTGCCCAGGCTGGAGTGCAATGGTATAATCACAGCTTACTGCAGCCTCAACTACCTGAGCTCAAGTGATTCCCCCAAGTCAGCCTCTCAAGTACCTGGGACCACAGACATGTGCCACCACACTCAGCTAATTATTTTTATTATTATTTTAGAGACAGGGTCTCACACTGTTGCCTAGGCTGGAGTGCAATGGTGCAATGATGGCTTACTGCAGCCTCGACTGCCTGAGCTCAAGCGATTCCCCCACCTCAGCCTCCCAAGTAACTGCACCACAGTCATGTGCCACCGGATCCAGTTAATTTTTTAAATTATTATTTGTAGCAACTAGATGGTGTTACTATGTTCCCTAGGCTGATATCTTCACATTTTAACATCTGTGAAATTGAGGTGTGTCTTACAATCACTGCCAGGGGGCAGTCATGATGAGGCTTGTTGTCTATACATGCTTATCATAACTCACAAAATAAGTGTGTGCCTCTTTCCAAGCAACCAGAAGCACACACTTCTTCTCCAATGCTTCCTAAGGGCTCTATAAACTGTACCTGTACAAGCAGGCTTGGAAATGTACATTCATCTCAAAGCACCATCCTACTTCAAGCTAGAGCAACTTAACATGAACCAAAGCAGGTTAAGTGAAAACAATGTCAAGAATCACACATTCATAACAAAAGTAACTTCTTAAGGTGACAGGGCTAAATGAAACTAAGCAGAATTTTTGAAACCAAGCAGGAAAGGACACTTTTAATTTAAATGAAACGTGAGTTAGAGCAAGTTTAGACAAAACTAAGCAATTTATGTCAAACAAGCTCCGAATTGATCATTCTTTTTAAAATTAATTTCTTACAAGGCATTCAAGAAAATCTAGTTAATACTAAGCAGTTTACATGACACCAAACTCAAAATCACTTGTTCCTATCCAAGAAAACTTCTTATTGCCCATTGGAGCTAATAAATATGTGTAACTCAACAATTTATATGAAACCAAGCACAGACTCAAAACTTCTTCTCAAAATGCATTTCTTACAATGAGTTAGAGTGTATGTAGTTGAAACTAATCAATATATGTGAAATCTAGTTCAATATCACTCAATCATTTCAAACAAAACTCATAAACCTCATAAACTTTATATGTGTAAACAAGACTAGAGAGGTGTTCCTTGCCCCGTTATCAAGGAGTCATTGGATTTTACAGTGATCCTTTATTCCCCAAACCCTTTAAAATTAGATTTGTGTTGCTTTGGTTGAAAAAGATCATCTTAGCATCTCTTTGGGGAAAGCATTTTAGGAGGATTTGTGGCTACTCTAAAGCTGCCGTCCCCATCTTTTTCGGCACTAGGGACTGGTTTCACGGGAGACAGTTTTTCCACGGACCAGGGACGAGGGATGGTTTTGGGATGATTCGAGCACATTTCATTTATTGTGCACTTTATTATTATTAGATTGTAATATATAATGAAATAATTCTACAACTCACCATCATGTAGAATTAGTGGGAGCCTTGAGCTTGTTTTCTTGCAACTAGATGGTCCCACCTGGGGGTGATGGAAGATAGCGACAGGTCATCAGGCATTAGACTCTCATAAGGAGCACGCAGTCTAGATCCCTTGCATGCACAGTTCACGACAGAGTTCTTGCTCCTGTGAGTATCTGATGCTGTGGCTGATCTGACAGGAGGCAGAGCTCAGGCAGTAATTTCAGCTGTTGGAGGTGGCTGTAAATGCAGATGAAGCTTTGCTTACTCTGCTGACTTCCTGCTGTGTGCCGGGTTCCTCACACCTAACAGGCTGAGAGCAGTACTGGCCTGGGGGCTGGGGACCCCTGCTGTAAAGGAACGTACAAACAGTGATGGGGGATGAAGAGTTATTATCCTCATTGTGCAGGAGCCTATGAAAATAGATAAGAAACTCTCTAAGTATGCAAAAGATGAATGGGTCAAGAACAGAGGACTGGCTGAAAAGGAAAACAACCAGGGAAGAAATATTTGAAGCATATGTAACTTCTCCGCAAGTCAGAGAAATGTAGACTGGGAAAATAAGTTGATTTTTTTTGCCTATCAAATTATGCAAGATTTAAAAGCTAAACTATCCATGATGCTCAGGTTACAGTAAAACAGGAACAATATATTATGTTCTCTTCATAGGAGTGTTAATTGAAGCAGCCTTTCCGGAGAGTAATTTGTCAATATGTAAAAAGAGCTTTTAAAATACCCATACCTTGCTCATTTATGCAAAAAAAAAAAAAAAACAGGAAGGATAAATCAAACTAAACAAATTGTTTAGAGAAGGATGGGCATAAGAAAGTAGAAGAGGTATGAAATAGGAACAGAGAGACATTTTGTTGGGAGAAAAGCTGAGTGTTGGGAGAGAAGCTGAGGCAGGGCTTGCATATCTGCTAGACTTGCTGGCTCCTTGCTTCTTCCACTCCCATTATCTCAAGCAGCCATATGTTTCTCATTCACTTGATACACCATTTCCTTTCAACCCCCACATCCTCACCACCTGTTTCTTTGTTTAAGCACCAATTAATAGCCTGGGCTCCCAGAGCTCAGGGCCTTTGCAGCCTCCACACTCGCGATGGCCCCCTGGTCCCACTTTCTCTCTTACTGTCTTTTTCTCATTCCTTTGACTCCACCGGACTTGGTCACCCCCACGACCTGGTGTTGGGCCTGATCACCCCAACAACATTTCTCCTGTATATATACCTTTGACATGGTTCAATGGACTAGAAACATAGTAATGTTTTCCATACCTCTAAAATAATTGAAAAATTAAAATCAACCGTGATGGGGCACAGGAGTGGGGTCACCAAAAATAGAAGACAAACTGGGCAAACTGGTTCACACCTGTAATCCCAGTGCAACATGGTGAGAGCTGCCTCTTAAAAATAAAATGCAGATAGCAACATATGAACCTAATTGTGTTATAAATGATTAGCCACACTAAAGGGAGTGAGGGAGTGAGGGAGTGTGGGAGGAAAGAACTAACTTTAGTAACTTTGGAAAATAGGATTTGTTTATTTTTTAGAGTTGGGGGGTGGGGTCTTGCTATGTTGCCCTGGCTGGACTCTAACTCTTGGCCTCAAGTGATCGTCCCACTTCAGCCTCCTAAGTAGGAAAGTATGATTTTTAACTGGATACTACAAGACTGAAAACAAAAACAACTATACACAAATACTGTACTCAAGCTGGTAAATGTGTTTCTTAGAGAGGTATGAGTTAACAATTCTGAAACTATGGGTTTACTTGGATTGAATAGATGAATAAATATATTGTAGATGACATCTTCAGGGTTTCTCACTGTCAGATAAATAAATTACAGGCTGGGCACAGTGCCTCATGCCTGTAATCCCAGCACTTTGGGAGGCTGAGGGAGGCAGATCACCTGAGGTCAGGAGTTAGAGACCAACGTGGCCAACATGGCAAAACCTCGTCTCTACTAAAATACAAAAAATGAAGCTGGCATGGTGGTGGGTGCCTGTAATCCCAGATACTTGGGAGTCTGAGATAGGAGAATTGCTTGAACCTGGGAGGCGGAGGTTGTAGTGAGCCAAGATTGCACCACTGCACTTCAGCCTGGGCAACACAGCAAGACTCTGTCTCAAAAAATAAGTAAATAAATAAATTACAAATAAGGAAAGAGGGAAGGCTAGAATTAACCCTGTGGCTTTGGATTGTCATAGGAAGTATCAATATGAACTCACAGTTTTAAATATATATGCAGAGAGGGCACAAATATAATGGTGTTCGCAAATGTGGATTAGAACACATACATATATTTTCTAGCTATGTCCACTATGAAGGCTTAGAATTAATGACACCCTAGTAGCAATGAGGACATTTAGTACACAGATCTTTGTTTCTAAATACCATTCCCAATCAAAGAAACCAGGACTACTTGGAGAAGCAGATGATTCCAGAGCTGGGGGAGGGAAAAATCTAAGCTAAACCCGGATCATCTTGTGTTGTCAGAAATTAAGTGCTCAAGAAAGAATGGGAGCAGGTGAGAAAAACACAGGAGCGCCCACTATAGGAGATCCCACTGGCCAAAGCTAGACCAAACTTAGCAGCAAAAGAAATAACTATATTATTGGATTGAAATCCACAGAGTGAAAAACGAAAACAAAACAAAAAAAGAGAAGAAAATTCAGAAGTTTGTATTGATGCAGATACAATCATTTTCTGCATAATGACATCTTGGTCAACAACAGACCACATATACAACAGTGGTTCCATAGGATTATAATCATGTTTAAAAATTCCTATTGCCTGGTGATATCACAGCACTAGTAACATCATAGCGCAATGCATCACCTTTTTAATGCTTAGATATGTTTAAATAAACAAATACCATTGTGTTACAATTGCCTACAGTATTCAGTACAATGACATGCTGTACAGGCTTGTAGCCTAGGCACAATAGGCTATACCATATAGCCTAGGTGTATAGTAGTCTAGACCATCTAGATTTGTGTGAGTACACTCTGTGATGTTCACACCACAATGAAATTGCCTAAAGATGCATTTCTCAGAATGTGTCACCATGATTAAGTGATATACGACTGTAAATAATTGAATGAATTAATTTATAGGAGCAAAGAGATAGCTCTTTACAGAATAATTCCAGTTAATAAATGTAAAAAGATGAAAGAAATAGAAAATTGCCATTAGGCAAACACCACAGTAATAATTGCTGTAGGCAAGTTCCATCAATAGATGCTAAAATTAGTAGTCAAAAACTTGAAATCTCTTGCATTTCGATACACTAACAATGAACAATCTGAAAACAAATTAAGAAAACAATTCCATTTATAATAGCACCAAAAAGAATAAAATACCTAGAAATAAACCTAACCAAGAAGATGAAAGACTTATACACTGAAAATTACAAACATTGCTGACAGAAATTAAAGAAGACACAAATAAATGAAAAGACATCTTATGCTCACGGATTGGAAGACTTACTATTAAACTCCCCAAACTAACCAAACCAAACTACCAATTTGATCCAATTCCTATCAAAATCCCAGTGGCAGTTTTTGCAGAAATAAAACAAATAATCTTAACATTCCAATGGAATGTCAGGGGATCCCGAATACCCAAAATAATTTTGGAAAAGAGGAACAAATTTGGAGGAATCACACTTCCTGGTTTTCAAACATACTACAAAATTACAGTAATCAAAACAGTGTGATACTGGCATGCAGACAGACATATAGAACGATGGAATAGAAAGACCAGAAATAAACCCTTCATGTGTGAGGGGAACATCACACACTGGGGCCTGTCATGGGGTGGGTGGAGAGGGGAGGAACAGCATTAGGAGATATACCTAATGTAAATGACGAGTTAATGGGTGCAGCACACCAACATGGCACATGTATACATATGTAACAAACCTGCACGTTGAGCACATGTACTCTAGGACTTAAAGTATAAAAAAAAAAAGAAATAAACCCTTCATGTGTGGTCAAATGATCTATGACAAGGCCATTAAGACCATTCAATGGGGAAAGGTTACTCTTCTCAACAAATGATGTGAGAAAAACTGAACATATACATGAAAAATAATGAAATTGGACCCTTATCTTAACAATATACAAAAATTAAAAATGGATTAAAGACCTAAATGTAAGATCTAAAACTATAAAACTAGAAGAAAACAAAGGGGAAAAACTTCACGACATTGGACTTGGCAATGAATTATTGGATATGTCACTAGAAGTGCAGGCAACTATAGCAAAAATAATCATAGGAGGCTACATTAAATGTAGAAACCTTTGTGCATCAAAGAACATAATCAGCAGAGTGTAAAGATAACCTATGGCATAGGAAAAAATATTTTCAAATCACAAATCTGGTAGGATGTTAATGCCTAGAATATGAAAATAACTCCTACAACTTAAAAACAACAAAAAACCAAATAACCAGGCCAGGCATGGTGGCTCATGCTTGTAACTCCAGCACTTTGGGAGGCTGAGGTGGGTGGATCACTTGAGTTCAGGAGTTCAAGACCAGCCTGGGAAAGATAGTGAAACCCCATCTCTACCAAAACTATAAAAAATTAGCCAGGCGTGGTGGCAGGCACCTGTAGTCCCAGCGACTTGGGAGGCCAAGATAAGGGGATCACTTGAGCTCAGGAGGCAAAGGTTGCAGTGAATGAAGATCACGCCAGGGCACTCCAGCCTGAGTGACAGAGTGAGACCCCATCTAAAAAACAAAACAAAGCAAACAACCAACCAAATAACCCAATTTTAAAATGGGCAAAGGACTTGCATAGGCATTTCTCCAAAGATTGAGAGGTGAGAGCCTGCTGGCAGCCCTCGCTGGCTCTCGCTCGCTTTTGGTGCCTCCTCCGCCTGGGCGCCCATTCTGGCTGTGCTTGAGGAGCCCTTCAGGCTGCCTCTGCACTGTGGGAGCCCCTTTCTGGGATGGCCAAGGTGGGAGCCGGCTCCCTCAGCTTGAGGGGAGGTGTGGAGGGAGAGGCGCAGGCAGGAACCGGGGCTGCGCGGTGGCACTCGTGAGCCAGCGCAGTTCCAGGTGGGCATGGGCTTGGCCGCCCCACACTGGGAGCGGCAGGCCGGCGTCACCAGCCCCGGGCAGCAAGGGGCTTAGCACCCGGGGCAGCAGCTGTGGAGGGTGAGCCAGGTCCCCCAGCAGTGCCGGCCCACCAGCGCTGGGCTCCAATTTTCGCCCGGCCTCAGCTGCCTCCACGGGGCGGGGATCGGGACCTGCAGCCTGCCATGCCCAAGCCTGCCCCGCGGCAGTGGGCTCCTGCGTCACCCGAGCCTGCCCAACAAGCACTGCCCCCTGCTCCCCCGCGCCTAGTCCCATGGACCACCCAAAGGCTAAGGAGTGCAGGCACATGGCCTGGGACCGGCAGGCAGCTCCACCTGCAGCCCCGGTGTGGGATCCACTGGGCGAAGCCAGCTGGGCTCTTGAGTCTAGTGGGGACTTGGAGAATCTTTATGTCTAGCTAAAGGATTGTAAACGCACCAATCAGCACCCTGTCAAAACAGACCAATCAGCTTTCTGTAAAATGGACCAATCAGCAGAATGTGGGTGGGGCCAGACAAGGGAATAAAAGCAGGCTGCCGAGCCAGCAGCGGCAACCCGCTGGGGTCACCTTCTACTCTGTGGAAGGTATGTTCTTTCTGTCTTTGCGGTAGATTTCGTTGCTGCCCACTCTTTGGGTCCGCACTGCCTTTATGAGCTATAATACTCACCGCGAAGGTCTGCAGCTTCACTCCTGAGCCAGCGAGACCACGGACCCACCAGAAGGAAGAAACTCCGAACATATCCGAACATCAGAAAGAACAAACTCCAGACACGCAGCCTGTAAGAACTGTAACACTCACCGGGAGGGTTCACGGCTTCGTTCTTGAAGTCAGTGAGACCAAGAACCCACCAATTCCGGACACAAGATGATATACAAATGACCAACAAGCATATCAAAATATGCTCAGCATCAGTAATCACCAGAGAAACGCAAATCTAAAACAAAGTGAGATATCACTACTCTGACCCATTGCAATTGCTGCTAGTAAAACGAAACAAAACAGAAAACCAAAAAAAAAACAGAAGTGTTGGCAAGCAAGTGGAGAAATCGACACCCTTGCGCACTTTTGGTGGAATTATAAACTGGTACAAATGCTGTGGAAAACAAGGTGATTTTTTTTTTTTTTTGAGACGGAGTCTCACTGTCGCCCAGGCTGCAGTGCAGTGGTGCAATCTTGGCACACTGCAACCTCTGCCTCTTGGGTTCAAGCGATTCTCCTTCCTCAGCCTCCTGAGTAGCTGGGACTACAGGTGCACGACACCATGCCTGACTAGTTTTTGTATTTTTAGTAGAGATGAGGTTTCACCATGTTGGCCAGGATGTATCTCCTGACCTCGTGATCCACCTGCCTTGGCCTCCCAAAGTGTTGGGATTACAAGTATGAGCCACTAAGTCCGGCTGGTGTTTTCTTAAAAAAAATTGAAATAGAAGTACCATATGATTCAGCAATTTCACTTCTCGATATACATCCAAAAGAATTGAAACCAGGGCCTCAAAGCGGTATTTGTACACACATGTTTATAGCAGTACTATTCGCTATAGTCAAGAGGCGGAGGCAACCCAAATGTCATCAGTGGATAAATGTGATATATACAAAGAAAATGTGGTATATACACACAATGGAATGGTGTTCAGCCTTACAAAAGAAGGAAATCCTGTCACATGCTACTACATGGGTGAACTTTGCTGACATGATTACTAAGTGAAACAAGCCAGTCACAAAAAGACACGTACTGTATTTCACATATTCGAGAAACCTATAGCAGTCAAATTCATACAAACAGAAAGTAGAATGGCATTTACCAGGGGCTTGGAAGAGGGGGAAAGGGAAAAAGGGTGATGTTTAATGGGTATAGAATTTCAGATTCCATGAATAAATAAATAAATAAAAATTTGAGAAGAAACAGCATATTTGCATAGTTCCAAAGAATCATGACTCGTTCAAGGCCGGGCGCGGTGGCTCACGCCTGTAATCCCAGCACTTTGAGAGGCCAAGGCGGCGGATCATGAGGTCAGGAGATCGAGACCATCCTGGCTAACATGGTGAAACCCCATCTCTACTAAAAATACAAAAAATTAGCCGGGTGTGTTGCCGGGTGCCTGTAGTCCCTGCTACTCGGGAGGCTGAGGCAGGAGAATGATGTGAACCCGGGAGGCAGAGCTTGCAGTGAGCCGAGATCACGCCACTGCACTCCAGCCTGGGCGACAGAACGAGACTGTGTCTCAAAAAAAAAAAAAAAAAAAAAAAGAATCATGACTCATTCAAATGCATATTAATTACAAAGAGAAAAATCATAACTTTACAGTGGAGAAGTCTGGCAGATATCAGACATCACTTTAACCAAGTGATCAAGGCTAACGTCACCAGCATAAGACATATCAACCTAGGAACACCTTCATATCATGCGCCGAGAAGGGCACAATGTCACTTCTGAGATTTTCTCACCCAACATGCATAACTTCAATTGAATCTAAGAAACCATCAGAGGAACCCACATTTGGGGACATGCTCCAAAATACCTGACCAGTACTCAAGGTCACGAAAAGATAGACTGAGGAACTGTCACAGATGGGAGGAAATACAATAAATGATAATGAAATACAACATGTGACTCTGGATTGAATCCTAGACCAAAAGGAAGACATTAGTGAAAATACGGTGAAATTTGAATAGAGTAGGCTGGGTGCGGTGGCTCACGCCTGTAATCCCAGCACTTTGGGAGGCTGAGGTGGGAGGATCACAAGGTCAGGAGTTCGAGACAGCCTGGCCAATATGGTGAAACCCCGTCTCTACTAAAAATACAGAAATTAGCCCAGTGTGGTAGCATGCACCTGTAGTCCAGCTACTCAGGAGGCTGAGGCTGGAGAATTGCTTGAACCTGGGAGGTGGAGGTTGCAGTGAGCTGAGATGGCACTACTGCACTCCAGCCTGGGCAACAGAGCAACACTCTGTCTCGGAAAATAAATAAATAAATAAATAAAGGAGTAGAGTTTATAGTTTAGTTAATAGTGTTCTACCACTTCCTAAATTTTGGTAATTGTCCTATGATTATATAAGACATTATTAACATTAGGGGAAGCTAGATGAAAGGTTTGTAGAAAAATCTGTACTATTTTTGTAACTTTTCTGTAAACCTAAAATTATTTTAAATTACAATTTTTTTTTTTTTTTTTTTTGGAGATGGAGTTTCGCTTGCAACCTCCACCTCCCCAGTTCAAGCGATTCTCCTGCTTCAGCTTCCCCAGTAGCTGGGACTACAGGCACCCACCACCATGCCCAGCTAATTTTTATATTTTTAGTACAGACGGGGTTTCACCATGTTGACCAGAATGGTCTCGATCTCTTGACCTTGTGATCCGTCCACCTGGGTCTCCTAAACTGCTGGGATTACAGGCATGAGCCACCGCGCTCGGCTCAAATTACAATTTTTAAAACTCTATACACGTTCCGCCCCCGCCCTGCCAGGAGTTTCTTTTTCAGAAATCTTTTCTAAAGGAACAGTCTGAAATATAAAAGTGTTTATATAAAAAGATTTATCATAGCGTTATCCATAATAATTAATACATCAGAAAAAAGAACTATAATATGCTCATGAATAGGATGACAGCTAGTAAATTATTATCTTTTCTGAGTTCTTGGATTTTTTGTTGTTTGAGACTGAGTCTCGCTCTGTCACCCACGCTGGAGTGTAGTGGTGCCATTTCGGCTCACTGCAGCCTTCACCTCCCAGGTTTAAGCGATTCTCCTGCCTTGGTCTCCCAAGTAGCTGGGACTACAGGCATGCATCACCACATCCAGCTATTTGTGTGTGTGTGTGTGTGTGTATTTTTAGTAGAAACAGGATTTCGCCATGTTGACCAGGCTGGTCTCGAACTCCAGGCCTCAACTGATCCACCCGCCTTGGCATCCCAAAGTGCTAGCATTACAGGGTGAGCCACTGAACCTGGCCGGCTCTTGGATTTAAATACAACCTCTACACTGACAACTTCTGAATGTACGTCCCTCCTCTTATAGCTGGCTGGCTGCTGGCTCCACATCTGTACCCGGAAGAAAGACTGAGGGGTGCATCAAAGTGGTATCTCTAAAAGAGCTTCGGATTCCTTCCCCCTATCCCAACTTCAGACTTCTCTGTTGCTTAAGTGAAATTTTTGAAGTCATCCTCATTCCTCTGATTTCCTTGCCTTCTGAACTTGCTCTGCAAGCAAGTCCCTTAGTTTTCCCTCCAAGACACATTGCTGGGCCATTTCCTTCTCTCCAGCATCATTCCTTCTTCCTGCTACAAGCCACCATCATCTCTCCTGGACCACTGCAAAGCCTCCCAACTGGTCTACCAGTTTCCTTGGTTACTCTTTTTCACCATTCTCCACACAGCCTTCTGAATGATGTTAAAATACATACACAGGCCAGGCAAGGTGGCTCGTGCCTATAATCCCAGCACATTGGGAAGCCGAGGCAAGAGGATCATTTGAGGCCTGGGCAATGCAGCGAGACCCCATCTCTCCAAAAACTTTAAAAATTAGCCAGGTGTGGTGACACACACCTGTAGTCCCAGCTATTCAGGAGGCTGACCAAGAGGATTGCTTGAGTCCAGGAGGCAGAGGCTGCAGTGAGCTATGATCCTGCTACTGCATTTTAGCCTGGGCAACAGAGCAAGACCCTGTCTCAAAAAAAAAAAAAGACCTACACCAACATACCCCAACCTGTTCCTCCTCTACCCAAATTGTCCCCCATTGCTCTTAAAGTCCAATTTCCTTACCATCTCCTACTGGGTCCTCTGGCAGCTGGCCAAGCTGTCAGTTGGGACCCACCCTCCACCTCTCCCCTCCTCTCTCCTGTGTTCTGAACATAGTAGTCTGCACTCAGTTTCCTGAACAGACAAATTCTTTTCTTCCTAAGGGCATTTGCTCTTCCATTTGCACAGAAGGTTCTGTGCTCGGATCTTCCATGGCTGTTTCCTTCTTGTCCTCAGGACCCAACTACCACCTCCTTAGTGAGACCTGCCTTGACCACTCAACATAAAGCAGTCTCATCCCCACCTACTGGACATTTTCTATGCCAGCATGACTTTGAAAAATGTTTGAGCACTAGTAATATGCAATAAGCAAAAATGATTTTGTTCACGCATTTGTTCAATGGTTAACATTGTGCCTCCCTTCTGTAAAATGTAATCTTCATGAGAATGGCTTTTGAAAATAATTTTATTTTATTTTAGATATAAGGTCTCTTTCTGTTGTCCAGGCTGGAGTTCAGTGGTGCAGTCACAGCTCACTGCAGCCTCAGCCTCCTGGAGCCAGGTAATCCTCCTGTCTCAACCTCTCATAGTGCTGGGATTGCAGGTGCGAGCCAAGGCACCAAGCCAAGAATAGCTTTTTAAATTGTGAATTTAAAAACTTTTCAGAACTAAAGAGAAGTTGAAAGACTAGTACATGAACTTCACCTAGTTTAATCTAGTGTTAACATTATAACACATTTATCTTTTTCTCTTTATACACACATAAACACATGCGCACACACACACATACATGCATACATACGTACTTTTGTCCTTACCTATTTGAAATGAGTTGCAGACATTGTGGCATTTTACCCTCAAATACCTCCTCATGTATTTCTTAAGAGTAATGACATTTCTCTACATAATATTGTCACAATTAAGAAAATTAACACTTCCATAAATTAACATACAGTACAAATTTCTCTGTCTTAAAAATGTCTTTGATGCCAGTTTTATTTGTCTCCCTGATTCAGGATCTTATCAAGTATCACACATCGCATTTGGTTGTGAAGTCTCTCTAGTCTTTTACTCACCTTGCCTCTTAACTTTTCATGGCACTGACTTTTTTGTTCTTTTTTTTGAAAAGCCCAGGTTATTCAAAGAGCCCAAAGACCTCATCTGTCATCTTTCTTTCTCCCTTCCCTTCCCTTCCCTTCCCTTCCCTTTTCCTTTCCCTTTCCCTTCCCTTCCCTTCCCTTCCTTTCCCTTCTCTTCCCTTCCCTCCCCCACCCTCCCCTCCCCTCCTCCTCCCCTCTCCTCCCTTTTTTCCTTTCTCCTTCCTTCCCTCCCTCCCTCCCTCCCTCCCTCTCTCTTTCTCTCTCTCTTTCTTTCTTACAGGGTCTTGCTCTGTCACCCAGGCTGGAGTGCAGTGGCATGAACTGCAGCCTCAACCTCAACCTCCCAGGCTCAAGTGATCTTCTCACCATGGACTTCTGAATAGCTGGGGCTACAGGTGTGCACCACCATGCCTGGCTAATTTCTTTATTTTTATTTTATTTTATTTTACTTTTTGAGATGGAGTCTCACTCTATCGCCCAGGCTGGAGTGCAGTGGCGTGATCCCAGCTCACTGCAAGCTCTGCCTCCCAGGTTCACGCTATTCTCCTGCCTCAGCCTCCTGAGTAGCCGGGATTACAGGCGCCCGCCACCACACCTGGCTAATTTTTTTGTATTTTTAGTAGAGACGGGGTTTCACCATATTAGTCAGGATGGTCTCGATCTCCTGACCTCATGATCTGCCCACCTCGGCCTCCCAAAGTGCTGGGATTACAGGCGTGAGCCACCGCGCCCTACCTCTTTATTTTATTTTTTTGTAATAGAGATGGGGTCTCGCTATGTTGCCTAGGCTGGTCTCAAACCCCTATCATTAAGCAATCCTCCCGCCTGGCCTCCCAAGGTACTGAGATTGTAGAAGTGAGCCACCATGTCTGACCCATCTGTCTTATAGAACACATTAAATTCTGAATTTGCCTGATGACTTACTTGTTATATTGATTAATTATGCCTTCAGTGTCTCCTGTCTCTTTCCAGTCAGAGCTCACTCCAGAGCTGCACTGTCCAACCAGGTGGCCACCAGCCACATGTGGCTGCTGAGCACTTGAAATATGGCTGGTGTGGCCAGGCACGGTGGCTCACACCTGTAATCCCAGCACTTTGGGAGGCCAAGGAGGGTGGATCACCTGAGGTCAGGAGTTCAAGACCAGCCTGGCCAACATAGTGAAACCTCGTCTCTACTAAAAACACAAAAATTAGCTGGGCGTGGTGGCAGGCGCCTGTAATCCCAGCTATTTGGGAGACTGAGGCAGGAGAATCGCTTGAACCTGGTAGGCGGAGGTTGCAGTGAGCCGAGACGGTATCGTTGCACTCCAGCCTGGGCAACAAGAGTGAAACGCCATCTCAAAAAATAAAGAAAAAGAAAGAAGTATGACTGGTGCAACTGAGGAACAGAATTTTTACTTTTCTTTAGTTTATATTAATTTACATTTAAATTTTTAAAAATGATGCTCTTCAGTTTTGGAAACTGAATATGTTTGGAATAACTTGAGTGTGTGAATCTACTTTTTAAACTGTATATTATCAAATCTGTCTGGTTGGAGATCTGCTATAAGTGTAAAATACAAACTAGATTTTGAAGACTTAGACTTAAAAAAAAACCATCCATTGCATCCATCTGTCCATTCACAAAAATCTAAATTTAATCTTCTTCTTCTTTTTTTTTTTTTTTTTTTTTGATAGGATCTTGCTCTGGTGTCCAGGGTGGAGTGCAGCAGTGTAATCATAGCTCACTGCAACCTCAAACTCCTGGGCCCAAACAATCCTCCCATCTCAGTCTCCCAAGTAGCTGGGACTACAGGTGTTCACCACCACGCCTGGCTAATTTGTAATGTTTTTGGGTAAAGACAAGTTCTAACGATGTTTCCCAGGCTTGTCTCAAACCCCGGGGCTCAATGGATTGCCCCACCTCGGCCTCCCAAAGTACTAGGATTACAGGTGTGAGCCACTGTCAGGCCAAAGCCATTTTTTTTTTTTAAGTAACAACATACACTCACAATGTGAAAATCCGAGAGGAGTAGCAAGTCTAGGGAATGCTGCAAATGACTCGCCAGGTTGCCAATTCTCCAAGGTGGGAATCACGTATCTCTTGCTTACCAATGTATCTCACCACCTACCTAGCACCTGACACAGAGTGGATGCTTAATCCATGTTTGTTGAGTGAATGAGAGTCAGTGAGTGAGTAAATGATGAAATGGTCAATCCTTTGGCCAGGGAGCTGAGGGGTCTTCTCCAGCAGACCAGCAAGCATCATCAGGCCAAGTGTGCTTTAATATTAAAAAGAGGAATATAGGCCAGGCGCAGTGGCTCATGCCTGTAATCCCAGTGAAGTGGCTATGTTGTCTGGGGTAAATACCTGGGGTTCATCATCTATCTCATGCCAGGAAAATTTAGGACACACTAGGAGTTTAGGAGCGGAGGTTTAATAGGCAAAAGAAAGAGAAAGGAAGACAAGGGAAGGCCGGGTGGGGTGGCTCACACCTGTAATTCCAGCACTTTGGGAGGCCGAGGCAGGCGGATCACGAGGTCAGGAGTTAGAGACCAGACTGACCAACATGGTGAAACCCCATCTTTACTAAAAATACAAAAATTAGCCAGGCATTGTGGCACGCCTGTAATCCCAGCTACTCAGGAGACTGAGTCAGGAGAATTGCTTGAACCTCGGAGGCGGAGGTTGCATTGAGCCAAGATCGTGCCATTGCACTCCAGTGTGGGTGACAGAGGAGACTCTGTCTCAAAAAAAAAGAAAAAAAAAAAAAGAAAGAGAAGGGAAAACAGCTCTCTCTCTAGTGAGAAAGAGAGGGGACTTCCCAGAGGGAAAGACCAGCCTGGCGGATGCCGGGACTTTATAGTCAGGCTTGAGGAGGCGGTGTCTGATTTACATAGGGGTCACAGATTGGTTAATCAGATATGACATTTACATAGCAGGTGGGGAAGGCTGGTGGCCCACCCTAATCTTATTATGCAAATGAACTCTCCCCTTGGCCGCAGCTATCTTGTCTGCTCCTTATTGTACACTTGGCTGGCAGAGAAGGGAGGATGGAGCCACCATTTTGAACATGTCTAGTCCTAGGTAGTTATTTCCTGCTGGCATCTACCCGTGCAAGCACCTGGCTTGCTCGTCTATGTCTGTAGCTTGACTGTATAGGTTGCTGTTTGTTAGAAAATGATTTGGGGCCAGGTGCGGTGGCTCAAGCCTGTAATCCCAGCACTTTGGGAGGCTAAGGCGGGTGGATCACCTGAGGTCGGGAGTTCGAGACCAGCCTAACCAATATGAAGACACCCCGCCTCTACTAAAAATACAAAAATTAGCCAGGTGTGGTGGCACATGCTGGTAATCCCAGCTACTTGGGAGGCTGAGGCAGGAGAATCGCTTGAACCTGGGAGGCGGAGGTTGCAGTGAGCCAAGATCGCGCCATTGCACTCCAGCTTGGGCAACGAGAGCGAAACTACGTCTAAAAACAAAAAAAGAAAAGGAAAAAAGATAGAATTATTTGGGGCTGCTTTTCATGAAAACGAAAACGTTACCAAGAACTTCTGCACCCTCACTATCTGCCTAAGTAATTTCTTCTTAACTCCTGTATCACCAGCACTTTAGGAGTCTGAGGCAGGAAAATCGCTTGAGCCCAGGAGTTCGAGATCAGCCTGGACGACATGGTGAGATGCCATCTCTACAACAAATACAAAAATTAGCCAGGTGTGATGGCATGCACCTGTAGTCCCAGTTACCTGGGAAGCTGAGGCAGGAGGATAGCTTGAGCCCAGGAGGTTGAGGGTGCGGTGAGCCGTGATTGCACCACTGCACTCCCACCTGAGTGATAGAGTGAGATCCTGTCTCCAAAAAAAAAGAAAGAAAAAAGAAAAAAAAAAAGGACTAGAGAGAGAACACAATCAGGGAGGGTGGAGAAGGCTACTGGGGACAAAGCCAAGGTGGGAGTGAGTGTTCTTGGAGCTTGTTCTGCAGAGGCAACAGGGTGCCAGGCCAGCGAAAGGAGTGGCAGGAGGAGGCGGGACCTGGTCTTTTTCCTTCCTTGGGCATTCTTTGTGTAGGCCTATTTTGGGCCAAAGCAGCCCTTGAGGGTGGCAGTGTGGCTTGGCTCTCCTTTCTGGGACATGACCCCTGACAAGAGGACCTGCCCTGGCAATACCTGCATTGGTAGCTGTCCAGGTCCTGGAGCTGCACTCACACAAGCATTACAGAGAGACCATCCTTTCCCAGGCACAAGCTCTGTTTTTCTTTTATAATAGAGGATTTCACACATCAGGGACAAATACCTTAAATCACTAGAGTATATTTGCCAGGACATTCCATATATTATTTGATATGGTTTGGCTCTGTGTCCCCACCCAAATCTCATTAGAATTGTAATGAGAATTGTAATGCCAAGTGTTAGAGGAGAGGCTGGGTGGCAGGTGATTGGATCAGGAGGGTGGAGTTCCCCCTTGGTGTTCCTGTGGTAGTGAGTGAGTTCACGAGATCTGATGGTCTAAAAGTGTGTGGCACTTCCCTCTTCACTTTCTGTCTCCCTCTCCATATGTCCCCCCACCATATGAAGAAGATCCTTGCCTCCCCTTCACCTTCCATCATGATTGTAAGTTTCTTGAGGCCTCCCAGTCATGCTTCCTGTTAAGCTTGTGAAACTGTGAGTGAAGTAAACCTCTTTTCTTCGCACGTTACCTAGTCTCAGGTCGTTCTTTATAGCAGTGTGAAAACGGACTAATACATTATTCTAATCCTGATAAACACGTTTCAGGGTAAGTATCATTATCCCCAGTTTCAATATGGAGAAACCTGGTTTCAAGTAGGTTGAGTAATTTACCTAAGGTCATACAAGTCATCAAAGTCTGTGTTGACTGCTGAGAGTAGCTGGGCCCCAAGTTTACAGTCTTTACTGCTCTACCTTCCTCCATTGGCAATTGAGGCCGGGTGTGGTGGCTCATGCCTGCAGTCTCAGCATTTGGGGGTGAGGCAGCAGGATCGCTTGAGATCAGGAGTTCAAGACCAGCCTGGGCTGGCCTTGAACATAGTGAAATAATAAAAATAATAAAAATAGGCCAGATATGGTGGCACCTGCCTGTAGTCTCAGCTACTCAGGAGGCTGAGGTGGGAGGATTGCTTAGGGCTGGGAGTTCTGGGCTGTAATGAGCTGTGATCGCACCACTGCACTCCAGCCTGAGTGATAGAGTGAGACCCTGTTTCAAAAAAAAAAAAAAAAAGAGGAAGACTGTTTTGGGCTCCCAGGATAGTCCTTGTAGAGCTGTGGAATCTGTATACTATAGTAACTATCTTACTAAGTGGTGCTGTCCCTGAGACATATATAGATATGTATGTGTGTATATATATATATATACACACACATACATATCTATATATGTGTGTGTATATATATATACACACAGATACATATCTATATGTGTGCATGTGTATATATATACACACACACATACATATCTATATGTGTGTGTGTATATATGCTACTTTGTGCATTTATATATAAAAATAAATATTATATATGTATCTGTAAAATACATACGTATGCCCTGCATTTTTTCTAATTACAGGCAGCAAGCCTTACCATCCAAATTTCCAGATCGTATTGAAAGCTCGAGGGAAAAACGATGAATTCATAAGTCAACTGGCACAAGCTTATCCCTCTGAAAATGATTTTTCACTCTTGAATCCCTGGGACAGCACCGGAACTATCTCCTTGCAAAAGGACACGCCCAAACATCAGTATCAGAATGTATGGTTTGCTTTGAAATTGTAGCCTTGGCTAAAACCACCAAACCCAGGATAGGAGAACACAATCCCTGTCTAAAATGTATGTATCTATACATTCTTCCATTGAAAGGTTGAGTGTTTTCTTAAGAGAGGGTCCCAATTGATCAGAAAGGGGAAGTTTGATGTTCTGAGTCCTCACATGAACAGCATTATTCCAAGGAAAGCATTTAAAAGTTACTGAAAAACAAGATCCACTTTAGAATTACAGGCCAGGTGCAGTGGCTCACACTTGTAATCCCAGCACTTTGAGAGGCCTAGGATTGCTTGAGTCCAGGAGTTTGAGACCAGCCTGGACAACATGACAAGACCCCCTTCTACAAAAGAAAAAACTCCACAAAAATTAGCCGGGTGTGGTGGCGTGCGTCTGTAGTCTCAGCTACTCATGGGGGCTGAGGCAGAAGGATCGCCTGAGCCAGGGAGGTCAAGGCTGCAGTGAGCTGTGATCCTGCCACTGCACTCCAGCCTGGGTGACAGAGCGAGACACTGTCTCCAAAAAACAAACAAACAAAAAACAAAACTACAAATAGACTTCATGTAACGGTGTCTGGGAAAATTGCATTTTATAGAGCTGCTCAGGAATCTTGGGTTAAAATGTGGATTGAGTGTGCACAGTTGTTTTTATTTTTTCCCTAAATTACACCAAGACTGCAGAAAAGAGATCTAAGATATAGATAGATAGATGATAGATAGATAGATAGATAGATAGATAGATAGATAGATATAGATATTATATACATGTATATATAGAGAGTGAGAGAAAGAGAGAGATGCAAAAGTATGGGGAAAAAGATAGAAAATAGCAACAAAATTTTGGAAGATAGAAGCAGATATATGTGTAGTGACTGAGGAGCTCAAGTGAAATTAAATCCTAAGCCACCAGTGGGTGGAGCTGAGACTTATTCTGATCTATACCACAGAATTCTGAAGAGGCTCAGGAAATGTATTTCTGGATCTAAGGTGAAGGTTGGATCTAGTGGCTAGAATAAGACAATTGGATAAAAACTGAGACGTTAGATCCCTGCAATCCTTGCCCTGATTCCAGGCCCCTAGCTGTCTATTTCTCCTCTATCCTGGCCGAAGATTAGAGATTTATTCTCTGGAGAGAGTTTTTGGGGACAAACAGGGCCAGTGAAACGAGACTCATTAGTTACATATTGAATGCTGGATTTTGAGACTCCCAGAGGCCTGCCTCCAAATGCTTAAAGTCAAATTGTACCCTCCAAACAGTCTTTTTTTCTTTCTTTCTTTTTTTTTTTTTTTTGAGATGGAGTCTCATTCTGTCTCCTGGGCTGGAGTACAGTGGCGCGATCTGGGCTCACTGCAACCTCCGCCTCCTAGGTTCAAGCGATTCTCCTGCCTCAGGCTCTCGAGTAGCTGGGACTACAGGTGTGCCATCACGCCCTGATAATTTTTTGTATTTTTAGTAGAGATGGGGTTTCACCGTGTTGGCCAGGCTGGTCTCAAACTCCTGACCTCAATTCATCCTCCCACCTTGGCCTCCCAAAAGCCTGGGATTACAGGCATGAGCCACTGTGCTGAGCCCAAACAGTCTTTTAAGAGGATATATATATTTTATGGCAAATCTGACCAGTTTAAGGGAGGAGGCCTGTAGATACTGACACTTGAGTCATCATCCACAGATGAGCTCATAATCAAAGTCACATTGTCCCATCCACATGCTGAGTGCGCCTAGTAAGATTTCATTTCTCAACTCTTAGTCCTAAGTAGACATCTGAGGATGGCCAGGTACCTGAAGAATGCTGCTAACATGGAATACAGACACCCACGCAGCAAACAAACCAACTGAAGCAATTTTGAAGCCATATGAACTGAGCAGGGAGGAAAAAAAAACGTAAAAAAAATCAATTTGTCATTGTTATTTTTAGAAAGGTAGGGGAAAATATTGCATCCGTGAAACAGAAACAGAAGAAAAAATATTCAGAGAACAAAAATAGAGCTCTTAGAAATGAAAAATATGACAGGAGAAACGAAAAATCCAAAAGATTTGGAAGACAGGAGATGAAAAAAGTCACCCAGAAGGCAGAGCAAAAGGACAAAGAGATGAAAGGCAAAGACCAAAGATTTTTATTTAAAAAACAAAACAAAACAAAAAAACAGAGTAAACAGATAAACTACAGGTGGGAAAAATATTTGCAAACTGTGCATCTGAGAAAGATCTAATATCCAGCATCTATGAAGAACTTAAATTTACGAGAAAAAACCCAAACAACCCCGTTAAAAACTGGGCAAAGGACATGAATAGACACTTTTCAAAAGAAGACGTAGACATGGCCAACAAGCATATGAAAAAAAGCTCAATATCATTGATCATTAGAGAAGTGCAAATCAAAACCACAATGATATACCATCTACATCAATCAGAATGGCTATTATAAAAAGTCAAAAAATAACAGGTGCTGGTGAGGTTGTGGAGAAAGGAAACATTTATACACTGTTGGTGGGAGTGTAAATTAGTTCAGCCATTGTGGAAAGCAGTGTGGTGATTCCTCAAAGAGGAAACAGAACTACTGTTCAACCCAGCAATCCCATTCCTGGCTATATACCCAGAAGAACATGAATCATTTTATCACAAGGATGCATGCACACATATGTTCATTGCAGCATTATTCAAAATGGCAAAGAAATGGAATCAACTCTCTAAATGTCTACCAACAGTAGACTAGATAAAGAAAATGTGGTACATATACACCATGGAATACTATGCAGCCATAAAAAAGAATGAGATCATGTCCTTTGCAAGGACATGGATGGAGCTGGAGTCCATTATCCTTAGCAAACTAATGCAGGAACAGAAAATCAAATACCACATATAAATGGGAGCTAAATAATGAGAACACATGGACACATGGAGGGGAACAACACACACTGGGGCCTACCTGAGGGCAAAGGCTGGGAGGAGGGAGAGGGGCAGAAAAAATAATTATTGGGTATTAGGCTTAGTACCTGGGTGTTGAAATAATCTGCACAACAAACCCCATGGCAGGAGTTTGTCTATATAATAAACCTGCACATGTACCCCTGAACCTAAAATAAAAGTTAAAAAAATATAGCTTACAAAACAAAACAAAAAAAGAAAACAAATGAGACAAACAAAAGATAAATGTAGAAGATATGACATCCAAATAGTAGGAGATATCGTAAGTGTATATCATAATATATCATAAGAGGAAATGAGTAGATAGTATCTAAAAGGATGAACCAAATAAAAGCAGTAGCTATTATTTAGAACAATAGGGATGTGTAATGCCAGAAGAAACCACCTCTGGGGGAAGTGGAGGAAGTTGTGGGTCAAAAAGCTGTTTTATTTTAGCACTGTGAGACTTTTAAGGTAGACGTACATGTCTCTTTAAAATAAAATAAAAATAAAAACAAGCATGACTACATATTAATAACATAAAATACAAATTGATTACAAAAAGGAATACCTAGAAAAGGCTTCCCATGTGATTCTGATGATCAGTCACTCTTTTTGTTTTAGAGACAGGGTCTCACTGTGTTGCCCAGTCTGGAGTGCAGTGGTGAGGTCGTAGCTCATTGCAGCCTCCAACTCCCGGCCTCAAGCGATCCCCCCACCTCAGTCTCCCACGTAGCTGGGAGTGCAGGCTTGCCCCACCATGCTCAGCTAATTTAAAAAAAATTTTTTAGTAGAACGATGTCTCACTGGTCTTGAACTTCTAGCTGCCCAGGCTGGTCTCGAATTCCTGGGCTCAAGTAATCCTCCCACCTCAGCCTCCAAAGTGCTAGGACTATAGGCCTGAGCTACCACACCTGGCCTGATTAGTCACTTTTGGAGCCATTTAATTTATCAAGGACCTACTGAAGTGCCAGCACTGTACTAGGCAAGAAAAAAGGAAGGTGGATACAAAACGCATATGATTGCTTCTGTTTTCTAGGAGCTCAGAGTTTAAGTGGAAGAGACCGAGGCTTTGTCAGCAGCAATCACACAAGCTATTGGGTGAAATGACAGAGATGCTCTGAGCATGTGAAGTGGAGTAGAGAAGATGGCTGGGGGCAGCATGGAGGCTGGTTGGAAAGGCTTTCTGAGTAGGGTGTCACTCAGGCTGAGTTTTAAAGGGCAGACAAGCTTAGAAGTTTAAGGGAGGGGATGTGAGGGCGTTTTCGGAAGAGAGGATGTCTGAGCCAGAGGGCAAGGTCAAGAATCAACGTGCAGAGGTTGAGGGAGACAGCGGTTCTTCTTGCTAAAGTGGAACTTGCAAGGTGATCTACATGGCTGGAGAGGCAGCAACGATGGATCATAAATGACCAGGAGGGAGAAGGGCCAGTATGTGGACTTTATTCTAAGGGAACAGAGAACGAATAATGGCTGTATAGGCAAGAGACAGATACGTTCAATTTTGTCTCTTAGAAAGATCAGGATGGTTGCTATGTGAAAAACAACTTGGTGCGGCACAAGGTAGAAGGCAAATAGGCCAGTTAGATGGTGGCTGCCATTTTCTAGGTGAGGAATGATGGTGATGGTAGGGACGGAGACAGAAAGTCAATTTTATAGACTTAAGATGTAAGATTGGGGCTGGGCACAGTGGCTCACACCTGTATTCCCAGGACTTTGGGAAACCGAGCCATGAGGATTACTTGAAGCCAGGAGCTCAAGATCAGCCTGGGCAACAAAGTGAGATCCCATCTCTACAAAATAACAATGAAAATAAATAAATAAATAAATAAATAAATAAATAAATAAATCAAACTAGCTAGGTGTGGTGGTGCACACCTATAGTCCTGGCTATCTGGGAGGCTAAAGCAGAAGGATTGCTTGAGCCTAGGAATTTGAGGCTACATTGAGCTGTGATCATGCCTTGTACTCCAGTCTGGACAGCAGAGCAAGGCCTTGTCTTCAGAAAAGAAAAAAAAAGACATAAAATTGGCAGGACCTGTCATGGATTTGATGTTGAGGTTGGGAGAGATGGAGAAGGTGAGGGGAAAAACAGGAGTCTAGGGATACCCTTGAGATTGTGTCTTGGAGCTGACTGCATGAGTAGCCTACGAGATCTATACTGGCCTATCCCTCCATGAAGACCAGGTAAACTGGAGCAAGGAAAGTTTTGGACGGAGGAAGGCAGAGAGAATGCAGTTTTGCAACCTGCCTCCTCGTGTATGTAAAATCCAAGCCCATCTTTAAAAAAAAATAATGTTGGCCGGGCACGGTGGCTCACGCCTGCAATCCCAGCAGTTTGGGAGGCCAAGGCAGGCGGATCATGAGGTCAGGAGATCAAGACCATCCTGGCTAACACAGTGAAACCCCATCTCTACTAAAAATACAAAAAATTAGCTGGGCGTGGTGGTGGGCACCTGTAGTCCCAGCTACTCCGGAGTCTGAGGCAGGAGAATGGCGTAAACCCAGGAGGTGTAGTTTGCAGTGAGCCGAGGTCACACCACTGCACTCCAGCCTGGATGACAGAGCGAGATTCTGCCTCAAAAAAAAAAGTTAATTAATTTTATCTTTATTCATTTATTTATTTATTTATTTTGAGACAGGGTCTCACTCTGTTTCCCAGACTGGAGTGGTGTGATCATGGCTTATTGCTGCCTCGAACTCCTGGGATCCAGTGATCCTCCCACCTCAGCCTCTGGAGTAGCTGGGACTACAGATGCATGCCATCATGGCCAGCTAATTTTCCAATTCCATCTTGAGAGGGCTGAGCTAGGCAAAGCCTTCAGCGGGCTTCTCCCAGTTACCTAAAATGAAACACATCAAGTTAAAATTGTTAAAAATAAATGTCCAAAGGCAACAACTTGAGGATGTAAACAGGGGTGAGAATCTGTAGATTAATGGTACATGTACAATAATTAGGAGGTTTTTGGGAGCCCCAGTTGAAGTAATTCTCTCACTTTGTGAACCTCCCTGAAGGTAGGAGGTGGGAAATTTCCAAAGCATAGTGCTCCTGGGTAATGACGCTCAATTTCTAGGAGCTATTGGGCCCACACAGCCTCTGATGTACAGACTATCAGTTCCCTAGAATTTCTTTCTTGTCACCCACTGATATAAACACCTTTGAGTTACACATTCCTGAAACTCACCAAGAATTATCTTCCAGAAATGTACTGAAATGTCTTCGTCTCAGCTTGGCAGCTTCATTTTTCAGCTCTCTAAATCCAGCTCTGGGTCAGATGTAGCAACTTGCCCGTGTGCCAGCACCAACGTTATTATAAAACCACACTGAAATAATTTTTGTGACAGGTTTGAGTAGTAAATAGAGAGATAGCTTAGTGTAGCAAAGCACTTTTCAATTTTAAATAAAAAATCTCCTTTAAGAGGAAAAACAAATCCCCTCATACCTCTAGCATTGGCTGAAATTATTTTTTGTTACTGAATCATATACATTGAATGGGACATAAATTCCTTATGCTTACAGTTCTTAAACTATAAAACCAAAAGAGATACTCAAACTAAATTTAAACAAAAATAAAATACAGCAAAAAAAATCACAAACCTTGTAAGTTGGTAACATCGAGTCCCTCTGTAGTTAAGATATAGAAGGCGTTGGCAGATTATTGCTCTGATCATAGTGACTAGAAAATAACTAGATCATGTGATATTTCACGTACTTCAAATCTGTGGGTGCAAATACGTTTTAAGGCGTAAATTTCAGATGGGAGAGAGACCTTTCTAGGCAACCAGAGATTGACAAGCTTCTTTCCTAGTGGAATTTGCCAAGTTTGGGCAAAGGCAGAGGTTCAGGATGACAATGGGCAGAAAACACTGTGAGGAAAAGAGAACCACTGTGATTTTTAATGACCTTGTGGGCTGGAACGAAGAATTGGAAGCTGGTTTTTTCTACCTGCCAGTTGTCTCTCACCTGACTTTTACTGAATGCTGGGGCTGTGATTAAGACTAGAGTTTGGTTATGTTGAAGTCAAAATAAAAATGTAGAGATAAATCGCTAAATGTAACATTTTATTTGGGAAGCAAGAATTGCCATTTGGGGCATACACAAAGACCAGATGGCCTTCAATATGTCCAAAGAACAAAGAGAAGGTTGGAGGTCTTATGAAAAGGAGAAATGTTATGTACTTTTTGGAAAGACAGTTCATTGGCACTAGTAGAGATTTTTGGGGAGCTGGCAAGCTCTGACTGCTGAGTGACTGCAATGGGTAAAACTAGTCTTAGATTTGCAGCAGATGGTTTCAGTTGTTGTTAGGTAAAACTGGTTTCAGATTACAATAGGCAGTTTCAGCAGTCAGGCTTGCAAAGAATCACATTTTTGGGACCGTGTCATGTGCCCCGAGTAACTTTTCCTTCTGGCCTCTGGACTGTGGTTTTGTTCAACATGACAAGGATGGCCCAGTTCACATGATCAATTTTCACAGCTAGAAAGGCAGAGAAGGAGTCCCTGCAAACTTTCAGTCCTTGGAAGCAGGGGCTCTGAAATAAACACAAAAGAGGTCTCACCCTTGATATACTTGAAATCAAAGGAGAACTAAAACTAACTTAACCTGAAACCCAATCCCAGTGCATCTCAATTTCTTGACAGAGAAAAGAAGATATCTTGTCTGGGGAAAATAACATTGGCCTCAGTCTCTATGGTGCTTTTATACACAATATTTGACATGCAATGACAAAATAAGAGATGTGCTAGGAAGCAGGAAAACGTGTGCCAGTAATACAGAGAAATAACATCTTATGGAAGCAGATCTATGGATGACCCAGGTTTTAGAATTTGCAGGAGAACCATTATGGATATGTTTTTACAAAACGAAAGAAAATCTAGACCAAAAAAGGATGAAAGATAAAGAATTTCAACAAATAAATAGATTGTATATAAAGAACCAGTGTCATTCCTGGAACTTAAAAATGCAGTCTTTGAAAGGAAGAATGCATGGTGGATATGTTGCAGGTTGGGGTGACATTGAAGACAGGACTTCCAAATTGGTGGAGTGAAAAAAATCAACAATTCCTCTCTTTAAGAACAACTATAGGCTGAGCGTGGTGGTTCACACCTATAATCCCAGCATTTTGGGAGGCTGAGGAGGGTGAATCATTTGAGGTCAGGAGTGGGGGACCAGCCTGGCCAATATAATGAAACCCAGTCTCTACTAAAAATACAAAAAAATTAGCTGAGCATGGTGGCACACTCCTGTAATCCCAGCTACTCACGAGGCTGTGGCAGGAGAATCCCTTGAACCTGGGAGACGGAGGTTGCAGTGGGCCAAAATTGTCAAAAATAACAATGTATAGAATTCCATACTTTTGTATGTCTTTTGTCAGTTTCTGGAATCCTAAAGAATAGAGTAGCATCATGTTCAAGAATCTCTCAAAACAACTGGATCTCAGCTAAAATCAGTGGGAATCTGTGGTATTTAACCTAGGGATGCTCCCATTCATCTTGCTCCCCTTCCTAGCTCTGTTGGGGCAAGTCATGGGATTAAAATTGGGGCTGTTGTGATTTGCTGTTGAGTGCAGGAAACCCATGCCCAGGGACATTGTTGAAAACAACAATGGTCTTGGTAGCAAACAATCTGAGATGGCAAACATCACAGCTAGCCTATCGTTGAAGTAGGCAACAGATAGGTGCATTAGCCAGAAATGTGTGAGATCCAGGTAATGAGATAGCCATAGTGAGATAGTCTTGATATGCTCCCATTTATTCCTGCTTATCTGCAAGTTTGCATGCATGTTCAGAGTTGCTCATGCATTCGGGAGAAATTGGACAGGGCCCCATTTACATTATCTGCAAGCAGAAGAGAGGACAGAAGGCCCAGTAGAAAGTACAAAGTAGGACCAGGACCAGCTACATAATTTGCAGCACCTACTGCAAAAATGAAAATGCAGGACCCCTTGTTAAAATTATTGTAAGAATTTCGAGATGGCAATAACAGAGCATTAAACCAAGTATGAGATCTTCCTAAACAAGGGACGCTGTGTGACCACACAGGTTGCCTACCCATAGTTGGCCCTGGCTGAAGTTGACTTTTAAACAGCCTAAACTTTGTGTTTTCTAAACTGGTAAAGAGTGAAAGGACTTACTGGCTAAAGGTATTTAAGCACAACCTTTGACCAGTCATTGACTATCACTAGGCAAAGCTGACTCAGAGTCAGACCCTAGAAGGGCAGGCTTAAAAATAAATGCAAATGGCTGGGTGCAGTGGCTCACACCTGTAATCCCAGCACTTTGGGAGGCTGAGGTGGGCGGATCATGAGGTCAAGAGATCAAGACCATCCTGGCCAACGTGGTGAAACCCCATCTCTACTAAAAATACAAAAATTAGCTAGGCATGGTGGCACGCATCTGTAGTCCCAGCTACTCAGGAGGCTGAGGCAGGAGAATCACTTGAACCCAGGAAGCAGAGGTTGCAATGAGCTGAGATAGTGCACTCCAGCCTGGCGACAGAGTAAGACTCCATCTCAAATAAAAATAAAAATAAAAATAAAATAAATAAATGCAAACAAGCAAGCAAAAACTTAAAAAACTGGGCAGACACTCCAGCAGCTACACACCATGTGGGAGATAGAGTCTACAAAAGTAACCCAGGCAAATCACTGAACAAACAAAGTCAGCAACAAGAATGATCCTAGAAGGAGGGAATAAGAAGCCAGAGTTGCAACATATTACCTAAAATATTTAATTTTCAACAACAACAATAACAAAAAGGATGCAAAGAAACAGAAAAGTATGACCAATACCCAGTAAGCAAAGCAGTCAATAGAAACTAATTTCAAATATTGGTATTAATAGGAAATACTTGAAAGCAGTAGAAACCTGTTTAAAGATTGAGGAAAAGTATGATGAAAATTTCTCATCATCAAGAAAAAAATCAATTAAAAGATAGTCACAATAAGAATTTAAAAATAGAAAATAAAAATAAGTAATAAGAATATGTAAATTGTGGAATTGAATAGTACCAAAATTTAAAAATTTATTAAAGGGATCAAAAGCAAATGTGATGTGAATCGGCAGAAGAAAGAATTGGTGAACTGGAAGATAGACCAGTAGAAATTATCTAATCTAAAGGAAAGCGAGAAAAAAGAATAAAGAAGAGTAAACAATGCTCAATGACCTGTGGAAAACTATTAAGCACACCAAAAAGGGGTTCTAGAAGCAGATAAGAAAAAAGGGCAGGAAAAATACTCGAAGAAATAATGGCTCAAACCTTTTGAAAAGGTTTCATGAAAAACATTAATCTATACATCCAAGAAGGCCAACACACTCTAAGTATTATAAATATGAGGAGACACAGTCCTAGATACATCAGTGAAAGAAATTAAAAATCTAAATAAATGAAGAGAAATTCTATGTTCATGTATTGGAAGTCCAATACTGCTAAGATAGCAATCCTCTCAAATTGAGCTATAGAGTGAAAGCAACACCTATCAAAATTATAGCAGTCTTTTCTAATTTTTGGAGAAATTAACAAGCTAATACTAAAACTTACATGGAAATGTAAAAAAAAGTCAGAATAGGCAAAACAACTTTGAACAAGAGGAAGAAGGCTTGAGAACTTTCAGTAGCTGATTTCAAATGTTGTTACAAAATAATAATGACAGTGTGATAATAGCATAAGGATAGACATATATGTTAATGGAACAGAATAGAATAATCAGAAATGAACCCTTACATTTATGGTCAATTGGTTTTGACAAGGGTTTCAAGGCAGTTCCATGGGGGAAAAGATAATCTTTTCAACAAATGGTACTGGAAAAATTGGATATTCATATGCCCCAATAAAGAACTTATACTTTCACATCAAGTCATATGCAAAAATTGGCTCAAAATGGATTATACAGCTAACTGTAAGAGCTAAAATTATAAAACTTCTTAAAAAAAACTAAGAGAAATTATTGTAACCTTGGTTTAAGTAAAGATTTATTATGTATAATACTGAAAACATGATTTCTATGAAAAGAATTGATGAATTGAACTTCTTTAAAATAATAAAAAAACTTTTGTACTTCAAAAGATATCTTTAAGAAAATAAAAAGAGAAGCTACTGACAGGAAGGAAACATTTTCAAGTCACATTCTTGAGAAAGTACTTGCATCTAGAATATAGAAAGAACTCTCAAATTTTAATTAAAAGATAAACAACTTAATTAAAAACAGCCAAGAAATTTGAATAGATATTTTACCAAAGAGATATACAAATGGTTAATAATTACATGAAAAGATGCTCAACACCCTTAGTCATTAGGGAAATGCAAATCAAAACCATTATACACTGCTAGAATGATTATAATAAAAAATATTGACATTACCAAGTGCTAGTCAGTGTATGGAGGAACTAGAAATTTCATTCATCACTAGGGGGAATGTAAACTGGAACAGCAATTTTGGGAAGCAATTTGCAGTTTCTTAAATTGTTAAACCCATACTTATGATATTACTCAGGAATGTCACATTTAGGATCTACAAAAAGAAATGAAAATATATTTCCAAACAAAGACACGTATGTGAATGTTTGAGGCAGGATTATTCATAACTCAAAACTAGAGGCAGTCCCAAATATTTATCAACTGGTGAACAGATTCACAAAATGTGATGATTGCATACAATGGATTGCTATTCAGCAATAAAAACAAATGATTTATATGTGTTACATCAGTAGACCTCAGAAATGTTTTGCTAAGGAAAGAAGACAGATGCAAAAAAAGTATGCATTGTAAAATTATGAAAACATTTATAGGAAGCTTTTGGGGGTGATGGAAATGTTCTGAAGTTGTGTTGTGGCGATGGTTGCGGAACTGTATAAACTTACTAAAAATCAATGGAATGTACACTTATGATGGGTACATTTTATAATATACAAATTATCTGTCTATAAAGCTGTTAAAATGTGACAGGACATTATGATAAACAAAAATTACAAGCCCATCTTACTCATGACCACAGATGTAAAAATTCTATCCAGAGCATTAACAAACCAAATCCATCAATATATAAAAAAGGATACAGGCCAGGTGCAGTGGCTCATGCCTGTAATCCCAGCACTTTGGGAGGTTGAGGCGGGTGGATCACGAGGTCAGGAGATCAAGACCATTCTGGCTAACATGGTGAAACCTCGTCTCTACTAAAAATAAAAATTTAAAAAAATTAGCCGGGTGTGGTGGTGGGCGCCTGTAGTCCCAGCTACTCAGGAGGCTGAAGAAGGAGAATGGCATGAACCTGAGAGGCGGAGCTTGCAGTGAGCCGAGATGGAGCCACTGCACTCAAGCCTGGGAGACAGAGCGAGACTCTGTCTCAGAAAAAAAAAAAAAAAGGATACTATATTACCACTAAACTATGTTCATTCCAGGAATGCAAGGATAGTTGAAGGTTCAAAGTTGACCAATGCAGTTATCCCAACAGCTTCTGTTGGATTAATGACAACATCTCTGCTGCCTGGCTCAGTGTGTGCCCACACAGTTGGCTAACTAGTTACCTGTCTTCCCCAGGTGGTTTTTTCACAACCTGATGGATTCTTCTTGCCCACTGCCTCCCACCACAAAAACAATGAGAACACCAGGTATTGCAGCAATTAAAAAGTTTAATAATTGCAGTGCCAGCCAAGCAAGAAGACTGGGAGAAATTTTCTTAAATCCATCTCCTCAAGAATTTGGAGGCTAGGGTTTTATAAGGGCACTTTGGCAGGCAGGGGGCTGGGACACTGAAACAACTGATTGGTGGAGGATGAAATCACAGGGTGTCTAACATCGTCTTTACACAATTGAGTCAGTTGCCAGGAGGATACCTCAGGACCAGGTGGCTTCTCTTGGTCTGCTGAAATGCTAAATCTGAAAAATAACTGTAAAGACCAGTTCAATAGGTTTCACAGTAGTGATGTTATCTACGGAAGTACTTGGGGAAGTTATAAATCTTTTTTTTTTTTGAGAGAGAGAGTCTCGCTCTGTCACCCAGGCTGGAGTGTGGTGGCACAATCTCGGCTCACTGCAAGCTCCGCCTCCCGGGTTGATGCCATTCTCCTGCCTCAGCCTCCCAAGTAGCTGGGACTACAGGGTGCCCGCCACCATGCCTAGCTAATTTTTTGTGATTTGGGTAGAGACGGGGTTTCACCGTGTTAGCCAGGATGGTCTCGATCTCCTGACCTCGTGATCCGCCCTCCTCGGCCTCCCAGAGTGCTGGGATTACAGGCGTGAGCCACCGTGCCCAGCCGGGAAGTCATAAATCTTATGACCCCCGCAGTTATGTGACTCTGAGGCAGTAAGCAATTTATTAAAAAAATAAGCTAAGCAATAGCAGCTTATTGTTTACCTTTGCCTATTCTTTAGCAAAGTTTAAGCTGCTATTATAATTTTAATCTTGTCTTATGCAATATCCTAACAAGGGGTAGGCATCAGTTTTTCTTGTCTCAAAGTTTAACTACAAACTAAATTCCTCTTATAGTTATCTTGGCCTCCGCACTAGAACAAGCAAAGCAAAACGAAACAATTCAGCCTGTGAAGTTAGAAGCAAGATGGAATCAATCATGTTAGATTTTTCCCATTACTTTTAATTCTGCAAAAGCAGTTTCAGTTTAGGCATCCAGTCCCCTGCCTTGAGTGTAGCTTCATCTGACACATGGACTGGGCTGCTACCTGTGCCTATACCATGAGGCACATGTTACACTTCTGACTGAGTGAGACTCAGCTGCAGCTTGAAGCAGATGGGCTTTCCTACAGTTAACTTTCCAGAGTAAGCAGGAGATACCCGTCCAGTCCATGTATTTGGCGGCCATTACTATGGCTGTGCAAGTGCTGGTAATGCCGTTGTCCATGATGGTAGTGAAAAGTCCATGAAACTCACTATACATAATCTTTAAAGAGGATTTCTGTAGAGGAAACCCTCAATGTGGCCAC
Organism: Pan paniscus; assembly: GCF_029289425.2. Lineage (NCBI taxonomy): Eukaryota > Metazoa > Chordata > Mammalia > Primates > Hominidae > Pan > Pan paniscus. The sequence goes on along the minus strand of NC_073255.2, from coordinate 84,798,618 downwards.
TTTTTTTGCACTGTTGGAGAATATTTAATTCCATTACAGAGGAAAGGAAATAAATAGGATGGGTGAAAGTTTATAAAATATGTTAAATACACATAATGATTAACTTATCAGCTTGCAAAATATATGCAGAATTCTTGAAAAATGTGAAGTTTAGATAGCAATTAAATGGGTAACCAGAAAGACATTTTCTATGATAAAAAGGATGGAACAGACAAGAATGTTCCTTATGGGTAGAAAGGGAGGGAAATGGCTGGGCACAGTGGCTCACACCTATAATCCCAGCACTTTGGGAGGCTGAGGTGGGAAGATCACAGGTCAGGAGTTCAAGATCATCCTGGCCAACATGGTGAAACCCGACTCTACTAAAAATACAAAAATTAGCTGGGTGTGATGGCGCATACCTGTAAACCCAGCTACTCGGGAGGCTGAGGCAGGAGAATCGCTTGAACCCAGGAGGCAGAGGTTGCAGTGAGCTGAGAACGCACCACTGCACTCCAGCCTGGCAACAGAGCGAGACTCTGTCTAAAAAAAAAAAGAAAAGAAAAGAAAAGAAAAGAAAAAGAAAAAGAGAAGGAGGGAAATAACTTTCTTCAGGTACAGATCATTGATACGGTTTGGTTCTGTGTCCCCATCCAAATCTCACCTTGGATTGTAATACTTCCCACATGTCATGGGGGTAACTGGTGGGAGGTACTTGAATCATGGGGGCGAGTTTTTCCTATACTGCTCTTGTGATAATGAATAAATGTCACAAGATCTGATGGTTTTATAAGGGGAATTCCCCTGCACAAGCTCTCTGGCCTGCCACCATGTAAGACGCCCCTTTGCTCTTCCTTCATCTTCTGCCATGATTGTGAGGCCTCCCCAGCCATGTGGAACTGTGAGTCTATTAAACCTCTTTCCTTTATAAATTACCTAGTCTCAGGTATGTCTTTATTAGCAGCCTGAGAGCAGACTAATACAATCACGTCCCTACTAGAATGACAGATATGTCACCCTCAAATTGGCTACCCATGAGTGCCCCTGCTATGATCCCATTCTGGCCCACATTGCTCTGCTCAAGAAAATGCAGATAAAATCCTTGGATGTTCATTAGCCTAATTGTTGCCTTCCCTAGAGGTGGGCATACAGTGGTATCCAGGGATGCTCAAGTCTCTTATATTATATATTTGCATATAACCTACTCACATCCTCCTGTATACTTTCTATTTTGTTTATTAGAGACAAGGTGTCACTCTGTTGCCCAGGCTAGAGTACAGTGGTGCGATCATAGCTCACTGCAGCTTTGAACTCCTGGGCCCAAGTGATCCTCTTGCCTCAGCCTTCTGAGTAGCTGGGACTACAGGTGTGCATTACCATGACAAGCTAATTAAAAAAAAATTTTTTTTGTACAGTCAGGGTCTCGCTGTATTGCCCAGGATGGTCTTGAACTCCTTTGCTCAAGAAATCCACCCTCCTTGGCCTCTCAAAGTGCTAGGATTACAGGTGTGAGCCACTGTGACCAGTCTTGGCCCCATGTATTTTAAATCATCTCTAGATTATTTATGATACCTAATGCAATGGAAATACTATGTAAATAGTTGTTATACTGTATTTTTTGTATGTATTCCTTTTATTGTTGTACTGTTATTTTTTATTGTTTTTCTTTTTCTGAATATTTTGGAGCTGCCATTGGTTGAATCCATGGATGCAGAACCCGTGGATATGAAGGACAACTGTGCTTGCCTCTGAGATCCAATGTGTTTCTCTCACAGATCCCATGTGTTTTATTGACTTCAGCCTCTTACTCAACTCTGCATGGACCTCAACTCTGGTCATTGTAACCACACCATCAACAGGGAAGACTGATGCAGGGAAAAAAGGAAGGGAACATATGAATATAATTGGAATTCAGACCGTGTGCTTCTTCCACCTGCTTGCACCTTATCCTAAGTATACACCTATCCCATCTCTTTGTCCTGGCTTTTTTTCTGTGTGTGTGTGTGTGTTTTGTTCTTTTTTTTTTTGAGACGAAGTCTCTCTCTGTTGCCCAGGCTGGAGTGCAGTGGCGTGATCTCTGCTCACTGCAAGCTCCTCCTCCCGGGTCCACGCCATTCTCCTGCCTCAGCCTCCTGAGTAGCTGGGACTACAGGCGCCTGCCACCACGCCTGGTTAATTTTTTGTATTTTTAGCAGAGACAGGGTTTCACCGTGTTAGCCAGGATGGTCTCGATCTTATGACCTCGTGATCTGCCCGCCTCGGCCTCCCAAAGTGCTGGGATTACAGGCGTGAGCCACTGCGCCCGGCCGCAATGCCATATTATGTTTCAAATTCTATATTAAATCCATGTTGCAAGAGTACAGAGGTTAACTTAAAATTTAAAACTCTGCTTTCCTTTTCTCCTTCCTTTTTTTCTTCTTTTCCTCTTTCTTTCCTTCCTTTCCCTCACCTTCCTAAATAATCAGTCCTAAAGCCATTAGGTAGGGCAGAGCAAGAGACGTATCCATGGTGGTGTTATGGGAAAGGGGTCTGAATCCAGACCCCAAGAGAGGGTTCTTCAATCTTATGCAAGAAAGAATTCGGGGTGAGTCCATAGAGTGAAAATAAGTTTATGAGAGAAGTAAAGAAACAAAAGAATAGCTACTCCGTAGGCAGAGCAGTGGTATGAGCTGCTTGGTTGAGTATACTTACAGTTATTTCTTGATTATGTGCTAAACAAAGGGTGGATTATTCATGAGTTTTTCTGAAAAAGAGCAGGCAATTCCCAGAATTGAGGGTTCTTCTCCCTTTTAGACCATATAGGGTAATTTCTGGATATTGCCATGGCATTTTAAAATGTCACGGCACTGGTGGGAGTGTCTTTCAGCATGCTAAGGCATTATAATTAGCGTATAAGGAGCAGTGAGGACAACCAGGTCACTTTCATTGCCATCTTGCTTTTGGTGGGATTTGGCCGGCTTCTTTACTGTATGCTGTTTTATCAGCAGGGTCTTTGTGACCTGTATCTTCTGCAGACCTCTTATCTCATCCAGTGATTAAGAATGCCTAACCTCCTGGGAATGCAGCCCTGCAGGTCTCAGCCTCATTTTACCCAACCCCTATTCAAGATGGAGTCATTCTGGTTTAAATGCCTCGGACAGTGGGGACCCATGATGGCTCAGAGTAGAGAGTCAGAGCCCAAGTGGGGAGAGAGGAATGTCCATGCTGGGATGGCCAGAGTAGAACATCAGAGCCTTAATGAATTGATCACATCGCATGTAAAATTCAATTCCAGATTCATTGTAGCCGTAAAGTGAGAGGCAGAACAACAAGCCTCTAGGAAATGATATACAAGAATATTTTCTGACCATGGGGGTAGGAAAAGTTTCCTTAAAAAGGGCCATGAAAATCACAAAAGAGATTAAACATTAAAAAAATAGCCTGTTTGAAGATAAAAGATTTTCTTAATTTAAAAAAATAAGATAAAACACCTTTAAGAGGGGGAAAAAAGGCAGTCTTCCTCCTGTTTCCTGGCATACAACTCCTAAAATCCTTGGAATCACCGAAGTGCCGTCTTTTTGTATGCTCATGTTGACTGATAGCTTCAGGGTGGGGCTGGTCACCTGAAGACAAAGGTATGATTAGGGGATTGAGACTTAACCTCATCTCCCAACCTCAAAGGAAGGGTGGGAGCTGAAGGTCAAGTTGATCTGATCACAACAGCCAATGGTTTAATCAATCATTCCTACGTAATGAATCCTCCATAAGAACTCAAGAGGACAGGGTTTGGAGAACTCCCACATGGAGGTTCCTGGAGGGTAGAGCGACTAGGGAGGGCATGGAAGTGCCACACCCCTTCCCCCTTATCTCACCCTAGGCATCTCTTCATCTGTATCCTTGGTAATATTGATACAGGAGATATAAAGAAACTATTTAGGCAGATAGGGCAAAAGAGTCCTTGGTACGGTTTCCCTTTTAACAAAAAGCAGTCCCAAATCATTTCTTTTCTAATGAAGAGCAGTCTGAAAAAGCAAGCTGCAAACGTAGATAAGCAAGCTGGAAGCTTGCTTGGGTGAATACCAGCAGCAGTGCCAATAGAGCAGGGCTACCTGAGGGCCAGGCATGTTCAATATGGTGGCTCCATCTCCCCTTTTCTTTGTCACCATGTGTGCAGTAAAGGAACAGGCCACATGGGTGGCCAGCTTCGTTGTGTGCTATACAAATGGCACACCTAGTCCTAACCAGTTTTTCGCGCACTATGTAAATGGCACACCTGGTCCAACCAATCTTTTGCACCCTATGTAAATCAGACCCCACCTCCTCAAGCTCATCCATAAAAGCTTCTGCATTTCACTGCAGAAGCGGAAACCCATTCTCTCCAGGACCCCCTCTCTGTGCTGAGAGCTCTTTTCTTTCTTTTGCCTATTACACTTCTGCTCTTAACCTCACTCTGGAGTGTCTGCATCCTAGTTTCTGTGGCCGTGAGAAAACAAATCTTGAGTATTTACCCCAGACAATGATGTCGCTTCAACATCCTTTACAATAAACCAGTAACTGTTAAAGAGAGAGAGAGAGAAAGAGAGAGAGAGAGAAAGAGAGAGAGAGAGAGAGAAAGAATGAAAAGGCAGTTAAACAAGTGAAAAGAGACATTTGTGATGAACAAACCAACAAAGGGCTTGTGAAAGAATATGTAAATAGCGTCTATAAATCAATAAGAAAGAGAAAGAACAAAAACTAAAACTGGATAAGACATCTGAATAAGTACTTCAAAAAAGAGCATATTTAAACATCCAATAATCACATGAAAAGGTATTAAATCTCATTAGTAATTATGAAAATGCAAATTAAAACCACAAGTTATAGCACTACCCATTGGGTCTGCATAGCTGAAATTTAAAAGTCTGACAATAATAAGTTTATTGGCAACGATGTGGAGCAGAGGGAATTTTCATATACTACTTGTGGTGTTTAAATTGGTAAAACCACTTTGGAAAATAGTTTTTTAAAATGTATTAAAGCAAAAGATACCACATATCCTATGACCAAAAAAATTTGCTCCTAAACATTCCACCCAATATAAATGCATCCTTATTGCATGCTGAAAGACATAAAGAAGGATGTTTCTTGATAGCATTACTCATACAATATATGTCAACAATAAAGAAGTCATAACTAAAGTATATAAAAAACACAAGCCAATAAGAAAATAACCAATAGAACTATAGACATAAAATACAGTCACTTTACAAAAGAAGATATTCAAACTACCAATAAACAGGGGCTAATTTCATGAATAATCAGAGAAACCACAGTAAACTAAAACCACTATTCAATAACCCTGTACATCCATCTGAATAGTTAAAAGCAAACAAACCGAACCCTCTGACAATTCTAATGGTTGACAAGGATATGGAGTAATTAGAACTCTCATATATTGCTAGTGGGAGTTTAAACTTTTACAACATCATTTGGCTGTTTTTATTAAAGTTAAACATATGCCTACTCTATGACCTAATAATTCCACTGCTAGGGAATATACCTAAAAGAAATGTGAACACATGCATCAAAAGACATTAACAGCGGCAGTATCTGTAATAGTTCTAAAATGAGACAACTCAAGTTCATAAACAAATAATTGTGATGTATTAATTCAGTGGAATGCTTTACAGCAACAACATTAACAAGCCAGTTCTACACACAACCACTCAAATGAGCCTCACAAACAATGTTGAAAGATGTCCTGCACCAAGAAGGCATCACGTGTGACTTCATTTGTAGGAAGTCAAACAAATAAGAAAAACGGAAATAGAGTGATTAGGGATGCATGGTTAGGTGGTGAAACTGCAGCTACACCAGACCACTCTGGTTCAACTTTTATGTAACAGAGTTGTGAGTTGCTTTTCAGCTGCCATGAGCCCTCAGGCATGCCAAGATGCCTTGAGCACACCAAGAGGAAACAAATGTGCAACCATAGGGGGAACCTAAGTGCTCAGGCCAGGAAAGGGGACACCACATGGCAGGATCCAGGATCCAATCAGATTGTGCTCTGGCATCACCCCATGGCGGGAACCAGTCAGATCGTGCCTCCAAGCATCACCTCATTGCAAGATCCACTCAAATCACACCTCATTACCTTATGCTTATAAATCCTGACCTGAGTGCACAGCTTAAGGAGGCACTGCTTTGGGAGCTATCTCTGGTGTTCTCCTTACTTATTACAAGTAATAAAATCCTCATGCTAAATCCTCCTTAGTTGTGGTCATTGTGTTGCCACCAGCCAAGTGACAAAACCCACTTGTTGTGTAGGTCACAGAACTATGAGAAAAAGCAAAAAAGTGCTTACCGTTGACAAAGATTCTCTCCTTGGCCAAACTCTAGCCAGGTTCCTTGGAGTGCTTTTGAGTAGACCTTGACTTTGGCTTATAAAAACTAGAGATTCTCAACATAAATGGTTTAGACTTAAATGAACACTAACGTAGTTTCTAGCAACTCAAGAATATATCCCTTAGATGATCCTGGACCCCCTTAAGCAACATACCTGAGGACCTCAATGCTATCAAGTGAACTTACTGTTTTTTCCAGCCAACACCTGACCATAGGCCCCTGACCGTACTTACAGTATTTACTAAAAAGTTCTTACAATTGTGAATCCTTCCTCTGTTCCTTTGGGATGTATATGTATCTCCTACAACTAGGAGTGGTTTTCACAAGGATAGAAAAGCCATTCCTTTAAAAATGTAATCATCAGGAAGGAGATGGCCGCTGCCTCCCAGTCTGTATGGGAAGATAGAGTTTAACTTTGATATTGCCAGCTAGTACATTCAGCTGGCCTTATCAGCACTTACACTCACAAACCCTTTGTAATTTTTCCACTCCTTGCTTCTCCACTTGCCCACTCCCTATTCCTTCATCTCCCTGTAAAATGCCCAGTCACCTCTGGACAAATTAGAGTTCAGTTCACGTAGGATCCTCTTCCCTATTGCAAAAGTTATCACAGATTAAAATGGGCTTACCATTTTAACTAGTGTTCTGCCTTTGTTTGTATTTCACGCCATAAAAATGGAGTGAGGGAGAGGGTAGAAAATAGTGATGGGAAGGCACAGAGGGAGCTTCTGGGTGCTGTCAACAGAGAGAGTCAAACTCTGTAAAATAGTTGAAAAGATTTATTTTAGCCAAATATGAGTGACCCATGGCTCATGACACAGCCCTCAGGAGCTCCTGAGAACATGTGCCTCCTATGTGTTCAGGCAAGAACTTGGTTTTATACATTTTAGGGAGACATAAGGCATCAATCAAGACATGTATGATGTACATTGGTTAGGTCTGGAAAGGTAGGACAACTGGAAGTGGGGACTTCTAAGTCATAGGTGGATTCAAAGATTTTCTGATTGGCAATTGGTTGAAAGAGATATTACCAATAGAAAGGAATGTCTGGGTTCCTGTGATAAGGGGTTGTGGAGACCAAGGTTTTATCACGCAGATGAAACCTCCAGGTAGCAGGCTTCAGAGAGAATAGATAGTAAATAGTTCTTATCAGACTTAAAGAGTCTGTTCCATCAGTAATTCCAAAAGAGAGAAGAGTATAATGAGGTATGTCCAGCTCCCCCTTCCTATCATGGTGTGAACTAGTTCTTCAAGCTAACTTTGGAATGCCCTTGGCCGAGAGGAGGAGTCGATTCAGATGGTTGGGAGACTTGGAATTTTATTTTCGGTTTACAGTGCTGATGTTCTGTTTCTCAACCTGAGTGTTGGTTACTCAAGTGGCCGCTTTGTGCTAAGCCTTTGATCTGTCCATTTCTTGATTTGTCAACACTTCTGTAGGTGTGTGGTTGTACATAATGTTTAAAAAATGTTTTAAGAAGAGATAACTTGTAATCCCAGCACTTTGGGAGGCCAAGGCAGGCAGATCACGAGGTCAAGAGATCAAGACCATCCTGGCCAACATGATGAAACCCTATCTCTACTGAAAAAAAAAAAAAAAAGTACAAAAATTAGCTGGGCATGGTGGTGCATGCCTGTAGTCCCAGCTACTCAGGAGGCTGAGGCAGGAGAATGGTATGAACTCGGGAGGCAGAGCTTGCAGTGAGCGAAGATCGCGCCACTGCATTCCAGCCTGGGCAACAGAGTAAGACTCCGTCTCAAAACAAACAAACAAAAAACAACAACTCTGATCCCCGGATGCTTGGGGAGACTGATTTGAGTAATAATAAAACTCCGGTCTCCCACACAGCTGGCTCTGCGTGAATTACTCTTTTGCCATTGCAATTCCCCTGTCTTGATAAATCGGCTCTGTCTAGGCAGCTGGAAAGGTGAACCCAGTGGGCGGTTACAGAACGCAAGGGATGCTGGCCAACTTCTTTGGTATAGCAAGCTCTGAATAAATTGCCTTTGCCTGTTCTTATTTGGGTAGTCTCCATTTGTTTCCACAAGTGACGACAATGGCATGACATTTGAAAGGGGAGTGGTTCTATACGGAAGGGGCACAGCCACCATCTGCATCACTGAAATACATTTCTGAGTCACTAACTATACTAATCATGCTTTCACCTCTGTGGACACATGATCTCAGCCATTACCTAACCGCTTCCACCAGTCCGCCTCAAGTTTAAGGAATATTGTAAATTGAATCCATGGTAAGGATTCTTGGGTACCACAGCAAATGATTCGTTCTTCTTTATCTATCCTCCTTTACCTGGATTCACTGACATTTCTCTTTCATAATTCATTCTCCTGCTTGTCCCTCTTTATATCCTTTCTGCACTCCAACCCTTTCCAAGCTTCTAGCCAATGTTCATTTTCCCTCTTTTACTTCCAAGGCCAGTCTTAGTCCCCAGCCCCAAACAAGGAATAAACTTTGGAAGAAGTTTCCAAAAACAGGCTTGGAATTTCCATCTGGGATATAGTATGTCTTAGGGAGATTCCAGGGGAGGTCTATTCGTGATGGGTTCTGCAAAGAGGAAGAAAGAAGACCTATTTGACTTTGAAAAGCCTTGTTCCAACTGTGAGAGTCTGTAGCCTTCCGATTAGACAGAATGAAGGATGGAGTCCTGGCATTTACCCATTAAAGCAATGACGAGTAGGTCTAATTTGTGGTATCTCTAACTGATAGTTTGCATTTTAAGGTTAAGATATTTTATTGCTTCCAGATGGTCAGCTAACTTCCAGTCAGAAGAGCATTACTGCAGAGTTTAAGAATAGCTATGATGCAGAGAGAGATTTTAATTATCATGTAAAGGATCTAATTAAAAAGACACACAGTAGTCGGCTTCTCACGCGCTCAAGCCTATGAAAGTCAATAGTTTAAAAAATTACCTTAAGGAGGAAATTGGAAAATTATTCAATTTGGAGCAGAGACACTTGAAAAATTTCTCAAATTGGTGAACTAGAATTAGGTTAACTGCCTGTTTCTAGGTACCTTGATTTTCATGTTGTTCCTTCTATCCTGTTATATGGCACAGACTTGTGAAGGTTCCCTAAGTCTTTTTACTTGTTAGTTTATTTCCGGAAGGAATAAGGAAGATTCTCTCCAATCAATCAATCAAGCAAGCAAGTAAGCAAGCAAGCAAGTGATCAGTTTCTTGGGCTCTGAACTAACTCTGGGTTCAGATCCTGATAATTCCATTTATTGCATGATGTTGGGCAAAGTACATACTCCCTATGAGCCTCATTTTCCTGATCTATAAAATGATAAGGTTTCTGGAGATTTCACAAGGCAATCAATGAAAGTTAGCTCTGGCTATCTGCAGAGTTTTAGAACGTGCACCTATTCACAGGTGACGGTGAGGACTCTATGGAAGACAGATGACTACTGGGGAAGATTCTACAGAGAGATACTCCACATGTGCCCTGTCTTCTCTGTAACATCCTCTTCCTGATGCCTGAGCTGTGCAGCATACGAATATTTTGCAAGAAGAGCAGTGATGTTGGTAGAAGTTGTGGGACACAGAGTCCTGCTGGAGGCCAACTGGGATCTTTGGAGTTAATGACTTAGAACCAGGAAGCTGCTGATGTGTGATACAGCAAGCTTGAATAGAAAATGTTTTTCCCACTTCCCTCCTTCCTTTCCCTCCCTCTCTCCTTCCCTCTTTTCTTCCTTCTTTTCTTCCTTCCTTTCTTCTTTCCCTCCCTCCCTCCCCTCTTTTTCCTTTCTTCCTTCCTTCCTTCCTTCCTTCTTGCCTTCCTGCCTTCCTGCCTTTCTGCCATGTTCAGAAGTCAGACTTAAAAGAATGAGAAAAAGGTTTCTAGGGCATACCTCTTTTTTCCAAAAAAAAAAAAAAAAAGCACAGAACACTAACTAAATGCAGCAGATGTCAGCCACATCCAGAAGTCCAGGCCAGTTCACCTAACTCTTGTGGACACTAAGGTTCTGATAATTAGTATAACTAGTTCTGATAACTAAGATAGGCCAAGTCACTCCCTGCTGCCAGTTACACAGAGGAGTGGGACTTGTGCCCAGAATGTATACAGAGCTCTAATGACTCAATAAAATAATAAATGATCTATAGAAAAATAGGAAAAGGATTTGAATAAATGCTTCACAAAAGAAGATCTATGAATGACCTACAGGCACATGAGAAGGTGCTTTCCATAATTCATCATCAGGGAAAATGCAAACTAGAACCACAATGAGAAACCATTTCCTACTCACTAAAATGGCTAAAATGAAAAAGACTGATTTTACTAAGTACTGGTGAAGAGGTAGAAGAGCTGAATTTCTGATGTGTTGCTGATGGGAACACAGCAACTCTGGAAACCAGTTTAGGAGTTTCTTATGAAGTTAAATATAAAGGTACCATATGTTCTAGCAATTCTACTCCTAAGCATTTATTTACTTAAGAGAAATAAGGTGGGGCACAGTGGCTTATGCCTGTAATCTCAGTACTTTGGGAGACCGAGGCGGGAGGATTGCTTGAGCCCAGGAGTTCCAGATCAGCCTGGGTAAGAGTGAGACCCAGTACCTATTTAAAAGAAAAAAAAAGAGAGAAATAAAAACATACATCCATACAAAGGCTTATGTAGGAGTGTTCACAGCAGTTTTATTTCTACTAGCAAAAACTGGAAACAATCTAATGTCCATCAACATGCGAATAGATAATAAAATTGGAATATCTCCATAACATCCATAACATGGAATATTATTACTCAACATCAAAAAAGTATGGATTATTGGCTGGGTGTGGTGGCTCATGTCTGTAATCTCAGCCTTTTTGGGAGGCCGAGGTGGGTGAATCACTTGAGGTCGGGAGTTCAAGACCAGCCTGGCCAACATGATGGAATCCCTGTCTCTACTAAAAACACAAAACTTAGCTGGGTGTGGTGGCATGTGCCTGTAATCCCAGCTACTCGGGAGGCTGAGCCAGGAGATTCACTTGAACCTGGGAAGCAGAAATTGCAGTGAGCCAAGATGGTGCCACTTCACCCCAGCCTGGGCAACAGAGCGAGACTCTGTCTCTAAAAAAAAAAAAAAAAAAAAAAAAATGTGTGAACTATTGATAGATGTTACAATATGAATGAATCTCAAAATATTTTTTATTCTGAAAGAAAGAAGTCAGCCAAGAAAAAGTATCTATTGTATAAATGCATTTATACGGAAAGTAAATTAATGCTTTTCTGGGCCTGGAATTGGGAAAGATTGACTGCAGAGGGGCATGAGGGAATTTTAGGGGGTGATGAAAAGATTCTCTGTCTTGAAAGTGGAGGTCATATTTTGGTTGTTACATGAATGAATGTATTTGTGAAAACCCACTGAAATGTACACTTAGGTGCATTTTATTCTGTGTAAATTACTCTTAGATAAAATTGATTAAAAAAAAAAACAGAGAAGGCTAACTCTAAAGCCAAACCAAGCTGGGTGCAGTGGCTCATGCCTATGGTCCCAGTGCTTCAGGAGGCTGAGGCAGGAGGATTGCTTGAGGCTAGGAGTTCAAGACCAGTCTAGGCAATATAGCAGGATCCCATCTCTACAAAACAAAACAAGAAACCAAAAACACTTTTCCAGGCATGGTGGCATGTGCCTGTGGTCTCCTAATCGGGAGACTGAAGTGGGGGAATTGCTTGAACCCAGGAGTTCAAGGCTGTAAACAGCTATGATAATGTCACTGCACTCCAGCCTGGATGACAGAGCAGACTCTGTCTCTAAAAAAACAAACTTAAAATCCAAACCAAAAACACAACCACAGTTTTGTTTTGTTTTTGTTTTGTTTTGTTTTGTTTTGTTTTTGAGACGGAGTCTCGCTCTTCGCCCAGGCCGGACTGCAGTGGCACTATCTTGGCTCACTGCAAGCTCCGCCTCCTGGGTTCATGCCATTCTCCTCCCTCAGCCTCCTGAGTAACTGGGACTACAGGTGCCCACCACTGCACCTGGCTAATTTTTTGTATTTTTAGTAGAGATGGGGTTTCACCGTGTTAGCCAGGATGGACTCGATCTCCTGACCCCCTGATCCACCCGCCTTGGCCTCCCAAAGTGCTGGGATTACAGGTGTGAGCCACCACGCCTGGCCAACCACAGTTATCTTAAAGACTTCTGAATGGGCTGAAGAATTACTATGGACCTGTAACCAAAACTCATAGCAGGAAGGAAACTCAACTGAGCCAAATGAGAAATTTTCATGGTTTCTTCAGGAAGAATTTCTTTCTCTTTTTCTCTTTTTCTCCAGAAGAATTTCCCATCTATAGTGGTTTACAGACAGCTGTGTTTCTCCAACCACATTTGTGGTCTGGCTGGTGAAGACTGAAGGACAGATCGTGGTTACATGGTTCTATGTAAAATGACATTGATCACGTTGAGAATAAAACTAAGTTTCTTGTAAGTGGCAGATGATAATGGAAGATTAGGGGTTTCTGGACTCCGAAAATGCCAGTGAATATGCTTTCATAGGTCTATACTGAGACAGGAATGTTCTAAGATTGGTGATGATATTATACATGTGAAGGCACAGGGCAGATGTTTTGCTGTTGGCTTCATGGATCCCCATAAAGAAAATCTTGCTGTGAATTCTCTGCTGTATAGAGCACATGTGGGTTTTCTCCTCCTATGAGATTCAAATATCACCTTTATTTTTTTTATATAGAAATAAAAGTCTGTACAGGCAACCGCAGACACAAACCAAATTCCAGTGGAAATACTCTGTATTTCAGGCTGAAGAACATAAAACAAGGACCACGGTGGTCAGCCTTGTGACCCATCTAGTCCAGAGACCGGTCTTTTATTTCTTCAGTTCATGAATTCATTGGCTTATTCAGCCAACATTCATAGTGAAGCTACTATGTGCTCAGTGTTGAAGACACAGAATGTGGCTTCTTTCTTTTTTTTTTTTTCCTTGAGGCACAGTTTCACTTTGTCCCCCAAGCTGGAGTGCAGTGGTGTGTTCTCAGCTCACTGCAACCTCCACCTCCTGGCTTCAAGGACCTCTCGTGCCTCAGTTTCCCAAGTAGCTGGGGTTCAGGCACAGGCCAACATGCCTGGCTAATTTTTGTATTTTTAGTAGAGACGGGGTTTCGCCATATTGGCTAGGCTGGTCTCAAACCCCTGACCTCAAGTGATCTGCCCACCTTGGCCTCCCAAAGTGCTGGGATTACAGGCGTGGGCCACAGTGCCTGGTCCAGAATGTGGTTTCTGACTTTTAAGTCTCTCACAGCCCCCTGGGTAACACAATAAACAAATAATTACAATGCAATATGACAATCTAGGTGAGCATCCATAATGTTTTGAGAATGCAGACAGGGAGTAATTTACACAATCTAGGGAATTAGGAGAGATTTTGCATGCACGCGCACACGCACACATGCACACACACACACACACGCATGCACGTATGCATGCACACAGAGGTGCCCAAGTCCAGTTTGGTAAGAAATCGTTGGCCTTCAACATTTTCTCAAACAACCCATGATGAACATATCATCCATGGATTTCTTTAAACCAACATAAGGCTGAAAATAACAAACAAAAGAAATAAGTAAAAGAGAAAAGTTGCTTCGTATGTTTCTTCTAGTTCTGTGATAAAAAGGATGTATCATCATATTTCCTTTATCCTACTAATGCAAAACCCATCTTCTGGATATGAAAAAAGAAAATAGCATGTGGGTATAATTTTTTTATTCTTCTACTTTTTTTTTTTTTCAGTCGGAGTCTCACTCTGTTGCCCAGGCTGGAGTACAGTGGCTCAACCTTGGCTCATGGCAACCTCTGCCTCCCGGGTTCAAGTGATTCTTCTGCCTCAGCCTCCTGAGTAGCTGGGATTATAGGCACCCATCATCACGCCCAGCTGATTTTTGTATTTTTAGTAGAGACGGGGTTTTGCCATGTTGGCCGGACTGGTCCTGAACTCCTGACCAGGTGGGTGTGATCTGCCCACCTCTGCCTCCCAAAGTGCTGGGATTACAGGCGTGAGCCACTGCACCTGGCCCATCTAATTTATTAATGTGTATGGATGTATTTACTGGTTGCTATTATGCAATTATGCAGATACATTTCCCCCCAGATCCACAAGATACTTGGATTTGGTTACCTAATTCTTGATTTCCATTCTTTGTCCTGACTTTTTTTCCTTTGAGATACCTTCAACCTACTTGTCCTAGGCAAAAAAGATCAATAAGAAAAAATGTCATTTGCGATTTTTTTAATGACATTATTAAAATGCAGTTTAATAATACAGCACTCTGGGCTGATTGTGTAATGAGAAGGAGAGGAAAGCCTTTATTTCTTGCTCCTTGATTTGAATCCAAACCAGGTTGGTGTCCAATCCTCTGAGAAACCTATGGTGTCAGCCTCTACGCCCTGCTTTCTCCAAGGGATCTCTGTCCTCCCAGTTGTGGGTGTTTGATGTCTACCCACTTCAAGCCATACCCAGGCTCAACCCCATTCCCTGGTCTGAGAGTCAGCTTGGCCTCAGTCAGCAGGAGGCTTAGACTCAGGGAGATAGGATATACAGTGTTTACAGGCTCAGCATCTGCTGGGCCCGGCTGCTGATCCAGCTGTGACCACATGGCCCAAGCTCAAGGCTGCCCTTGTACCCTCATTCTCTCTCTGGTTCCCTGTATCCAGGCCAATTCCTCAATCCTCTGCTTGGTAGCCATTAGTTAGGTGCCAGCTATTTCATTGTCAATGTCCTCTCCTGGGTCCCTGTACCCCCAACCTGTGGCTTCCTCTGTGGCCTGAGGACAGAGCAAACTGGTATGAATAAGATCCCTGTGTATCTCCTACCCTCAGGTGATCTGGCACTCAGTTTCCCGTTGCTGGGCCTCTCACCTATTGTTGCTCCTTGAATGTCACCTTTCACCTGCCCACCTGGGCTGTTTCCATCACCTCCTATTGGTTTTGCCTCCATCCCCAGTGCCTGCTGTCCTGCCCTCCTACCTCCCACAGTGCCCTGTGGACACCATCCCCTGAACGACACCCAGCCACACCTACACCTAGCAGCCCACCTTCGTCTATCTCATCTTCCTGTGGTTGGATCTCCCATATATAGTGAAGATAAAAAATGGTCATTTGCAAGACTTTCCTCATTTGCTCTACGGCAGTATTTGCTAAAGTGTGGCGTCCATACCTCTGACGCCATCAGGGACGTCTATGGATGGGCATGTTTTGTAAAAAAGTTAATCACTTAATGTACATTATGAGCAAATATAGCTTGCTTTCTCCCTCCCTCCTTTCTTTCTTTCTTTTTCTTTCTTTCCTTCCTTCCTTCCTTTTCTTCTTTCTTTCTTTTTCTTTTCTCTTTCTTTCTCCCTTCCCTTCCCTTCCTTCCTTCCTCCCTTCCTTTCTCTTTTTCTCTCTTTCTCTCTCTCTTTCTATTTTTTTGGACAGAGTCTTGCTCTGTCACCAGGCTGGAGTGTAGTGGCATGATCTTGGCTCACTGCAACCTCCGCCTCCCAGGTTCAAGCAATTCTCCTACCTCAGCCTCCCGAGTAGCTGGGATCACAGGCATGTGCCGCCACTGTCAGCTAATTTTTGTATTTTTAGTAGAGACAGGGTTTCACCATGTTGGCCAGGATGGTCTCAATCTCCTGACCTCATGATCTGCCCACCTCAGCCTCCCAAAGTGCTGGGATTACAGGCATGAACCACCATGCCCAGCCAAAATATAGCTTTCAAAACAAACCAGCGAGAAAGGCATCAGCCCACTCTGGTTCAGAACTCAAACTCAGACTTCCTGGTTCAAAGCCTGGTTCTTCAGCAAGCAACTAAACGTCTCCATGCCTCAATTCCCTAATTTGTTAAATGGGCATGATAATAATGGTACCTACCTTATAGAATTCTTGGGAGGACAAAAATAAGTTCATGCACGTGAAGCCTTCAATAAGTTAAAACAAAGCATGAGGCATAGTAAGCATCTAATGAAATTTGCTTTATTACTTTGTGAATATATAGCTAATTGAAAAGAGGAGTGAGCTTTCTTAAATTAAAAAATGGGGCTGGGCATGATGGCTCATGCCTGTAATCCCAGCACTTTGGGAGGCCAAGGCCAAGAGTTTGAGACCAGCCTGGTCAACATAGTGAGACCCCATGTTGCTCAAAAAAAGAAAGCAGATAATAGTACAGTTGGTACTTAAACATTAAGAGATTGATAAATATACCCATTAGGGAAGGCTAAGCTGCTGTAACAAACAGATTGCTCAAATTCAGTAGCTTAATGTACAAGAAGTTTGTTATTTTCTTAACGGTATAGGATAAGTATTTCTGGTTAGCAAGTGGTTTTCCTCCATGCGGTATCTCAGGGCCCCAGGATCCCTTTGTCTTGTCATCATCATCTGCATGCTCAAGGCTGGGTTTCAACTTTCAGATTCTAGCACACAGAAAAGGGGAAAAGAAGAACTTGAAAGAGGCCTAGAGATATCTGAAAGCTTCTAACCCAGACAGCTCACATTTGACTATAACTTAGTTATACGTTCACTCCTAACAACAAGGGAGACTGGGAAAAGAAGTCCAGCATGTCCCAGGCTTGGATGCCCAGGTAGGTAACTCAATGTAAATGAATGAAGTTTGGGAAATACTGGTTTCGAAGTGTGTGGCAGGATTCTTCTTAGGGGCAGGGCCAAGGAGCAAGATAGCAGGAAAGGCTTCCCCATGACAGGCAAGGGCCGGTGAATTTTAGGCCCACTGATACTTAATATTGAATTTTACTTTTCCCCATTCTCCATTGTAATTCCCTGATACACTATGCTCTTACATAAAATCTGTTAACATACAACTTGCTTGGAGGTGCCTGGGGCAGGAAGAATGGAATTTGACAGAATAATCCCCACCGCAAAGATGTCATTACTGTAATACCCAAGAACCTATGAATATACAGCGTTAGCTTACATGGCAAAAGGGACTTTGCAGATGTGATTAAAACTAAAGACCATGAGATGGGAGATTATCCTAGATTATCCAGGTGGACCCAATCTAATCACACGAGCCTTCAGCAGTGGAGAATCTTTTCTGGTTGCGATCAGAGAACCAGAGACATGGCAGCGTGAGAAAATTACAGCCTGACATAGTTTGCTTTGAAGATGGAGAAAGGGATCATGAGCCAAGCACAGTGGGAAGCTTCAAGAAGCCAGAAAAGGGAAGAAAAGATTGTTCCCTGGAACTTCCAGAAAGGAGTGTAATTCTGACAACACCTTGATCCTAGCCCAATGCCATCTGTGTTGGATTTCTGACCTCCAAAACTGTCAGATAACAAATTTATGCAGTTTTAAGCCACTGAGTTGGTGGTAATTTTTCACAGGAACTACAGAGAACTAATATAGGAACCTACGTCCCTGGTTGAGAAGAAATGTTAGTGAGGACTGGGCTTGGTGGCTCATGCCTATAATCCCAGTGCTTTGGAAAGCCCAGGCTGGAGAATTACTTGAGGACAGGAGTTTCAGCCCAGCCTGGGCAACACAGCAAGAACCCATCTCTACAAAATAAATGAATAAATAAACAAATAAATAAATAATTAGCTGGGCATGGTGGCACATGCCTGTAGTCCCAGCTACTCGGGAGGCTGAGGCAGGAGGATTGCTTGAGTCCAGTGGGTCAAGGCTGCATAAGCTATGATCATACCACTGCATTCTAGCCTGGGTGAGAGAGGGAGACCCTGTCTCAAAAAAATGTTAATGAAGGGAGATGAAGACATGGACAAACGTTGACCAGGCGACCAAAAGTTCTATGGAGCCCAGCGTAGCAACCAGAGTTAGGTGGCTTCCAATCTGGATGAGCTAGATGAGCAACCCAGAGAATCTCTCCCTTGGAAGTACTTGGAGAGGGCACTGGACTTCCCGTAGCAGCTGAGATGGAGGATATTAAATGGAAGGGTAGTCCATGAGCCTGGGGAACTTGAGGATGATCCATTTACATGTTCTTGTCCATGAATTAAGTTAAAGATGGCCAAGGTAAAATCCCACAAACTCTTATTTATCCCAGAAATTCCACCTGTGCCATGAGAACTCCAGTAATCTTGCTCATTTCCAAAGCTCTTGCAGAATGCTATGGGCTATTCTGAGTGAGCTGTCACAATTATGCTTCCCTGGGTGTTTTCTCCAAACAAGTTGTCCCATTCAGCAAAAATAACTCAAGAAGCTGTAGTTTCAAAGACTACCTCCTGAGGCTTTGTGAAACCACCCAGGGTAGCTGGCCTTGAGGCCAAGTCACCACCCATTACAGAGAGGTAGTTCTCCCCTATCAACTAGCAAATATAGAATGAGAAAGGCATTGAGGGTAAACAAATATGCATTTATTACAACTTTGGTGTGTAGGGGATTGGATATCTGGTTGTGACAAAGGAAGTGAAATGGAGCAGAGATCCCCCTTTTTAGGGCCCTGCACTGTCCCCCTAGAAACCTGGACTCCACCCAGAAACCTTTTCAGAAATCTGGACCCGACCTGGGCCCCACCAAATGAATCCACTGACAAGCAGACTTCAGGTAAGAGGAAACTCAAGACTGAACTCTAACCACCATTCTTTTTTCTAAATTTCTTCCTGAGGGGCCTGAAGAAGGTCACGTCCATGAGCCAGAGCTAACGTTTTTTTTCTGCTGATCCCAAATTTTTGGACATAACTTGCTTTCTGAATCAATCACAAATCAGAAAGTCTTTGAATCTGCCTATAACCTGTAAGCCCTCACTTCAAGACATTCCACTCTTTTATACCAAAACCAATGTGTAAGCTCCAAGATTTTGTCTGTAGCTTCTGCTTTCCTGAAATTTACCCCACCTTTATTTTATTTTATTTTATTTTAGGAGACGGAGTTTCGCTCTTGTTGCCCAGGCTGGAGTGCAATGGTGCAATCTCGGCTCACTGCAACCTCCACCTCCTGAGTTTAAGTGATTCTCCTGCCTCAGCCTCCAGAGTAGCTGGGACTACAGGCACCCACCACCATGCCCGACTAATTTTTTTTTTTTTTCAGTAGAGATGGGGTTTCACCATGTTGTCCAGGCTGGTCGCAAACTCGTGACCTCAAGTGATCCACCCACCTCGTCCTCCCAAAGTGCTGGGATTACAGGAGTGAGCCACCGTGCCCAGCCAACCCATGCCTTTAAAAACCCTTACCTGTGAGCCATCGGGGAGGTCTGGTCTTAAACATGAGCTGCCCTGATTCTCCCTGCTTGATGCTGTGCAAATAAATGACTTCCCTTCCACTGCTGGAAAAACCTCCGTTGGAAGTCTGGACCTTACTGCATTGAGTTAGCAGACTCCCATTTAAGTTTTATAACAGAAGCTGTATCTAGAACACCCACAAGCAGAGTTCTAGACCTTCAAAAAGAGGATGGAATCAGTGGCTAAACAAATAAATGCCTCCAGCTCGTGACCCTGAACATCCATATTTATTCTTGTCAACTGAGAGCAACTTGCCAGGCAGGACCAGAATTGCATGGGGACTGAGTGCAGTCAGGGGGTGTGGGTGAGTATGGAGGGCCCTCCGTAGCTGTTCCCCTTGTGAGTGATGTTCCTTTGAGGTTTGAACCCTGGTCATCCCCTGTCGTTCCCAGATGCCCCACTCAGGCCTGAGTCCTGCTGAGCAGGGTCAGCCCGACACTGCATCTGTGTGGCCTGTGACAGTGACAGCTCAGTCTCTCGGCCTCTCCACACACTCACCCCAAAGCAAGCACTGATCCTATTAAGGGTTTATTCATAGCAACAACAGGAAATGGAGAGGCAGTGAAAAGTCAGTGAAAAGTCACCTCCTGTGTTCCTCCTTTTTTTTTTTCCACTTAGAATCCTTAAAGACAGGCAGTCTTCTGGTTCTGCAAACCTTTAATACATTTAGAAAAGATGCACAGATTGAGTAAAGTAGAGGTTTGCCCCTGAGAAGCACTGGAGTGAGACTCATCTACATTTCAGAAGATCTTTCTTTACTTTTCTTTTCTTTTTATGAGATCGAGCCTTGCTCTGTTGCCTAGGCTGGAATGCAGTGGCACAATCTTGGCTCACTGCAACCCCCACCTCCTGGGTTCAAGCAATTCTCCTGCCTCAGCCTCCTGAGTAGCTGAGACTACAGGTGCCCACCACCACACCCAGCTAAGTTTTGTATTTTTAGTAGAGATGGAGTTTCACCATGTTGTCCAGGCTGGTCTCAAACTCCTGGACTCCACCCGCCTTGGCTTCCCAAGGTGCTGGGATTACAGGTGTGACCACCGTGTCCGGCCTCAGAAGACCTTTTCTAGGCCTAGGCATTGCCAGGCGGGTGGGCCTTGGGAGGAGTGTCTGGGATGCTGAATGAAGATAGAGATGGGGACTGGGAGCAGAAAGGAGGGAAAGGGTGTTCCCCAAGGCAGCTGGTTGGATTAGATCCCCTGAAGTTCGATGACAGGACAACAGGACAGGCACAGAAGAGCCCATCCTTCAGGGGTAGGCCTCATTGTTTCTCCTAGCTACAATTTATTATTTATTTATTTATTTATTTATTTTGAGACGGAGTCTTGCTCTGTCACCCAGGCTGGAGTGCAGTGGCACAATCTTGGCTCGGCTCACTGCAAGCTCTGCCTCCCGGGTTCACGCCATTCTCCTGCCTCAGCCTCCTGAGTTGCTGGGACTACAGGCGCCCGCCACCACGCCCAGCTAATTTTTTGTATTTTTAGTAGAGGCGGGGTTTCACCATGTTAGCCAGGATGGTCTCGATCTCCTCACCTCCTGATCTGCCCGCCTCAGCCTCCCAAAGTGCTGGGATTACAGGCATGAGCCACCACACCCAGCCCTAGCTACAATTTAATAACTTTAACATTGTGATTTATTTACCATTTGTCTTTCCTGGTGGACAATAAGCCCCATGGGGGCAGGAAACATGTACCCACCCTGCCCTGCACAGAACAGCACATTGTAAGCCCTCATTAAGAGTTCAGTGGATGAATAGGCACTTAGTAGATTTTAGATACATTGTAGATGATTTCTAGACAAACAGTTGCACGTGTTAGGAGCTCTTTGATAGGGCTCTGCAGAGGAGTGGGATTTTAAACTGGGCCTTAAGAGGGTCTGGTTAAAGGGAATCCAACAGTAGAAAGGATGTATTTTAATGAAAATATAACCCCAGGGCTGCTATGCAACTTGGCTAGTAGGCTTCAATTGCTTTTTCATGGTGGATCTTATCAGGAAAAGATGTGAAACATGCATACCTGTTACGTGTATATTTATTTAAAAATTATTTACATGCATGACTGCTTGTATTAGTTGCATATACTAGAAGACAGAAGCTCCAGTATTTTCTTCCTGTATCCCAGTGGGTTGTCTTATACCACACTTTTTTTTTTTTTTTTTTTTTTTTTTTGAGACAGAGTCTTGCTCTGTCGCCCAGGAGGGCAGCGGAGCAATCTCAGCTCACTGCAGCCTCTGCCTCCCTGAGTTCAAGTGATTCTCCTGCTTAGCATCCTGAGTAGCTGAGACTACAGGTGTGCACCACCACATCCTGCTCATTTTTTGTACGTTTTCAGTAGAGATGTGGTTCACCATGTTGGCCAGGGTGGTCTCAAACTCCTGACCTCAAGAGATCCGCCCGCCTTGGCCTCCCAAAATGCTGGGATTACAGGCATGAGCCACTGTGCCCGGCCTTGTACCTACACTTTGCAAGCCACTCGTGCTGGCTGATGACATCTTGGTCAGAGAAAGTGACCTGGGGTACAGAGGGTATGGCCTAAGTCTCAAAGACAAGTGGATTCTGATGCTTGTTTTCACCAACTACTGGCCTTTCTCAGTTGCAGTACTTTTTTTTTCTTTTTTAGAGTGAGTGTCTCACTCTGTTGCCCAGGCTGGAGTGCAGTGGTGCAATCATAGCTCACTACAGCCTTAAACTCTTGGTCTCAAGCGATCATTCTGCCTCAGCCTCCAAGCAGCTGAGATTACAGGAGTGTGCCACTATGCCCGGCTAAAGTTTTTATTTTTATTTTTGCAGAGATGGGGTCTTGCTATGTTGCTCAGTCTGGTCTTTTTTTTTTAATTTTTTCTTTTTTTGAGGAAGAGTCTTGCTCTGTCTCCCAGGCTGGAGTGCAGTGGCAAGATCTTGGCTCACCTCTGAATCCTGGGTTCAAGCAATTCTCCTGCCTCAGCCTCCTATGTAGCTGGGACTACAGGTATGTGCCACCATGCCTGGCTAATTTTCTGTATTTTTAGTAGAGATGGGGTTTCACCATGTTGGGCAGGCTGGTCTCGAACTCCTGACCTCAAGTGATCCGCCTACTTTGGCCTCCCAAAGTGCTGGGATTACAGGCATGAGCCACCGCATTCAGCCTCAGACTGGTCTTGAATTTCCACCCTCAATAGATTCTCCCGCCTCAGCCTCCCAAAGTGCTTAGACTGCAGGCATGAGCCACTATGCCTGGCCAATTGTAGTAATTTTAATAGTTAACTATTGTAACTATCGTAGTATTGTAGCCAATTGTAGTAATTAATAGTTAATAACAACATTAACTATTAGGTTGGTGCAACAGTAATTGTGGCTTTTGCCATTAAAAGTGATGACAAAAACCGCAATTACTGTTGCACCAACGTAATAATACTTATTGAGTGCAGAAAGGCTGAAATTCTAACAGACAATGGCTAGGCCATATGTGACAATAGAACTCTGACCGGAAGACCGGGAATGGTGGCTCACGCTTGTATTCCCAGCACGTTGGGAGGCCGAGGTGGGTGGATCTCTTGGGTCCAGGAGTTTGAGGCCAGCCTGGGCAACACAGGGAAACCCACCTCTACTAAAAATACAAAAATTAGCTGGGCACAGTGGTGTGCACCTGTGGTCCTAGCTACTCGGGAGGCTGAGGTGGGAGATCCCTTGAGCCTAGGAGGTTGAGGCTACAGTCAGCCGAGATTGTGCTACTGCACTCCAGCCTGGGCAACAGAGTAAGACCCCGTCTCAAAAAAAAAGAAAAGAACTCTGACCCGAAACCTCTGCCGCAAGTGGCTCAACATGGCCAGGACATGGCTGCCAGCTTCTCAGATTTTTGCCCAATTTTCAATTTTGAACCAATCAAAGAAAGTGAAATATGTCCTCCTCACTGATCACATGGAAACCCTGCTTCCAAGTTAGCCCACCTCCTGCTTCCCCAGACCAGCGGCCTTCAGTCAGGGTGCACTTGTCCCTTTCACGCCCCAGAAGCTTTTATTTTTCTTTTCTTTCTTTCTTTTTTTTTTTTTTTTTTTTGAGACGGAATCTCACTCTGTCGCCCAGGCTGGAATGCAGTAGGGCGATCTTGGCTCACCGCAACCTCTGTCTCCCGGGTTCAAGTAATTCTTTTGCTTCAGCTTCCCTAGTAGCTGGGAGGTGCCCCACCACGCCCAGCTAATTTTTGCATTTTTAGCAGAGACAAGATTTCACCATGTTAGCCAGACTGGTCTCGAACTCCTGACCTCAGGTGATCTGCCCACCTTGGCCTCTCAAAGTGCTGGGATTTCAGGCGTGAGCCACCTCGCTCAGCCCCTAGAAGCTTTTCTTTTCTTTCCTCTGCCTGCCTTTGAGTTTCTACCACATGCAAGGAATGATGGCTGACTCCCTTGCAATAGCAAGCTCAGAATAGACAGCCTTTGCTTGTCCTCACTTGAGTGGTCTTTGTTTATTTCCATGGTGCTTATTAGATGCCTAGCACTGAGCTAAGCAATTTACACATATTAGCTCATTTATGCTTGCAACTTCAAGAGGTAATATTATGGATATTATTCCTGTTTGACAGCTAGAAAAATAAAAACGGGTAATGCCCAGAGAAGTGAGGTAATTTGCTCAAGGTCACACAGCAGATTCAATGGTGAGGCTAGGCTGATGCATGTACAATGCCTGACACACAATACCTAGGCACTGAGCACAGTCAGCACAGCTTGGTCTCTCCCTGTTTACTTATCTCCCGTGTAAGCTCCCCACCACTGCTACACTGTGAATTGTTGAAGCGGGGAGGTAGATTCATGTCTTTTTGTTTCCTCCTTTAAAAAATCTGTAGCTGGGTGCGGTGGCTCACTCCTGTAATCCCAGCACTTTGGGAGGCTGAGGTGGGCAAATCACCTGAGGTCAGGAGTTCAAGACCAGCCTGACCAACATGGAGAAACCCTGTCTCTACTAAAAAAAATACAAAAATTAGCCTGGTGTGGTGGCATGTGCCTGTAATCTCAGCCACTCGGGATGCTGAGACAGAAGAATCGCTTGAACCTGGGAGGCGGAGGTTGTGGTGAGCCGAGATCATGCCATTGCACTCCAGCCTGGGCGACAAGAGAGAAACTCCGTCTAAAAAACAAAACAAAACAAAATAAAAAACACCCTGCAGGTAGGAGGCCATAATCCTAAGAGGATTAACGCAGGAACAGAAAACCAATTACTGCATGTTTTCACTTATAAGCGGGCGCTAGACACTGAGTATGTGTGGACATCAAGATGGGGACAATGGACACTGGGGCTACTACAAGGGGGGTGGGGGGGAAATGGATTGAAAAACTACCAGCCGGGCACAGTGGCTCACTCTTGTAATCTCAGCACTTTGGGAGGCCGAGGCAGGCAGATCACCTGAGGTCAGAAGTTCGAGACCTTCCTGGCCAACATGGCGAAACCCCATCTCTATTAAAAATGCAAAAATTAGCCAGGCGTGGTGGCCCTGCCTGTAATCCCAGCTACTTGGGAGGCTGAGGCAGGAGAATCGGTTGAACCCAGGAGGTGGAGGTTGCAGTGAACCCAGATCGTGCCACTGCACTCCAGCCTGGGCAACAGCAAGACTCCTCTCAAAAAAAAAAGAAAGAAAGAAAGAAAGAAAACTACCTATTGGTTCTATTGGTTACTATGCTCATTAGTACCTGGGTGACAGAATCCGTACCCCAAACCTTAGCATCACACAATATACTCATGTAACAAACCTGCACGTATACCCTCTGTATCTAAAATGAAAGTTGAAATTATAACAACCAAAACTCCAGTATCTTTTGCAATGCTCAGGGTTCTATGAGAGTGAAGGCTTTGCCTCGCCAATTCTATCAAGAGTAAATGAGTTGGCCAAACCTCTGTAGAGAGATGAGTCCCTGGTTTCCCTTGGCGAAACTCCAAGTATTTTAACTCCTGTAATGGACTCAGATGAGATGCGATACATTTTTAACAGACAAACAAAGGGGACAGAGTCATGTCAAAGGCATAAGCTATTTGAACCATGGTTGAGTGAAAAATGTATTTGAAATAAAAAATCCTTGCACAGAAATACCATTGGTATCTTTCCTTTCAGTTTGCTCAACCAACCAACCAAAGAAACTCTTTTGATAAAGCTTTTGTAGTTAAACTGAGTTTTATGACTGGGAACGGTTTTGGGTGCCATCCAAGATAAATTTCTTCTTTTAAAGTCAAGAACAGATTTATTCTTTGGTGATCGAAATGAGACTGGAACCCAGACCTTATGGCAAGCAGACCACACAGCCACTGAAGTGTAGTTTTGTTGGTTTCAGAAGCAGCTGGTATATAATAAACGTTTAGTTGATTATGTTTTTGCATATATAATGTGCTAGGCAGGTCCTTAAACTTTTAGGGTCATTGACTATGTTGAGAATCTGATGAAACTTACAGGTCTTTTCCCCAGAAAAATGTCTATGTAACATGCAGATACATTTTTTCATCTGATTGAGAGCTATTCATGAACTCCTGAAGTCTAGCTAGGGTGTCTCTAGGGAGAGGAGCTGGCTAGGGACATGGAATAGTGCTTTTGAGTAGAATCGAAGGCCCACGTAAGGTTAGACACCACCAATTGGAAATGCCTGCAGGCTTTGAGATGATGTGGTTTTTCCCTGGGTACACTTGCTCTTGCCTTTGTCCTTGGGTTGAGAAAGAAGAAGGTGAAATTGATTCAGAGTTGGGGATTGCTAGGCTGGGGCAGTGGAAAAATATGATATACATGTGCATGATCCTTAATAGCAGGCGCTATTAGGAATGTGTTTGAAATAAATGAGTAACCATGAACTCCAGGAAGAGGAGGGAAGGAACTCCAGAGGGGATAGAGAGGCATGGACACCTGGGAAGGAGAAGGAAGTTGTTGGCTGGAGAATATGTTTGTTTGGAGTTGAGAATGGGAGAGGTAAAAAGCTAGGGAACAGTAATAACAGGCCGGGATTTTAGTGCAGGATTGCAGGAGTGGAAGGCTCCTCTGTGAATACAGGGTTCAGGATGAGGCCATGACAGTGGGTCACTCATTGAGTAGTGTCCAGTGTCATTTTTGAACACAGAAGCTGCCCAGAATGCGTGCAGGAGCTGAGAGGAGGCTCCTGGAGGATGCATGATAAAGCCAAAAGTTAATTTGCATCAGGGACCTCTCTGGCTTTAGAGAAAGCACAAAAATCTCTCTGAAATTGAAATTTGCCTGGAAACTTCTCGATTACTCTGAGGCTGTTTCCTCTACTTTGTTTCCTGTCTCCCACTCCCAAATACGCACACACTTGAGAGTCAGCCTCAAGCACATACTTAGAGCCACTTACTGCTGCTCGGGCACCCTAGCCCAATGCCTCAGCCTCCCTGGCTTCAGTCCTGCGGCTGAGTGAATGCTCAAAAATTATTTTTGCAGAAGCTTCCATTGATTGTGCTAGCTCCATCTGTAGTGTGGTTATAATAACACCCAACTCAACTGGATACTCCATGAGATGCTCAGTAACCCAAGTTTCTTCCCACACAGCCTCTCTCTTGCCTAACATGTGTGGCTAAAAATCATCCCTTGTGCCTTTTTAACTGTTTTGTGTCCACTTTCAGGTAGATTATACAAAGCATGCGCCCTGAGGACCCGATTGCACCCAGGCAGAGAATTCCAAGAGAATGAAATAAAAAGACTATTTTTTTGCATATACATTTCTATGTTAAAAATCAAAACTTAAAATAATACACAGGCAAAAACAAAACAAGAAACCAAGCCCCGGAAAAAACCAAAACAACCGCAAAAACAAAAACAAAAACTTTAATGAGATCAAAATGATGAGGGGAAAACGACCAGCTCCATTTAGCTCTGCTGCCTGATTTTTATTAGTTGGCGGCCTGATTTCTATTTTGGACCCAAGGAATTAAATGGATCAACGGGGGGGGGGGGGCGTTGAATTCCAGTATTTCGAGTTCCTGGGTTTTGGGAAGAGGAAGAGGTAGTGGAAAACCAGGAGCCAAATGAATATGCTTCTTATAATAAAATTTGAACAGAGCACTGGGTGGGCCTAGAAGCAGTGAATGGGTAGGTTAGAATTCTCGCACGCAGAGAACCCCCTCAAGCCCGCTCACGCCCGGCCTGGCTCCGAAAGTCTCAGAATCCGAGCCTCCAGGCCAGATTTTCCCTCTAGCCATTCCTGGCCACGCAGCACGGAGCCGCGAGCACACAGAAAAGGATGTCTTCATCGCCAACCGGGATGGAACGAACCCGCCCGCTCGGGGAGTACTGAGAACTAAAGGGTCCCTCCAGCGCCGGCCGCAGCCAGCATGCCTTGACTGCCTCCATCCCGCGCGGTCCCCACTCTCCAGAAGCCCCCGCCCTGCCCGGGTGCGCGCGCACGAGTCGGCGAGACGGGGAGCTGTGCGCTCGGCAGCCTGCGGGAGGCGGCGGCGGCCGACAGCCTCTCGGGGACAGGGTGGCGAGGAGCGGCGGAGGAGGAGCTGGCGCCGCCGCCGCTCCCCTCGGACCGCGCCCCGCCCTCCGCCGCCACCTGCGCGTCCCCTCCGGTCTCCTCAGCTCCGGGGCTGTGTGGCTCTCGGTGCCGCAGCGGCGGTGTCACCGCGTCCGCCAATTGGGAGACTCGGCGTTTGGCTCCCGGGGGCGCGGGACGAGCCGCGCGGCCGGATCTGGCGAGCGGAGGGTGATTCGGCGCGCGTACCTCCCCGCTGCGCTGCCCGCGACGTTTTGGGAGGGGGTAGAGAACTGCTGTGACTTTTGAGGTCCGACTCCTTCCGGCCAGCCTCGCGACGCGCCAGCTCCGAGACAGGCCGGTGTGCCCTGAAGGCCCCGAAGGCTCTCGGCGCGGTTTGGGGGCTTGGAACGTGTCCGGGAGCCGGCGGCGCTGTGCGCGCTGGTGAGTTTGCCGGCGGGGTGGGGTGGACCCCGCGCGGGGGGCGGAGAGGACGTAGCGCTCGGCCCGGCGCCCGCCCCCTAGTGCTGCCCCCACTTTGAGAGTAATTGAGACTTGAGGGTGACTGCGGAGCCTGGAGGATGCGGGCGCCCCGAGCGGGCTTCCCCTCTGCCCGGAGCGATGGAGCGGGTCGGTGAGCGGAACAAAGGCGCCCGCCCGGGGGAGCGGGTCTTCCGCTGAAGAGCGCGGGTGGCGCGCCGCGACGGCCGCCTGCGGGCCAGGGTGGAGGCTGTGCGGCCCCAGGCGCGGCGCGCTCCGCCGTGGGCGGGCGGCGATCCCTGAGCCCGGCACCTGCGCGCCGCTCCCTCTGCGCCTCCCGGGCAGCCCCGCCTGCCGGCCTCGGAGTCCGCGGCGCCGGCGGCTAGAGGTCCAGAGGCGAACCACTTGCTGGTGCAGAAGAGAAACCCCCAAGTTCCTGGCCTTTCGCGGAGACGCCTGGAAGGGGTCGTGCGCCGTGGAATGATCAGGCGTCTCGGGGAGCACTTCTGCAGAGCGAGGACTTCCATGTGAGCGATTCCGTTCTCCCCACCACCAACCCGACCTCCCAGCCGTCTCCGCCGCCCGAGCATCCTTGAGGTGGGACGAGCAGGGGCTTGGATCCCTGCCGGCCGTCTGGTGTGTGAGGCTTGCACGGCCCCTGGCTGCCCCGCGCCTCGCCGGAGCCCGAGGGGGCGCGGGTCCGGGGCGAGGGCCGGCCGGGCTGTTTGATGGCTTCACTGAGAAGAGTCAAAGTGCTGTTGGTGTTGAACTTGATCGCGGTAGCTGGCTTCGTGCTCTTCCTGGCCAAGTGCCGGCCCATCGCGGTGCGCAGCGGAGACGCCTTCCACGAGATCCGGCCGCGCGCCGAGGTGGCCAACCTCAGCGCGCACAGCGCCAGCCCCATCCAGGATGCGGTCTTGAAGCGCCTGTCGCTGCTGGAGGACATCGTGTACCGGCAGCTGAATGGTAAGGACGCACGCCGGCGCCTCCGGGGCTCGGCGCGGACGGGCCAGGCACAGGGTGAGCCCCAGGGTCCCTGCGCGCTGCGTCCTGTGCCTGGGAGCCGGCACATCCTGGCTCCCGCGCGCTCCTTCTTACCCTTCCTGCCCCGTTTCGGGCAGATGGCCGGGGCTGCTGGAAAGAACAACTTGCCTGATTCTTTTCTGTGCCCCACCTGCAAATTTGGTTTTATCCTGGAAACATGTCAGTACAGTTGGCTCCCGGTCCCCGCGTGCGGACTGGAAATCATTCCCTGGCGACTCCAGCCCGAGCGCAGAAACTAGTGGAGCGGCCAAATGGGACTGGAGGCGCGCGGGCAGACGTGTAGGAGGAAAATAGTGTTAGAGCCCAGCATTTGGTGGGGTACCAGTAGGGAGCCTGGGAGATTGGAGGGCTTAGATGTCTGCAGACAAAGTCAAGGCCCCAGGTCGCGGAGCTAATGCGCTTAGGTAGTATATGGGAGGAATATGTCATCTGTCTATGAGGCGAGCTGCTCAGCTAAGAATGAGGACTCCTCCCTTCCTGCCGCCTGTGTTTCTCCTTGGGGGCTGCGGAGGGGCGATTGTTAAAGCTCAGGGTGGGCCTGCGAAGTTTCCAGAATGTAGCAAAGAGAGATGTGGCATCCCATTAGTGACAATTGTCAGAATCTGTCCCATCTAAAATGTTGTGCTCAGTACTTCAGGAGAAGAGGGAGACTTTTTATGTGCTCTCGTCACACCTGGGCCAGGTCATTGGACACTAGCTGTCCCCAACCTCAGAGTGAGTGTTACCTACCTGAGTACAGGCAGGTTTCCAGGATGCGTGGGGTTATCCAAGGCAGATACGGACTTAGGTACAGACTACCTCCTCCCTTTCTGAGCTTGTAACTCATGTTCTCAAACGAACTGCAGATAATCAGGAAGATCGTGATAATAATAACTGATGGAATTCTTGCTCTGTGCCAGATGCGTGCAAAGACATTACAAGTACATTATCTCACTGTGTGTTCACATCTGTCCAGCGAGGCTCCACCCATCCCCAGAGGGGAAATGAGAAGACTAAGCGAGGGGAGGTTAACTAAGTTGCCCTGTGTTAAATAAGATATAACTGCGCCTCAAACCTCTGTAATCGGAATAATAATAGAGTTTGGAATCAGAACCCTGTGTCTGGTTGACCACAGAGCCTGTGCGCTTGACCTCTTAGGCACAAACTTCTATCCATGGTTTTCCCCTAAGTGAAAGGAGTATTAGGTTTGTTGAAAACAGAAATATGTGGAATTGCAAATACAGACATATACCTTCTCACATTGGAGGATCTCAACTGTCTTCACTGTGGTGGCAAGGGGCAGGGAGAAGGAGGATGGCAAATGGTTCTTTTCAGGCTCACCAAAGATCCCTGCTGGGTACTGGGGGAGGGATGGGATGGAGGGAGAGGGGTGGTCAGATCTCTGAGCAGGTGAAAGGAAGCTGCGGTCTTCTCGAAGCCATTTGACAGATATCCAGGGGATGCCTTGAACTTGCAGGGTATATGGGCTGACTGTCAGGGTAGCCCACGGAAGTAATGCAGAAGCTCTTCTCTCAGATGTCAGAAATATGGCACAGAATGCGACAAAAACCCATAGTTCATTTCTGTAGGAATCAGAAACTTACGGGGTGGCCTTATAATTTGGGATAGATTCCTGCCGTAGACATATCCATAGGAACTTCAAAGGATAACCTGGTTTCCCTCATCAGGCTTTTCTCAGGGACACAGGTTATTTTAGTATCAGTTTCTTTGTTTTATGTTTTTTTTTTTTTCTTTTTTTTTTGAGACAGGGTCTTCTCGCTCTGTCACCCTGGCTGGAGTGCAGTGGTGCAATCATAGCTCACTGAAGCTTCAAACTCCTGGGCTCAAGTCATTCTCTGGCCTCAGCCTCCCAAGTAGCTGGGTCTACAAGTGTGCATCACCATGCCCTGCTAATTTTTTAATTTTTTGTAGACACAGGGTCTTGCTAGGTTGTCCGGGCTGGTCTCGAATTCCTGGCTTCAAGCAATCCTCCTGCCTGGGCCTCCCAAAGTGTTGGGATGACAGGCGTGAGCCACCATGCCTGGCCCCAGTATTAGTTTCAATTAGGAGCATTAAATATTATATAGCTGTACCCTAACTTCCCTCATAGGAATAATAAAATTCTATAATAATAACTGATGGAATTCTTGCTGTGTGCCAAATGTGTGCAGAGACATTACAAGTGCATTATCTCACTGTATGTTCACATCTGTCCAGAGAGGCTCCACCCATCCCCAGTTGAGAAATGAGAAAACTAGGTGAAGGGAGGTTAGGAGGCTACTTTCTACTTGCCACAGACATACGTGAACCCACTGAATCTTTACAATGACTTGCGAGATGGGTGCTCTGACACCCGCCTGAACAACTTGCTCACAGTCACCCAGCTAGTGAGTGTCAGAGCTGGGAATCGAACCTGGAATGTCAGGCTCCAGAATGGAGGTTCTTAGCTCCTGCACCAGTGTCTTGATCTTAAGCATGTGCATCAGAATCACTGAAGAGCCCTTTAAGACAGATTTCTGGGCCTCCCGCCCAGGTCTCAGGTGAAGCCTGAGAATTTGCCTCTCTAACAAACTTGGGACAGGGCCCTCGACCCACTGCCCGACACTCTGCTGCCTACATCAAGCAGAGTAAAGGTAGAAAACCCATCCAACCTCCAAAGCCAGCTCATTTTGGGGACTTAAGCTGAGAGCTTGCTTCAGATCAACTGGCGTCTGGCTTCCTTCTCTGTGGCCTTCTGCCCTGTAAACAGTTCCCGGACTGGTGGAGTCGGGTGCTGTGGGGTGGGAAGGCTGAGTTTTCCTGACTTGCAAGTTGGCAGCAAGGCCAAGTTGAGAGCTTTTCCTGGGCAAGCTAAGAATGCAAGCTGCGACTAGGCAGATGTTATCATCCTGACTGCCTAGTGTCATTTGCAGTGACATGAAGCCTGCAGAAAAAGAGCAGGGAAAAATTGTGAAATATAGGGGGCTCTTCCTCTCTCTCCACCTGGCCCCTCAAGCACCTTCATCCTCTGCCGGTGCTTGTTTTGGGTAATGTGTGTCCCATCTGTTGATGCCCTCTGCCTGCTGCAGTGGGAGGCTGCTCCGAGAAGGCAAAGGGCTCCTAGTGCCTGGGGAGACACGTGCTTTCTTGCTCTGCAGCCGGTCTTCATTCATTGCTCCCGAGGGTGGAGAAGGAAACCTTGACCTTAATGTTCTTTATTCCCTTGGAATTAATGGAGAGGCTGCTAGAGCCAGTGCACTGTGCATGTAAGAGGGCCAAAGCCACTTGGTACAGAGTGGGAGCCAGGCATTTTAAAGGTTGCTCAAGTTTCTTAAATCTTTCCTGTGAACTCCTGTGAAGTCCAAGCAGGTGGGATTTATGGAGGGCTCTACCTCCTCCTGGCTTCCTCTTCTTTTTTTTGAGATGGAGTCTCGCTGTGTCGCCAGGCTGGAGTGCAGTGGTGCGATCTCCGCTCGCTGCAGTCTCCACTTCCTGGGTTCAAGTGACTTTCCTGCCTCAGCTCCCGAGTAGCTGGGACTACAGGCACCCGCCACCATGCCCGGCTAATTTTTGTGTTTGTAGTAGAGACGGGGTTTTGCCATGTTGGTCAGGCTGGTGTTGAGTTCCTGACCTCAAGTGATCCGCCTATTTCGGCCTCCCAAAGTGCTGGGATTACAGGTGTAAGCCACTGTGCCCTGCCTGTAGGCTTCTTTTTTTTGAGTCAGAGTCTCACTCTGTCACTCAGGCTGGAGTGCAGTGATGCAATTATAGCTCATTGCAACCTCTACTTCCCGGGCTCAAGTGATCCTCCCACCTCAGCCTCCTTAGTAGCAGGGACTACAAGTACATGCCACCATGCCTAGCTAATTTTTGTATTTTTTGTAGAGATGGGGTTCTGCCATGTTGCCAGGGCTGGTTTCAAGTGATCCCCACCCCCACCCCCTTTTCACCCCCCTTTCACCCCACGCCCCACCCCCGGCCTTGGCCTCCCAAAGTGCTGGGATTAGAGGTGTGAGCCACAGCGCCTTGATAGGCCTTTTAAGGGCTGGAATCATGTTTTTGACTTTTTTTTTTTTTTTTTGAGACGGAGTCTCGCTCTGTCTCCCAGGCTGGAGCGCAGTGGCGCGATCTCGGCTCACTGCAAGCTCCGCCTCCCAGGTTCACGCCATTCTCCTGCCTCAGCCTCCCGAGTAGCTGGGACTACAGGCGCCCGCCACCACGCCCAGCTAATTTTTTGTATTTTTAGTAGAGACGGGGTTTCACCGTGTTCGCCAGGATGGTCTCGATCTCCTGACCTCGTGATCCGCCCGCCTCGGCCTCTCAAGGTGCTGGGATTACAGGCGTGAGCCACCGCGCCCGGCCATTTTGGACTTTTAATACCACCCCCATCCCTCAGCACACCACAGCCCCTTGCACTTAATGGGGCACTTAAGGTTTATTGGTTGATCAAGTTGTTGGGAGCTAGTTTGAGGAGGTAAATGATGGCCAGATAGGAAATAACCTCCAGGCTGTAAAGTCTGGGTTGTGTTGGATGGATGTGGAGAGGGGTGGGGGCTGGGAGGACTCAGCTAGAGAGACAGTGTGAGGAAGCCATCTTGCCTGCGCCATCTTGAGGCTAGTCTTCACCTTCCTGGCTGAAGGGAACGAGATCCTTCGAGGCCCTCGGAAGTGACCCAGGTTAGGAATAGGCAAATTTCAGCGTGTTTTCGTTAAATGTATGATTTCATAACATGAATATGGCTTTATAGTTAAGCCTTGAAACAATGCAGAGATTAGGGATGCCAACACTTGCACAGTCAAAAATCCAAGTATAATTTTTGACTCCCCCAAAACTTAACTGTTAATAGCCTGCTCTTGACCAGAAGGCTTACTGGTAACATAAGCAGTTGATTAACACTTATTTTCTATCTTGTGTGTATTATACACTATATTGTTATAAAAAGTAAGCTAAAGCAAAGGAAATGTTATTAAGAAAATTGTATGGGCTGGGCGCATTGCCTCATGCCTGTAATCCCTGTACTATGGGAAGCTGAGGTGAGAAGATCAGTTGAGGCCAGGAATTTTAGACCAACCTGGGCAACACAGCAAGACCTCATCTTTACAAAAATCAGCTGGGCATGGTGGTGCACACCTGTGGTCCCAGCTCTTCAGGAGGCTGAGGTGGGAGGATGTTTTGAGCCTAGGAGTTCGAGGCTACAGTGAGCTATGGTTGTGCCACTGCTCTCCAGCCTTCTGGCTCAAAAGAAAAAAAAAATCATGTGGAAGAGAAAATATATTTACTATTAATTGAGTAGAAGTGGATTGTTGTAAAGGTGTTCATCCTGATCATCTTCACATTGAGTAGGTGAGGAGGAGGAGGAAGGGTTGGTCTTGCTGTC
Source organism: Pan paniscus (assembly GCF_029289425.2). Taxonomy (NCBI): domain Eukaryota; kingdom Metazoa; phylum Chordata; class Mammalia; order Primates; family Hominidae; genus Pan; species Pan paniscus. The sequence goes on along the minus strand of NC_073255.2, from coordinate 84,763,799 downwards.
TCAGGGGTGGCAGAGGAAGAAAAAAATCTATGTACAGGTGGACCCACGCAGTTCAGACCCTTGTTGTTCAAGGGGTCAACAGCATATTCTTTTTTTGTATATAAAATTAATTCATATTTATTGTAGAAAATATGGAAAATCTAAAACAATTATACAGGAGACAATACCATGTTAAAAAAATTTTACATGATTGCCTGTAGGCTTTGTACAAGCATTAGCAAAGTGGACCTGGTGGTCGGGCACAGTGGCTCACGCCTGTAATCCCAGCACTTTGGGAGGCCGAGGTGGGTGGATCACTTGGGCCCAGGAGTTCCAGACCAGTCTGGCCAACATAGCGAAACCCTGTCTCTACAAAAAAATACAAAAAGTAGCAGGGCGTGGTGGCTGGTGCCTGTAATCCCAGCTACTCTGGAGGCTGAGGCAGGAGAATCACTTGAACCTGGGAGGCGGAGGTTGCAGTGAGCTGAGATTGCACCACTGCACTCCAGCCTGGGCGACGGAGCAAGATTTGGTCTCAAATAAATAAATAAAATAAAAAAGAAAGTGGACCTAGAGACAGACGGATTTCTTGTTAGAATTCTTCTTTATGTGATTTTTGGCTTTCTATCATGTTTCTGTCACTTTCTGAGGAAGTTACTTATTTCTCTCATTTTAGAGGTGAGAAAGGTGAGAAACAGAGATACTATGTGACTTTTCCAGGGTGACACAGCTAGGGAAGGGCAGAGCCAGGTTCAGGAATACCAGGGTACTTCCACCCAGGAGTCCAGCACTTTCCTAATAAGTAAGGGGAAAGAGATGGAGGGGTCTGGAGCTTCACTTGCCCCTCGCAGGCTCAAAGCCTTAGAGACACCCTCTCCTCTCCTCAGAGTCCCCACGCAGGACGCACAGCAGAGCTGTATCCCTGTGAGCCCAGGGCAGCTCTGTCATAAGAAGAAATGCAATCGATTCAACTTAGTTACCAAATTTAGATTTCAGAAGGATAGTGAATAGAAGTGGAGTTGCTTAAAGAAATTGAAAATCTTTGTAGAAATGGAGAGAAGTCAAAATTACCTCTTCCAGTCCTGCCCCCAAGCCACTCAGGCACTTGAAGTTGGAGTCTGAGTGATAGGAAACCAAGACGCTCCTATATAGCCCCAGCACACCACAACCCACCCAACAGAACTCCCTAGGCAAGGAGAGTGATTTGGTGGCACAGAGAGAGGAAGAGATTTGCTCTCACAGGTCTCCAAGGTGGAGTCACAAACAGAGGAATGGTGGCCGGGCACGGTGGCTCAAGCCTGTAATCCCAGCACTTTGGGAGGCTGTGGCGGGCAGATCACTTGAGGTCAGGAGTTCCAGACCAGCCTGGCCAACATGGTGAAACCCCGTCTCTACTAAAAATACACAAATTAGCCAGGCGTGGTGACGGGCATCTGTAATCCCAGCTACTCAAGAGGTTGAGGCAAGATAATTTGCTTGAACCTGGAAGGCAGAGGCTGCAGTGAGCAGAGATCGCGCCCCTGCACTCCAGCCAGGGAGACAGAGCGAGACTCTGTCTTAAAAATAAACAAACAAACACACACCAAAACCAAAAACAAAAAGAGAGGGATGGCATTTGGAAAGCATCTCTGTTCATTAATGCCAGAGGTGGTCTGGTGTTATATTTCTTCTTTCTTGCAGCCCACAGATGCTGGACGGTACCACCATTTCCTGCAGGAAGGAGCGAAGGGAGAGGGCACATGTGCATATTAAAATCAGTTGCTGCAGGGAACATCAGAAGGAAACCAGGGCAGTTCAAGCCTTCATTTGCTGCACGCAGACATTCCACAGGGATTGAGGACAGGCCGGGCCCTGGGTTATGGAAGGCTTGGTCCTAGGACCAGGGCCAGGGTGCTGGAGGACACCCACTCCCTTTACCTCCAAGGACTCATGGTGTCTGGTTGCAGTTGGCCCCTCCTGAAGAAATAGGGAGTCCTGTTCTTGGACAGCCCTCAGATGCAGGCACATCTGTGTTGGCAGGTGAGTGTGGTGGGCACCCTGCCAGTGGGGGCAGCTGCCACCTGCCCAGCCCAGAGGTAGCAGGAGAGGCAGCCAGTGTCATTCTTGCTGAAGAAACCCAACCCCCCTGACCTTTGCTAGTTGCCAAATCTGGAGTGTCCTTTGTGGAAAGGAAGAAAGCTCGGTAATTACTTAGAGCTAAGAGTGACCACAGGAAGTTGGAACATGAGCACACCCAAGCCCAAGGCCAGCGAAGAAACAACCTACGATTAGATGACCTGCGAGTCTTTAAGAATATATAAGAAGAACCAGGCACAGTGGCTCACGCCTGTAATCCCAGCTATTTGGGAGGCTGAGGTGGAAGGATGGCTTGAGACCAGGAGTTTGAGACTAGCTTGGGCAACATAGCAAGACCTTCTCTCTACAAAAAATAAAAAATTAGCCAGACATTGTGGTGCATGCCCATGGTCCCAGCTACTCGAGAGGCTGAGGTGGGAGGAACGCTTGAGCCTAAGAGTTCGAGGCTTCAGTGAGCCATGATTGCATCGCTGCACTCCATCCATCCTGGGCGACAGAGCAAGACCCAAACTCTAAAAAAAACCCCCAAACCAGTGTATTAAAAGGACACTCAGGGCCAGGCATGGTGACTCAGGGCCAGGCGTGGTGACTCACGCCTGTAATCCTAGCACTTTGGGAGGCCGGGGCAGGTGGATCATGAGATCAGGAGTTCAAGACCAGCCTGGCCAACATGGCGAAACCCCATCTCTACTAAAAATACAAAAAATAGCCAGGCATGGTGGCAAGCGCCTGTAATCCCAGCTACTCGGGGGGCTGAGGCAGGAGAATCACTTGAAACTGAGAGGCGGAGGTTGCAGTGAACCAAGATTGTGCCATTGCACCGTAGCCTGGGAGTCTGGGCGACAGAGCAAGACTCTGTCTCAAAAAAAAAAAGAAAGAAAAAAAAAAAGACAGACTGGGTTTGATTTCCACTGTCACTTATTACCTCTGTGACCTTGGGCAAGTCCCTTCACTTTTTAAGTGTAAAATGGGACTGTCATATGTCAGGATGACTTGAAATTCAAAATGTATAGCATAAGCATGAAACCCAACACACGGCAGTTGTGAGAATACAAACTACTTATGGGAAGGGCCATGCGTGCTGTTTCCCATCATATTCCCGAGACACTTAGAGCAGCCCTGGGCCATGGTAGGTACTCAGGAGATGTTTCTTTTTCTTTCTTTCTTTCTTTCTTTTTTTTTTTGAAACAAGAGTCTCGCTCTGTTACCCAGGCTGGAGTACAGTGGCATGATCTCGGCTCACTGCAAACTCTGCCTCACGGGTTCAAGTGATCCTCCTGCCTCAGCCTGCTTGGTAGCTGGGATTACAGGTATGCGCCACCACGTCTGGCTATTTGTGTGTGTGTGTGTGTGTATTTTTAGTAGAGACAGGGTTTCACCATATTGGCCAGCCTGGTCTTGAACTCCTGACCTCAAGTGATCCTCCTGCCTCAGTCTCCCAAAGTGCTGGGATTTCAGGCATGAGCCACCACATTTGGCTCTTTGTGTGTGTGTGTGTGTGTGTGTGTGTGTGTTTAGTAGAGATGGGGTTTCACCATGTTGGCCAGCCCTGTCTTGAACTCCTGACCTCAAGTGATCCTCTTGCCTCAGCCTCCCAGAGTGCTGGGATTACAGGAATGAGCCACTACGCGGGGCCCTCAGGAGATATTTCTTGAATGGATGCATGGACAGCTAGCAATGCTTCATAGTAGAGTATGGTCATTGTTATTTGCTTTGTGAATCTCAGACGAGGTGAGAGGGGGTCCTTTTCCTTATAACTTTCTTGGACTCTTCGGACTACTTTTGGATCCTTCTCTCTTCCATGTGTTTATCTGAGCCAGACTCCATTTCCTTCTTCCTTCTCCTGCCATCCCCTGCTCCTCCTCTTACTTATAATGATGGTGCCTTTGGCTGATGGCTTTTAATGCCTAGGAGAAGAAATGGCAGCCTGTCTCTGACAAACCCAATTACAGAACACGATGGTCATTCATATCCGTTAGTGAGCACTTCCTTGCCGCGAGGCGTAGACTAGATGCTAAGAGTACAATGAGGTGCAGAGATCATGCTTACTTAGGCATTGTGGAATAGTGGGAAGATATCTTTGTGGCTTTACCAGGGATGTGCCAGGTCCCTAAAGAATATTAGACTGGCTGGGTGTGGTGGCTCACGCCTGTAATCCCAGCACTTTGGGAGGCCTAAGCGGGTGGATCACTTGAGGTCAGGAGTTCAAGACTAGCCTGGCCAACATGGTGAAATTTTTTCTCTACTAAAAATACAAAAATTAGCTGGGCTTGGTGGCACATACCTGTAATACTTGGGAGGCTGAGGCAGGAGAATCACTTGAACTTGGGAGACGGAGGTTGCCATGGGCCGAGATTGTGCCACTGCATTGTAGCCTGGGCGACAGGGCGAGACTCTGTCTCAAAAAAAAAAAAAAAAAAAGGAATGTTACACTGAGCCTGGAAGTAGGGAGGCTTGAACTGGTGCACGGTAGGTGCTTAGCCGGTGAGTGCTGAATTTAAACAAGAACACTTAGAAATTTTCATGCATGCACGATAGGTGCGAGGTAGTGAGACCACCTTGTGGAAGGTGTGAAAGCAAGTCAGAAGAAATGGATGCTCTTGGCCGAGTGCAGTGGCTCACGCCTGTAATCCCAGCACTTTGGCAGGCCGAGGTGGGTGGATCCTTTGAGGTCAGGAGTTCAAGGCCAGCCTGGCCAACACAGCGGAACCCTGTCTCTACTAAAAGTACAAAAATTAGCCGGGTGTGGTGGCGGGCACCCGTCATCCCAGTTACTTGGGAGGCTGAGGCGGGAGAATCACTTGAACTCAGGAGGTGGAGGTTGCAGTGAGATGAGATCCCACCACTGCACTCCAGAGCGAGACTGTCTCAAAAAAAAAAAAAAGAAAGAAAGAAAAGAAATGGATGCCCTTGAGAGGTGGTCAGAGCCAGAACTACGAATCTGCGGGATTCCTGGCAAGGGAATGGCATGAGCAGAAGAGTGTGTGGGGACATGTAAGTGAGGAGGTGTGGGAGCTCCTTGGTGAAGGGGAGTTTGTTAGGAGGACTGGGTGGAGGCTGGACTGGGCCAGGTTTTGGATCCTAGGTTGGTTTGGACTTAATTGCATAGGCTTGGGGAGCCATTATGTGACCAGGTCACTATGTTGACTTAATGTGATGTCATGTTGCGGCTTAGTGCATCTGGGGATGATTGGGAGAGTGGGTTGGAATGCAGCAGTAGGGCAGGGCGCGGTGGCTCACGCCTGTAATCCCAACACTTCGTGAGGCTAAGGTGGGAGGATCACTTGAGCCTGGGAGTTCGAGACCAGCCTGGGCAACATAGTGAGACCCCCATCTCTATTTAAAAAAAAAAAAGAGTGCAGCAGTGGGTATAGAGAGCTGGTGTTGCTGGCGTGGCTGGCCCAGCCATTCCTCTGAGTTCAGGACTCAGCCCACCCTCTGAACCTCAGAGTGATTTTAGTTGCATGTCATTTGCTCCCTCTGTGACTCCACGATCACATCCAGAACTAAGAGTCAACATGTCGAATTGCTGCATTTGGAAAATCTGGTACAGCTTTGGGGATCTCTGACCTGAGCCCTCTCTCAGGCTCCCACTTCTCTTACACCTTGTTGAGGTCCAGCCCCCAACCCTACCACTGTTTCTAGCTCCCTGTGCTCCTGTCCTTCCATATCTGGCCTGGGGAGTCCGTCAGAAATCCCCTTGTCAGCTCCTCGAGTATCCTTACCTCCTCGTCATCTGTGGCATCCACCAGCAACCCCCGAGGGTGGATCAGCTTATTCCTGGGGAACGTCCCACCATGGCAGGCGTTGGTGCCATAGGATGCAAGCTCAGGTCTTAGCTGGGCCCTCAGCATGTCCAGAACCTGATAATCATCATTATTATTGGCTGTTCACATCCATTAGTGAGCTCTTCCTTGCTGCAAGAGGCAACTTAGATGCTAAGAGTACAAGAGGTCACACCTATCTAGACATTGTCATCTAATTGGAAGGATACATTTGTAATGTTACCAGGTATACGTCAAGTCCCAAAAGTGTTAAAGGACCAATAGGTTCATATGCCCACTGCTCAGTAACTGACCAGTTACACCGAGACAGTAGGGTTTGTGGCAGAGAAAGAGTTTAATGATTGCAGGGCACAGAGTGAGGAGATGGGAGGAGACCCTCAAATCCGTCTCCTGAAGGAGTTCTGGGCTGGGGTTTTGTTTTGTTTTTGATGGAGTCTCTCTCTCTTTCACAGGCTGGAGTGCAGTGGCACGATTTCAGCTCACTGCAACCTCTGCCTCCTGGACTCAAGCAATTCTCCTGCCTCAGCCTCCCAAGTAGCTGGGACTACAGGTGCATGCCACCATGCCAGGCTAATTTTTTGTATTTTTAGTACAGATGGGGTTTCACCATGTTTGCCAGGATGGTCTTGATCTCCTGACTTCGTGATTTGCCCACCTCGGCCTCCCAAAATGCTGGGAATACAGGTGTGAGCCACTGTGCCCATCTTGGGCTGGAGTTTTTAAGGGGATCATGGAGGACAAGGGGCTGGAGAATTGGGGTCATGGATTGGTCAGCATAAGAGGGATGAAATTGTCAGGATGTGGAAACTGCATTCTTTGGTGAGTCAGCTTCTTGGGTTCTTCAGGCCAGCCGATGTCAGCAGTTTCGCTGGTGTGCAGGACCTGAAAGAGTGTCTCAAAGGGAAAACTGAACACTTCATGTTTACCTTGTTATCCATGGAGCGGTTAAGGGGAATTATAATCTTGTAATAGGATCGCAGCCTGGCAACAAAGCGAGACTCCATTGCTACAACAGAACTAAAAACCTAGCTGGGCATGGTGGTGCACACCTGGAGTCCCAGCTACTCAGGAGGCTGAGGTGGGAGGATCTCTTTTGAGCCCAGGAGTTTGAGACTACAGTGAGCTATGATTGTGCCACTGCATTCCAGCCTGGGTGACAGAGTGAGACCCTGTTTCTAAAATTTATAATTATCACAATAAATAGATAAAAAATAGGGTCTACATGATTCTAGGACAATTGGTAGCAAACAACCATGAGCAAGCAGGTCAGAGAACAAGCTGACCTAGTGATGAACGCAGAATGTGCTGCAAGCTTGGTTTATTTTCATTTCTCCCCTCTCTTCTTCCCTGATTAATTTTATAAAGTTCATACGGGTTTCTTAATTTTTTTATTTTTATTTTTTGAGAAGGAGTCTCACTCGTTGCCCAGGCCGGAGTGCAGTGGCACAATCTTGGCTCACTATAACCTTCACCTCCTGGGTTCAAATGATTCTCCTGCCTCAGCCTGCTGAGTGGCTGGGATTACAGGCGGCCGCCACCACACCTCGCTAATTTTTGTATTTTTAGTAGACACTAGTTTTCACCACCTTGGCCAGGGTGGTCTCAAACTCCTGACCTCAAGTGCTCCGTCAGCCTTGGCCTCCCAAAGTGCTGGGATTACAGGCGCGAGCCACCGGGCCCGTATGGGTTTTTTTTTAAAGGAATATTTCTGTCCCTTTCCATTTTCTATACCTCCCTGAGCCAAAGAGGAGGTGGGCTGTGCTGGGCTGGAGGGATCCTTCGGGAGGCGGTGGAGACGGGTGGATGGAGTGGCCTGACTCCAGATTCAGTCTCCTCTCAGCTCCCCACGCCCTGAGTGACTGCTGATCTCAAATGACACAGAGATTTGTTCCTCCCCAGGTGCCACCACCGCAGCCCACTTCTTACTGGGATTGTCACAGCTGTGACTGCTGCAACAACTGAGTCCGCTGGGATGTGCTGAGGCCAGTGCCAGTCTCGGGTCCTCTCACTCCTTCTGGATTCAGAGATCATGTTGCAGGGGCAAGACCTGACTTCCTAGCAGCTCCTTAAGGGACAAGAGATGGAATCCAGAATTACAGGGAAGCCAACTCTCCATGGGTGGCTTTTGGCTTGAAGGATGAAGGGGGAGGGGATCACAAAGAAGCAGATAAATTATCTCCTGCTTAGCAGTGCAGTCTGGAGATATGGTGCCCATGTGGCCCCTGGGAAGAAGTCCAGGGAGAGAGAGTGCTCACTGCCTTCCCTCCCTTCTCCCTCCCTCCCTCGCCGCCATCCTCCCTTCCACAGCACTTAGAATCAATGCAGGACTCACAGGGGCTGAAAGATCTTCCTCTCCCCTAGTGATTGCTGCTCACCGGTCTTTAGACTGCTCTGACATGTGGATGACAATCGGCTGAGCCACTGATAGAGAAGTTTTCCCTTTTAATCATGTCCCTGTCATTGCTAACTGCAGAGTCTCAGCTTTGCCATGCATGAGTAATAAACTGCTGCCGTAATCACAGGCGACCACGTTCAGACACCAACACACGAGCGTGCTGACAGTTAATGGGGAACAGGGTTCCAGAAGGACTTCTTCCATCCTAGCCTCGGACACAAGGGAGGCTAATTGTGTGATTAGTGTTTACTGAGGAATGTCCTGTAGTTACACACAGCTTGTTAGGTGCTGTACTTCCCTGGTGAAAGAGCATGAATTTGGGTTCGGGAGACCAGGGTTCTAGGTTTACTTTATTTCTAGGGACCAAAGTTTATGCATGTGTAAAATGAGACCGGTATGATTGTAGGGTCCTTTAACTCTCAGATTATGAATAACATCTCTTTCCCTCATTGTATTTAGTCAGGGTTCTTTAGAGGGACAGATATATATGAGTTTGTTAAGTATTAACTTACACAATCACAAGGTCCCACAGTAGGCTTTTCTGCAAGTTTCAGGAGCAAGGAGAGCCTGTCCAAGTCCCCAAACTGAAGAACTTGGAGTCCGATGTTTGAGGGCAGGAAGCATCCAGCACGGGAGAAAGAAGTAGGCTTGGAAGCTAGGCCAGTCTAACTTTCCATGTTTTTCTGCCTGCTTTATATTCAGCTGGCAGCTGATGAGATGGTGCCCATCCAAATTAAGGGTGGATCTGCCTTCCCCAGCCCACTGACTCGAATGTTAATCTCTTTTGACAACACCCTCACAGACACACCCAGGATTAATATTTTGCATCCTTCAATCCAATCAGATTGACACTCAGTATTAACCATCACATTCATCCTATTAAAATCTCATGCATTCTCCAAGGACCATTTCTTTTTTCTTTTTTTTTTAGACGGAGTCTCACTCTGTCGTCCAGGCTGGAGTGCAGTGGCATGATCTCAGCTCACCACAACCTCCACCTCCCAGGCTCCATCGATTCTCCTGCCTCAGCCTCCCGGGTAGCTGGGACTACAAGAGTGCACCACCACACCCGGCTAATTTTTTGTATTTTTAGTAGAGATGAGGTTTCACTATGTTGGCTAGGCTGGTCTCAAACTCCTGACTTCATGATCCACTGCCTTGGCCTCCCAAAGTGCTGAGATTACATGCATGAGCCACTGCACCAGGCCTCTCCAAGGACCATTTCAAAAGCCCTTCATTCCCTGTAACCTCCCCTGACCACCTTGTCAGAATTAAATGTCCTTTCTTCTCACCTCTTATGGTACTTTCAGTGGATCTTCTTTTAGCCCTTGTTCATCTCTGTCTTTCCTCAAAATGAATTGTTGTCACGGTCAGCCCAGTAGTTTCCAAGAGAATGGGTTTCATTCATTTTTAAAAAACCCCTCTCTGTGTCATTTAGGAATTAATTTGTCAGCAAGTAATTTGTTCTCACTTCACAAGTCCAGAAGTAGTGGTAGCTAGCACTGTTTTGGCATCATAGTGTCATAGCTCATGTCATTATATTTCTTTTGGTCTTTTCCTCATGATTACAAGATGGCTGCCACAGTTCCAGCCATTGCATCTTTGTACCAGGTAGGGATTCCTGTAGCAGTGGCCACATCTGCTCTTATTGTTTACTCAGGAAAGAAAATGTTTTCCAGAAGTCTACCTGGTAGGCTCCTACATGTGAGCCAGGACATAGTCTGATGACCAACTTTGCTTCATGAGAATAGTTGCTTTCCAGAGAAAATAAGTACAGTGGTAGCAAAAGAGAAGGAGAACGGGAACAGCATTTGCATTGTGAATCCGCAGTGTCTACCATGCCCTCTCTACCCCTAATACATTCCATTGAATATTAAAATTTAGCAAGATTCTTGGCCAACTAGAAATTCAATTAACTAGAATACTGAAGGCTGTGGGCATTCAAACATACATACATAATTGTATTTTGTCTGTTAAGACATTTTTACATCTCTGAAATTGGGAGTTATCTTATGATCAGTGACATGTCATCATTTAATTGGTAGCGTACTTTTTCCCCCTCAGGGGTACATAAAAATGGTGTATCTTACAGTTGAAGGCATCTTAGATTTGATGAAATACAGAAGTATTATGGTATTTATATATATATATATATATGTATACCATAGTTAACCATACACAACTATTTGATTTTGTTGTTGTTGTTGTTGTTTTGAGACACGGTCTTGCTCTGTCGCCTAGGCTGGAGTGCAGTCGCACCATCATAGCTCACTGCAGCCTCGAACTCCTGGGCTCAAGCCTCCCAAGTGGCTGGAACTCCAGGTACATGCCAACATGCCCTGCTAATTTTATAAACTATCTTTTTCTGGAGACGGAGTCTTGCTGTGTTGCCCGGGACGCTCTCAAACTCAGAGCTCAAGCAGTCCTCCTACCTCAGCCTCCTGAGTAGCTGGGACAACAAGCATGCACCACCACGCCTGGCTAATACACAGCTATTTCTATTGAACATCAACCACATATCAAGTATTTTGTGTTAACTTAATTCGACATCACACCTATTTATACTATTATATCTGTTTTACATGTGAGGAAGATGAAACTAAGGGAAATAAACAAATTGTCCAGAGGCACCTACCAGCTGCTCCATTCTGAGTCTCCTTTGCGAAGTTGGTACTCACTGCCTCCTGGGTGTGGGATTGAGTCTTGCTCGGTTGGTGGCTGGGTCCAGGACTGTAGTGGGGGCGAAACGTGTGCTGGGGTGAGCACAAGGATGCTGTCAACTAGGATCAGGATGGTTGCAGGGAACCCTCCTTCACCCAGGTTAGTAGTCACTCGTGTGAAAAGTTGTAAAGCTGTTAATTCCAGGACTCTAAATTATGCTGTGCGAGCTGTAAATCCAGCCCATAATTAGAACAAAATGTGAGAAAAGTGAAATTGATATTAAGTTAATTAAAAGGCTTTGCTTATATTTGCAAGGAAATTAGCACAACAAAACAGGAATGCTGACAAGTGCACGTTGTCAATTTCTTCTTCATTTGGGCGACTCTCAGCAAGCCTCAGGCAAGTTTTGTTCCTTGACTTCTGCCCCGTGTCCTTCCTATGATTGCACATCCATTGTGTTTGTATCATGGTGGCTTTAATTGGGCAAGATCTAGTGTAATCTTGGGACAGTCATTTTTGAATGGATGCTAAGCCTTGCATAGGAGCTTCACCTTCCAGCTGAGAAGGCCCTAAAAGTGTGTCAGGGGCTGGAGGAGGGGCCCTCAGAGGTTGTGTGTCATTGCTTAGGCACACGCTTCTCGGAAGCTGATACAAATGGCTGATGCAGTTCTCTTGCATCGAGAAGGTAACTCCTTTGATTCCAGGGCACCCTTCTCATTCCTGTTCACCATCCTGATCTGTGCCACAGACCTAGGTTTGAGTGTGCAGTGTAGAATTTTAGTTTGGAGTTCCTGGAAGGGAAAGAACATGTTTTTTTCTTATGGTACCTATTATACTAGGGTCTGGATTAGACAGGTCAATATCAAGCGGCATAGAACTACCGTGGTCTCTAGTTAGGGTGGCAGAGGCAAATGCTGTGTTCACCAGGGAATTTTTTTTTTTCCTCTTGGGCACAGAGCTAATCTTCAGGCTCCCCTGTAGTTAGATAGGGCCATGTGATTGAGTTCAGGGCAATGAGAGGTAGACGGAAGTGATGTTTGCTATGACCAGGCTTGGCCCACCAAAACTCCTACGGGGTCCATCATGCCTTCTCTCTCTTTTTTTTCTTTTTCTTTTCTTTTTTTTTTTTTTTGAGATGGAGTCTTGCTGTGTCCCAGGCTGGAGTGCAGTGGTGCGATCTCGGCTCACTGCAAGCTCCGCCTCCCAGGTGCATGCCATTCTCCTGCCTCAGCCTCCCGAGCAGCTGGGACTACAGGTGCCCGCCACCACGCCCGGCTAATTTTTTGTATTTTTAGTAGAGACGGGGTTTCACCATGTTAGCCAGGATGGTCTCGATCTCCTGACCTCGTGATCCGCCCACCTCGGCCTCCCAAAGTGCTGGGATTACAGCCTTCTCTCTTTACCTTTCAATGATGGCCTTGGAGTTCACCTCTTGGTGGCATATAAGATGGTAGGATCCTAGCCAGGCACGGTAGTGTGTGCCTGTAGTCCCAGCTACGTGGGAGGTTGAAGTGGGAGCAGTGTGCCATGATCACACCACTGCACTCCAGCCTGGGGAACACAGTGAGACCCTGACTTCAAAAAAAAAAAAAAAAAAAAAAAGAAGCATCCTGGTCCCTGAGTGACTAAGTGGAGCAGAGTACTGTGCTGTCCAGCCATCTCCTGCTATCTCCTGTGTGGGACCATTGTGTTCAGCCATTGAGATTTTGGAGCTTATCTGTTATAGCAGCTAGTGTTATTTATGGACTAATTCAGTTAGGTAACTACCTAAGTGACAGGCCAGGCTGTCTACTCTTCTTTTCTGCCCTTGATTCATGTGATCAGCAAATATTGATTGATCTTAAACAATAAGTGGGGGGATGGTGAGATGGTTGGATTGGTTGCCACCTATTTCTAGGTCAGCTTCTGTGCTTGACCTGCTATTGGATTTAAGAAAATAGCCTTGGCTGGGTGTGGTGGCTCACGCCTGTAGTCCCAGCACTTTGGGAGGCCGAGGCGGGCAGATCACGAGGTCAGGAGATGGAGACCATCCTGGCTAACATGGTGAAACCCTGTCTCTACTAAAAATACAAAAAATTAGTCAGGCGTGGTGGCAGGCGCCTGTAGTCCCAGCTACTCGGGAGGCTGAGGCAGGAGAATGGCGTGAACCCGGGAGGCAGAGCTTGCAGTGAGCCGAGATCGCGCCACTCACTCCAGCCTGGGCGACACAGCAAGACTCCATCTCAAAAAAAAGAAAAGAAGAAAAAAAAAAAAAAGAAAATAGCCTTGTTTCTCAGTGTTACTAGTACTCTATTTACAGGATGATGGAATGATTATAATCATCCCCTACTTAACGCTGCTTCTTGGAGCTGAGGGATAAGTATTGAAATATGGCTAAGTTGTTTGCAATTATAAACAACTAAATAATATATGCATTGTCTTTGTTACAGTTTCTACTGAAAGGAACTGGCATTTTTCAAGATGAGACAAACTGAAAAGGTTAGTTTAAGCATTAGCAATTAAAAAAATCATGATTTTTGCTGCCACCGAATTTTAAATCATGCAAACATTTATATTTGTGCCAAAGTTCCACAATTTCCTTTAGAGCAATTACTGAAATGCATTCACAAGATAAAAATGGAGTTCGGGGAAGAATATTTAAGAGCTCTTTAATGATGTTAAAAACTTTGCTAATTTGCCGTGTCGTTCTAAAATCCACTTTAATTTTTTTTTTCTGCCTGCCTACCCGTCTTCCTGCAATTGAACTGATTCCAGGAGACTTGAATAAAGGGGATAAAATGACTAATAAAATACACAAATCTCACGAAGTATCTTTTCAAGAGCTTTTTCTTTTTTTTCATTAGCTGTAGGTGAACACTCGGGAAGATAAAAGCATCCTTGGGCTGCGTTTACTTGCAGAAAGCAGTTTGGAGGGAAAACAAAAGCCAAAAAGTAGTTACAAATGGGTGGCTTGAATTAAACGCTTTTTCTTTTACAGTAAAAGAAAGGGTCTTGTATATGCAGACCCAAGGGGCGGAGTAGACTGGTCTAATGTCTTCATCCTCATCCTCTTTACAAGATCTCAGCTTAGCAAAACTGCAGTTAGTCACTGATCTGTAGTCCCTCTCCCCTAGTTAGCATCATTGCTTGGTGCTCCAGCCCTTTCTTCAGGGCCTTCTGAAAATCCGCAGCCCCGGGGGATCCTGATCCACTTTTCTTCTTCCCCATGAGATAGGCTCTAATGTTAATGGTTCACATTTTCTTTCTGAGATAGAGTTTCGCTCTTGTTGCCCAGGCTGGAGTGCAGTGGTGCAATCTCTGCTCAGGGCAACCTCTGCCTCCCAGGTTCAAGTGATTCTCCTGCCTCAGCCTCCTGAGTAGCTAGGATTACAGGTGCCTGCCACCATGCCCAGCTAATTTTTGTATTTTTAGTAGAGACGGGGGTCTCACCATGTTGGTCAGGCTGGTCTCGAACTCCTGACCTCAGGTGATCCACCTGCCTCAGCCTCCCAAAGTGCTAGGATTACAGGTGTGAGCCACGCCCCAGTTCACGTTTTCATTAGAGAGTAAGTTCACAGGTATTTCTCAGGGATAATTCTGTTGGAAAGCTAACCTTCCATAGAGAAAGTTTGACAGCATTGACTTCCAGACGAGCCAGAGATACAGCCCTGGCCCTGCCAGCAACCTTCCTAGTCAGGTGATCTCCAGGGGTTTCAGACAATGGACGAAGCAAGGGCTTTGGAGTTAGACAGAAGGAATCTCAAACTTCCCTTTGGCTACTTTACAAAGCCAAGCCAAAGCTGGGGCTTTGGAAAAAATCACCTAACATCAATGAGCCTCAGTTTACTCATCTGGAAAACAGTAGCTACTCCTATAAATATGATAAGGACGGTGTAAGGTGATATTTGTAGCATACCTGGAAGAACGCCTGTAATAGGAGAATGTTGATGAATGATGTTATTGACATCGCCGTGGTGGCAGTTACTACCAATACTGCTCTTTGGAACAAGACATTTGGCCTTTCCGGGCCTCAGTTTTCTGCCCTGTAAAATCTAGACAAGATAGGAAGGGTGTTCAGGTTCTGTAATTTTATGGATCAGAAAGGTGGAGTCGATGATGGAAAGAGAGTCTGTTTTCATGTAAACAATGGCTGGTGAGGACTGGTCAGAGTTGCATTTTGGGAAGCCATGAAAAATTCAATCTAGAGGAATAGGAAACAATCGTCCTAGGTGTGGTGGTTTAAAAATGTATCTACAGGCCAGGAGTCGTAATCCCTGGCACGGTAATTCCAGCACTGTGGGAGGCCGAGGCCGGTGGATCATTTGAGGTCAGGAGTTTGAGACCAGCCTGGCCAACATGGTGAAACCCAGTCTCTACTAAAAATACAAAAATTAGCCAGTCGTGGTGGCGGGCGCCTGTAGTCCCAGCTACTCAGGAGGCTGAGGCAGGAGAATCGCTTGAACCCAGGAGGCGGAACTTGCAGTAAACCAAGATGGTGCCACTGCATTCCAGCCTGGGTGACAAAGGGAGACTCCGTCTCAAAAAATAATAGTAATAAAATAAAATAAAAATAAAAAATAAAAAAAAAAATGTATCTGCAAATTTGACACTTTCCCCATCAAACGGTAGAGTTTAATTCCCCTCTTGTTGATGATGCGCTGGCCTCAGTGACTTGTTTCTAGTGATGGAATTCAGTGGAAATAATGTTCCATGACTTCAGAGGCTGGATCAAAAAGGGTGAGAGAGCCTCTGCCTGAGGGTGCTCTTCAGGGACATGCATCTTTGAAGCCATGTGCCACCATACCGGCTTCGCTGAAGCCCCCATACTGGAGGGACCATGTGGAGAGAGAGAGAGAAAGAGACAGAGAGAGATGCCCAGGGACCCCTGGCTGTTCCGGCTTCCAGCTGTTTGTGTCTGTTCAGCGCAGGAGCCAGACACATGAGTGAGCAAGCCTCACTCCATCTTTCCAGCCTCCCCAGCTGATACCAAGTTGGGCAGAGACGGGCTGTTCCCACCCCAAGCCTCGCTCAAATCGCAGATCCATGAGGAAAATAAGTACAGTCATTGTTTTAAGCCACTTTTTGGGTGGTTTGTTGTACAGCAATAACCAGTTGGAACATGAGGTCAGTATCCTTGTGCTTGATAAGCTGTTTTTGATGATGATAGTCATGCTAACCATAATAAATGTAACAATAGCCAACATTTATTTATTTATTTATGTATTTTTGGAGACGGAGTCTCGCTCTGTCGCCCAGGCTGGAGTGCGGTGGCACGATCTCGGCTCACTGCAAGCTCCGCCTCCTGGGTTCACGCCATTCTCCTGCCTCAGCCTCCTGAGTAGCTGGGACTACAGGCGCCCGCCACCATGCCCGGCTAATTTTTTGTATTTTTAGTAGAGATGGGGTTTCACTGTCTTAGCCAGGATGGTCTCAATCTCCTGACCTCATGATCCACCCGCCTTGGCCTCCCAAAGTGCTGGGATTACAGGCGTGAGCCACCGCGCCCGGCCACAATAGCTAACATTTATTAAGCTCTTTCTTAAAGTATCCAGCACCGTAATGAAGATTTTATATATAAAAGTGGGTAATGAATTTTTTCGGGAAAGTCTTGGATTTATATGCCATGGGTAGACTGTGATAACAGCCTGACTATTGCAGTGGGGGTTAGGTTGGCTAAGAATTTCAGTTGTCTTTCATTCAAGTTTCTGACAGTTGTCCTAAACCACCGAGCGTTGAGTTTATATTGGAAATGCAAGAGTGGCTGTTGTGTAATGGCTCCCTCCCCGTGGACGACGGTTATCTGACATTGCTCATCATACCCAGTCTCTGAACCCTAGCACCACAGTTCCTTATATTGTGCTGTTCCAGGTCTTTTAGCAGCAGAGACAAGAACACATTTAATAGAGCCTGTTCTTATTTTTCTTTTGGAGACAGGGTCTCACTCCGTTGCCCAGGCTGGAGTGCAGTGGCATGATCTCGGCTCACTGCACCCCCAACCTCCCGGGCTCAAGCAATTCTTGTGCCTTAGCCGCCACAGTAGCTGGGACCACGGATGTGCACCACCATGCCTGGCTAATTTTTGTATTTTTATTAGAGAGAGGGTTTCGCCATGTTGCCCGGGCTGGTCTCCAACTCCTGGGCTCAAGCAGTTAGCCCGCCTCAGCCTCCCAAAGTGCTGGATTACAGGTGTGAGCCACTGCGCCCAGCTTCTTCTTTTTTTAAAATTCTTTTTTCTTCTATTTATTTATTTTTTTCCTTTTTTGTTGCCTACTATTGCTACCTCTGAAGACAGAGCCTGTTTCCATAAGAGACTAATGATTTTCTACTTTTTGTAGAACCTGGAGAATTTGGTGTTTCTATAAATAACACATCCTGGAAACCTATAGAGTACATCATTCTCTGGAGATTTAAATAAGTACTGCAGACTTCTTTTATTCTAATTAAGTAGAGTAGGAAGTAGGTGGCTTGTCTGAATTATGGCCTTATAACAGAGGACACAATTCAATATTCCTCACTTTTCCTGGAGTGAGAACTTTTAAAAATTTCATTCTTGGCTGGGCTCAGTGGCTCATGCCTGTAATCCCAGCACTTTGGGAGGCTGAGGCAGGCAGATCACCTGAAGTTGGGAGTTCAAGACCAGCTTGTCCAACATGGAGAAACCCTGTCTCTACTAAAAATACAAAATTAGCCAGGCGTGGTGGTGTATGCCTGTAATCCCAGCTACTGGGGAGGCTGAGGCAGCAGAATCCCTTGAACCTGGGAGGTAGAGGTTGCGGTGAGCTGAGATCGTGCCATTGCACTCCAGCCTGGGCAACAAGAGTGAAACTCCGTCTCAAAAAAAAAAAAAAAAATTCATTCTTAACTTGGACACACACCGTGCCTGTAGCTTGAACACCTACCAAAGATAAGGGCATAGAGCAGGCTAGGGCTTCCCATGCCTGATGGAGCTACATATTTACTTGGGGAACTTTGGAAAAAGTACTAATTTCCAGATTCCTCAAGCTGGAGGTTCACATTTTGTAGATATGAGGTGGGATGTGACTTGGGAATATACACATTTTTCTTTTCAAAAGCTGAATGGGTGAGTCTAATGAGCCATTGAGATGGTTGATGCCCTGCCCTGCCTTTCCTTTCCCTTCCTTCAAGCAATACATCTGTAAAAATGTTGAGTTGTCATTAAGGCTGTTGTGACAATTAAATTCATTTATTCACATGAGATGTCCTTCCCTCCTTCCTTCCTTCCTTCCTTCCTTCCTTCCTTCCTTCCTCCATTCTTTGCCTTCCTTCCCTTCCCCTCCCTGCCTCCCTTCCTTCTTCCCTCCCTCCCTTCCTTCCTCTCTCTCTCTCTCTCTGTCTCTCTCTCTCTCTTTTCCTTCTTTTCTTTCCTCTTGCTCTGTTGCCCAGGCTCACTGCCCAGGAGTGCAGTGGTGCAATCATAGCTCACTGCAGACTCCAATCCCTGGGCTCAAGTGATCCTCCTGCCTCAGCCTCCCAAAGCGCTGGGATTACAGGTGTAAGCCACTGTTCCCAGACTCCTTTTCATTTTCTTAATGATATATTTTCATTTTAATTTTCTTAATATATTTTATTTATGTATTTATTTTGTTTATTTATTTATAGAGATGAGGTCTTGTTCTGTTGCCCAGGCTGGAGTGCCCTGGCACAGTCATAGCTCAGTGTAGCTTTGGACTCTTAGGCTCAAGTGATCCTCCCACCTCAGCCTCCCAAATAGCTGGGACTACAGGTGTGAGCCACTGTGCATGGTTCAACACCCTTGTTTTGAAGTACTTTTCTAGTCATTTTCTCATGACAAAAGCTTTAAAGTCTTCATATCTGTGAACCATTTCTTGGAGATCTTGGCAGATATCACCCCTAGTTCCCATATCTGCATCTGTAAAAATGTTGAGTTGTCATAAGGCTGTTGTGACGATTAAATTAGTTTATTCAATGAGATGTCTGATAAATTCCTGGCCTCTAGTAGATTTCTTTAAAAACTTTAAAAAAATTGAGGTAATGCATTGGCTGGGAGCGGTGGCTCATGCCTGTAATCCCAGCACTTCGGGAGGCTGAGGCGGGTGGATCACCTGAGGTCGGGAGTTCGAGACCAGTCTGGCCAACATGGTGAAACCCTGTCTCTTCAGAGAATACAAAAATTAGCAGGGCATGGTGGCATGTCCCTGTAATCCCAGCTACTCAAGAGACTGAGGCAAGAGAATTGCTTGAACTGGGGAGGCAGAGGTTGCAGCGAGCCGAGATTGCGCCACTGCTTTCCGGCCTGGGTGACGGAGTGAGACTCCATCTCAAAAAGAAAAAAATATTGAGGTAATGAATACATATATAATTTACTGTCTTTACCATTTTAAGTGTACAGCTCGGTAGTAACAAATACATTTATATTCTTTTTTTCTCCACCATTCCTCCCTCCCTTTTTCCCTTCCTGGCACCTGGTAATCACTAGTCTACTCTCTGTCTTCATGAGGTTCACGTTTTTAACTCCCAAATATGAGTGAGACCAGGCAGTATTTGCCTTTTTGTGCTTGGTTGATTTCACTTAAAATAATGTATGTCAGTTCCATCCGTGTTGCTGCAAATGACACGATTTCATCATTTTCAGGGCTGAATAATATTCCACTGTATATATATGACATATTTTCATTATCCATTCATCCATTAATGAGTACTTAGGTTGATTCCATACCTTGGCAATTGTGAATAGTGCTGCAATAAACAAGGGAGTGCAAATATCTCTTTGATATATTGATTCCCCCCTTTTTTTTTTGGATCCATACTCAGTGGAATTGCTATATCCTATGGTAGTTAGTTCTACTTTTATTTTTCCGAGGGACCTCCATATGGTTCTCCATAGTGGCTGGCCTCATTTCTCAATCAATGGGTGCTGCTGTGTTCTGTGGTTTCGTGGCCAAGGTAGTTGGCACTCCCTTTGGGGGTTGACTGCCTTCTTTGAGATTGTAGTGTCACTGGCTGTGCCGCCTGCCCCAAGCCTTCATCTTTCTCCATCTGAGATGTTTCTTTTCTTTTCTTTCTTTTTTTTTTTTTTTTTTTTGAGATAGTGTCTCGATTTGTTGCCCAGGCTGCAGTGCAGTGGCGTGATCTCGGCTCACTGCATCCCCCTCCTCCTGGATTCAAGTGATTCTCCTGTGTCAGCTTCCCGAGTAGCTGGAATTACAGGTGCCTGCCACCAGGCCTGGCTAATTTTTCTATTTTTATTTATTTATTTTTTTTGTTTGAGATGGAATCTCGCTCTGTTGCCCAGGCTGGAGTGCAGTGGCACAATCTCGGCTAACTGCAAGCTCCACCTCCTGGGTTCACACCATTCTCCTACCTCAGACTCCCGAGTAGCTGCGACTACAGGCGCCCGCCACCACACCCGGCTAATTT
The DNA here is from genome assembly GCF_029289425.2 of Pan paniscus. Lineage (NCBI taxonomy): Eukaryota > Metazoa > Chordata > Mammalia > Primates > Hominidae > Pan > Pan paniscus. Next base: position 84,743,525 of record NC_073255.2, on the reverse strand, counting down.
TTGTATTTTTAGTAGAGACGGGGTTTCACCGTGTTAGCCAGGATGGTCTCAATCTCCTGACCTCGTGATCCACCCACCTCAGCCTCCCAAAATGCTGGGATTACAGGCGTGAGCCACCGCGCCCGGCAATTTTTGTATTTTTAGTAGAGACGTGAAATGTTTCTTTGGTAAACTGGATTCTAGATGAATATGTTTCATTCTGTTTGCTGGTAGTACAATTTTTATATTTCTTAAAGTGTAAAATCTGCTCCTCTTCTGGTGTTTCCTATATCAGCTTATTATAATATTGATCTCATGCTTTTACAAGCTAATACCCTCTGTCTTTTTTCTCACATCCAATAGCTGTCCGTAGCTGACTCCCATAAACCCCCATCTCCTACAGAAGAAGTTTCTTCTGTCCCTTCTAAGCATAGCCCCTCATGTCTGGCCTAGCACTTTGGAATAGACTCTGAAATTATTTCCATCTCATCTCTTACAATACTTGTCATTTTTTAACTCAAATGTGCCTTTTCTTAGGAAAGTGATGTGTCGTTTCGCAGTTCCTAAAAACGTTGAGAGGTTCCTTGGACATTGTATCCTAGACTTGGAGAAGGCAAAGTTGTGGTATGATAAGCCGAAGCTTTCTATATTTTATGAATTTTGCCAGATCTTTTCTTTTCCCAAATCTTGCCCACATCTGTCTACCTTCCTTTTTTTCTAGCATTTTAAGTCTTTACAAAACATTCAACTTGGTTTTTACTGAAACATTAGTAACTGGCTTTCTTTTCTCACTCACAATGTCATCAATTTATGTAATTTAATATAATTATGCAATTATATAACAAGCACAGCTGGCATGAAGAGGTTTGGGAACAAAACAGTAACTGTTGACAGGTATACAATTCAACTGGCGGGAGCAGAAACGGGCAGACCTACTAGATAAAGGGTGCTTACCACTTGTGAGCCCCCAACATGCCTGGGGCATCTGCTGTCACTGTGTATTACAGAGATGGAGACTGTCAGTCGCTGGTGTCAGTTAAGAGAGCCTCTGTTTTATTATTATTTTGGGGTTTTTTTGAGATGGAGTCTCACTCTGTCACCCAGTCTGGGGTGCAGTGGTGCGATCTTGGCTCACTGCAACCTCCACCTTCTGGGTTCAAGCAATTCTTCTGCCTCAGCCTCCTGAGTAGCTGGGATTACAGGCGTGCACCACCACTCAGATCTAATTTTTAAAATATTTTTAGTAGAGATGGGTCTTCATCATGTTGGCCAGGCTGATCTCGAACTCCTGACCTCAGGTGATCTGCCCACCTTGGCCTCCCAAAGTGTTGTGATTACAGGTGTGAGCCACCGTACCCAACCACCTCTGTTGTATGTAATTAGCATGTTAATTGTGATAAATTGGGGAAACAGGGAAAAATGGAAATGAGAAAATAAATTTATCATAATTCTAAAGCATGAGAATAACATTTTGCTTCTTTTTATCCTGTCAACATTTTTATATCTTTAAGATCATACTCATGTATAAACACTTGTGTCCTATATGTTCCCTTAACATTTTAATAGGAACATTTTCCCATATTATTAAACACCTTATAAACAATTTTAGTTGTTGTATATTCATTCAGTGATTCGTTGAGTTCCTTCAATGATTTTGCCATAAGTCACATTCTCATGTTGCTATAGGCAGATACATAGTAGGCTGCTTTCAAATTTTTATTATAAACAATGGTGTGATGAACATTTTTTTTTGAGACTGAGTTTCGCTCTTGTTGCCTAGGCTGGAGTGCAATGGCAAGATCTCAGCTCACAGCAAACTCTGCCTCCTGGGTTCAAGAGATTGTCCTGCCTCAGCCTCCCAAGTAGCTGGGATTACAGGTGCCTGCTACCACGCCTGGCTAATTTTTGTATTTTTAGTAGTGACGGGGTTTTTCCATGTTGGTTAGGCCGGTCTCAAACTCCCAACCTCAGGTGATCTGCCTGCCTCGGCCCCCCAAAGTGTTGGGATTACAGGCGTGAGCCACCGCGCACGGCCATGAACATCTTTATATATCAGACAAAAATAGTCCTATGTGGAACTTTTAGGCCAAAAGGTACGGCCTTTTCAAGGACTTTTTATTTTGTTGTTTTTTACAGATAAGGTCTCACTCCGTTGCCCAGGCTGTGATGCAGTGGTGTGATGACTCGTAGCTCATTGTAACCTTGAACTCAAGCGGCCCTTCTGCCTCAGCTTCCTGAGTAGCTGGGACTACAGGTGCATGCCACTATGCCTGGCTAATTAAAACAGTTTTTTTTTTTCCGTAGAGATAGGGTCTTGCTATGTTGCCCAGGTTGTTCTCGAACTCCTGGGCTCAAGTGCTCCCCAAGCATTGGGATTACAGGTGTGAGCCACTACACTTGGCCTTAAAGGACTTTTGATATATTTTGTCAAACTGCTTTCCATTAAGTTTATACTTTCACCAGCAATGTATAAAATCTTTGTGTCACCTTATCCTCTCCCACAGTGAATAGATATTATAATTTTAAAAACCTTGTTAATTTGATAGATTACAATCACACCCTGTTTTAGTTTTTATTTTCTTGATTGGTAATGAGATCGAATATTTTTCCAAATGTCATTTATTTGCATTTGCATTTTTGTAAAATTTGAGGTCCTGTTTATCTGTTAAAAACCATTTATCAGTTGATTAATTCAATTGTTGATTTGCATACATTTTTAATATCACGAAGGAATTATCTTTGTCTTTAATATTTATTACGAATATGCTTTCCACAGACTCATTTCTTACCTTCCAGTGTTGATCAATTTTTTGGATGGGATGGGCAGGGCAGGTTTTACATTTTTTTATGGAGTATTTAAACTTACAAAGTTTTCTGTCATTCAGTGTCTGAAAAAATATTCAGATTTTTTTCTGGTTTTATTTAAAAATTAATTTCAATTTTTTGCATGTAACTTTTTTTATACTTGGGAATTGAGTTTCTAACTTGATCATTTCCACTCGTTTTAGATAGTTCACCACCATTGGTTGGATAATGCTGCCTTTCCACCTGATTTGTAATCGTCTTTTATTGGGCCCTCAACTGTTACATGCACAAAGAAGGATAATTCTTCTGAGGTGTCTATTCTGTTTCAACGTTGTATCCGTACCGAATCATTGCCGCTTTATGTTAATTATAAGATGATATTAGTCCCCCCATTTATCGTCTTCCCTTCTCTTCCCCTCCCCTCCCCTTTTCTTTTTCCGTCTTCCCTTCTGCCCTTCCTCTTCTTTCCTTCTTCCCTTCTTCCTCCTTCCTTCCTTCTTTCTCTTTCCCTCCCTCCCTTCCTCCCTTTCCTTCCTTCCTTCCTTCTTTCCTTCCTTCCTCCCTTCCTTCCTTCCTTCCTTCCTTCCTTCCTTCCTTCCTTCCTTCCTTTCTTCCTGTTGCTATGCCTCTTTTTGGTCACACCTTCCATTTATTGGAATTCTTACTTTCGTTATTCTTTCAAAGATCAGTAACATTCCTAAAGGAAAGGTAAATAAATAATGTATTTTCAGAGATCTTGTTTTATATTTTTCCTTTGCCTTTATATATTTGGCTAACCATGGAAGGCCTTTGTTAGAATCTTTCCCCTGAATGCTATGGGCATTTGAAACCTCAGTCTAGTGGAGGACACAGTTAGTGATGATGCAGGTGTGCACAGGATGCACAGAGGAGAGAGAACTCCACCAGACCCAGGTGCCAGAGACAGCTTTCTGGAGGAGATGATATTTACACTGATGTGTCCAAAGCTTTTGCTCTGATTGATGTGGAGAGGCTTAGGAGGGTTTTGAACTCAAAAGGAGTGACATGCTCCAATTCAAGTGCTTTGTAAGGATGACTCTACTGCATGGAAGACGCACTGTGGAGGACAAGTGTAGAAGCAGTTAGGAAGCTATTGCAATGATCCAGGCAAGGGAAGATGGAAATGGCAACTTGGATATGTTTGGAGGTAGTGAGAAGTGGTCAGATCCTGAATATATTTTGAAGAAAGCACTGTTAAGATGTGTTGATGAAATGGATATGAGGTATAAGAGAAAGAGAGTAGTTAAGAATGACTTCCAGATTTTCCAATCTGATCAATTAGAAAAATGATGCCATTCACTGAGACAGGGAAGACTTGCAGGGGAACAGTTTGGGAGAGATGAAACATTCAATTTTGGATGCATTGTTTCTGATGCTTATTAAACAACCAAGTGGAGATGTCCAGAGAGTTGGATGTACTATTCTAGATCTAGGTTTGGTTTACATGGGGGAAGAGTAGGGAGGGAGGAGGCTTTGCCTATGAGGTTGCTACAGAAGAGTAGAGAGGAAAGACCTTTTTGATAAAATGTTCTTGGTGACTGATTGGATGTGAAGAATAAGGAAGCAGATTCAGAAAATGAAACTGACCAGTCTTTAAGGCCCCTTTTCCCTAATCACGAGCCAAACAGGGGGATTGGATTTTGGAGTCATAGTTATTTCTTTTGGAAAGAGCTTGTCTTGGAACCATTTCTTCTAGTTTAGATTCCTGTGGCAGATGGTGAAAGTAATTTCTTGATATTTGTTTGCGATGAAGAGAGAATGTGCTGTCACCGAAATGTTGAATTATTAATGATTGAGGAGGAAATGACTTCTTTCAGAAACACCAATTCTGAAGGCCTCTTAGATAGAGGCCAGATAGTAAATTACCTCTTTCAGTGACAGAACTAAAGAGTTGATGCAGATCGAAAAGGGATGTAGTGATTGCCGTCTGTGGGTCTGGAATCAATGTAATATTTATGGGATTCAGCACATTTTAGAATCTCATCTTTGCTCATAGTATCCATTACTGCTATTACCTTTTAGTAGCTGTTTTACAAGAATCAGAAAGTACTGTAGAGACTGTCTGCCATTTATGGAAGAAGGCCGGGTACTCTAGAACCAATGGATTTAGAGTGGAAACAGAGCATTTCTGTTACCGAGGAAAGAGCTAAACGGGTCCCAGGTCACTCTGATCCAACCTTGGGAGACAGTGCTGCCTGTGTCTGGCTATCTTGTCCTAGGAGTGTTGGTGAATTATGCATGGAAAAAGTCATGTAGTTGTCTGCATTAGTCAGTTTTCACACTGCTATAAAGATACTACCCGAGACTGCATAATTTATACAGAAAGGAGGTTTAATTGACTCACAGTTCTGCATGGCTGGGAGGCCTCAGGAAACTTACATTCATGGTGGAAGCTGAAGGGGAAGCAAGGCACGTCTTACATGGAAGCAGGAGACAGAGAGAAGCAGGGAAGTGCCTGACATTTATCAGACAACCAGATCTTGTGAGAACTCACTCACTATCATGAGAACAGCAAGGGAGAAGTCCACCCCCATGATCGAATCACCTCCCACTAGGATCCTCCCTCGACTCGTGGGGATCACAATTTGAGATGAGATTTGGGTGGGGACACAGAGCCAAACTATATCATTGTCCCCTTTCAAAATTAAGAGAAATTTTTGCAGAGAAGGGAAATAGTGAGGAAGTGCACTTAAGTGGGACTTGCAACATGTGGTTCTGTCTTCAACACGAAATTCAATAAGGGGGTAGTGACCACAGAACCAACACATTTTCAAACAGTGTGGTAACCTGGTGAGTGTGTGTGTGTGCATGTGACAAGGTATTTATTTTATCCTGCTGTCAGTCATTCATTCACTTTTAAAGATGAGGTTAAGTTATCTAAAGACGATTGCTGAGCTCTGAAATGAATTAAAACCCGTCTTATTTCCAGCCAGTGATTTAAATATTGTATAGCTCATTTATAATTGAATAAAACTGTGGTGGCTCTTTGTGGATTTTTGAAGTCATCTTCTCTAAGAAGCCTGTTTTGTTTTCTCTTTTTGAAATAAACATGAATTTGCATAAGAAGCAAGGAGTCTCTGAAAGAAATCAATAAAATTAACTGGAATTTGATCTCACATTTTGAATGCATTACATCTTTCTATTAGGGGAGATATAAGAGAAGCTGAGGCTCATAAAAGAGTGACCTACTTGAAGAAGATGAATATTTAAAATAAGAGCTTTAAAAATAATTTGCTTCGCATTGGTGGACCATAGCTCAAAATAACAGAAAGCCTAACAGAAAGACAGGTTTTTCAGGGATTGGGAAGGGCAGCTGGCACTGTCTTGAGGGCAATACTTGAAGTACCCAGGGTGGTTTGGAGTCTGAAAATCCGAGTTCAAGTTCTGGCACTGCTACTTAGTTTATTTGAGATATGTATTAGTCTGTTTTCACACTGCCGATAAAGACGTACCTGGGACTGGGTAATTTACAAAAGAAAGAAGTTTAATGGACTCATAGTTCCACGTGGCTAGGGAGGCCTCACAAACATGGCAGAAGGTGAAAGGCACGTTTCACATGGCGACAGACGAGAAGAGAGAGGAGAGTTTGTGCAGGGAGACTCCCCTTTATAAAATCACCAGATCTTGTGAGATTTACTCACTGTCACGACAATAGCACCGGAAAGATCTGCCCCCATGATTCAGTTATCTCCCACCAGGTCCCTCATGGGACACATGGGAATTATGGAAGCTACAATTCAAGATGAGTTTTGGGTGGGGACACAGCCAAACCATGTCAAGATACATGTTTTCGTTTTGACCCTTAAAACGATTTTCCTTTGTATTGCAAATGAAATTTGCTTTACTTGACGTTAATGTTGAAATTAAACCTGTTTAATTTCTATAGGTGCAGAATTGAACCGAGACTTTAGGAGTTCAGGTCAAGCTAGTTCCTTAGGTTTGAAGGGCTGAGTAGGTGGAGTATGTGACTATGTAAACCTCCCTGACTGGGTGAGGCAGCGCCCTCTCTGGAGTCAGTGTGCAAGGATGTTAGTGAAAGCTGCTCTTTTTTTTTTCCTCCTTAAACTCTCTTCACCTCTTGTTTGCAAGGGCCCTCTGTAAATGGGTCATGTACCACGCAATGCATAAATATTCAGAAAGGTGCTTCCTGCATGTCCTTCTGAAGAGCTGTGCTTTGCAGAGTTTTTGTGACTTCATCGTTCAAATGCAATGTGCACATCTGTTGATTTTTCTTTGCAAATGGACGTTGGCGCTCAATGTAGAGCAGCCTTGTAGCGCTAAAGGAAAGTTCTCTGTTCAGCTAAATACTGCGTGTGCTTGGGCAAGTAGTTCTGAATTTCCTCATGAATAACATGGAGAAAATGCCTATCAGATTTGTTCAGAAATCCACCTCTCTTTATTATTTACTTGGGCTTTAAGTTTTATTTTAAAAGAGTTTTATTGAGGTATAATTGACATACTAAAAACTGCACGTTTAAAGGGTACAATTTGATAAGCTTTGACATATGCATGCACCAGTGAAATCATCCGCATGATCAAGATAGTGACGCATCCATCACCCCCAAAAGACTGTGCCTCGACTCATCCGTTGTGTCTTCCTGTCCCTGCCATCCCTCTTTACTGAGGCAACCACTGATCTGCCTCCTGCCTCTACAGATAAGTTTGCCTCTTTCTAGAGTTTAACATACATGGAATAATATAGCACATATTCTTTTTTGTCTGACTTCTTTCACTCTGCATAATTGCAGTGTATCCATCGTTTATTTACTTTTATTACTAACTGTATTCCATTATATGGCTATACCACAGTTTGTTTACCCATTCTCTTGTTGAGGGCCATGTGTATTGTCTCCAGATTGTAGCTATTTCCAATGAAACTGTCATGTACTAAATAATCTTTGCATAGATATATGCTTTTTTTTCCCCCTAGGTAAACACCTAGATACCTAGGAGTGGAATGGCTAGATCTTTTAGTAAGTGTGTATTTAACTGTTTTTTTTTAAAAGACAAAGTTTTGTTATGTCACTCAGGCTGGAGTACAGTGGCGTGACCATAGCTCACTGCAGCTCAAGTGATCCTTCCACCTCAGCCTCCCCAGTAGCTGGGACTACGGTTACACACAACCATGCCTGGCTAAGTACTTTTTTTTTTTTTTTTTTGGAGAGACAGAGTCTCTCTGTGTTGCCCAGGCTGTTCTCAAACTCCTGGCCTCAAGTGATTACCTCTCCTTGGCTTCCCAAAGTGCTGGGATTACAGACATGAACCACTGTGCCTGGCCTTTTCTTACTTTTGAAGAATTGTTTTTTCCATTTTATATTCCCACCAGCCATATAGGCAAGTTCCAGTTCCTCCGAATCCTTGTCTAGACTTTTACATTTTAGCATTTTAATGTGTGTAGTGATAGCACTTTGTTCAAATTTCATGTCCCAGGTGACTAATGATGTTGATCGTATTTTTATGTGTTTAATTGTCATTTGTATAGCTTCTTCAGGAAATTTCTGTTCAAATCATTGCCCATTTTCTTTTTCTAGTTTTTCTTTTTTTGTTACTGAGTTTTGAGAGTTCTTTATGTATTCTAGGAGGAAGTACCTTATCAGATAGATGACTCACAAATATTTTCTCCTGTGTGCCTTGTCTTCTTATTCTCTTAATAGTGCCCTTCAGAGAGCTCAAGTGTTAAATTTTTCTATTCATTCTTTTATGGATCATACTTTTGGTATCATATCTAAAAATCTGTCTAAAACTCCTTGTCATGGAGGTGTTATTTTATATTTTGTTTTATTATTTTTTTTGAGATGGAGTCTCACTTACTGTGTCGCTCAGGCTGGAGTGCCGTGGCGTGATCTTGGCTCACTGCAACCTCCACCTCCTGGGTTCAAGCGATTCTTGTGCCTCAGCCTCCAAGGAAGTTGGGATTACAGGCGTGCGCCACGATGCTCAGCTAATTTTTGTTTTTCCATGTTGGCCGGGCTGGTCTTGAGCTACTGACCTCAGGTGATTCACCCTTTCCGGCCTCCTAAAGTGATGGGATTTCAGGCGTGAGTCACCACACCCGGCTTCCTTTTATAAGTGTTATAGTTTTAGGTTTTACGTTTATAACTGTGATCTATTTTCGTATATGATGCAAGCTATGGCTCAAAATGTATTTTTAAGTTTTTACATACAGATATCCAGTTGTTCCAGCACAAATTGCTTGTGCCTTTGTCAAAAATTTATTGTCCATGTATGTCTAGGTAGGGTTTTGGACTCGTATTCTGTCCATTGCTGTGTTTGTCTGTATTTGCAGTGATACCACACTGCCTTGATTAGTTTTATAAGAAGTCTTGTAATCAGGTAATGCTGGTCCTCCAACTTTGTATTTTAACATTTTCTATATTTGGGCCGGGCGCGGTGGCTCATGCCTGTAATCCCACCACTTTGGGAGGCCGAGATGGGTGGATCACGAGGTCAGGATTTCAAGACCAGGCTGGCCAACATGGTGAAGCCCCGTCTCTACTAAAAATACAAAAATTAGCTGGGTGTGGTGGCGGGTGGCTGTAACCCCAGCTACTCAGGAGGCTGAGGCAGGAGAATCTTTTGAACCCCGGAGGCGGATGTTGCAGTGAACCGAGATCGCACCATTGCACTCCAGCCTGGGCAACAGGGCGAGACTCTATATCAAAAAAAAAAAAAAAATTCTATATTTAAGGTGTACTGTAACATGATGTTTTTATATACTCATATATAGTGAATTAAATATTTAATACTATAGTCAAGCAAATTAACACATCCATCAGCTCACATAGTTACGTGTATGTGTGTGTGTGTGTGTGTGTGTGGTAAGAGCACCTAAAATCTACTCTCTTAGCAAGTTTCAAATATACAGTATTAATAACTTTTTTAAAAAGTTGTTTTGATTGCTTTAGGTCCTTTGCATTTCTGTGTGAATTTTGGGACCAGTTAATTTCTGCAGGTGGGGATAAACTCTACCTGTCCATCTTTTAAATGTATTGTTGAATTTGATTGCTGACGTTTTGTTTAGAATGACTGTGTCTGTGTGTCCTCTGGCTGGTAGCGACAGAGGCTCTCCCTGGCCCTGTGAGAGTCCAGGCACTGTCACCTCTAATCCTTTGGGGTGGGTCCTTTCTCCCAGCCTGGGGTCTTGTTTTTCGTTCTGATGATGTGATCAGTATCCAGCTCACTGACTGAATGGGAACCACTACAGATCTCTGGAGTTCTCCCTCTGTGCAGCTTTCTCCTCCAAACTCCTTAGTCCTACAGATTTTATTAGGTTGTTGCAAAAGTAATTACGATTTCTGCACCCACCTCGATCTCCTTGCAATCCTCATCTCTATCTGCTCAGCTCAGGGAGTCCGCCAGCATCCCCTAGGCTCTCTTTTCCTACCGTGCATCCTGGGAACCCTCTCAAGGTAGTGGCCTCACATCATTTCTTTCTGTCTCTTGGGGATAACTGTGCTTTGTGGCCTAATAGCCAGTGTCTTCAGAAGTGTTCTTTTGAGTATTTTGTCTGTTACTTCAGTGGTTTCAGCGGGAAAAGCCAGTGTGGTCTCTGTTTCTCCATCTTGGTTCGATGTGGAAGTCACTGAATTGAATTTTTACATAATGGGTTTTTATATAGTTTGCTGCACTATATTTATTTATTTGAGACAGGGTCTCACTCTGTTGCTCAGGCTAGAGTACAGTGGCATGATCATGGCTCACTGCAGCCTTGACATCTTGGGCTCAAGTGATCCTCCCACCTCAGCCTCCAGAGTAGCTGGAACTACAGATGCATGCCATCACGCCTGGCTAATTTTGCTATTATTTGTAGAGACGGGGTTTCACCATGTTGTCCAGGCTGGTCTCAAACTCCTGGGCTCAAGTGATAAGCCCACCTTGGCCTTCTGAAGTGCTGAGATTACAGGCATGAGCCATTGCCCCCAGCCTTGGTGTACTTTTAGGTTGGATTGTTGCCCTACATTTTTTGTATGTGAGTGCAAGTTGTGTCCTACCAGAGTCCCTTTCTTAGTATTAAATTGATAACACTTTATCTTACCTTCATCATTTTTTTTTTTAGATGGGGTCTTGCTATGCTGTCAAGGCTGGTCTCAAACTCCTGGGATCAAGTGATCCTCTCACCTCATCCTCCACATAGCTGGGACTGCAGATGCCAGCCACCGTGTCTGGATCTATTGTTTCTCTCTGTCATTTGACTGTCTTGTCCTTGAGGATTGTGGCTGAGTCTTATTTACATCTTGCCTTGATAGTGAATGTTGTGTAATGAATGAATGAATGAAAGTGAATGAATATTTTTACTTCCATAAGAATATCCAGGATGCTGTTTTTTTCCTCCCCCTTCAAAGATGTAGATCGAGAAGGGATATGTTCAGTTTAAAAGTTGAAGCTTTATTTTTTATTATTTATTTATTTATTTATTTGAGACAGAGTCTCACTCTGTCACCCAGGCTGTAGAGCAGTGGTGCCATCTCGGCTCACTGCAACCTCTGCCTCCCGGGTTCGAGCGATTCTCCTTCTTCAGCTTCCTGAGTAGCTGTGATTACAGGCACATGCGATCACCCCTGGCTAATTTTTGTATTTTTAGTAGAGACGGGGTTTCACTATGTTGGCTAGGCTGGTTTTGAACTCCTGACCTCAGGAGATCCTCCCACCTCGGCCTCCCAAAGTGCTGGGATTACAGGCATGAGTCACTGCACCTGGCCTGAAGCTTTATTTAAAAAGCAGCTTATTTTGAATTTTGAGTGTGTGTGTACATGTGTGTTTGTCCTGATAAGGGATGCTTGATATTTTAACACTGGCAAAGGGATGGCTGATTGGGAGTTAAATTGCCCCCCAAATAATTCAAGGTGTATTATACATTTCTCCCAAGGAGATACAGATCTGGGGTCATATGATTTCAAACTTTGCTTTTTAATGAAAGTTGATTAAACAAATGCCATTTTACTTTATAGCTATTTTAAATAACCTGTGCTGTTTAGTTCTTTTTTTTCCCTGTTTTTCATCTTTATTGCTAGGTAGGTCAGAGGCAGAATTTCCCAAACATGTGATTAGTAGGACACCTCTCTGGGAATTTTTTTTTCCCTTAAGATGACTTAAAATGAGTTTGAGGAAGAAACAGGACAAGGGTAAAAATTTAAAAGAAGCCGTATATCTCTGAATAATTCTTTTAGAAAGATAATTTAAGTCTCGTTAGAAATCTTTGATTTCCAATTACTCAAAAGTGGATGTGCTCAATATCAGTGTTGTTCAGTTTTCTGTGCTTTGTGAAGTTAGCTATTATAGAATGTAAAACGTGAAATGCTTGGACATGTTGGCCCACACCTGTAATCCCAGTGCTCTGGGAGGCCAAGGTGAGGGAATTGCTTGAGGCCAGGAGTTCAAGACCAGCCTGAGCAACATAGTGAGACACTCCCCCATAAAAAAATTAAAAATAAAAATTAGCCAGGAGTAGCTGTTACTGGGGACGATGAGGCGGGAAGATGGCTTGAGCCTGGCAGTTCAGTGTTGCAGTGAGCTATGATTGCACCACTGCACTCTAGCCTGGGCAACAGAGCAAGACCTTGTCTCCAAAAACCAAAACAAAACAAAAGAAGAATATGAAACGTAAAACAAATGTAGACAAATGTGTATCCCACTGTAATGGAATTTGTTGTGTAGTGCCAAAGGATTTTTATATTCTGAAGTTTCTGTGCTATTTACTTTTGCTTTATTTACAGAAGATTCTGGGATGTTGCCAAGGATAACTAGGAATTGCTTGTAACTATATTGGAAATACACACGATGAGGTTGAATGTGGAAATGCAGCTGCATGTGTTGTAAATCAGTCCTAGAGCTGCTGCTCGGCTTGGTAATAGCTTTTCTTTAACTAACTTTGGTGATCACATTTGTAAAGAGACGGGCAATATCATGAAGAATGGAGGGTTACAAATTTCTGAACAACTTGAGTGAAAGTTTCTAGAGTGTTTTCCTTGACTATTTTTGACTTTCCGTCATTTGAGATTTACTTTCCAGAAAGGATGCACCCTCCCACCCCCAGCCCACCTATCCAATCTTCAGGATTAACTCTTTTCAGCTCTTGGGTTACCTGGGGGTGGTAATGTGAGAGGGATTTTATGGAAGGGAATTGAGGAATAGGTGGAAGAAAACCACATAGGACAGATGGGAAACAGAATATATGAAGAATATTAGAGGAGGGCGAAGAAGTGAGAAGGAGAAGTTAAGGTGTGTGTGTTCATCAGAACTATGGATGAGGCTGGGTGCAGTGACTCACGCTTGTAATCCCAGCACTTTGAGAGGCCAAGGTGGGAGGATTGCTTGAGCTCAGGAGTTGGAGACTAGCTGGGGCAACATAGTGAGACCCCATCTCTACAAAAAATGAACCAGGCATGGTATGTGCACCTGCGGACCCAGCTACTCAGGAGACTGAGACAGGAGGATTGCTTGAGCCCAGAAGTTCAAGGCTGCAGTGAGTTATGATCTCACCACCACTGTATTGCGGCCCGGGTGACAGACACTCTGTCTTAAAAAAAAAAAGAAAAAAAAAAAAAAGAACTATGGATGAAGCTAGCTAGACTTAGGAACAGACTCTAAGAACCCTGAAACAAACCTTTTCTGTCTCTAATGTGATCTGTGATGTTTGGTTATCCCCAGAGCAATGGATAGAGGCCATCACAACTGCTCAGTCCAGAAGACACCGTAAGGACCACTCCTGTGGAGTGGGAGCTACCAGGGCAAGAGTTTATCACCAACAGTGCCTTGGACCTAATAGTAACTTCATAAATGTTTACTGGATAGATATAAGTCCCCTAGCCTTGGAATTGCTCTGAAACCCAGGATTTCTTAATAAATGAAGTAATCTGATAACTGAGATAAGCAGTTTTGGGTGGCTTTGAAATGTCCTGATACTCCTGTTTGCTTTGAAATGGGACTTTTGAAATGAGGTGTTGTTCTGTCCCAAAGGAGAGAAGAGAGACTGTGGAAGAACTGATGACAGGAACAGCAAAACTGAGAGAAGGAAAATGGGGCCAGGAGAGGAGCAGATGCTAGAATGGGGTTTGGGTTTTCTTGGCACTCCAAAGCTCCTGTATGTTTATTGCTATCCTGATTATGATTGCTCCATTTTAAGAAGGTAGAAGTCTTTTCTGGCTGTAAGCCTACCTGTCTCAACACAATGTAGCTGCTGGACGCTGGCCCTGGACACTGACATGCCTGTTCCAGGAGAACCTGGAGGGATGTTATATATTGATTTGGTTGTTTCTTTGAGTCTCAGATGCGGAAGTGCACTGGGGACCCTCAGGGACCGTCAGGGTTTGGCAGAATGGTTCTACATGTGCACCCTGGTATCTCCAGCCATGTCAGTGTGAACGAAGACAGAGATTTTGTACTCTTGGGGTCATAGCGTGACTGCAGGCTGCATCTCTTGGGCTGTGCATATTGTGATAAGGTGATGGGTATCGTTGCTTACTGGGAGGAGAAAGTATTAGTTTACTTATGACTTTTAATATTAGTTTAATGGTGATTTCTAATATTACTGTCTTTCTTATTAAAAGCAAGCCACTCAATGGTCGGGTGTGGTTCATGCCTGTATTCCCAGCACTTTGGGAGGCTGAGGCAGGCAGATCATTTGAAGTCAGGAATTCGAGACCAGCCTGGCCAACATGGCAAAAACCCATCTCTACTAAAAATACAAAAATTAGCTGGGCATGGCGGTGCACACTTGTAATCCCAGCTACTCAGGAGGCTGAGGCAGGAGGATCGCTTGAACCTGGGAGGCGGAGGTTGCAGTGAGCTGAGATTGCGCCACTGCACTCCAGCTTGTGCGATAGGGTGAGACTCTGTCTCAAAAATAAATAAATAAATAAATAATAAATAGAAGTAAGCCACTCAAGCTCAGGGTATTTTTTTTCCCTATTTTGTTCACATTATGTCCTTAATATCAGAGCAGTACTTGGCACAGAGTAAGCATTCAATAAATGCAGTTGAATGCATGAGTCTGTTGAATATATGAGTGCACTGAATGGGAGCTCAGGAGAGAAAACTGGGAAGAGGAGGACTAAATACACTTGTGTCTGAACCAACTTCTTCTGTTTCCACTGTTTTCTTGGAGGCGACTCGAGATTCTTCAGTGCCCCGGCACAGTGCCAGGCATGGAGTTGACAAGGACGGGTAAAGCCCTTGAGGGGCTCATAGACAGGAGAGGGTTTGGGATACGTAACCCATAGCCTCTCAGAGTGCTACTGTGGGCTCTGCTCCAGGTGCCCGGGGAGTCCTGGCAGATCTCCAGGGTCAGGGAGGCCTCAGAGGAAGGGACATCTGAGCTGAGTGTTGATACCTTCATAGGTTAGCGGAGAAAGAAGCCGGGGGGAGTTCCTCTAAGCAGAGGCCATGACCACACATTGGCATCGGGGTGTGAGATGTCAGGGGTCTGCACGTGGTTAGGCCGGCCTGGGGCTCTGGGGACCTGTGGGGAAGGTGGTTCTGACAGCAGAAGTCAAATGAAGAAGAGGCTGGTGTGTGTCTCACGTGTCCGTGTGAAGAGACCACTAAACAGGCTTTGTGTGAGCAACATGGCTGTTTATTTCATCTGGGTGCAGGCCAGCTGAGTCCCAGAAGAGAGTCAGCAAAGCATGGTGGGTTATCATTAATTCTTATAGGTTTCGGGATAGGCGGTGGAGTTAGGAGCAATGTTTTGCGGGCAGGGGGTGGATCTCACAAAGTACATTCTCAAGGATGGGGAGAATTACAAAGAACCTTTTTAAGGGTGGGGGAGATTACAAAGTACATTGATCAGTTAGGGTGGGGCAGAAACAAATTACAATGGTGGAATGTCATCAGTTAAGGCTATTTTCACTTCTTTTGTGGATCTTCAGTTGCTTCAGGCAATCTGGATGTAGACGTGCAGGTCACAGGGGATATGATGGCTTAGCGTGGGCTCAGAGGCCTGACATTGTGTCTTGCTTAGGAATTTGGGTTTCTGTCTTTGGGGAGCGATGGAAGGTTTATTTCCACTTTTGAAAACTTTTTAAATGAAAAATTTCAAACATGGATACAAGTAGGAAGGGCCATATTGATATCAATGAACTCAACCCCTAGATTCTACAATTAATGTTTTGCCATGTTTGCTTATCCTTCTTTCTATTCTATCTACATCTATCTGTCTATCCATCAGTCTGTCTATCCGTCCATTCATCCATCCATCAGTCTATCTGTCCATCCATTCTTCTTTCTTTCTTTGTTTCTTCCTTTCTTCCTTTCCATCTATCCATCCGTCTATCTATCCCTCCATCCATCCATCCCTCCATCACTGTCTGTCCACACTTCCATCCATCTGTCCATCCATCAGTCTATCTGTCCATCCATTCATCTATCTATTATCTATCTATCTGTCTCAATTATATATCATCTATCCCTATCATTTATCTATTTGTCTGTCTTTATCATCTACCTATATCTATCTATTTATTTCTATCATCTGTCAATCTGTTATCTATTCTCTATATCATCTATCTATCTTATCTATCTATCATCTATCTGTCTATCTATCAAATATCTATCTACTCTCTGTAAGAGTTTATGCAGGGGAGTGACTTGTGTCTTAGAGGGTCCCTCTGGGAGGAACATGGAGGGTGAAATAAAGAAGGAAGGGAATGGAGTTTGGGAAGACTCACTGAGAGTCTCTTGAAATTGTTGGGATGAGAGGTGGTGGTGGCCTGAACTAAAATTTGGCAACTGGGCTGGAGAATGGAGGGCTCAGAGATATTTGTGCGGGTATTCTAGTGATTATGTCTCTGTAACAGATTGTCCAAAAACTTAATAACTTAAAATAATGACAACAGGCTAGGCATGGTGGTGCACGCCTGTAGTCCCAGCTACTCAGAAGGCTAAGGTAGGAGGAATGCTTGAGTCCAGGGGTTCAAGGCTGCAATGAGCCATGTTTGTGCCACTACCCTCCAGCCTGGGCAACAGAGTGAGACACTATCTCAAAAAAAGAGACAATGTTTATTTTTCTTACAAATCTTCAATTTGGACAGAGCTTGGCAAGATGACTCTGTTTCTGGTCTGCTGGATATGACTTGTAATGGCTCAAATGTGGAGGTCTGTGGTCATTTGAAGCCTGTCACTCCCATCTGGCTGGTTAATGCTGGCTTTCAGCAAGGATCTTATTTGGAGCACCTATGTGTGGCCTCGACATGTGGCCTGGGATCCTTCACAACATGGTGTCTGGATTATGAGGGCGAGTGGGGAGGAGGAGAGAGAGAATGAGAACACCAAGCAGAACAATACTGAATTTTAGGATGTAGCCTCTGAAGTCCCCCTATACCGCCGCTGTCGCCCCGTTCTGTTCATCAAGCCAGACAGAAGTTCAAGAGGAGGAAAGATTATCTCCTCCTCTTGACGGGGTATGGCAAGATCTCAAAATATTGCTGTGGCCATTTTTGGAAAACCCTGCCCGTCCAGGGGCTAAAGTGGCAGGATTTAATCGTTGGATGTGAGCAATGAGAAAGAGCAAAAAATCTGAGCTGACACTCAGTTTGGATTCGTGTCTCCATGCCGGGGAGGCATTCACAGAGAGGGCAGTGTGAGTGGCAGGACAGGAAAGGGGAATGAGGAGGATGGAGTTAGATTTGGGGTCCCATTGATTTGTTGGGAAATACTGCATCAGGATGGCTTCATGAACTACAAACCCACAGAGGTAGCTTCTTCTTGGAACAGACAACCATGTTTCCTAGTTTTTGGACAGCTTTGAGCTGAATAGGGTTTGCTGGCCTCCCTGGGTCCCTATAGGAGGCTGTTGTGTACTCTGAACCTGAGTGGAGGTGGCAGGTGTTTGATGTGTCCCCAAGCCTGCTGGGGATGATGTGGCCTTCAGTATTTGCTTCCCTCCGTGGAGCCGGAGCAGCTAGGGAGGATGCAACATTCGTTGATTTCATCTAGCAGGCATTTATTTGAGCACTTAAAGGTATGCTGGAACCTAAAAGAATTTGAATGTGCATTAAACGCCATGCCTGCCCTAAAGAGCTTTGTCTCTAGAAGCGGAGAGGATGCTTGAGGTTGCATGCTCATGCTAAGCTGTGAATGTAGTTACTAAAAGGACAGAGCTTCGAGCAGGGGCAGATGTAATATGCACTTGCTGGGCTTTTTCCTTGCCTCTGGGTTCTCCATGGAGTGCGCTGTTGCTGGTGTCTCTTCTGGAGCATGTAGGGGCCTGTCTGAGAGGGGGGCCAAGCTGCTGTCCTCATATGTTCGAGGACATTTACAGACACTGATCTCTCTTGGTATCCAAATCAAACTCAGCATTAACAGGGTAGTTTCCCTCCCTAACCTCCCCTTCCCCCTTGGGGAATAGGACAGAGCCATATGTCCTTGATCAATATCTCTGTCTCCAGTCACTCAGGGTCTTAGAAAGCCTGCTCCCCTGGGAACCCCATCCCACTCTATCCCTCACTCTTCGCTTCCCATGTCTGGACTCTGATTTAGTACCATTTTCCCTGGGTGGTTCTGATACTCAGTTTATTTGAAAACCTTGGCTGAAAATCTGATTCCTTGTAGCTTGTACTCAAACAACAATTCAAGTTAGAAAGCATTGAAATACCGAGACAGTTTCAGAGAGGCTCAAGGAAGCCCTTCTGCCTGGGGAGAAGGCGGAAAGTATCAGGGCATTAGAGCTGCACTCTGCATGTTAGGTAGAGTTGGACATACAGAGATGATGGAGATGATGGAAAAGACGTTCCGAAAAGACGTTCCAGTTAGAGGGCCAGCATGGAAAAAAAGCAAGGGACATGATAGAGTTGTTTTTTTAAAATTAATTTTACCAACGAGTTGCTCATATGAGCATGCATATAGCTTGTGTCACATTATTTACTTTTATGTCTTAAAATTATTTTGTTATTTCAGCCTGCATATATGAAGACATTTACTTTTATCAAGAAACTGGAGTATAGCCATCCAAAATCAATCTAGAGACTATAATCTATATATATTTATGTTAAAAGGAAGGTAGGGGTTGCTTGCCTGATGATTTAGGTAACCTTCTAAATGTGTATATTTTTCCTGTGGCCCTGTCTTTAACTCAGAGACCATTGTATACATTTTATGTCCATTGGTATTCACTCCCTCCTGTATACCTGAGATACCATCTAGAGTCATTTCCTTTCTGGCTGAAGAAATTCCTTTAGAATTTCTTGTAGTGTGGGTCTGCTTATAATAAATTTTCTAATTTTCTTTATTTGAAAATGTTTATGTTTCATTTTCATTTTTGAAGAAAGTTTTGCCATATACAGAATTCTGGGTTGACAGTTTTTAAAAATTCTCCACTTTAAAGATATCATTCTGTAGTCTTTTGGTCTCCATGGCTTCTGATAAGTTCATTATCATTTGTATTATTGTTCCCCTGTATGTGATTTGTCATTTTTTTCTGGCTGTTTTCAAGATTTTAACTTTGTATTTTAGCAGTTTTCCTAGAGGTAGTTTTCTTTCTATTTATCCCTGCTTGGGTTTTGGTGATCTTCTTGAATCTATATTTTTGTCTTTCACTAAATCTGTAAGTTGTAGGCCTATTTCTTCACGTCTTTTCTGCCTTGTTCTCTCTCTCCTTTCCTCTGAGACTCTAAATATAAGTGTATTGAATGGACTGATATTGTCCCACAGGTCTGGGAGGCTCTGTTATATTTTTTAAGTCTTTTTTTCTTCACTGCTTTTCAGATTGGATGGTTTCTGTTGATCTGTCTTGAAGTTCCCAGATGCTTCTGCTATCTTTGATATGCTGTTAATCTCATTCCAGTTAGTGTATATTTTACTTCTAGATGATTCTTTTTTCACAGTTTCTGATTTGGGGGTTAGATTCCCCATCTGTTCATTCATTGTGTATATATTTTTCATTTAAAATTCTTGGACGTATGTATAATAGCTGCCTTATAGTTCTTATCTACTCATTTCAACATCTGGATCATCCTTGGGTTGATTTTTTTTTAATGAATTTTTTCCTTGAGTTTGGATTATATTTTTTCATTTCATCACCTGTCTAGTGATTTTTGATCAATTCCTGGACACTATTAAGTATATGTTGTGGAGACTCTGGATCCTGCTATATTCCTTTCAATGGATTTTTATCTAATAGAGAGTTAACTTGGCTGGGCTCAAACTTCAAACTTGATCCTTTGGGCTAGCCAATGTGAAAGGAAAATACCCTGGGTCCCCAAAATTCCTAAGGGAAAGGGAAACGTCAAGCTGGGAACTGCTTAGAGCAAGCCTGCCTCCCATTTATTCAAAGTCACCCCTCTGCTCATTGAGATAAATGCATATCTGATCGTCTCCTTTGGAAAGGTGAATCAGAAATTCAAAAGAATGCAACCGTTTTTGTCTTATCTACCTATGACCTGGTAGCCTCCTCCATGCTTTCAGTTGTCCTGCCTTTCCAAACCAAACCAATGTTCATCTTACATATGTTGATTGATGTCTCATGTCTCTCTAAAATGTATAAAACCAAACTGTGCTCTGACCACCTTGGGCACATGTCATCAGGACCTCCTGAGGCTGTGTCACAGGCATGCATCCTCAACTTTGGCAGAATAAACTTTCTAAATAAACTGAGACCTGTCTCAAATTTTTGAGGTTCACACCAGGCAGCAGCTGACATCTCCACTCTTTCTTTCAGCTTCCAGCTGCTGCTTTTTCACCATACTCCTGTGGTTTCTCACATCCTAGGCTCTTGGTGAGCTAAGGATTTGCATGGATTTCATACACAGATTTTGTGGGCTTGCACCATCTGCAGAGGCCTGCCTACCAGGGTTCCACCTCTGACTTTCTGGCTGTTCTTCTAGCCCCCAAGTTTTTTTCTGATACATCAAGCCAGTTACAGTTCTGGATCTCAGGCAAAAGACTGCTACACACTCAGAAATCTTAACTTCTTCAGTTGTCTTTCAAGGATACTCCTGTCTACTTTCTGCCTGCTTTGCATCACTCTCTGGACCCTTAAATAAGTTCATTAAAGAAAATATTTTGTTCAAATTTGATAATTGTTACTTGCAGGAGGTTTGGTATATACAAGCTACTCTGACAATACTGGACACCAGAGCCAAATATGAGATTTTGTTGTTTAAATAGCTTTATTGAGGTATAATTGATATAAAAAACTGTACTTATGTATACAATTTGTTGTTTTAATATATGTTTACACCTTGAAGCCTTTGCTATAATCAAGACAACAATGAGTATTTTTTTTTCTTACTTTTTTTTTGAGATGGAGTGTCGCTCTGTTGCCCAGGCTGGAGTGTAATGGTGTGATCTCGGCTCAGTGCAACCTCCGCCTCCCGGGTTCAATCGATTCTCCTGCCTCAGCCTCCCTAGTAGCTGGGACTACTGGTGCATGCCGCCACGCCTGGCTAATTTTTTGTATTTTAGTAGAGACGGGGTTTCACTCCCACCCAGGCTGTTCTCAAACTCCTGAGCTCAGGAAATCCAAGGCCTGCCTCAGCTTCCCAAAGTGCTAGGATTACAGGCGTGAGCCACCGCACCCAGCCAAAGAGTTTTTGAGTTTTATTAAGAAGTCACGTGCAGATGAATGGTGGGAAAGAAGGCTCCTTCACGTTGACCTCCTGCTTTCTATTTCACAGATTGCTCTCAAATGCAATCTCTCATTTTGATCTTCAAGATGCCCTTGGGAATGTGGTCATTCTTAATATCACCCTTCTGCAGATGAAAAACTGAGGTGGACGTATTAAATGGCTTGCCCTTTTCATGTTACCTTACACCACTAGACACCTGGGGAGATGGATGCGCTGTCATCCACACCTTTAGGAGTTGTATTTCAGCTGGGAGACAGAAGTTCTCAGAGCTGGGGCAAATCAGTTTGGGGTGGAGAAGTTCAAGCTCATGAAAGCCGAGTGATGGCATTTGGATGGTGTGCATGAGAAGGGAAGGGCTTGGGGAAGAACAGAGGCCAGGAACTCAGTTTGGGAAGCAGGTGTGACAAGCTAGGTATTATATAATGTGATGAACACAGTCATTGTGGAAATATTAGGTTGGTGCACAAGTAATTGCAGTTTTGACAATAAAAGTCATGGCCAGGCCAGGTGCGGTGGCTCACTCCTGTAATCCCAGCACTCTGGGAGGCCGAGGCAGGCGGATCACTTGAGGCCAGGAGTTCGAGACCAGCCTGGCCCATATGGCAAAACCCGTCTCTACTAAAAACACAAAAAATTAACCGAGTGTGGTGGTGCACACCTATAGTCCCAGCTACTTGGGAGGTTGAGGCAGGAGAATAGCTTGAACCCAGGAGGCATAGGTTACAGTGAGCCGAGATCACACCACTACACTCCAGCCTGGGCGACAGAGCAAGACTCGTCTTAAAAAAAAAAAAAAAGTAATGGCTTAAAACCGCAATTATTTGTGCACCATCCTAATATTAATAGAAAGGAAAACAGATACTGGAGCCCTTTCAAAAGAGGAACTGAGAGGAAATAGGAGTCTGGATATAGGACAGAAAAGAAAAGGGAGAGTCAAGGGTAACCTTTCTTTTCATTCTTGACCCCAGGGCCTTTCACTGATCCTGATACATAGTAGTTTGTAAATGTTAGTTGAAACAGATTAGCTGGTGATGAGAAGGATGAGGGGGTGATATTTGCTTATGAACCATTAAATTGACACTACTTGAATATGCATCAGAATCACCTTGATGGGGGCTGGGCACGATGGCTCATGCCTGTAATTCCAGCACTTTGGGAGGCCAAGGAAGGAGGATGACTGGAGGCCAGGAGTTCAAAACCAGCCCTAGGTAACTTAGCAAGATCCCATCCCTATAAAAAAGTAAAAATAAAAAAAATTAGCCAGACATGGTGGCACACACCTATAGTCCCAGCTACTCAGGAGGCTGAGGCAGGAGGATCGCTTGAACCCAGGAGTTGAAGGCTACAGTGATCTGTGATGTCACCATTGCACTCCAGCCTGGGTGACAGAATGAGACCCTGACTCTTAAAAGGAAAAAAAAAGGCTGGTGCAGTGGCTCATGCCTGTAGTCCCAGCACTTTGGGAGGCCAAGGCGGGCGGATCACCGGAGGTTGGGCGTTCAAGACCAGCCTGACCAATATGGAGAAACTCCGTCTCTACTAAAAATACAAAATTAGCTGGGTGTGGTGGTGCATGCCTGTAGTCTCAGCTACTCGGGAGGCTGAGGCAGAAGAATCACTTGAACCCCAGAGGAGGAGGTTGCAGTGAGCCAAGATAGCACCATTGCACTCCAGCCTGGGCATCAAGAGTGAAACTCCATCTAAAAAAAAAAAAAAAAGAGAGAGAGAATCACTAGTTGGCACTTTGTGGGTGCTATCTGAGTTTCTGGTTCAGTAAGAGGTGGAGACATGAGACATCAATCAGTCATCTCAGACTTCCAGTTTCCAGGACTGTGAGAAGAAGATACATTTATACATTTCTGTTGTTGCATCTTGATTAAGAGCAAACACTGACACGTCCTGTGGACGCTGCTGGCCCAGGGCTGGACTTGGAGATCCAGTTGCACAAAGTCATGAGAACCTTTTTGAATTCTGCTGCTTCACCTTTATGCTCCAGGCCGTGTAGGAGTATTTTTCTCCTAGTCTTGTCTACTGGAGCTGACAGTTAGAGAGGTGTCCTTGGGATCGTTAATCAGCATTTAACATTTGTAGGCAATCTAGTTTATTACTTTGCTTAAACTCCGGAGCTCAGAGTCTTGTTTCTGAAGTCTCTCGGGTAACATTTTGAGAACACTGCATGTTCTGCCACAAATTCTTCGCAAGCAGACGAGGAGGCTTTCCAGATGTTACAGCAGATCTTGTGTCCTGGGGAGGCAGAGCTGGCCGGCTCCAGCAGCTGACAGACTGGGGAGGACTTCTGGGATTACGTTATGCTCATTTGCTAACCTGCAAAATTATGACTGCATGTATGATGGGGTAGGGCACTCTGGTCATCTTGCTCATTTGTCAGTCTTCCCAGGCTGCTGTTTGGACTCAAAAGAAAAGAATCTTTCTCTGTTCATGAACCACTTAATGTTTTCAGGCTTTGCAAGCTGGCCCTTTGGATGCAGAGGGCAATTGTTTCTTAGAACAGACCGTGTACATTTCATGCCAGAGCACTGCAGGGCTGCTGGGGCATTGTGGACCTTGCGGAGTTTTGTGATTCTTTGATGATTTCATGACCCAGATGTGCAGAGTGAAAGGCGCTTTTTCGATGGAGCATCAGTGCAAGGCGGAAACTGTGCCAGAGATGAGAGTGACCCGGTTGCCTTTTTTTTTCTTAAGTAATCGAGCCTAGTGCTTGGGGGGCACATTCACTGTCTAGCTGGGCATTTCACGATTTCACCCATCTGGTACTAGGCAGCTGATGGCTTTGCTGTCTTCATACATTTCTTCCCAGTGTAGCTCTTGAAGACAGAAGGAATCACTCCTGAGCAGAGCCCACTGATCTTGGCCTGGTGTGCTATTTGGACACACAATTGCTGTCTTCCCCCAGTTCCTTCCACTCCATTCAAAGGCTCCCACTCTCGCATTTTTGAGGTCAAGGGACTTCCTGGGGGTATTGAATTCCTCCCACGTCGAAGAGTGTTCCTGTTAAGATGGTTCCCCCAGGTAAGAGTTGATTCCAGATATTGCTCGCCAAGACCCTGAGGTCAGACGCCTTGGAGAATTCCCCTTGGAGATCCCCCGAGCCAGAAATCCAATGTCTGTTCCCTTTCTGTAAAAACCAACACACATTGCGCCTGTAATCCCAGCACTTTGGTAGGCCAAGATGGGTGGATCACCTGAGGTCAGGAGTTCAAGACCAGCCTGGGCAACATGGTGAAACCCCCCCCCCCGTACGAAAAATAACAAAAATTAGCTGGGCGTGATGGCGGGCGCCTGTAATCCCAGCTACTTGAGGCAGGAGAATCGCGTGAACCCGGTAGGCAGAGGTTGGAGTGAGCCAAGATTGTGCCATTGCACTCCAGCCTGGGCAACAAGAGCAAGACTCCATCTCAAAAAAAAAAAATCAACACACAAAGCAGCAGCAGGGACAACCACATCTTCACTAAGAGCTACTGTGAGTTACAGACCGAATTGTCTCCCCACAAATTCATATGAAGTCCTAACCTCCAGCACCTCCCTCAAAATACAACCCTATTGGGAGATACGGTCGTTAACGAGGTAATTAAATGAAAATGAAGGTGTCCTTATAAAAAGAGGAGATTAGGACACAGACACGCACAGAAGATTATGAAAGGCAATGGAAGAAGGCGGCCAACTACAAACCAAGAGAGACTGACCTCAAAAGAAATCAACCCCGCTGACACCTTCATCTCGGACTTCCAGTTTCCAGGACTGTGAGAAAATACATTTCTGTTGTTCAAGCCACACAGCTTTGTGGCATTACTCCACGGCAGCCCTAGTGGAGTAATGCACAGTGTCATGGTGATGGAGTAACCTAAATACTCCAACCACTCGATGATTTGATCTCTGCTAGCTTGAGTGCTGGGGCCAAATTACACTGGCCTCTCCAGCTCTGCTCTCCTGACCTTTCTAGAAAGCTTATCATCAGAGCCCATCTGCTGGCTGATGTCTTCACCAACACACACTTTACTGCAGGTAAATCCTCCCTATCTTGAGCTCAGGCATCTAAGAGCCTTATCCTCTTAAGATAGGCTCTGTTGAGTTAGAAACTGCCCTGCTGACTGAAATCGCCAGCTCCCTGGCCCAGCTCTTAGACTTCCCTTCCCCTCTCCCAAGGTGGGAAATAGCTTGTTACTTGGAATGGGCCGTGCACTTTTTGCCCTTCTTGGCTTTACTGTATGACAGGTATTATTAAAGACCCATGTTACATTAGCCCCTGTGTAACCATACCTGCAAGTGCTGTGTCAGTTGCATTAGCTGGAATTCTAAATTGACTGTTACAGCAGCACTAAAAATAATGTGGTAAATGATGGAGTTTTAGGGCAGTGTGTAAGACTTCTGGATGTGGAGGCAGCCTGCTGCACAAGCCCTGTGAGCTGGGGGCATTCTCTAACCCACCCACCCACCCTTCCTTCCTTCCGTACTTCCTTCCTTCCTTCCTCTCCTCTTCCTCCCTCTCCTCTTCCTCCCCCTCCTCCTCCTCCTTCTGCTTCTTTTTCTCCTCCTTCCTTCTTCTCCCTTCTTCTTCCTTCCCTGCCCTCGCCTCCCTTCCCCTCTCATCCCCTCCCCTCCCCTCCCCTTCCTTCCTCTCTGTCCCCTCCTTCCTCTCTCTGTCTCTCTCTGTCTGTCTGTCTCTCTCTCTTTCTTCAGACAGGGTCTCTCTCTGCCTCCCAGGCTGGAGTACAATGGTCTCATCACGGCTCACTGCAGCCTTGACTTCTCGGGCTCAGGTGATCCCCCCACCTCAGCCTCCCAAGTAGCTGGGACTACAGGCACACGCCACCATGCCTTGCTGATTTTTTTTTTATAGAGACGAGGCCTCTGTTGCTCAGGCAGGTCTTGAACTCCTGGGTCCAAGAAATCCTCCTGCCTTGGCCTCCCAAAGTGCTGCGATTACAGGCATGAGCCCCCATACCTGCCCCATTCTCTAATTTTCGTTTCTTTTCTTTTTTTTTTTTTTTTTTGAGACGGAGTCTGGCTCTGTCGCCCAGGCTGGAGTCGGCTCACTGCAAGCTCCGCCTCCTGGGTTCACACCATTCTCCTGCCTCAGCCTCCCGAGTAGCTGGGACTACAGGTGCCCACCACCACGCCCAGCTAATTTTTTGTATTTTTAGTGGAGACGGGGTTTCACCGTGTTAGCCAGGATGGTCTCAGTCTCCTGACCTCGTGATCCGCCCACCTCGGCCTCCCAAAGTGCTGGGATTACAGGCGTGAGCCACTGCGCCCGGCCCCCATTCTGTAATTTTCTACAACTCCATTTCCCTATCTGCAAAATGCAGCTAATAATCATAGTCAGTCGTAGAGTCATTGTGAAGTTTAGAGAGAAAATATATGAAGCACGAGCTGTATCTCACACAACACTCAGGAAATGTTGGTAAGCTGTTAGTAAAGGTCACAGTAAAGACCTCCCAGATCATTCAAGATTCCTTTATGCCCTCTGAATCAACAGAGATGCATTAAATCTTGGTGGTTAAGATTTGTATAACAGTTGTAAATTACTCCATTTAGGTTTTCCAAAAATGGTAATCCATGTAAAGAAACTGTGTATGCAACCCACATTTTTGAACAAAGAGGATTCTGCTCTTTATGGGTCTTTTAGCCCTTAAATTAATATTTTCTGGCTAATTTCCTTATATTATTTCAAACCAGAAGCTAAAATTGCATCCCTCTCTACTCCCCTTTCCCCTTTATCCTCTCCAAGAGGAGGGAACTCTTATCTACTTGGTTCAGAATCTAGGAATCAGATGAGGCCAGTTTATGGGGGTTTGGACTGCTGCTACTGAAAACTTAGTGTACAAGAGAGTGTGGTCTCTGCTTCCTCTCACCCCTGCCGCAGGCCTAAGCTGAGCGGGGCCTCTGCCTCCTGGGGCAGGCCCAACTGTCTTACTATCTTTGCTCTTCTTTGGACACTTCATGGCCTTCAAGTCCTAGCTGGAGAGTGTAAGAGCTTACATTTCAGGCTTGGACTTAGCAGGTGGGAGAGGCTCCTAGAAGCTGATCCTGAGTCCCCTGCTCCTACCAGATTTCACTTCCAGTTTGCCATTGCCCTTCATAAGCTGATCAACTCTGGAGGTGACAGAAAGGAGGGCCGACTGGCTCACTATTATGAAAACTGTAAACTCACTTCCCTAACAAAGGAGTTTATAGCTGTTATTTCTGCAGCCAGTACCAAAATGAAAGCGAGACTTTGGCCTGTACAAACCAACTCAGCTATCTGGTCATGTATGTCCAGACTGGTGCTCTACTGGGAAAATGAATATTTTCCCTAAGGCGAGAAAGGCTGGGCCTGCTGTAGCCTGGCAACTCCTTCCCTGCAGACAGAGCTTGCGTTTCTCTTTATTTTTCCTTTTACTTCCCCAAGGTAAACATTCAAGTGGATGGCTTCCCTTACTTTCATCTCCCAGGTCCCTTTTCCTGTTTTCTCTGGATTTTGTATTTAAAAGCAAAGCTTAAGTCTCTGACAGATGCACCCAGCTGCAGTGTGAGAAGGCACTCAAACTGCAACAAAGAGAAGACGACTGCAACTTTTAGTAGATACTTAATTTTTTGTTGTTTTGTTTTTAGAGACAAGGTGTTGCTCTGTCACCCAGGCTAGAGTGCAGTGGCAGGATCATAAGTCACTGCAGCCTCGAACTCCTGATCCTTCTGCTTCAGCCTCCTGAGTAGCTGGGACTACAGGCACATGCCACCATGCTTGGCTAATTTTTCTTCTTTTTTTTTTTTTTTTGTAGAGATGGGGGTCTTGCTGTGTTGCCCAGGCTGGTCTCAAATTCCTGGCCTCAAGCGATCCTCCCTCTTTAAAAGTCCAGCCTCTTTAAAACTGTGAATGCAATAAGATCTGGCATAAAGACTGAGAAACTTGAGAGGAACAGGTGGAAATTTCTTCTGAGTTACGCTCACTTCTCTCTGCTTCGTTTGTTCGTATCATTGTTACTTTTGCTCACCAGTCATGTTTTTGAAGTAGCCACAAAAATAAATGGTTTCCTAATATTATTTCCACCTCCCCCCTCATCCACTTTTCATCGTGGAATTCTTTTCAGAGTACACTTTGTGCTTCAAAATTCAGAGGTACTGACGTGCACATAGGTTGCAGTTGTCCTGGTCTGTGTGGGGGAATGGCTGAGGAGGGTGTTTCCTGTTGAAGACCCAATTACTTTTTTTAGAAAAAAATTTTTTATTTCCATAGACTTTTGGGGAACAGGTGGTATTTGGTTCCATGAGTAAATTCCTTAGTGGTGATTTGTGAAATTTTGGCGCACCTATCACCCGAGCAGTATACACTGCACTCAATTTGTAGTCTTCCCACCCTTTCCACCTGAGTCTCCAAAGTCCATTGTATCATTCTTATGCCTTTGCAGCTGTAGAGCTTAGCTCCCACGTATGCGTGAGAACATACAATGTTTGGTTTTTCCATTCCTGAGTTACTTCACTTAGAATAATATTATAGTCTCCAATCCCTTTCAAGTTGCTGCGAATGCCATTAATTCATTCATTTTTATGGCTGAGTAGTATTCCATAGTATATATATACCACAGTCTCTTTATCCATTACCCATGTGATGGGCATTTGGGCTGATTCTGTGTTTTTGCAGTTGCGAAATGTGCTGCCATAAACATGTGTGTGCAAGTATCTTTTTCGTATAATGACTTCTTTTCCTCTGGGTAGATGCCCAGTAGTGGGATTGCTGGATCAAATGGCAGTTCTACTTTTAGTTCTTTAAGGAATCTCCACACTGTTTTCCATGGTGGTTGTATGAGTTTACATTTTCACCAGCAGTGTAGAAGTGTTACCTTTTCACTGTAACCACGCCAGCATCTATTATTTTGTTACTTTTTTTGATTATGGCGATTCTTGCGGGAGTCAGGTGGTATCCCATTGTGGTTTTGATTTGCATTTTCCTGATCATTAGTGATGCTGAGCATTTTTTCATATATCTGTGGCCATTTGTATATCTTCTTTTGAGAATTGCCTATTCATGTCCTTAGCCCACTTTTTGATGGGATTGTTTGCTTTTTTCTTGATAATTTGTTTGAGTTCATTGTAGATTCTGGATATTAATCCTTTGTCGGTTGTGTAGATTGTGAAGATTTTCTCCCAGTCTGAGTTGTCTGTTTACTCTGCTGACTGTTACTTTTGCTGTGCAAAAGCTCTTTAGTTTAATTAAGTCCCACCTATTTATCTTTGTTCTTATTGCATTTGCTTTTGGGTTCCCAAGTCACTTTTTGAAATATCCCCAGCACAGCTTTGGATGTGTCACTGGGCCACTGGACACAGGCATATCTCACAAAAAATAGAGCCGGGGAGAGTGAGAGAATAGGAGAGAGCTTTTCTGGAGAGGCAGCCCAGTTTAAATGTGAAATACACCTTGGTATATTGATTGCTGCTCTACAGTTCTTGAAGAAGAAAAAATGAGGTTTCAAAACAAGAAGGAGGGGAAGACTAGACAAAAGAGCTTGTTGCTTTTTATGGTTAGGCTGTGTCCCCACCCAAATCTCATCTTAAATTGTAGCTCCCATAATTCCCACGTATTGTGGGACGGACTCAGAGATAATTGAATCATGGGGCAGTTTCCCCCATACTATCCTCGTTGTAGTGAATAAGTCTCATGAGATCTGATGGTTTTATAAGGAGTTTCCATTTTTCTTGGTTCTCATTCTTTCTTGCCTGCCGCCATGTAAGATGTGCCTTTCACCTTCTGCCATGATTGTGAAGCCTCCCCAGCCACATGGAATTGTGAGTCCATTAAACCTCTTTTTCTTTATAAATTACCCTGTCTCGGGTATGTGAAAATGGACTAATACATTGCTTCTTGGAAGACAGCTTTTCCGGGGATCCTTCAGTCAGAACTTGTTCTGCCAACAGAGGTGGTGGGGGTGGCATGTTTGATGTGTAGGCCTCAGAGGGATTGATAAGACCCAGTGACTAGCTGGTGTGCAGGTCTCAGTCTCTGGAGAGAAGGGGCAGTTGGAGGGAGGAAGGCAGGAATGATCTTGGCTGGGAGGATGTGTTGCAGTGGTTGGTGCAGGGAACAATCAAGGCTTTGTGATCATGGATGCTGTGGGTGTGGTTGGAGGAGGTCCTTTAAGGGCTGTCTTCAGTGGAGGTTTGGGAGAAGAGTTGGCCTGGCTACAACTCTGCTTCAACCAAAGCATCTTTAGTTTGAGCTTTTAACATCTTGGGCCTGTCCTGCAGGCTTGTTTGAACAAAGACTATACATAAAATAAGCAAGAACCATTTTTTTTTTTTTTTTTTTTGAGACAGAGTTTCACTCTTGTTGCCCAGGCTAGAGTGCAATGGCGTGATCTCAGCTCACTGCAGCCTCCGCCTCCTGGGTTCAATTGATTATCCTGCATCAGCCTCCCGAGTAGCTGGGACTACAGGTGCCTGCCACCACGCCTGGCTAATTTTTTTGTACTTTTAGTAGAGGCAGGGTTTCACTGTGTTAGCCAGGATGGTCTTGATCACCTGACCTTGTGATCTGCCCACCTTGGCCTCCCAAAGTGCTGGGATTACAGGCATGAGCCATAGCGCCTGGCTGCAAGAACCATTTCTTCTGAGGAATCCCTAGAGACCCGGGGCTTGGTCTTTAGGAACAGCCGATCTTTAAGAAAAAAGTTGCACAAGATGGGCTTTGATATAGTTTGAATATCTATTCTTGCCAAGGTCTGATTTTGAAATGTAATACCAATGCTGGAGGTGGGGCCTGGAGGGGGGTGTTTGGATCATGGTAGCGGATCCCTCATGGCTTGGTGCTGTCTTCCTGATAGCAAGTGAGTTCTTGCAAGATCTGGTCATTTAAAAGTATATGGCACCTCCCCCACTGTCTCTCTTGCTCTTGCTTTTGCCATGTGAAGTGCCTGCTCCTGCTTCACCTTCATCCATGACTGAAAACTCCCTGAGGCTTTACCAGAAGTCAGGCAGATGCCAGCACTGTGCTTCCTGTATGGCCTCCAGAAATGTGAGCCAATTCAATCTCTTTTCTTCATAAATTACCCAGTCTCAGATATTTCTTTATAGCAGTGCAAGAATGGTCTAATACAGATTTGAACTTGAATTTTAAAATTAAAAAATTTTTTGTTTTAAAAATTTTTCGAGACAGGGTCTTGCTTTGTCACCCAGGCTGGAGTGCAGTGGTGTGATCGTGGCTCTCTGCAGCCTTAAACTCCTGGGCTCAAGTGATCCTCCCACCTCAGCCTCCCGAGTATCAGGGACTACAGGTGTACACCAGCATGCCCAGCTAATTTTTGTATTTTTTGTAGAGACAGGGTTTCACCGTGTTGCCCAGGCTGGTCTCAAACTCGTGGGCCCAAGCGATCTGCCTGCCCCAGCCTCCCAGAGGGCTGGGATTTTACAGGCATGAGCCACTGTGCCTGGCTTGAACCTGAATTTTAAATGCTAAGAATGCACAGAGTCCAAAGACACAAGATAGGGGGCCCGGTTCAGAGGTAAGATCCTGCCCTTGTGTTTCTTGGATTTTTTTTCATTTTTTGGAGTTTTAAAATTGAGATGTAATTTACATATAGAGTGAAATCCACAGACCTTAAGTGTAGTTTGATTCGTTTTGAGAAACACATACATTTATGTAACCCACAGTCTACCAATACATAAGACAATTTCATCATCTCAGAAATTCTCTTGTATCCCTTCCTAGTCAATCTTCCACATTCACCAGAAACAAGCACTATTTTGATATTTTTAGCCCTAGATTAGTTTTGCCTGCTCTAGAACTTTATGGAAATGAAATCATGCATATATATTCTTTTGTCTCTGTGTTTTGTTTTGTTTTTCACTCAGCATTTTTTTTTTTTTTTTTTTGCATTTTTCTCAAGAGGTCTGCAGTCTTGTAAAAAAAGAAGCGGAAAATAAATATGGTAGACTTGCCAGGCACCAGATCTCTGTAGCAACTACTCAACTCTGCTGTTGCAGCAGGAAAGCAGTGTAGACAATAGGTAAATAACTGCGTGTGGCTATGTTTCAATAAAACTTTATTTACAGAAAACAGATGGCTGGTTTGCAGGGATAATTAGCTGACCCCAATACATGTTGTTTATCAGGAGTTTCGTTGCTTTTTATTGCTGCATCGTCTTCTATGTGTGGATCTGTCACAGTTTATTTATCTGTTTTCCTGTTGATGGACATCCAGACCATTTCAGTTTTTGGCTATTATGAAAAGAGCAACTGTGTCTGCTTTTATATAGGACTTTTGTGTGCCTACATTTTCATTTCTTTTATATAAGTATCTATGAGTGGAATTACTATGTCATAGGATATGTATTAGTCAGGGTTCTCTAGAGGGACAGAACTAATAGGATAGATGTATATATGAAAGGGGACTTATAAGGAGAATTGACTCACAGGATCACAAGGTGAAGTCCCACGATAGGCCATCTGCTAGTTGAGGAGCAAGGAAGCCAGTATTGGCTCATTCCCAAAAACCTCAAAAGTAGAGAAGCAGCCGACAGTGTATCCTTCAGTCTGTGGCCAAAGGCCCAAGAGCCCCTGGCAAATCACTGGGGTAAGTCCAAGAGTCCAAAAGCCGAAGAACTTGGAATCTGGTGTTCGAGGTCAGGAAGCATCCAGCACGAGAGAAAGATGAAGGCTGGAAGACTCAGCAAGTCAGCCTCTCCCACCTTCTTCTGCCTGTTTCATTCTAGCCACACTGGCAGCTGACTGATTGGTGCCCACCCCCATTGAGGGTGGGTCTGTCTCTCCCAGTCCACTGACTCAAATGTTAATCTCCTTTGGCAACACCCTCACAGACACACCCAGGAACAATACTTTGCATCCTTCAATCCAATTAAGTTGACACTCAATACTAACCATCACAGGGTAAGTGTATATTTAATTCTTTTTTTTTTTTTTGGAGGTGGAGTCTTACTCTGTAACCCAGGCTAGAATGCAATGATGCAATCTCAGCTCACTGCAGCCTCTGCCTCCCAGGTTCAAGTGATCCTCCTGCCTCAGCCTCCCAAGTAGCCGGGATTACAAGTATGTGCCACTATGCCCAGCTAATTTTTGTATTTTTAGTAGAGATGGGGGTTTGCCATGTTGGCCAGGCTGGTCTTGAACTCCTGACCTCATGTGAGCCACCCGCCTTGGCCTCCCAAAGTGCTGGTATTACAGGCATGAACCACTGCACCCAGCCCTATATTTAACTCTTAACTGCCAAATAAATTTAGAAAACCATTGTAACATTTTTCACTTTTGCCTGCAACATATGAGAGTTCCGGTGGTGCCTCATCCTTGCCAACATTTGGTGTTGTCAGTCTTTTTCCTGTTAGCCATGGTAGTGGCTGTGGAGTGGTAGCCCACATGCTTCCTTGAATACTTCTTGACTGATGTGGTTCCGTCATATGTGTTGCCTTTATTTCTGCGGTACCTGGAGAGGTGATCCTCTGTGATCAACCTCTCAGGCACTTAATAGCCTCTCTTTACACAGGCTCTGCATGAGTAAGTGGCATGTGTGCACCCAGAGTCTTTGAGAGAATGCATCTTGGTCTTTAACCATCATCTACCATTTATTTATTTATTTATTTATTTATTTATTTATTTATTTATATATTTATTTTTGAGACAGGGTCTTGCTCTGTTGCCCAGGCTGGAGTGCAGTGGTGCCATCGTTGCTCACTGCAGCCTTGACCTCCCGGATAGCTCCTGCAGCTATCCTCCTACCTGAGCTCCCTGAGCATCTGGGACTACAGGTGCACACCACTATGTCCAGCTAATTTTTAAATTGTTTTGTAGAGGTGGGGTCTTGCTATGTTGCCCTGTCTGATCTCAGGCTCCTGGCCTCAAGCCATCTTCCTGCCTTGGGCTCCCAAAGTGCTGGGATTACAGGTGTAAGCCACCACACTTGCCCCTCATCTATTGCAATTGTCCACATGCATCAGATTTTACACTGATACGCTTTTGTCTTTTTTTTTTGGTGTAAACATCTCCTTTCCCGGCTTTGACTCGGTGGAGGAGAGCTGGGAGAAGGTGTCAGCAGTGACATCATTTCTGGTTTTACAAATGCCAGGGTCCTTCCTCCTTCAGAGCCTGGAGACAAAGCTGGGCCCCATTTATCACAACACCCGGCCAACTCCTTCCTGCCATATGGCTGATTCTCCCCTGGGGGGAAGATTGAGAAAATAGACCCATATGCTACTGTGATTCTGTTTGTGTTTGGATGTGGAGTTTAATTTGTGTCAGAAAATAGCAGTATTCTTATTTCATTGATTTCCTTTTTGCTTCTTTTATAAAAGGAAAGAATGAAAGCTGGGGAATTAGCTACAGAAATAGCAAGTGAATAATAAAATAATGTGTTGTGGTCCACGTGCAGTTAAAAACAGGAATGATGTTTTACTCTCTTTCGGGGCGTATTGACAAAGAGCTATACTGGTTTCTTGTATCGATGTGATATTTTAGAGGTATCAAGCATTCTTGTATTCACTGTCTTATCCAGTTATAAAAGTAACCTTGTGAAGTGGGTGGTCTCTAACCAATCATCTGCTTTATTTATTTATTTATTTTTGAGACAGGGTCTTGTTCTGTCACCCAGGCTGGAGTGCAATGATGCAATCAGAGGTCACTGCATCCTTGACCTCCTGGGCTCAAACGATCCTCCCACCTCAGCCTCCTGAGTAGCTGGGACTACAGGTACACACCATCATGCACCACCATATCAAGCAGATATGATGTCCATGTCATAAATGAGGAATTTGACACTCACAGAGGTTTAGGAACTTGCCCTAGGCCACTGAGCTTGGACTGTGGTCCTCATTGAATAGTTATTTGAAATTCTTAATGTCTTGGTTTGTCACCAGGTATTTCACTGCACACATTTTTTTCCCTACCTGGGAAAAGGGTATATGAGATCTTAAGAAAAGGGTAGGGGAGTTAGAGCATCATGGTCAAATAATGCTGTTCCCTGGCAGATACAGTATTGGAACTGGAGGAGGGAGAAGGAATAGGTAGGTTTTTGGGAAGATAACTTTATATAGAGATTCACCCATGCAATGAGACAGAGCCTGACACTTGTGTTGGTGCTGATGAGTGAGGACATGGGGTCAGCAGGGTGACAGCCTGGGCCCTGAGCACCTGTGTGTCCCTGGCTAAGCCACTCAATCCCTCTGTACCTCAGTTTCTCATCTGCAAAATTGGGTTCTTGGATATGATCTTCTTTCTGCCTTCCAGCTCCAAACTTTATTTATTACCAAAAGCAACTTCAGTTTTTCCCCTTTGGTTACTCCCTTGAATTAAAGCATGCTACCTTGGTGGAGTTACATCAGAGCCCTTCAGCATCACGGTGCTGTCTCAGATTTGTACAGCCCTGTTGGAGCAAAGTCTTTAAGGAAATGGAGGGACTGCCCCGGTGTCTGGAGGCACCATCTGACCACAGCTTCTCATCATTGCACTCATCTTTAGGTTCTTGGATGTAAGTTGATGTAGAAATACGTCTGCCTAGCACCTAGCTTTGGCCAGGGGTCGATGGCATAAATGGGGAGGCAATAGTAGCTAATATGTATATGCATGTATATTCTGTGTCTGCCACCTGCTGATAACTTTACAGACATTACCTTCTTATATCCTCAAAACAACTCTAAAGAGTGAGTAGAATGATTAACCCCATTTTATGGATGAAGCTTCCTACTGAAGCTGTTGTCTAACTCTGGAGACTGTGATTTTATTTATTTATTTTTTTCAGATGAAGCCTCTCTCTGTTGCCCACGCTGGAGTGCATTGGCATGATCATAACTTAGTGCCACCTCGACCTCCTGGCCTCAGGAGATCTTTCCGCCTCAGTCTCCTATAGCTGGGACCACAGGCACGTGCCACCATGCTTGGCTAATATTTTCAATTTTTTGTAGAGATGGGGTCTCACTTGTTCACCTAGGTTGGAGTGCAGTGGCATGATCATAACTTACTGCTGCCTCAGCCTCCTGGGCTCAGGAGATCCTCCTACCTGAGTCTCCTATAGCTGGGACCACAGGCACCTGCCACCATGCTTGGCTAATATTTTAATTTTTTTTGTAGAATTGGGGTCTCACTCTGTCACCCAGACTGGAGTTCAGTGTTGCAGTCATGGCTTACTGCACCCTCGGACTCCTGGGCTCCAGTAACCCTCTCTCCTCAGCCTCCTAAGTAGCTGGGACTACAGGCACATGCCACCATGCTTGGCTAATTTTTAAATTTTTTTGTAGAGATAGAGTCTTGCTGTGTTGCTCAGGCTCATCTGGAACTCCTAAGCTCAAGCAATCCTCCCACCTCATCCTCTCAAAGCGCTGGGGTTACAGGCACCCAGCCGAGCCTATCATCTTAACCATTATTTCATGAGTAGCCATAGATTAATAAAAATCCATAAGCCAATGTTTCTTGACACTTATGACCAGCCCCCAATAAAAATCTTGCATACTAACTCCCTAATGAGCTTCTCTCATGGGAAACTCTTCTGATGTGTTGTCAGAACTCCTTACTGGAGGGATTAGCAGCATCCCCTGTGACTTCGCTGGGGTAGAACTCTTGGAAGCTTGCACGCAGTCTCCTCCAGACCTCCTCCCATGTGCCTGTTCCCTCTCTTGCTGCTTTTTATTTTTATTTATTTTATTATTTATTTATTTATTTATTTATTTATTTATTTATTTATTTTTGAGACAGGGTCTTGCTCTGTCGCCTAGGCTGGAGTGCAGTGGCACGATCTTGGCTCCCTGCAAACTCCGCCTCCAGGTTCAAGCAATTCCCCTGCCTCAGCCTCTCAAGTAGCTGGGGTTACAGGCACCTGCCACCATGCCTGGGTAATTTTTTTGTATTTTTAGTAGAGATGGGACTTCATCATGTTGACCATGGTGGTCTTGAACTCCTGACCTCAGGTGATCCACCCGCCTCAGCCTCCCAAAGTGTTGGGATTATAGGCGTGAGCCACCGCGCCTGGCCCCTTCTTCTGCTTCTGTTTTGAATCCTCCACTGTAATAAATCAGAGCCACGAGTACAATGTGCTGAGTCCTATGTCTCCTCCTACTGAATTATTGACCTAGGAGTGGTCTTGGGGACTCCCAGAATACCTGAGTTGAAAGCCTGGTTATGCTACTTGATAGTGTGTGGCTTTGAGACTGTTGCTTAATTAAAAAAAAAAATTATTATTATTTATTTTTGAGACGGAGTCTTGCTCTGTCACCCAGGTTGGAGTGCAGTGGCGTGATCTTGGTTCAAGTGATCTTCGTTCACTGCAACCTCTGCTTCCCAGGCTCAAGCGATTCTCCTGCCTCAGCCTCCTGAGTAGCTGGGACTACAGGTGCACGCAATGATGCCCGGCTAATTTTTATATTTTTAGTAGAGACGGGGTTTCACCATGTTGGCCAGGCTGGTCTCAAACTCCTGACCTCAAGTGATCTGCCTTCCTTGGCCTCCCAAAGTGCTGGGATTACAGGTGTGAGCCGCTATGCCCCGCCAATTTTTTTTAAAAAAATTTATTTTTAATTTTTGTGGGTACGTAGTAGGTGTATATGTTTATAGAGTACATGAGGTACTTTGATTCAGACATGCAGTGTGTAATAATCACATCATGGAAAATGGGGTATCCATCCTCTTGAGCATTTATCCTTTGTGCTACAAACAATCCAGTCATACTCTTAGTTATTTTAAAATGTGCAACAATTAAATTATTGATTATAGTCACCCTGTTGTGCTTTTTTTTTTTTTTTTTTTTTGAGACAGAGTGTCGCTCTTTCGCCCAAGCTGGAGTGCAGTGGCGCGATCTCCGCTCACTGCAAACTCTGCCTCCTGGTTTCACGCCATTCGCCTGCCTCAGCCTCCTGAGTAGCTGGGACTACAGGCGCCTGCCACCACGCCTGGCTAATTTTTTTTTTTGCATTTTTAGTGGAGACAGGGTTTCACCATGTTAGCCAGGGAGGTCTCGATCTCCTGACCTTGTGATCCGCCCGTCTCGGCCTCCCAAAGTGCTGGGATTACAGGCATGAGACACCGCGCCTGGCCCTGTTGTACATTTAAGTACTAGGTCTTATTCATTTTATCTAATTATATTTTTGTACCCATTAACAGTCCCCACTTTCCTCCACTCCCCCACTCCCCTTCCCAGCCTCTGGTAACCATCCTTCTGCTCTCTATCTCCATGAGTTCAACTGTTTCAATTTTTAGCCTCCACAAATAAGGGAGAGTCAGCAATGATTATCTTTCTGTGCCTGGCTTATTTCACTTAACATAATATCCTCCAGTTTTATCCATGTTGTTGCAAATGACAGGGTCTTATTTCTTTTTAGGGCTGAATAGTACTCTACTGTGTATATGTATCAAGATTTTCTTTATTCATTCATCTGTTGATGGATGATTATGTTGCTTTCAAATTTCTTTATTTATTGTAATCTTCTGTAAAAAGGGGATGCAGGCTGGGTGCGGTGACTCATGCCTGTAATCCCAGCACTTTGGGAGGCCGAGGTGGGCGGATCACCGGAGGTTGGGAGTTTGAGACCAGCCTGGCCAACACGGTGAAACTGTCTCTACTCAAATTACAAAAAAATTAGCTGGATGTGGTGGCGGGCTCCTGTAATCCCAGCTACTCCAGAGGCTGAGGCAGGAGAATCGCTTGAACCCAGGAGGCGGAGGTTGCAGTGAGTTGAGATTGTGCCATTGCACTCCAGCCTGGGTGACTGAGCGAGACTCTGTCTCAAAAAAAAAAAAAGGATTCAAATACCAACTTCAAGTGGGTATGGTGTGGGTTAAATTAGAAATATGCACATAGTGGCCCCCAACAAATGTTGGTTCTTTTCTGCTCTCCCATCCAAAAGCAATAACTAACCGAAATGGGTGTAGTGAGTATTTGGGCATTGCTGCAGTAACAGAAAGACCTTCAGTTTCTTGGCATCATTTCCTTCATTCATTGAGTTATGTTCCATGCTCTTTGCTGACCTGGACTCTACTTACTAAACATGGTCCTTCGCTAGAGAGATCGAGAAGAAGCCAAAAAGTCTTTGAGCTTCCAGGATTTTCTCTGGAGGCAGCTAACCTGGACTACCAGTAAGTGGCCAACACCAGCTGACACTAGCTGACGCTAGTTGGGCTGACACCAACACAGACCTGTAAGAATGAAGAACCTCCTAATTAACAACGCTCTCGCTTGGGAAGATAGGTACTTAAGATTGACAAGCCATTTTAGTCTTGGTTTCTGCAGGTGGTGTGGCCGAACATTCAGAATCAAAGCAATTTTCACTTCATTTCATCCAGAAGGTCTCTATGTTTTCTTATCAAGAGACTGTATTTTTGCTCCTCTCTCTCCCCACAAAAAGAAATCTGGTCAAAACTAAGCACATTCCCTTCGTTTATGTGTTGGCTGCCGTGGTTCATAAACTTTAGTAGGTTTCCGAATCACATGGAGAGCTTGTTGAAACATGAAATGCTGGTATGATCCTCAGAATTTCTGATTCCTTAGGTCTTGGCGGGGCTTGAGATTTTGCCTTTCTAAGCTGTTCCCAGTTCATGTTGATACTGTTAGTCCTGGATAATACTTTGAGAACCTCTATGTGGCCACGGCCTCTATCAGAGCATAACTGGGCCGTGGCTGAGATACATCTATCTTATCTGTCAAGAATGACTCATTTAAGCACTTCACTGCGCTGCATGTCCTTTGATTAGGTGGCCAAGGGGGTGGCTAAAGCTGAATTTACAAGGCAAGGAGCCCTGAAATTCTTCTGTGAAAGATCTCGCAAATGATCTATTTATTTTTCATGGGATGATTTTCCAAATCTTTGGTTTGCTTTCCTGTTTGGCTTGTGTTAGAACACTACTGTTCCTAAAGTTGTAATTTTTGTAACCCATTGGCATATGTAAGTGGTTTACACAGGTTCTTGTGGATTAGGATTTCTAACCGTCCATCATTTATCTGTCCACTGGCCCACTCACCTACTCATCCATTCATCCATCTGTTTACCCTTACCCTCTCTGTCCCACTCATCCATCCACACACACATCCATCCACTAACCCCATCCATTCATCCATCCATCCATCCATCCTGCCTACCCTTCCGCTTATCAATCCATTCATCTGCTCACCTGATCCACCCACCCACCCACTCACCCCATCCACCGACCCACCCATCCATCCATCCATCCATCCATGTGTCCACCCACCCACCCATGCACTTATCCATTAGCTCACTCCATCCATCCATCCACCCACTCATCTATCCATATGTATATTCATCCATCATCCATCCATCCATCCATCCAACATAACACACTTGTAGACTATAGAGATATAAAGAAAAATAAGACCATGTCGCCATCCTCAAGGGGTTTATGGTACTGTAATAGAAGCTCCTCTATTTTGTCTTCCTTACAGAAAACTGTGCATTTCTTGCTTTCTAGTGAGTTGAGATAATAGTTAAATCCATTAGATTAATATTGACCTTTCTTGTAAACACACATCTCCTCAGAAAATGTTTTGAGAAATCTGCTGACTTCTTGAAGTAAAGGCACAAATGTCTTTAACCCAGTAAGTACCTTTTGTTGAAAATCAATTCCTTCCAAGGAAGCTTTTCATAGCCTCTTGGTGGTGATGACAAGAAGGTTTCCTCTGAATAAGTATGGTATGTTTTAGAAAGTTCTGCCATGTTATCATGTTGGCTTGAAAGCCCCATGTCTTTATCAGTAAGTCTGGCCCGTGGCTTTGTGCAAGATGTTTGTAGATGGTGTGTTTGTATTGATGGAGCATCTGCTCTGGGTCAGCCTGCACTGCATGCTCAACCATTAGAGAGCACCCATGTAAATAATTCTAGACCACCTTCCTTGGGATCCTTTGACCAGACACATTTTGGCATTTACTACTAGGTGCAGTAATAATCCAGGTGACTGCATGTCCACTGGTGTAAATGGTTTTAATGGTTCCTAGAGGCTGGATTTTAAGTGTTACAATCACTCTCTGTGTCCCTTCATCCTGCAAAAGTGTTTAAAAACTTGAGTTATAAACTTTTCTTAAAATACCTGAATTATTTTCATCTCTCCTTATCCTAGTTCCATCTTTATTTAAACACATGGAGCTTTTTGCGTGGTTATAGTCATTATGGATATTCAGTTTTTTTCTGCTTTTCTCACATTACATTATTTAGTAAATGTTCTTTCCTGCTCCTACATAGCTATGATAACTCTATAATAGTGCACAGTTTAATGTACCTTTATTGCTTTTCCATTTTCTATCACTTAGTTATTAGGTCGTTTCTATTTTTTTAAAAATAATGTTTCTATACCTAGCATCTAGACTCAGAAAACAAAACTCAACTCTTTTCTCCTTCTTTAAAATAATTACTTACGTACATTTATATGATGTTATTTATATGTATCATTATTCTGATTATATTTTTAAACACTCTTGATATAGTTAGTCAGACTTTCTTCCCAAAGAATTCAGGCAATTCAGTTATCTCTCTGCCAAAATTGGGCTTAATGGTTTTTCTTTGTTTTTCTAATTTTAATTTTAAAGAGTGTGCCCACTGTTTTGATTTGCATTTCTTTAATTACTGACATCATTAAATCCATTTTCAGTAATTGGCTTATTAAAGGAGTTCTGTTTATGTGTTCGTGTATGTGTAGGAAACTGGTACCATATTTTTTCTTTGTATGGGGGTGTGTGTGTTTTTATATATATATATATATATTATTTGTGTGTGCATGCGTGTATGGCTTAATACTATACATGTGTGGATTTTCCAGTCATATTGACTTTCTTTTCATGTGTTTTTTTCTGGCCTCATAATACTGATGCCTGCTGAGAACTCAGATATTTATTGAGTGAATGAATGTTTATCTTTGCTCTGATTCTCTTCTGTTATACACATTCAGAACTCTTACACGGGAGGACAATGTTGTTTGTTTTATTCCAGGTTTTCTTATTTGATTTGTGATATTTAGCTTATTTTTTGGCCACAAAATTTAGATTGGATACGGATCTAAGT
Source organism: Pan paniscus (assembly GCF_029289425.2). Classification (NCBI taxonomy): domain Eukaryota; kingdom Metazoa; phylum Chordata; class Mammalia; order Primates; family Hominidae; genus Pan; species Pan paniscus. Next base: position 84,701,176 of record NC_073255.2, on the reverse strand, counting down.
TTGTTTTTCTCCATTTTTTTTGGTTTGATTTCTGTCCTAATGCATGAAATTATACTTTATTTTACTTTGCCAGTTTTTTTTTTTTTTTTTTAGTTTTTTGAGACGGAGTCTCGCTCTGTCACCAGGCTGGAGTGCAAATGGCACGCTTTCGGCTCACTGCAACCTCCGCCTCCCAGGTTCAAGCAATTCGCCTCCCTCACCCTTCCGAGTCGCTGGGATTACAGGCACACGCCACCACGCCCAGCTAATTTTTGTTATTTTTAGTAGAGATGGGGTTTCACCATGTTGGCCAGGCTGGTCTCAATTTCCTGACCTCAGGTGATCCACCTGCCTCTGCCTCCCAGAGTGCTGGGATTACAGGCGTGAGCCACTGCGCCTGGCCTACTTTGGCAGTTAAATTCTTTAAACATTTGGGATCTATGTCTGGGATGCCTCTTTTTTCTCAGTGATCTGTGACTTGGTTTTAAGGTATTTTTTACTCCTTATGACATGTTTGTTTCAAACATATTATAATATTCAATGAAGAAAATCCTCTTTTATTCATTCCTTTCCCCCAAATAGTATTTTTTTCCTCTCGTTTTTTTCTGTTTTAAATTGCATTTTACATAAAACAATATAAATAAGCAATGAAAAGTTTTCCAGGGCAAAAGGAGCATGAAGTGCAGACCTTTATTCTGTAGCTTCAGTGAAATATAATTAGATAAATTTTAATTAAATTAAAATAATTCATCACACAGACAATATTATAACAGGAGTAAAGAAAAGAAAGCGAAACTTTCGCCCACAGTCATCCATAACAGTTTTTTCAAGTGTACACGTTTCTGTTTAAAGGTATATGAAGTCTGCATTGTTTTAATTCTAGCTTAGCTTTAGTTGCATATTTGCAATTTTTAATTTAACTTTATGTCACAAAGATTTTTTCCATATTAGTATTTTTCTTTTTAAAAATGTAGTTGAATCAAACATTTAATTAACAAGTAATGATTGTATATATTTATGAGGTACACTGTAATGTTTTAATATCTATATACATGATGGGACAATTAAATCCATCTAATTAACATGTCCATCATTGCACATACTTATCTATGGTGAGAACATTTAAAACCTACTCTCTTAGCAATTTTCAAATATGTGATACTTTATTAATAACTGTAGTCACCGTGCTGTGATATCTCCAAAACTTATCCCTCCTGTCAAACCGAACCTTTGTAACAAACCCCCACGGCCACTGCCACCAGCCTTTGGTAAACACCATTCTATTCTCTGCTTCTATAAGTTTGACTTTTTTAGATTCCACATATAAGTGAGATTACGCAGTATTTGTCTTTCTGTACCTACTGTTTTCACTTAGATTAATGTCCTCCAGGTTCATTCACGTTGTTGCAAATGACAGGATTTCCTTCTTTATAAAGGCTGAATAGTGGGTATATGTATACACACACACACACACACACACACACACACACACATACACACACACACCATTTTCTTTATCCGTCATCCATTGATGGACACTTAGGTTGATTCTGTGTCTTGGCTATTGTGAGTAGGGCTGCAATGAACATGAGAGTGCTGATATCTTTTCAACATACTAAGTTCAGTTCCAATGGATATGTACCCAGACGTGGGATTGCTGGATCATATGGTGGTTCCATTTTTAATTTTTTGAGGAGCCTCCATACTGTTTTCCATAGTGGCTGTATTAATTTTCCATTTCCACCAACAGCATACCAGGGTTCCTTTTTCTCCACATCCAACACTTATCTTTCGTCTTTTTGATAACAGCCATTCTAATGGATGTGAGGTAAAATCTCATTGTGTTTTCAATTTGCATTTCCCTGATGATTAATGTTATTGGACATTTTTAAATATACTTGTTGGCCATTTGTATCTCTTCTTTTGAGAAATATCTATTCAGATTCTTTGTCCATTTTTAAAATTAGGTCATTTATTTCTTTGCTCTTGAGCTGTTCAAGTTCCTTATAAATTTTGGATATTAACCCCTTGTCAGGGGTATGGTGTATTAGGCTGTTCACACATGACTATAAAGAAATACCTGAGACTGGGTAATTTTTAATAAAAGAGATTTAATTGGCTCATGGTTCTGCAGGCTTTGCAGGAAGTATAGTGCTGGCATCTGCTCAGATTCGAGGGAGGCCTCAGGAAGCTTTATAATCATGGCAGAAGGCGAAGGGGGAGCTGGCACGTCACATGGCAGAAGGAGGAGCAAATGAGAGAGTGGGTCAGGAGGTACCACACACTTTTAAGTGACAAATATCCAGACCGTGTCATATTTTTCAAATTATTTTCTCCCCGTCCATGGGTTGTCTCTTCACTCTGTTGATTGTTTACTTTGCTGTACAGAAGCCTTTTAGTTTGATGCAGTCTCATTTGTTGATTTTTGCTTTTGTTGTCTGTGCTTTTGGATTCGTATTCAAAAAAGTCATTGTGCAGACCAATGTCATGTTTTGTTCTAGTAGTTTAAAAGTTCCAGGTATTCTGTTCAAGTGTTTAATCCATTTTGAGTTGATTTTAGTATATGATGTGAGAAAAGGATCTGACTTCATTCTGCTTGTGGATATCCAGTTTTCTCAACACCATTTATTAGAGACTGTCCCTTATTCATTGTGTGTTCTTGGCACCTTTGTTGTAAATGCATTGACTGTTAATGTGTGTGTTTATTACTGAGCTCTCTGTTCTGTTCCACTGGTTGATGTCTGTTTTTATGTCAGTACCATGCTGTTTTGATTACTATATCTTTGTACTTTATTTTGAAATCAGGTAGTGTGATGCCTCCGGCTTTGTTTTGTTTGCATGAGATTGTTTGGATATTTGAGTCTTTAGTGCTTCTATGCAAGTTTTAGGATCAATTTTTCTTTTATTTTTGTAAAAATGTCATTGGAATTTGATAGGGATTGCATTGAATCTGTAGATTGCTTTGGGTGGTATGGACACTTTAACAATATTAATTCTTCCAATTTTTGAACATGGAGTATCTTTTCTCTTCTCTTCTCTTCTCTTTCTTTTTTTCTTTTTTTTTAGAGACAGAGTCTCACCCTGTTGCCCAGACTGGAGTGCAGTGGCACAATCTCAGCTCACTGCAACCTCTGCCTCCTGGGTTCAAGTGATTCTCCTGCCTCAGCCACCTGAGTACCTGAGACTACAGGCATGCACCACCATACCTGCCTACTTTGTTATTTTTGTTTTTGTTTTTTGAAACAGAGTCTCACCCTGTCACCCAGGCTAGAGTACAGTGGCATGATCTTGGCTCACTGTAACCTCTGCCTCCTGGGTTCAAGCAATTCTCGTGCCTCAGCCTCTCAAGTAGCTGGGATTATAGGTGCCTGCCAACATGCCTGGTAAATTTTTGTATTTTTAGTAGAGATGGGGTTTCACCATGTTGGCCAGGCTGGTCTCGAACTCCTGACCTCAAGTAATCCACCTGTCTTGGCCTCCCAAAATGCTGGGATTACATCTTTTCATTTACTTGTGTCTCCTTTAATTTATCTTGTCAATGTTTTATTATCAGTGTACAGATCTTTTGTCTTCTTGGTTAAATTTATTCCTAAGAATTTTATTTTATTTTTTATTTTTTACTTTTTACTTTTTTTTTTTTTTTTTTTTTTGAGACAGAGTCTCGCTCTGTTGCCAGGCTGGAGTGCAGTGGCGTGATCTTGGCTCATTGCAACCTCCGCCTCCCAGGTTCAAGTGATTCTCCTGCCTCAGCCTCCTGAGTAGCTGGGACTACAGGTGCGCACCACCATACCCAGCTAATTTTTGTATTTTTGGTAGAGACAGCGTTCCACCATGTTGGCCAGGATGATCTCAATCTCTTGACCTCGTGATCCGCCTGCCTCGGCCTCCCAAAGTGCTGGGATTACAGACGTGAGCCATCGTGCCGGCCACTTTTTACTTTTTTCAAGAGACAGGTCTCAGTGCAGTAATGCTTATTGCAGCCTCGAACTCCTGGGCTCAAGCCATCCTTCCATCACAGCCACTCTAGTAGCTGGGAGTACAGGCACGCTCCACCACACGCTTGACTAATTTTTAAATTTTGTGTAGAGATGGGGTCTTGTTATGTTGCCTAGGCTGGTTTTGAATTTTTTTGATGCTACTGTAAATGAGATTGTTTTCTTGATTACTTTTTCAGAGAATTCATTGTTAGTGTATAGAAATGCTGAATTCAGTAGAGTTTCAGGATATTATTGCATCAAAACACAGGATTTCTGCATATTATTATGCTTTAAGTGATTATTGTTTTACATGACTCTTTCATTGAGTTAGGATTTAATAATTCTCCTAAGCAGTTCGTTTGATTAAATAAGTAGGTTATTTCTAACAATTTGCTATGATAGATTATACAGTAACAAACTTTGCAGTGCAGATGGCTGCTTTTTGTTGAGAATGATTTCTTTTTGATATGACACTGAGCCACTGCATGTAGTCATGTGGGTATTTATACAAATTACCAAATTGCTTTGCCAGCTAGAGAATATATATATATATATATATATATATATATATATATATATATATTTGACATGTGTCTTTGTCAAATATATGAGGTGTGTGTGTTCATGTGTGTGTATACATGAGGTGTGTGTTTGTGTGTGTATATATATATGAATATATATAAAATATATATATTTATATATAAACACACACGCCAAGTGGTTATCTTGTGCTCATGAATTTGTACTCATAAATTCAGCTCTGTGTGTGCAGTCTGCTCAGCAGCACCTGGGCAGGGCACTTAACCCGGTCTAGATCTCCCACCTTCCCCAGTCCATGGACCCTTTCTGACAGCAGTGGTGATGAATTGACCATGTGAGCCACGAGAACAGAATAGCGTCATGATTCATGATCTCCCCTGACTTGGCCAGAGGCAGCGGGAGAAGCAGCAGTGCTCAGAGCTCTGTTGAGAGTGGCGGCCCGTGTTCATCATTTTGTAAATAAGTCACATGCTACCCCGTTGTAATACTACTTTTTAAGATAAAAACCCACTTCCCAAATTGCTTTCCAGAGATTTCCTCAAGGTAGTGATGATCCTAATTATTAATTACTTGATTTGCAGGCTTTTCCCAATATGATTATATTTCTGTAAGGTGTAGGGGAAGTTTTATTGTCAGGGCGACCAAGACGGTGGGTTTCTAGTGCAGTTTTGATGAAGACCTCTACTTGATCAGGGTCTCATATTTCTGCGGCTAAAGGAATGCAGACCATATCTGGATTCTCCTGTTCTCTCTGTCTTGCACTATCTGCACGAGGTACCCCTTTTCTAGTCAAGACTGATCAGTCGGCCGGGCGTGGTGGCTCAAGCCTGTAATCCCAGCACTTTGGAAGGCCAAGACGGGTGGATCACGAGGTCAGGAGATCGAGACCATCCTGGCTAATGCGGTGAAACCCCGTCTTTACTAAAAATACAAAAAAAATAGCTGGGCGTGGTGGTAAGCGCCTGTAGTCCCAGCTACTTGACAGGCTGAGGCAGGAGAATGGTGTGAACCCGGGAGGTGGAGCTTGCAGTGAGCCAAGATCCCGCCACTGCACTCCAGCCTGGGCGACAGAGCGAGACTCTGTCTCAAAGAAAAAAAAAAAAGACCGATCAGTAGCAGAATCAACCAGCCTCACTTTTTGCTTTTTCTTCTCATCAGAGAGAGAGCCCTTTCCTGAATTTTGCCATTGATCAATTGTGTTGTGTTGTTAAGTAAGCCACGGATGTTTATATTTTAATGTGCTCTCAATGGCCTTCTCATCTTTAACTTGTAAGTTTAAACCATGTCCCTTCGTTGTCCTACCTTATCTTTGGTTTTATTTTATTTTGGATGTTATTTATTATTATTACATTACCACCCACTTCTCTCCTTTCTGCCCCCATGTCCTTATCTTCTGTTATGTGGAGCTGGATAATTTAGTTTACCTTTGTCTTTTATAGTGATGTGGGAGGTAGATACCGTATTTCATTCTTCTTCTGCTATGCAGTACCAGCTAAAATGACTTAATCAGCAAAGTGGAGGTTAAGGATGATAGATGCTGGCTTGGGTGGGTTGGGGTAGGGAGGTAGGGTACACGTCATGCCACGTGGACTGCCTGAGCAAGGGCTTCCGGAGGCAAAACACAACATTCCACCATGGGTAAGTGTCACCCGCACCTGGAATTTGGGAGGGCATAGTGAGAAATGAGCTGACACCCACTCACTGGTCCTTGGGAGCCTTGTGTGCCCATTTATGAGTGTAGACTTGATCTTGAAGACACCTGGAGCTCAAACACCAGCATCTGTCTGAAATGGAGTTCGTTGAAGGTGGTTTTGTGGGCATTATATTTGTTTTGGGATTTGTCATGGGTACAACATTTAGAGCCACTGATGTATACAAGTAATGAGGTGGACATGTGCCTGTAATTTTTATTCTTTATTCTTTTTTTTTTTTTGAGACAGGGTCTTGCTCTGTTGCCCAGGCTGGAGTGCAGTGGCACGATCATGGCTCACTGCAACCTTGACCCCCCTGGGCGCAAGTGATCCTCCCACCTCGGCCTCCCAAGTAGCTGGGGCTACAGTCATGCCACAACCATGACTGGCTGATTTTTGTATTTTTTGAAGAGATGGGTTTTCTTCATGTTGCCTAGGCTGGTCTTGAACTTCTGGACTTAAGCGATCTGCCTGGCTTGGCCTTCCAAATTGCTGGGATTACAGGCATGAGCCAGCACGCCTGGCCCATTGCTATAATTTGGAATGAAATGTGGTGTTTCTCAAAACACAACAGATGCCTGCTCCCACAGGGAGATTGATAAAAGGGAGAAGGAGCCTCCCATTCACAGATTACTGTAACCAAAAGTCTCAGCCAGACCTACTCAGTGCAGACAAATACCCTCCCAGAAACATTTATGGCATAGCCTTTATATTGTATTTGTTTTAATTTAACAAATGCTTTTTTTTTTTTTTTTGAGATAGAATCTCTCTCTGTTGCCCAGGCTGGTGTGCAGTGGTGTGATCATAGCTCACTGCAGTCTTGACCTCCTGGGCTCAAATGATCCTCCTGTCTCAGCCTCCAGGGTAGCTGGGACTACAGGTGTGTGCCATCATGCCCAGCCAATTTTTCGTATTTTTGGTAGAGATGAGATCTTGCTATGTTGTCGAGGCTGGTCTTGATCTCCTGGACTCAGGCTGTCTTCCCATCTTGACCTCCCAAAGTGCTGGCACTACCGGCGAGAGCCACTACACCTGGCCACGAGTGCTTCTAAAATCATATAATGTATTAATATTTTAATTTTTTTCTTATAAGATGTTTCTGTATTTTTATGATATGATATGGGCTTCCAGGAATGGAATCTCCACTTACAACATTACACTCGGAGGAAACAAAGAATTGATTTATAATTACTTGATTTGCTACCTTTGTCCAGTAATTGATTAGGTTAGGGGTTGGCAGACTTCTCCTGAAACAGGCTGGAGAGTAAGTATTTTCAGCTCTGTGGGCCATATGGTCTCTGTCATAACTACGCAACTGTGCCACTGCAGCGTGAAAGCAGGCATAGACACCTCATAAACAAATGAGTGTGGCTGTGTTCCAACCAAACTTTATTTTTGGAGAGTAACATTTGAATTTTATGTAATTTCCATGTGTTGCAAAATATCATTCTTCTCTGAATGTTTTTCAATCCTTTACAAATGCAAAACCATTCTTCACTTGAGGGCCTTTCAAAAACAAGGCAGTGGGCAAGATTTGGACCACGGTTTAGCAGTCTCTTCCTCAGGTCACAATTTAGGGTTGTAGAGCTGTGATTTACTTAGCAAATTCTATGTGCTGGGTACTGGGCTTTATCTTTTCATATATAGGCTCACATAATCTTCACAAAAACTCTTAATTGTGTATTTATTTGTTTATCTACAAGGGGGAACTGGGGCTTCTTGAAGTTAACTCACTCGCCCAAGGTTATATTTTAGTTATGTAATAGTGGTGGCATGACACTTTATTTTTTATTTTATTTTTTTGAGACAGGGTTTTGCTGTGTCACCCAGGCTAGACTGCATTGTGATCATGGCTCACTGCAGCCTCCAACTCCCAGGCTCAAGCGATTCTCCCACCTCAGCCTCCCAAGTATCTGGGACTGCAGGTGTGCATCACCATGCCTGGTTAATTTTTCTATTTTTTGTAGAGTCAGCGTTTTGCCATATTGCCTATATTAGTCCGTTTTCATGCTGCTGATAAGGACATACACGAGACTGGGAAGAAAAAGAGGTTTAATCAGACTTAACAGTTCCACATATCTGGAGAGGCCTCAGAATCATGGCAGGAGGCAAAAGGCACTTCTTACATGGCAGCGGCAAGAGAAAATGAGGAAGAAGCTAAAGTGGAAACTCCTGGTCAACCCATCAGATGTTGTGATATTTATTTATTTATTTATTTATTTATATATTTATTTTGGGACAGAGTTTCGCTCTGTCACCGAGGCTGGAGTGCAGTGGCACAAACTGAGCTCACTGCAACCTCTGCTTCCTGGGTTCAAGCAATTCTCCTGCCTCAGCCTCCTGGGTAGCTGGGATTATAGGCACCTGCCACCATGCCTGGCTAATTTTTGTAGTTTTAGTGGAGATGGGGTTTCACCATGTTAGCCAGGCTGGTCTTGAACTCCTGACCTTAGGTGATCCACCTGCTTCAGCCTCCCAAAGTTTGAGACTTATTCACTATCACAAGAATAGCATGGGAAAGACTGGCCCCCATGATTCAATTATCTCCCCCTGGGTCCGTTTCACAACACGTGGGAATTCTGGGAGATGCAATTCAAGTTGAGATTTGGGTGGGGATGCAGCCAAACCGGATCATTGCCCAAGTTGGTTTTGGACTCCTGAGCTAAGGTGATTCTCCTGCCTCGGCCTCCCAAAGTGCCAGGATTACAGGCATGAGTCACCACTCCTGGCCGAGTGACAATTTGAACTGAAGTCTGCCTGAGTTTAATTTTAACTATAAAGGCCCTGTTCTTGTGGAGTTTGCAGAGTTGTGGTGAAGAGAGTGGGTAATAAAGCAGTTTTGCAATTGTTAGTAGAATATTATAATTTAACTAATAAGTAACTCTCTTAGATACACCATATTGGTAAAGCCTAGAATGAGGTTGGCTTTTGGATTGTTCATCACTTTTAGTGACAGTGCAGTGGACAGGAGAGGTTGTTTGGGTTTGAATCTCACTCCACCCCATGGAAGTTCAGTGACCTTCAAGTTATTTGTCCTCCCTATGCCTCAGTTTCCTCATGTGTGAAGTAGAAGCAGAAAGAGTGTTTGCTTAGGAGCATTGTTACCAAGATTATATGAGATGGGAGACTGCAGGTGATGGACATATAGTACATTGTCAACAGACATGAGCTCTTATTGTCACTATTTTTTAAGAGTCAAATAAACCTCACCGGCTATATTTAAGACTCACAGTGCTGCTAAATTTTTTTCTCCCCTGCTCTGTATTTCCAAAAATATTTTTGGAAAAAAGATTCAGTCTTATCAATTACATTGTTCAGATCAATGTCTTTGCTTTTTACTAAACCATATTACTAAATTCTAGTGACCTGATTTTATGGTATACCACCACAACAGAGATTCTATCAAGTTCTCTTTACCTTGGTGATATGGTTTGGCTGTGTCCCCATTCAAATCTCAACTTGAATTGTAGCTCCCAGAATTTCCACGTGTTGTGGGAGGGACCCAGGGGGAGGTAGTTGAATCATGGGGGCTGGTTTTTCCCATGCTGTTCTCATGATAGTGAATAAGTCTCACGAGATCTGATGGGTTTATCAGGGGTTTCCGCTTTTGCTTCTTCGTCGTTTTTCTCTTGCTGCTGCCATGTAAGATGCGGCATGTGCCTTTTACCTCCCCACATGATTCTGAGGCTTCCCTAGCCATGTGGAACTGTAAGTCCAGTTAAACCTCATTTTCTTCCTAGTCTTGGGTATGTCTTTATCAGCAGCATGAAAACAGACGAATACAGTTAATTGGTACTAGCAGAGTGGGGTGTTGCTGAAAAGATACCCAAAAATGTGGAAGCAGCTTTGGAATTGGGTAACAGGGAGAGATTGGAACAGTTTGGAGGGCTCAGAAGAAGATAGGAAAATGTGGGAAAGTTTGGAACTTCCTAGAGACTTGTTGAATGGCCTTGCCCAAAATGCTGATAGCTATATGGACAATAAGGTCCAGGCTGAGGTGGTCTCAGATGGAGATGAGGAACTTGGGAACTGGAGTAAAGGTGATTCTTGTTATGTTTTAGCTAAGAGACTGGCAGCATTTTGCCCCTGCCCTCAAGATATGTGGAACTTTGAACTTGAGAAAGATGATTTACAGTATCTGGCGGAAGAAATTTCTAAGCAGCAAAGCATTCAAGACATGACTTGGGTACCGTGAGTTTTATAAGGGAAACAGAGCATAAAAGTTTGGAAAATTTGCAGCCTATGTGATAGAAAAGAAAAAAACCATTTTCTGGGGAGAAATTCAAGGCAGCTGCAGAAATTTGCATAAGTAGCAAGGAGCCTAATGTTAATCTCCAAGACCATGGGGAAAATGTCTCCAGGCCATGTCAGAGACCTTCACAGCAGCCCCTCCCATCACAGGCCCAGAAGCCCAGGAGGAAAAAGTGGTTTTGTGGGCCTGGCCCAGGGTCCCTGTGCTGTGTGCAGCCTGGGGACCTGGTGCCCTGCATCCCAGCCACTCCAGCCTTGGCTGAAAGGGGCCAACATACAGCTCAGGCTGTGGCTTTGGAAGGTGGAAGCCCCAAGCCTTGGCAGCTTCCACATGTTGTTGAACCTGAGGGTGCACAGAAGTCAAGAATTGAGGTTTGGGAACCCCCACCTAGATTTTAAAAGATGTATGGAAAAACCTGGATGCCCAGGCAAAAGTTTGCTGCAGGGGTGGGGCCCTCATGGAGAACCTCTGCTAAGGCAGTGCAGAAGGGAAATGTGGGGTTGGAGCCCCCACACAGAGTCCCTACTGGGGCACTGCCTAGTGGAGCTCTGAGAAGAGGGCCACCGTCCACCAGACTCCAGAATGGTAGATCCACTGACAGCTTGCACCGTGCACCTGGAAGAGCCACAGACACTCAACGCTAGCTTGTGAAAGCAGCCAGGAGGGGGGGCTATACCCTACAAAGCCATAGGGTTGGAGCTTCCCAAGACCATGGGAACCCACCTCTTGGCATCAGTGTGACCTGGATGTGAGACCTGGAGTCAAAGGAGAGAGATCATTTGGAGCTTTAAAATTGGACTTCCCTGCTCGATTTCAGACTTGCATGGGCCCTGTGACCCCTTTGTTTTGGCCAATTTCTCCCATTTGGAACAGCTCCATTTACCCAATACCTGTACCCCCATTGTATCTAGGAAGTAACTAGCTTGCTTTTGATTTTATAGGCTCGTGGGAGGAAGGGACTTGCCTTGTCTCAGATGAGACTTTGGACTGTGGGCTTTTAGGTTAATGCTGAAATGAATTAAGACTTTGGGGGACTGTTGGGAAGGCATGATTGGTTTTGAAATGTGAGGACATGAGATTTGGAGGGACCAGGGGCAGAATGATATGGTTTGGCTGTGTCCCCACCAAAATCTCAACTTGAATTGTATCTCCCAGAATTCCCACCTGTTGTAGGAGATACCCAGGAGGAAGTAATTGAATCATGGGGGCCAGTCTTTCCTGTGCTATTCTCATGATAGTGAATATCTCACGAGATCTTACGGTTTTATCAGGGGTTTCTGCTTTTGCTTCTTCCTCATTTTTCTCTTGCTGCCACCATGTAAGAAGTGCCTTTTGCCTTCTGCCATGATTCTGAGGCCTCCCCAGCCATGTGGAACTGTAAGTCCAATTAAACCTCTTTTGCTTCCTAGTCCCAGTGTGTCTTTATCAGCAGTGTGAAACAGACTAATACACTTGGCAATTGGTATTTATTTATATGTTTCATAGATGTTTATGGTTTTATAAATACATAGTCAGTGTTCTCTGGTTTGCAATTTTCGGTGTGCCTTTGACATTTTATGTTAACTATATATCCATTTCTTAAGTGAATTTTGATTCATTTACTCGGTAACCCAGCCATTTTTACTTTTATTTCTCTTTAGAAATCTGTATACATCCCTGAGAATACTTTTCATCCATGTGTAACAGATTTCACTTAACTAATCCAGTCAGGAACTCCTTTTTCTCCCACATGGGATGATAATTAAATTCTTTTATATTGGGTATTATATTTGGATCATCTTCTGTCATCCTAATTTTTATTTTCATTTTAATCATTCTTTTGACATCTCTTTCCAATTATAACTGCAAAATCCTGGCCATTCCTCAATGCCTTATGCTTTCTTTTTTGTCCCCCTTATTGATTACATTCTTCTGGTAACCAGCCTGTTCCTACCATAGTATTACTGAACCAAATTGCTCAGCAAACTCTCATCTCTCTATACATCTGTTTAAACTTTTAACTACTTACGTCAGTCCAGCAATTTGGATCCTCTTCGTGGAAAAACAGTTGTTACTCTTTCCTTCTTAATAGTTCTGTCTTTGATACCAAATGTTATATGGCCCTCCTTGATCTGTGGTGGTATTGCTTCTTATTTTTCACAATAAAGTGGCCCTTCCCATGAGTGCCCTTGGTTTATCTCTGGGAATTGGCATTTAAACTCAGTTGCTGTTGGAAGTAATTCCAGAAGTGAAATTTGTCAGTGAGAGGTGTGCACTATGAATAGTTCCTTCAGGTGCTGGACGCACTTAGGTCCTTCTGTTGCAGGTGCTGTTAAATAACAGCTTTTCTGGACGAAGAGTACCTTGAAGTCTCTCTGCTTTTATTTCTGGGGTTTGTGTATGTCACTAAAGTCTCAGATGAGAGTTCTGAGAAAAGGCTTGTTTGTTACGTTTCTTTAAAGGTGACCTAGTATCTCTTTTTCCTTGCATTAAGAAGGCATTTCCCAAGAGAGGGATTGATATGTTTCTCTTTGACAGTTCTGGAAGAATGTCATGAGCCCCTTTCATCTCCAAACTGGATTTTAAAACAATGTGGAAAAACTGCTTCCTCCCAGGGCACATTTTTCTGTTACTTCTTGATTTGGCTTTTTTTTTTTTTTTTGACATGGAGTCTCACTCTTGTTGCCCAGGCTGGAGTGCAGTGGTGTGATCTTGGCTCACTGCAACCTCCGCCTCCTGGGTTCAAGCAATTCTCCTGCCTCAGCCTCCTGAGTAGCTTGGATTACAGGCAGCTGCCACCACCCCTGGCTAATTTTTGTATTTTTAGTGGAGATGGGGTTTCACCATGTTGGCCAGGCTGGTCTTGAACTCCTGACCTCAGGCAATCCACCTGCCTGGGCCTCCCAAAGTGCTGGGATTACAGGCGTGAGCCACCGCACCTGGCCTTTTGATTCAGCTTCACAGACACCCTTCAATATGAAGATTAGGTTCCTTGTTGCATACATCGTTTGCTCCCCTGCATTCATTGAGTTCTACTTGATTCTCTGTAACAAGTTTCATTGATTTGATGTTTTGCAGAACCAATTCTGTTTTGGACTGCATTTCTGGGATGTTCTTAATTGTCTTACCATTTTATCCTAAGCTTCTTTTAAACCCCAGTGTGACCTTGATTGATTTTGAAATGCCACCTTTCATCTTTTCGGGAATGAATGCCAAGTGTTCTCTGCATAACACTGTTTGAATCTTGTAGTTGTTCCATTTTGGTTACCAGAGTCCAGTTCCGGATTCATTCCCCTTGCTGGCTCCTAGGGCTTAGAGCTCCTGCCACATAATGAATTTTCATTGATCCTTTTTTTTGCACCTTGTTGTTGTTTGTTTTCTGTTTATTGATATTCTTGGTGGAAGAACCTGTTTTGTCATCTTAAGTTTTTAGGCAGTGTTGTCATTATCCTTGTGTTTTGAAATGGTCTTGTATTTTATATTTTTTCCTGATGTAACTGTTACTCTAAAAAATGAAGATAATTTACTGAATTTCTTTTTATCTTTATTGTATTGTGACAATAAAATTAAAAATTCTGTCTTAAAGTAGAGAGGATTGTAAATGTACCCCCACAGACCCCATCTATCACCTGGTTTTTACTAATGATCAGTTTTTCAATCTTTTTCGCTCCCACCCCACAGACACCCTTGTTCGTCCTGGAATATTTTAAAGCAAATCCCAGATACTATGTCATGTCACCTGTAAATGTCAGATATTATATCCTGGGGCTTTGCTGATGTTTCCTCATGGAATTTAACTTGCTTCTGTAGACCTTTGTATTTGCTATAAACTGCTGGTTAGAACAAGGGCAGCGTTCTCAAACATTTTGGCCTCAGGAACCCTTCACAATCTTACAATTTATTGAAGACCCCCAAAATGCTTTTATTGAGATAGGTCATACGTATTGATATTTTGCATATTAGAAATTTAAACAGAAAAATTTAACACATAAGGAGACATAAGCACTTCCTCCCTTGGCCATTAGAGAGCTGATGTCAGGCTGAGGCAGGAGGATTGCTTGACCCCAGGAGTTTAACACTAGCCTAGGCAATATCATGAGACCTTGTCTCCATAAATAATAATAATAATAATAATAATAATAATAATAATAATAAAAAAGCCAAGCGTGGTAGTGCACACCTGTAGCCCCAGCTACTTAGGAGGCTGAGGTGGTAGGATTACTTGAGTCCAGGAACTAGAGATTGCAGTGAGCCAAGATCGCACCATTGCACTTCAGCACGGGCAACAGAGCAAGACCCTGTCACAAACAAACACCAAAACATGAAGAGAGAGAGAGAGAGAGATGATGTCATGATATATCATGCAGCTTCTGGAAGACTCTGCTGTACACTTTATAGAGAATGAGAGTGAAAAGGGCAAATAAGTCTTTGTACTATTAAGAAAGTAGTTTTGATTTTGTGGACTTTGTGAAGTAGCTCTGGGGGAACGCCAGAAGCCTCAGACCACACTTTGAGAACCCCTGATGTGGTGACTCAGATACATTCAACTTCATCTTTGCTTTTGGAGGGGAGAGGGCAAGTATACCTCCTAGGGGGTAATGTGCGCTTCTTACAACACACACACATATACATATATTATACATATGTAACACACATATACACACACACATACAAATACACACACATACAAATACACACACATACATATCTACACACACACAAACACACACACATATACATATATATACAGACATACAAATACACATATATACACACAGACACAGAAACACACACATACACATATATACACAGACACAAATACGCACACATATATACACAGACACACAAATGCACATATATACACAGAGACACACAAATACACATATATACATACACATATATGCACACACACATGTATTTTTATTACTATAGTAGTTATATAACTACTTTATGTCTGGGAGTACAACTTTAATACCTTAGTCATTTATTTTCTCCTTTATTGTTATATAATTTCCGTGTGTGTATTTGTGTGTTAATTTTCCACTTAAAAATTTTTAAAATTTGTTTTTAGTTTTATTTTGTTTGAGACAGGGTCTTGCCCTGTTGTTTAGCCTGCAGTTCAGTGGTGTGATCTTGGCTCACTGCAGCCTCAACCTTCTCAGCTCCAGTGATCCTCCCACTTCAGCCTCCTGAGTAGCTGGGACTATGGGCGTATGCCACCATGCACAGCTAATTTTTTCGTGTTTTTTTTTTTTTTTTTTTTTTTAGATAGAGTTTTGCCATGTGGCCCAGGCTGGTCTTGAACTCCCATATGATCGCCCACCTTGGCCTCCCAAAGTGCTGGGATTACAGGCATGAGCCATTGTGCCCGGTGCTTTTTTTTCTTTCTTTTTTTTAACTTTGTATTTTTGGCTTCAATTTTCATTTGCGGGTATATTGTTGCACTTGCATTTGATTAACCCACTTTTGTATTTTAGTCCTAGATGTGTTTAGTTTTCATGAGCCTTCAGTAATCAGCATATTGTTGCATTTGATTTACCACAGATGGAGAATTTTCTTCTCTTAATCAGACCAATTAGGTTGCTTTTATCTAGGGATGTGACTGTTAGATTTCAAATACCTTATATCATTCTGGTTTTCTTTTTTTTTTTCTGTTCTTACCTCTATAAGTCATGCCCTCCGTTTTATTTATTTTTAAAGAAGTACCTAAGTCATGTACATAGTTGTTGTTAAAAAAATTCAGGCGGGCATGGTGGCTCACGCCTGTAATCCCAGCACTTTGGGAGGCTGAGGTGGGCCGATCACAAGGTCAGGAGATCGAGACCATCCTGGCTAACACGGTGAAACCCCGTCTCCACTAAAATGTACAAAAAAAATTAACTGGGCATGGTAGCAGGTGCCTGTAGTCCCAGCTACTCGGGAGGCTGAGGCAGGAGAATGATGTGAACCCGGGAGGCGGAGCTTGCAGTGAGCCAAGATCGCACCACTGCACTCCAGCCTGGGTGACAGAGCTAGACTCCGTCTCAAAAAAAAAAAAAAAATTCAATAATAGGGAAATAGAGTAAAGCAATAGCCCATCTCCAGGCTTTCCAGCTCCATGCTAATTTGCACTGTGGGTAATGTATCGTGCACCTTTCAAAACATTTTCTACACATATTGGCACACGCAGAAATAAAATAAATGTACGAGTTTTATGGCTTTTAAAAATGGTAGGCCGGGCGTGGTAGCTCACTTCTGTAATCCCAGCAGTTTGGGAGGCCGAGGCGGATGGATCACTTGAGGTCAGGAGTTGGAGGCCAGCCTGGCCAACATGGTGAAACCCCGTTTCTACTAAAAATTACAAAAATTATCCGGCATGGTGGTGGGTGCCTGTAATCCCAGCTACTTGAGAGGTTGAGGACTCTCTTCCCTATGGTGGGGCACATTAGTTTCATCTTCTGTTGTGTTTTTGTTCTTTCCTTGGAGTTGCTTATTCTGGTGCCCAGGGTGCAGCTCTGCTCTGCTCTCTGCTGGCCCCAGGACAGCTGCAAAACCCTCCTAAGAATTGCTTCCACTCTGCTATGTTTCGTGTCCTTTTTCCTTGAGCAGCAGCATGAGTTTTAAATATAACTGTAGGGTTTTACTTGATTCTAAGTTCAAAGTAGTGACACAGGGGTCCCCAACCCCTGGGCCACAAACTGGTCTGTGGCCTGTTAGGAACCTGGCCTCACAGCAGGAGGTGAGTGGTGGCAAGCGATCGAAGCTTCATCTGTATTTACAGCTGCTCCCCATTGCTTGCATTACCACCTGAGCTCCACCTCCTGTCAGGCCAGTAGCAGCATTAGATTCTCATAGGAGTGTGAAACCTTTGTGAACCGTGCATGTGAGGGATCTAGGATGAGTGCTTCTTATGAGAATCTAATGTCTGATGATCTGTCACCGTCTCCCATCACCCCCAGATGGGAGACAGTGACATCTAGTTGCAGGAAAACAAGCTCAGGGGTCCCACTGATTCTGCATAATGTTGAGTAAGTAATAATAATAGCAGTAAAGTGCAGAATAAATGTAATGCTCTTGAATCATCCTGAAACCACCCCTCCCCTCTAGTCTGTGGACAAATTGTCTTCTATGAAACTTGTCCCTGGTGCCAAAAAGGTTGGGGACTGCTGTAGTGACAATAACTCACATTTATTGACCAGGTACTACGTGACAGTCACCTCAGATGTCCCATCTCATATAATATTTGCAGCAACTCTATTAGGTAAACACTATTTTTGCTTTCATTTTACAAATTAGGTAAGTGAAGCATAGAGAGGTTAAATAACTTGAGGGTAATTCTTCCAAGGGGGTGGAGTCAGATTCACACCCAAACAATCTCTCCTGTCTACTGCATTGTCATTAAGAGTGATGAAGAGCCCAAGAGCCAACCTCATTCTAGCCTTTACCAATATGTGTATCTCTTTCTTATTTTTGGTTTACTTTCTCAGAATCTTTAGTTCTAGTAGATTTTTAAAATTAAACCTTTGTTTCCTCTGCCATCTCTGTTATCTCTTTCTGGAATGCTTCTGTGTCAGGTGCTAGATCTCAGTTGATCACTTGCTTTTTATTCTCTCACTTTTTTTGGTCTTTTAATTTAATTTTCTGAAAAATTTCTTCAATTTGATCTTCCAACTCTTCTGGAGTTTTAAATTTTTTGTTATATTTAATTTCCAAGAGCCTTTCTTATTTCCTAACTTTTCCTTTTTCTAAGTATCCTGTTCTTGTTTAATGAATATGGTATCTTTCCCTTGATTCTCTGAGGATGATAAGGGGGTTTCCCTTGTGTTCTGCAAGGGGTCTGTCTACTCCTTGCTCCAAGTGTATTTTACCTATTTGTTGGCTTTTATGTCTGTCCTCATATTTTTATTTTCCTCAAATGTCTGGTGATGCTTTGTTCTTTTGTATTTATGAGGAAGGCACTAATATGTTTGGTAGCTTTCTGTGCATTGTGGTGGTAAGAGGAAGCCAATGGTTCTCACTGGTAGGTGCTCTGGCAGGTGGATGGCTGTTTTGCTGGGTGTATGAAATGAATTATGTCCCTCCAAAATTCATTTGTTGAGTCCTGTGAACCTAAGTTCTCTGAAAAGTAATTTGGAGGAAAGAGACTTCATTCCAGTGAATAGTTTGCAAACAAGGGAGCCACGTCTTTGGTGTAAAACAAAGGTGAGTTCCAGAGAACAAATACATTCAGGGTTTATAGCAAAACTCCCTGCTGAGATTCCCAATTAAGTCCATTTATGCAAATGAAGGATTCGGACTTGCTTAGTTCTGGTTGGTCACACAGCTGAATCATGACTGGTTGATGTGGTTGAACCCTGACTGGATGGAGCGGGTGAGCTCTGATTGGTTGGTTTCCAAGCCCCAAACCAGAAGTCTCTGTGAGACCTTTCAAAAGGCCAGTTGGGAGGTGGGGGAATTCTTACTTCAGTTTATCTTGGCACCAACAACAGAAACTGGTTTGGCTTGATTGTAGAAAGGGAGGTCCTGTGATATTTTCATAACATCTTTCTGAGAACGAATTGTACGTGACTTTTATAACATCTTTCTGAGAACACAGTGTATGTGACTGAACCTTCACCCAGCCATGACCACCTGGTTCTGCTCTAACTCACCCTAATTAGCCATGGGGTGTAGTCCATTTTATCTGTCAGCAGAGGCATACTTTTATGGTCCTAACCTCAAGTATCTCAGAATGTGTCTGTACTTGGAGATAGGGCTTTGAAAGAGAAAATGGGAGTTAAACGAGGTCACTGGGGTGGCCCTTAATCCAATATGCCTGGTGTCCTCGTAAGAAAAGGAGATTAGGACACAGACACACAGGGGGAAGACCATGTGAAGACACTTGGAAGATACAGCCATCTACAAGCCAAGGAGAGACGTCTCAGAATGAAACCAACCCTGCTGACAGCTTGGACTTTCAGCCTCCAGAACTGTGAAAAAATAAATTTCTGGTGTTCAATACACCCCCCTCTGTATTAGTTTGTAATGGCAAACTAATATATGAAGTGAAGCCCAAATACCCATATCTATAGATCTTTCCTCTAGGGCTATTGAGTTTTCCTAGGGAGGAAACTTCTAGTATTCTGCTGGGAGTCTAGGCCTGCTGTGTGCATGCTGGGCGCTGAGCCTCATGAAGGAGCTCAGGACTCTCCATCTGGGATCTAGACTTTCATGGAACTTTCCTTTGCTCCCATTACCCCTTGCCCTTTTCTGTGCCTGGGACCCCAGCCCTGGAGCCCCTAGTGGGAGGTACTCAGCTGTCTGGGTGGAATTGGCACAGGGGTGGACTATGGAGGACTAAGGGGAGAGCAGCATTCTATCCATGTTCCCACAAAAGACAGGATCTCCTTTTTCATGGCTGCATAGTATTTCATGGTGTATGTGTACCACATTTTCTTTAT
The DNA here is from genome assembly GCF_029289425.2 of Pan paniscus. Classification (NCBI taxonomy): domain Eukaryota; kingdom Metazoa; phylum Chordata; class Mammalia; order Primates; family Hominidae; genus Pan; species Pan paniscus. Next base: position 84,681,339 of record NC_073255.2, on the reverse strand, counting down.
CCAATCTGTCATTGATGGGCATTTAGGTTGATTCCATGTAACTTTATACAGAATTACAGCCATGCTTTTTTTTTTTTTTTTTTTCCAACCCTACAACTTGTTCCTCACCTCCCGGAGCCTCCTCTCTGGGGTCCTAGGCATGAATTAACATCTCCCTCCGTAGCCAATTGGAATTCCACTCGGCTGACTTCTCCTTCATTTCTTCTTTCAAACTTGCGTTCGTGTTGCCTGTCTGCAGTCTCCTTTTGCTTTCTTGTCCTTGTAAATCCATAGATTCTCCCTGCTATGGACTGACCATAAGGGACTAATTGATAGTCCAGTGGTCAGGCTGATGTCAGCATGCTTCTGCAGTGGAGGAATCTGACCCAGAAACTCATCTCTTTGCATCTCTGCACGCTGCTGCCTTTGATGTAAGCTTCATTTTTAACTTTGTGTTTTGAAATAGTTTTAGACTTGCAGGAAAGTTGCAAAGATAATACAGAGAGTTCCCTAACGGTAACATCTTACGTAACTGTGGTATGATGGTCAAAGCTCATAAATTAGCAATAGTACAATACTGTCAAGTAAACTACAGACCTTATTTAGATTTTTTTTTTTTTTTTTTTTTTGACGAAGTCTTTGTTTCCTAGTCTGGAATGTGGTGGCATGATCTCAGCTCACTGCAAACTTCACTTCCTGGGTTCAAGCGACTCTGCTGCCTCAGCCTCTGGATGAGCTGGGATTACGGGCACCCGGCACCACGCCCGGCTAATTTTGATTTTTTAGTAGAGATGGGGTTTCACCATGTTGGCCAGACTGGACTCAAAAACTCTTGACCTCAGGTGATCCGCCAGCCTCAGCCTTCCAAGGTGCTGGGATTATAGGTGTGAGCCACCACTGCTGGCCCTTATTTAGATTTTACCAGATTTCCCAGTAATGTGCCTTATTTTCTGTCCCCAAATCCAATCCAGGGTCCCATATTGTAGTTCATTGTTAGGGTTCCTTAGTCGCTTCTAATCTGAGCCTCACACACCCAGGCTGGAGTACAGTGGCTCGATCTCGGCTCACTGCAACCTCTGCCTCCCAGGCTCAAATGATTCTCTTGCCTTGGCCTCCCGAGTAGCTGGGATTACAGGTGTCCGCACCACGCCAGGCTAATTTTTGTATTTTTAGTAGAGACAAGGTTTCTCCATGTTGTCCAGGCTGGTCTTGAACTCCTGATCTCAAGCAATTAACCCGCCTCTGCCTCCCAAAGTGCTGGGATTATAGGAGTTAGCCATCGTGCCCAGCACCTGACCTTCTTACTTTTGAAGAGGACTAGTCAGGTGTTTTGTGGAATGTTTCTTCATTTGAGTTTGACTGGCTTTTATTCATGATTTGATTTAGATTTGGGGGAAGGACATCAGAGAGGTGATGTGTCCTTCTAAGTGCGTCATATGTCTTACTACTGGTGACGTTGCTACTGATTCTTAGCTTAAGATGGTTTCTGGTCGGGTGCAGTGGCCCGCACCTGTAATCCCAACACTTTGGGAGACCAAGTTGGGAGGGTCACTTGAGGCCAGGAGTTCAAGGCCAGCCTGGACAACATAGCCAGACCCTTCCTCTACAAAAAAACCCCCAAAATTAGCTGGTCACCGTGGTATTCACTTGTAGTCCCAGCTACTCTGGAGGCTGATGGGGGATCATCCCTTGAGCTCAGCAGTTTAAGGTTGCAGTGAGCTTTGGTCACACCACTGCACTCCAGCCTGGGCAACAGGGAGAGACCACCTGTCCCCCTACCCCCAAAAAAGATAGTTTCTTTCAGGTTTTTCCTGTAAAGTTACAGTGGAGTGTAGAGATTTCTTTTTATGTAATTAATATATACTCGGAGGCTATGCAAATATCTAATTTTTTTTCTCTTAAGCTTTTGCCAACTATTTTTAGCATTCACTGATGGACGTTGCTGGCAGTCTAAGTGGTGCGTTTCTAGCTCTCTCATTCCTCCCACATTTATTAATTGAAATTCTTCTGTAAGGAAGAATTGTCCCTTCTATCCCAGTTATTTGTTTATTCAGTCATGTATTTATATCAGTATGGACTTATGAATATTTATTTTAACCTTTAAGCTATATCTAATACTATGTTTATTTCTCTTCTTGCTCAAATTGTTCTAGCTTTGACCACTGGGAGCTCTTTCAGGTTGGCTTCTGTGCCCTTTTGACATGACCCCATAATCCCAACTTTTTTTTTTCGAGCACTTAACTTTTTCTTTTTTAAAAAAACTTTTATTTTAGGTTCAGGGGTACATGTGAAGGTTTGTTACACAGGTGAACTCATGTTACGGGGGCTTGTCGTACAGATTATTCCATCACCCAGGTATTAAGCCTGGTACCCAATAGTTACCTTTTCTGCTCCTCTCCTTCCTCCCACCCTCCACCCACCCTCCATGCTCAAGTAGCCCCAGTGTGTGTTGTTCCCTCTTTGTGTTCATGTGTTCTCATCATTTAACCTCCCACTTATTAGTGAGAACATGTGGTATTTGGATTTCTCTTCCTGCATTAGTTTACTAAAGGATAATGGCCTTCAGTTCCATCCATATTTCTGCAAAGGACATGATCTCATTCTTTTTTATGGCTGCATAGTATTCTGTGGTATATATATACCACATTTTCTTTATCCAATTTGTCATTGATAGGCATTTAGGTTGATTCCATGTCTTGATTATTTCACTTGTATTTTGATGAGGTTTCAGAAAGAAGCAGAGAAGCAGGTGTTCAATACATTTTTATTTTTATTTTTATTGTTTTTTGTGTCTGTTGCCCAGGCTGGACAGCAGTGGTGCGATCTCAGCTCACTGCAACCTCTGCCTCCTGGGTTCAAGTGATTCTCCTGCCTTAGCCTCCTGAGTAGGGTAGTCATATGCCACCATGCCTGGCTAACTTTGTATTTTTAGTAAACGGAGTTTTGCCACGTCGGCCAGGCTGGTCTCAAACCTCTGACCTCAAGGGATCCTTCGCCTTGTCCTCCCAAAGTGTCGGGATTACAGGCATGAACCGCGCCTGGCCTCAATACATTCTTCCTAAATTTTTTGATCATCAAGATTTTCTTTGTTTCTTATGATGTTTTCCATTATTTTAAATTTATATTAGCTGTCATCTAAACAAATCATCTCTGCAGTGGACATCTGTTTGAGAGAGTGCTTCCAGTTCTCATCCTTCCAAGAACAGTAACCTGAATTTACTTCCCGTCCTTACCCATGTGTGCTTGGGGGCTGATACTACATGTAGGTGTAAACCACGTGGTATATCCATCCTGGTCAAAGCCAGCAAACCACGAGAACACCTTTTCTAGGGCTTCTGGAAAGGGGAGGTTTCTCTTCCTTGCAAGGAAGCCGCCAGAGGAACTGTTCTTTCTTTGGATGGTGATGTGTTCTGAAACAACATCTGGAGCTGCTGTAGCCACTGGATCACTATGAGCTGAGGCTGGAACTGCTATGAGAGCCCCAGGTGGAGCCCAGCCTGGGAGGAAGAGGAGTTCCAAAGAATCAGCACCTTGGGGTTTTGTCTGAGTTTCTGTTGTAGGAAGCCTCACCTAACCTTTTGAATATTCAACCCGTGAACCAAAATACTCTATTGTTGAAACCAATCTATATTGGTTTTCTTGGCAACTTCAGTCCTAACCAGCATAAACTCATTATTTTATTTTTTTTCTTTTTGAGACAGAGTCTCCCTCTGCCACCCAGGCTGGAGGGGCGTGATCTCTGCTCACTGCAACCTCCACCTCCTGGGTTCAAGTGATTCTCCTGCCTTAGCCTCCCGCGTAGCTGTGACTACAGGTGCATGCCACCACACTCAGCTAATTTTTGTATTTTTAGTAGAGATGGGGTTTCACCATGTTGGACAGGCTGGTCTTGAACTCCTGACCTCAAGTGATCTGCCCGCCTCAGCCTCCCAAAGTGCTGGGATTATAGGCATGAGCCACCGCACACAGCCCATAGACTCATTCTTACAGAAATTGTGCTTCACTACCTTAAATTTTCAGGCAGAGCATGCACTAGGGATTATTATATCTGAGTCGATCTGCAAATATTTTGAAGCAAACACATCTTATTTTCTGCTTCCAGGCTGGCCAGAGCTTTCTGCTGCATAATGGCGGCAGCGATTACATTGCACGTTGCTTCTTTGACATCTGAGATGTTTGAGGCTGGAAACTCACTGCCTCAGGCCTTCTGTTAGTGAGAAATGCCAATTAAGTTCAGTGAATAAATTGAGCTGCATGTTAGCTTTCAGACACAGAGAAGTTCCGTACTGTATCTAAGAAACTTCCCGAAATGTCTTGTTGCAGTGGATGACATAACTTGTCGTTTGACTAAGAAATTCCATCTTAGGAAATTATCTCAAGGAAATAAGCAGACAAGTATTTATACACAAGGAAGGTATAAGCCAGAGGATTACTGCCATGCTGTCATTACCCGGGAAAATTGGGTATAGCATTTAAATGAGCAATAATGGGCAATTGATTAAGTAAATGATGATACATTCATGGCCTGCCATGCTATGCAGCCATTAAACAATGATGTTGATGTATATTTTTGACATGAAATTATGCTTATGGTACACTATTAGGTTAAAAAAAGAGACAAGTTATATCACAGTAAGTAAAGTATAATTGCATTTTGTAAAAAATTGTGTGTATACATATGCATATAAATGAGATGTATACATATATATGCATGTAAAAGATTAGAGGATATATCATTTTGACCTTTTGATGACTTGCTATTTTTCTAGATCAAAGCTATATGGTTTATGAGCAACATATTAATAAAGAATTAACTATCTTTAATTTGTTGAGTAAATAAACTAAAACAAGAATGAGCTATCTGACACCAGGGTCCTTCTTTAGGAACTTCAATTTTGGAACAATGAATGAAGTGAGTAGGGCGCTTCTTTAATATCTGATCATTTTGTGAACTGTTAAGGTCTTAAGTGTCTGTGGTTTGGATATGTCTCCTACCATCTGCCCTTGGCCTTCCTGGTGGTTGGCCTGGGAACCCCGGGGTGGAGACAGGGCTTCTGTTTGGAGAGCAGCAGAGCAAAGTTGAACATCAAAAGCCATGGGCCTGGATTCTAATTTGGAAACCTCCTTTTTCTATCTTCGTGGTCTAGGCCAACTCAGTCCTCTGTTCCACTGGGGCATGATGAGGTTGGCTTTCTTTTTTCTTTTTCTTTGAGACCGAGTCTTGCTGTTTCACCCAGGCTGGAGTGCAGTGGCATGATCAACCTCTGCCTCCCGGTTTCAAGTGATTCTCCCACCTCAGCCTCCAAAGTAGCTGGGATTACAGGTGTGCACCACCATGCCCAGCTAATTTTTGTATTTTTAGTACAGATACGGTTTCGCCATGTTGGCCAGGCTGGTCTCAAACTCCTGACCTCAGGTGATCCACCCTCCTCTGCCTCCCAAAGTGCTGGGATTACAGACGTGAGCAACTACACCTGGCTGGCCATCTTTACTTCAAAGCAGTGGAGTCACAGAGCCTTATACATGAATGAAAAGTACTGCCAAAAGGCTCCATGGTCCTTTTGGGTCTCCTTTGGAAAAGAAGCTGGGACATTTGCTTTGCCCTGCCCCCTTCCTATGACAATCCGTCCCCCTCTATGTGCTGCCGTCCAAGGAACCACACTTCTTTGGAACAAAGGGAGCTGGGCAGGGTCATCTCTGTCCCCTCCAGCTTTTGAGCCCCTCCTTGAAATCTGCATTTAAAGCATTCAGAAGATGCTGGGCATGATGGCTCACTCCTGTAATCCCAGCACTTTGGGAGGCCGAGGTGGGAGGATGGCTTGAACCCAGGAGTTCAAGAAGAGCCTGGGCAAGATAGGGAGACACTGTCTCTACAAAAAAAAAAAAAAAAAAGCAAAATGCAAAAATTAGCTGGGCATGGTGGTATGTGCCAGTAGTCCCAGCTACTTGGGAGACTGAGGCAGGAGAATTGCTTGAGTGCAGGAGTTCAAGGCTGCAGTGAGCCATGATTGCACAATTGTACTCCAGCCTGGATGAGAGAGCGAGACCCTGTCTCTAAAAAATGGAAAAAAAAAATCATTGAGAAGAGAGAACCCAGAGGTGGGATGTGCTAGTCCCTGGGAGAACTCAGGGGAGATCCCAGTTCTCTGGAGGCCAGCTGTCTGAAAGCATTCCTCACCCATTTTCCTGCATTTCATGGACACACAATTTGGATGCCTAGGGGTTTTTCATAAGCCATGATTATGTTTTTTTGGCGAGAGACCCCTGTTATCCCTCCTACCCCCCTTGCTAGATGGCTTAATTTCATTTGCTCTCACCATTTGATTTGATTTGATGGCATACAGCATGAGGTTCCCAAATCATTTCTGCCTGTTAAGCAAACATATATTTCTGGGATTGATGTTTTAATTTAATGAAACACATTCTAATGAGGGTCAGCTGCAGCCATGAATTTTTTATGAGTGATTTGCCAAAAAGCCCATTGCCTGGTGACATTCTGTGCTTGGCTGAGCGAGTCTGAGAGAGAGTCCTGGTTCCAGCTCACGGGTTGAGGAAGAGACACAGGGCAAGATTCTGCCGGCCGTGGCATGCCTGGATTTCCATGCTAGGTGCTATGTCGGTTTCTCTGCTTCTGTGCTGGTGGCTCATCAGATGCCTTCTTCCCTGGATATGCATAGGAGTCATTCAGCCCGATAGAGGAGGAGACAGTGGCCTGAGAGGACCCCAGTTTGGTGTTTGATCCAGGGCTCATCTTCAGGATATAGCAAGGCAGATAATGAGGAGGGACTTGCTTGGTGTGTGTGTGTGTGATGTACACGTGTGTGTTGGAGGCCAGGGTGGGAAGGGGCCCACACACAGCCCAGCTGTCTCTAAACAGCCCCTGATGTCCCAGCCAAGCAGGAGTACAGGATGGCTGGACTCTGCTAAAAGCTCCTAACTGAACCCAGCAAACGTTAAGTCTATGCTAGTGGCCAGCCCTAGTTCCATCTGGGACCTGTGAGAAGTCATGGAATCAACCGTCCACCTCCACTCAGCTCAGGTGACCTGGGGCCAACACAGCTGGTGTCCTGTCTAGAAGCCATTGCCCTTGAATTTGTTTCCCGTAGCCCCTGTAACAAATTGCCACAAACTTAAGGCCTTCAAACAACAGAAATGTATCCTCCCAATTAAGGAGGCCAGATGTCCAAAATCAATACCACGGGGCTGAAATCAAGGTGTCAGCAGGGCTGCACTCCCTCCAGAGGCTCTAGAAGAGAATCTCTTCCTTGTCTCTTCCAGGTTCCCGTGGCTCCCAACATTCCTCGGCTTGTGGCGGCATCACTCTGTAACAGGGCCAGCATCTTCCAGTCTTTCTCTGCTTTGTCTTCACCTCAACTCTTTTCTCCTGCGTGTGTCTATTGAACTTCCTCTGCCTCCTTATAAAAACTTGTGGTTGCATTTTGGGCCCATTTGGATAATCCAGGCTAATGTCCCCATCTCAGGAGCCCTAACTTGATCACATTTGCAGAGACCCTGTTTCCAAATAAATTACCATTCACGGGTTCCAGGGATCAGGACTTGCTGTCTTTGGGTGGCAGTCGTTAGCCCTTTTTTTTCTTCCTCCTCGGCAAAGTGCTGATTTGATCCTACCTGGCCAATACTTATATTGCAGGCTGTTCAGTTCCCCTATGCCTGGATCATCCAGGGCTGGGGCTTGGTTCTGACCCATGACGTGAAAGGCAATTCAACAGTGGCCGCCTGGGATATGCTTCCTTCCCCGACAGAGCAGTATGCGGAAAGAGTCCTCCTGCCTTTTCCTCTTTGCCTCGGGTGCTGCATTGTGACAGCATGATTCTTGGAGGAGATATAGCCATTTTATGATCATGGGTGGATGGCCAAGAGAATCGTGAAGGATGTGGCCCAGCGCTCAGATGGTGCTGCTGCTGCCTCTGCATCTTTCTGGCTCAGGCCACTGCAACTTGGGAGTTGCAGCCAGAAGGCTGTCAACGGACCCAGGATTCCCCTGGGAGGCTCCTTCTGCCTTAGCGGACCGGCCAGCATTGGCCTGAGTGGCTTTAGCGGGGAAGGCGAGACCAAGATGGCCCCGTCTGGACCCAGACTCATGTTTTGGAGCGTTTCCTGGCTCTTTCGTCAGCCTCAGTCCATTTGGACAGCTGCCAGCTGCATGGTTTGGTGGTGGTTGTGAGCTTGGCTCTCTGATAGCCGATGAGTCTGAAGAGTAAGGCCAAAGCAAGGAAATCTACATATGAGAGGCACATTTAGGGACACTTGTGATCCATTTCTATTCTCACTGTGAAGAGGAATCTCCCAGCAGTCTCCAAACAGCCCCTGATGTCCCAGTTGAGCAAGGGTACAGGGTGGCTTGACTCTGCTAAAGGTGCCTAACTCAACCCAGCAAACGTTAAGTCTATGCTACTGGCCAGCCCTAGTCCCATCTGAGACCTGTGAGAAGTCATGGAATGGACCCTCCACCTCCACCTAGTTCGATGTCTGTGACAAGCTGTGCCCCAGGGAGGGCACATTCTCACTTGGGTCACCTCCGTGGCCAGAAGGGTAATAATGGAAAAAAGCCAAGAGCAGCAGCCTGTGTCTGTGGACTGAGCCAGAGGCCAGCTGGGCCTGTTTGCTTGGCTTGAGCTGCAGAGTGGATCTCAGGCATTGCCCAGCACAGGCCTTGGAGAAAACATGGTACTGAGCATGTGTTAGGCAGAGGCTGCAAGGAAGAGCCAAGGAGAATAGGCCCAGTGAGTATAGGGGTGAGAGGATGGAAGGGTTTGGCCTGGAGAAGAGAAAGCAAAGGGTGTCTCTGGTATAATTATTGCTGCTTTTTCTCTGTGTGCCTCCCAACCCCCCATGAGACAGAATGTCCAAATATCAGGTAATTGGTTAAAATTAAAGTGGAATACTAGTATATCATTTCAGAATACTTTCAGCCTCAAGAAACAGAAAGCCAACTAATAGCAGATTGAATAGGGGTTTGTTTTATATACAACCAAGAATTTGGGAAGGAGCTGCCATTGCACGGAGTGAGAAGCTAAAGGTCAAGGCCCCCCTCATGGGTGCAAAGAGGCTACCATAGCTCCAGGCATGCAGCCCACGTTCAAGAAACAGGGAGGGAAGTTGGTACCAGCATCAGGAGAACAACAGCTTTCTCTTCTTTTCCATGCACACCCCCTCCCCTGCCACCAGCCGACTTTCCCTGTGTTCCTTTGGTCAGAACTCTGTCACTTGGCCACCCTTAGCTGCAGAGGAGGCCGGCATGGTGAGTGGTTGGGGACTGTGGATGAGCACTGGTTAGATAGCCAATAGTGTTGGCACAGTGCCGCTTAAGGAGCCTTGGTGTCTGGGCACCTATAGGAAGAGAGCAGACAACCATCTTCGTTAGGAGCCATGGACCCTGCCCAGGAGGTTAGGAGGGCATCCAGACCCATCCCTGGGTGTGTTTGTGGTTTTTCAGATCCCCTTCGTGAGCATGCTGGGGAGTCCGCCTTGGTTTTCCAAAGATAGAGCACATGAGACAGTGGTTTTCAAAGTGTGTGCCCCAAACCAACATCGTCAACATCACCTGGGAATGTGTTAGAGTTGTAAACTCTTGGGCCCCACCACAGACTCATTGAATCAGAAACTGTAGCGTGAGGACCAGCTCTCTGTGTCTGAACAAGCCCTCTGGGTAATACTGATGCATGAACAAATTTGAGAACCTTAGACTTAGGATTTCTGAAATATGACTATCTCTGGGGAGGGAAGGGAAAGAAAAGGAATAGTAAGAAATTCATTCACATTTGTAAATTATTCCTCTTTTTCTTAAGGCGATCTAAGCTTTAAATTCACTTTCCCCATTAGTAATAATCAGTGACATTCATGAGGGAATTTCATCTGTCCATGGTTCACGTTGGACTGAAGGATATTTTTGCTGTTTTTTTTTTTTTTTTCCAGTAGACCCTGGAATGGTTGACCTTAGACTTGAATCTTTTGGGAGCTTGTTTACAATGCAGATTTCTGAGCTGGTATCTGGGTTTTCCCCCAGAGATTTGGATTTAGTAGATATAGGATGGGCTCAGGAATCTGCAACATGGCAGGCGATTTGGATACAGGTAATCTGCAAACTGCACCTGGAGAAGTGCAAGTCCAGAGCTTGCTATGGAAGAGAGGGTCGATGGAAAGATGGGTGTTTTAGTCGGCTTGGGCTGCTGTAATGAAATACCATAGACTGCGTGGCTTAAACGACAGACATCTTTTTCCCCCATGATTCTGAAGGCTGAAAAGACAAAGATCAGGGTGCCAGCATGGTCAGATACTGGTGAGGGCTCTCTTCCTGGTTTGCAGTTGGTCACCTTCTCATTGTGTCCTCCCATGACAGATAGAGCAAGGAGAGAAGAAAGGAGAGAGAAAAGAGAAGAGGGGGGTGGGGAGGGAGAGAGAGAGAGGGAGGGAGAGGGAGAGAGAGAGCACTTTCTAGTCTCTTCTTTCTCTTCTTATAAGGGCACTAATCCCATTATGAGGGTCCCACCCTCATGACATCATCTAAACCTAATTACCTCCCAAAGGCCCCACCTTCAAATACCATGACATTGCAGGGATATAGATTCAGCATGAAATTTAGGGGAGGCACAGGCATTAAGTCCATAACACTGGGGAAGTAGGTGCTTGGTGGCTCCTCTCCCTTGGGGTATATGAGGGTCTTTAGTAGCTTCAGAATTCCCTGAGTTGTATTCAGAGTCACCATATGCTTTGGAGAATTCTAGGATTGCTACATAGACCAGCGAACATGGGGAGATTCAGGGAGTGTGAGCAAATATTGAGAAAGAGAGTTTGGGATGTAAGGTCATGAGTCATAAAGTTAAAGTGTGTGGGTGCCCAGTCCTTCTCTCTGAGGGGATCTGCCAAGTCCCTGAGGCCTACACATTTCTGTCCTTAGATTTCTTGTTCTTTCTTTCTGTAATTACTGCCCACCACTGCCCCCACCCCACCATCTCATTTGTGCAGGGGTGAAAGATTGAACACCTTTTGGGAGCCTTGGTGGTCAGGGTCAGTGGGGGTGGTGCAGCCTTGCAGAACATGCTCTACTGCCACTGACCATTCCAGGGTTACTTGTATTTTAGCCAAAGCAGTGGGGAGTAGGGGGGAGTCATAGATATAGGGCATAGGAAAGCAAGAGTTAGGGACTAGGGGGGATTTAATAAGTGATTGGAAGTGATGCAGGGCAGGTGAGCCCTAAAATTGGGGCTTAACCTGGGAAGGTTTTTGGCTTTGCTCAGGAAAGAATTCAAGAGTGAGCCAGTAGTAGAAGAAACCAGCTTTATGGAGGCATTAGTGTTACAGCTCTGTGACTGCTCCTGCAGAGCAGGGCTGCCCCATAGGCAGTGTGTGGAGTGCAGCCGCTCAGGGTCTGTGCTGCAGTCCTATTTATACCCACTTTTAATTACATGCAAATTAAGGGGTGGGTTATGCAGAAATTTCTAGACGAGGGGTGGTAACTTCTGGGTGTGGCCTTGGCAGTGGTGGGCTGTCATGGTGCTGATGGGCGTATGTTATGGAGAGGTGCTTTTGGTGCCTCTTCCGTAATTTAGCCAGTTACCAATCTTGTCCGAAGTCCAGTCCCATCTCCTATCTCAGAAGTAGCATACATTTCCACAGTGAGTTCCAAGTTCACACATATTGTCTCCTTTAATCCTCTCAACAACCCTGTGAAGTAGGTTCTACTCCCAGCATTACAGAGGGGGAAACTGAGGTCCAGAGAGCTGAAGAAGGGCTTCTTCACCAACCAGGAAGAAAGCCATTTGAAATATTCCCGTGTTCGGCTGCTAACCCTGGTGGCTCTCTGCCCCACACTCCTGTTCCTCCATCTTTCTCACACCTTCCTTTCCAAGTGTGGAGTCTATGAGTTATTGAGCTGACAAGCCTGGGGCAGTGTCAGGGGTAAGAGCCAATCCCTACCTTGTGGCTTTTATCCCATGTTCACAGGACTAGGGTGAGGTGTTGGAGGGAGAGAGGATGGCGAGGGAGCTGGGCAGTCCCTGGATGAGCTCATCCTACATCAGCATCGTGTCTTCTGTTCTGAAGGCTCCCAAGACAATACCTCTGTGAGGGACTCATATCAGCTGAAAGTTACCTTCAACAGAAGTAGACCTTAGAAGGCCAATGAATTAAATTGCAAAGAGAGATAGAACTGCTCCAGAGCCTAGCATATTCTCATTGGCATGATCTGTGCAAGAGTTCCCTGTTGGCCATATGGGAAGCCAGGATGATCAGAAGGTTGCTCTGGGAGCCTGTATTCAGGACAAGGGGAGCCGGATGAATCCAGCCTGTGATGGCAGGAGTCTGGGATGGTGGGTGCATCTCTACTGCCTGATGGTAGGGGTGGCCTTTCCTTTGGGGCTCTCATTCTCTGGTTCTGTGCCGACCCACAGCCCTTGGGAGCACACATGTATTAGTCCATTCTCACATTGCTATAAAGAACTACCTGAGACTGGGTAATTCATAAAGAAAACAGGTTTCATTGACTCACAGTTCCACAGGTTGTACAGGAAGCATGACTTGGGAGGCCTCAGGAAAATCATGGTGGAAGGCAAAGGGGAAGCAGGCATGTCTCACATGGCCAGAGAAGGAGGAAGTGGTCAAAGAGGGAGGTGCCACACACTTTTAAACAACCAGATCTCATGAGAACTCACTATCATGAGAACAGCAAGGGGGAAATCTGCCCCCGTGATCCAGTCACCTCCCACCAGGTCCCTCTTTCAATACTGGAGATTACAACTTGACGTGAGATTTGGGTGGGACACACATCCAAATCCAAACCATATCAACACACTTCTTGCTTTGGGTGGTTTAGCACAACCAACCAGGCTACAATCGGAGAGCTATCCTGTCACTTTTAGGTAGTTTGCATGATCAGTTTCTGAGCTATCTGTAAGGACATTGCATTTAATTTTATATGTTTATTTATTTATTTGAGACAGAGTCTCACTCTGTCGCCCAGGCTGGAGTGCAGTGGCGCAATCTGAGCTCACTGCTACCTCCGCCTCCCAGATTCAAGCTATTCTTGTGGCTCAGCCTCCCAAGTAGCTAGATTACAGGCATCTGCCACCACACCCAGCTAATTTTTTGTATTTTTAGTAGAGACAGGGTTTCGCTGTGTTGCCCAGGCTGGTCTTGAACTGCTGAGCTCAGGTGATCAGCCCACCTCGGCCTCCCAAAGTGTTAAGATTAGAGGTGTGAGCCACCGCTCCCGACCCATTGCATTTAATCTTGAAGTACAAACCAAGGAGGAGGGAAGGGGTAGGGTGAATGGAGGGAAACTAAACTGCACCCACTACAAACTGAGCTGCCTGTCCTGGAACAGAGCTTGCTTTCATCCGTGGTCATAATGAACCATGTTGACATGGAACTTTCTAGTAAGATAAACCACAGTGTTGAACCAGATGCGTTATTTCCACTGTTCAAGCAGGTTTCCGTATTAGGGATCCTGACTCCTGAATTTGGGGACTGGAGATTTGTTCTGTGTTGCCAGGTGGCCTGGGTGTCTAAGTGCCTTTTTGTACGTTGTCTCCTCCTGCATAGTGACTGTTGGGTCTCCTGCCTATGCAGAGGACGCTGGAGGTTTGATTTTGATCTTAAGGATAAAAAGTTTGGTCTGTTCAGCCGGGCGCGGTGGCTCATGCCTGTAATCCTAGCACTTTGGGAGGCTGAGGCGGGCAGATTGCCTGAGCTCGGGAGTTTGAGACCAGCCTGGGCAGCACAGTGAAACTCTGTCTCTACTAAAATACAAAACATCAGCTGGGTGTGGCATCGTGCGCCTGTAGTCCCAGCTACTCGGGAGGCTGAGGCAGGAGAATCACTTGAACCCGGGAGGCAGAGGTTGCAGTGAGCCAAGATTGCGCCATTGCACTCCAGCCTGGGTGACAGAGCAACACTCCATCTCAAAAAAAAAAAAAAAAAAAAAAAAAATTTAGTCTGTTCATTTTAGGTGTTGCCCATGGTTGAGAATCAGACCCTCTGCCCAGGGTTTGTAACTTTACTGCACAGAAGGCTGCATCACCCGCAACCGTCATCTTAATACTGCCACCGAATTTCATTTTGCTGTTTTTGTTTGTGAAGGACCTGGAGTGACTCGGATGGAATTACTGCTGGAATAAATGACGTATGAAATGAGAAATCTTTGTCCAGTGTTGCAAGGGGGAGGGAGAGAAGAAAAGAAAGGCTTTGATGGAACCGCTGTTGTACAGAATTAGTTTCCATAAGACCAGAAAATACAGAAGAACAAGATAAAACGTCATCAGATATTTTTCTCCAGATTTACTGAAAAGTCAGGCTTTTATCAATCTCCCAGCACCGCATTCAGGCTCCCAGTGATGGAAAGTAATGGGTCTTGCACCAAACGAAAGCAAACTTCTATTTAGTCTAGCCTATGGCCTGGGTTCCCACAGCTCCAGCACCGGGAAGCATGAGGAAGGGGGCGCCCTTCTCCTCAAGCTCCACTCCTTCTTCATGGGGACAAGCTCCACTCCTTCTTCCTTCCATCTGGTTCCCAGTGTCCTTGGATTTGCATCTCCTGTGCCATTTAAAAGTCTGCTCTTGGTCAGGCACAGTGGCTTATGCCTTTAATCCCAGCACTTTGGGATGCTGAGGCGGGTGGATCACCTGAGGTCAGGAGTTCGAGACCAGGCTAACCAACATGGTAGAAACCCTGTCTCTGTTAAAAACACAAAAATTAGCCGGGCGTGGTGGCAGGCACCTGTAATCCCAGCTACTTGGGAGGCTAAAGCAGGAGAATTGCTTGAACCCAGGAGGTGGAGGTTGCAGTGAGCTGAGATCGCGCCACTGCACTTCAGCCTGGGTAGACAGAGTGAGACTGTCTCAAAAAAATTAAATAAATAAAAATCTACTCTCTTAGGAAAAGAGCTGACAAACTCACTTACACTGAGGTGTAAGGGGCGGCTGAGGGCTTCATTGCTACCCTATCTCAGGGTATTTTAATTTTCAATGGTGTAAAACTGAGCTCCAAAGACCAAACTGAAACTTGCTGCACCAGAAAGCAAACTGCTTTGTCAAGGCCACTGGCTGTAGGTTTCAGCAATACCATTGTCCTCACAGCCTCACTGTTGGACGGGCCTAGTCTCCTGCTTAGGGTGTTTTTCTCCAGGGCTCTGCAAACTACACATCCTGGGTGCCTGCATAATTGGCTGCCTATAGGGGTGCCTTGTTATCTTTTTCTATAAGATGGGGAATACATTGCTTTGCCTTAGACTTGCTGTCATCTGTCCCACCTGGGAGGGACGGGCTGGTGTTCCCTCTGCTGCCAAACACTCCTGGATCGCAGGATGCAACCTCCAGGCTGTGTGCTGATGCAACCGAACAATAGCAACAAGAACCAGAAACATGGAATCCAGGCCAGCCCTCGGCGGGGGCACCTGCCCTTGACCTCCCTCGCAGCACTTCTGCGGGGTGTTTACAAAAACTGCACCTGCTCTAATAGCTGATGGTCGTGCTGGGAGAAAATAATAATCTAAGCCATTAGAGAGAGAGAAGAAAAGAAAGGCAGGACGGGGAAGGGAATGATCCATCCTCTGCTCTATTTTTGTCTGTGCTCCACGCTCACTGAGTGTCCTTGAGGGAGTTGCCTAAGTTCTTTGTCTTGGTTTGTTACTGCCCTGGCAAAATCTCATGCATCGCCTGCCAGAACACCCAGGGAATCTCGTGGCTCCCTGACAATGCACAAACACGCTGCCACATTCTTTTTTGGGGGTCCAGAGAGTGGGAGGTAGGGTCAAAAACCACGGGAGTGGAACTGAAATGCCCCCATTCATCCAATCATAGGCAGATCGCCTCCTTCTTTAAATTGCCTTTGAAAAATAGCTTTATTGTCTCTATGTAATGCAAGTAGGCGTTCCCCCGGCAAGTTCGGGGGAGTAGCTGACATTTGTTGACTGTTTACTGTAGGTGTGAACTTTATATGCACCATTTCACTTGATCCCCATTTTCAAGATGAGAAAATTGGGGCTCAGAGGGGTGTAGTCATTTGCCTGGGATGGAACAGGAAGATGTCTGGAATAAGGGCCAGCCCTGGGTAGATGTGGTGGCTCATGCTTGTAATCCCAGCGCTTTGGGAGGCCAAGGCAGATCACTTGAGGCCAGGAGTCTGAGACCAACTTGGCCAACATAGTAAGATCCCATCTCTGAAAACAAACAAACAAACAAACAAACAAAAAAAAACAGGGCATAATCGTGCACACCTGTAGTCCCAGCTACTCAGGAGGCTGACATGGGAGGACTGTTTGAGCCCAGGAGCTTGAGGCTACTGCGAGTTATAATCAGGCTATGGCACTGCAGCATGGGTGACAGAGTGATACCCTTTCTCAAAAAACAAACAAACAAACAAGTAAACGGAAAATAGCCAGCCCCAGCACAGAGCTTAGCACACAGCCAGGGGCTTAATAAATAATTAGTGGCTAAATAAGAGTTTTGGAACTTTTTGGGGATGTTTTCCCATCACCCCACTGCCTCTTAATGCCTCAGTTTACTCACTTTTCAAATAGGAGTGTGGACTGGTGGACTAGATCTTTGTGTGTGATGGGGATGCGTTAGGGGGCACCCGTTTCTATCCCTGCTGAGTTTGAAATCGCTTGAGAAATAAACACGGGAATCTGACCAA
The DNA here is from genome assembly GCF_029289425.2 of Pan paniscus. Lineage (NCBI taxonomy): Eukaryota > Metazoa > Chordata > Mammalia > Primates > Hominidae > Pan > Pan paniscus. The sequence continues at coordinate 84,664,709 of NC_073255.2, read as the reverse complement.
TGGAGTGAAAAATATCCACTTTATTTATTGAGAGAAGCTGGGCTTAAGGGCGTGGCTTAGATCCATGGCCACAGTGAGTCTCCCACTAATCCACTCCACTATTTAATGTATTCAGCAAACAGAGCCAGAGCTGGGCAGCTCCCCTGTGGCACAGAGCACATTCCATAAGGCAGAGGGCAGAGCAGCCACACTCTCTCTCTGAGCAGGCAGAACTGTAGGAGAGAGCCCCAGAGGAACTGAGCCAAGAGCAGTTACTTTCTTTTGCAGTATTTCAGGCATGGAGGGGACTCTGGTTCCAGGGTGGGAGGCAGGGAAGGTGAGGGGTTGGGAAAGAGGTCTCTCCCAGAAGCCTTTCACATTTGCATCTAGCTACATTCAGAATTTATTTATTTATTTAGAGAGACATGGTCTCACTCTGTCTCCCAGGCTGGAGTGCAGTGGTGTGACCATAACTCACTGCACCCTTCAACTTATGGGCTCAAGTGATCCTCCTGCCTCAGCCTCCTGAGTCGCTGAGAGTACAGGCACGCCCCACCATGTCCAGCTAATTTTATTTATTTATTTATTTTTTTGTAGAGGTGGGGTCTTACTGTGTTGCCCAGGCTGGTCTTAACCTCCTGGGCTCAAGTGATCCTCCCACCTCAGCCTCCCAAAGTGTTGGGGTTACAGGCATGAGCCATCACCCCACTGCACCTGGTCTGTGTTCAGTATTTATTATAAATGATGGGCTAAATATTGAAAGGTGGGGAAATGAAGGTCTCCCCAGCCCTGTGAATGACTGGGATTCTGTGTTTGTTCTGGCTTCCAAGTGGGATAATGAAATGGTGCCTCTCTCTGTGTGCGGTTAAACACCCATTCATACCACAAGGAGGTTGTAGTCAGCAGCCTGTCTGGTGGCCCCCTGGGGGTCTCCAGCATTTATACCCTTGTTAATCCTCTCCCCTGGAATGTGGATGGGACCTATTGACTCATTCTAATAACTACAATGCAGCAGAGACCATGTGTGCCATTTCTGAAATTAGGTTATAATAAGACTGTGGCTTCTATCTTGGGGTGTGCCCTCTCTCCGTCTCTCACGTCACTCACCTGGGAGAACTCAGCTGCCACACCATGAGGTCCCCTTGTAGATAAGCCATATGGCAAGGGCTTGAGGCCTGTCAGCAACCGTGTGAGTGAATCTGGAGGAGAATTCCCCCTTGTCCCCAGTCAAGCCTAGAGATGAGCTTGCAGCCCCAGCCGACAGTTCCATTGCAATCTAATGAGACACCTTGAGTCAGAGGCACCAAGCTATGCTATGCCCGAATTTCCCACCCATAGAAACTCTGGGATAGTAAATATTGTTTGGGCTGGACACGGTGGCTCATGCCTATAATTCCAATGCTTTGGGAGGCTGAGGTGGGAGGATTACTTAGGGCCAGGAGTTCAAGACCAGCCTTGGCAACATGGTGAGACCCTGTCTGTACCCCCCGCCAAAAAAAAATAAATAAAAATTAGCTGGGCATGGTGGTACATGCCTGTAGTCCCAGCTACCTGGGGACTGAGGCAGAAGGGTCACTTGAGCCCAGGAATTCAAGGCTGCAGTGAGCTATGATTGTGCTACTGCACTCCAGCCTAGACAACAGAGAGACACCCTGTCTTGAAAAAGAAATAAATAAATGAAATAAAAAAATACTGTGTTCATGACTCAGTTGGGGTAATTTGTTATGCAGCAAGAGAGATCTAATGTCAAAGCCCTTTCTCTTTTCTTCTGAGAGGTTCCTGCATGACAGCAGTATCTAGAAGGGCCAGTGATGCTTTAACCCCAAGGCTTCTGATTTCACGAAGCAGGGCTGGGTCTCTGAAACGGCACAGCCGAGCAGAGCTTGGGATTGTTTTTCACTCCAGGCCCCAAAGTAGGGACACAGACAAGCTGGGACATGTGACGAGGCTCTGGAAAACAGGTTTAAAAATAACTTTACTAGCTCACACTCTGAAATTTAAGCCATCCATTTAGGAAATGCTGAGTGTGGCTAGAAAAATGAGTTTTACATTGTTATTCTTCAAGAATAAAGTGATAAGTGACTTCAGAGTAAGGGAAAGTGGTTGTTTGCAGAGCTTATTAAAAATAAGCTGTCATTTCTGTCCTATATTACATTTGAGTCACTGGGAGTTAAAACTCAGTTTTCTTACATTTGGGTGTTTTAAGAGACTTTGGACATATTGAAATAAAAGAATGCCTCACAGTTACACAGAAGTGACATTTCCCACGTTTTCCCTTAGAGGGTGGAACATTAAAAGCTTGCCTAACTCTTTTGGATCCTTACCTAGTAGCTACTTCACAGCCTGGGAAGAAGACAGAAGTAGACAGAGATGCATGCCTGTCTCAGCCGAGACCGGAGAATTGTCAATTGTATTTAGATGAGATATAATCTCAGATATCAAATGTATTTTTTCTTTGTTTTTAATTTCAGTTTTTATTTTGGATTCAAGGGGTACATGTGCAGGTTTGTTACAACGGTTTATTGCATGATGCTGAGGTTTGGGCTTCAGGTGAACTCATCACCTAGGTAGCACAGTATCCAGTAGGTAGTTTTTCAACACTTACTTCCCTTCTTGTCTCCCTCTATTTGGAGTCCCCAGTGTCTGTTGTTCTCATCTGTTAAGTCCATAGGTACCCATTGTTTAGATCCCACTTATAAGTGAGAACATGCAGTATTTGGTTTTCTGTGTCTGCATTAATTCTCTTAAGGTAATGGCCTCCAGCTGCATCCAGGTTGCCGCAAAGGCCATGGTTTTGTTCTTTTTTATGCCTGTGTAGTATTCCATGGCGTATACATACCATATTTTCTTTTTTCTTTTTTTTTTTTTTTTGAGACGGAGTCTCACTGTCGCCCAGGCTGGAGTGCAATGGCGCGTTCTCGGCTCACTGCAGGCTCCGCCCCCCGGGTTCACGCCATTCTCCTGCCTCAGCCTCCCGAGTTGCTGGGACTACAGGCGCCCGCCACCTCGCCTGGCTAATTTTTTGTATTTTTAGTAGAGATGGAGTTTCACCGTGTTAGCCAGGATGGTCTCGATCTCCTGACCTTGTGATCCGCCCGCCTCTTCCTCCCAAAGTGCTGGGATTACAGGTGTGAGCCACTCGTACTACATTTTCTTTATCCAGTCCACTGTTGATGGGCACCTAGGTTGATTCCATGTCTTTGATATTGGGAATGGAAATGGCAGCATTTTGGGGATCAGGTAGTTCTGTTGCTCTGGCTCTGAGCTTGCTGTGTTTATGATGATGTTCTCTGTAAGTTCTTTGAAAGTGGCTTGTTTTGCCATCATACTTGGAATATTCTAAAGTTAAAAATTTTCAAGGAGACGAATGCCCTTGGATTACTTGATACCTTTCTCACTCTTTCTCTCCTCCCTGGTTTGGCGGATCTGGTAAGGGCCCTGATGGTAGAGTTGTTTGGGTAAGTAAGCTCCCTGGGGATAAACATCAGCTTCTGTCGTATCCTTCCCCCTTTGTGATAAAGATTGCTGTTTGTCCACCTCACCCTCCCTAGAGATAGGCTTTTTAGCTGGGCATGTGGCCACCCAGAGAAGAATGATACTTCGCAGCTTCTCTTGCATTGTGGTTGCCTGGAGGTGAGTAGAGCCTTTCCTCTAAGGAGATATAAACCAAAGAACAGGGATGTGAACCAAAGTGCCACGTTTCATTTCCAATTTTGCTCTTAAAGGCAAGGAGCATGCTTTACTCTTCCCTTTCCTCTTAGTCTGTTTGTGTTGCCATAAAGGAATACCTGAGGCTGGGTGCAGTGTCTCATGCCTGTAATCCCAGCATTTTGAGAGGCTGAGGCAGGAGGATTGCTTGAAGCCAGGAGTTCCCAACCAGCTTGGACAACATAGGGAGACCTTGTCTCTACAAAAAATTTTAAAAATTAGCCAGGTATGGTGATGTGCACCTGTAGTTCCAGCAGCTTGGGAGGCTGAGGCAGGAGGATTGCTTGAGCCCAGGAGTTCTAGGCTGCAGTGAGCCATGATCATGCCCCTGCACCCCTACCTAGGTGACAGGATGAGACCTTATCCCAAAAAAAGGAATACCCGAGGCTTGGTAATTTACAAAGCAAAGAGGCTTATTTGGCTCATGGTTCTGCAGACTGTACAAGAAGCATGGTACCAGCATCTGCTTGTGGTGAGGACCTCAGGAAACTTCCACTCATGGCTGAAGAGGGAGGACAGCCTGCATGTCACATGTTGAGAGGGAGCAAGAGAGAGAGAGAAGGTGGTGCCAGACCCTTTTAAACAACCAGCTTTCTTGTGAACTAGTGGGGCAAGAACTTGCTCAATTCAATGAGGAGGGCACCAAGCCATTCATGAGGGATCTGTCTCCAAAACCCAAACACCTTCCACTTGGCCCACCTCTGCCATTAGGGATCACATTTCTTTTTTTTTTTTTTTTTTGAGACAGAGTCTCACTCTGTCGCCCAGGCTGGAGTGCAGTGGCGCCATCTCAGCTCACTGCAAACTCCGCCTCCTGGGTTCACGCATTCTCCTGCCTCAGCCTCCCGAGTAGCTGGGACTACAGGCACCTGCCACCACACCCGGCTAATTTTTTGTATTTTTAGTAGAGACGGGGTTTCACTATGTTAGGCAGGATGGTCTCGATCTCCTGACCTCGTGATCCGCCCTCCTCGGCCTCCCAAAGTGCTGGGATTACAGGTGTGAGCCACCGCGCCCAGTCAGGGATCACATTTCAACATGGAGATTTGGAGGGGATGAACGTCCAAACTGATTCACCTCCTATCTGCCACAGGCTGGAATGCAGATGTAGTTTTGAGTCAACTTGGACCACAAGGAAGAGGGCAACATTTAGGGATAGTGGGGAGGAACTTACAGCCTGGGCCCCTGAGGACTTTGCCGTGCAAGACTGCCATCTTCCCTGGTAAAGCTGGTGTCATTTTAGGTCTCTGTCACAAACAGCAGAACTGATATGCTAACTCACATCCTTTTATGTCTCCCAGGGTGCCCATTACTGGGCCTACTATAGAAGACACTCAATGTTCATTGCAGGTGAACTTTACCTTTCTGTGGTTTACAGCTAGTTAGGCCATTAGAATCTTAGAGTTGGGAAGAATATTCTAGATTACCTATCTAGTCCACTGATACGGTTTGGCTCTGTGTCCCCACCCAAATCTCATCTTGAATTGTAATCTCCCTAATCCCTACATGTTGAGGGAGGGTCCAGGTGGGAGGTGACTGGATCCTGGGGGTGGTTTCCTCAAGGCTGTTCTTGTGATAGTGAGTGATTTCTCACGAAATCTGATGGTTTTACAAGGCAGTTTTCTCTGATCTTTCTTGTCCTCTCTTGCTGCCACCATGTGAGACGTGCTTCTTCCCCATCTGTCATGATTGTAAGTTTCCTGAGGCCTCCCCAGCCATGTGGAGCTGTGAGTCAATTAAATCTCTTTTCTCTATAAATTACCTCTTTTCTTTATAATTAAACCTCTTTTCTTTATAAATTACCCAGTCTCAGGTATGTCTTTATGGCAGTGTGAAAATAGACTAATACATCTACTCTTCAGTGATTTCAGTGTCTGCTCATCATTCTTGTCTAATATAATTCCTGCTTGCTTTATGATGTATAACATGTTGGGCAACCTTAATTCTACTAAAGCTTTCTTTTCCACAAGCAGAAATATGCAGTCCTTCAACTTCCTTTGCTATTGTTTCTCTTTTCTTTTCTTGTCTTATTGAGATGGGGTCTTGCTAAGTTGCCCAGGCTGGACTCAAACTCCTGAGTTCAAGTGACCCCCCCCATCTTGGCCTCCAGAGTAGCTGAGACTACAGGTGGGTGCTGCTGCATCCAGCCCTTTAACTTGCTTCGATCTTGTTCTTATTTTCCTTTTTGAGACCTCATAAAGCAACACATTTGGGGGCAGATAGTATGAGGAATGAGAAAAAACAACGGCCAAACTTGTGCAAAAATGAAAAATGTCTGCTCATAAAAGGACTGAAACAAGTCTATTGAATTTGGCCATGCCGAGGTCATGATGTCGTTGGCAGGATCAAGGGTTTGTGGAAGCCAGATTGAAGTGGGGTGGGGTGTGAAATGAGAAAATGGGAAAATGGAACCGATGTGGATGACTATGCCAAGAAATTGGATTGAGAACTGGGGAAAGGGAGATGGAGGTGCAGGGTTAGAGGTGGCGTTTTCTGTGCCTGTGTTTAGGAAGGGAGTGACTAGAGCAGTTTAGCAGTTAAGAAGAGAGTGTGGATACAGAACTGCTCCAGCATCCACCTGCTGCTACTGCTTGCCCAGCTCTGCTCCGTCCAGATCCTGCCTGGCTGCACAGGCACCTCCTGAACTCTTCTAGTTCAATGCATCCTTCTTGGCTCCCACTTGCTCATTCTCTCTGGGTCTGCTGTCATCACGGAGAATGCTTGCCAAGGTCATTAAGGGTTGATTGACACTAAGACATTTCAGTAATTCCTGGCATTTGGAGTTCTAACACCTAACACTGTAGCGTTTGGTTTCACGGCTCTTTTATTTTCTGGGAGCATTCCACTAAGAGAGAAGAGAGCCTGATGGTCAGGAGCTGAGTCTTTGGAGACACACAGATCTGAGTTTGAACCTCAACTCTGCCCTTTATTAGTTGTGTGACCTTGAGCAAGTCATCCCACTCCTTTATCCCCATCTGTAAATAAAATGAGATAATAAAAATGCCAACCCCTTAGGCTTATGGTGAGGAATGAAGAGAGATTACGTGACAACTTTGTGGAAATGAAGATTTTAGAATGAAGGCAGAGACTGGGATCCCTCCCATTCCCAAGACTTGGATTAAAAGTTGCCCAGGTGCAGTGGCTCATGCTTGCAACACTGAGGTGGAAGGATCATTTAAGGCCAGGAACTGGAGACCAGCCTGGGCAACATAGTGAGACCTTATCTCTACAAAAAAATTTAAAAATTAACTGGACATGGTGGTGCACACCTGTAGTTCTAGTTGCTTGGGAGGCCAAGACGGGAGGATCACTTGAGCCCAGGGGTTCAAGGCTGCATTGAGCTATCATGGCGCCACTGCACTCCAGCCTGGGATACAGAGCGAGACCCTATCTCCAGAAAAAAAAAAAAATCAACCAAAAAAAACCTCTGTCTTTTGGGAAGGACCCCTAGGAAGAAATGGATGTTTCTCAGGAAAAGCAATTAATCGATGTCACCTAGCCCCACTCTAGGACCTTCCAAATGCCTCTTGGTATCTGTGTTCTTTTCTTGGCTCCTGGATAATAAGTGGTTGAAATAATTACGTTCTAAGTCTTTGGCACCCATCTGCCCTCGTCCTCCATCCACTCGCTTGGTGGAACCTTTGTCATTGTCGACAATAATATGACTGAAGTCTGTGGGCTTTTCTAACCCCACACATGATCTATACCAAGTGGGAAGATTCTGTGGGGGCCGTGCTAAGAGAGTGTGCTAAAAAGAGAGACTATTTTAAAAAACCATCCTAATTTTGTGAGGCAGAATGTTGTTGCCATTTTTACTTTGCGCTGCCTGTCATCCACGGGTGTAAAGAAGGGCACAGGTATGGAGTAGTCTATGCTCATGGTGACATTCCAGGCACATTTGTTGTCCTTGGGATGTTTGGAAAAGGGGGAGGCAGGTGGAAAATTTGGCCATGTCTGGCCAAATCTAGGTGAAAAAATAATGCTTTGCTGTGAAAGAGTGGAGACTTGGGAGCAATCTCTGGGCGTATGTGCAACCTCTAGTTCTGGGTCTCTGAAGGTTAACGCCCTGTGGACACTGGGGACTGAACTGGTTTAGATTTTTCTGTCTCTTTAATGGGCAAAGGCTAGAGATAATGAAGGTGAGTTCTGTGTGTAAATTAGTATTTCAAATTAGCTTCTGGAGGTGGAAAATTCTTTTAAAGAGGAGCACAGAGATCACTCAGTAAAAACAGGAGAAATCAATAGGGGAAGACTGGTGTGAATTGGGAAAGGTCTGCAGAGAGCAAGAGAGCAGGTTTTTTTTTTTTTTTTGCAAAGGTATCTTTGCACTCCTACCCTGTATAAGTGAGATTTTGCCTGGACCCCATAGCTGGTGGCCTTGTAAAATCAGAATCACACCTTTGGAAAGCCATTTGGAAGTACATACTCCGAGCCATAAAAATATTTCATACCTCTGAACTAGTAATCTTCCTTCTGGGAATTTATGCTAGGGAAATCAATCATAAAGGGGGAAAAGTGCCACATGCATGAAAATGCTGATGGCCTCATAGCTTTTTTCGTTGTTTTTTTTTTTTTTTTTTTTTTTTTTTTTTTTTTTGAGACAGAGGCTTGCTCTGTCACCTAGGCTGGAGTGCAATGGCGCGATCTCTGCTCACTGCAACCTCCACCTCCTGGACTCAAGCAGTTCTCCTGCATTAGCCTCCCAAGTAGCTGGGATTACAGGCACCCACCCACCACTCCTGGCTAATTTTTGTATTCTTAGTAGAGATGGGATTTCACCATGTTGGCCAGGCTGGTTTCAAACTCCTGACCTCAAATGATCTGCCTACCTTGGTCTTCCAAAATGCTGGGATTACAGGTGTGAGCCACTACGCCTGGCCCCTCATTGCTTTTAATATTAAGAATTTGGAAGCCACCTAAAAGACTAATAGGAATGGAATGGTCATTTAAATTATGGTATATTTAATCAATAGACTGCTATACATTCATTAAGATTATACTTATGAGGCCAGGCGTGGTGGCTCATGCCTCTAATCCCAGCACTTTGGGAGGCTGAGGAGGGCGGATCACGAGGTCAGGAGATCGAGACCATCCTGGCTAACACGGTGAAACCCCATCTCTACTAAAAATACAAAAAATTAGCTGGGCATGTGGCGGGCGCCTGTAGTCCCAGCTACTTGGGAGGCTGAGGCAGGAGAATGGGGTGAACCCAGGAGGCAGAGCTTGCAGTGAGCTGAGAACGCGCCACTGCACTCCAGCCTGGGCGACAGAGCGAGACTCCGTCTCAAAAAAAAAAAAAAGAGATTATAATTATGAATACCCTTTAGAAGCTTGCATGTGTCTGAAATAAGTACTTTTTATGATATAAGCATAATGTAAATACTTGTCTGTACAATTGACTTTTTTGGGGGAGGGGGGAGGGGCAAGGTTTTGCCATGTTGCTCAGGCTGGTCTTGAACTCCTGGGCTCAAGTGATCTACTTGCCTCAGCCTCCCAAAGTGCTAGGATTAGAGGCATGAGCCACCACGCCCAGCCTATTACTTCTTTTCCTCTGCTGGGTTTGTGTTTGGTTTGTTCTTATTTCTCTAGTTCCTTGAAGTGTGAGCTTAGATTGTGTATTTGTGCTCTTTCAGACTTTTTTTAATGTTTATGTTTTTATTTGTGTTAGTATTTATCTTGAAGAAGAGTGAAAACATAATTAAAGAAGTACTGGAGAATGTTTTAAAATAGTACCATCATAGACAAAAATACTAACCTCGTTATAGCTTTGGGGATAGATGGGGAAAACATGAGAAAAATTTTTTGATGGCTACAATTGTCTCTTGAACGATGCAGGGGTTAGAGGTGCTTACCTCCTTGGCAGTTGAAAATCCACAAATAACTTTAGGCTCCTAGAAACTTCACTACTAATAGTCTACTTTTTTTTTTCTTTTTTGAGATGGAGTCTTGCTCTGTCGCTCCCACTGACAGTGCAGTGGCGCAATCTCGGCTCACTGCAACCTCTGCCTCCTGGGTTCAAGCTATTTTCCTGCCTCAGCCTCCCGAGCAGCTGGGATTACAGGCATGCACCATCGTGTCTGGGTGATTTTTGTATTTTTAGTAGAGATGGGGTTTTGCCACATTGGCCAGTTTGGTCTCGAACTCCTGACCTCAGGTGATCCACCCACCTCAGCCTCCCAAAGTGCTGCGATTACAGGCATGAGCCACTGCACCTGGCCAAAGAGTCTACTGTTGACCAGAAGTCTAACCAGTAACATAAAGTCCATCAACACATACTATGTGTGTCATATGTATTGTATATCATATTCTTACAATAAAGGCGAGCTAGAGAAAAGAAAATGTTTTTAAGAAAATCGTAAGGAAGAAGAAAATCTATTTACTGTTCATTAAGTGGAAGTGGATTGTCATAAAGTTTTCATCTTCATCGCCTTCACATTGAGTAGGCTGAGGAGGAGAAAGAAGAGAGGTTGGTGTATTAGTCTGTTCTCACACTGCTATAAAGGAAGACCCAAGACTGGGTAATTTACAAAGGAAAGAGGTTTAATTGACTCACAGCTCTGCATGTCTGGGGAGGCCTCAGGAAACTTACAATCATGGTGGAAGGTGAAGGAGAAGCAAGTATCTTCTTCACAAGGTGGCAGAAAAGACAGAGAGAGAGAGAGCACAGGAAACTACACTTATAAAACCATGAGATCTCGTGAGAACTCACTGTCATGAGAACAGCATAGAGGAAACTCCCATGATCCAGTCGCTTTCCACTAGGTCCCCCTCTCGACACGTGGGTATTACAATTTGAGATGAGATTTGGGTGGGGACACAGAGCCAAACCGTATCAGTTGGTCTTGCCGTCTCAGGGGTGGTCAAGGCAGAAGAAAATCCATGTATAAGTGGACCCATGTAATTCAAACCTGTGTTATTAAGGGTCAACTGTACTGCGACTTATATATAAAATAAAGACAGAAACATACAGATAGGACCTGAAAGGAACATACAGAAAATGAGAACAGTTGATGTGTTCATGTGGTGAAAATAGGAATGATCATTTTCCTTGTTTTTTTTCAGATCACTTCATTACAATTGCAGTGTTCCTTTAAGTCAAATCCTAGCTTTGTCAATGAATGGCTTCAGCTTTGTCATCTGTGAAATGGGTGTAATAATAATAGTTTGTAATACTAGCAACTCATTTCCCCCCATGCTTTGTTCTTAGCCTTTCTATACATCAGCTCATTCGGTCTTCCCCACCCACCTATAAGGTCGGTATCTACAGACAGGCAAGGGAACGTGGAGGACTTGTCATAGTCACTCAGAGCAAATCTGGGCTTCCAGATCCACCTACTTTCACCGTAAAGGTGACAGCCTTAACCACCTCTTTGTACCATCTTCTTGCCTCTTCTCTACTGAATCTTTCTAGACATGTTGTAAGAAATAGAGGTGATGTATGCTCCCTTTGGGCCTGGCATTTAGGAGAAACTCAGTCAACAGTAGCTGCTAATCACCATTGTCATTATAATGTTTGTATAATAAAGCAATAAGAAGAAAATAACAAAAAGTAGAGTCAGTATCTTGAAGTTCATGTATATGGTGAGCAAAACTCACAGCCAATATTTTCAGGCACATGCATTCTTAAGGTTCATCTTTACATAACAGCATCTGTTTCAGATTTCCTTTCTTACGTGGGTTAAATATACCTCCTGCAAGGATGTTTATAATGTCTTACCTCTTTTTAGCACTTTGTCCTTCTTTCAAAGCATATTCATATTTATTTTTTTCTCTCATTAATTTTGGGAGACATGTCAGTGGTCCCCCCATTTTACAGATCTGTGATCTCTCACCTTTTTTGGATTGCATACCCCTATTGGTGAAAATTTTTGAGCACATACCTCCAATACCTGCATATTTGTTTAATTATAAATTATATGTGTGGATTGCTGACAGATTGTATTTAAAAGCATGAGATGATGAAGATGAAATAAGCAATGCTTCAAATTTATTTTCCAATATGGTTTATTTAATAGCATAGGAAACCTTTTTTTCTCTCATTAAAATATCATTACTGGCTGTATTTTCCATGGCAGCCATCTTAGTAGATCTGTTTTTGTTATTTTCAAAATCATGATTTAATACTTTGTGATAGAGTAATTCACAGGTCTGGTTTTAATTCACTTATTTTTGGTTTTAATACTGGAAAAGATACCCCCCAAAAGAGATGTAGATCCAAGTAGAAGAAATTCATAGTTGGTGGTGCTTAATAAATTATGATACTTGCTTCGTGAAGCCATCCATGTATTATGCAAAAGTTTTTGTTGAAATTCAGCTAGTAAATTTCCATTTCTCATGATGCCAGTCAGTTGCTCTTGCAAACTAACTGAAAGGTGATGCATTTCAATATTTTTAACAAATGGGCTCAAAACCTGCTGAAACTCTTCATATGGAAGACGTTTAAAAGCCTAGAAAATCTGTTTCCAAGTTTTTCAAGTGTGAATATATGAGTTTTTATAAATTAAATTATAGCATTTTCAGCCACAAATCATTAATCATAGAAACATTTCCAAACATCCATTTTCAAAATGACTCTCTAGTAGTACAAGTATTCTTTTTTATTGGAAAGCATTAGTTTCTCATTCATCGTTTAAATGTCATCTTTACCTTGAGGTAACAAATTAAGTACGTTTATTTTTTCTGAAAATATTTATGGATGCCATAGGCTCTTGAGGGATATCTGTCATCCAAGAATAGGCCATTATATTTTGAACTTAAAAAATAATGTATAATTTATTTTTAATATACAGCCCTTCTTAAGTTTTTTGACACAAGATAACCAGCAAACTTCTGGGTATTTCCAGGGAATTTAGGTCACTGCCTATTTTACTAAAGGAGTTTTTTTGACAGTATGGCTATATTTTAAATATCTGTGTTTTTACGATTGATATCCTGGAGGCTTTCGTGCCCTTTGCTGTAGTAACTTGCTAGGAATATAGAGTGAATGAAATTAGCTGTGCACCTGTCTCTGTAAGCTCGCCCCAAAACCCTTCTTTTATTTCAGTCAAAGCATCCATTCCATCAGGAGGCACCCTAGACGTTTTTCCCCTCGAACAAGGTTTTCACGTAAGAACTCATTTAGTTCAGAATATAAATTTACCATAGTGACAAAAACTGCAATGACTTTTGCACCAACCCGATCATTGACTCACAAAAGTGGTATTTTGTACGTGTTGTAACAGAGACTGAATCTAGCAAGTATCACAGGCTGAAACGTGGGAAAAACCCTTTTCCCTGAGCACAGCAAACCTGCCTTCTGTGTGCGCCTTTCTTAAGTTTCTTTCTTCAAGTTGTCACCAGTGTTTTCAATACATTTTCCAAAAGTATTTGCTGACAAAGAAATGCATTTAGTTTATTGCCAGATTATGTTTTTGTGTAATAGTCCTGCTATCTTGGCTGTAGGTGAAAGCATAAGCATTTCCCCAACATGACTTCTTATTTATTTATTTTTTATTATACTTTAAGTTCTAGGGTACATGTGCACAACGTGCAGGTTTGTACATATGTATACATTCGCCATGTTGGTGTGCTGCACCCATTAATTCATCATTTACGTTACGTATATCTCCTAATGCTATCCCTCCCCCCTCCCCCTTTTGCTATTGGGTGGAGAACTCTGAAAGAGAATCACAATGCTTATTGTTTAGTTTGGGGGAAATTTGGAAGGTCCTGGGATTGTGTCTAGTAGGGTGTTAAATATCATTGAAAATATTACAGATACTTGCCTTCTATTTCTGTATGGTTCATTTTAAAATGTCATCGAAAAGCATGATATATTCTTAAGGTAAGAGTTACTGTTACTGGCAGTGGGTCTGCATCCATATTTCAATACCTTTCTCCTTTTTTTTTGAGAGAAGGTCCATGCTGTTGCCCAGGCTGGAGTGCAGTGGCACTATCATAGCTCATTGCAGCCTTGAACTCCTGGGTTCAAGCAGTCTTCCCAGCTGACCTTCCCAAGTAGCTAGGACTATAGGTGTGCACCACACTGCACCTAGCTAATTTAAAAATTTTTTTCGTAGAGATGGGGTCTCACTGTGTTGCCCAGGCTGGTCTCAAACTCCTGGCCTCAAGTGATCCTCCCTTCGCGAAGTGCTGAGATTACAGGCGTGAGCCACCGCAACTGACCTCGATATTCTTCTTGATAATTCCTTTTGGACCTATATCGGATTGTCAGTCTTTTAATCTCAGATAGTGGCTCCAGACAAGCTCCCAACAGGCGGAAAAGCGTCAGCTCTGCCCTGTGAGGTTGCAGCTTGTGTTTACCTTACGACTGTCACCCCCAGGGCACATGCTGTGTGCACAAATCTTTACGTCTCTTACCTGTTTTATGAGGACTTGTTTGGTTAAACCTGCACCATAAGATCTGTACAGTCACTGCCTGGGCACGTGTAAACTGCACATTCAGCCTCGGGCTGTGATCCAACCCTGGAAGAAGGTGCCCCTGCTGCCTCCTCCGGGACTCACTCAGGGAGCAAATTGTCCTTCCGACATGGGACATCACCCCCAAAAGAGGATGTCACCACCAGGGCATGTGTTTACTGTGGTTATACCCAATATCCTTTTTTTGTTTTCAGATCAATAAGCATTGCTATAACAGAAGTTTTATTATAGGCTTGCAACCTTTTATCTGCGATCCTGAAACTCAAAAAAAAAAAAAAAAAAAAAGATGAGGCCGGGTGCAGTGGCTCATGCCTGTAATCCCAGCACTTTGTGAGGCTGAGGCAGGCGGATCACAAGGACAGGAGTTTGAGACCAGCCTGGCCAACATGATGAAACCCTGTCTCTACTAAAAATACAAAAATTACCTGGGCACGGTGGCACGTGCCTGTAGTCCCAGCTACTCGGGAGGCTGAGGCAGGAGAATCTCTTGAACATGAGAGGCGGAGGCTGCAGTGAGCCAAGATTGTACCACTGCACCCCACTGGGCTACAGAGTGAGAGTCTGTGTCAAAAAAAGGTGGTAAAACCTAACTGTAATGGGATATAAGGCTATTTATGACGTTTACTTGTCTCATTTCATGTGACTGTGCACACATTTCATTTCAGGATATTGACATGTTAAGTTGGGATGCTGACCCAGACCCATTAGAGAGTGTTAGATCATACATATATGTGTGAAAGGAAAATATAACCTTGGAGCCCTCAACTTACTCTGCCAAAGGGGAAAGTCAAGCTGGGAACAGTCATGCAAACCGGCTTCCCATTTTGTTCCTAAATTCATAACTGCAAAGATAAAAAGCTGCATACCTCCCTCACGATTTATTCACGAGGAAATTCTTTGTGGGCTCCAATATCTTTTACCCTAAAGCAGTTCTATTGAGTTTCACCCTGACAATGTAAATTAACAGTTTATCTTCACAGGTATGGGACAAAGGACAGAATTGAAATCATCCCTCCACTCATCTGAGCCATATGCTTGTCTGGCTGCATCCTCTGTGTTTATTAAAAATGCTCTGTGTGCAAGACAACTTGAAATTGACTATTCTTCTGCCCTCTGCTTTCCCATGTAAAATGCAGATTCAGTGACCACTGATCAAAGCCTCAAATGAATGCAACCACGTACCTCTTTTATCTACTTTATTAGTTTGTTTTCACGCTGCTGATAAAGACATACCCAAGACTGGGTAACTTACAAAGAAAAAGAGGTTTAATGGACTCACAGTTCCCCATGTCTGGGGAGGCCTCACAATCATGGCGGAAGGCAAAAGGCACATCTTACATGACAAGAGAGAATGAGAGCCAGTTGGAAGGGGAAACCCCTTATAAAACCATCAGATCTCATGAGGCTTATTCACTACCATGAGAACAGTATGGGGGGAACTGCCCCCATGATTCGATGATCTCCCACGGGATCCCTCCTACAACACATGGGAATTATGGGAGCTAGAATTCACAATGAGATTTGGGTGGGGACACAGCCAAACCATATTACCTACTCTTCCTTTTTTTTTTTTTTCCTTCGTCTCTTCCTTACTGCCTACTCTTTTCTCTTTAAATATAGACGTCCCCAAACTCTCTTTGGAAAAACCATGAATCACTGATATTTCCTGTGGTTTTGTGTTCCTTTTTCCTGAGCACATCCTAAACCTTGGCCAAATAAATCTCTAAAATAACTGAGACTCTTGTCAGTCATTTTCTTTGGCTTACATAGGTACAGGTAAGAATTTCTACAGCTCCCAAAGAACTCTGATTCTAAAAAATTTCTACAGCTCCCCAAATTCTGATTCTAAAACCCAGTGTGCCCAAGGTTTTGGATACAGGACCGTGACCCTTTCCACAGTACCATGAATTGTTCTGGCATTCCCCAGGGCGAGTTGTTGAGGGAAAGAGTCAAATTCTGTAAGATATTTGAAGAGATTTGTTCTGAGTCAAATGGGAGGACCATGACTCTTGACACAGTCCTGGGAGGTCCTGAGAACATGTGCCCCAGGAGGTCTGGTTACAACTTGGTTTTATATGTTTCAGGGAGACATAAGACATCAATCAGTGCATGGAAGGTGTGCATTGGCACTGTCCTGAAAGGCAGGACCACTCAAAGCTGGGGAGAGCTTCCAGGTCATAGGTAGATTCAAACATTTTCCAACTGACAATTGGTTGAAAGAGTTAAGTTATTATCTGGAGACCTAGAATCAATAGAAAGGAGCATTTGGGTTATGATAGGTTCTTGTGGAGGTCAAGGTTTTTATCACGCAGATGAAGCCTCCAGGCAGCAGGCTTCAGAGCTCTTATTGGACATAAAAGGGTGCCAGACTCTTACTTAATTCTCTCCTGGATCAGGAAAAAGACCTGGGAAGGGAAGAGGATTCTCTACAGAATGTAGATTTTCCCCACAAGAGATAGCTTTGCAGTGCCGTTTCAAAATATGTCAAGGAAATATATTTTGGGGTAAAATACTTGGATTTCTTTCAGGGCCTCCCATCTATCATGTTGGTATTTTACTGCTGCAAAGAATCTGTTTTGTCAGTCTTCAGATCTCTGTTTTACTTTTAATGCTGGTCACCTGTGCCTTCCAAAAGGAGGAGAGTGTAAGAAGGCATGTCTGACCACCTAATTCCCATCATGGTCTCACCTAGTTTTTCAGGTTTCTTTGGAATGCCCTTGGCCAAGAAGGGGGTCCATCAATCAGTTGGGGGGCTTAGGATTTGATTTTTGATTTACAGAGTGTACCCCACTTTTGAGCATATAAAGGGTGACATGAAAGCCCACAGGATTTGTTACTTGCTCCAAGTCACCCAGCAAGCTGAAAACAGGAATCTGAAATGAGACTCGGCCACAGTCTGCTACTGCGGCTTTCACTGAATCACATCTTGTTGTCTGTCTGAGGAGAAGATTCTGGGTCTAGTTTAAAACTGGAGCTTTCCAAAGAGAACATGTATATCAGTGGCCTTCTGCCAAGGGAAGATTTCATTCATTGCCAGCATCAGCTGTGAGAGGCGATGTCAGGGAGTGGGGAAGAATCTAGACTCACAGGATGTTCAAGTTAGAACATTTCCCCAGTGGATTCCTATCTATTTTCACTCACCCATTCAACAAAATATGCAATGATCCTATGCTAGGAATGGAGCTGATAGGGTTTGGCTCTGTCCCCACCCAAATCTGATCTTGAATTCTAGCTCCCACAATTCCCACATGTCTTGGGAGGGACACAGTGGGAGGTAACTGAATCATGCGGGTGGGTCTTTCTCGTGCTGTTCTCGTGATAGTGAATAAGTCTCATGAGATCTGATGGTTGTATAAAGAGGAGTATCCCTGCACAAGCTCTCTCTTTTCTTGTCTGCCACCATGTGTGAGATGTACCTTTCACCTTCCACCATGATTGTGAGGCTTTGCCAGCCATGTGGAACTGTGAGTCCATCAAACCTGTTTCTTTTGTAAATTGCCCACTCTTGGATATGTCTTTATCAGCAGTGTGAAAATTGACTAACACAGGAGCTAGCTAAGCCCAGTCAAGACAAAAGTCTGTTGACTTCTGCCTGCCCTGAAGGAGTTTGCAGTTTACTGGGACGGTAGTGCAAATTTCCTGCATAAGATTCATTTGTAACCTGGAAAATGCTTGTGAGTTCAGGGGAGAAGGTGTCCCCTCTGGAGAGTGTGGTGATGTGTTCATAGGGAAAGTAGCTCTTAAATGGAAACGTACAGGTTGCCTGGGGCTTTTTCAGGGGAGCTGGCTTGTGGAAGACATTCCAGCTGAGGGAACAGCATGAGTAAAGGCATAGTGGCTGGCCGAGAGACTAGATACATCTGCTGTAAACCAAAAATAAAATTCTCAGTCCTCCCCCAGCCACATGAATGGACCCGTCCTCTCGGCCAAGGGCAATCCCAAGTTAACCTGAAAAATGAGTTCAGGCCATGATAGGAAGGGGGAGCTGGGCATACCTCATTATACCCTTCTCCCTTTTCAGAATTACTGACAGAGCAGACTCTTTAATTCTGAAAAGAAGCATTTACAATCTATTCTCCCTGAAGCCTGCTACCTGGAGGCTTCATCTGCATGATAAAACCTTGGTCTCCACAACTCCTTATCACAACCCAGACATTCCTTTCTATTGATAATAATTCTTTCATCCAGTTATCAATCAGAAAATCTGAATCTACCTATGACCCGGAAGCCCCCGCTTTCAGCTGTCCCACCTTTTCAGATCCAACCAGTGCACAGCTTGCATGTATTGATTGATGCCTGTTGTCTCCCTACAATGTATAAAACCAAGTTATGGGCTAGGCATGGTGGCTCACACCTGTCATCCCAGCACTTTGGGAGGCTGAGGCAGGTGGATCATTTGAGGTTAGGAGTTTGAGACCAGCCTGGCCAACATGGTGAAACCATGGCTCTACAAAAAATACAAAAATTAGCTGGACATGGTGGCACATGTCTGTAGTCCCAGCTACTTGGGAAGCTGAGACAAGAGAATTGCTTGAGCCTGGGAGGTGGAGGTTGCAGGTTGCAGTGAGCGGAGATGGCACCACTGCACTCCAGCCTGGGCGACAGAGTGAGACTCCGTCTCAAAAAAATAAAAACCAAAAACAAAAAACAAAAAAACTAAACTGAGTTCTGGCCTGACCACCTTGTGCACGTGTTCTCAGGACTTCCTGGGGCTGTGTCACAGGCCACTGGTCACTCATATTTGGCTCAGAAGAAATCTCTCTAAATATTTTACAGATTTTGACTTTTTTCGGTGACAATAATTTGGCACCCAATATAGGGCCGCTCTTTTTGCCGACACTGAGTATCTCAGTAGCTCGGTACTATTGACCGTTCAAGTGAGAATAAGAGAGGTAGGAGATGACACTATCTAGGCTGGCAGAGGTCCTGCTATCCCAGATTCTGCGCTGAGAGGTATAGATTTCCAATGCAGAGCTAGAGAACATTTTTGAGCAGGAGAGGGAAGAGTTTTTCTAAAAGGACTCTCTCTCTCGCACTCCTACCCCTTGCAGAAATGCCTTCTGCAACATTCCTGCTGGGTGGCTGAGCGGCCTCTGTGTGACCACTTCTGGGGACATTATTTGGTTAACATAGAAATTAATTTCTTTTATATAGCTCGTAGTTTGTAACCTCCATTGGTTTGAAAACCTGGCATTTTAGGGCTGTCTGAACAACTTCAGTCTGTTCTTTTTTTGTGAAATGGGTGCAGGACACATCAGTTTAATTCATTCTGCATCCTCATTTTTCACACGAGTTGTCTTATTATTCTTAACTATTATTAAAAGGAATGATAAAAAGTAATTAACCATCTGGAACAGATTCATGCTTCCTATTAGTCAGGGTGTCCATTATGAAATCTCCTGAAAGTTCAGCCTTAGAAATAAATTCTCCAAGTAGGTGGATTAGCTAATGAATTTTTCTTCTCCAAAGATGAGTGTATTTTCCTAACACAGCCAGCACTCCCCTCCACTGCTCATTTATCAAAGGGGGAAAAAGTAGAAGTGAAAAATAGAAATGGCTTGTCAATATAATTTACTGTGTAAAAGCTATAGATTTGATATGGTTTGTGGAAGGTTTCTGCACTATCCTTCTCCACTATTATTTACGGTTTTAGTGTGACGCTGAACCTAGGCTTCAGGAGGAAAATGCTGTATTCAGTCATTGGTCTCTTCAGGGTCCCTAGGAAATGCCCCCAGTCCCTTCCAGGCCACTGTGGGGATGCTGGAGATGGATCTGCTGCAGAACGAACCAACAGGTGATGCCAGAAGCCTAAGTTTGTCTTGTATGGATCCCGTGATGAGTTTTAGGGGCACTTGTAATTTGACAAAGGAAGAATTATGTTGCAAGTGGGTAACCGTTCTGTGCATCCTGGATTCTACGAATCACTGCCTCCCACAGCCTCCTGGGCATTGACAGGCAGCCTTGACTCCTGGAAGACCATGTGACACCATGAGCCAGCTGTATTTGACCTCTACATTGGCCCTTTGTGCTTCTAAACCCAAATCATTGCTCCCTTCGGCCGTATCCATGGCCTCCTGCCATTGCTAATACCAATGAATTGAGACGGGATGGATCAGGGAACCCAAAGGCCACCCTCTTCCTTCATGGCTGCCCTTGCACTCACATGAGCTGAGACCCAAAAGTCCTTTCTCAGAGAGAAGCTGCTTCCTGGGAGAATTCCTCCTGGGTATAGAACATAGGGCCAGGCCTCCCAGGGCCAAGGGGCTGACTCCCATATTATCTGTGTCAACAAGAGAAGCATTTGCTTCTTGCAAATACTAGAAGATCTAAAGCTGTTCACTGCACTCAGTATTCCCTAAGTGCAATGCTGATTCATGGTCAAGAGTGAACTCTTCATGCTTCATGAAATCTTCCACGGTTTTGTATTATCCTGAGAAAGCTCAGCTCAAGTGCAGTTTCTTTCATGAAGCCTTGATAATGCAGGTTACAAGTCAGTTCTATGCAACAAATATGGCATCTTTTGTGTCCTAAGCCCCACACTGGACTCTGAGGATCTAAGAGTAAATGAGACACGTATCCATCCCCAAGAAGTTTTCAGTCTGCTGATAGACACATGTATAGAAAAACTGCAAATAAACTCAGTAAGAGAGGTGGCAGGAATATATCACAGAAACCTGGAAGAAAACATTACCATCTGCCCTGAATGCTTGGGGAAATCTTTACAGAGGGGATGATATTTATGCTGAGTTTTGATGTATTCATAGGAGTTTGCAGGAAAACTGCAAATAAACACGGTAAGAGAGGTGTCAGGAATGTATCACAGAAACCTGGAAAAAAATATTACCATCTGCCCTGAATGCTTGGGAAAACCTTTACAGAGAGGATGATATTTATGCTGAGTTTTGAGGTATTCATAGGAGTCTGCTAAGTAGAAAGTAAGTGAAGGAGTGGGGAAGACATTTGACGCAGAAAAGACATACAAAAGCATGGCTTGAAAGCCTACAGGGTGGGGCATAGTGTATTTCTGATGCTCAGGGTATGTGTATATGGGGGATGAGGCTGGAGAGGGGACCTCTTCTAGTTGTTTCTAATGATATTGCAATCACCTAAGACCCCAAGCCTGACACACCGTACCCACTGGAGCGGGGAGACCTAGGTTGAGTTCATGGGGTAGGGCTGGAGCAGGGAGCTCTCACCTTCAGAGGGGTGACTAAATCTGAATGTCGAGAGAATTCCATACCCAGAAATGTCAAAGGCTTGGATCAAAGCTGCAGATCTCTGAGTCAGAGGGAGTTGGAAAAGAAGGAGCAACAGAAGCAAGTTGTTCCAGCCAGGTTTGAATGGGGGATGGCACTTTCCTGTTTCATGCACATGTGCCTTGTGTTTTCAAATCAATTATATTCTACTTGAAGGCAAGAGAAATGGTTTAAGAAATTTGTTAAAGTATTATAAAAACATAGAGAAGTCGTATCAATTGCCCAAGATGATAGAGTTAGCAGGGGCAGATATAGGGTTTTACGGGCACTTGGAAACGAAGCACTGGTCCCTGTCCTGTGTCTCAGGTCTCATCCACAGTTTGTGCTTAGTGGACAGTGTCACATATTAAGAGAGGGGACATAAGCCAATGGAAGTACACACAGAAGATGGAGACCAACAGATCTTGGTCCTGTTTTGTTTTTTTTTGTTTGTTTGTTTGTTTGTTTTTTTGAGGAGGAGTCTTGCTCTGTCACTCAGGCTGGAGTGCAGTGGCGCGATCTCGGCTCACTGCAAGCTCCGCCTCCCGGATTCATGCCATTCTCCTTCCTCAGCCTCCCGGGTAGCTGGGACTGCAGGTGCCCACCACCACGCCTGGCTAATTTTTTGTATTTTTAGTAGATACAGGGTTTCACGGTGTTAGCCAGGATGGTCTCGATCTCCTGACCTCGTGATCCACCCGCCTCGGCCTCCCAAAGTGCTGGGATTACAGGCGTGAGCCACCGCACCCAGCTTCTTGGTCCTGTTTTGTGGAAAAACATCTATTAAGGGAGCAGAGAGGATGACAAGGTCTTGGGTAGGGGATGGGGAGAGGGATCACTGTCATCAAATATTTGCAGGAATTTTATATACAAAAAGGAGTTGTTTTGTCCTATGTGGACTTGGAGGCCATCCTGGACTTGCAATAGAAGTTGCAGTGAGGCTGATTTCTCCCTAACTGCTGGTGCTACCTGAAAGTTCCATGGGCTGTCTAGAAAGAGTAAGCCTCCCAGGACGAGAGGCAGAAACATCATAGATATTGTCAAGGAACTTCTTCCTCTTGGTTGGTGACCCCACCAAATGATTTGCAGTGTCTCTTCCAGTTTGGAGATGCTGTACATCTCTTGACACTTCTATAATTCTGCCATTCTCCCTGACTCCCAGGAGAGCCCAGGATCTGTGAAGACATCAGAAGTTGAGTGCTAAGCCGACTGAAACACACAGACCTTTGCTTTAATTATTCCACGGTGTGAGATCCATTTGCCAAGGGAAATGGGGAAAGTATTTTTAGCCAAGGCATTTGCTTTTAGGGGACTCATTCTCCTAGAAATATTCTACTCCTCCTCTTTTATGCTGTACCTTATTATTCCCGAGGAGTTTTACTCCTTGAGACACTATTTGGATTTTTTAAAATCTTTTTTTAATCTTTTTTTTTTTGAGACAGTCTTGCTCTGTCACCAAGCCTGGAGTGCAGTGGTATGATCCCAGCTCTCAGTACTCCTGCGCTCAAGTGACCCTCCTGCCTCAGCCTCCCAAGTAGCTGGGACCACAGGTACATGCCAACACATCCTGATAATTTTTATTTTTATTTTTATTTTGTAGAGATGGAAGTCTCACTGTGTTGCCCAGGCTGGCCTCAAACTCCTGGACTCAAGCAATTCTCTTGCCTCGGCCTCCCAAAGTGCTGGTGTTATAGGCATGAGCCTCTGTGCCCAGCCTCTTTTTCATCCTTAAACTGGTTTGATTCCAAAAGAATTATAAACCCAGGTGTTAAATTTCAACATATAGAGATGACATCCTATTGATCGTCACACCGGCTCATCCTCCTGAGTGGGCAGCTGACTTCACAGTGCAGGGATTCCCCTATGTGTGCACTTTGGAAGCCCTTGGACAGTTGGAGAAGTCCCCATGCTCAGGCTATACTCCGATAGGTTATATCAGAAAATCTGGGTGGGGTCAGGCACTAGAGGTCTTTAAAGTTGCCTGGATGGTTCCAACGTGCAGTCACGTCTGAGAGTCGCTGCTTGAGATGCATCCTGGATTCTGCCTGGCAGGACTCATGGGCCCCTGTTCCCTTTCGGAGCTTAGAGGGATTGAGCAAAGCCACTTTCAGTTATTCCACTCGCTAGGCAGGTGCTTGAGGAAGTTATTTGACTGCTCAGAGCCACCGGAGCAAAAATACTTTCCCCAATTTCCCTTGGCAAATGGATCTCACACAGCAGAATAACTAAAGCAAAGGTCTGTGTGTTTCAGTCAGCCTAGCACTCAACTTCCGAGGTCTTCACAGATCCCGGGTTCTCCTGGGAGTCAGGGAGAATGGCAGAATTATAGAAGTGTCAAGAGATGTATAGCATCTCCAAACTGGAAGAGACACTGCAAATCATTTGGTGGGGTCACCAACCAAGAGGAGGAAGCTCCTTCCTCCGTGAAACGGAGACCCTGGAAGGTTGGCTTCGTGTGCCTTGAATCCCTGAGGTAGTGCCTGGCAGGGGGCTCGCCCTGGTGCCCTTGGCTGTGACAGTGGTGGTGATGGTGACAGCCGTAAGGAACACTGGCTGGGCATTCTTCTGTGGAGGTGTAGCCTCTGTGCCAAGTGTGTCTCAGCTTTTTGCACGTGTACTTCATTTATTCCTCTTAGGAATCGGAGGTGGTAGTTACTATTATTATCTCACCCTTTTCACATTGCCACCTCCATGGAAAATGATGGTGTTTCTATAGCATAGTGGAGTAAAATAAGACAGCTGCCGGAGGTGACAAGCTTGGGCCCTGTTCCCAGGAGCCGTGAGCACTGAGGGGGTCTACATCTTGGGCACCCCAATTACCTGAACGTACACCTAGGAGGCTGTGTTTCTGACGCGTGATGATGGTGATGGTGAACAAGAATGTCAGGATGAATTGCCCTGTTGGTTTCTTCTTTTAAATCTTAATTGATTTTTATTTTTTTTGTAGGCAAGATCTTGCTCTGTCACCCAGGCTGGAGTGCAGTGGTGCGATCGTAGCTCACTGCAGCTTCAAACTCCTGGGCTCAAGTGATCCTCCCACCTCAGCCTTCTGAGTAGCTGGGACTACAGGCATGTGCCATTTTGCCTGGCTGATTTTTAATTTTTTTTCTTGTAGAGGCAGACTGTCACTATGTTGTCCAGGCTGGTCTCAAAGTCCCGGCCTCAAGCAGTCCTCCTGCCTCAGCCTCCCAAAGTGCTGAGATTACAGGTGTAAGCCACTGTGCCCAACCTGTTTCTTATGTACATGTCACTTGTCATTGGCAGGCAAATTGGAGTTGTTCACTTGGCACAATTTCAATTCTTGGGAACTATTATGGGTTGAATTGCATTTTCCCCAAATTCCTATGTTAAAGTCCTAATCCGCAGAACCTCAGAATGAGACTGTACTTGTAGAAAAGATCTTAAAGATCTTAAGGGGTAATTAAATTAAAATGAGGTCTTTAGAGTGGGCCTTAATCCAAGATGACTGACTGGTGTCCTTTTTTTTTACTTTCTTTTTTTTTTTGAGACAGGGTCTTGCTCTGTCACCCAGGCTGGAGTGCAGTCGCGCGATCTTGGCTCACTGCAACCTCTGCCTCCTGGGCTCAAGTGATCCTCCCACCTGAGCCCCCCAAGCAGCTGGGACCACAGGCACGAGCCACCAAGCGCAGCTAATTTTTGTTTGTTTTGTAGAGATAGGGTTTCACTTTGTTGCCCAGGCTGGTCTCAAACTCGTAAGTTCAAGCAATCCACCTACCTCAGCCTCCCAAAGTACTGGGATTACAGGCATGAGACACCACACCCAGCCGACTGGTGTCCTTATGAGAAGAGGAAATTTGGACACACACGTGTGCACAGAGAGGAAAGACCATATGAGGTTGCACAAGGATAAGACGGGCCATCTGCAAACCAAGGAGAGAGGCCTGCCGAAAGAAGCAGTCCTTTGGGAGGCTGAGGCAGGCGGATCTTGAGGTCAGGAGATTGAGACCATCCTGGCTAACATGGTGAAACCCTGTCTCTACTAAAAATATAAAAAATTAACTGGGTGTGGTGGTGGGCGCCTGTAGTCCCAGCTACTTGGGAGGCTGAGGCAGGAGAATCATTTGAACCCAGGAGGCGGAGGTTGCAGTGAGCTGAGATCGCGCTACTGCACACCAGCCTCGGCCGCAGAGTGAGACTCCAAAACACAAAACAAAACAAAAAAACAAGAAGCAATCTTGCGGCACTTTGATCTTATACTTCCAGCCTCCAGAACGATGAGACAGTGAATGTCTGTGGTTTCAGCCACCCAGTCTGTGCAATTTTGTTATGGCAATGCTAGCAAACAAATACAGGGAAGAGAACTGTTTGCCACTTGCAGGAATTTACCTTTAGAGTCACCTTGGGTTTTCCTTGCCTCTGAAAGGGTGGGTCGCAAACTTTAGTGGGCTTGCAAACACCTGGAGGTCTTGTTAAAACCTCAGTGACCTGGCCGGGAGCGGTGGCTCATGCCTGTAATCCCAGCACTTTGAGAGGCCAAGGCGGGCGGATCACTAGGTCAGGAGATCGAGACCATCCTGGCTAACACGGTGAAACCCCGTCTCTACTAAAAAAATATAAAAAGTTAGCCGGGCTTGGTGGCAGGCGCCTGTAGTCCTAGCTACTCGGGAGGTTGAGGCAGGAGAATGGCGTGAACCCGGGAGGCGGAGCTTGCAGTGAGCCGAGATCACGCCACTGCACTCCAGCCTGGGCGATAGAGCGACATTCCGTCTCAAAAAAAAAAAAAAAAACAACTTCAGCAATCTGATGTTTCCATGTGTAGGAGCGAGTGGGGCTTGTAAATTTGCGTTTTCTGGCATCTTCCCAGGTGATACTGCTGGTCTTGGGGACTATCGTTTGAGAGCTACTGCTCTGGCACTTGCAAGCCTGGAGGTGGCTCTCAGCAGGCCCTCCTATTAGCTTTTTGAACATTTTGACTTTGAGAGTGAGGGGAGCGCACGTGGATTAGCCTGCTGGGGGCAGCTGATGCTTCCAGTTGTGCCTTCATTCCTCTTGGACCTGCTCTCTAGGGGTTGAGCATGCCGTACATGCTTTCTTTATCACAGGCCCTCTTAGTTTGACAGCTGAAGGACACAACCCTTTATCTAGTCTTCGGTTCATTCTCCCTGTGTTTTTTGGGTTCTTCTTGGTTCTAGTCTTACATAGGCAGATACATTTCTGGGGTTACCTGGGTTGTACCTGAGGGGGTGAAGACAGTCACGTTATTGAAGCTACTGTAAAAATGTAATAAATTCTAGAACTTCCATACCCTCCACAATCCTAGTGCTGAGTATTTATGCAAAGGAAAGGAAATCAGTATGTCAGAGGGATACCCGCACCCCTGTTCATTGCAGCAGTATTCATAATAGCAAAGGTATAGACTCAAACTAAGTGTCCAGCAACAGAGGAATGGATAAAGAAAATGTGGTGTGTATGCACAGCAGAATACCATTTGACCCTAAAAAAGAATGAAATCGTGTCATTTGCAGGGACATGGATGGAGGTGGAGGTCATTATGTTAAGTGAAATAAGCCAGGCACAGAAAAGAACATATTGAATGTTCTCACTCATATGTGGAAGTTAAAACAGTCGACCTCATGGGGCCAGAGAGTGGAGCGATAAATACCAGAGGTTGGGAAGGGTGAATGGCAGGAGTAGGGGTCGTAGAGAGGTTGGTTAATGGGTGCAAAAATACAGTTAGAAGGAATACATTCTAATATTTGATAGCAGAGTAGGGTGACTGTAGTTAACAACAATGTATTGTAGATTTCCAGATAGCTAGAAGAGGACTTGAAATGTTCCCAATTCATAGAAATGATCAACCCTTGAGGTGATGGACACCCCAAAACCTTGACTTGATCATGACACATTTGATGCATGTAACAAAATACCACACATACCCCATAAATATTATATATATATATATATATATATATATATATATTTTTTTTTTTTTTTTTTTTGAGACGGAGTCTCTCTCTGTCACTCAGTCTGGAGTGCAGTGGTGTGATCTTGGCTCACTGCAACCTCCGCCTCCTGGGTTCAAGTGATTCTTCTGCCTCAGCCTCCCGAGTAACTGGGATTATAGGCACATGCCACCACACCCAGCTAATTTTTGTATTTTTGGTAGAGACAGGGTTTCGCCATATCGGCCAGGCTGCTCTCGAACTCTTGACCTCATTATCTGCCCGCCTTGGCCTCCCAAGGTGCTGGGATTACAGACGTGAGCCACTGTGCCCAGCCAGATATATAAAATATTATGTATCAATATTTTTTAATGTGAGAAATTCTTAAGAAGATCTTTATGTGGATACCACATAATGATAGAGTGTAGAGAGGCTAAATTTGCACAGGGAGGGCAAGGAAGGTTTGACAGAGGTGGTGGTATCAGAGCTACTGTGTGACTGATTAGCAGAGATTTTCTTGGCAGAGAGGGGAGGCCCAAAGTGTTCTCTTCCAAGGCAGCGGTATGTGCAAAGGCACAAGGGTTGGAAACAACCAGCCTCTCTAGGGGAAGATTTAAGGAGATAAGTGTGGCTGATGCATGAGGTCCATGGGTGGAGGCGTGGTGGGAGCTGAGAAGGAAGGGATAGGTTGGTGCCACTTGTGTCTACTGGGAGTTCAGTATTAATCTTTTAAGGAACAGGATGTATTAGTTTCATGCTGCTGCTGTAACAAATGGCTACATAGTGGCATAAAACACCACACATTTATTCTTATAGTTTTCGAGGTTAGAAGTCTGAAATGAGTTTTACAGGACTAAAATCAAGGTGTCTGCAAGGCTGCCTTCTTTCTGGAAGCTCCAAAGGTGAATGTAATTCATTCCTTTCCTCTCCTAGCTTCTAGAGGCTGCCAGCATTCCTTGGCTTATGGCTGCATCACTCCAGTCTCTGCATCTGTGGCTGCATCACTTTAGTCTCTGCGTCTGTGGCTGCATGGACTTTGTTACTTTGATCCTCCTGTATACCTCTTATAAGGACTCTTGTGATATCATCAGGCCCACCCAGATAAATCCGGCATAGTCCCCCCATCTCATGAGCCTTAATTTACTCACATCTGCCGATATGGTTTGGCTCTGTGTCCCAACCCAAATCTTATCTCAAATTGTAATCCCTACGTGTCGGAGGAGGGGCCTGGTGGGAGGTGACTGAATCATGGGAGCGGACTTCCCCCTTACTGTTCTCATGATGGAATCCTCATGAGATCTGGTTGTTTGAAAGCATAGCACTTCCCACTTTGCTTTCTCTATCTCTCTCCTGCTCTGCCATGGTAAGGCGTGCTTGCTTCCCTTTCATCTTTCGCCATGATTTTAAGTTTCCTGAGGCTTCTGCAGTCATGCTTTCTGTTAAGCCTGCAGAACTGTGAGTCATTTAAACCTTTTTCTTCGTAAATTACCGAGGCTCAGGTAGCGCTTTATAGGTATAGAGATTGGACTAATACATCTGCAAAGCCCCGTTTGCCATATTGGGTAACATTGACAGTTTTTGGGGGTTAGAATGTGGATATCTATAGGGGGTCATGATTGAGTGTATTGTAGGGGAATTGAACAATTCAACTCTGCAGGGGGAGAGAAGTGCAACCTGGAAGGCCAGCTCTGCTGCTCTACTGGGTTGCATGAGGGAAGAGGAGAGCCTGGTCCCAAATGTCATTGGAGATGGGCAGGAGATGGCGGCTTGAACTAAGAGGGAAAAAAATTGGTGAGAATTTAGTAAAGGAGGCTGAAGACCCAGGAGGCATTGAGACTGACTCTGAGGTTTAAAATGCTGTCATTTTTTAATGGTGTCATTAATCAGGAGAAAGTGTGCAGAGCCTCCAGTCTCCAGTTGCCTGGCATACTTTTCTTGGTCTTTGCAACAATTTCAGGAATCCTTCCCTGACATGCAAAAGCCCATCCCCGAAGCAACGTGCTTTCCAGTTAGCACATGCTGCATCCCTGTGCTTCCAGTGACTTGCCTCACTCCGTTTGCTAGGCTGCAAGTTTCTGCAGCACCATGCAAGGCGCCTGTCCAAGCCAGGCTCTGGTTCTGTCGAGCTCCCCATTGGTATATAAAGATGTAGGTGTCCTTTGCGAGCTGTGCAATTGGCTATTGCCAGGATGCCCTTCTCAGGCTCCACGCCTTCCTGGAATGAGCCTTGGGGTTGAGTAGTTAACTTTGATATCCCCTGTTAAGGGATTTTCTAGTTTTTGTTTTTTTTTCTTCTAGGAGGATATGTGGTCTTTAACATAGACGTAAATAAGTCTAATAGGTAGAAATGACTTTGAAATAATTCATCAAGGAGGAATAATTCAGCTAGAAATAGCAGACACCAATTTTCAAGCCTTCTTGCCTGTGTATTTTCAGAAATCTGCTCTCCTTTGAGATATTTCTCTCATCCATTTCGGTAAATATCTGTTGCGCTCATTTGCTGATGGATGGTGAACCTGCTTTGTCTCCTGTGTGTGCTGGCTCTTTTATTCCCCTTTATCCTGCTTATTCCTTACAGCCATGGAGAACAGCAGGTTTCTTATTTTATTTTATGAAGTTCTGGGGTACATGTGCAGGAGGTACAGGTTTGTTGTACAGGTAAACGAGTGCCATGCTGGTTTTCTGCACCTGTGAACCCATCACCTAGGTATTCAGCCCAGCATGCATTAGCTATTTGTCCTGATGCTCTCCCTCCCCCTACCTGCCCCCACCCCCACTTCCCAGCAGGCCCCAGTGTGTGTTATTCCCCTCCCTGTGTCCATGTGGAGAACAGCAGGTTTCTTTACTTAAAAACAGGGCATGGGATGTTGAAGGAGACTGTTCCTTTCACTTGGGAATTCTGGTTTATGTCCCAAAGCTGAGAGCAATAGGGGCGTGTTTGCCATTTTTTCAGAGGGATGCTGGATGCCTCTGTGGAGGACCTACCAAGGGATTCACACGATTCGTCCTGCAGCCTGGATGGCACTTCTCCTCTCTAAGGAAAAGATGAGTTCGTGGAGGAGAAAGTTGGAGGGAAGAGTGGGTGTTTCTTTTTCCCTCACAACAGGAGGGACTCCTCCCCAGGTCAAATGGGGAAATTTAAGCAAACCCCCCATACAGATTGGGATGCTGGCTAGGCAGGGTGGCTCATGCCTGTAATTCCAACACACTGGGAGGTCAAGGTGGGTGGATCCCTTGAGCTCAGGAGCTTGAGAACAGCCTGGGCAACATGGTGAAACCCCGTGTCTACAAAAAATACAAAAAAAAAAAAAATTAGCCAGGTGTGGTGGCATGTTCCTGAGTCCCATCCACTGGGGAGGCTGAGGTGGGAGGATGGCTTGAACCGGGGAGGTGGATGTTGCAGTGAGCCATGGTAGCACCACTGCACTCCAGCCTGGGCAACAGAATGAGATCCATCTCAATAAATAAATAAATAAATAAATAAATAAATAAATAAATAAAAATAAAAAGAGATTGGGCTGCCTGCCAGAGGAGGCTGGCCTCTCCTTCACTGGCTGGGTGATGGCTGAACTGTGGCACTCATAGGTCCATCTTCATAGGCGAGAGCAGGGTTTGATGAGTGCATTCTTGGGATCACCTGAAATAGGGAAGAAATTGACATGACTTCTCTGGACTTGGAGGAGCCTCGGTGAAGGTTGGGGTTGTGCCTGTCTCCTGTCTCCTGCTTGGGGAATTCTGAGGGCAGGAGTTTGGTAGGCAGGAAGGGTGGGCAGCAATAGAGTGGCCTACATGGCTTCCTCTAGCATGACCAGCAGATGTGAGACTTGAGGCCTCATGGAGGCAGGAACAGGAGGCTGGCTGCAGAGGGGATCTGGCACTGAGGCTGCCAAGGGCAGGTTCAATAAAAGTCCCTAGAAGCCAGCTGGAGAGCTTACTGCCATATCAGGGATCCCTGTAGCTTGGAAAGCCTCACAGCAGGGCCTGGGAGAACCCTCAGCCGGGCCCTTTAACAGGGCTCATCTTTGATCTCTGCCAAGAGGTAACAAAGGAAAACACCAGGCAAGCGTTTAAGCCTTTTGTGGCCAGGCATCATGGCTCATGCCTATAATCCCAGTACTTTGGGAAGCCAAGGTGGTAGGATCACTTGAGGCCAGGGGTTCGAGACCAGCCTGGGCAACATAGTGAGACCCTATCTCTACAAAAATAAAAGAAAAATAAGCTGGGCATGGTGGTGCACACCTGTATTCCCAGCTACTCAGGAGGCTTAGGTGGGAGGATCATTTGAGCCCAGGAGTTTGAGGCTGCAGTGAGCTATGATTGCACCACTGTACTTCAGGTTGGGCAACAGAGCAACATCATGTCTATTAAAAAAAAAAGCCTTTGCTTCCCTTGCTCTGTCTTCTCCCCTCTTCTCTCGTCTGCCTTGGTCTTGGAGGAGGCAGTAGAAGGAGTAGGGGCTGGAGGAAGTATGGAGGGCTATGCCACTGCTCATCTGTCTGCAGAGGTCCTCGACCCACACGTGGGGCCTAGACTGGGGAGGGGCAGGAAGCCAAGAACTGGACGTGAATGGAAGTGTTCACAGGAGGCTGTGCCACACTTTGTAAATCCTAAAATTGAGTTGTAGTTTCCTAACTTATTTTCCTCTTATAACTGAAAGTGAGTGGAGGGCTAAGGGATTATCATCTGGCTGAGAAGGGAGAGCTGTGACAGCATGGCTGGGGGAGGTGATGGAAGACGGATGGAGCCCTTGCCTTTGTCCCCCACAGATAAATTTGTTGTAAAACCTAACAAGAGCACAAAGCAGGGGATAGACTCAGGAAGAGAGATTAATACACTCTCTGAAACGCTTTGTACTGATTTATAGGCTTTAGGAAGTATTTTCATGAGTGTGTGTGACACCTCTCTCTCTGTCTAGCACATAGTATGCATTTATAAACCTACCTCCCGCTGCCCTACACATTTAATAAATGTGCTTTAAACTCATTTACTCACCCCCAGCAACCTTATGAGTAGTTACTATTATTAGCCCCGTTTTACAGAGAAGCAACTAAAGCACAGAGAGATTAAGAAACTTGTCGAAGGGTGCACAGCACATGTGGAGGAACTGTGATCTGCACCCAGACCTTCTAGTCCCTGGGGTATCTCACTCTCCCCCCTTGTATCCCCTCTATCTCTCAATTTTTTATTATAGAATGCAGATCACGAGGTCAGGAGATTGAGACCAGCCTGGCCAACATGATGAAACCCCGACTCTACTAAAAAAATAACAAAAATTAGCTGGGCGTGGTGGTGGGCGCTTGTAATCCTAGCTACTCTGGAGGCTGAGGCAGGAGAATCATTTGAACCCGGGAGGCAAAGGTTGCAGTGAGCCGAGATTGCACCATTTCGCCCCAGCCTGGGCGACAGTGCGAGACTACGTACCCTCCCCACCCCACCAAAAAAAAAAGAAACGAATTTTCTAAACATATATAAGGTAAAGAGAATAATATAATGGACTTAATGTACGCATCACTTGGCTTCAGCAATTCTCCTTTTATAAAATGCATTCCAAACCCTTACCCTCTTCTGCCTCTTTCAGCAAATTTGTTTGAGGTGGTGGATGTTTGCTGAGTGGACGGATGAAAAAAATAGTTGAAGAGTAATTGCCATTTGATACAGAACAGAAGAGCTTAGCTTTGGTTTAAGCTGTTCATTTCCCTCCCACAGTCTGAAGTTCAGCTGCAGGAAAAAAAAATAAAAAAGAAAGAAAAGTAATTTAAGTAATTTAAATTCTGCCTGCTGACTTAGTTTTGTCCTCATCTTATCTGACCTTATTTAATCAGAGAAAAAAAAAAGAAGAAAAGAAAAGAAAAAAAAAAGACTGGGAAAGCGTTTTCTAGGAATTTCATCATGACCCTTTAAACACATCTTCCATTTACACTTATATAATTGTTTCATACGGGATAGTGTTAATAATACCAAATTTCATTCCTAAAGCAAGCTGACAAAAGCATTTAAAGACTTGCTCATTCCAAATGTGTTAGAGCAGCTGAGAATCACGATCTGGTGCCAGTTCATTTGCTTTCAATACTTCCTGCTTTTGGGTGCTGCATATTTTCTTTACAATAGCCCATAGTTAGGGCCATATCCATACACCCCAACTCCAGATTCCTGTCACGCGCCTTCCAGTGCAAGAAATGATCATGCTTTAGGGTGCACGGGGCACAGTCTAGCATTTTCCTTGCTTTCCACATCAGGATGATGATGCTCAGAGATGTAGAAGAGCTCCCAAAGGAGTGGCACTGACCAGTGGCCAAGTGGCTCCCTGGGCCTGTTCATCCATCCCGGTTTGTTCTGAGATAACCTCATGTCCAGGAAACAGCCTTGGCTAACGTGCCTAGGAGCAGTTTTTGAAAGAATCTGAGCTCACGGAAATGAAGTAAAAAATCTCTGGCACTCATTCAGGTTTTTTATTTAAGATTTATTAAAGGATAATTTACAGGCGATAACATTCACCCTTTTTGGGTGTACAGTTTGATGAGTGTTGGCAATGGATATGTAGCTGTGGATTTATCACCACAGTTAAGATGCAGAATAATCCCATTTTGTAGTCAGTCTCCAACTCATCCTTAGCGATCACTGATCTGTTCTCTAATTCTTCCTTTCTTTTTTATTTAGTGGTGGGGACAGGGTCTCACTCTGCCTCCCAGGCTGGAGTGCAGTGGCACGATCACAGTTCACTGCAGCGTCGACCTCCTAGGCTAAAGCGATCCTCCCGCCTCAGCCTCCCGAGTAACTAGGACCACAGATGGGTGCCACCATGCCCAGCTACTCTTTTAATTTTTGTAGAGATGGGGTCTCCCTATGTTGGCCAGGCTGATCTCAAACTCTTGGGCTCAAGCAGTCCTCCTGCCTCGGCCTCCCAAAGTGTTGGGATTACAGGCATGAGCCACTGTGGCCAGTTGTCCCCTATTTCTATGGTTTTGCTTCTCTAGACTGTCATACACTGGAAATGGAATCATGCAGTATGTAACCTTTGGGGCCTGGCTTCTTTCACTTGAATGATTTTGATACATGCTATTCCATGTATTGGGAGTTTCTTTCTTTTTTACTGTTAAGTAATTTCCGAAGTATGGATGGACATTTGGGTTGTTTCCAGTTTGGGGGAATCATGAATAAATCTTCTATTAAACATTCATATACAGTCATGTGAACATATGTTTTCATTTACCTTGGGTAGATACGTAGGAATGGGATTCCCAGGTATCATATGGTGAGTGTATGTTTCACTTTGTAAAAAAACACCAGCCTGTTTTCCAAAGTGGCTCTACTATTTTGCATTCTCACAGCTATGTATCAGGCAGAGTTCAGGTTGCTCCACATCCTTGCTGACACTTGGTATTGTGAGGTATTTTTTTAAGCCATTCTAGTAGGTGTGTAGATGTCATGCAGGCTTTTGTACATGGAAGGGCAGGAATGTCTTGGGGGAAAGTCAGCCTCAGTTACTGCTCCCATAAAGCTCTTTCTCCTGCAGGCCTTCAACCTGCGCTTCAGACAATCGACAGCAGGATTCCCTGTTTAGATTCACTTTGTGCCGACAACCTGTGAGGCTTGGCAGCCTAAGGCCTGGATGCCCTTTGGTGAGAGGCAGGCACAGTAACAGGGCAGACAATGACCAATATGGCATGAGGAGGCCTGAGATGATATTTCTTCTCTGATACTTACTGCTCTTGTAACATCCCCACATCATTTAAGCTCTATGTCTGTCTCTCCTGTTCTGTAGAAGATATAGAGATAATCATGCCTGCTTTTTCACCCTATCGGAGAGCAAAGAAGAGCCTTAAAAGTTGAAATGTTCAATTCAGAGAAGAAAGAAGAGAGCACGATCATTTTTATTGCTTTTGAGTTGCTGCCAGCTAAAACCTCAGGTCCAAAGTAAAAACACTCCTGTTATTAGCAGTGAAGGTTGACAAGACTGTTTTTCATCCATCTTATTGTTTTTTTTAACAATTTTATATGCATATAATTCCATGATAATGACATAAGAACTGCTTGGAGAAGAAACTGCATGTTCTTTTGTGATTTTTAATATAAAATTCTCTTTGGGCTAAGGCAACCCCTTGTAATCACTGACCTCATTTCCCTGATACCAGTCCTCTGAAATGTTATTGTAGACCTTGCTCCAATTTCAAACGCTGTCAACTCTTGCACATAAAAACAGTTGTTTATATAGTTTGTGGATTACTCCTTTTCCCTCTTGAACTATTTGTTTCACTGCTCAATGCTATTCCCAGTTGGTTCTGACAGGAGAAATGGAAGATAATGAAATGTCAGCTAGATTATTTTCTCCCTGGTTATAGCTATTGTGAAAGTTTGGCTAAAATGTAGTATTTTTGTCTATCTGGAGATTTGAGTTGTTCTTGCTATCTCCCTTTTCTCTGTTAGCAAAGTCAGCAAATGGTTGAATCAAGGTAGACAGTGAAGTATTCCTGTTTGTGGTCTCCAGTTTCTGTCCTATAGACATCACAAGGTTATTTGCAGAGTTTGTATGAAACAATGTTTTTGGAGCCTAATTCTCATTTGTACTTTAGAGCCAACAGATGTTTCTTTTAAGAACATAGGAAAAGAGAGTGAGATAAAGAGACTTTGGCTAAGCATTCTTTTGATCAGCCATGAAAAGTTTGACTTTTAACTGTTGGTCAAATACAATCATGGCATTTCCAAAAATTTTTCTCTAATGAGATAATGTGTGTGTGTGTGTGTGTGTGTGTGTGTGTGTGTGTGAGAGAGAGAGAGAGAGAGAGAGAGAGAATGAGAGACACACAGAAAGAGAATGTGAATCATAGGTTTCCACTGACCTGTTTTAATTTCAGAGACTCATTTCAGGGATGTGCACCCACAGAAACATGCCTGGCATCTAAGCATAGCATGTGCCACACTGAAGAATATTCTGGTTCATTTCAAGCTGTACTATGCTGGTAAACCAGCCCTCTGGGTAGGGCGAGGGCATATGTTTGGTGGTGGTGGTAGGGAACCTTCATTTGTGGCTTTTGCCTGTTTCCCATTTCTACTCTGGTGGATTTCAAGTTAGCAGCATTTGGCAGCTAGTTTGCAAAAGTCCTAAATATTTAACAGTAGGCTCTGGGGGAGCTGGCTTCAGCACACCACTCATTTTGAGGGACATTCTGCTTTTTATTTGATGTATTAAATGGATGTTTTTAGAGATAGGGTCTCTCTGTTGCCCAGGCTGGTGTGCAGTGGCATGATCATAGCTCACTGCAGCCTTGACCTCCTTGTGCACAAGTGATCCTCCTGCCTCAGCCTCCTGAGTAGCTGGGACTACCGGCGTGCGCCACCACACCTGGCCAATTTTAAAATTTTTTGTAGAGGCAGGATCTTGCTATGTTGCCCAGGCTAGTCTTGAAGTCCTGGCCTCAAGCAGTCCTTCTTCCCCGGCCTCCAAAAGCGCTGGGTTGGCAGACGTGAGCCACTGTACCCAATGCTCATTCTGCTTTTTATGTATTTCACTTTTGCACAGATCCCCTAAGACATTGGTCTGGAACACACCATCCACATCAATGCACATGAAAATAGTTCAAAATACATTAAAAGATGCCCCCTGGCTGATTTTGGCATGACCAGTAGCACCTACAACTCTGTGTTCTTGTGTGTTTGTGCAGGCTCACCAGCCTGTGGATGTCCAGGTACCCCGCAGAGGCTGTCAGCAGGAAGAGTCTGGGCAGACAGGAAAACTCGGGGCTTCCTTCTGATTTGCATTTCAAAATGAAAATCAGAACTTTTCAAAAAAATGGTTATCCTGCCAACAACATTGTTATACTACTGATGGGCTGGGGACCATGCTTGGCCCTGGGGGGTCGAAAGGGGAGCAGACCACAGTCCCTGCCTCTGGCTCTGGGTCACCATAGTGGGGGCTGACGCAGGCTGTGAGGGTGTCTGTATTGGGAGTTCGGCTCTTGAACAAATCTACTGAGTGGTTTCAGTACTGGGAGATCCTGAAATGGTTTGTCTTTGCCTACAGCCATCTTGGAAAATGGCTTAATCTCTCCGGCACCTCTCAGTTTCCTCCTTGGTCAAGTAAATATAATCCTTCCCTTATAACAAAGATTCTCAGAGTCAGAAGTTGCAGGGGGGTCCTTACATTAATAAATGCAGCATCACCTGCATACTTCTTAGAAATGCAAATTCCCAAGATGTAGTGACTCACGCCTGTAATCTCAGCACTTCGGGAGGCTGAGGTGGGAGGATCTCTGGAGGTCAGGAGTTCAAGACCAGCCTGGGAAACATAGTGAAATCCCATCTCTGGAAAAAAGAAAAAAGAAATGCAAATTCCCAGGCCCCACCTTCAGACCCTGAAGATCAGAAGCCCTGTGATGGGCTTGTGTTTTACCAAGCCTTGCAGGTGATGTTGGTGCTGAAACCAGCTCTTGTGTGAGACCCACTGAGCTGCAGGGCTGTTAGGGTCACCATGGCCTTTTGTGAACACAGCTCAGCGCCTGTCACATGTAAAGGCTCTATCTATGGCAGTTCCATGGGGGACACAAATAGCTAGAAAGCGTTTTGAGCTGTCTGAAGGTTGAGGAAGTGGGATGCACGTGGTGCTAGCTTTATTTTGGGATAGGAAGGAGAGAAGGAGGCAGCGTTCCTTTTGCAGGATCTGTTGATAGAACTCTCCTTCCCCTAAGGTGTCAACTGCCTGGTTCTCTTACTGCCAATGTTAGAAGCTCCCTTCCCCAAAAGTTGTGGCCCAGTTCTTTGTCCTGACTCTTGGAGTCCTGGGAGATCGTGGGTCTTCCTGAATAGAAGTAGAAATGAACTATGCGATGGGCTCCTCTGCACAATCCACAACCACCAGCTCCTTAGCTACTTATACCCCTGGCCTACTTGTTTCGTTTTCTTCATAGCACTTATTATTCCTGGCACTTAATTTTGTGATTTGTTGCTGTAATGTTTACTTGTCCCTGGTCTTCCTTGTCCATCAGAACAGAAGCACTCTGAAGGCAGAGACATTATCTGTTGTGTTGGCTGCGGCCTCTCCGGCACCTGAGAACAGCAGCCGGCATGTGATGGGTGCCCCTGTAAATGTCTGTGGAATGGCTGACTGGCTGGCTGGGTGGGTAGCAGGGCAGGCGGCTGCAGGGGTGGGGGGGTCCATAAGAGTGAGTGTTCTGAGCTGAACATACAACTGCCATTCAATCCAGTAATCCCACTACTGGATATTCACT
Organism: Pan paniscus; assembly: GCF_029289425.2. Lineage (NCBI taxonomy): Eukaryota > Metazoa > Chordata > Mammalia > Primates > Hominidae > Pan > Pan paniscus. The sequence continues at coordinate 84,626,243 of NC_073255.2, read as the reverse complement.
CAAAGGAAAAGAAATCATTCTATCAAAAAGATACCTGCACTTGTATTGTGCCATTCACAATAGCAAAGTCAAGGAATGATATGGTTTGGCTCTTTGTCCCCCACACATCTCACCTTGAATTGTAATAATCCCCACATGTCGTGGGAGGGACCCAGTGGGAGGTAATTGAATCATGGGGGTGGGCTTTTCCCATGCTGTTCTCATGATAGTGAATAAGTCTTATGAGATCTGATGGTTTTACAAAGGGGAGTTTCCCTGCACATGTCCTCTTGCCTACCGCCATGTAAGACGTGGCTTTGCTTCTCCTTTGCCTTCTTCCATGATTGTGAGGCCTCCCCAGCCATGTGTAACTGCGAACCCATTAAATCTCTTTCCTTTATAAATTACCCAGTTGGCCGGGCATGGTTGCTCACACCTGTAATCCCAGCACTTTGGGAGGCCGAGGCAGGTAGATCATTTGAGGTCAGGAGTTTGAGACCAGCCTGGCCAACATGGTGAAACCCCCTATCTACTAAAAATATAAAAATTAACCAGGCATCGTGGTGGGCACCTGTAATCCCAGCTACTTGGGAGGCTGAGGCAGGAGAATCACTTGAACCTGGCAGGCGGAGATTGCAGTGAGCCGAGATTGTGCCACTGCACCCCAGCCTGGGTGACAGAGCAAGACTCCATCTCAAAAATAAATAAATAAATAAATTATCCAGTCTTAGGTATTTCTTCATAGCGGTATGAAAATGAACAAATACAAGGAAACAACCTAAGTGTGCATCAGTGGTGGGTTGGATAAAGAAAGTATGTTATATACACCATGGAATACTATGCAGCCATAAAAAGGAATGAAATCATGTCCTTTGCAGCAACATGGATAGAGCTGGAGACCATTGTCCTAAGTAAACTAGCTGAGAAACAGAAAACCAAATCCTGCATGTTCTCACTTACGAGCGGGAGCTGAACAATGGGTACACTCGCATAGACATAAAGATGGAAATGATAGACACTGGGGACTATAAAAGGAGGGAGCAAGGGGCATGAGGGTAGGAAAACCACCCATTGGATACAGCATTCACTATTTGGGTGATGAGTTGATGAGAAACCTAAACCTCAGCATCACACCTATGTAACATGCCTGCACATGGACCCTGAACCTAAAATTGAAGAAAACAAAATATATTTTAAAAAGAATATTACAAAACAGCAAGGTAACTTGTTACACAGTATATGACATGTCACATTTTTAAAAAGATATAAATGTTACATTAAATAAAGAAGGAGTGTTCTGAGACACTGCCACTGTGCAAACCTGGGCACTTTACAGACGTGCCAAGAGAAAGGGTTTGCATCACAGCCTGCCTGAAACTTTGGTGGAAGCACTGAGAAAGTTAGTGAGTAGACAGCTGTCCAGAGGAGGGGAGAGAGTGTTTCCTTTGGAGGAATAATGACGATTGCAGTCTTTTTCACCCCAGTGCCCATCTGTGCCCTCCTTTTTCATTTACTGACATGCCACTTTTGTGCCATGGGTGTCACCCGTGAAGAAAAACATTTCACTTACACCAAGGGGAAGAAAACTTCAAGTCCATTATTTCTTTTCAGTTTGGAAAGTTTAATCTGTGAGCATAGCTTGTGTTTGGAGCATAGCTTGTGTTTGGAGCCTAAGATAATTGAGCTTCTTTCTCCTGCTAACTTTTTTATTTATGATACTTAAGAGGAAGTCAAGCTAGGCAGCTCATCTTAGCTTTTGATGTGTGCCCAGGAGAGGGTGGGATGGGGGATGCAGCAAAAAGTAATAATAATGATACTAAGAAAAGAGGTCACTGTGTGTCAGTTACTATGTTTCTGTTTAATCCACATAACTAGTCTATGAATGAATAGGTCCTTTTGTTAGTAGCCTTCTTTACAGATGAGCAAATTGAGGCTCAGAGGTTTATTGACTTGCTCCAGGTTACCTGCAACCTTGTATTAATTTCCCAGGACTGCTGTACTGGATGGCTTCAACTCATCTCAGATTTCTAGAGCCTAGAAGTCTGAAACAAAGATGTTGGCAGACCACGCTCCTTCTGAAGAATCCTTCCTTGCCACTTTTAGCTTCCAGGTTCTGGTGTTTGGAGTGATACAGCTACAAGCTAGACATTCCTTGGCAGGTACATTTGGCTTGTAGCTGCATTACTCCAATCTCTGCCTCTGTCTTCACATGACCTTTGTCGTAATGTGTTCTCAGGCTGCTACAAAGAATTGCCAGAGACTGGGCAACTTATGAAGGAAAGAGGTTTGACTCACACAGTTCTGCAGGGCTGGGGAGGCCTCAGAAAACCTACAATCATGGAGGAAGGGGAAGCAAACACATCCTTCTTCACATGGTGGCAGGAAGGAGAAGTGCTGAGCAGAAGGGGGAAAAGCCCCTTATAAAACCATAGATCTCATGAGAACTCACTCACTATCATGAGAACAGCATGAGGGTAACCACTCTCATGATTCAATTACCTCACACCGAGTCCCTCGCACGACACATGGGAATTGTGGGAACTACAATTCAAGTTGAGATTTGGGTGGGGACACAGCCAAACCGTATCAACCTTCTTCCCTCTGTGTATCTCTTTTTCCTCTTTTTCTTCTTCTTTTTTTTTTAATTGAGATGGAGTCTCGCTATGTCGCCAGGCTAGAGTGTATTAGTGCAATCTTGGCTCGCTGCAACCTCCGCCTCCCGAGTTCAAGCGATTCTCCTGCCTCAGCCCCCCGAGTAGCTGGGACTACAGGAACGCACCACCACGTCCAGCTAATTTTTGTATTTTTAGTAGAGATGGGTTTCACCATGTTGGCCAGGATGGTCTCGATCTCCTGACCTCGTGATCTGCCCGCCTTGGCCTCCCAACCCTCTGTGTATCTCTGTATATTCCCCTCTCCTTATAAGGACACCAGCCACTGGATTCATCCTAATCTAGTATTTCTTCTTATGGCAGCAGGAAGAAGTGCTGAGCAAAAGGGGGAAAACCTCTTATAAAAGCATCAGATCTTGTGAGAACTCACTATTATAAGAACATCATGAGGGTAACTGCCCCCGTGATTCAGTTACCTCCCACTGGGTCCCTCCCATGACATGTGGGGATTATGGGAATTAAAATTCAAGATGAGATTTTGGTGGGGACACAGCCAGACCATATCAACCTTCTTCCCTCTGTGTGTGTCCGGGCATTCCCCTCTTCTTACAAAGACAGCAGCCATTGGATTCATCCTAATCTAGTAGACCTCATCTTAACTTCATTACATCAGCAAGGACTACATTTCCAAATAAGATCACATTCTGAGGTTCTAGGTGGACATGTGCTTTGAAGGGACACCATGCAACCACTGCAAACTCTGTTCTGTCTGACTTCAGAGTCATGTTCTCTTCACTGCCTTTTACAGACTTGAGCATGGAGGGTCTTTGATAGAGGCATGCCCCAGGCTGGAGGAACAAAGCGAAATGGGGGGCAAACTAGATCTGTGAGCTGGGAGAAAATTCCACCAGGAGGGTGATGTTTGGCTTTGTTGATGTTCTTTATGTTATTTGGCATGTAAACTTTCTTGATGGTGGTGTCTTCATTGGGGGTTATACCTTTTATCAAAATCAAATAATCTTCCGGCCCACTAAATGATTTTTGTTTCTCTATCCTCTGGATAGTAACCTGGATAGTTCATATTTTCTCTTTTTGTTTTCCCAATATATCTTGGGGCATCTTTTAATTTGTCTGGGTTACTGGGTTATATGCATGCTTTGTACAAATGTATAGAGTAGCATTTTCTGCCCCATTGTGAGCTTTTTGCCTTTGGATCAGAGAGAGAGGGAGTATTGGAGGGAGGGAGGTCTCTGAGGTTGTGGAAGAGACAGGGGACCAGAGTCCAGGATAATGAGATGGGCACAAGGGACTTTGTTCATTCTGGGCTCAGTGTGAGGCCTTTGGTGTATGTTCTGTCCTTTCATCTTCATGGTTTCCCTGTGCAGTAAGTGTGATTGTCCCCATCTGACTGCGTTGGAAACTGAGGCTTCAAGAAGTGCTAAGGAGCTTCCTCTGTGGTCACGTGGCTCATTTGTGGCATAGGGGATTATGTCACTATGCCATCCTACCTCTACTTTCCACCTTCACCAAGAGAGGAATCAGGGGATGAGGGTAGGCATGAAAAAGATCAAGATTAGGACATTGACCTATCAAGACCCTCTTGGTTGCAAGTGACAGAAAACCTATTTAACCTAGCTGAAGCACAGAAGGGAAGACGCAGAAATTTATTAGCGCTTATAACTGAGAAGTTCAGAGTTGCCTCTGGCTTTAGATAAGGCCACACTCAGGAGTTTAAGCAGTGGGACTCTGCCCTCCAGTCTGTCCTGTAGACAGGCTGTCTCCAGTGTGATAGATAAGACAGCAGTAGATTTTCACCCCTGGAGAAAGAGGGTTTTCCTTGACAGTTCCCTTAGAGATGTCCTAGGAAAGTCTCTGGTTTGGTTTGAGGCACATGCCTGTCTGAACCCATCCCAGGGGATGGGGGCCTACAGTTGGTGACTGGGCTGGTCTGCATCACATGCCCACTTGGAGGAAGTAGTAGGGTCACCCTGATCCCCATGGGTTGGGGTTCACACAGAGAAGAGGGGATTGGTTTCCATGAGGAGGAGGATGGGATGCTGGACAGATGAGAACCACACATGCCCAGAGATGGTAGTGGTCTCTCCAGGAGACTAGATAGTTTCAGCACAGAAATGCATAAAGGCAAGGAAAAGCAGGAACCATGGGACCAGCTATTGGGAATGCCCAAAGTTGCCAGGTTTGAGGAGCTGTCAGAGGTAGAAGAAACCAAAAGGGGGCCCAGTTGAAATAAACACACTGTTATTCAACAATGTTAAGTACCAGGGGCAACTCCAGACACCAACTCTGGGCACTGTCTAGTCTAAGACTGTGATCCTGATGGAAGGTTTCTCAGTCAGCCCAGGTGAGGTGGTAGGATCACTTGAGGCCAGGAGTTGGAGACCAACCTGGCTAACATAGTGAGACTGTTTCTATAAATTTTTTTAAAGAATGTCATTTAGCTAGAAGGATTTGGCTTACTTTAATTTCAACTCATGTGCAGACAGGAAAATAGCCCATTTCCTGGAATCTGCAAACATCCAGATGCATGAGCCAGAGAAAGGAATTTCAAAACGGCTGCTGCATCTTTCACTGGATTTGTTTCTCATGTGCTATGATGTCCCAGAGAGTGCAGCAGGATCCATGGGCGGCTTCTCCATCCAGCTCTAATGAGCATCATGTAGAAAGGCATCATCCCTTATTATTTGTTATCTCTGACACCTCTCACTTTTTCCTTTGTGATCATATCACTGAATTGAGCCCTCTCTGAAGTCTACTGCAGTAGCAACGTGCCCCTGTTTCCTTAACGCTGGAAAATCGTGTTGTTTTTGAATTTGGGAGACAATGATATATATTTCCAGATATCAGAAAAATCCATTTTGACCTAACCACCTCCCAGTGTGGGAACAGTTTATGGTTTTCTACTTGATGTTTTGAAAATTCATTTGGAAATAGAAAAAGTGACCCATAGATTTCAGGTTAGTGTCGTGGGATGAAGATGAGCTCACCTGCTGGAGACAATTCTCTTCTGGAAAGAATCCGATTCCCTCTCATCCCTACTAGGGCCCAGGTCAGTTTGCTTCTATGTGTTAACTCTTTCTTCCTCAATGTTCTCCAAGCCTCTCCTTGCTGATCAATGAGAACGCCACCCCCTTGGGCTCCTGTGCCATCCCTGAACCTTGCTTTCATGGGGACAAATCCTACAAGCATCCACATGCTTAAGGACGCTGCATGAAATCCCAAAACCCATTCAGTGTGATGCTTTCTTTTGTGAACGAAAAAGCTCAGACAAAAGCATGTTCATCCTAATGACGACTGGCAGGTTTGTGCCTCCTGACTACGAGAGCCACTCTGCAGCCCACCTTATTTCCAGTGCAGTTTAGCAAACATTTGGGGTTTGAGCTGCAACCAGATGGGAACCTTTTAGCCTGGTGGGAGAAGAAGTAATCGAATTTACACAGCAGAATGAAGGAACAGCAGTGAAGGAAGAGTAGCAATGCAGAGAGAGAAGGGAAAAGGAGAGGGCCATGTTATTCTTTGCCCCCGCAAGGCTAGCCCAGCATTTAGCACTGTGTCAGGCACATAGCAGATGCCCATTCCGTATTTGTTGAATGAGTGAATGGAAGGGCTTCTGCCTGTTTAGACAACCAGTGTGTGTATGTTCCAAAAGGAAAATCCTACATAAGGGCAGAGGAGGGAGGAATGTTGTGCAGATGGGTTGAGGGCTGAAGGATGTCCTCAGGACATCCTGAGTCCTATGGACTCAGTCAGGACTGGGGTCCATCTCAAGGGAGGGCTGTGGGTGGGGGGATGTCTGCTTCTATGGGGAGGGTCAGGTTTCAGGTGAAGCAGATATGGTAGGGGGAGGTTACTGAGAAAAGGCTAAAGCCTCAGAGAAGTTACCTGCTGTGGGAAGGTCTCAGAGGCTACCTGGAAATGGTTTGCCAGGAGGAAAGGGATGGAGAATTTGCTAGGAGGGAAGGAGTGCTAGGCAATGTGGGGGTGAAGGCTCAAGAAAGGACCGAAGGCAGGAGGGGTTCTGAGAGTGAGCAGGACATATAGAGGGTGGTGGCTTAGCTGGGGGATCTGCTCAGAGCCAAGGTGGGACCAGAACACATGCCCCACTGCCACTCGTTTTTTAATTTTAGAGACAGGGTCTTGCTCTGTTACCCATGCAGGAGTGCCGTGGTGTGATCATAGCTCGTGGTAACCTCAAACTCTAGGGTCAAATGATCCTCCTGCCTCAGCCCCCCAAGTAGCTGGGACTGTAGGTGTGGGCCACCATGCCTGGCTAATTAAAAAAAAAATTTGTGTGTAGATGGAGTCTTGCTGTACACCTTTCCCAGGTTCTTTTTGAACTCCTAGGCTCAAGGGATCCTCTTGCTTCAGTGCTTGGATTACAGGCGTGAACCACTGTGCCCAGCTCTCCCTGCTTTTATTTTTTTGTGGTTCAAATTTTTGTCTTGGTTTAATTATGTTAATTATATTGATTTTATTGTATTATAGCCACCTGCAAATTATTCTCATACCTACCTAGAAATAAATAAAAATAATAGTTAAAAAAATAGTAGACTCTCCAAGCTTAGAAAGCCAGGCTGTCTTCTCTCTCTGGGAGTCAGCATCAGTGGACACTCAGGTAAGATTTAAAGAAAATCTATTCCAGATGGTATGGTTTGGCTGTGTCCCCATCCAAATCTTATCTTAAATTGTAGTTTCTATATTCTCCACCTGTTGTGGGAGGGACCTGGTGGGAGGTAATTGAATCATGGGGGCAGTTACCCCCATGCTGCTGTTCTTGTGAGTGAGTTCTCATGAGATCTGATGTTTTTGTTTGTTTTGAGACAGAGTATAGCTCTGTCACCGAGGCTGGAGTGTAGTGGTGAAAGGTGAAGCCAGCTGGACTTCCTGGGTCGAGTGGGGACTTGGAGAACTTTTCTGTCTTACAAAGGGATTGTAAAATGCACCGATCAGTGCTCTGTAGCTGCAAGAGGTTTGTAAAACGCACCATTCAGCACTCTGTAAAATGGACTAATCAGCACTCTGTAAAATGGACCAATCAGCAGGACATGGGCGGGGACAAATAAGGGAATAAAAGCTGGCCGCCCGGAAACCCGCAGCTGCAATCGACTCTGGTTCTTTTCGGTGCTGTGGATGCTTTGTTTTTTCGCTCTTCACAGTAAATCTTGCTGCTGTATATTCTTTGGGTCCATGCCACCTTTCAGATGTAACACTCACCCTGAAAGTCCGTGGCTTCATTCTTGAAATCAGCGAGACCACGAACCCACCGGAAGGAACCAACTCTGGACACAGTGGCATTATCTCGGCTCTCTGCAGCCTCTGCCTGTTGGGTTCAAATGATTCTCCTGCCTCAGCCTCCCAAGTAGCTGGGACTACAGGTGTGTGCTAGCACACCCGGCTAAGTTTTGTATGTTTAGTAGAAACGGGTTTCACCATATTGGCCAGGCTGGTCTTGAACTCCAGACCTTGAGTGATCCGCTGGCCTCAACACCCCAAAGTGCTGGGATTACAGGCGTGAGCCACCACACCAGGCTGAGATCTGACGGTTTTATAAGGGGCTTTTCCCCCTTCTGCTTGGCACTTCTCCTTAGTGCCACCGTGTGAAGGAGGATGTGTTTGCTTTTCCCTCCGCCATGATTGTAAGTTTCCTGAGGCCTCCCAGCCCTGCAGAACTGTGAGTCTCTTAAACCACATTCCTTTATAAATTACCCAGTCTTGACTATGTCTTTAGTAGCAGCGCGAGAACAGACCAATACACCAAAGTATTTCCTTAAGAAGTTCTAGAGGCAGGGTTCTATAAGCTTTCATAGCTGGAAGACTCTCTTCTATGTAACTGCTGTTGTTTAAATTCATTTTCTTTCAGTCCTTGGTGGAGATGCTTTAAAATCATTGCATTTGTTTTTGTGAAAGGAAGTTCTGAGCTTTTTTTTTTTTTCTTCCATAAGTGAGTTAACTGATGGGTATAAAAAACTTACAGGACTCAGCTGGTGGGGTGGCATCCAAGGTGTTGTGGGGCCTGAAGCTTACACAATTTTGGCTCTTTCTTTAAGAAAAATAATGCAAAATTCATAATACACAATTAGGTGCAAAAGTAAATATCTATTTTGGATGAGAAAAGAAATCATAACAAATTGCTAAGTTAAAGAAAGCCGACAAATACCGCAAAAATTACAAAATTCACAAAAATAATGTAAGGTTTTTATTAACTACTGAATACACCTTTCTGACCCTTTTTTTCCTACCTTCTTTGACTACATATTACTTGACTACCTCTTTATTATGACAGCAATTCGGAATAGCCTTTTCTATTAATAAAAAGAATAAAAAGGTAATTCATTCCTTCTTCCAGTATGGTTGGCTAATCCTTGCTTTTTTCTAAGAGTTGTAATTGAGAAAATTCACTTTAGCCTCATAACTCAATTTGTGTATTGTCATGTAAATTTTTAGGATTGTTGTAAAATCTGGACCAACCTCTCTCCACTTGCTATGTGAGCTGCAAGATTATCAGGCATTTCACATTTTCTTGTGGTCACTTGTATTAAATGTTGTTATGGACTGGATGTTAGTGTGTTCCTAAAATTCATATGTTGAAATTGTAACCTCCACAGTGTGATGGTATTAGGGGGTTGGGCCTTTGGGACATGATTAGGTCATAGGGTGAAGCTCTCAGGAATGGGACCGGTGCTTTTATAAAAGAGACCCCAAAAAGATCTCTCATCCATTTCTGTCATGTGAGGACACAGCAAAAAGACAGTATCTATGAACCAGGAAGTGAGCCCTCACCAAACACAGAATGTGCTGGTGCCTTGGTCTTCAACTCCCCAGCCTCCAGAATTGCAAGAAATAAATGTTTGTGGTTTAAGCTACCCAGTCCATGGTATTTTTGTTATGGCAGGCTGAACAGATTAAGACAAATATTCTTTGAATTGAGGACATTATGAAGTATTTGTGAAGCTATTTCTAGTTCCGGGCAGCTCAGCAATATATGGAAGACTGGAAACCATCATAAACACATCCCATAAAGCCAAACTAAATGCGTTCTCAAACTAAATTCCGCAAAGCCAAATCCTGAATAACTGTGTGCTCCCCCAGCCCCTACTTGGGGAGAACTATAACACAAGGAAAACTGGGCATTCAACTGATTGCAATAAAATATCTTGCTTTTGCAAATTTTACAGAAGCATATGATTGTGTGCACACATTACTAGGGCCCTTTCAAGGCCTTAGAAGGGGCCCATGTAATTGAAAGACCCTGAACTTAAGCCTCAATAGCTTCACAGTAAATCTTGCTCTGCCCACGTTGATTACTTCTGGAAGTGAATATTTACTAAATCCTCCTGGAGTGAAGGAACCCTGGGTGTTTTCTCTATTAGACCTTTTACATTTTTTTAAGTTTCATTGAAATAGTCATTAAGAATACTTGGCCCAAATGATAATTACATTCCCTTTACATCTGTATAGTGGTTTGCCGTTTGCAAGAGTTCACAGTGCTTTATTTTCTTTCCTCTCCACTCCAGCCCTGTGAGCCAGACAGGGCCAGTATTATTCCCGTTCGCAAATAAGGAAACACGCTCTGGGCTTGCCAGGGCTTTTTCCATCTGCCTCTCAGGAGGAGCCTTTGCTGCAGCAGGCTGTAGGTGTGATGAAGGGAGCATTGGGCACTAATCTGGAGACCCACGATCGATGCTAGCTCCAGCATGAACTGGCTGTGAGTCTTGTGTTAGGCCTTCCTGAGCCTTGGTTTCCTCATTTGTAAAGGAGGGATTATCTCCTAGAGGTGCCTTGTTTTTTTTTTTCTTTTTGTTATGTTTTTGTTTGTTTGTTTGTTTGTTTGAGACAGGGTCTCACTCTTTGGCCCAGGCTGGAGTGCAGTGGTGGCGCGATCATGGGTTGCTAAAACCCTGACCTCCTGGGCTCAAGCCATCCTCCCATCTCAGCCTACTGAGTAGCTGGGACTACAGGCGCCTGCCACTACAACTGGCTAACGTTTTTGTATATTTTATAGAGACACGGAACTCCCCATGTTGCCCGGGCTAGTCTCGTAGTCCTGGGCCCAAGTCAAGTGAAAGTGCTGGGATTACAGGCATGAGTTACTGCGTCCAGCTGCTTTTAAGTTCCTTTTTGTTTTGTTTTTCGAGACAAGGTCTCACTCTGTTGCTCAGGCTGGAGTGCCGTGGTGCAATCAGGCTTCACTGCATCCTCGACCTCCTGAGTTCAAGCGATCCTTTCACCCCAGCCTCTTGAGTAGCTGGGACTACAGGCATTGTGCCACCATGCCTGGCTAATTTTTGTATTTTTGTAGAGATGAGGTTTTGCCCTGTTGTCTGGGCTTGTCACAAACTCCTGGGCTCAAACAATTCTCCTGCCTTTACCTCCCAAAGTGCTGGGATTACAGGTGTGAGACACCACACCCGGCTGCTTTTAAGGTCCTTAAAGTGCTTAAGAAACACTTTTATCTACTAGACAAGAGGAGGGTTCCCACCTCCCTCTCGTCTCATAGCCAAATAGGAGTAACAGGTGCCTTCACTCTCCTTATTTCTCTCGCTTCTGTTATCCATTTATAGTTAACCCTTTAACAATGCAGGGGTTAGAGGCACTGACCTTATAGTCAGACTGCGTGCAACTTCTGACTCCTCCAAAAGGTAACTACTAATAGCCTACTGTCAACCGAAAGCTTTATCAATAACATAAACCATCAATTAACACATATTTCGTATGTTATATGTATTATATGCTGTGTTCTTACAATCAAGAAGGCTACAGAAAATGAAATGTTATTAAGAAAATCCTAAGGAATGGCTAGGCATGGTGGCTAACGCCTGTAATCCCAGCACTTTGGGAGGCCGAGGCAGGCGGATCACCTGAGGTCAGGAGTTTGAGACCAGCCTGGCCAACATGGTGAAACCCCGTCTCCACTAAAAATACAAAAATTAGCTGGGCGTGGTGGTGCGCACCTGTAGTCCCAGCTACTTGGGAGGCTGAGGCAGGAGAATCGCTTGAACCAGGGAGGCGGAGGTTGCAGTGAGCCGAGATCACACCACTTCACTCCAGACTGGTGACAGAGCGAGACTGTCTCAAAAAAAAAAAAAAAAAAAAATTAGCTGGGTGTGGTGGCACACACCTGTAGTCCCAGCTACTCGGGAGGCTGAGGCAGGAGAATCACTTGAACCCGTGGGGTGGAGGTTGCAGTGAGCCGAGATTGCACCACTGCACTCTAGCCTGGGTGACAGAATGGGACTCCATCTCAAAAAAAAAAAAAAAAAAATCCAAAGGAAGAGAAAATCCATGTGCTGTTCATTAAATAGAAGTGGATCGTCATAAAGGTCTTCATCCTCATCGTATTCATGTTGAGTAGGCTGAGCAGGAAAAGGGAGAGGAGAGTTGGTCTTGCTCAGTGGTGGCAGAGGCAGAAGGAAATCCATGTAGAAGTGGACCCGTGCAGTTCAAACCCACGGTTTTCAAGGGTTACCTGTCCTTTCTGGCATCATTCTGACATCCCATGAGTCTGTCTTTTCCTGACTATAAGCCCTGAGCGGGCTGGATCCTTGTGGAAATTAAGTATGTATGTGCTCCTCTGATTTTGGAAGCAGGTTGCAAACTCTCAGAGGTGTTTGAACATCCTGAGTCTCTCCAGGGTGGTCCTGCTGCATGCTCAGGGGCCCAATGTCAGTGCAGTGACCTTGCGTTTAGATGGGTTCCTGGGCTGTGATTTTGCTTCCTCATTTTCTGCTTTGATGCATGTGTTGATCTGGAAATCCAGAGGGTCCCAGAACTGGGTCAGGGCAGCACACATTGCTGGAGGAAGCCCAGCTAGAGAGTGCAGGAGAGGAGAGTTGGTTGATGCTGAGAAATATTTTTTTGCTGGATGCATTTCTTCTGTTGAAGGTAGCCATTCCCTCGGGATTTTCTTTAGGCGATGTATTTAAAAGATCGCTGAAACCTGATTTGGCTCATGTACTTAAAAACCATCAACTACATAATTTAATGTGCCCATTTTATATACGGGGAAATTGAGGTCTGGTGACGACAGGTCCAGGGTCAAACTGGACTCCTGATATCTTTTTAAATTTGACCCTTCAACAGTACAGGGGTTGCAGGTACCAACTCTCGCAGTCAAAATTTTGTGTGTGACTTTTGACTCCCCCAAAACTTATTTACAAATAGCTTAAGGTTAAAACTGGAGCATGTGTTTAAGGTTATTCCTCTCTGTGCAGGCATCATCTGACCACGTCTTTTTTTTTTGCAATCCTTTTTTGTGCCTTGTTATCCCAATCATTATTGGGCATAATTAATAAGGAAATAATTGAATTAAAATATTCTGGAGTTTTTGCTTTTATGTACATTTATTGGATCATACACGTAAATACAGAGATATATTTATATGTAGTTTGGTTTTTAAATTTTTGTTTTTCTTTTCCTTTTTCAAGATTTTATGTTTTTCTCGTGATAAAGTTCACATAACAACAGATTCATGCCAATGCTGTCACCTCACGCCTATAATCCCAGCACTTTGGGAGGCCGAGGAGGGCGGATCACTTGAGGTCAGGAGTTTGAGACCAGCCTGGCCAACATGGTGAAACCCCATCTCTACTAAAAATATAAAAATTAGCCAGGTGGACTGGGTGCAACGGCTCACACCTGTAATCCCAGCACTTTGGGAGGCCGAGGCAGGCGGTTGACCTGAGGTTGGGAGTTCGAGACCAGCCTGACCAAGATAGAGAAACCCCGTCTCTACTAAAAAAACAAAATTAGCCAGGCGTGGTAGCGCATGCCTGTAATCCCAGCTACTTGGGAGGCTGAGGCAGGAGAATCACTTGAACCTGGGAGGTGGAGGTTGTGGTGAGCCAAGATCACGCCGTTGCATTCCAGCCTGGGCAACAAGAGCAAAACCCCGTCTCAAAAAAAAAAAAAAAAAAAAAAAGCCAGATGTGGTGGCACGCACCTGTAGTCCCAGCTATTCGGGAGGCTGAGGCAGGAGAATTGCTTGACCCCGCGAGGCGGAGGTTGCAGTGAGCTGAGATAGTGCCACTGCACTCCAGCCTGGGCAACGAAGCAAGACTGTCTCAAAAAAAAAAAAACCGAAAACAAACAAAAATCCATCAGGTTCATCATTTTAACCATTTTGAAGTGTATGATTCTGTGGATTTTAGTATATCTATGATAGCATGCAACCATCACTGCCATCTAATTCCAGAACATTATCATCACCCCAAAAAGAAACCGTGTACCTATTAGCAGTCAAATATATTGGTTTTGAAGATTTGCTAAATCGTGGTGCCAAGAGTGTTTTATACATGTGTGTGAATGTGTGTGTCCTCTTGTAATGGGTAGACATCTTTCACTTTATGACAAGAGTCTTTGGGAAGGTCTTTGTCCGGGCGGGATGCTCAGGAATATACTCATCTAGGGAGCTGCTCTGGATTGCGATGCCGTCTTGCAGGTGGCTGATGCTATAAAAATGCATGCAGAAGGTCCTTTGGGAGGCCCTGAACAGAGGCTGTAGGAACCTTGGGGAGGGAGAATAGATGGCCCGGGGAGGCTCCCCTGCTTTCTTAGTCCCTGTGGAGCCCAGGCCTAGCACAGCATTAAAGAGAGCTGGGCTGCAGAAAGAGGCTGTCTGTAAAACGGGCAGGGAGCCAAGGTCCTGGGTGGCTGGTCTATTAAAAGCTCCCTTGACAATTTCGACAAAAGCATCAGTATTGGCTGGTCCCATCCTGATGTGGATCCATAGCTTCTGTGTCTGAAAATCCTCCCTGAAGTTCCATTTGCATGTATTATTCCATTCTCTACGATTCCCTGCTGTGGGTTACTGTTCTACAGACTCTTATGCTGAGACTCCAGAGAGCCGTGTTTGTTTATAAAAGGCGGTAATTGGAAACAGTGTGGTTAGAGAGACATAATATTGGACACAGACCTCATCTTGGCTCTCTGCCTCGCTCTGTGACCCTGGCAACATCACTCACCTTCTCTGAGCCTTGGTTTCCACATTGAGAAGTGAGTTGGAACAGTGGATCTAGAAGTAGTAATACCTTCTTCATAGGACTTATGTCAGGATTAAGTGAGATAATGCATGGAAATACTTTGGCATAGTGCTTGGTACCCAGCTTAAGTGCCCAATAAATGGTTACCAACAGAAATATACCCATGATTATTAATATATTAACCTTAATAAATTAATGTATCCATCCAGACTGAACTCCCAAATAGCCAATTTCCCCAACACCTTTTACGAAATAGCAGAGTCGTTAATTTGTAACACCTTCTACATCATATATTAATTTCTCTTTGGTTGGCCGGTGGACTCGGTTTTGTTCTGTGGATCTGTTTTTGATCATTTTATTAGAAACATTTAACTTTTAATTGTTATGTCTTTATTAAAATTTTGAATATCTGGAGGCAATCCCTCTCATGATTTTAACTTAAAAAAAATTTAATTCTTGTTACATTCCTATTCTTCCAGAATTCTTAGGCATGATTTTGTTGGGTCGACCCCACATTTTACTGGGGTTGTGATTAGAATCCAATTCCATGATAGCTAAATCTTGGTCTGTGAAAACTGACTGTCTAACAATATTCAGTCATTTCATCTAGAAAGAGACTATATTTGTTTATTGGTTTCAGTATTTTACATCTTTCTAAGTATTTATTGCCAGGGTTATTCCTGGACAGTTTTTACTTGTTAACATTTTCACTGGCATTTTATCCCATTATTTGTTCTAATTGGTTTTTGCTTTAGGAGAGGGGTTGATTTTTAATTTTAATGTTATACATACCTTATATCCAATCGTATCACTGGATCTATATACTAATTTTCTGAGTTATTTTGATTATCTCTTGATTTTGAAGCATGTAATCATATAATTGAATATGCATCTAATAATTTTATCTGTTATGAACTTGATTTTCTCTAAATTTATCTTTTCGATTGTTTTAAATTTCTTGCATTTATTTATCAACCTAAAATTCTTTTCTGTTTTCTGGTGCATTAATTTCTGCTTTACTCTTATTTTCCCCTTCCCAGTTCTTTCTTTGTTTCTCAAACTGTTTCAACAGAGTGCTTGGTTCATTTATTTTTCATGGTTTAATAATAAAAATAATTAGGGCTGTTAATTTCTTTCTGGGAACATGTAACTCTGTTATGGATTATTTACATTTTAGATATTTTCAAGCTAGTTTATAACTGTAGATTTGATTTTCTTCTTGAACTAATAATTTTCCCAGTTCCCCTTCTGCAGTGGGATTCCGGGAGAGAGTAGTCAACAGCTGAATTAACAAGTCTAGAAAACATTCCTAGAAAAGGTACCAGGCTGAGAAACGAACTGGCTTAGAGTAATGGGTTGCACCACAGGTAGGCAAGTGACAGAAAAACAAGAATACATAGGTTTTGCTGGACAGACATCAGGCACACCTTGGTTGGGTGTTCTAAGTGCTGGGCTGCAAAAGTCTATTAAGCATGTCAAGTCTGTATAGGCAATAGTTGATTAAAGGATTATTTTCAAATCCTCATGTGGTTTGGATTTGTTTTGTTGGAGATCTTATTATATTCTTATTTTATTGTGCTGTAGTCTGAATGTGAACTGAGCATTTTAAACAGTTTTATTGAGCTATCATGAACATATAAAAATTGTATATATTCAAGATGTATTGATATATGCATACATTGCAAAATGACCACAATTAACCAAATTAACATATTCATTATCTCCACATAGGTACCATTTGGGAGAGGGGGAGAGAGAGAGAGAGAGAGAGTACGTGTGTGTGTGTGTGTGTGTGTGTGTGTGTGTGTGTGTGTTGGGCAGATTTAAGATCTATCCTCTTATTAAATTACAAATATACAATACAGTATTGTTAACTTTGTCATCATGCTGTACATTAGATCTCCAGAAATTGTTTGTCTAGTATAACCAAAACTTTGGACCATTTGACCCAAATCACCCCATTCTTCCCTCCCCCCATCCTCTGGAAATCAGCATCCTACCCTCTACTTTTATGAATTTGATATTTTTCAATATGTGAGAGATCATGCAGTACTTTTATTTCTGTCTCAGTCACTTCATTTAGCGTGATGTTCTCCACCTATCCATGTGGTCGCAAATGGCAGGATTTCCTTCTTGTTAAAGGGTGAATGCTATTCCATTGTGTGTGTGTTGTGTGTGTGTGTGTGTATACACACCATATTTTCTTTATCAATACATCTGCAAAAAGATATTGAGATTATTTTTGTATCTTGGCCATTGTGAATAATACTGCAGCCACTCAGTGTAGATATTTCTCAACATACTGATTTCAGTTCCTTTGGATATATATCTAAAATGGGATTGCTGGATCATGTGATAGTTCTATTTTTAATTTTTGGGGGGAACCACTATACTGTTTTCCATGATGGTTATGCTAATTTACAGTTCCCCCTGCAGTGTACAGGGGTTCCCTTTACTCCAAATCCTTACCAAACCTTACCTTGGCTTTTTGATAACAGCCATTCTAACAGGTGTGAGATAATATCTCATACTGGTTTTAATTTCCGTTTCCCTGAGAGTTGGTGACATTGAGCATTTTTTTCATATATCCATTGGCCATTTACATGTCATCTTTTGAAAATGTCAATTCAGACCTTTTGCCCGTTTTAAAATCAGATTATTTCTTTTTTGCTGTTGAGTTCCTTGCATATTCTGGATATTAGTCCCTTATTAGATGAACATTTCTTGAAAGGCAGGTATAGTAGTGACAAACACAGTATTTGTTTGTCTGAGGAGGACTTAATCTCCCCAACATTTTAAAAGGATAGCTTTGCAGGGTATAGTGTTTTAGGTTAGCAATTCTTCTTTCTTTCAGTCCTTTGAATATATTACTCCACTGTCCCCAAGCTTGTAAGGTTTCTGTGAAGAAACGTCCTGTTAGTTTCATGGTATTTTCTTTGAATGTGATGAGGCACTTTTCTCTTTCTGCTTTGAAAATTCTTTGTCTTTGGCCAGGCACGGTGGCTCACGCCTGTAATCCCAGCACTTTGGGAGGCCAAGATGGGCGGGTCACGAGGTCAGGAGATGGAGACCATCCTGGCTAACACGGTAAAACCCCGTCTCTACTAAAAATACAAAAAGAAATTAGCTGGGCATGGTGGCGGGTGCCTGTAGTCCCATTACTTGGGAGGCTAAGGCAGGAGAATGGTGTGAACCCGGGAGGCGGAGCTTGCAGTGAGCCGAGATCACAGCACTGCACTCCAGCCTGGGCAACAGAGTGAGACTCCATCTCAAAAAAAAAAAAAAAATTCTTTGTCTTTGACTTTTTACAATGTAGTTAGGTTTCTCAGTATAGTCCACTTTATATTCAATATATTTGATGTTTTATATGATTTTTGAGACTGGATGTTTATTTCTCTTCCCAGTTTGAGAACTTTTGCTTATTATTTCTTTAAATAAGCTGGTTGCCCTTTTTGCTGTCTCTTCTTTCTGGAATGCTCACAATATGCATATTGTTTTGCTTGATGATGTCTCATAAGTCCTTTTTTTTTTTTTTTTTTTTGAGATGGAGTCTTGCTCTGTCACCCAGGTTGGAGTGCAGTGGTGCAGTCTTGGCTCACTGCAACCTCTGCCTCCCAGGTTCAAGCAATTCTCATGCCTCAGCCTCCCAAGTAGCTGGGACTACAGGTGTGCACCACCATGCGTGGCTAATTTTTGTATTTTTAGTAGAAATGGAGTTTCACCATATTGGCCAGGCTGTCCTTGAACTCCTGACCTCAGGTAATCAACCCACCTTGGCCTCCCAAACTGCTGGGATTACGGGTGTGAGACACCACGCCTGGCCATATCTCATAAATCCTGTATGCTTTATACAGACATCTATTAGTTCTATTTTGTATATTCAAATGCTTTATGTTATTATCTATAGGTTTTAAACCTGACCAGTTTAAAGATGTAAAACTGGAAAAGAGTTGTTTTGTTCATTTGCCCCCCTTTTCCAAGAATTTTGCATTATATATTTTGAAGTAATGTCATTTAATCCCCTCTCTCCTGATGCTGCGATAGTCTGCATTAATGTTGAAGCTTATCTTTTATCAATATATAATGTCTCTGTTTTCCTATGTAATGCTTTTTCTCTTTAGTGATGCTTTGAGTCAAATGAATATTTCCACCTGTACACCCTTAACTCAGTGTTCTTAACCTCCCGTCCCCTCTGAGTCCCTTACAATGGGCCGAGGATACACTTTCTATATGGTAATTCTTCTAAGTTCTATGAGAACGCTGCTGGCTTCATTTCTCTTCAACCTTTCCAATCCTGATTTTCTCCTCAATATTTTTGTCTAGTGGATATCCTAGACTTGCTTCCTGTATGAGCTCCTTTGCTTCTAGGTTCTTCCTTTGGACATGTCTAGAACATTTTCCCTGTACTTCACTAGGCAGCTATCTATTCCATTGCTTGCCCACCTTGAGGACTCTCAGCTTGCCTCTTACCTAACAGTTGTCTAGGAGGGTGAGGCAGAGTTTGAAGCCTGCCTTTCTCCCTTCTCTTCCCCTTCCCTCCTTCCTTCCTTTCTGTGTATTTTCTTTCTCTCTGTCTCTCTTTGTTTCTTCCATCCTTTCTTTCTTTTTTCCTTTCTTCCTTTCTCTCTCCCTTCCTTCCTTTCCCTTCCCCTCTCCCTCCTTCCTTTTTCCTTTCCTTTTCCTTCCTTCCTTCCTTCCTTCCCCCACCTCCACTTTCTTTTCTTTGCTCCCTGTCTGGTAGAGTTGCATAGAATGGTCATAGCTCACTGCAGCCTCAAATTCCTGGGCTTAAGCAATCCTCCTGCCTCAGCCTCCCCAGTAGCTGGAACTACAGGTGCACACCATCATGCCTGGCCAATTAAAAAAAATTAGAGATGGGGTCTCATTATGTTGCCCAGGCTGGTGTCAAACACCTGGCCTCAAGCAATCTTCCTGCCTCAGCCTCTCAAGTAGCTGGAATTACAGGTGCAAGCCATTGTGCCAAGCAGGAGTCTGCCTTTCTTTCTTGTTTTTTTTTTTTTTTCCCAGCCTGTCATCTGATTCACATATTTTCCTTGGTCACATAATACAATTTTGCTTTTTAGTCCTGGGAGCTCTTATCTTTTATTAAAGACATTTTTATATGAGTTGTTTTAAGTAAGTAGTCCTCTGACATTTTTGTTTTTAGCCTTTTCCTCATTGTTGGGGCTATTCCTCTTGTTATCCGTCTCTGAAGTTATGGGCAATGTTTTGTTTGTCTTTATCATCACCATTAGTAATTATCTTTCACATTTAAAAAGCAGTTCTTGATCCTATCTATCTCTATGTATCAGAGGCAAGAATGAAGTAGTTTCTTTTGATTCCTTATTATGTAGGAGATATTTTAGGATTTCTTACACCTGCCCCACACAGATACATAGATATACTCTTGATTAATGTATTATTGGCCTTTGCAGTGGCTCACGCCTGTAATCCCAGCACTTTGGGAGGCTGAGGCAGGTGGAACACTTGAGGTCAGTAGTTAAAGACCAGCGTGGCCAACATGGGGCCAACCCCGTCTCTACTAAAAATACAAAAATTAGCCGGGCATGGTGGCAGGTGCCTGTAATCCCAGCTACTCGGGAGGTTGAGGCAGGGAGAATCACTTGAACCCAGGAGGCGGAGGTTGCAGTGAGCCGAGATCATTCTGCTGCACTCCAGCCTGGGCAACAGAGCGAGACTCCATCTAAAAAAAAAAAAAAACTATATATATATATGTATATTTACACACATACATGCATACATATATATGTATATAAATTTGGCCTTAAGAACCAAGAAAAAAAACCGTGTTTTTTTTTGAGACAGGGTATATGTATGTAAATAAAATATATCCTGTAAGTAAAGTATGATATTTAATATAGCATGTGTAATATATAGTGTTATAAGATGGTAGAAATACACACACACACCACACATACACTTAAATTTATATATATAATTTTTTCGCTGCTGTGTCATTGATCTTGGCCTCCATCATGGTGCGTGAACACGCCATGCCAGGAGCTTTATCCTCTTCAGGCTATAGAAGTTGAAGGATAGGAACCTAATTCCTAGTCCAGTTCCCTCCTGCATGCTGGCATTCTTCCACTATTGCTCTGGTGGGATAAGGAGAAGGCTTTTCTTATTGCTTAAGCCTTTTCTTAAGCACACCTCATTGCCTGCTCTTCCATCACTTTCACCAGATGGAATAAGCAAGAAAACAACTCTCCAGGTTCTTCTTTTCCACATGGGAGCTCTCACTCTTGGCACATGGTACTGCTGCAGCCTCTATTCTCATTCATGCTCTCACCTAGGGCACAGTCTCAAAGCTGATCTCATACACCAAAAGACGCCTGGGGCTGGGCACAGTGGCTCATGCCTGTAATCCCAGCACTTTGGGAGGCTGAGGCGGGTGGATCACCTGAGGTCTAGGAGTTTGAGACCAGCCTGACCAACATGATGAAACCCTGTCTCTACCAAAAATACAAAAATTAGCCAGTTGTGATGGTGCCTGCCTGTAATCCCAGCTGCTCAGGAGGCTGAGGTAGGAGAATCACTTGAACCCGGGAGGTGGAGGTTGCAGTGAGTGGTGGTGCATGCCTGTAGCCCCAGCTACTTAGAAGGCTGAAGGTGGAGGATTGCTTGGGCCCAGGAGGCAGAGGTTGCAGTGAGCTGAGAGCATGGGCAACACAGTGAGACCTTGTCTCAAAAAAAATAGGACACTTGGATTAGAATGTTCATAGCAGCCTTTCTCATAATAGCTCCAAAGTGGAAACAACCCAGATTTCAACCAACAGGTGAATGAATAAACAAACTGACATATTCATTCTATAGAGTACCATTCAGCAGTAAAAAGGAATGAACTACTGGTATATGCAGCAGAATGAATGAATTTGAACAAGTATCTTGTTGAATAAAATAAGCCAGACAGAAGGAGTACCTACTGCATGATTCCACTTATGTCAAGTTCTAGAACAGGCAAACATCATCTCTGGGGTGGGGAGAATTGCCTGGAAAGAGCCAGGAAGGCACTTTTGTTGGGGATGGGTCTTCTTTTGGATGGTAGCTACACAACAGATGTTTATGGTTGTCAGACCTCGTTGAACTCAAGAGTTGTGTATTTTCTTTTATTTTTTGAGATGGAGACTCACTCTGTTACTCAGGCTGGGGTGCAGTGGCACAATCTTGGCTTACTGCAACCTCCGCCTCCCAAGCTTAAGTGATTCTCCTGCTTCAGCCTCCTGAGTAGCTGGGATTACAGGCGTGCGCCACCATACCTGGCCAATTTTTGTATTTTTAGTAGAGATGGGGTTCATCATGTTGGCCAAGCTGATCTCGAACTCCTGACTTCAGGTGATCCACCTGCCTGGGCCTCCCAAAGTGCTGGGATTACAGGCGTGAGCCACCACACCTGGCCTGTGTATTTTCTTTATGTAAATTATATATCAATAAACTAATGGCTGTACTTTTTGCAAAGACAATCAGGAGAACAGAAAATAAGGATATATAGTATATATAAATTTATATATAAACAGAAATAAAATATGAGTATGATTTTTAAAACACAGGACTGAAGGTGGTCCTAGCTCGGGCATGGACGCGAGTCTTACACTGTGGCATCTGCTCCTTTTTTTTTCTGGTTCAGAAAGAAGCCAGACCTGAGCTGACACTTGCGGGCAGCTGGAGCCAGACTGTTCTGCCTTATTTCCAGGTGGCTGGGCTTTTCTATTTCTAAGGGTAAAGGTGTGTTCAGGTCACTGTAATTTTTCATCTAGTGCCATCAGATTTGTGCACGACTTTTATTCCAGTGGGGGGTGTGTGTGTGTGTGTGTGTGTGTGTGTATGTATGTGTGTGAATGTGTACACAGGCTAGTGCCTTCTTTGAGATATTTACCCAAATTCATTTTGGATGTGAGGAGATCTGTTTCAGAGTTTGGTAGCCCAATTCAACCCTAAGATATAAAATATGATTTTAAAAAGTCATAGCTGCCCGGGACATTGGGCCAGAAAGTAGCACTGGCGGTGTGGCTGTGGAATGTCATATCTCCATTGATGGGCACACGAGGGTTTTTGCACTAGTGACTGACAGATGTTAAGTCACCACCCTCGCAACTGACTATTGGAGTTCCAAATGTGAGAGGTCAGAACATTTTAGTCACTCACCTGTGGAGAGAGGGAGACTATAGGGCCTCAGACCAGTAAGGCCTTTAGACCACCTGGGCCCGCCCCTCATTCTACAGGTGAGATCTGAGCCTGCGGGGAGGCAGCTGGAGAAGGGTATGTGTGGGGCCAGCTGGTGGCCCGCCTTGACCCCCGGTGCAATCAGTTTTAAGGCCAGTGCTCTTGCATGTTAATAACTTTTCTCTTGGATGGTGTTTTAATCCGTCGGGACTAAATGATTCTGTCATAAATCCTTGCAGACGAGAGGATGGGAACTGCCGTTTATGAAGTCACCTGCAATGTGCCAGGTACTCAACACATGCTACCTCATGAATTCCTAGGTAGTGGACCTAGGAGGTGGCAATTATTTGTTCCATTGTACAGATAAGGAAACCGAGGCTGATGCAGAATTGGGGTTTGTTACACCATGATTTTTCCCAGGCTCCACGCATTCCACAGATTTACAGTCTCAGTTTTCAGTTTTCATTCTGGAGGTATCGGACAGGTGTCTGCTGTGTGCACGTCCTGAGAACACAGTCCTGGCCCTCGTGGGATGTATAGACATTGCCACTGTAGCGCTGGAATCAATGGAATTTACTGCAGAGATGACCGTGGGGGTGAGGTTAATGCCAAGGGTCAGACTGAACCCTATGTCCTTCCTGTGTGTCTGCTTGTAGATTTCTGGAGGGAATGTTTCTTTTTATTATTACAATTTTTTTTTTTAATTGAGATGGAGTCTTGCTCTGTTGCCCAGGCTGGTGTGCACTGGTGTGATCTTGACTCACTGCAACCTCCGCCTCCCAGGTTCAAGTGATTCTCTTGCCTCAGCCTCTGGAGTAGCTGGAATTACAGGTGCCTGCCACCATGCCTGGCTAATTTTTGTGTTTTTAGTAGAGAAGAGGTTTCACCAAATTGATAATCAGGTTGGCCAGGCTGGTCTCGAAATCCTGACCTCAGGTGATGCACCCACCTTGGCCTCCCAAAGTGCTGGGATTAGAGTCGTAAGCCACTGCACCCTGCCCTGGAGGGAATGTTTCAACCTCATAATCCCGGCCTCTCAAAGCCTGCCTCTCCTTCATGCCTGACACCGGAGGGGGAACAATGACTGCCATGTTCAATAAAACTTTTGTGGGAGATGATTTAAATTGCTTTGATGACACCCTTGGGAGTTGGGGCTCCTTTTAATAATTTAGGTTGAAGGAATGTGTGCTTTCATGAAAGAGAGGAGATGTATCTGGACTCTGGGCTTGAAGCTCTTCTTTCTAAGAGGAGGCTTGTTGGATTTCAAAACCAAGACGACACCACCTCTTGGTGTGCTGGCAGACACAGAGAGAGGACTGTCTGTCTTCCCTCCTGTGTCCCTCTCTGCCACAGCTGAAATGGCTGATCTTTTCAGAATCACTGACTGGGGGATGTTCATGAGCTTGGACAGGATAACAAATGGAGGTGGGTTATTTTCTGATCCTAATAAGTGAGAAACAGCTGTTCTTCCTAGCTTGGAAAGCAAGTCATTTGTTTTCTACACACATGCATGCGCGTGCACATACACACAACCACACACACAAACACACATGGTTATCAACATGCTGCTAGGAAAAATTAAAAATTGCGCATCATATTTCTAAAAGAGGAAGCAGAGAAAAGGGATTTCCAGAATTCTAAACACGCCTCCCATCACTGCGTCTCCTCTCAGCTAGGACTTTCTGTTTGCACAGCCGAGGCCTGCAGGGTACATTCCAGAGGTGGACTTGGGGCTGGCCTTGAACTTCCAGACCCTCTCTCCCCTCTCTGGCCGGGGCTGGGGAAATGTCAGCTATTCTGAGGGCCTTGGAAGCTGGACTCAGTTATTTTCGGTAATGTATCATCAACCACTTATTCCACTTTTACAGAAGCTATTTGTAAAATGAACAGTGTTTAATGTATTTATATTTAAAGTAATTATTGAGGTCAGGCATGGTGGTTCACATCTATAATTCCAGTACTTTGGGAGGCAGAGGTGGGAGGATCCCTTGAGCCCTGGAGTTCAAGAGCAGTCTGGGCAACATAACAAGACCTTATCTCTACAAAAATTAAGAAAATCAGCCACACGTGATGGTGCCGCCTGTAGTCCCAGCTACTCGGGAGGCTGAGGTGGGAGGATCCCTTCAGCCGAGGAGTTCGAGGCTGCAGTGAGCTAAGATCGCTCCACTACACTCCAGCCTGGATGACAGAGTGAGACCCTGCCTGATTACTTTTTTTTTAAAGTAATAATACTTTTTAAAAAATATTTTTAATTATTATATTAAAATATATATTTAATATATACTAATAATTATATATAATAATATATAATAAATATATATTTAAATATGTATATAATAAAATATATAACATATTTTAAATATTTTTTAATTATTATAAAAAATAATTACTTTTTTAAAAGTAATTATTGATAGAGAGGGATTTACTTTTGCCATTGTGTTGCTGTTAGTCTTGTAGTCCTTTTTTCTGTCTTTCAACTGATGTATAATTTCAGTTAAGTAAGATGAATAAGTTCTAGTTACCCACTATGCAGCATTGTACTTATAGTTGAGGCATAAACTCATTTAGTACTTTAATTTGGCCCAAATACACAAGTGTGCGCAGTATTGGACACTTAAAAATTTGTTAAGAGGATAGATCTTGTGTGAAAGGTTCTTACCACAAAAAAAACTAAACGAAAATGAAATAAAAATGAATAATGTAAAGGATAGGTAAATTACAAAGTACACAAAGGCAAAAAAGAATTTCACTGTCTTTTGAATGAACCCTTTATAGGCGGTTTCTGCTTTATATGCAGGGGTGGACGGTGAAGAACCTGCTATTGACAGTGACTTTGAAAGACTTTGAGAAAATAGTGTAAGTAGGTACAAAGTGTCATCACAAACAATGTGTCTTATAATACATGTAGCAAGAATCGAATACTGTGTAGCCATAAAAAGGAATGAGATCATGTCCTTTGCAGGGACATGGATGAAGCTGGAAGCCATTATCCTCACCATACTAATGCAGGAACAGAAAACCAAACACCGTGTGTTGTCACTTATAAGTAGGGGCTTAACGATGAGAATACATGGACACAGGGAGGGGAGCAACACACACTGGGGCCTGTTGGGAGAGGGCAGGGGTGGGGAGAGCATCAGGGAAAATAGCTAATGCATGCGGGGCTTAATATCTAGGTGATGGGTTGATAGTTGCAGCAAACCACCATGGCACATGTTTATGTATGTAACAAACCTGCACATCCTGCGCATGTATCCCAGAACCTAAAATAAAATAAAATATTTTTAAAAATTAGGTAACAGAGTCTCATTATGCTGTCCAGGCTCAAGTGCACTGGCATGGGGCTCCAGCTGTGTCATATTTCAAAATGAGAGTTCTCTACATGGCGGCCTTCGAATAATGTGTGCTAATTTCAGGACCTGAAAGATACTAGCGTACATGTGCAGGGCCATGTGCACACACTCTCCTTGTTGTCCCAGGGACCTAGGTCTCCTTGTCTGTTGCCTCTGAGCTCAGGCACTGTAACCTCATAGAACGTCACTGTAATGGGGGAGACAAAGCTAGGCTGAATTGATGAAAGCTGGAAAGACTACTTTACTGGGTCTTATTCATTATTTTCAGCAGCATAGCATAACCCTGCTCTTTAAAAAATGGACTAAATTGAGAGTCTGTTGAACTTCCCCCGTTCAACATGGGGTATTCATTTGTTATTAGGAACGGCAATTTTTATGCATGTAATTAACATACTATGATAGCTTCAGTGGATTAGGCGAGTCATATATATATATATTTACTTTTTTGAGACAGAGTCTCGTTCTGTCGCCCAGGCTCGAGTGGTGCGGTGGCTCAATCTTGGCTCACTGCAGCCTCCACCTCCTGGATTCAAGCAATTCTCCTGCCTCAGCCTCCCAAGTAGCTGGGACTATAGGCACGTGCTGCCATGCCCGGCTAATTTTTGTATTTTTAGTAGAGACAGGGTTTTACCACGTTGGCCAGGGTGGTCTTGATCTCCTGACCTCATGATCCACCCACCTCAGCCTCCCAAATTGCTGAGATTACAGGCGTGAGCCACCGCACCCGGCCTTTTTTTTTTGAGACAGGGTCTCGCTGTGTTGCCCAGGCTGGAGCGCAGTGGTGAAATCATGGCTCACTGTAGCCTTGACCTGGGCTCAAGAGATTTTCCCACCTCACTCTCCTAAGTGGCAGAGACTATAGGTGAACACCACTACACCCAGCTAATTTATTTTTTTTTTTGTAGAGATGGGATCTCGCCATGTTGTCCAGGCTGGTATTTATATCTTACATATACCACTTAATTGCTTTATTTTCATTTCCTTCGTAAATGATATCCAGGTGAAATTAACCAGCCTTTTTTGAATGAATGATCCCTAAGTTTGAATTGGTGGGGTCTGTGTAAATGGATGAGGGCCATTTGAATAGACATTGGGACACTTGAAGGTGAAAAATTCATGGTCAAATACAACGTTTTTCTGACTTGTGCTAGAAAGATGTCAGATTCTCTTTTTTGTTTAATACAGTGATTACTAATACTCAGCACTTCGACCTGTTGCTTGGAAGTGATTTACGCATTCTCTGGTCTGGGAGAATTACTGCCTTTTTTTTTCTTCATGACTCAGAGTGGGCTGGGCTCCCCTCTAAAGAAGCCATTAAATTTGATGAAGAGCCACATTCCTTGCAAGGCTTGACCCCAAACATTTGAGATTAGCCCTTTGAATTTCTCTTTCTGGAAGTCTGACAGCAAAACTTGGTGCATTTTTCTCTGCAGGATCCAAATAATAGCTAAACGCCTCCGGGGCAGCTGTAAGGCAAGTATTTTAAAAACAGCCATGTTAAAGTGATCTGGAGACTGCAAACAATCGGCTTTTCTTTCGCCCCAGGAGTCTCAAGGTGCACACTTGCATATTTGAGCCAATTAAAATACTAAATAAGCTTGTCCCTCAAGAATGTAGACAGAGCTTTTCACTCTAATTTCTGCTCAGTACCCTTGAGCACACCTTGTTGGTTGAATAAAGCCACACCTAGTTTCTGCAATTAGGGGAACCACGTAGTTGATTTTTGCAAGCTTTCCTTCATCAGAGAATGAGCAGTCTTCATTCATTCAATGCAATGATGCATTTGTTCTTTTATCCAACAGATACTTTTTGAACATTTACAACGTGCCAGCATAGTTTAATCTGTATATATTCGACAGACGCTAAGTTAACTGAAACGGCGTGCAGAGGTGGATTAAGTATTCATCAGTGCGTAGATAGAAACTGAAGGCATGGACTGGGTGACAAAGTGGGTACAGATGTTGTCTCTTCCCCTTTGCCCCTTTGGGTAAATTACCGTATGATCTTAAATACATTGTCAAGGAATAAGCCACTGAAAACGGAGAAGGTTTTGATGACAGCGCTGCATGCATGTTTTTGTTAAGAAACACTCCAAGGGCATCATTCTTGGGCTATGTCAAGGTCTGTCAACTGGGAACCACTCAATTTACCAGGCTCCCAAGATGCAAGTGGCCTATGTTTGCTTATTTGTGTCAAGGGGATCCCTACAGTTCAGATAAGTTAGTTTTGCACTTCCCACTACAGTGTTTTTGTTGGAAAGTGGTCTGCTAAATGAGAACCCATTGCCAGTTTTACCTACAAGTCCTGTATTTCTTTTTTCTTTTTTGAGACGGAGTTTTGCTCTTGTTGCCCAGGCTGGAGTGCAATGACGCGATCTCGGTTCACTTCCGCCTCCTGGGTTCAAGGGATTCTTCTGCCTCAGCCTCCCAAGTAGCTGGGATTACAGGTGCCCGCCACCATGCCTGACTAATTTTTTGTATTTTTAGTAGACATAGGGTTTCACCATGTTGGCCATGGCTGGCCTCGAACTCCTGACCTCGGGTGATTCACCTGCCTTGGCCTCCCAAAGTGCTGGGATTACAGGCATGAGCCACACAAGTCCAATATTTTACCTAGAAGTCTAGCAATTCTTTCTGTGTAAGGAGATGCATAGAACACGTTTGGGGTAGAGGTAGATATAGCTATAGATACAATTATAGATATAGTTATGGATATATAAAATTAAATACCTTAATCCTTGACTTTATTATTTTTCTTCTATCAAATATAATCCTATTTGGAGCAAAAATACTTTGAGCACATGTTAATTTTGCTAGTTTTTTGGGATAGTTTTTCCCTCCAGTACTCCCGTTTGCAGAACTAGTGGTAAATGCTAATGGAAAACTTCTTCAGTTAGCAGATTTTTATTTTACTTTATTCCTGGGGCAATTCTCCTTAAATTGGAGATCAAATCCAGCTGCAGGCTAAAGCACCAAAATTTTCTTGTTTTCAACTAACCCACGGCAAGGATAAATTTTTCTACCCCCTGGGATGGCAGATTCAGTCCCGGAAATTCAGAGTAGTGAAATTATTAGCAGTTGTTCTTAAAATCTGGGCTCTCATTTCATGGCGATGTCTCTGGTCTTTGTGTTGAAAGCAGGACCTCTGTAAGCCCCTTCTTCTCCCCCGACTGTGAGTTTGGTGGGGGACGGGGGAGGGCCCCTCCAGGAAGTTGTCATC
Source organism: Pan paniscus (assembly GCF_029289425.2). NCBI lineage: Eukaryota > Metazoa > Chordata > Mammalia > Primates > Hominidae > Pan > Pan paniscus. Next base: position 84,596,903 of record NC_073255.2, on the reverse strand, counting down.
TTAGTCCTGTGCAGGGTCAGCAGTAAAGGACTTACTAGGTTGGCGACCTGACGTCACCCAGAGCCAGAGAAGTTTCCATATCTCAACGAACCTTTTGGATTCGAAGAGAGATAATTGTTATTAACTCCACGGACTGGCCTTAGAAGACTCTTCCTCTGACATCATCCAATTCATTCTGCCACTTAAAAAAAGAAAAAAAATCCAGGTACCGTGGAAAGCCACTGGAAGCTTTAAGCAAGAGAGTGTCCTGATTTACAATTAAAAAATTTCTAATTAGGCCGGGCATGGTGGCCCATGCCTGTAATCCCAGCACTTTGGGAGGCTGAGGCAGGCGGATCACTTGAGGTCAGGGGCTCGAGACCAGCCTGGCCAACAAGGCTAAACTCCATCTTTACTTAAAAATACTAAAATTAGGCGGGTGTGGTGGTGTGTGGCTGTAATCCCAGCTACTTGGGAGGCTGAGGCAGGAGAATCACTTGAACCTAGGCGGCAGAAATAGCAGTGAGCCAAGATCGCATCATTGCACTCCAGCATGGGTGACAGAGTGAGATTTGTCTCAAAATAAAATAAAATAAATTCTAATTTTGGTAAAACATACATAACATGAAATTTACCATCTTAACAATTTATATGTGCATACATCAGTAGCGTTAAGTATATACACATTTTTGGGCAACAGAACTGTTTTCATCTTGCAGACCTGAAGCTCTGTACCCATTAAACAATAACTCCCCCTACCCGCTGTCACGCCCCCCACTATTCTTCTTTCTCTGTCTCTAGAATTTGACTACTCTACATACCTCATTTAAGTGAAATCAAACAGTAATTGTCCTTTTGTGACTGGTTTATTTCACTTAGAATATCGTCCTCAAAGTTCATTCAAGTTGTAGCATGTGTTAGGATTTCCTTCCTTTTGAAGGCTGAATCCATTGTATGTTTACATCTTAGGCTGGTGCAAAAATAATTGCTGTTTTTGCCATTGAAAGTAATGGCAAAAAACAGAAATTACTTTTGCACCAACTTAATGTATCCTCTTTTGTTTATTCATCTGTTGATGGGTACTTGGGTTGCTTCTACCTACTGACTATTGCAAATAGTGCTACTATGAACGTGAGTGTGCAAATATCTGTTCAAGTCCCTGCTTTCATTTCTGTTTTGTTTTATTTTGTTTTGTTTTTTGAGACAGAGTCTCGCTCTGTTGCCCAGGCTGGAGTGCAGTGGCACGATCTCAGCTCACTGCAGCCTCTGCCTCCTGGGTTCATGCCATTCTCCTGCCTCAGCCTCCCGAGTAGCTGGGATTACAGGTGCCCGCCACCACACCTGGCTAATTTTTGTATTTTTAGTGGAGATGGGGTTTCACTATGTTGGGCAGGCTGGTCTTGAACTCCTGACCTCAAGTGATCTGCCCACCTTGGCCTCCCAAAGTGCTGGGATGACAAGCGTGAGCCACCACCCCTGGTCCCTGCTTTCATTTCTTTGGGGTTTATGCCCAGAAGTAAAATTCCTGGATCCTGTGGTAATTCTATGTTTAACTTTTTGCAGAACCGCCATACTGTTTTCCGTAGGGATTGCAGCATTTTGCATTCCCATCAGCCGTGCACAAGGTACCACTTTCTCCACATCCTTGCCAACACTTGTTATTTTGTTTTCTTGACAGTAGCCATTTTAATGGGTGTGAGGTGGTATCTCATTGTGGTTTATGTCACATTTTTGAGTATACGTTTTACCCTGCTGGGTATACGTTATTACACTAGGTGCTGGCTTACAGAGGCAATAAGACCCACTTTCTGCCATGAGAGAGGAAACTCACAATCTGTTGGAGGAGACGGGCATCTAAACGGAAAATTATAATACAGCTTATCAAGTGCTATGAAAGAGACAGGTCTTAAGAGAGCAGAGAGTGGATGCAATGGAGGAAGACTTCCTGGTCTTCATAGCCCCACCTCTAGGAAGTCTTCCTTGGTTGCACCCACTCTGTGCTCCGTTAAGACCTGTCTCTGGAGTAGCAGTAGAGTTCCTACTCAACTTCTCATTTTCTGATTCCTTCTACCAAGTTAGGCATACTCATTAGAAGGAACCAGAAAATGAGAAGTTAAATCTTAAGTCCAAGTGGTTGTTGAGTATTGGTTAGAGCACTATTTTTAGAATAGAACAATGCTTATGAGTGAAGCATTTTTTTTTTCTTTTCATTTGTGCATTTCTCTGGCTCTGCGAGATTGTAAAGATTACTTCATTGGGATGCTTAGCTCACAGTTTCTGGTTATTAGAAAGAGGCCACACTGAGACCTTTGGGAGAAAAGGGGCACAGCAAGTGGGTAGGTGGGACGTGCCTCATTGAGCCTGATTCAGGGGTCTTGTGTGTTTTCCATTTCATCCAATTCTGGGAAGTCTGAAGGCTCCGGGTCAGAGGGGAGTTTGTTGCATGGGGACAGTTGTCTGGAAAGCTCAGTGACAAAGTAGCAAATAGGAGCAAGGAAACAAAGTATATAAAGACCTGCTATTTAGGAATGGCACTATTCTTGTCGTGGTGACTCACATTTGTCAAGCCTTGAAGGATATTTGCAGAGGAAGAAAGAAGCATTGGATTGCAGCTTGGAGGGAGCAGATCCTGGCTGCCAGTGCCGGGACCAAGGCAGCGTGTGATCTCACCCATGTTGCCAAGGGTCATCCCACACCCAGACTGTTCGGTTTCCATTCTCATTCCTTGGCATTGCCTTTTATAGAACTGCTTTCAAAAGAGGCATTGGGGCTGATGTCACAGGATCACTATGTGTTTCTCAGGAGTAGGGAGGGAATGAATAGAATTTTTCTGAACATTCTGTACCAAATTCACTGCCCTCCCTCCATTTGATTTAGGACTTATATCTTCAGCATCCTCTCTTTGTTAGGCTCCTCTGTCTGTCCCCCTGGCTAGATCAAGAGCCCCTCTGTATCCCCAGAACCTTGCAGCTTCAGGCACTTTGCACGAGATAAATAAACATGGATGCAATGAGAAAAGGGATGTGACGGGTATTGGGGAAGACAAGCCAGCAACTGCTCTGGGCTCTGCTTTGGAAGTGCCTTTCATTTCTCTTTAGTTTTTTTTTTTTTTTTTTTTTTGAAATGGAGTCACGCTCTGTTGCCCAGGCTGGAGTGCAGTGGCACGATCTCAGCTCACTGCAACCTCTGCCTTTCGGATTCAATGGATTTCTTATGGCTCAGCCTCCCAAGTAGCTGGATTACAGGCAAGCACCATTACGCCTGGGTAATTTTTGTATGTTTAGTAGAGACGGGGTTTCACCATGTTGGCCATACTGGTCTCGAACTCCTGACCTCAGGTGATCTGCCCACCTCGGCCTCCCAAAGTGTTGGGATTACAGATGTGAGCCACTGTGCCCAGCTCATTTCTTTTTACTCTCTATCCACCACTTGTCCTAGCTCAAATCCTTTTGAGTCTGACTTGGACAGCTGATGTCACCCTCTACCTAGTCTTTTTTCCCTTCAGCACCATTTTTCCAACTCTTGTCAGAGTCATTTTTATGCTGTCATTGCATCCAGACCTGATCATTTCTTTTCTCTTTCCTACTCAAAACCTTTCTTGGTTCACTGTGACTCAGTGAATAAATCCATGACCCTTGGCAGTCTAATTCCTGTTTGTCTTTCCAGCCTCGCCATCCTGCCCAGCTACCTCCCTCCCATCTCATTCCCTGCTAAATTTGCTTCTTCCTTATGTGAGTTGAGGCACACGCTTTCCCTTCTGCTGGGAAGGAGTTTCCACCCCTTCGAGACCACATCCAAATGTTATCTCCTTGAGGAAGCCATGCATGCTCCCTGCCGAGACCAAGGAGAGAAAACCATGCCTTCGTCTGGGTTCGCATAACTTTTGTCTACACTTTCGTCGTGTCATTTACTGCAAAAGTTGTCCCCCAAGCTATCCTTTTATTTACATTTGCTTATTAATTTCAAGAATTATTTGAGATAGTATTCAAATTACATACTAGAGGAATATTCCTATGAATATAGGATATTATAATGATAATAAGAGTTATATTAAGGAATTCCCATAATAAAGGGTGGAGGGAGAGTGGGGATGAATTTGGGGTCATGTAAATACAAACTGCATATGCTGTGATGTTTAGCACATTTGCCAGAAATGTTTAGAATACTTATTTCTAAACTTGGACCTCTACTTTCTACCAGCCGACACTAAGAGAGAAATATATTGATATGATTTGGCTGTGTCCCCACCCGGATCTCATCTTGAATTCCCACGTGTTGTGGGAGGGACTTGGTGGGAGGTAATTGAATCATGGGGGCAGGCCTTTCCCATGCTGTTCTCGTGATAGCGAATAAGTCTCACAAGATCTGATGGTTGTATAAGGGGGAGTTTCCCTGCACAAGCTCTCTCTTTGCCTGCTGCCATCTGTGTAAGACGTGACTTGCTCCTCCTTGCCTTCTGTCATGATTGTAAGGCCTCCCTAGCCATGTGGAACTGTAAGTCCATCAAACCTCTTGCTTTTGTAAATTGCCCAGTCTCAGATATGTCTTTATCAGCAGCGTGAAAACAGAAGAATACATATATCATCCATATGGTTCACAATGTCTCCAGGATGAAATGAATCAGAAGCAGAATGACTCTGCCAGGGGCTGAGACGCTAAAGAAATTTCCCTTACTTTGTCATAAAGGATTCCCTAAATCATATCACTATGTGTTCAATGGCATTGTCTTTGTAAATGTAACTTTACATTCCATGTGCCTATTTGCATCTGTTTGCAAATAGAAGAACACGTAGCACTGTCTGAGATCATGAGGACATTTAGTATTAGGTTTGTGCAAAAGTAATTGTTTTTTGCATTGAAAGTAATGGCAAAAACTGCAGTTACTTTTGCACCAACCTAATATTTACCTAAGGATTCTAGTGGCCTGGGGTCCCAGATGCCTTCAAACAGTTCAACAGTGCAACATGTATGTTTCCCTTTCCTTCATGGCTAATCCAAACATTGTATCCTAACCCCAGCATCTCAAGCAGGGTGGATAGAAAAGGGCAGTCCTTTTTATTAGCAAAGATCAATCCTTCCAGAATCTTTTCAGAAGACTTTCCTTTCTATTGGCCCTACCAGAGTCACCCAGGTACACCTAGTAACAAGAGGGCTAGAGAAGTGGCTCTGTCCTTCATTCTGGGCTGGACGGAATGCCACGCGATGTTCCACTGGTGTAGAAGAGAATGAGAGAAGTGGAGGAAGGGCTCTCAGGAAGACAGCTGGGAGTGACTACCACGGTAGTTCTCTATCACGACATCAGTCCAGTAAATCCTGCTTTGCAGGAGGTAACACCAGTGAGCAGCTCGCCGCTGATGAGATTTATTCCCAAAATAACTTTCAAATCTGAAGAGGAATGGCTGCTCTGTATTTCATTTCAGCAAGTCTCCATGGATATTATTTTTCTTTCCACTGACTTTATTTATAACCTGAGCTGCAGGAAGCTGGAAGGAGAAGCTCCTTGACAATATCTGGAGTCTGGGCTTGCTATTTGACCAGTTAACCCTACGTTTTCTCCCTTGGCGGGGTTGGGGATGAGGAAACACCTTCTCTCCTAAAGATGGGCCTGATGAGGATGCATGGTTCCCAAGGTGTGTGGTGTTGGTCAGGGAGGAATAGCATGCTCTAGGCTTGGCAGGCCGACTCATTTGGCTTAGGCCCTCTGGCTAAGCCATCCCGGAATAGGGCTCAGTGGTGAGTCAATCAACTGGGGAAGCATCTTATGTTTGGAGATAGCTTAACGGTAAGAAGTGAGCTAAGGATGCTGTTATTGCAAGACCCCCATCTCTACAAAAAATAAAAAATAAATTAACGGGGCATCATGGTGCCCAAATTCAGGGAGAATTTTTTTTAAAAAAACCTAAGGCCTGAGTCACATTTTTTAAAAATTGAAAAAGCTGTGGGGGATCCCAATTCATGCTTCTCTCTTCTCAATCCAGGATGAGATGAGCAGCGCAGCATCTCAGTGAAGAGTGATGTCATGGACACAGTTGGGAGAGCCTTCCCTTGATTTGTTATTCTTGAGATAGGCTGAAGAAGGAACATGAGTATTCAGTCATTAGGAATGTGGATGGGTACACCATGCAGTTGCTCACCAGTCCCTGTGTGGGAGAGGCAAAAGATGCTACAGCTAAGAAGGATTTTGGTGATTGCTGAGATGCAAGGAACATTAGTCTAGCATATTGCTCATCTTTCCACACTAGCTGTCCCTCCATCTGCTTCTGAGGTAGGAGGTAGAACTTGACTCTGGACCGGATTGAAGACTGGTTGAAACAGGGAAGAGGCACTGAAAGCACTTCTCCATGAGACGTGTCCATGAGTGCCGTGACAGTTTACCATTGCCATAGCAACACCAGGCAGTTACTGCCCCTGGCTGTGGCAACACCCTAAAGTTACCTCCTGTTTTCTAGAAATTTCTGAATAATCCATGCCTTAATTTGCATGGTATTAAAAAGTGGTTATAAATATTACTGTAAAATTGCCTCTGAGCTGCACTTCTGGGTAAACTGCCTGGGGTTAGCCCTGCCCTGCAAGGAGCAGGACCTTCGTGCTACTGTGCACTGATGCCTCAATAAAAGTTGCAACACCACCAGCTCGTCCTTGAATTTCTTCCTGGGCAAAGCCAACCACCCTCCCAGGCCAAGCCCCAATTTTGGGGCTCACCTGCCCTGCATTACTTCTACCAGCTCTTATCATCCTATTTACCTGCATCAAAACCTTGATGTTAACTCCTGCCATGATGTCATCACTACTAAAAACTCTTGAAAATTGAGTACAATTACCTGTGATTGTGGATTAGTGTATTCTGAGTACCGTAACAAAAGACTGTCTGGTTTAAACAACAGAAATTTTTCTCGCAGATCTGGAGACTGGAAATCCAAGATGAAGGTGCTGGCAGGGTTGGTTTCTCCTAAGGCCATGCTCCTGGGTTTGCAGGTAGTGACCTTCTCACTCCCTCTTCACACAGTCTTTGCTCTGTGTGCATATCTCCCTGGTGTCTCTTCCTCTTCTTAGGGTCCACTTAATGAGCCTCATTTTAACATAGTCACCTGTTTAAAGAGCTCATCTCCAATATGTTTACATTTTGAGGCACAGGGAGTTAGGAATTCAACATAGGTATTTTGATGGGACAAAATTCAGCCCATAACAGCTTGTAAGTGCTATTAAGAAGACTCAGGGCTAGCATTTTGGGAGGTTGAAGCAGGAGGATCAATTGAAGCCAGGAGTTCAAGGCCAGCCTGGGCAGCATAGCAAGACCCCATCACTAAAATAGTAAGAAAATTAGCTGGGCATTGTGGTGTGTACCTGTAGTTCCAGCTACTTGGAAGGCTGAGGCAGGAGGATCACTTGAGCCCAGGAGTTTGAGGCTGTAGTGAGCTATGGTTCTGCCACTGCACTCCAGTCTGGGGCAACAGAGCGAGACCCCGTATCTTTAAAAAAATAGATCCCATCCCAGAGTCCACCCTATAGAGAAACACAAGTATTTTTCCACTTGTTGAGCTAGGAACATCTGTGGATATTATGAACATAAATATTTTATTCTAAGCCTCTATTGACCTTTCAATTCTCTGAATCATTGCAAAAATTATTCTCAGCAGTCTTTATTTTTACCACCTCAGCAAAATGGTTCTATCTCAGCTCCCTGTCTAGACTTTAAATTCCAGGAAGGCAAGGCTGCATCTTCATACCTTTTTCCTCCAGGTTTCTGAGTGTTGGCAATGACACTCTTTTGGTAAATGGAAATTTGAAAGAGCCAATGAAAAAGAATAATAGTTGAGGAGCAAAGGTTTCTCCTGCAGTGGGCCAACTGTCCGTAGCAACAAAGACACATGGGCAAACAAACAGTGCTTGCTTCTCTTTAGGAAAGAATAATTATTTACCATGAAAGAAGCTCTGTGAAAAAAAATAACTTCAATGTGTCAGGTGAATATCCTGTAAAGGAGACTTTTTGACCTTAAAAAATGGTGAGCCGTAGCTCAGTAAAAGCTCATTAGGGAAGAGAGGGAGCTAGTCTGGGGACAGAATGTATATTGATTGACTCAGAGGTTCTCTGAGTTTCTCTCTAAAGGCAATTTGCATAACAATGATTACATATTGGGTTTGAGGCAGTTACTGCTCACTGGAGTCCTTCCAGAGTAACTATTTCGGTGGTTGCAGAGCCCCCTCAGAAACCTGGCTTTAAAAGGAAATTAAATGTGAAGGGTTGAGTTGCTGCAGTTGTTAGCCTTGGGAAGGGATTAAAGGGGACGTTTTTGTCATGTGAGATGTCAGGAAAATTCATGAGGAGCTCACTAGGTTGTCTACTTGGAAAAAAACAAACTTCTTCCTAATGGATTTTGAAAAAGATTATTTAATTTGGGTTCACCATTAGCCATTCTGGGCAAGGGATGGAGGCGAATGTTACCCTTCATTCTTGTAGAGAACGGTGAATTGTTCTATCTTTACAAAACCAAACCCAATTGAAATATTCTTTTATGTGTAATTTATTGCTCTGCAGACAATGGAGTGGAAAAGTTATAGTGGTTAATTACTCCCCAAAACCAGAATATTGAGTGTGTGTGTGAGTGTGTGTGTGTCCGTGTCCATGACACAAAACTGCTTCTAATTTATTAGGCAATAGTCATTGGATTAGGCAATGTAAATATGACATTTGGAGAACAGTGCAGCCCCCCAAAAAAGTAGAATGAACTTTTAGATAAATGAGAGAGAAAGAGAGGGTGTTAGAACTGGATAATAACTCAACAGAGCAAGAGGTCAAGGCCTTTCAGTGCTAGTCAAAGGACCCAAAAAGGCCACTCCAAGCGTGATGGTCATATAACTTGAAGTGGAAACCAGAAAGTCTGGAAAGAAGGACAAAGAGCCCTTCCGATATTTTTGCTCCATGTTCTATTTTTGTTTTGTTTTTTTCTTTTCCATTGTTTTGTTGAGATTAATTTACATCCCATGAAATTCACTCTACTTTGGGAGGCCACAGGAGAAGGATCACTTGAAGCCAGGAGTTTGCAACCAGCCTGGGCAACATAGTGAGACCCCTATCTCTACAAGAAATTAAAAACAAATATTAGTGGGGTATGGTGGTACATGCCTGTAGTCCCATTACTCTGGAGGCTGAGGTGGGAGGATCGCTTGAGCCCAGGAGTTCAGGACTGCACTGAGCCATGATTGCACAGACACTGCACTCCAGCACTCATTGAGAGCAACAGAGTGATGAGACCCTGTCTGCAACAAAAACAACATCAAAATTCACCTTAAAAAAGTCTACAGTTCACCACTGTCTAATTCTGGAATATTTTTATCACTCTGAAAACAAACATTGTACCCATTGGCAGTCACTCCTCAATCCACCCCTGACTTTGGCAATCACTAATCTATTATTTGTCTCTGGAGTTACCTATTCTGGACACTTCATATATATGGAAGCATACATCTATTTGTTTTTTTGTCTGCCTTTATTCACTTAGCAAAACGACTTCACAGTTTATCCATGTTGTAGCATCTATCGGTACTTCCTTTCTTTTTATAGCCAAATCATATTCCATTGTATGGATACACCACATTTTGTTTATCTATCCAACAGTTGATGGACGTGTGGGTTGTTTTGACTTTTTGGCTGTGATGGATAAGGCTGCTGTGAATCACTTGTGTACAGGTTTTTGTGTGGACATGTTTTCATTGCTCTTGGGTACATACCTAGGAGCGGAATTGTTGGATCATATGGTAATTCCATGTTTCACCTTTGGAGGAAGTACCAGACTGTTTTCTGAAACGGCTGCACCATTTTACATTCCCATCAACAATGTACAAGAGAGCCCTTAAAATTGGATCCCCTACCATTTGCCAAGTACCATGCTGTCCTCTTGGTGTGCCTTCCATTATATGGGCTTGTGTTCATTATTCCTCCTTTATAGGATAGGAAATGGAGACTCTGAGAGTTTAACATATATGGGAAGAGAGAAAAAACATGCAATCACTGAGGTTAAGGCTATATGATCAAGTGTGAGACTGGAACCCTGAGGTTCTTCCGCAAGAGTTGGTGGGCAAAATGTTGAGTGCAGCCTCAAGGGCAGGTGCAGAGTGCTGTGAAACATAGAGTCTGTGTTCTTCATAGACTATTTCCACAGACTCTGACCATCAAGGGCACTTTCTCAGAGGTGGAGGATAACTGGGACATAGAAGGGTGTGTGTCCATGTCCGTCACCCTTGAGTGAAATATCCCAACTGTTTTGTTCGCCTGCACGTACCTGCAGCCTCCAGATTAAGCTGGGTAGGTCTGTCAGCTACGGTGAGAGGGCCGTATGATTCTCCTTGGAATATGAACACAGGGAAACCAACTTATGTAAGGTAATGCAACAAGCAAGCATTGGGCAGAGAGATTGTGTCCAGTGCAACAGCTGGGGCCTCTGCAGGGCCACCAGACTTCCCTCTGTGCTTGCAACTGGAAATGGAGCAGGAGCAAAGGGAGGAAGGCAGGAGCCTCGCAGGCCGCCTGGGGTCCTGATCTGTGGATCTGATCAGGATCCTGATCTGTGGATCTGTGGATCTGATCAGAGGGAGAATGGAACAGAGTGGGCTGGGTCTTGGCTCTGGTCACTCAAGCTGAACAAGGTGGGGTGCAACTGGGAAGTCCTCAAGACCATCTGTGCACAGTATCTTCTCACGCCTGCCTCAGATCATTAACCAGCATAGTATTGATCCATAATTTCGTTTTGTTGCTTCTCAATTATTTGTTGTTCTTGCAATTTCTGATTTTGGCTTTGATTATTGTGAGGTTTGCAGCAGAGAAGAATATAAACAAATAGATCCCAAAGTAAAGGGCTCCTCCAGGACTTCTAAATAAGCACCATGTAGCTTGGGCAGCTCCTGCTGACCTGCTGGAGGGAGGAAAGGCTGATGGTACCACCCATACCCGCATACCTAGGGAGGCCTGCTTACTTCACACCTGAAGGGCTTGGTTTTGGCCTGGGCTAAGAGGCGCACACCTGGGAGAGTGACCCTGATACCAGAAAGAAGAGTGATACAGGGATTGTTTCCACGTCCATTCCCTGAAGCTCCTTAGAGATGGAAACTGCCATTTCAATGTTGGGGCCTCTTAGGATGTACATGTTCTGTAGGTCATGAAACCCCTAAAGGGTTCCAGAGCTTTTCCCACCAAAAACAATACATTCAGGATGTTTTTCAGACTGTTTCCACAAACTCTGGCCATTGAGGTTATTTTTTCAGAGGTGGAGGATAACTGGGACATGGAAGGTGTTCACATCCATCTCCCTTGAGTGAAATATCCCAACTGTTTGTCTTGTTCACCTGCACACACCTGCAGCCTCCGGGATGAGCTGGGCAAGTCTGTTAAACATGATGAGAGACAGGGCCGTATGTTTCTTTATGGAATATTTACCCCCAATGTGCCTGCTGTTTCTTTTTCTCATCTGGGAACTCTAGCAGGGGAAGGAGCTGAAGTCACCTGGAACAGCTAGAGGCAGACCAGGTGAGTGATGGAATAGTGAAGATTGAGGAATCTGCCGGGTCAGATGATGCCTTGTGCTCTGAGAATCACCGTGACACCGAGCTCTTAGGAAATCAGCTTTGTTGGCATGTTCACAGGCAGAATTAGGACCAACATCTAGAAGGTATAAGATGTTGCAGACGTTGATTCTACTTAAAGAGCAATGCCTGATTAGAAACTCAAAGGCTGGGCGTGGTGGCTCTTGCCTGTAATCCCAGCACTTTGGGAGGCCAAGGCGGAAGGATCGTTTGAGGCTGGGACCCAGATAGAACAGCATAAAGATGCTAGCTTAGGATGTGAGCCCAATGGGGCAGGCTGCTCTGGGGGGATCATGGCTGAGTGTGGACCTCTGCAGGTGTTTATTCTAAAGCTGGATTCTGAACTGGCCACAACGTGGAGGGCTGGAGTGGCCTTGGATGATCCTGACAGTCTGGGTTTCTGTGTATTTGGTCATTTCTTATTTATTCAGGGAGTTATTTTTGGTCTGTTGAATTTATCAATTCTCCAAGACGTTGGATTTTACCACTTGTACATCTGGCGGATACACCCTAAGCTAGTGTCTTTATATTACTATATCTGGGTCTGTTTAGATAAAGAAGAATTTGGCTTCTTCCTTTCTTTTTTCTGGTTTCTGTGATGCTGTAGTGCTTTGAGTTTTTATTATTCATAATTTTTGGGGTGGGAGAGGGGGACAGGTTCTCACCCTGTGGCCCAGGCTGGAGTGCAATGGTGTGATTGCAGCTCACTGAAGCGTTGATCTCCTAGGCTCAAGTGATCCTCCTACCTCAGCCTCCCGAATAGCTGGGACCACGCCCGACTAGTTTTTTGTATTCTTTGTTGAGATGGTGTCTCAACATGTTGCCAGACTGGTCTCAAACTCCTGGCCTCAAGTGATCTTCCCACCTTGGCCTCCCAAGTACTGGGATTATAGGCATAAGCCACTGTTCCCAGCCTTTGAGTTTTCAATCAGGCAGTGGGACCTCACATTTTTTCATTTGCATGGGTCACATGGAATCACAGAACTTAGATAATGCAGGCTTTGGAAATCTGCTGATGTTGGAGACACAGTCATGTCATTCCACATTCTTGCTTATAGCCTCATGTGTCACCAGAAAGAAGAGCAGCTGAGGCATTCTTCCTATGTCCATTCCCTGAAGCTCTTTTTTTTTTTTTTTTTTTGGCGGGGGGGGGATAGAGTCTTGCTCTGTCACCAGGCTGGAGTGCAGTGGTGCAATCTCAGCTCACTGCAACCACTGCCTCCTGGGTTCAAGCGACTCTCCTGCCTCAGCCTCCCGAGTAGCTGGGACTACAGGCGTGCATCACCACGCCCAGCTAAGTTTTTTTTTCTTTTGTATTTTTAGTAAAGACAGGGTTTCACCATGTTGGCCAGGATGGTCTCAATCTCTTGACCTTGTGATCCACCCACCTCAGCCTCCCAAAGTGCTGGAATTACAGGTGTGAGCCACCTCTTGTGGCCCCCTGCAGCTCTTTGGAGATGGAAACTGGCATTTCAACCTTAGGACCTCTTAGGATGCAGGATGCACATGTTCTGTAATTCATGAAATCCCTAAAGGCTTCCAGATCTTCTCCTCCCAAGAACAATAAACTCAGTATGGAGTTGCAGAGAGGAGCATAGAATCCAAGCACTCCAGGGGTCTTAGACCTTCTTGTATCCACATCCCCATTGTACGCATGTGAGTTTCTTGTGGAAGGGATCTGTCCAAGGTCATTGGGCTGACCAGGGCGAAGTAGGCCCAGGGATCTAGGTTTCTGAGTTCCTTGGTGTTATCCTAATGTCTGAACCACATCCTCAGCTTGCTGAGCTATTTTTGTTTTTCTTTCTTTTTTTTTTTTTTTTGTTCTGTCATGGTAATTGTTTTTCTAGCCTGATCACTAGAATAGAAGTAGTTCCACATTTATCTGCCCTCTTACAGCAGACTTTGGAAAAATTGCCTCTTTCTGCTGCCTTCTGTTCTTTGCCTCTTGTTCTCTCTTGAATCTACCCAGGTTTTGGTTTTCTGAAATTGGTGCTGTGAACATCACCAATGCATTGGCTTTACCAAATGCAAAGGTCCATTCTTGGAATCTACCATTTCCAGGGTTTCCTTCTACGTTCTTCTGTTTTCTTTGCTTGGCCTTTCTTTTTCTGATTCTATCGGTTGGTGTGTCCAGGGCTCAGTATTCAAACCCCTTTCTCTTTGTGTGTTTCTACTGCCCAGGTCTTCTCCTCAAGGAACTTGTCTTTAAACTCCATTTAGACTGTGGTGAATCCCAATTTTCTATCTCCAATTCTGACTTCTTTCCTGAACTCCCATGTACTTGACAGCTTCATTTGGATGTCTACTAGGCACCTCCAATTTTGTACGTCCCAACCAAACTCTTGATTCCGTGTTACATCCCTTCATAACCCAAGTCCCTTTTCTCCCCCTTCTCCATCTCAATCAATAACACCAACATTCAACATCCTTTGTTGCTCAAGCCGTACATGTATAAGTGAGTTGTTCTTGAATCATTTCTTACTCTCACATATCTTTGGGTAAGCTGAGGTTTGGCTGATCTGGGTTGAGTTCAGCTGGGCTTGGTTCTAAGCCACAGATTGGATCTTACTGTTTCATGTGTCTCATGCTTCTTGGATCAGTGGGCATCCCAAAGCATGTTGTCATGGTGATGTCAGGATGAAGAGGCTAGAAGCAGCAATGCAAGCTCATTCCAAGTCTCTGCTCATGACACATCCCTAGTATTTTGTTGGCTAAAGCAAGTCTCGTGGCCAAGCTCAAAGGCTGTGGGTGGGGAAGTACACTCAGCTCAGCAAATGATCAAGTCCAACATTAGTGGTGTGGAGATGTTTTTGTTGAGCAGATGCATACTCTCTGCCCTCTTCACATGCATACTCTTCCCCTGAATTGTATGCATGAGAAGAGGGCAGTCTGCATTTGCTGAACAAAAATATAATGTGCCACCTCAGATAATTTTTTTTTAAATTGAGATAGTGTCTTGCTCCATCACCCAGGCTAGAGTGCAGTGGCACAATCACAGCTCACTTCAACCTCGACCTCTTGGGCTCAAGCAATCCTCCTCCCTCAGCCTCCCAAGTAGGTGGGACTACAGGTGCATGTTGCTGTGCCCAGCTAATTTTGAAAAAAAAAAAAAAAAAAATTTTTTTTTTTAGAGATGGAGTCTTGCTATGTTGCCCAGGCTGGTCTTGAACTCCTAGGCTCAGGCAGTCCTCCTGCCTTGACCTCCCAAAGCACTGGGATTACAGATGTGAGCCACCATGCCTGGCCTCAGATAAGTTCTTAAAGGAAGAAATCTACATCTAAGTAAATGGGATCTTGCCAAGAGGGTCTTTTTATGAAGAATTGGATGTGTATTTAAAATTGATAGTGCTTCTGAATACCTCTTTAGAACAGATGCTTTATTGTTTCAGATTCTATAAATTAATTAGAGATGATGGTGGTGGTGGTGGGATGTGTGATACTGATGATTTTGAAGAGGGGAGGAAGGTAGCAACATTTTATTAGGGTGATCCGTTTTTGTTCTGCCTTACTCTTCCTTATCCTTCTGATTTCATAATTTACCTTCCATGATATGACCAGAATTGTTGTCACTCAAAATCTCTAATCACTGGGGATGTACCCACGTGATAGCAGAAATTTACATGCTTTTGGGAGAATTGGTGAAGGTTCGTGTCCCACTCTGTCCCTCCTCTTTAGCCCCTCTGATTAGGAATAAAAATGCTAGAAGGAGTGCTTGGAGCATAGTGGAGGGGAGAGAATTTTCTCCAAAAGTTGTTGAGACTGAGAGGTGCTGAGCAAATGCAGCATGTGACCTGGTGTACAGTGTCAAGCACACATTTGATGCTGACAAATTTCTTAGGTCTTGGCAGGGAGAGTGCTTATTCAATTCAGCATATTTCTTACCTGCTCCTAGATCAGCCTTTTTCCCCCTTGTGCAGCTTTATAAATGCTAGGAGGCTAAGTAACACAATTAACCTTTCATCCATCTGCTCTGAGAAAGTTCTGAAGGTTCCCAAACTCTTCTTTATTTGGTTAGAAATATTCTTTGCACAGACACTCTTGGGCATATCAGCAGCCAGAGCCCGTCCAAGACAGACATACGTGTTTATCTTCTCCTCACACAGGGGGATATTTGTGGCAATGTTTGTTCGGTGCTGAGAGTGAGGTTCGGGCCTTTGAGATCCTCGCCATCACAGTGGCATGAAATCTGAGAGAGCATTGCCTTAAGGCATGCCTGGTGGCCTGAAATACAGAGACCCCGGTTCTAGATCTAACACTTCAGAACATTCTTCATTGTCTTCATGCTTCAATTTTCTCCCCTCCCTCCCTCCCTCCCTATTTTTGAGACTGAGTCTTGCTCTGTCACCCAGGCTGGAGTGCAGTGGTGCAATCTCAGCTCACTGCAACCTCCGCCTCCCAGGCTCAAGCAGTTCTCTTGCCTCAGCCTCTATATTGGCCAGGCTGGTCTTGAACTCTTGACCTCAAGTGATCTGCCCACCTTGGCCCCCCAAAATGCTCAGATTACAGGCACGAGCCACCACACCCAGCTCCCTCCCTCCTTCCTTCCTTTCTTTCCTTCCTTCCTTTCCTTCCTTTCCTTCCTTTCCTTCCTTTCCTTCCTTTCCCTCCTTTCCCTCCCTCGCTCCCTCCCTCCCTTCCTTTCTTCCTTTTTTTTGAGACAGAGTTTTGCTCTGACACCCAGGCTGGAGTACAGTGGCACAATCATGGCTCACTGCAGCCTCAACCTCCTGAGCTTAAGCAGCTCTCTCACATCAGTCTTCTAAGCAGCTGGGACTACAGGTGTGTGCCATCATGCCTGGCTAATTTTCTTTCATTATTTTTGTAGAGACAGGTCTCATTATGTTGCCCAGGCTGGTCTCTAACTTCTAGCCTCAAGCAGTCCTCCTGCCTCGGCCTCCCAAAGTGCTGGGATTACAGGTGTGAACCATCATGCCTGGCCTCAATTTTCTTATCTGCTGACTGTGGATAAAGCTATTCTGAGGATCAAATTAAATAACCTTTGTAGAGCGATTCCAGGAAGTATAAAGTTCATAATACATGTAAGACATGTCATTTTGAATAAAACTGCAGTTTGAAAATTTATAGAACGTTTGCTCCAAAGGCACTTCAAGCGTCTAACAATGATTCATATCTCTTGGAACTACAAATGCTACATGAGCAGTTCAGTTAATGGGCGAAAATGTACCTCCAGTATTCGTGGCTCTGAGGGAAGCACAAATCTAGAGACCTCTTAGTCCTTGTTTTGTCTTCTAGGACAGAATTTAACAGTGGATCACCATGTGTTATAAACCAAGTTTTGTCCCCTGCTGAATTTCATATTTTGAAGCCCCAAGCCTCATTGTGATGGTATTTGGAGATGAGGCCTTTGGGAGGTAATCAGGTTTATTTGAGGTAATGAAGGTGAAACTCTTATAATGGGATCAGGGTCCTTATAGGAGAGGAAGAGACACAAGCTCTCCCTCTCTCTGTCATGTGAGGATATAGCAAGAATGAGGCCATCTGCAAGCCAGGAAGAGAGCCCTTACCAAGAACCAAATCTGCGTTTACCTTAATCTTGGACTTCCCAGCCTCTAGAACTATGAGACATAAAGGTCTGTTGTTTAAGCCTCTCCATCTATGGCATTTTGATATAGCACCCCTAGCTGGCTGAGATACTGTGGAAAGTATGAAAACATGGTCATATTAAGATGGCTGAAGGAGTGGGTGTGTTTAGCCTGGAAAAAAAAAGAAGATAAAAGGACGGTTAATGATATGTCTTGATAATGTCTTGTAATATTTGAAAATTACATGATAATGATATGTCTTGATAATGTCTTGTAATATTTGAAAATTACATGAAAGTGTAATCTGCATGATTGATGTAGAAGAAAAAAAATAAGATCATTGGGTAGAAGAAACAAAGGTACCCATTTTTGAAATGTTATTTATTTGAACTATAAACCAGGAATGCAGTGTACCACAAGGTGGTGGACTCTTTGTCCCTGGGAGAATACAGTATAAGCTGGGTCGCCATCACTCTGGAATTTCTGCACCAAATGGGGTTGTGGGGCTAGCTGACCTCTCCTTTCTTCCAACCCAAGATTCTAAGTTGGACTGCAGGTGTACTAATTGTCCTTATACTTAGGGAACATTTTACTCCATTCTCTTCCACCAAGCAGCAGCTGATACAATTGAACTCTTACAATTTCATTCAAGATATTAATAACCTTTGGACATGATGTCAGGGAAGCACTGAAAATGCAGGAGGGAAAATGTCAAAATCATCATCATAATTCAGTTGTCAACAAATATCAAGATCATCGTACTGATATATGAACTAGGGAATCAATGATGATTTGACATGAGTTAATGAAACGGCACTTACCCATTTCTGACATGTCACCAGGAGATTTCCGTATCCACACTAGAATATGATGCTAAATTTGGCCAGTGCAGTTTATAATGCACTCATTCATTTGTTGACTCACTTTGGTCATTCAGCCGTCCAATCGTATCTATATTTACGAGGTGTTTGCTATGTGCAAGACACAAAGATGCCTTCCTGTTCACAAGAGACCAGTGCTCACGCAAGTGAGCAGTCAAGGGCACATAGACTATGATATCAGAAATGCTGTGGTTGAGACTTTCACTAGCCTCTGACTTTCTGGGTTGGATAGTGTCCAGAAAGGATTTCCGGGGCTCTGTTGAGTAGCAGGGAAGACTGGCAGTGGTCCTGAAGGGCAGCAGCTTTTTAGAACCATCAGAGGAAGATTTGGGTACCTTAAACAAAGGAAACAGCAGAGGATGAGGCTGGGCAAGGACTCCACTAATAAGCAGCTTTGTATATTACGTGAAAACTTTGGGATTATTTTCCATAGGCAGCAGGAAGGCACTAATGAATTTCAAGCAAGCAGTGTTCAGATTTGCATGTTGGAAAGCTCACTCCGAAGATGGTGTTAGCAGTTGCCTGCAATAACTCAAGCAAGCGATGGCTTGAGCTTGCATCTGGGTGGTGGCAGAAGAGATGGAGAGGTGAGAATAGGGTCAGGAGATATTCAGAGTTCACACCAAGAGGCCCAGCACAGTGGCTCACACCTGTAATCCTAACACTTTGGGAGGCTGAGGTGGGCAGATCACCTGAGCTCAGGAGTTCAACACTAGCCTGAGAAACATATCTTAACTTGGTGTCTACTAAAAACACACACACAAAAAATCAGCCGGGCATGGTGGCATATGCCTGTAATCCCAGCTACTTGGGAGGTTGAGGCAGGAGAATCATTTGAACCCAGGTGGTGGAGATTGCAGTGAGCCGATATCATGCCACTGCACTCCAGCCTGGGTGACAGAGTGAGACCTTGTCTCAAAAAAAAGAGTTAGCACCAAGAGTCATTTGAGTAACAATTTAAAAAATATTATATTTATTAATTTAATGTATATATGAATTTAAAAATATATGCGTGCGTGTATATATACACACATACGCATGTGAATTTAAAAAAATATATATAGCACACACATTTAGCATAAATTTTGTGTACATGTAATAATTGAAGTGCTTATTATAGTGCTTTGTGTCTAATAGACATTTGTCATTTGAACTAATTATCACTAATAATTGTATCCAAAATGGGGCTAACTTTTCTTTTGGCAATATTTCCTGACAAGCTCTTGTGTTCCATTGATCTTGCCTATCCTTTCCTAGTCCATTATTTCACCTTCTTAATTATTGGAGTTTTTCAGTGTGTGTTAATAGCTGGAAGGATAAACTGTAT
Organism: Pan paniscus; assembly: GCF_029289425.2. Taxonomy (NCBI): domain Eukaryota; kingdom Metazoa; phylum Chordata; class Mammalia; order Primates; family Hominidae; genus Pan; species Pan paniscus. The sequence goes on along the minus strand of NC_073255.2, from coordinate 84,577,596 downwards.
TTTTCAGATACTTACCTTTATTACCATACTGGATTCTAAGAGGTGGCTCCTCAAACCCCCAGGAGTACATTGAAGTTGGCCAGGAGTAAACCTGGAATGTTGCTCACTGTTAAGCTTATGGCTGCAATGGCTGCAATTTGTGCATTGTCTGTAAGTTTTATTGACTTCCAGATGATCTAGCATAAGGTAGGATCTCCCTGAGACGCGGACCGGCAGGAGGGCTCTGGCCTCTCTGCAGAAACTTCCAAACAAATGCCTGCCCAGTGGAAGACGGGCTGCATGACATGCTGGCTCTTTGGCTTAGAGAGAGAGAGAGAGATTTTCTGCATGCTGGGCTGGGGCTGCTGAGATGATGAGGAGCTTTATGAGTTGACAAGGCACCAGATTGCATTTTGCTGTGGTCACCATCTATCCTGGAGTTTGTGCCTCCATCGTGTGTACCATCTCTATTTCTAAAAGAATAATGCTGGTTATCTGTAAACCCATAAGTTTCCGCTGTAACCCTGGAGAAAATCATGTCCTCATTTGTAGGAAGGAAGGTGGGAAGGCAGCTCAGAGTCGATTTACAACCTTGACTCTTTCGTTTTGCCACCGCCATCGAGCCTTCATAGCTTGGGCTGAACTTAACCACAGACATGGGCAGAGTGATGTGCTCTTGCTGAGCGGTGATCAACCATGTGGCCCTCAGAGGATTTCTGGGTTCTGTGTGAGATGGAGCTGCTCCATCATTCACACAAGATGTGCAAAAATGAGTCATTGGCCTGCCTGCACTAGAAGGGAATTTCTAAAATTTCAAAAGTGGAGGTTATTTTTATTTATGTTTCAAAAACTGGATGACTACCTGAGAAAACATATATTTTACAGCCTCACTTGCCAATGTATATTTAAAATTTCCTCCCAGTCTTCATACCACTTTAATGATTATTGCTTTATTTTCTAGCTTAATATCAGAGAAGGCAACCCCTTTTCTGTCTTTTGTTTTTTAAAAAAAATTCTAAATTTTCTAACGTCTGTGTTCTTCTAGGTTAATTTTAGAACGTTTTATTGTGTTCCAGAAAAAAAAATGCCCTTTGAAATTATGTTAAACCTATGTATTAAAAAGGCAGTGGATGGGTACAGTGGCTCATGCCTGTAATCCCAGTACTTTGGGAAGCTGAGGCGGCGGGGGGATCGCTTGAGTCCAGGAGTTTGGGACCTGCTTGGGCAACATAGGGAGACCTCATCTCTACAAAAGTTAAGAAAATTAGCCATGCAGGATGGTGCATGACTGTATTCCCAGCTTCTCAGGAGGCTGAAAAAAGGAAGATCCCTCGAGCCCAGTAGCTCAAGGCTGCATTGAGGTAAGATCACCCCCACTACACTCCAGCCTGGGTGACAGAGTGAGACCCCAACTCGAAAGAAAGAAAGCAAGAAAGAGAGAGAGAGAGAGGATCTCCTAACAATCTCCCAACATTCCAACTTCCAACTCAAAGACGTGTTCTTCTCTGCCACTTATATATGTCTTATTTTATTGCATTTAGTAAAATTTTCAAATATTCTTCTTACTGGTTAAAGTTATTCCTAGGTATACTGTAATATTTGTTACTTTTAGAAATAGATTTATTTACATTGTATATTCTAGTTGGTTTTTGCTGAATTAAAAAACACTATTAATATGAGATGTCTACTTGCCCCAGCCTGGGCATCCTTTTCTAGTGACAGCTGTATCTCATGACTCATTTCCTTATCACCCTAGAAACACTTACTTCACTGACACTGTCTCAGAGGTCACCAGTGCCTTTCATTGCCACACCAAATGGCTCTTTTCAGGCTTAATTCTCTGTGACATTCATCAGTAGAGATTCTCTTCTTTGTGACCATAAATATACTATAATATTTAATATATTCAACACCTCTTTTCCTATTAGATGCTTTCCTTATGGATATTTAATTTGCTTTCTTAAAGTGAAATACTCAGTTTGTAATAGATGGCCTGAAGCTGGTTCTTCAGATCTAATCTCTATTCATCCATCTACCTAACAGTTTTTAAGAACTCTTTGTGTGTCAGGCACTGGAGGTGACCACATGTATGCCATTAAGGAGAGCACCTAAACATGGGACCACAGGAGAAGTCTTCCAGTCGTGATTGGTAGTACATCAGTCCCTTTTCACGCTGCTGATAAAGACATACCCAAGACTGGGTAATTTATAAAGAAAAAGAGGTTTAATGGACTCACAGTTTCACATGGCTGGGGAGGCTTCACAATCATGGTGGAAGGGGAAGGGCATGTCTTACATGGCAGCAGACGAGAGAATGAGAGCCAATTGAAAGGGGAAACCCCTTACAAAACCATCAGCTCTCATGAGGCTTATTTACTACCACGAGAACAGTATGGGGAAAACTGCCCCCGTGATTCAGTTATCTCCCACTGGGTCCCTCCCACAACATGTGGGAATTATGGGAGCAACAATTAAAAATGAGATTTGGGTGAGGACATAGCCAAACCATATCAGGTAGGATGCTGTATCTGTGAGGATACAGATACAGCATCAAGACTTTCCTTTCTGGCAGGAGACAGGTAGTACACTCAGTAGGGGCAATTAAAGAGAGGTTACCAAAATATTTACAAAGATTGTGAAGGGTTAAGGGAAACCAATAAGGAATGACAAGGGTTGGTGAATGACCCCAGGGCTAGCAACAGAGAGGGAAGAAATTGCCACCCTAAGGTCTGCAGAGGCAAGAGGAGGGAGTGGTTAACGGAATGCAAGGATAGCTGTAACCCTAAGAGAGGCATGCCTGATAACAACTGGATTATAGAAGATTTAGTACCTTCTACTAAACCCCAGCCCAGTAGGGAAAGAGATGGGAGAATAAGTACACCTCTCTCTCTTTCCATCCATCTGTCAAGAAGTGTCCTTATGTTGCCTCCTGTTGGTTCATCTCAACCCAAAGCCAGGGGGCAGGTGAACCTATAGCTGTCCCTATAGGTCTTTCTCCTAGAGTATGCAACTGGGAGAAAAAGGATGGAGAATAGATCTGGAGTGAAGCATGAAGGATATTTGATATGGTTGCAGCAGGATGACTGACCTCAATCTGTCCTTCCTCCCTTTATCTTCGAGTTCTTACCTAATAGTGCCACTTGGCTTTAACTGTCGTCAGCTGTTAGGTGCAAAAGTTATTGCTGTCTTTGCCATTACTTTTAGTGGCAAAAACTACAATTAGTTTTGCACCAACTTAATAAAATAACTCAGGCGGAAAAGAAGGGAACAATGAATTCTCGCAGGCCTGGTGCCAAGAAGCCACCCCATTCTCTTCCCGCTTTCTCTCTTTGCTGCTGCTTCTCCCCCTTTGACTTTGTGACTTCTCTGCCTACAAGTTCAATTTCATTCCTCAAAGATTGCAACTGCCTCTGACCACTGAGCAAGGGGCACTTGCAGGAAAGAAGGTTTCTTGGGTACACGAAATCATCCCAACTTGCTCCAACGGCAACCTTTCCTGGCTAAGTTAAGACCAACCTGAGTTCGGCTGGTGGACTTGAACTCTTATTTATCTTTGCCAACAGTTTCTGGGGCCTGCAAAATAAGCACGTTAAGATACCAGTGATTTTTTTTTTTTTTTTTTTTTTGCTGCTTTGTTGAACCTTTGTGGCAGATTAAATGGGGGTGAAAATGGAAGCACATGGACCAAAAAATATGTAATTCACAGGTGTCACATCGCACTGTGAGGAATGATCTTTTTGGAGGCTGTTAAGTGAATGCCTTTCATAATGGAAGCAATAATGCCACAGAAGGAGAAAAAAATCTCATTGGGACCATCATTCCCTGTGTCTCCTTGGTGGGATATGCATGCATGCTTAGTCTTAATTTCTATACTGTTTTATAAAAAAACTTCTCCTTCTGGCCCCTCTGACTGCATTGGAAAGGCTGCCCAGGGGGTTGTGCTAGGCAAACACATCTGAAATGCATTTTAGCTCTAAGGTGGAATTTAATGACTTGGGATTGGAAGCTCTCTATTTAGATGGAACAAAAGAAATGCTGTATCGTCAAGTGAAGAAAAAGACAAGCCAACCCAACCACACAGATTAAGTTAGAGGAAGAATCAGAGGTTTTTCTGTGGGAGCTGCCGAGTTAAGTCAAAGGTCAGGAATTCTGTCCCATTCTGATAGTGTCTCTTGCCTTGACCCTTGGGAGTGTGTGGCTTGTGAGGGGAAGTTAGCAAGTACTGGGGAAGGGAAAGGGAAAATCCAGGGCGAATGAGTAAGAGCACACAGAATAAAGAGGAAAAAAGCATGCTTGGTAGTCTTTTAGCTGTCTTTTTCATCATGCAGTATTGGACACATTATATATATGACCTATATGTCAGGCTGTAATCGTACACTGAGGAACAGCTGTGCCCATCTTGCAGCTTTACAGTGGAGCATGTCTGTATTAGTTCGTTTTCCTACTGCTATTAAAAACTACCCGAGACTGTGTAATTTATGACGAAAAGAGGTTTAATTCCCTCACTTCCGCAGGCTGTACAGGAAGCATGGTTTGGAGGCCTCAGGACACTTAGAATCATGGCAGAAGGCGAAAGGGAAGCAGGCACAATCTTCACATGGACAGAGCCAGGAGAGAGAGAGAGAGAGAGAAGGGGGAAGTGCTACACACTTTTAAACAACCAGGTCTCATGAGAACTCACTCTATCACAAGAACAGCAAGAGGGAAATTTGCCCCCATGATGTAGTCACCTCCCATCAGGTCCCTACCCCAACACTGGGGATTATAATTCAATATGAGATTTGGGTAAGGAGACAGAGCCAAGCCATATCAATGGCCATATACCTTGGAGGTCCTTTGGGTGTCCTCCAAGAATATATATTGTATATATATATGTATATGTGTGTGTGTGTGTATATATATACGTATATGTGTGTGTGTATATATATACGTATATGTGTGTGTATATATATACGTATATGTGTATATATATACATGTATATATATACGTATATGTGTATATATATACATGTATATATATTTGAGATAGAGTCTTGCTCTGTTGCCCAGGCTGGAGTGCAGTGGTGTGGTCTCAGCTCACTGCAGCCTCCATCTCCCAGGTTCAAATGATTCTCCTGCCTCAACCTCACAAGTAGCTGGGACTACAGGTGCACACCACCACACCCGGTTAATTTTTGTATTTTTAGTAGAGACAGGGTTTCACCATGTTGACCAGGCTGGTTTTGAACTCCTGACTTCAAGTAATCCGCCCGCCTTGGCCTCCCAAAGTGCTGGGATTACAGGCATGAGCCACCATGCCCAGCTGGACAAGTGGGATTTCTGAAGTCAAACAGGAAACTTGAACACTTAGTTATTTTTTTTCCAGAGATAAGGTCTTCTTATTTTTTATTTTATTTATTTATTTTCAAAGACAGGGTCTCACTCTGTCATCCAGGCTGGAGTGCAGTGGTGTAATCATAGCTCATTGCAGGCTTGAACTCCTGAGCTCAAGCAATCCTACCTCCTCAGCCTCTCAAGGAGCTGGGACTATAGGCACAGGCCACACCACACTGGCTAATTTGTTTATTTTTTGTAGAGATGGTGTGGGGTCTCATTATGATGCCCAGGCTCCTCTCCAACTCCTGGGCTCAAGCAGTTCCTCTGCCTCGGCCTCCCAAAGCACTGGGATTACAGGCATGAGCCTCTGCACTTGGCCTGCTTGCTTCTTATTAAGACATTTCTCTCTTCCTTAAGTCTCAGTCTCTTGAAGTCTTGGGGTTCAAATATAGCATAACTGAGAGGCCATGCATATAGAGCAGAAAAGAAAAAAGTTTTGCAGGATGCAATTCCTCCTGTTTGGTGGAAATAGACAAGGGATAGGGTAGTCAGTGAGCACTTGCTGAACATTGCCTGTCCTTCCCCTTCTTGCTCCTGGGCTCTCCTCTCTGCACCCTCTGCCACGGCTCTAGCCTGCTTGTCCTGATGGCAGTGAGGTTTGTATCTCAGGCCTCCTCTGCTGTCTGAACCTCCATTCTCATGTGCTTCAATTTTCCACTGGACTCTGACGCCATCTGGATGTCCCATGGACGCCTCGTGTACCACATGTGAAGAATGGAACTCATTGTCTTCTCACACTCTCTTCTGTATGCCCTGTCTTTTTGGGCAGTGTTATCACTCACCTGGAAACTCAGTTTTGCTCAGTTCCTCCTTCTCTCTCAGCCTTATCTCTTGTTTGTCTCCTACCCTGGGATGGTATCTCTTAAACAACCCTCAAATCTCTCCATTCCTTTTGATCACTGACCGCTGCCTTAAAATAAGCTTCCTGCCATCTCTCGCACAGGCTGCTGCAAGAATTCTGCAACAGGTCTCATAATCTGCCTCAGAGCCCGGCCTTTATCCTCCTTTAATTGCCATGGAACCTTTAAAAAGTTCCTGTATTTGGCCAGGTGTGGTGGCTCACGCCTGTAATCCCAGCATTTTGGGAGGCCAAGGTGGGAGAATCACTTGAGGCCAGGAGTCTGAGACCAGCCTGGGGCACCATAGCAAGACCCCATCTATACAAAATTGTTTTAAAAAATTAGCTAGGTTAGTGTCACGCACCTGTAATTTCAGGTACTTGGGAGGCCGAGGCAGGAGGATTGCTTGAGCCCGGGAGTTCAAAGCTGCAGTGAATGTGCTGTGATTACACCCCCGCACTCCAGCCTGGGTGACAGAGTGAGACCATCCCTTAAAAAAAAAAAGTTCCTACGTTCCTACATTCTCAGACCCAGTGTCCTCGTTTGTGAAACAGAGATTGTAATAATACCTTCCCCCTGAGCTTGTCACGGGATTAGATGAGACAATGGTAGAATAAAAGTGAAAAATTGCTAAATTGCCCACCACATAGTGAGTACTGAATAAATGGTTGCTGTCACTACTGTTAGTGCCTGGGGTCAGTCCTTGTGCTGTTATTGGCCACACTTCAGATCTTGTTACTTTCCTTCTTTATTTGTCACTTATAGATAAAAAGCTAAAGTCAAGGGACCTAGGGCTGCAGAATGACTTTTGTGGGCCCAGAGACTTTAGCCTAGATGGGCTCCTTCCTCCATATAAAATACTAAAAATTAGATTTTATGACTGTGTTTCTATGATTGTCTTGAGTACTCTCTGAAGAGCTTGTAATCTTAAATGGCAATTCTCTGATCTCTGGAGACTGTGTAAATTTAGACAAACATATGTGTAGTCTCAAGTCCTGGGTTGGGATTTTTGCCCCCAGTTCTGAGCATATCCATCTTCTTGTTTGTCTCATTACGCTGTTCCTTGGATTTGGGAAAAAAAAAAAAAATCCAGTCTTTCAGGGACCTAAATTTTTGCAGATATTTCAGTTTCAATGATATTTCTCAAGAGAACCCAAAATCTCATATCCTGTGCACGCTTGAGCTCTGAAACTGCAGCTTTTAGTTAATGAGCAACTCATCCTCTCCCTCTCTGAGAGCAGACATAGACTCAACTCTGATTTTAACTTACCTTGAGGAGTTTCCCTTTCTTTCTTGCAAGATCACCTATATATTTTAAATATTTTAAAGTCGTTTTATTGAGTGTTTTTAGGTATCTTGCTGGAAAATTCTCATGTTGGATAGCCTTTCATCTTGCTGTGAATAGAATTGTCTATCATAGGTGTTCTTTTCTTAACTGGTTTGAGTTTTTGGTTTTTTTTGTTTGTTTGTTTATTTTGTTTTTGTTTTTGTTTTTGAGATGAGGTCTTGCTTTGTTGCCCAGGCTGGAGTGCAGTGGCGCAATCTTGGCTCACTGCAACCTCTGCCTCCTGGGTTCAAATGATTCTCCTGCCTCAGCCTCCCGAGTAGCTGGGATTACAGGCATGCACCACCACACCCGGCTAATTGTTGTATTTTTAGTAGAGACGGGGTTCATCATGTTGGCCAGGCTGGTCCCGAACTCCTGACCTCAAGTGATGCGCCCGCCTCAGCCTCCTAAATTGCTGGGCGTGAGCCACAGCCCCCAGCCATACAGAGATATACAGCTCATATCACTCATCTGTTTAAAAGCGTACAGTTTAGTGGCTTGTAGTATCTTCACAAATTTGTGCACCCATCACCATGAGCTAATGCTGTCACATTCCCATTACTCCAGGAAAAAGCGCTATACATATTAACAGTCACTGTCCATTTTCTCCCCAGGTTCCCCCTTCCCTACTGAAAGCAACCATGGATCTACTTTCAGGTTATACAGATTTACCTATTCTGTACATTTCACATAAATAGAATCACTATATGGTCTTCCATGCCTAGCTTCATTTACTTGTCATAACATTTTCAGAGTTCACTCATGCCATAGCTTGTATCACTACTTCATTCTTTTATATTGCCCAATATTCCATTGGTCTGGAGATACTATATTTTGTTTCTCCAGTCGTCAGTTGATGGACATTTAGCTAATAAGAATAATGCAACTGTGAGCATTTGTGCACAAGTTTTTTTGGGGACGAATGTTTCCATTTTTCTTGGGTGGAAATTTCTTAGGAGTGGAATTGCTGGGTCATATGGTAACTATATTTAGCATTTTTTGTTTTTGTTTTTGAGACAGTCTTGCTCGGTCACCCAGGCTGGAATGCAGCTGCAGGATTTTTGTTCATTGCAACCTCCGCCTCCTGGGTTCCAGTGATTCTCCTGCCTCAGCCTCCTAAGTAGCTGGGACTACAGGTGCACATCACCACACTCGGCTAATTTTTGTATTTTTAGTAGAGACTGGGTTTCACCATGTTGGCCAGGCTGGTCTCGAACTCCTCAGGTGATCACCTCAGCCTCCCAAAGTGCTGGGATTACAGGCGTGAGCCACTGTGCCCAGCCTATATTAAGCATTTTGAAGAACAGCCCAACTGTTTTCCAAAGTGGCGGGACAACTGTACATTCCCACTAGTAATGTTGCATCTCAAATGATTTTAAAACCAAGCACAGGTGTTTGTACTCAACATGGGAAGAATCTTTGTGGAGTTTTGAGCACAGTTCAGGGGTTGTCATTTGAAGATGTGTTACACATCAGTGTGGAAGCAGATTCAGCATGAGGGAGCAGGTAGAAAGTGCTGGAGTACTCTAATTCTCCGCCGATAGGGTCTCTATGGAGATGGTGGCAGCAAGAAAAGATGCCAGGATTCCTGAAGAGCATATTGGACGGTGGAAATGATTCTCAAGCAGAGAAATGATGCTCATCTGACGGTGCTCATTCAACCTTTGCTTTTGATCTTGGTATTACAGAAAATAAATTTCTGTTTTCAGAGAAGCAGGAGAGGGAATACAAGCTTTGCCACTAGGTGATGGGGAACCATCTCACTACCGGAGCAGGTTTCCTGGCTCTTGACTTGCTTAGGGGATGTCTTTGTGGGAGATTTGGATCCTTCTGGGCGCTTCCGGCTGCCCAGGCTGTGAAAGCCAAGGAGGCTGGTCCTTCTTTCTGTCAGTGGCAGCAATGAAACGCTGGATATTGGATCTCCATCATTTAAATGGATAAAGTGGTGTGTGTGTGTGTGATTGTGTGTGTATGTGTGTGTGTGTGCTGAGTAGCTGGAACATTTGAAATGGCAGAAGGCAATGAGAACCCTTAACAACAAAAGTTTTCTAGTTAAGTAATAAAACCTCCCATAACTCCAGGATTTAAAAATTGCCCATCAAGCTGTTTATCCTCTAATGGAATAATAGGTTTAAGGTGTCACCATCCTGGGAGCTTGCAATTGCTCAGTGAGGCTTGTTACAGAGGCCTCCAAGTCTACTTGGCACGGTTATCACCCGTGTGGGTTTTTTCCTCTCCTCTGTGATTTATTCTCAAACATTTTGTATTTCCTCTTGCCATTTAGATAAAATTTAAATAAAACCATTAGGGAAAGAGCTGTGTCAGAATGTTGGACCCTTTAAACTCAAGATAAAAATCAATCTGTATGTCGCTTTCTGTTCACATGAAGCAAAGGCATCTGCAGTTTGGCAGTTGTCTGTGACTTGCTGTTTTTATTCTGTGCTATTTCTTCTTGCTGTAGTTCCTCCTAGCAAAAGGGAAACAGGCGTGAATAATGGCCCCAGTTCTGTCTCATTTCCTGTGTCCTCTTTCGTCCTCATTTCTCCCAGTTTAGATGGTCTCTCCCTTTTACAGACCCCCATCTCATCCCAGTCCCCAAAAGGAGAGAGAGGATTCTTTTATATTTATTTATTTTTTTTTTGAGACAGAGTCTTGCTCTGTTGCCCAGGCTGGAGTGCAGTGGTGTGATCTTGGCTCACTGCAACTTCTGTCTCCTGGGCTCAAGAGATTCTCCTGCCTCAGCCTCTCGAGTAGCTGGGACTACAGGTGTGCACCACGACGCCCAGCTAATTTTTGTATTTTTTGGTAGAGACGGAGGGAGAGGATTCTAACCAGACTTTAACTCCAGAACTCTCTGTGACCTTGACCTTCCTCTCAATAGAAATGTTTTCAGGGCCTATACCTGAGTTGGATAAATTGAGGACATCATTTTTTCTGTGACAAGTAATGTTAAATGAAGCTGCAGCGGAGATTGAGTAATACATCCTGGTATGGTGGTTTTCTAATAATTCTTTTTTCTCCCACTTTTTCTAGGCTTATCCAAATCCCTTGGGCTCATTGAAGGTTATGGTGGGCGGGGTAAAGGGGGCCTTCCGGCTACTCTTTCCCCGGCTGAAGAAGAAAAGGCTAAGGGACCCCATGAGAAGTATGGCTACAATTCCTATCTCAGTGAAAAAATTTCACTGGACCGTTCCATTCCGGATTATCGTCCCACCAAGTAAGTTCTGGTTCAGTCATTTGCGGAGCTTGATGGGTTGTCAGAGTGAGTGTAGACCCCTACGTCTGTGATATTTTCCACTGTTATTTGTAACTCTTGGGGGAGTTTTTATTTTAGTTTCCTCTTTAATAAATAAACTTAGTACTCCTGTTGCATATGAAAGATTAGCTAAACAAAAAAGTTCAGTTGTTATCAAAGTGTTCCAGAAACATATAGAAAGAGCCTCAATACAAAAAGCTTTATATTTTAATTCTTCTTCTTCTTCTTCTTCTTTTTTTTTTTTTTTTTTTTTGAGACAGAGTGTCGCTCTTGTTGCCCAGGCTGCAGCGCAATGGTATGATCTCGGCTCACCACAACCTCCGCCTTTTGGGTTTAGGTGATTCTCCTGCCTCAGCCTCCCGAGTAGCTGGGATTGCAGGCATGCACCACCACACCTGGCTAATTTTGTATTTTTAGTAGAGATGGGATTTTATGCCTTTGGTCAGGCTGATCTCGAACTCCTGACCTCAGGTGATCTGCCTGCCTTGGTCTCCCAAAGTGCTGGGATTACAGGTGTGAGCCACCACACCCAGCCATTATTATTCTTTTAATGTTTATTTTATATTCAGGGGAACATGTGTAGGTTTGTTATATAGGTTAATTGCATGTCACAGGGGTTCAGCGTACAGATCATTTCATCTCCCAGATAACACCATAGATAGTTTCTTGATTCTTACCCTTCTCCCTCCCTCCACTTTCAAGTAGGCCTCATGTCTATTGTTCCCCTCTTTGTGTCCATGTGTACTCGGCGTTTAGCCCCGACTTATAAGTGAGAACTGGTGGTATTTGGTTTTCTATTCTGAGTTAGTTTGCTTAGGACAATGGCCTCCAACTCCATGTTGCCGCAGAGGACATGATGTCATTCTTGTTTATGGCTGCGTAGTATTCCGTGGTGTATATGTGCCACATTTTCTTTATCCAGTCTACTATTGATGGGCATTTAGGTTGATTCCATTTCTTTGCTACAGTGAATAGTGCTATAATGAACATACCTGTGCATGTGTCTTTATGATAGAACAATTTATATTCCTTTGGGTATATACCCAATAATGGGATTGCTGGGTCAAATGGGTCTGCTTTGAGTTCTTTGCGGCTTCACCAAATTGCTTTCTACAATGGCGGAAGTAATTTACATTCTCACCAGCAGTGTATAACCATTAACTTTTCTCTACAACCTCTCCAGCATCTGTTATTTTTTTTACTTTTTAATGATAACCATTATGACTGGTTGAAATGGTATCTCATTATGGTTTTGATTTTCCTTTTCTAAAAAAAATCACCATGATCTCATCCCTTGGGGACAGCATCTATTGAAGTTTTAGTATATTGTCTTTGAGTCTATTTTCTATACAGATTATGAGCCTATGATATCTCACTTTTTCCCTTTTTCATTTATCATTAAATCGTGAGTATTTTCTGATGTTATTAATGATGATCTGTTTTCATTGTTGGAAATTTAGGTTATTTTCAATTTTTCATTATTATATATAACATTCTATTGAATATTTTTTCACTCATATCTTTATATGTATTGATTTGATATTTATTTTCTGAATCCACACTTCTAAAGGTATATAGTAGAGGGATATTTTTGGAGATTCTTGATACGTATTATAATATTTTCCTCCAGAAAATCTATAGTAATTCTACTCCTGTTAGAATTTTACTAGACCCTTCCAATACTGGGTACTAGCATGTAAAAAATGCCAAACTGATAGGTTATTGTTTCAACTTACACTTTTTTGCATGAGATTCTTGCCTTTTAAAAAGCGTGAGGCTGGCAGGGCACGGTGGCCCACGCCTGTAATCCCAACACTTTGGGAGGCTGAGGAGGGTGGATCACGAGGTCAGGAGTTCGAGACCAGCCTGGCCAAGATAGCGAAACCCCGTCTCTACTAAAAATACAAAAATTGGCTGGGCGCGGTAGCAGGCTCCTATAATCCCAGCTATTCGGGAGGCTGAGGCAGGAAAATCACTTGAACCAGGGAGGCAGAGGTTGCAGTGAGCCGAGATTGTGCCATTGCGCTCCAGCCTGGGCGACAGAGCGAAACTCCATCTCAGAACAAACAAACAAACAAACAACAACAACAAAAAAACTTGGGGCTGAGTACAGTGGCTCACATCTATAATCCTAGCCCTTTGGGAAGCCAATCGCTTTGGGCAGATCGCTTGAGCCCAGGAGTTCGAGATCAGCCTGGGCAACATGGCAAAGCGTTGTCTCTACAAAAAACATAAAAATTGCCAGGCGTGGTGGCCTGTAATCCCAGCACTTTGGGAGGCCGAGGCGGGCGGATCAGGAGATCGAGACCATCCTGGCTAACACGGTAAAACCCCGTCTCTACTAAAAATACAAAAAATTAGCCGAGCGTGGTGGCGGGCGCCTGTAGTCCCAGCTACTCGGGAGGCTGAGGCAGGAGAATGGCGTGAACCTGGGAGGCGGAGGTTGCAGTGAGCCTAGATCGCGCCACTGCACTCCAGCCTGGGCGAAAGAGCGAGACTCCGTCTCAAAAAAAAAAAAAAAAAAAAAAAAAAAAAAAAAAAATTTATATATATATATATATATATATAAATTAGCCAGGTGTGGTGGTGGTGCATGCCTGTATAGTCCCAGCTACTCCTGAGGCTGAGGGTCACCTGAGTCTGGGAGGTCAAGGCTGCAGTAAGCCATCGTGGCACCACTGCGTTCCAGCCTGAGGAAGAGAGTGAGACACTGTCTAAAAACTATTTGTGTGCATCTTGGTTGGATTATGAGAGGTCTTTGTTTTGTGCTCTCAGGTTTAAGAATTACTTATTTTCTGCTTGTAAAATAGACAAAAGAGGATGGACATAGTGTCAATATGCTGGAGAGAAAACCCCTATGTTCCAGGCAGAACTCCACCTCCGCTTCTCAAACAGATTCTCCATTTTCTATTAGATTTGTAGTGTCTCTCTTTTTCTATTTAGAGTGTGTCCTTGCTTGAAGTAGATTATTTCTTTCTCAAATGAATTTTGTACAAATCAGTTAAGTGTCTTGGTTACTGAGAAAAATAAATTCAAAATAAAGAAAATTATCTTAAATGGATTTAAATTTGCAGCATTAGCTGAGAAACCTGTTAAATCTCTCTCTCTACCAAATAAGCATGTATTCATTTAGACTCACTAGGAAAATATACATCACCCCTGCTGGAAGCTATTTTGTGTCCCTGGACTTTTGCTCTCCAAAACATCTGTCTGTTTTTATTTCCTGATGCTCTCTCATTAGCCTTTCTTATTAGGACATTGGCAAATAAACATGGCCCTATTTTTTTGTACTTCTGTAAGAATGAAAATGCCTTCAAAACGAGGTTACTGGAAAAGAGCCGGTTGAACAAGTATTATTGAGCACTTATTATGAGCCAGATAGTTTTCTCCCCACTGGAGATAGACGCTTGGATGAAGCACAGTCCTTGCCTACTTACTTCTTGTCTAGGGAGGAAGACAGATATACCAGCAGATCAGGTCAGCACAAGGGTATGCGCCGGCTAGAGATTCACACAGCATGTGCAGCGAGGATCTGAGAAAGTTTCTTGTTTGAGATAATGCTTGAAGGACCATTAAGGGATAGAAAGTTGAAGATGGGGGTCCAGGCATGGTGGCTCACGCCTGTAATCCCGGCACTTTGGGAGGCTAAGGCGGGCGGATCACCTGAGGTCAGGAGTTCGAGACTAGCCTGGCCAATGTGATGAAACCCCGTCTGTACTAAAATATACAAAAAAAGAAGCGGGGCATGGTGGTGCACACCTGTGGTCCCAGCTACTTGGGAGACTGAGGCAGGAGAATGGCTTGAAACTGTTAGGTGGAGGTTGCAGTGAGCTGAGATCATGCCACTGCACTCCAGCCTGGGTGACAGATTGAGACTCTGTCTCAAAAAAAAAAAAAAAAAAAAGGAAAATTGAAATTGGGAGAGGGATAAGGGTGGACCAGGCGGGAGAACAAACAGAAGGAGCACACTTGGTTGGGTATGACGTGGCATACTCAGGGAGAAACCCATGGCCCAATATTGCTGTGTGATGTAACATGATGGCTTGAACATACCATTTACATGTGAACCTTCCTGAAACCCTATTAAAATGATAGCAAAGGAATAGAGAGAATGGCAACTTACGAGGAAAAAAAACCACAACAGGTTGGCTGATGATCACAGGGAAGAGTGACATGTACAAAATTTTGGAAGGTGGAAAGAGGATGGTAATGGCAACTGACAGAGCAAGCCGGGTGAAGCTGAGACCCAACCTCCCACATGAGGTGGGTGGGGGTGGTAAGAGCAGAAGAATGCAGTCTAGCCAGAAGCCCCTAGAGACTCAAGAATTGGAGATGACAGGCATTTCTGATGGCCGGGGGAGGGGAGCGGATTTGAACAGAAGGGATGGTTAGCAGTTATGTCCCCAGATCCTTTCTTCAACTCTGCACAGCCAGAGACTGCCCTTTCTCATCTGGCAGAATATGGGAGGTTTACTCCCTAGAGAAGATGAACTATAGTTCATAGAGGTGGCCTTGGACAGAGGATAACAAGGCTGCATATGAAATGGGATGACTTCCCAGCTCCATTACCCCTCTAGACTCTATTACTCCTGTCAGCAAGAGTTTGAAGAATCCACTTAAAATTATTCAGCCTAAGGAAAAGTCTGATAGATCTGACAGCTGGGGGTACCCCTAAAATGGCTGGGTTCTGCTCATTAACTATTAGTATGGCATGCGAGTTGTAAGGCTTCATCCTTTTGCATAAAGCAGTCCTGCTCTAAAATAAGAAAGGAAAGGCAGGGTCACTAGACATCTCAGTAGAGTCTTTGTTATAAAAGATGTTAACAACAACAACAGAAAACAGTAAACAGAAACAACAAACTTTGTTTCTGTGTGATGACTTAGGAGATCATAGAATGTTTTGTTTTGTTTATAAACCAAGAGCAAATAGATATATTAAGATAATAATCATAAGGCCAGGTGCAGTGGCTCATGGCTGTAATCCCAGCACTTTGGGAGGCTGAGGTGGGTGGATCATTTGAGGTCAGGAGTTTGAGATCAGCCTGGCCAACATGGTGAAACCCTGTCTCTACTAAAAATACAAGAAAAAATTAGCTGGGCATAGTGGTGCATGCTTGTAATTCCAGCTACTTGGGAGGCTGAGGCAGGAGAATTGCTTGAACCTGGGACATAGAGGTTGCAGTGAGCCCAGATTGCGCCACTGCACTCCAGCCTGGGCAACAGAGTGAGACTGCACTGCACAAAAATAAATCATAGAATAAAAAATAAATCTTAAAAGTTAAAAGTTAGACCTGTAGTCCTAGCTATTCAGAAGGCTGTGACAGTAGGAACACTTGAACCTAGGAGTTAGAGTCCAGCTTGGGCAACATAGCAAGACCCTATCTCTTATAAAACAAAAATTAAATGGAAATAAGTAATTTAATAAAGAGTTGGAAGACAGCATTGAGAAAAATTCTAAAAAGTAGAAAAAAAGAAATGAAAATTAGGAGTGGAAAGATCAAAAGAAATTAGATCAGTCCAGTAGGTTCAACATCCACTAATGAGAAAATCAGAGAGAACAGAGAGAAGAAAGTCATCAAACAAATGATGCAAGACAATTTCCCAGAATCCGTAGGATGTGAGCTTTCAGATTAGAAGATCCCACCCAGTTCCTACATAATTCATGAAAAGAAAAAAAACTAAACTCACATCAAGAAACGTAAATTTAAAATTTCAAAACAACTCGGATGAAGAAAAAGTCCTGAAAGCTTTCAGAGAATAAATGCAGATTACATATAGTTGGCATTAGATTCCTCTGTAGAAACATTAGAAGACAATGGAAGAATGCTTAAATAATTTTGAGAGAAAAAAATAATGTTCCATTTAGAACTCTTAACAGTCATCTATAGAATACTTTGGGCCAGGAGCAAATGCAAAGTAAACCCATCGCAAAAATGTAGGCTCTTAACAACTTTACCTTCTCTGAATTTGTTTTGAGGAAGCTACTCAAGCACATGCTCCAGCAAAACAAAGGAGTCAAGTGAGGAAGATGATGAAGAGATGCTCCAGGGTAACATTCTAGGGTGACAGCCATGTAGCAGACCAAGAGATCAATTATTCCCACATCTTTAGAGAGAAACCTCCTAGAGGCTCGTGTGGATGCAGGAGGATGCAGGGCTCCAGGAGGTATGTCTCTAAAGGAGGTGGGAAGTGGCAACATTGTTTGATTGCCTAGAGTTTTTTACTTCATTAAGATTTTTTCTTAACTCCTTGTTCAAAAAGCTTGGGACTGTTTACTGATTGTGTTAGGCCATTGTGTTGCTATAAAGGAATACCTGAGACTGGGTTATTTATAAATAAAAGAAGTTTAATTGGCTCACTTTTCTGCAGACTGTCCAGGAAGCATGGTGCTTGGCTTCTACTTGGCTTCTAATGAGGCCTCAGGAAGCTTACAGTCATGGCTGAAAGCAAAAGGTGAGCCAGCCTGTCACATGGCAAGAGTGGGAGCAAAAGAGAGAGAGAGAGTGGGAGATGCCACACACTTTTAAACAACAAAATCTCATGTGAACTCACTCATCATCCAGAGGATGGCACTAAGCCATTTATGGAGATCCACCCCCATGATCCAGACACCTCCCACTAGGCCCCACCTCCCACACTGGGAATTACATTTCAACATGAGATTTGGCTGAGACACGCATCCCAACCATATTACTGATAGACACAAAACAGCTTGTGAAAAAGCAAAGCAATTAATACAGAAAAAAAACAAAAGCTCTCCAATAAACAAACTATACTTCCCATATACTCTGTAGCTCAGCTCTGAGCAATATATTGTAGTCATATAAATGTAAATATTTCATATTGATTTAAACACAAATTATGGTATAATTATTGGAAGAAGGAGGAGGCAAAATGTGTATGTGAGGTGGGGGTTTGTAAGAAAACTAAATCTACATCTTCAGTAGCAGGAAGTCAATTGAAAATGTGTATTACACATCAAGAAATACTAACATAATCATTGTTACTTAGCAACATGGAGATTACAGGAGTTGAAGGAGACTGTGTATGTTTTATTTTAACAAAATTTCAATTAAACAATAAATATAAATCTATACCAAAAAATGCAAGATGTGTGGGATGAAAGTACAGTAGAAGAATGAGTTGGAGAACTAGCTTGAATGATATGATCACATTTAGATTATTCTGGCCACTATGTGTTGGGTAAATTTGAAGGTGAATTTTGAGATAAATTTGAGAGCCCATAGGCCGTAGGCAGTAACCAGAGAGACTGTCGTAAATTCTGAGCTCCACAGCAAAAGTTACCAAATTAACCTCTCTTCATTGCAAACTAATCCCAGCCATCAAAGAGTTGTAAGGCTCTTGCCTGTAGAAGCAACTTTGCTGATATCTGAGCCCTGGAGATGTAAGGAGAGGCAGCTGCCTGGGGCTGAGCAGTTTCCTTCCTCCAGAGAAATTATTCCCCAATGGATAGGATCCTTTTTGTTAAGCTCCAAACAGCTCTCACAAGTTTTTAAGAAGCTTTAAGTAGGCTAATTTCATTGCAGTTTTAAACAGAACCTCAAGTTGCTTTAATTCTTACTGTTTTATTGCTTTATTACACTTGAGAAAATTGTTTTTCTTATAAATATGAATGAATGTTTAGGTAGCAGTGAGATTAACCATTTGTTTGTCACATTTCAGGCAAATGAATTCCAAAATGCTGTTTTCCATTTTGTTTTAATTCCGTGACTATTTTTTTTCTTCCACTGGACAGATATTTTAAACTTGTATGAATCCCAAGCTGTCAGTCTTTCCATTTTCATTTCTTCCCTGCTTTAAAGTGTAAAAAGATATTATCCCTCAGAATACTTATAAATATTCTATTCTGTTTTGTGTTGCTTTTCTATGACTCTTTTATATTTCACCCTTCCTTCTAGAGTTTATTTTGGAATATGGTTCAAGTTTGCATCTTTTGTTCCAAAGATCTGTCCCTCTTTTTAGAGAAGAGCTTTTTCAAAATAATCTTATAAATAACCCTTCTCTTTCTCTTTCTCTTATTTGGAGGTGCTAAATATGTTACATTTTATGCTTTTTGTATATAAGTAGGCTTATTTTCTCTGTGGTGTTCTTTTGGTCTGTATTTCTTTTTTCTTCTTCTTCTTGTCCTTTCTTGGTTTTGTAGAAATTACTAAAAATGATTTTTTGACTAAAGTCTCCAATCTGCCAGGCACTGTGCCAGCAGTTTGGAGAAGAGCAAGGCATCTTGGCCCCAGAGGACTTCAAAGAGAGTGGGAGAGGCTGGTGGCTATTTATAGTCCTTTTGGTCACTTTTAGAGGGCCTTAGAAAGTAAGACAAGGGCGTGAGCCATTCTGTGGGAGGCAGAAGGTGACCTTGATCTTATTGGCAAGCAGGAGTTTTCCCTCTAAAGGGGAGGCAGGGCATTTGAGAGAGAGAACAGCAAGTGCAATGATAAGTAGCTCAGCTTGTGAAAAAGCAAAGCAACTATTAACTACAGGAAAAAAACAAAAGCTCTTAAAGAAAGGAATTGCAATTCCAGGCACTCCGTGGCTCAGGGGACAGTTCTTGGATTTTGGGATTAGGGGAAATGGAAAACTTTTGGCTAGAGAATAGTTTCCAGATTGAATTGTGGAAGAAAAATTTGGAGTGGAAGGAGGAAACCAGGCTGGGAAGTGCCTCATGTTCTAGCCCTGGGTGGGGACTTTCACATTTTCAGTAGATGCCAGTAAAAGATTAGAGTCAGGATGGTATTATTATTATAATTTCTTTTTTTAAAATAATGATAACTGTGGCAGAAATGTGGAGAATTGAATGGAGAAGATGGAGGCTGGTAGCAGGATGGCTAAATATTAAGTCATGGTTACCAACGTTTATTGAGTGCCAACTGTGTGCGAGACATTGCCAGAGAGAGAAGAGGGGTGTTTTTAATAATACAGCAAGCACTTTATTATTATTGTGCTACTTTTATACAGTTGTTTTCCTGTAACAAACTAAGGACTAAGCAGGGATAAGGTGGAAGAGCTGGATTCAAGAAAATCCTAGAGAGAATTAGTAAAATGAGGCAACTAATTGGAAATGGATGAAGTGGGAGCACTAGCTTGGGAGATGGAGTGGAAGTGATCTTGTTAACCAGGAGAGAGAATGCTGTAGGGGTTCACGTTTTGTAAGGAAGACAGCAGCTCTGCTTGTCCAGGGTTTCCCAAAGTATTGGTTTTCTTGAGTAACCACAGGACATGAATCTGTCTGGCTTTATTTATGATTTGGCTCTGTGTTTGTAAGAAGATAACCTTTGGTGACACCAGAAGCTGGGCAAGGCTTTCTAAGCCCCCACTGTTTTTTGTTGTTGTTGTTGTTGTTGTTGTTTTTGCTGAGACATACCATTCTATATCACACTGTGGCATAGTAATTATCTGCTTTTCCAATTATCTCGTACTGTGAGGGAGGGACCACAGAAATCTGTCTGTGCTTATTAAAGCCACTGCTGAGATCCCTGCACCAATTTTACGATATGCTTTCTCCTCTCAAACCATGTAGGTAATTTATGAGCGGTTTCTACTGCTGTTATCTTCAATTTCTCCTTTGGCCTCCTGCTTATAAATCCAGATGTCAGGTTTCTTTGGAATTCATTTTGCTTCACTCAGAAAGTCTCCTCTTTCTTTCAGCACAACAAATTCTAACCCATTTTATCCCGACAATGTCTGCTTTGGATGCGGCTGGCATGATGACCCTGTGGAGCATCCTCATGTCATGCCCAGTGAACAGAGGCATGTTGTGGTCTGGAGGTCAGGAATGATGTCTGGGCTGACCATGGGTATTTGAGAATCATCCAACTCCAGTGGGTATTTTAGGTTGGGTCTGTGTGCATGTGACTTGCATGTGTATGTGAGTCCTGGTCTTATAATGAATGAGTGGAGCAAATCTACTCATGGCTCAATACCCAACTCAAGTTTCCCTCTGCTGTGAAAAGGACACATCTGATTATAGTAGCTGCAGTGGAGCTTTTTTTATATGAATCATTCCTCTAACAATAGATACCCTGTGTCTCACAGGTCGGTTTTTATATA
This sequence comes from Pan paniscus, assembly GCF_029289425.2. Lineage (NCBI taxonomy): Eukaryota > Metazoa > Chordata > Mammalia > Primates > Hominidae > Pan > Pan paniscus. The sequence continues at coordinate 84,556,754 of NC_073255.2, read as the reverse complement.
GGGTGGAAGTGCCTTAAAAAGAGTCAAGAAGGCCGGGCGCGGTGGCTCACGCCTGTAATCCCAACACTTTGAGAGGCTGAGGCAGGAAGATCTCTTGAGGTCAGGAGTTTGAGACCAGCCTGGTTAACACAGTGAGACCTGTCTCTACTAAAAATTAAAAAAAAAAAAAAAAAAAAAAAGCTGGATATGGTGGCTTGTGCCTGTTGTCCCAGCTACTGGGGAGGCTGAAGTGGGGGGATTGCCTGAGTCCAGAGTCCAAGGCTATAGGGAGCTATGATCGTGCCACTGCACCCCATCTTGGATAACAGAGTGAGATGAGTGTGTACATGTGACAGTGTGTGTGTATATATATTTATATATTATACTTACATATTATATATATTTTAAAAGGTCAAAAATTCTATGTTAAACTTTCTTTTTCACAGACTCACATGGACACAGAGAGTAGCTGTCCAATGAGTAATAATAATAAGTAGCTGTATGCTTAGGAGTGTCCCTGAATCACTAACCACAATAATTTTTCCCTTTTATTGACTACCTTTTATGTTTTTGTCGCTGTATGGCATGTTTTATTGATCTCATTTAAATTTAACTGCTCTCTGAAATAGCTATTCCCATCCCTTCTTTTATAAATGAGGCAAGGTGGCCTTGGAGAGGTTAAGCAACCTGCCTGAGGTCACACAGCTAGTAAGTGCAGGGACCTGGATTCAAACCCAGCTCTGTGTGTATCTTCAAGGTCTGTGGACGTCCCCACATCAACTGCCTAACCTTCTGTGTCTGCAGAATGGAACCTTCTCCTCTATGATGGGGTTGCCAGAAGGAAAAGAAATTCTGAGTCTTACAGCAAGTGGACAGTTTATCTAGGGAATCTTGCGTGTTGGGGGGGGCGGGGGTGGGTGGGTGGAGTTACTTCTTTAGTTTTCCTCTCTTGGTACTTTTCAATTCTTTCGAAGCTAACAAAATTCCAAAGGAGCTTTATGTTAAATTTGAGTAGCTATTGCCTGTGATGGCCCTAGTATGTAGTGTAATACAGTTGAAACCCTCTTTAAGGCATACAGTATTTTTTTTAAAATAAAACATGGGAAAGAAAAATTGTATAATATTATGTGGCTTAGGAAATGTCTTACCATAGAGTTTATACCGAAGAGGAACGTTATTTGCTAAAGCAGGTCTTCACGCAGCAATGGGATGGAAGAGTGGAGTATGTAAGTTGAGGGGTGCCCTTTCCTTTAGTGTGTGAGGGTGATATGATTCCTGCAGTACTTATGGGTGAATGTTCATCCCACTTTTGCAGATTCCCTAGGTCTGAAGAAGATATCTGGGCCACCTAAAAACCTTCATGAGAGAGTTATACGTGAAGGTTAAGAGCCTGGATTCAGAAATCTAACTTCTAATCTCAGCTTTGTCCCTTTCTAGCTATGTGACCTTGGGCAAGTTGCTTAACCTGTCTGTGCCTCAGTTTCCTCATATGTAAAATGGTGATGTAATCATATCTACTTTATATAATTGCTGTGTGGATTAAATTTTCCACATGAAATGTATAGAATAATATACCTATACATTTCACACAATAATATACCTATACATTTCAGGCACAAGCCACCACACCTGGCCATACCCCTTATCATCTTTAAAACACCTTACATTAAATGACAGGATCTTCAGGAAAATATCTACTGAAAAGTGATATATCCTTAGCCTTGCACTTACATGGAAAACTTTAATCTAGGACAATGGGCATTTCCTTGTCCCCAAGTCAGCACAGAAATCCAGAGGGTCCAGCCTGAGACAGATGCCAGGGTGATGGTGAGAGTCTGGGGAGGGTATTTTCCTTCATAAGGTTCTTCCCAGGCCTGGATCAGAAGGGGCAGCTGTGGATTCCCCACAGCCAACATATTGAGGAAGGTTCAGCCCTCACTAGGGATGTTCTGAGGTCATGGGAGACTTTGTGAAAGTTGGAGGATGGGCTCAGCTACCTCCTGCTTCTGCTTCCTCCATAGTAGTCAGACCAGAAGAAAAAAAAAGTATAATGTGTGTTTTTCCTCTTTTCACGATTTGATTTTTTCCACATATTGAAGTAATTTTTCCTTGAAAAGGACTGAATATTAAAAAATACATTTTATGTCTGTAATCCTAGCATTTTGGGAGGCCGAGGTGGGTGGATCTCTTGAGGTCAGGAGTTTGAGACCAGCCTGGCCAACATGGTGAAAACCCATCTCTACTAAAAATACAAAAATTAGCTGAGCGTGGTGGTGGGTGCCTGTAATCTCAGATACTCAGGGGGCTGAGGCAGGAGAATCGCTTGAACCTGGGAGAAGGAGGTGGCAGTGAGCCAAGATCACACCATTGCACTCCCGCCTGGACCACTGAGTGAGACTCTGTCTCAAAAAAATAAAAGAAATGGATGCTCTTGAGACTTAACTGTGTAAGAAAGAATTCCCACTTCTTTTAGAGGCACTGCCCGCCCCAAAGGTTATGAATTGGCAATGTTAATTAGATCTTTTCTTGGAACTTGAAAGTATTCTCACCTGAAATGCGTTTAAAACACAGTTACCATCAAGATTCCCCTCTGTTTCTTTCTAGAGAGCTTTCTGGACAAGTTTCAATGTCTTTCATGGAGAATTTGAAACCAGTGGATAGAAAGCAGTGTCAACCTTGTCCTATTTATGCAAATGGATCTGCTCTGTCACCTGTTTAAAACCCCCGGGGTCATTGACTCTCAAGTTCACATTCCCCAGATGTAGATGCAGCTATGGGACATGGAATTCTCGATTTATTAGTTTGAATCAAACCAATGTTGAGATTTACAGTACTGGCTGTTGTTGCTTCTGTTGGCCTTTGATAGTTTAAGTAAGGATTGTAGACAGATGAGAGCTGCAGGAGGGGCTAGCTCATCTCATCTAGTATTCAGAAATCCTCACACTGTTACTGGGGACTTGAGAGTTGGTACTTAAACAACCTTTGTGTTTCTAGGGGATTATCCTGTCTGCCTAGTCCATTGCTTCCTCACTCTAGCAGTGCACTGAGTTAAAACCAACCCATCCTAAACTTGCCTCCAGGCGTCTACATGGGCACACACACATCCCCACACCCTACAAGAAAACCCAAGCTGGTTTATACAAGCTCACTTTAGGCAGTTTGCCAAATTCTACTCCGATTCGTTCAGTGGACAGATAGTTACGTGAAATACTTGCAGTACGGGAAACATTTGTTTCTCAGCCCTGGGGATAATCAATAGAGGCAAATGCCTTTGCAATCACAATGCCTGTTTATGTGTGGAGTTCTTCGTTGTTCTTGGTTTGTGAGTACAGTAAACATTCTCCAAGTGGCAGCAGGAGAGAACCACGGTGCTTTCGTAACAAGCTGAGATTTACAGGCTTGTAAGAGCTGGGGGTATATATCAGGCTTCTGGTGGAATGGGTGAAATGTACTAAATTCAGGTATTAATGGGAGAGCCACGTGTGCGCTGTGCAGGGAGAAAGGCTCATCAGTATTACAGATGGCATGTCCCTTTAGTTAATTTAGAAGAAATTCCGATCAGCCAACAGAGCTCTGAGGATGGATGCAGGAAAAAGAAGACTGTGGCATATGGAGGGAACATATTTGTTCTTGGAAAATCAGTAGAAAATGTTTAATGTCATCATAACCTCATTTGCATAAAAATAGTCACATGCGGTAAACCAGATAAAAGCAAAGGAAGACGTGACGGAACCAATGCTGTTTGGAGTTTCGTTTCATTATGAATAACATAAATAATTCAATTGAATAAATAAATATGAAATTGCTTTAAGTAGATGTACTACAAGTGATTATTCCTTGAAAATTCCTTAATGGTACGTGCCCCAATGATGAAGCAATGTGATTATGTCTCCATGGGCAGCCCTTTGCTGGACACTTGACCCTTGACAATAATATTGAGCTCTCTGTAGCTCTCAAGTGTTTTATGAACACAAATGAAGTTTTTAGTTTCACAATCTTATTCATAAACATGATCTTGAAGTTGTTTAAATAGACTTATCTTCATTGTGATGAATGCAGCCCCACTTTGCACATGGTTGCGCTTAGGCAGTATTAGATAATCAGAAGTTTGAAGAGTCTTGGGCTGTGCGGTACTAGAAACATAATTCTAAATAAATATTTGGAACCCTGGTGGCAGAATTTGAGCTGTTGTTTCTGCCTCACAGAGTCTGGTCAGGGGAATTCTTGTGTAAGGACAAATTGTGGCGTGGATAAAATTGATGGAAATTATTTATGAGTTAAATAAAAATAAAGAAAGGAATTTATTTATGATTTCAACAAATGTTTTCTAGGGTTTTGTAGAAAGCCATGCACAGGTACTATGGGAGCTATAACAGATGTGTATGACACAGTCCTTGTACTCATTTGATTTTATTCATTCACTCAGTAAATACTCGTCAATCAGCTCCCACACACCAGGCACTATGTTGGAGGTTGAGGTTATAAGGGGGAGACAGATGATAAACTGGGAAAAATAAACATGAGCTAATTATAGATTGTGATAAATGTTTTGAAGTAAATGAACAGGTGCTAACATACATCTGACCCTTCAAATCCCTGGGTTTTACATCTGCAAATTCAACCAACCAAGGATGGAAAATACTAGAAAAAAATAAAAATAAAAAATAGCAATACAATAAAAAATACAAATAAAAAAACACTACAGTATAATGACTATTTGCATAGCATTTGCATTGTATTACATATTATAAGTAATCTAGAGATTATTTAAAGTATCCAGGAGATGTGAGTAGGTTATGCGCAAATACTATACCATTTTATACAAGGGACTTGAGCATCCTTGGATTTTGGTATCCATGAGGGGGTTCTGGAACCAATCCCCCTTAGATACTGGGGGACAACTGTAGAGAGTAAATGGAAACAAGAGTGTACTTTAGAGAAGGTGAATTGAAGAGGCAGAAGAGATGAGGATAAAACAGCAGCTCAAAACTCTGGCAGCGGCTGGGCGCAGTGAGTCATGCCTGTAATCCCAGCACTTTGGGAGGCCAAGGCTGGTGGATCACTTAAGGCCAGGAGTTTGAGATCAGCATGGCCAACATGGCAAAATCTCATCTCTACTAAAAATACAAAAATTAGCTGGGCATAGTGGTACACACCTGTAGTTCCAGCTACTCAGGAAGATGAGGCACAAGAATTGTTTGAACCTGGGAGGCAGAGGGTGCAGTGAGCCAAGATTGAGCCAGTGCACTCAAGCCTGGGTGACAAGAGAGAAACTGCGTCTCAAACAAACAAACAAACAAAAAACATAAGTAAATAAAGCCTCTGTCAGAAAACCTCTCTGGACAGAAAGAATAGTGCCTAGAAAACCCTAAGTTTGGAATGGGCTTGATTTAGGAACTGATAGCAGATACTGGCCAATTGTTTGAGGGTGATGGAAGGGAGGTAGGAACCATAGCATGTGGGATTGTGGGCAATGAATCTGGGATTTATTTCAATGGGAACAAAAGTGATATACTGGGTTGATAATATACCCCCAAATTCAAGTCCATCTGGAACTTCAGGTCACCTTATGTGGATAACAGGGTCTTTGCAGATGTAATTAGTTAAAGTGAGGCATACTTGATTAGAGTGCTCCCTAAATCCCCAAGATGGTTGGTATCTTAAGAGGAGAAAACACGGAGACTAAGAGACAGAAGGAAGGAGGCCAAGTGAAGACAGGCAGAGATTGGAATGGAGCATCCACAAGCCAAGGAGTGCTGGAAATTGCCAGCAATCTCCAAAAAGTAGGGAAGGCAAGGAAGGATTCTCCTCTAGAGCCTTCAGAGAGTGCATGCCCTTGCTGACCCCTTCATTTGGGACTTCTGGCCTCTAGAACCATGAGAGAATAAATTTCTGTTGTTGTAGTGCCCCCATTTTGTGGTACTTTGCTATGGCAGCCTAGGGAACAGATATTAAAGGTCATGGTAGCCACTGGGGATTTGACATAGCGAAGTGTCCTGATCTGGGGTATGTTTTTAGGAGGTCATTCTGAATGATGTTTGGAGAATGGATTGCAGAGAGCAGGAGAGATGTAAGGAGTCCAGTTTGGAGGATAGTGCTAGTAGGAGATGATAGTGATTCCGACTAGGGTGTGCCTAGTGATATGTGCCTAGTGATTTGGCTGTGTCCCCACCCAAATCTCATCTTGAATTGTAGCTCTCATAATTCCCATGTGTGAGAGGGACTCAGTGGGTGAAAATTGAATCATGAGGTCAGTTTCCCCCATAATGTTCTCATGGTAGTGATAAAGTCTCGTAAGATCTGATCGTTTTATAAGGGGAAACCCATTACACTTGACTCTCTAATTCTCTCTTGCCGCTGCCATGTAAGCAGTGCCTTTTACCTTCTGCCATGACTGTGTGGCCTCCCCAGCCATGTGGAGCTGTGAGTCCATGAAACCTCTTTTACTTTATAAATTACTCAGTCTCAGGTATGTCTTTATCAGCAACATGAAAAAGAACTAATATACATAGTAAGATAGGAAGAAGTAGAGATTTATGGTGGAGGTCATCAAGGAATACTACTGGGTTTTAGGTTGCAACATATGGGTGGTGCACGGTAGTGCCATTTACTGAAGTGGTAAAACTGAAAAACAGATTTGGAGGGCTCTTTAAGAATTCTACTTGGGATTTGTTAAGTTTGATTTGACGTTTAGTCATATATTTGGAGATATCAAATAGACGGTTGAACAATTTATGAATCTGGAGCTTGAGAGAGAGATAGGGGTTGGGAGATAGACCTTTGAAGGCATCAACATAGACGTGACCATCAAAGCTGAGATCACTAAGGAGAGAGAGCTGGAGATGTGGCAGCAGCCCAGGAGTGAGTGCTGTGCCACTCCAAAATTTAGAACGTGGGTAGAGGAGAGAAATTCAGCAAAGGATGTGGAGAAGGAACAACTAATGAAGCAGGTAGAAATCCAGGAAAAAGAAGTGACGTGGAAGCCAGAAAAGGAGTGTTCCAGGAGGAAGCAGTGGTTACTGGTGATGAGCGATAGTGAGATGCCAGAATTGTTCAGCAGATTTGGCAACATGAAGTTCATTGATGACCTCAACAAGGATATTCAACCCTGATTGGGGTTGATTAAGGAGTGAATGGGAGGGAAGAAATGAGAGAGCAAAATGACTACTCTGATGAATTTTATTGTGAAAGGGAGAAGAGGCATGCTAGCCTGAGGGCTTTGGGGGGTGGGGGTCAAAGGAGGTTATTATTATTATTATTGTTCCTTATAAAATTCTCATTTTGTCGTAACATAAGAGTTACAGAAAAGTTGCAAGAATACTACAAAAAATTCTCTATTTTCTTTATCCAGTTTCCTTAAAAGTTCACATTTTACAATATTTATATATCTCCATGTGTATATCTATTTTTTTCTGAATCATTTGAGTGTGAGTTGCAGACATGATGCCCCTTTGTCTCTGAATACTTCAGTGTGACCAACCCAAGAACAAGGGCATTCTCTTACATAACCACAGGACAATATGATAGTATTGCGTATCCACATTTCACCAGTTGTCTCAATAATGTCCTTTACAGAAAAAGAAAGTCCTAGATCATGTATTACATTCATTTATCATGTTTTATTTTGAAACAGCCCTTTAGTCTTTGTCTTTCATGACATTGACATTTTTGAAGATGACAGTCCAGTTATTTTGTAAAATGCCTCTTAATTCATATTTGTCCAATATTTCATCAGAATTAGATTCAGAATGTGCTTTTGTGGCAGGAATACTACAAAAATGGTGTTGCATCTTGTTGCATCTTATCAGGACACACATGAGGGAAAGGAACAGCTAATGAAGAAGGAAGAAATTCAGAAGAATGTAGTGACATAGAAGCCACTCATTACTTGTCTCATTACTGGTGGTGATAATATTGATTCCTGGGTTAAATGTGGTGTATTAATCTGTTCTGGCATTGCTATAAAGAAATACCTCAGGCTGGGTAATTTACAAATAAAAGAGGTTTAATTGACTCATGGTGCCACAGGCTATATAGGAAGCATGATGCTGGCATCTTCTGGGCCTCCGGGGAGGCCTCAGGAAACTTACAATTGTGGCGGAAGATGAAGGGGAAGAAAGGTTTCTCACATGGTGGGAGCAGGATCAAGAGAGAGAGAGAAGGAGGTGCTACACACTTTTAAACAACCAGATCTTATGAGAACTCACTCACAGTACCATGGGGGAATGGTGTTAAACCATAAGAAACTACCCCCATGATCCAGTCACCTCCTAACACACCCTACCTCCAACATCAGGAATTACAATTCAACATGAAATTTGGGTGGGGACACAGACCCCTACTATATCAGATGGTGTCTGCATGGTAGTCAATTATGTTTCCTAATACCTCCAGGACAATGTTGAATTAGTGGAGACAGTGGGAACCCTTGCCTTTCCTGTCTTTGACAGAAGTGCCTCTAGTGTTTCTCATTAAGTAAGATGCTATCTCTATGGCTATGGTATAGTTTATTATGTTAAGAAAGTATTCATTAGTTTTAATGATCTTGAGGGTTCTTTTATTAGGATGGGTGTTGAATTTTCCAAACTCATTTCAGTTTTTTCAGTAACTATACCAAAAATCATCAATTTCTTTCTTCCTACGTCTATAAATATTTTGCATTATAATAGTGGATTTCTTAATGTTAAACCAAATTTATATTAATGGAATTTATTCCATTAGGCTATGGTATATTGTTTTCTTAATGTGATGTTGGATTCTGTTCACTAATATTTTATTTACAACTTGTGCATCAATATTTGTAATTCATTCTCTCTCACTCTGCTTTCCTTAAGAAGTTTAATTATTAATACATTACAAAAGGAATTAGGTTTTCAATCCTCTGGAACAATTTATGGAGCATTATGACTATCTGGTTCTTAAATGTTTAGTAGAAGTCACCTGTGAAACCATCTGGGCCTGATGTTTTTTATGGGGTAGTTTCTTGATGGTTTTTGCAATTTTTTCCCTGAGGAAATAGCTCTGTTTAAGGTTTCTGTCTCTAATGACATCAACCTTGGCAAATTGCCTTTCCCTAGGAAATTATCCATTACATCTAGGCTTTTAAATTTATTTGTATAGGGATCTGCAAATGAGTCTTTATTTTTATTTTTAACAGTTATTTGTTTCAATGATTATTTCCCCCTTTGGTTTCTTATTTATGTATTTGTGCTTTCTCTTTTTTCCCATAAGTTAGTTAAATGTGGTCTACTTTGTTAATTATGTTTTAAAAAACAGAATTTTGATTTATTCAAGATCTTGTATTTTTCTATTCTCTGACTTATTGAGTTCTGCTTTTTATGTTTATTATTGCCTTCCTTGTATTTTCTTTTGATTTACTTTGTTGTTGTTTTCCTTTCTGAAAAGCATTCTAAGTTGGAAATGTAATTCAAGTATTTTTATTGCTAAAAGGTTTTAAGGCTTTGAATGTTTTTCTTCTTAATGCTTAAAACTTCCCACTGATTCTGATATGTGGTGTTTTCATTACCATTATTTTTTAGAAATGCTTTAACTTCGGTTTGTATTTACCTTGTCACTCAAGACAGGTTTAGTAGGTTTTTGAAATTTGCAGATGGATAACTTTTTAAAAACATTATTAATAATTTTAAATTTTATTGCATAGTGATCAGAGAGTATCTTTTTTTTTTTTTTTTTTAAGATGGAGTCTCACTCTGTCACCTAGGCTGGAGTTCAGTGGCATGATCTCGGCCCACTGCAACCTCTGCTTCCCAGGTTCAAGCAATTCTCCTGCCTCAGCCTTCCGAGTAGCTGGGTTCACAGGCGTCTAACACTATGCCCAGCTAATTTTTGTGTTTTTGGTAGAGACAGAGTTTCTCCATGTTGGCTAGGCTGGTCTTCAACTCATGGGCTCAAGGGATTCACCCACCTCAGCCTCCCAAAGTGCTGGGATTACAGGTGTGAGCCACCATGCCCAGCAGATTCTATTTTACAACTGTTCCCCTGAGGTTGAGAAGATGTGTTGCCTGTTTTCTGAGAGCAGTGTGTATTTCTATCACATGAGGCATTCTGATTTTCTGTTTTCACTTTCTTCTCGATATAGTTACTTTGTATATACGGAGTCTGCTTCCTTTTTTTTTCTGAGACAGAGTCTTGCTCTGGTCACCCAGGCTGGAGTGCAGTGGCGCGATCTCGGCTGACTGCAACCTCTGCCTCCTGAGTTCAAGCGATTCTCCTGCCTCAGCCTCTGAGTAGCTGGAATTACAGACGCCCACCACCACATCAGGCTACTTTTTTGGAGTTTTAGTAGAGATGGGGTTTTGCCATGTTGGCCAGGCTGGTCTCAAACTCCTGTCCTCAAGTGATCCTCCTGCCTTGGCCTCCCAAAGTGCTGAGATTTGCTTACATTCATTAATTTTGTTGATTTGCAATGATTCACAAGATTTGTAGTTCAAAGGGACCATTGTCTGTTAGTGTCACAAGTACGGTGCCTTTGTCTGTGTTGCTGTCAAGGAATACCTGAGGTTGGATAATTTATAAAGAAAAGAGGTTTAACTGGCTCATAGTTCTACAGGCTATACAAGCATGACACCAGCATTTGCTGAGGTTCTGTCAAAGGCCTAAGGCTGTGCCCACTCTCAGAGGAGGGTGAAGGGGAGCCAGCCTGCAGAGATTGCATGGTGAGAGTGGAAGGGAGAGAGGGGTGGCAGGTGCCAGGCTCTTTTCAACAATTAGCTCCCAGGGAACTCTCTTGAGAACTCACAGAGTAGAGAACTTACTCACTACCATGAGGATAGCTCCAAGGCGTTCATGAGCAGTCGGCCCCATGACCCAAACACCTTCCAGTGGGCCCCGCCTCCAACTTTGGGAATCAGATTTCAATATAGCGTGTCAAATATCCAAAACATAGCATATAAATTCTGCAGTGAGCATATATATATATTTTTTAGATGGTGTCTCACTGTGTCACCCAGGCTGGAGTACAGTGGCACCATCTTGAGTCACTGCAACCACCGCCTTCTGCGTTCAAGCAGTTCTTCTGCCTCAGCCTCCCAAGTAGCTGGGATTACAGGCACGCACCACCATGCCTGGCTAATTTTTGTATTTTTAGTAGAGACAGGGTTTCACCACGTTGGTCAGGCTGGTCTCAAACTCCTGACTGACCTCAGGTGATCCACCCTCCTCGGCCTCCCAAAGTGCTGGGATTCCAGCCATGAGCTACCGTGCCTGGCCAGTGGGAGTGTTTTGTGTGTGTGTTTGCGATAGGGAATATGTTGGGTCATCTGGCCTCTGGGTTTTCTCTTATTTAGGGACCCCCAACCCACAGGCCATGGACTGGTACGAGTTTGTGGCCTGTTAGGAACTGGGACGCACAGCAGGAAGTGAGTGGCAGGCAAGTGAGCATGACTGCCTGAGTGCCACCTCCTGCCAGATCAGCGGCAGCATTAGATTCTCATAGGAGCACGAACCCTATTGTGAACTGTGCATGCATTGCACGCTCCTTATGAAAATTTAATACCTTACGATCTGAGGTGGAGCAGTCTCATCTTGAAACCATTCCCCATCCCCCCACACCCTTGGAAAAGTTGTCTTCCATGAAACTGGCCCCTGGTCTCAAAAAGGTTGAGGGACTGCTTTTGAAGAGGACACTAAGTTTTCCCCTTTTGCATATTTTCCCATTCACCACTCAGTGTTTAAAGGCTGCCTCCCCATACTTTTTAACTTTCTTCTCTCCCAGAAACAATGCCTTGAGTCATGCAGATTTAAAGTCCCATCTTTGGCTAGGTGCTTACGCCTGTAATTCTAGCACTTTGGGAGGTCAAGGTGGGTGGATCATTTGAGGTCGGGAGTTCGAGACCAGCCTGGCCAACATGGTGAAACTGAGAGGTGAAGCCTGCTGGACTTACTGGGTTGAGTGGGGACTTGGAGAACTTTTAAGGGGATTGTAAAATGCACCAATCAGCGCCCTGTAGCTAGCAACAGGATTATAACATGCACCAATCAGAGCTTTGTAAAATGCACCAATCAGTGCTCTGTAAAACGCATCAATCAGCAGGATCCTAGAAGTAGCCAATCGCAGGGAGGATTGAAAAAAGGGCACTCTGATTGGACAGAAATGGAACATGGGAGGGGACAAATAAGGGAATAAAAGCTGGCCACCCCCAGCCAGCAGCGGCAACCCGCTTGGGTCCCCTTCCATGCTGTGGAAGGTTTGTTCTTTGGCTCTTCACAATAAGTCTTGCTGCTGCTCACTTTTTGGGTCGGTGCCACCTTTTAAGAGCTGTAACACTCACCATGAAGATCCACGGCTCCATTCTTGAAGTCAGCAAGACCACGAGCCCACAGGTGGGAACCAACTGTGGACACACAACCTCATCTCTACTAAGAATACAAAAATTAGCCAGGCATGGTGGCAGGTGCCTGTAATCCCAGCTACTCGGGAGGCTGAAGGGGAGAATCACTTGAACACCGGAGGCGGAGGTTGTAGTGAGTCGAGATTGTGCCATTGCACTCCTGCCTGGGCGAGAGAGTAAGATTCTGTCTCAAAAAATAAATAAATAAATAAAGTTGTTTGTTACAGAACCTGATCTTATTTACCAGAGCTCTTTTTCCATATTTTCACACTTAAGCTGAGTTTCCCATTCTGATGGTTCTTTTAGCTCAGTCCTACTCTTAGCAGCAGCTTCCCACTTTCTGGTTCCACAGTTTTCCTAGATTTTCCTTGCGCTCTGTATGAAGGTTTGCAATAGGAGTGGGAGAGAGAAAGCTCACTGGTAGTTTGTGGTTTTCTACTTTGTTGTAATTTGTTCTTTTAACTGTATTTATTATTATATTGTAAAACGTGTTCAGAGATATGTGGAACCCAGAATTTTCACTGATTATCATAAGTTTTCTTTTCTTTCTTTTTCCTTTTCTTTTCTTTTTCTTTTTTTTTTTTTTTTGAGACGTGGTTTCGCTCTTGTTGCCCAGGCTGGAGTGCAGTGGCACAATCTTGGCTCACTGCAACCTCTGTGTCCTGGGTTCAAGTGATTCTTCTGCCTCAGACTCCTGAGTAGCTGGAATTACAGGCGCCCACCACCACATCCGGCTACTTTTTTGGAGTTTTAGTAGAGATGGGGTTTCGCCATGTTGGCCAGGCTGGTCTCAAACTACTGACCTCAAGTGATCCTCCTGCCTTGGCCTCCCAAAATTCTGGGATTTGCTTCCATTCATTAATTTTGTTGATTTGCAATGATTCACAAGATTTGTAGTTCAAAGGGACCATTGTTAGTGTCGCAAGTACAGTGCCTTTGTCTGTTTGTGTTGCTGTCAAGGAATACCTGAGGTTGGATACTTTATTAAGAAAAGAGGTCTAACTGGCTCACAGTTCTACACGCTGTATGAGAAGCATGACACCAGCATTTGCTCAGGTTCTGTCGAATGCTTGAGGCTGTGCCCACTCTCAGAGGAGGGTGAAGAGGAGCCAGCGTGCAGAGATCTCATGGTGAGAGTGGAAGGGAGAGAGGGGTGGCAGGTGCCGGGTGCCAGGCTCTTTTCAACAATTAGCTCCCAGGGAACTCTCCTGAGAACTCACAGAGTAGAGAACCCACTACCATGACGATAGCTCCAAGGCATCCATGAGGGGTCGGCCCCATGACCCAAACACCTTCCAGTAGACCCCCGCCTCCAACTTTGGGAATTAGATTTCAATATGGCGTGTCAAATATCCAAAACATAGCATATAACTACTGCAGTGGGTATAATTTTTTTTTTTTTTTAGACAGATCTTGCTCTGTCACCCAGGCTGGAGTGCAGTGGCACTGTCTCGGCTCACTGCACCCTCCACCTTCTGGGTTCAAGCAGTTCTTCTGCCTCAGCCTCTTAAGTTGCTGGGATTACAGGTACCTGCCACCATACCCGGCTAATTTTTGTACTTTTAGTAGAGACGGGGTTTCACCATGTTGGCCAGGCTGGCCTCGAACTCCTGACCTCAGGTGATCCACCTGCCTGAAATGAACGAATAAATAAAAATTCATGATAATCCAATCCAGGGTTGATTTCCGTTTATATTGCTGAAATCATGTAAGGTTTCAACCAGATAAGATGTGGTCTCCACTATCTCCCCACTTGGTTTTAAGTGGGGAGATACTAGATTGAAGGCTTATGTGGATGGGAATACTTACCTACATCAGTGTAGACGGCTACATTAAAATCCCTTGAGGCTCTTATTGAAGTACAGATTCCCAGGTTCCAAGTTTCAAAGAACTGAAGTATTAGGTTGCACTGTATGAAATTGCTATTTGTGGCCAAATATCAACAATCTCACATGATCCAACCAAATATGATGAAAATCCCACAGTACTGAAGTAAACCTACTGAATGCAATTTGATATCTTAGCTGTTTTATAAGGACTTCTAGTGAACTCATTTGTTCAAAAATTGATTCATCTGATCGACCAGATATAAATTATGACTACTAACTCAGATAAGATGTGATCTCTACCATCATAACTACTAAATAAAAGGAAAACATGTGATTTCCAGTTCAGATGAGTCACTGAAGCAAGAAACCCAGAAGGAAGAACCAACTTGTGATAAAAAAGTCATTTTCCAAGTTCCTGGGACTATGGATACGGAACTTCAGTTATCACTTTAATTACAGCAGATATACAAGCCACGACAAACTGGCCTGATCTATATATAATTACAGACACAAGAAATGCTTTGGTTTTACTAAATCTCAGATATCACATTGCCATTGTTCCTCTCTCCTAATAAGAGTGTGTAAATTACAGATACAGATGTTTTTAAAACTTTCTGATAGCCAGCGGGTGCAGTGGCTCACGCCTGTAATCCCAGTACTTTGGGAGGCCAAGGTGGGCAGATCACTTGAGGCCAGGAGTTCAAGACCAGCCTGGCCAATGTGGCAAAACCCCATATCTACTAAAAAAAACCCACAAAAATTAGTTGGGTATGGTGGTGGGTCCCTGTAATCCCAGCCACTCGGGAGGCAGAGGCACGAGAATTGCTTGAACCCGGAAGGCGGAGGTTGCAGTGAGCCAAGGTCGTGGCACTACACTCCAGTGTGGGTGACAGAACAAGACTCCTTGCTCCTTAAAAGACGTCCTTAAAAATAATAATAACTTTCTCGTAGCTGTATTTCACATCAAGAAACAAATAATCCTGATAAAACTTATTTGACTAGCTACTTATTGGTATCAACAAGCTCTTATTGAATAAATATGTAACTGAATGACATCCTGGGGGCTCATTATTATTATACGAGTTACCCAAAGTTCCCAGAATTTCTGGTATGCAGTGCTGTAGCCAACAGTGGTCATTCCTATATCTGCGTTTACAGTTTTTACTATCTATACCAGTTACTCTCAAAACTTCACGGGCATAAGAAACACCTGGGGGGGGGGGTGTCAATTGAAATACAAAATAAATAAAAAATAAAAAACCACTATCAACAACATTTGAGTCTTGCATTTTACCTGTGATTTGGGTGCCTGCAGACTTTATCAGTGTGCTTCTCATGGGAAGTTTTAGCACTTGAAACCCAGGGACACCATTTCTATTATCTGAGACCGCCTTGAAGGTTTCTTCCCCTTTCGATATTCCTCTCTGTTCTTTCTCACTAATTCTTGGAAAGTCATCTTCAATTCAGTTCAACAAATACCTATTGTATATTTACTATATAGTAGACACAGAGCTCAGAGCTTAAGGAATGTGAAAATGCACAAGACCTGCCCCCTGGCTACGAGGAGTTTTTTCATCTAGTAGGAGAAGCATGTGTGTCTGGCTATAATACTTGGCAGAATAAAATAGCTGTGATGTTGAGTTTCGTTGAGTTTTATTTCTATTGCATAGATTGAATGTCTTCAGCTTCAGGTTGCAAATCCTGGTGACTCCAGCACAATATGTGTTATAAATAGCATTGCATCTTGACTGCAAATGAACTCAGAGAGAGAGAGACAGAGAGAGAGAGAGAGAGTGGGCAGGCAGGAAGATAAAAGGTTGAGCACAATTTGGGCATTTGTTTATGTGATTGAACTACAGCTGGGGCTGGGCTAGGTGCTGTTCATGGCTGGAGGAGGCAGGTTCTTTTCCTGTATGAGATTTTTATTTTTTATTTTTATTTTTTGAGATGGAGTCTCCCTCAGTCGCCCAGGCTGGGGTACAGTGGTGCAATCTCAGCTCACTGCAACCTCTGCCTCTTGGGTTCAAGAGATTCTCCTGCCTCAGCCTCCCGAGCGGCTAGGATTACAGGCGCCTGCCACCACGCCTGGCTAATTTTTTGTATTTTTAGTAGAAACGGGGTTTCTCCATGTTGGCCAGGCTGGTCTCGAACTCCTGACCTCAAGTGATCCACTTGCCTCGGCCTCCCAAAATGTTGGGATTACAGGCGTGAGCCACCGCACCCAGCTTTGTATGAGATTTTGTCTTTGTGACTAAATCACTTCTTTGTGTACAAACTTACATTCTGCCCCTGAGCATGTGTGTTCATGCTTAACTGATTCAAAGACTACATTTCCCCCAACATATTACACCAAATGTACTTAACAGCAATTAGAATGTTTGCCGCCTGCTGTGTGCAGATCTCCCCAGAAAACAAAATTCTCCTAAATGACAGTATAAGTAATTCTGAAGATTAAAGCTGGTGATTTGCAGAGTGCTTGGTTCGCTGGCTTCCTGCAAATATCAAGATTAACAAAGAAATTCATTGATCCCATTTTGCCTCCTTAATGCCTGTGCACAGGCCTAAGGGAACGCATCCCACGTGGCTGTGTGATTCAGATGAAGACTTGCTGTTGCTTTTTTTCATGGCCAAGATGCTGATTTAGTGGCATTTTTCTTGGCAAAAGTGCCCCAAGAAAACAAATCCATTTGTGTATATTTTTACGGGAAACGCTCCACCTAACCCTGCCCCGCTGAAAGCCTTCCCCGTGAGTCGTGAAGGAAACATGGCCAATTTGCTGCTGTTCAAAGGGCGACTCAGGTCTTGACTGAAAGACCGTACACGGGTTGTTTGATGCTGGATAAATCTCAGCCACGCTGAACACTCCTTTCCCCAACTCTAAATACAGGACCCCTGAACATGTTGCCCTCCACGCCTTCTTCCATTTCTTTCTTTCTTTCTTTTTTTTTTTTTTTAAGGCAGAGTCTCATACTGTCACCCAGGCTGGAGTGCCGTGGCCCGATCTCAGCTCACCGCAACCTCCACCTTCTGGGTTCAAGTGATTCTCCTGCCTCAGCCTCCTGAGTAGCTGGGATTGCAGGCACGCGCCACCATGCCTGGCTAATTTTTGTATTTTTAGTAGAGCCGGGGTTTCATCGTGTTGGCCAGGCTGGTCTTGAACTCCTGACCTCAAGTGATCCACTCACCTCGGCCTCCCAAAGTGCTGGGATTACAGGCGTGAGCCACTGCACCTGGCCACTTTGTTCCATTTCTAATGTGTTAATGTACTCAATAAGCAATAGTTTTGGAGTGTAGATGGTGTACCCTGAAATGCACCAGGCACTGGAAAATACAGTGGTGATTGAGAGGCAAAGTCCTTACCCTCAGAGCAGAGCAATCTTTTGCAAACACACGTTGTGTCCTGGTCACTCTGGTGAGACCAGCAGCCAATGCCAGCCGCCAGTTTGGCTGCTTTCTCTGGACAGCTCCATCACCCCCATTCCCTTTGATTGAGACCTTTCTGTGCCCATGATGATCTCCCCAACTTGGAATTCTGCTCCATTATCTGATTTCTTCATTCTCCGACTTCAAAACCAGCCTTCTTTAGTATTCCCTTCCAGCAGTTAAGTAACTTTCCTATAGTTGATATTAAAAAGAAAACCCTAGACAAATTAAATGAAACAGAGTTTAATTGAGCAAAGAAGGATTCAAGGATCGGAGAGCCACGTGGTGGATAAAGATTTAAGGACAGCAAAAGGAGAGTGGTGGACGGAAAACAGAAGCAAGGTAGAGAAGCAGCTTCTTGGTTACAGCTCAGTGTTTGCCTTACTTGAGCACAGTTTGAACAGTTGGCTACCTTTGATTGGCCGAAACTCAGTGATTGGCACAAGAATAGGTGACAGTTTGTTTCCATATCCAGTAAGGTTACAGTCCACTATTTATGGAGAAACCTTGAGGTTTAACTTAAAGTATGCAAGGAGGCAGCTTTAGGCTAAACTTACATATATATATATAATATATATATATTTTTTTCCATAAGTTATTGGGGTACAGATGGTATTTGGTTACATGAGTAGGTTCTTTAGTGATGATTTGGGTGCACCCATCACCCGAGCAGTATATACAGCACCCTATTTGTAGCCTTTTATCCCTCACCTCCCCTCCCACTTTTACCACCAAGTCCCCAAAGTCCATTGTATCATTTTTATTAGGCTAAACTTAATTTAACAGTAGTTAGCGGCAGGCCAGAGATTTGAAGTCAGGCCTCAATACAGATTTGGTGATCTGCCTTCCTCAGTTCTTGGCATGTAGGATCTTGGTGCTCCCACACAGTTTTATCTTTTCCTTCTCTGAGTGTCCTGGATGGAGTGTCTCGCCTCAGTCCTGGTCTTCACAGGACTCAGTGCCCTCCACCAATATCCCGCTGGGCCTAATTCTGCCTCTCTTCTGTGAGGTCGTTGTATGGGGTGGGATTCCCAAGGCAACATACCATTTTGCCAGGTAAATGGCATTCCTGGCAATATTCCTTTGGACCAGTGAGGAAAGTAGAACATTTTATGGAGTAGTGCAGATGTGTGAGTAAATATTTTTCATTAGAACCCATTTTCAATGACTCATTAAAGCAATTTTTAAACCCAGGCAGAGCAAAACTGTCTTAGGGAGAAAAGAGGGAGGTATGTCAGGACACTCATTTTGAAGAAGGCATGACTTTGCCTATTAGAGCTTAGCATGCTTTCTGCTTACAATCCCACCTGCTGGCTGAGTGGAGAGCAAAATTCTTTAAAGATGTAGGAATGTAAGATGAGAGGAACTCATTTGCTGGGGCTGAATGCCAAGTGAAAATTCCGCTTCTTTAATCTACTTCCCTTCTGCTATCTTTCCCCTGCATTCCCAGATTTCTAAAAGGAATCATTTTACTACTTTTTTTAATTATTTTTATTTTTTTTATTTTGAGATGGAGTCTCACTCTGTCCCCCAGGCTGGAGTGCAGTGGAGTGATCTTGGCTCACTGCAACCTCTGCCTCCTGGGTTCAAGCAGTTCTCCTGCCTCAGCCTCCCAAGTAGCTGCGATTACAGGCCCGTGCACCACCATGCCTGGCTAACTTTTGTATTTTCAGGAGATGCTGGGCTTTACCATGTTGGCCAGGCTGGTCTCACACTCCTGACCTAAAGTGATCTGCCCGCCTCGGCCTCCCAAAGCACTGGGATTACAGGCATAAGCCACCACACCCTGTCATGGAAGGAATAGTTTTTGTTTTTTTGAAACAGAGTCTCGCTCTGTTGCCAGGGTGGAGTGCAGTGGTGCGATCTCAGCTCACTGCAACCTCTGCCTCCCAGGCTCAAGCAATTCTCCTGCTTCAGCCTCCTGAATACCTGTACTACAGGCATGCGCCACCACGCCCAGCTAATTTTTTGTAGTTTTAGTAGAGATGGGGTTTTACCATGTTGGCCAGGATGATCTCAATCTCTTGACCTGCGGTGATCCACCCGCCTCGGCTTCCCAAAGCGCTGGGATTATAGGCGTGAGCCACAGCGCCCACCCAGGAGGAATAGTTTTAATCCATTGCATCCATCACTCTCTCCACAGCTCAGCATAGTAAGCACTGTATTGAAATGTACAGATGTCTCCTATGATTTCCTGCCAAATTTAATAGTTTTAATAGAGTTTTAAAGTCTTTTTTTTAATTTAAAGAAAGTATCCAAATGACAGTTGAATATGTTATTTATGAATTGTCTAGATCAGCGGTTCCCAACCTTTTTGGTACCAGGGACGGGTTTCGTGGAAGACAATTTTTCTATGAACTGGGGGTGAGGGGTGGGTTGGTTTGGGGATGATTCAAGCTCATTCCATTGATTGTGCACTTGTTTCTATTATTATTACATTGTAATATATAATAAAATAATTACACAACTCATTACAATGTAGAATCATGGGGAGCCCTGAGCTTGTTTTCCTGCAACTAGACGGTCCCATCTGGGGGTGATGGGAGATAGTGACAGATCATCAGGCATTAGATTCTCATAAGGAGCTCGCAACCTAGATCCCTCGTATGCTCAGTTCACGATAGGGCTTGCACTCTTACGAGAATCTAATGCTGCTGCTGAGCTGACAGGAGGCAGATCTCAGGTGGTCACGTGAGTGGATGGGGAGAGGCTGTAAATACAGAAGAAGCTTTGCTCACTCTCCTAACGCTCACCTCCTGCTGTGTGACCTGGATTCTAACAGGTCACAGACTGGTATTGTTCCGAGGCCTAGGGGTTGGGGACCTGTGATCTAGATGTATATATAGAAAAAGAAACCCTCGGCTGGGCACGGTGGCTCACACCTGTACCAGCACTTTGGGAGGCCGAGGCGGGTGGATCACGAAGTCAAGAGATCGAGACCATCCTGGCCAACATAGTGAAACCCTGTCTCTACTAAAAATACAAAAATTAGCTAGGCGTGGTGGCGGGCACCTGTAATCCCAGTTACTCGGGAGGCTGAAACAGGAGAATTGCTTGAACCTGGGAAGCGGAGGTTGCAGTGAGCTGAGATCGTGCCATTGCACTCCAGCCTGGCGACAGAGCGAGACTCTGTCTCAAACAAACAAACAAACAAACAAGAAATCCTCTTCAAGCCCCAGCCCCAGATCTCTCTCTTCTCAGCAAAGGTGACTACTGTTGGCTGTTTCTCGTATGTCTTTCTGCTGTTTTCTTATGCATGAATATGTTAGACATGTCCATTTTTAATCTTGAAAGATTCTGCCGACTTGCTCTCTAAAGGACTCTGCCTGTTTATATGTCACCCAACAGTACATGAGTGGCCTTCCTCACACCTGACTCCCTAGGTAAGACCAGTCTTCATTTGTTTTGCCAACCTGAAGGCTAAAAAAATATTTCTTTACAGTTCTTGGATGCCTTTCTTTGACTATTACAGAGGTTGATCATCTTTTCATGTAGTTATTGAATATGTGGGTTCCTTCTGTTGATTTCTGAGAGACATTTGTTCATATCACTCACTCGGACCGAGACTTTTTGTCTTTTAGTTCATGGATTTTCAATACATTTTGCTCTACCTATTGGTGAACTATGTTGTTAGGTATGTATATTCGTGACTATTTAATTGTCTTAAGCAATACCTTTGATCAATAAAAAGCATTCCTCTTTGACCCTGGATTCCTTTGTGTCTCTTGTAAAACCACTGCCGTAATCTTATCGATCTACTTCTCTTGCCTCTCCTCATCAATACTTCTTCCTTATAGGCTTCTGAGTATCTTTGTAAAACATCAGTAGGTTCTAGCTGGGTGTTAGCCTGAGGATAAACTGATGAAGGGTATGGGACCAAAAAACATACAGGTGGAAACCCCAAATCCCAAGCGCTGGCCATGGGTTTACCTTGACATGTGTGCAGGGGAGGTGGGAAGGGAACGGTCTGGACCATTGGCATTTGGACCACACATCATAATGGCAGCCGAGAAGGGAACCTATTTGGTATAGACCGAGCTTCCCTTCTGTTTGACATGTTTGTTGGTGGTTTCCAGACAAGTGTCCCTAAGCTATGTGGTTGTTTGCCTTTAACGGATGGTTCCAGGTTACAGTGGGGCCCCCAGTGCCTGAGGCCACCGGGAAATTGAGAAATCAGATCTAGTGAGTTGCCAATTTCTTTGACTGGTCTCACTAGCCACTGACGAGTCCACCAGCTCCTTTCAAATTTAATTTCAGGGGTCAAATGCCCCCTTCTATTTGGGGCTCTTCCTATCAGACCAAATGCCTTGTTCGTAGTTCTGATGATTTAGACTGGAAAACACCGTTTTCTGCCAACGATGCAGTCAGCTGCATAGAACAAGCTGCCATTGTTAATTAGGTAAGTTATGTGGTCAAGGAAGTACCTTTTACTGGTGGTCTTTATTCAGAATAAGGAAGAGGGGACTTGTGATGGAGCCACACAGAGAACTAGCAGGTCACCAGCCAGAGCACTGGACCCTAGGAGAGGACTTGGGCTCTCTGAGCCAGTTTTGACTGCCCACGGAAGATGTCTCCACACATTCCCCATTGCTTGGGGCCAAAAGGAAGTGGCAGAATCTCTGGGGCCATGGGAGGAGCCGAAGAACAGACGTGGGGAGGGGGAGGATTGTGATCTGGGGAAGAGAGCGTGCACACACGCATCTTTGTTGGACCTGAAGGGATGCTATGTTGTTCTTTGATTAACACACATGCTCTGTGTAATGTCACTTCTCTGGTCTAAAACCCTTGACACTGGGACTTCCCATGACTGGAGGATCAAGTCTGAATTTTATAAGCTGGCTTCAGAACACCTGGTACACTGCTGTCTTCTTTTCCTCGCCTCAGTCCCTTCCTGAAACATCTATTTCAGTTTCTTGGCGGTACATTGTGCATTTTCTCTCCTCTGATTTTACACATGCTATTCATTTTTTTCCTAGAGAGTTTTTCCCTTCTTCCTGTCTCCCCCTTTGCAGGCCCTCGCCTGGAAATTACTTACTCATGCTTCATGACCCAGTTCAAATTTTATCTCCTCTGTGAAACCTTCCCTGGGCCCCGTTGATCTCCTTGAAGGCAGAAATAAGCTCCCAGAGCAGGATGAACAAACGTCTCTTGTCACATTTATCCTTCCGTGTCATAATTATGATTTACATATATATTTTTTTTCTTAAGGAGCTGTGAGCTTTTCCAGAATAACAGTGAGATTTTAGAAATTTCTGTATCCTCAACACTTTTCTTGCCCATAATTGATGCTCAGTGTTTGCAAATGTCACAGTTAAGCTAATGTTTCTGGGTGATATAGACATACTTGTTCTTCGGTGTGTTAAGAAGGAAGAAACAGATTTTTAAACGGATACAAGATCCATATTAAAATCAAAGGCTAGGCATGGCCCTCCATCAGTGATAAGCATTGAGGCATATCTATACTGCCCAGTTTCCTCGGGGGTGGGGGGGGGGGTTCCTCTCTCCTGGCTTTTACCACTGAGATGAAATAAGAATCAGAATTAAATAAAGTCACCATCCTCAGCAAGAGATGAGTTTCTTCTCCAGTGATCTGATGTGGCATTTTCAGCCAGGAATGAGATGTCCTGGGAGGGGAATCAGTATTTCTACAATTATAGGTTCTTCAATAAGTCCTAGAATACTAGAACTCTGTGCTCTGCACAACCTACTCTTAGTACACATGACCAGAATGTCTTTTCTCTGTTACATTGATTAATGTATTAAACCAATACTTATCAAGTATCTGGGATGAGCCTAACCTATGTCAGTAGATATATCAGCCAAAGATTAGTGGTCCCTGACCTCATGGAACCTGTAGGCTAGGGATGCAAAGGGTAAGAGTCAGGAACAAAGGCTATGGAGAGATTTATTGTTGCCACCCTGAGTTCCTGCCTCATGTATCCACTACCATTTCTATAGCTTCCTCAATAGCCCAAAATGTGAGGAGTCAAGTTAATATGGCAGTCTCCAAGTTCGTAGGAGATCTTCCCTGTGGGGTTTTGGAAAGGAAGGCACTGCTAGTTGGAGGAAGGTTGAAAAGAATGAAAACTATGTGCCAGGCGTGGTGGCTCACGCCTGTAATCCCAGCACTTTGGGAGGCAGAGGTAGGCGGATCACTTGAGGTCGAGAGTTCGAGACCAGCCTGGCCAACATGGAGAAACCCCCGTCTCTACTAAAAATACAACAGTTAGCCCGGTGTCGTGGCACGCACCTGTAATCCCAGCTACTCGGGAGGCTGCGACACAAGAATCACTTGAACCCAGAGGCGGAGGTTGCAGTGAGCTGAGATCGCAGCATTGCGCTCCAGCCTGGGTGACATAGTGAGGCTTTTTGTCGGAAAAAAAAAAAAAAAGAACAAAAACTTTGTATTATTGACCTGTGTCAGAGGGATGGTCCAGATGGCAGGGAGAATTCTACAGGACGTTCAAAAGCCAGTGGAAATGGGATTTAAAGAGGATTGAAAACGTTCTTTTGATGCCATTCTGTCCTAGGGTGGAAGTGAGGTCTAGAGGAAGCAATTGGCCATGTAAGTTATTAGACTGCTTTACAAGTGGGTATTAGTGAATGAGACCCAATGCCAGGGATGCTCAGTTAGAGAGTTCGGCTTCTTAATAAAACACCCAGCCCCGGCTCCCATTCTGTATGGCATTGTCATCATTGTAAACAGCAGTTCTATAACCTTAAGAAATTGGCATACAGCTGGAGCGAACTCAATTTCCAAACAAGATTTTAGTCATTGTATGTTTAAGTCTCTCATGCTTCTTCAGAGCCACCTGTTCACCAACAGAGGAGAGTCTCCAAGTGGAGTGACTGATTTTATGTTTATTTTATTTTAGTTTGTTACTTTTTGAGGCAGGGGCTGAAGTGCAGTGGCAGCATCATGGCTCACTGCGGCCTTGAACTCCTGGGCTCAAGCGATCCTCCCGCCTCAGCCTCCTGTGTAGCCGGGACTACAGGTGTGTGCCACCCAAGGCTGGCTAATTTTTTTAAATTTGTATTATTTATTTTTACTTTTTTGAGACAGAGTTTCCATCTGTCACCCAGGCTGGAGTACAGTTGTGTGATCTCGGCTCACTGCAACCGCCGCCTCTTAGGTTTAAGTGATTCTCGAGCCTGAGCCTCCTGAATTGCTGGGATTACATGCCCTAATTTTTGTATTTTTAGTAGAGATGGGTTTTCGCCATGTTGGCCAGGCTGGTCTTGAACTCCTGGTCTCAATTGATCTGCCCACCTCAGCCTCCCAAAGTGCTGGGATTACAGGTGTGAGCCACCGCGCCTGGCCCTTATTTTTATTTTTTGTAGAGATGGGGTCTCTCTTTGTTGCCCAGGCTGGTCTCGAACTTCTGGCCTCAAGTGATCCTCCTGCCTCAGCCTCCCAAAGTGCTGAGATTACAGGCA
Source organism: Pan paniscus (assembly GCF_029289425.2). Taxonomy (NCBI): domain Eukaryota; kingdom Metazoa; phylum Chordata; class Mammalia; order Primates; family Hominidae; genus Pan; species Pan paniscus. Next base: position 84,531,736 of record NC_073255.2, on the reverse strand, counting down.
TGAACCACTGTGCCTCGTCTGACTTTATGTTTCTTATACAAGCATATCGTGGGATTGCTCCTGGGTAGAGACAGAAGTTGGAGGTCCCCTTTAGTGGTATCTGTATTTGTTTTCAAGAATGAATAATGTGAGGTCAAGTTGTATCTTTCTTCCCCACATCTGCATGTCAAAGGAATAGTTGTGATTTCATTTTTGATTCAGAACTATTCCTGACTGTGACATCAGTGGGCAATTGTAGGGTAACACAGTGTGTCTCTTATTTAATGCCTCTTCATGTCATGCCCATGTGAAAATCTCAGGCTTTTAGTCAAGCTTTGCAGTTCCCTTTGATTTTGCAATATGATTTTGTCAGCCATGAATTGATCTAAATCGATGTGTTTTTCTGTTACATTTGCTTATAATAAAAAAAGAACAGAAAAAGTATAAAGAAGCAACAAAAATGATTTATAATTTCACCACCCAGAGGCAAAATGACATTTCATTGTTTTTTACTTTGAATGTCTTTTATTACTCATGAAGTTCTACCTGTTTTTATAAGTTTGTTAGCCATTTGTCTCTTTTGTTATATGAATTATGCATTCATGTTTTTTGTTTATTTATCTAATTGTGCTCTTTGAGTTTTCATTATTTGAATAGTGTAAGATCTTTCACTCTTTTGTTATTGCTGTAAATGACTTTTTTGCAATTTGCCGTTGTCTTTTAATGTTATTTTGATGATCAGAGGTTTTCGGCTATTATTAAACTATTACTTTTAAACTTGGAAATTCTTTCATATCCAGAATTTGTATTAATATTCACTTATATTTTGTTTTATTTTCCCTATATTTATAATTCTAAATTTAATGGTTTTATCTATCTGCAGTTGGTTTTGAATTGTGTTTGGAAGGGAGACGTGCACTATTATACCCCATGGAGATAGGAAAGGACCCCCAACACCATTTATTGAATGATTCTCTCCTTGCTTTTGGTTTGTGGTACCTTCTAGGTATTTATTCTCTAAGAGCAGGTCTGCTTGTGGCCTCTTGGTTCTGTTGCACTTGCCAGTTGGCTTGTTCTGGAGCCATCCTGATTAAATTATATTAGCCTTAGAATTAGAGTTATTATGTTGTGTGTGACAGGGTCTCACTCTGTCACCCAGGCTGGAGTGCAGTGGTGCCATCATAGCTCACCGCCATCTTGAACTTGTAGGCTCAAGTGATCTTCCCGCGGCAACTTCTTGATTAGCTAAGACTACAGGCACGCACCACCATGCCCACCTAATTATATTCTTTTCTATTTTTTTATTTTTTGAGATGGAGTCTCGCTCTGTTGCCCAGGCCCAGGCCCGAGTGCAATGGCGCAATCTTGGCTCACTGCAACCTCCACCTCCCGGCCTCAAGCGATTCTCCTGCCTCAGCCTCCTGAGTAGCTGGGATTATAGGCACCCACCACCAAACGTGGCTAATTTTTGTATTTTTAGTGGAAACAGGGTTTTGCCATGTTGGACAGGCTGGTCTCGAACTCCTGACCTCAAGTGATCCACCTGCCTCAGTCTCCCAAAGTGCTGGGATCATAGGCATGAGCCACCATGCCCAGCGTGTTTTACTTCATTTTTAAGATAGAATCTTGCTCTGTTACCCAGTGGTGACATCACAGCTCTCTGCAACCTCTTCCTCCCGGGCTCAAGTGGTCCTCCCTCCTCAGCCTCCCTAGTAGCTGGGACTACAGGCATGTGCCACCACACCTGGCTAATGTTTTAAAAAAATTTTGTAGAGATGGAGTTTCACCATGTTGCCCAAGCTGATCTCAACCCTCTGGTCTCAAGTGATCCTCTTGCCTCTGCTTCTCCAAGTGCTGAAATTATAGATGTGAGCCACTGCCCCCGGCCATAATTATATTAGCTTTATATTGGATTGAATATCATATACAGATGTGTAGCATACAACGATGCTTTGGTCATCTGTGGCCTACACACGATGCTGAAAAGCTGAAAAATAGTTCCCAGGTAGCATACAAGAAAGGGATCCCCATGCTAGCTCCCAGAAGGGCTTAGCTCTTGTTATTTTAAGGAAACTGAGGCCCAAAAAGGAGTGATCCGCATGTCGAGGTGGGGAGCTTTTAGTATCAACACAGTTTGATAACATGCTTCTTTATGCATTGCGTGTCTCATTAGCATGTGAAACCTCTACTCCTGGGCATGATTTTCAGTATTATAATGAGATTATATTGAGGAAAAACTCAGTGAAAGGTCAGCGCTTGGAGCCCATCTTGTCTTGAGCTGGCTGGATTCGGTCAGGCTCTTTTCAGGAATGCCAGCGTCTCACTTCACTAGCCTTGGAAGATGGCCACGTTCTTACCAGGAATGGTGGAGTCCTTCTGTAACAACCTGGGGAGAAGTAACTCAAGGAGAGAAACAGGTTCTTTCTTTTATGGTTGGGAATTCTGCTTGGTTAGCTAAGTTAGGAGGGCCTGCTTTCTGCGGTGTGACTCAGGTCAGCTGGTGAAGGGAGGCAGGGAGGTTGGGGAGGGGAAGATGTGAAGGGTCTTGGTGACCATGCCTCTTGTCTGCCAGGACCGAGTCTCTATACCGGGGGTCCCCAGACCTTGGGCAGTGGAGTGGTTTCGGTCTGCAGCCTGTGGCCTGATAGGAACTGGGCCGAACAGCAGGAGGTGAGCGGCGGGTGAGCAAGCGAAGCTTCACCTGTATTTACAGCTGCTCCCCATCCCTCACCTGAGCTCTGGCTCCTGTCAGATCAGCGGCAGCATTGAATGCTCATAGGAGTATTGTGAATTCTGCATACGAGGGATCTATTTCATAGGCTGCACACTCCTTATGAGAATCTAATGCCTGATGATCTGAGATGGAACAGTTTCATTCTTAAACCATCACCCCCACGCCACACCCCCGGTTCATGGAAAAATTGCCTTCCATGAAACCGGTCCCTGCTGCCAAAAATGTTGGGGGCCGTTGCTCTATACTGTCTCCCAATGATAAAATCTAACCGCATGTTTCTCCAAACATATCATATTGTTAAACACCATATGACCGTGCATCTCTGGGTTTCCTTATACCCTTTCCTTTTCCACAGTTTTGTTATTTATTGTTACCTATTCTTTCAGGTGCAATGTTGAAATCATTTGTCAAGTGCTAAAATTGTTTCCATAGAAATATTTACAAAGGTAACATAGTATTTTTTAAATTATAAAGGTAATGCGTTTTTGGTGTGGAAAACTGGAGACCACAGTGAAATATAAAGGAGTAAACAGAAGTAATAAAAAATTCCTCCACTCACACCTTCCTTGATGAATAATTCCTTCTTTTCAGAAGCAGGAGCTTTGGAGTCAGGTAGATCTAGCTTTAAAGTTTAAGTCTACCCACCACTTTCTTGGCTTTGCGAAAGTGACTCTGAGCCTCAATTTTCTCATCTGCAAAATGAGGAATCCTACATGACTGGCTTATTGTGAAACAGAATGAGATAATGTATAGGCTGTACGGTTCCAGCATAGCAGCCGGAACGGCTGGGCTCACCCTTGCACATGTCCAGCTGGGGGCCGCCTTTCTGCTCCTTGTGTTTCAGGACCAGTGGGCTAGCCCAGTCTTCTCATTATGAAGGCAAGAGAGCCCCTCGTGAGGCTCACGCTTGGAGCTGGTACGTAGCTCTTCACCTGGTCAAAGCAAGCTATGTGGCCAAGCCCAGATCCGAGGGGTAGAGAAAACAGACTTTCCCTCTTGAGTGGGAAAAACTTCAGTCACACTGCAAAGGATGTGGAGACGTGGAAGGTGAAGGATTGGGCTATGAATGCATTTTCCCACATAGTAGAAACAGGATCTGCTCAATCTCTCTGGCAGTTCAGGATGGGAGAAGGCATTTTAGATTGACTGAGAAGACCAGGTTAGGACTAAGCTGGACCTGGAGAGACTGGGGTATAGGATCTGACTGCAAGGTGCATTTGGCCTGTTCTTGAGGAAGATTTTTTTTTTTTTTTTTTTTGAGACGGAGTCTTGCTCTGTCACCCAGGCTGGAGTGCAGTGGTGCAATCTTGGCTCACTGCAAGCTCCACCTCGTGGGTTAAAGCGATTCTCATGCCTCAGCCTCCTGAGTAACTGGGATTACAGGCGCACACCACCATGCCCAGCTAATTTTTGTGTTTTTAGTAGAGACGGGGTTTCACCATGTTGGCCAGGCTGGTCTCAAACTCCTGACCTCAGATGATCCACCCACCTCGGCCTCCCAAAGTGCTGGGATTACAGGCGTGAGCCTCTGTGCCCGGCTGGAAGATTTTATAAGTGGAGATAACAATAATGAAAGTAACACAAGGACATAGGGATGGCCCAGATGTGGGAAGAAACAGAAGTGTTTCAGGGTCAATGTCAGTAAAAACACAAGCTTGCAGGGCCAATTTGGGCAGAACAGTAAAAGGAAAATTGGCTCATTTGGTAATACGTTTCTCATTTCTCTGCTGACGTTGCAGGGTAACAACTTTTAGGACCAGTTTGGAGCTCTGTAAAGGGCCAAAGAGGTTGGAGGGTGAGACATTGAGTGAGAGCAAAAGGTTTTATGGCCTTCAGAGATGGTCTCGCTCTGTTGCCCAGGCTGGAGTGCAGTGGTGCAGTCACACCTCACTGCAGCCTCGACCTTCAGGACTCAGGCGATCCTCTCACCTTGGCCTTCCAGGTGAGTAGCTAAGACTACAGGCACATGTCACCATGCCTATCTAATTTATAAATTATTTTTAGAGACACTGATCTCCCTCTGCTGCCCAGGCTGGTCTCAAACTCTTGGGCTCAAGTGATCCTCCTCCCTGGGCCTTCCAAAGCTCTGGGATTACAGGCATGAGCCACTGCCCCCAGCCTTTGGCTTTTAATTTCTATAAAGAAACCTACTGGGCCAGACGTGGTGGCTCATGCCTGTAATCCCAGCCAAAAATCTGTGGGGCTCAGCTTTCCTTGGCCAGATATGCCAGTTTCGACGTACAGTAGGAGGGCAGAACACTTGAGGTCAGGAGTTCATGACCAGCCTGAACAACATGGTAAAACTCCGACTGTACTGAAACTTCAAAAATTAGCCGGTGCGGTGGCGTGCGCCTGTCATCCCAGCTACTTGACGGGGGCTGAGGTAGGATAATCACTTGAACCTGGGAGGCAGAGGTCACAGTGAGCCAAGATTGTGCCACTGCACTCTAGCCTGGGCCATAGCGTGAGACTCCATCTCCAAAAAAAAATAAAAGAAAAAGAAAAAGAAAAAAAAGAATCCTACTGGCCAAATTTTGGATCTGCTGCTGCTTGGCGTAAAGCTATTTATTATTTCTAATTTGCATTATTTCCTGATGTATTTTCATCCCTCTTGCAGCAGTCAGGGTTGTCCCCTCGTTTGACATGTACCATAGAAAGGTTATAGGATTGAATACTATGTAAGAATAACGTAGGCAGCATTTCCTGTGCATGCACAGGAGGATTTTTTTTTTTTTTTAGCTCTGGCCTGAAACTGTCTGCATTAATTTACCCTTAATTGTTTTTAGAAATTCTATTCCTGAGCCATTGCTTAATAAAACTTAAGGTTTGGAGTTTTTTGTTTTGTTTTTTTTTTTTTTTTTTTGCTTTAGTTGAATTCATCAAGATAAGCTGTATTATACTCAGATTCATTTACTGAACTGAGAATCTGAAGGATGCCTCCCTTCTGCTCCCGTATGTGTGCGAGTGTGTGTGTGTGTGTGTGTGTGTGTGTGTGTGTCTGTCTGTGTGTCTTTTCTTCCCTTTTAGAGAAAGCAGTGCTGTACAAAGCAGGGAACTATGGTAGAATTTAGGGTAAAAGAAGAAAATCCTTCTGGGCGCAGTGGCCCACGCATGTAATCCTGGCACTTTGGGAGGCCCAGGCAAGAGGATTGATTGAGACTAGGAGTTTAAGACCAGCCTGCGCAACTTAGCAATGCCCCATCTCTGAAAAAGAAAATTAAAATTAGTTGGTCATGGTGTCGTGCCTGTAATCCCAGCACTTTGGGAGGCCAAGACAGGTGGATCAGTTGAGGTCAGGAGTTCAAGACCAGCCTGGCCAACATGGTGAAACCCCGTCTCTACTAAAAATACAAAAGTTAGCCAAGCGAGGTGGTACACACCTGTAATCCCAGCCATTCTGGAGGCTGGGACAGGAGAGTCACTTGAGGCCAGAAGGTGGAGGTGGCAGTGAGCCAAGATTGTGCCACTGCACTCCAGCCCGGGCAACAGAGTGAGATTCCATCTAAAAAAAAAAAAAAATATATATATATATATATATATATATATATATATATATATATATGTAATCTCCTTCTGATGATAAAGGGTTAGTTTGTTTGCCCATGACAGGCCCTCCTACTGTACCTTGAAACTGGCATATCAGGCCAAGGAAAGCTGAGCCCCACAAATTTTTGGCTAAAGGCAATTACCTCATCCCTGGAAAAGCAACTCTTTATGACTCAAAGAAAAATACATATTTCCCAGGTAGCCATGGAGCCAGTAGGTGATCAGTCCAAGAATAAAAAAATGTCTTCGGAGAATATTCCAAAATAAATATTAATAGGAGCCAGGCTGTCAAAGAAGACATAGAGCTTTGTTGAGCCTAAAGTGCTTGGCAACAGAACCTGGGCTAGTCACTGGCCTGTGACCATGGTGTTGGGGGAGACTCACACTGACAGTGATGTTCTTCTCTGGGTGTGTAGACTGAGTTCATCTCTTCCTGCCCTGCTTCTGAGGGAAGCTGTTAAAAGGTATGAATTCTCTCCCCAGCAAAAACAAAACAAAACAAAAATTCCTTGTCCATGCACCCACAATGATATGGTTTGGCTCTGTGTTCCCACCCAAATCTCATCTCTAATCCTAATCCCCATGTGTCAAGGGAGGGACCTGTAGTCTCCACGTGTTGAGGGATGGAGGTGATTGGATCATGGGGGCAGTTTCCCCCATGTTGTCCTTGTGATATAGTGTGTGAGTTCTCAGATCTGATGGTTTTATAAGTGTTTGGAAGTCCCTCCTTCCTTCTCTCTCCTGCCGCCTTGTGAAGAAGGTGCTTGCTTCCCTGTTGCTTTCTGCTGTGATTGTAAGTTTCCTGAGGCCTTCCCAGCCATGTGGAGCTGTGAGTCCATTAAACCTCTTTCCTTTATAAATTACCCAGTCTCGGGAATAGCTGTGTGAAAACAGACTCATACAATATCTTGCATTCAATTTCTAGGAGTTTTGCAGGGGCTCCATAGACCACAAAATATCTCATGCTTTAAAGCAGGCTAAATCTTGATGTGTGAACATTGCCCCAATATGACTAATAGGCAGGACACACTTGGACTCAAATGCTAGAGTAGACAGTTTGTACGGGAGACTGCTCTGTGAGGGAACTGAACTAATGAGGTGTGTTGTTGCTTCCTGGAAGAACTGCAGAGCTCAACTGGAGGAAATTAAACCACTCAGCAAAGTGTGCATTTTTCCTAATAATGAGAGCTCCAAAAGCGGGGCCTCGCACCTCTCAGTGATTCCAACCCCCATCTCATTTTGCAAGGTTCGCTGTTGCCAAAAATGATACCACTCTTTCCCGAGATTATAGGGAAGTCTTGATGAGGAGGGAAGCAAAAAGGGAAAATTGGGCTGGTTAATGCACTTGACCCAAGCAGCTTTCAGAGTTTGAGCCCTGATTAGTAAATCAAGGGAGACAGAAGTGTGGTTGTGTTCGGGATGGTATCTTTTAAGCGTTGAGGTGCCATCACTGATGCTTTAATTGAGGTAGGAAATAAGTGATGCCTTTGATCATAAGAGAAGCAGAGGGAATAAATAGGAAAGGGATTTTCATTTGTTCATTCAGTAACCATTTATCTGCCAAGCATTCTGCCGGGCTCTAGGGGAACAGAAAGAAATAAGGCCAGTCACTGTGGCTCGTGCCTGTAATCCCAGTGCTTTGGAAGGTGTACGAGGAAGAATTGCTTGAGGTCAGGAGTTGGAGACCAGCCTGGGCAACACACTGAGACCCCATCTCTACAAAAAAAAAAAAATTAGCCAGGTGTGGTGGTGCACGCCTGTAGTCCCAGCTACTTGGGATGCTGAGACAGGAGGATTGCTTGCACCCTGGAGGTCAAGGCTGCAGTGAGCTATGATTGTGCCGCTGCACTCCAGCCTGGGCGACAGAGCAAAACCCTATCTCTAAAAAAGAAAAAAAGAAAGAAGATGTTGTAGCTCCTGAACGCCTGCACTCTTGGAGTGGGGATAACCAGAGTGAAGAGTGCCATGATGGCAGCCCACAGAGGGACAGAAAGTAACAAAGGAGAAGTGCCTGATACCAGGCTGGGCTCTGGGAAGGCTGGGGCTGGAGACCAGAGGAAGTGCCTAGCAGGAGGAAGGTAGTGTTGGGCAGATAGAACAGTTTGTGTGACTTGAGAGACAGCATTCTCAGTTCTAGGAAATAACAAATTCATAGTGGCTGGAGAAAGGGCAGGGAGAGGCGATGAGGTTGGAGAGATGGATCGGGCTCAACTTGGGTGCCAAGCAGAGGAATTTAAACCTAATTCCGAAAGCTTAGAATTAGGAGAGGCCAGGAGATCCTTTAAGTAGAGGAGTGACGTGATCATATATACTCTAGAGAGGTCATTCTGGTCGCAGTAGGGTAAGTGGGATGGGGTTGGAGGCAAGGGACCAGTTAGGTGGCTTTTGGTGTCATTCAGGAGGTAACCAGTGAGGACTGGAACCAAGGCGGTAGAAATGGAGGAGAAGGGACAAATGTCACACAGAGATCCTGAAAATGGCAGAATCTGCAGGATTTGGTGACCGATAGGCATGTTGAGGGGTCATGACTTGAATTTGACTCCTGAAGAGACAGGGTGGTGGCCTTCAGCAAAGACAAGGTGGTACAAAAAGAGGAGGTTTCAGTTTTCAGCATGCTGAATTTGGGATGTTTATGAGCGCTCCACGTGGAGATTTACAAGGGGGAGCTGAAGTTTCAGTGAAGGTCCAGGCTAGAGATGTGGGTTTGGGAGTTGCCAGGGTACTTGGAGCTGTAGACTTGCATGAGGTCACCCAGGACCCGTTTATGAAGAGAGAACAGCAAAGGGCAAAAGAAGGAGCTTGAGGATTTCAGGAATTTAAAGGAAAGGGTAACCTGTGCAACAAAACCAGTGGCCAAGGAAGATCCCAGAGGAGAAAAAGCCCAGATAGGAATGGGGGAGGAATATTGAGTGTCCAGGATCCGAGAGGAAATAGCGATTATACAAGGAGAGGGATGGCGGTGTTGCATACTGCAGAAAGGATCATCAGCGATGGTGAGGTTGGGAAGGTCCCTCCATTCTGGCCACGTAGAGTAGATGTCACTGGAAACTTTAACAAGAGCAGTTTCAGCAAAATAGGTTGCACAGGAGCCAAATGCTGGATGAAGCGAGGAATGAATGAGAGGTAAAGAAGGGAGACAGGGAGGGAAAGGAACATGGCAATTAAGCCAATTAAGGCTGTGGAAAAAGAGACTATTTACTTATTTTTTATTAGTATTAATATTATTATTATTATTTTTGAAACAGAATCTTGTTCTGTTGACCAGGCTGGAGTACAGTGGTGCCATCATGGCCCCCAGCAGCCTTGAACTCCTGGGCTCAAGCCATCCTCCTGTCTCAGCCTGCTCAGTAGCCAACACCACACCCGGCTAATTTTTAAAATGTTTTTGTAGCGATGGGATCTTGCTTTGTCGCCCAGGCTGGTTTTGAACTCCTGGCCTCAACAATCCTCCTGCTTCAGCCTCCCAAAACTCTGGGATTATAGGCATGAGCCACCGCACCAACCCAATTTTTTTACTTAAATGGGAGGGAGTTGAGTAGAAAAGGTTGGCAGAGGGAGAGCGAAGATGCAAGAGAGAGAGTGATGGACGAGGCAAGGCTCTGAGGTGGGAGGAGGCTGGGATCCACAGTAAGGATGCAGGGGTCAGCCTTGAACTCCTGGACTCAGCTTCCATCAAGAGAGGAGGTGAAGACAAATAATGGGTTGAGAGGTAGGTAAGCTTGCAGGAGGGAAGTGCTTCTCCCATTTCCAGTGTGCAGGAACCACCCAGAGAGCTTGATAAGGGGTAGATTGCTGGGCCCCACCTCCAGGGATTCTGAGTCCCTAGGTCTGGGAGGAGCCTGGGTTTTTTGTTTTTTTTTTTTAAGACAGGATCTCGCTCCATCACCCAGGCTGGAGTGCAGAGGCGCGATATTGACTCACTGCAATCTCTGCCTCCCAGGCTCAAGGTATCCTCCCACCTCAGCCTCCTGAGTAGCTGGGACTACAGGTGTGTGCCACCACGCCCAGCTGATTTTTATATTTCTTGGTAGAGGTGGGATTTCACCATGTTGGCCAGACTGGTCTTGAACTCCTGACCTCCAGTGGTCCGCTGCCTCTACCTCCCAAAGTGCTGGGATTCCAGGCGTGAGCCACCACGCCTGGCTTGGTCCTAGGGATTTTTATTTCTAACAAGCCCCCAGACGATGCTGTTGCAGATGCTACAGACCTGTGGACCACATGTGGAAATTAGGGCTGATGGTATTGATTTCTCTGTGGAGTAGGAGGCACAATCCCTTGCAGACTGGGAGGTTGGCCCAAGGAACTTGGCAAAAGGTAGAGGACAGTGAAGGGTAATGAAATCCAGGGTTCTGACCTAGAACAGAAAGAAGCCTGCAGAGCAGGCCAGGTGTGGGGGCTCAGGCCTGGAATCCCAGCACTTTGAGAGGCCGAGGCGGGCGGATCACCTGAGGTCAGGAGTTCGAGACCAGCCTGGCTAACATGGTGGAACCCCATCTTTACTAAAAATGCAAAAATTAGCTGGGCGTGGTGGTGCATGCCTGTAATCCCAGCTAATCAGGAGGCTGAGGCAGGAGAATTGTTTGAACCTGGGAGGTGGAGGTTGCAGTGAGCTGAGATCATGCCATGGCACTCCAGCCTGGGCTACAGAGCAAGACTCCGTCTCAGAAAAAAGAAAAGAAAAGAAACCTGCGGCACAAAGAGTGGAGCCCCTGGAGGTGTCTCCTTTGCAGCTGCATGAATGTGAGACTTGGTCCTGCAGCCTGCAGTGTCAGCTGTGTAAGAAAAGGGGAGAAGAGGCAAGTGGGTGGTTCTGTCTAGAGCTGGGGTCCTTCAGCACTTGTGGGAAAGAAAGGCAGAGGGACAGGAGAACTGTGGGGTTGGCAAAAGGCAGAGCCTGGTTGAAGGAAGTATGGAGAGTCCAGTTGGACTGGACGAACTTGAAACCAGGGAAGGGCTAATAGATTAAAAAAACAAAACAAAATGGCTAGGCGTGGTGGCTCACGCCTGTAATCCTAGCACTTTGGGAGGCCGAAGTGGGCAGATCGCCTGAGGTCAGGAGTTCAAGACCAGCCTGGACAACATGGTGAAACCTCGTCTCTAATAAAAATAGAAAAATTAGCCGGGTGTGGTGGCAGGTGTCTGTAATCCCAGCTACTTGGGAGGCTGAGGCAGAAGAATCGCTTGAACCCAGGGGGCGGAGGGTGCAGTGAGTCGAGATCACGCCATTGCACTCTAGCCTGGGCCACAAAAGCAAGACTCCATCTCAAAAAAACAAAAACAAAAACAGAACAAAACAAACAAGCGTCCCAGGGCCTGGAAGTCTAAGAGTAAGGGTTTTGGGACTACGAGGCTGGAGAACTGGGATGAAGTGAGATTATGACTGTTGAAGTCAAAGGTGGTCCAACTGCAGCTGTTCTGGGTGTCAGTGAGGTCCAGGAAAAGCCATGGGGGTTTGAGATAATTGCACTGCAGTAACCGAAACGAGGTGGTCCTCCTGGGCATCCCTCGGTGTGGGGTCAGAGGCTCTTGAAGTGGTGACAGGAAGGAGAGGTTGCAGTGACAAGGTTCTGATGAGGTGTGACACCGCAATCTGGTGTAATCTTCTTTTCCAAACCAAAGGGCAGTGCGTTCATTCTGGTTCCCTAGAGAAAGAGGAGGAATTGGGCAGGGGCAGGATGGGGAGGTAGAGAGAGAGAATGAATTTATTTATTTTTCCCATTTTTTATTGTGTTAAAATATACATAACATAAAATTTACCATCCTAACCATTTTTAAGTGGTTCACTGGCATTAAGCACATTTACATTGTCATGTAACTGCCACCACCATCCATCTCCAGGACATTTTCCTCATCTGAAACAGAAACACTGCACCCAATCACAATAATTTCCCATTCCCCCTTCCCTGTCCCCTGATAACCTCTTTTCTATTTTCTGTCTATGAATTGGACCATTCTAGGTAACTGCTGTAAGTAGAATCATACAGAATTTATGTTTTGTGATTAGCTTATTTCACCTAGTAATCCTCAAAGTTCATCCATGTGGTAGTATATTGCAGAATTTCCTTCCTTTTTAAAACTGGATAACATTCCATTTTATATATACACAGCCATCCCTTGGTATCTGAAGGGGATTGGCTCCAGACCCCCCTTGGATACCAAAATCCCTGGAAGCTCAAGGAAATCCCTCACATAAAATGACATAATTTTTGTACATAAACTATGCACATCCTCACATATACTTTAAATCATCTCTAGATTACTTATAATATCTAATGCGGTATAAATGTCATGTAAATAATTGTTACGTGTATTGATTTTGTATCATTATTATTATTGTTATTGAGACTGAGTCTTGCTCTGTCGCCCAGACTGGAGTGCAGTGGTGCGGTCATAGCTCACTGTAACCCTGAAGTCCTGGCCTCAAGCAATCCTCCCACCTCAGGCTCCTGAGTGGCTGAAACTGCAGGCATGTGCCACCATGCCTGGCTAATTTTTACTTTTAGAGATGGGGTCTCACTGTGTTCCCCAAGCTGGTCTTGAAATCCTGGCTTCTAGCACTCTTCCCACCTTGGCCTCCCAAGTAGTTAAGGCTACAGATGTGAGTTGCTATGCTTCGCTCTGTGTTTTTTTTATCTTGATTTTGGGGATGTTTTCCCTCTGTGGTTGGTTGAATATGAAAATACAGAAGCTGTGGATTAGGAAGGCTGACTCCACAAACTACATTTTGTTGATTCATTTGTCTATTGATGAACACCTGGATTGCTTCCAACATTTAGCTGCGAATAATGCTCTATGAACATGCGGGTACAAGTATCTCTTCAAGACTCTGCTTTCAGTTCTTCTGGGTATATACCCGGAAGTGGAATTGCTACTCTACTGTTAACGGACCCCCCACCATACTATTTTCCACGGCGGCCGTAACATCCTCCCCTTCCATCAACAGCGCACAAGGGTTTCAATTTCTCCGCATCCTCTTCAACACTTGTTATTTTCAGGTTTTTGTTTTGTTTTGTTTTGTTTTTTTGTTTTTTGTTTTAACAGTAGCCATCTTAATGGATGTGACGTGGTATCTCAGTGTAGTGTTGATTTGCATTTCTCTAATTAGTGATGTTGAGCAGAGAGAGGTTTATTTTAAGGACCTGGCTCACATGGTTGTGGTAACTGGCACATCCCACGTCCGCATGGTAGGTGGAGACCTTAGGAAGGGTGTCTGGTGGCAGAATTTCCTCTGGCAGTGGAAAGAGACGATGTGAAGATGGGTATGTCCACAGTGTGCTGCAGTTCTCAAGGGTTTTCTCATTGTCTTGCAGCTACTCTGAGGATGTCAAGGTGGTGTTCTCTGACTCAAACTACCTTTTCCATCAGAATCCCACAGTTTCCGTCCCATGTTGCCTTCCAGAGCTCTGAGAGTTTGAGGGTAGCATGTGGTGGAGAGGCCTGAGTGCCCAGAGAACACGGACCTTCATCAGCGGTAAAGACTTTATTAATTAATGCTCATGATCTTCTGCATGTTTATGGAGCACTTTGGAAATGAATAGGAATTAGCCCGGTAGGAATTTGCAGAGCCTGGTGTGAGGCTGTCATTGCATTGTGAGTCTAGCTCTTTACCGTGTAATCTCTAAAGCTTACAAGATTTCTCCTGGAAGGTCAAGGAAGAGTGCCTCTGTGCTCAGTAGAGCTCTGATATCCCATTTCTCCCTCTGTTCTTGACCATGCAAGTCTAATTCAGTGAGATCTATCCATTCAGATCCAGCCTGGAGCTCACCATCCCCACCTTCCTGGTCCAGCTTAGCCCATCTATTACAGCTGTTGTTGATACTTCGTTTGACACTTAGCATCTCCTGCATTGCATTGACAACTGCCTTGTTAGAAGTGTTTAATGTGCTTTAGCCCTCATATCCCAGAACTCTGGGTGATTGGGGTGGGGCAGTGCATGGTGATTGGTCCTGTCCCTTGGGTGTGGCAGATGTTAGGGCAGAGACTGAGGGGCATCACTGCACTTGGGAGCTAGAGTTGAGGCAAGCAGCCAGGAAGGCCTGCAGATCGGCCACACAGTTTCGCCCATGTGAGCCAAGCGATACCGAGAAACCCAGGTAGACCCTCGAAAGGGGAGCGCTCGCCTTAGACAGACCCAAGAGACAAGGGCTGGAGGCTGAGCTCAGGCCCAGTGGTCACCTGCCCAGCCCGGCAGTCATCTGCCCAGCCGTCTGAGCATGCACAGTGCACCTTCCATATCCAGCCCCTTTAAGATCCTCTTCTGTGCCCCTGCCCTGAGGGATGATGGTGACGACAGAGTCAGGCCTTGGTGCACAGTGGCTGAAGTGCTGCAGTGGCTCATTAGCACAGTACTTTTGCAAGGCCCAGAGTGACTGAGGGCAACCTTGGCTCCTCCCTGCCTGGGATTCTTCAGTTCCAGGGCTTGGGGGCAGAACACTCTCCCACATGAGCTTTATCCACATTCCCTCCAGCCTGATTAACCCCAGGGGAGGTGGAGCCGGCTTGTGCTCACCCACATCCCCCTTGAAGGGAAATCAAACCTGACCCGGCTCAGTGATACTATGTGGGAATACTTTGCCCCCAGCAGGCCATGGGCATGGTGCACCTGGCTGCAGAGGACCTTCTCCTAGTTGGGGCTTTTAGGGCAGAGATGAAGAAATCAAGAAATTGGCTGGGTGCGGTGGCTCATGTCTGTAGTCCCAGCAGTTTGGGAGGCCGAGGTGCACAGATCGCTTGAGGTCAGGAGTTCAAGACCAGCTTGGCCAACATGGTGAAACCCCATCTCTATTAAAAATACAAAAATTGACCAGGTGTGGCAGCACATGCCTGTAATCCCAGCACTTGGGAAGGCCGAGGCAGGCAGATCACCTCAGGCCAGGAGTTCGAGACCAGCCTCTGAGGGACCCTCTGGAGTGCTCTTGTTTTGTGGACCACCACACAGTCAATGAGATGATTCCTGCCAACTGCCTGTGAGCCCGTCAATAATCACTGTAATCTCCCTGGCAGCCCCCAGAAGTAGATTTACAGCAGCATGGTAAAAATGAGGCTGCTTGATCAATGCGTCCCTGGACGATCTTCTCCAGGAGACACAAACACATATTGTAACAAAACTTTATTTTCTTCTGAAAATTGCCTACATGATTAATATGGCCTGACATAGCCCAAGCTGCTCAGCATAAGAAACAGCCGTATTTCTTGCTCCCTCTTCAGCTCTGCTTCTCTCTCACTCCATGGCTTCATCTGTTTTCTTTGTTCTGCTCCCTATTCCGTTGTGCTATATATTGTGCAATCTCCCATAAGGAGAAGAAGGATGCATTAAAGTGCAGGTACCTCGGCACTCCATTCCACTGTGTTTCTCTTTGCTATTTCCAATGTGGCTTAGGCGTAAGCATGAAATGAAATTCCTCAGTGCTCCCTGGACAGACTCTCGGTTCACCTGTGACTGAGAGAAGCAGAGCACATTCCCCGGGTACTAAATCATCTCTTACATCACCTGGAGCCGTGGAGAAGGCCAAAGCTCTATGCTCTGGAGTCCATACTGGATGAGAGGAATTCTTCCCTTTAATCACTGCGCTCGGGCATATGAGGGCTGCTGGGTATTCTGAGGGAGGGATGTCAGCAGGTTGTCCTGTCTCCTGTCTCCAGGGAGGTTCTAGGACTTCCCGAAGAAGAGCTGGTGTGCCTTAGGTTGCACACTCCTCCAGGTGTAGGGTCCTTTTCCTTGACTATGATTATTGGCGTGGGTGTTTTATTTCCTATCCTGGAATGTTAGCTCCGTGATAGCAGGAACCTCTAGTATAACATAATACAGAGCACTTAGTGGGTTCAGTAGATGCCTTCATTTGGGTTCCCCCAGAAACAGAGCCTGAAACAAAGGGTTTGAGTGCAAGTAGTTTATTTTGGAGGTGAAGAGAGCATCACTAGGGGAGCGGTGAGTAAGACTGGGAGGGAAAGACATCCCCTCTCCAAAGGGTGTGTTATGAAGATTGCTCCTGTGGGTGATGGGGGCTTAATCCTGCTGCGGAAATTTACATTTAACCTGCTCTTGGGCTGAGGGAGCTGGGGTATTTGTATTAGGTTGGTGCAAAAGTAATTGAGGGTTTAGCCATTACTTTTAATGGCAAAAAAGTACTTTTAATGGCATTAAAAGTAATGGCAAAACCCGCAATTACTTTTGCACCAACCTAATACATCAGTTCCTGGTGTTCTTTTTTTGGGGGACGGGGAGGGGGAACAGGGTCTCATTATGTTACCCAGGCTGGAGTACATTGGCATGATCATAGCTCATGGTAGCCTTGACCTCCCGGGCTCAAGTGATCCTCCCACCCCAGCCTCCCGAGTAGCTGTGAATACAGCCATGCACCACTGCACCTGGCTAATTTAAAAATTTTTTATAGGTACAGGATCTTGCTATGTTGCCCAGGCTGGTCTTAAACTCCTGGCCTCAAGCGACGCTCCCACGTCGGCCTCCCAAATTGCTGAAATTACAGGTGTGAGCCACTGCGCCGTGTCCCGGGTGGTCTCTAGTTGAGAGATTTAGGGGGTGGAGTAATCGCTTAGGCATCAGCAAAGAAGGTTTCAGGCAAGGAAATGGAGGGGCTGGAGTCAGAAGTTGTGCAGGTGTGCCCTGAAGCTCAGGGCACAGGTAGGCGGCACAGGTAGATGCAGGTAGATGGCACAGGTAGATGCAGGTAGACATATGCCTGGGACTGATGCCTGGGACTCCCCTAGTGATGCTCTCTTCACCTCCAAAATAAACTACTTGCACTCAAACCTTTGTTTCAGGCTCTGTTTCTGGGGGAACCCAAATGAAGGCATCTACTGAACCCACTAAGTGCTCCATATTATATTATAGTAGAGGTTCCTGCTATCACAGTGCTAACATTCTAACTCACCACCTGTAGGGTGGTGAATCTGGGGGAAGTGGGGCTGCATCTGTTAATGCTGTCCCCCTTAGGGTTTATTCTCAGTTCTTAGCCAAGGAGAAGCCTAAGGGAACCAGTGATTCACGCCTTGGGACGACTGGATGAGGATTCGGCTGAAATCTTACACTATGTCCAGCTGCAGTGCCTGAGCTTTTATCCTTCCTCTGACTCTGCATTTCCGATCTCTCCTTCCCCAGGTGTAAGGAGCTCAAGTACTCCAAGGACCTGCCCCAGATATCCATCATATTCATCTTCGTGAACGAGGCCCTGTCGGTGATCCTGCGGTCCGTGCACAGTGCCGTCAATCACACACCCACACACCTGCTGAAGGAAATCATTCTGGTGGATGACAACAGCGACGAAGGTACAGGGGTGGCTGACCTGTGCACAGGACATGATGACAGCAGGGGGAAATGCCACTTTCATTCCAACGCGAGCCCGAGCATCTGTGTCTCCTGGTCCCTGGAGCATATCTGGGGAATGGGATATTTTTTCTTTTTCTTTTTTTGAGATGGAGTCTTGCTGTGTCGCCCAGGCTGGAGTGCAGTGGCATGATCTCAGCTCACTGCAACCTCCACCTCCCGGGTTCAAGCGATTCTCCTGCCTCAGCCTCCCGAGTAGCTGGGATTACAGGCACCCGGCACCACGCCTGGCTAATTTTTGTATTTTTAGTAGAGATGGGGTTTCACCATGTTGGCCAGGCTAGTCTCGAACTCCTGAACTCAGGTGATCCGCTCACCTCAGCTTCCCAAAGTGCTGGGATTACAGGAGTGTGCCACCGTGCCCGGCCCAAGATTTTTTTAGAGGAAGATATCTAGGCTTACCCTGGTCTATTATTCCTTGAGTCCTCTAGAGCAGGGGTCCCCAACCCCAGGGCCATGGACCAGTAGCAGTCTGTGGCCTGTTAGGAACTGGGCTCCACAGCAGGAGGTGAGTGGCAGGAGAGCAAGCAAAGCTTCATTTATTTTTACAGCCGCTCCCCAATGCTGGAATTACTGCCTGAGCTCCACCTCCTGTCAGATCAGCAGTAGCATTAGCTTCTCATAGGAGCATGAACCCTGTTGTGAACTGCACAAGCAAGTGATCTAGGTTGTACCCCCCCCCCGTTTTTTTTTTGAGATGGAGTCTCGCTCCATCACCCAGGCTGGAGTGCAGTGGTACGATCTTGGCTCACTGCAACCTTCACATCTCAGGTTCAAGCGATTTTCCTGCCTTAGCCTCCCGAGTAGCTGGGACTACAGGCACACACCAACATGCCTGGCTAATTTTTGTATTTTTAGTAGAGACAGGGTTTTGCTGTGTTGGTCAGGCTGGTCTCGAACTCCTGACCTCAGGTGATCTGCCCTCCTCAGCCTCCCAAAGTGCTGGGATTACAGGCCATGAGCCACCGTGCCTGGCTGGTTGCAACCTTTTTATGAGAATCTAATGTCTGATGATCTAAGGTGGAATAGTTTCATCCTGAAACCATCTCCCCTGACCCCCACGTTACATGGAAAAATTGTCTTCCACAAAGCCGCTCCCTGATGCCAAAAAGGTTGAGGACCGCTGCTCTAGGGCTCATAAGAATCATTGACTGGCCATGGATCTAGATGAACTTCCTTCTTCTCATTAGCTAAAGTAGATGACAGTGAAGAGCTGAATTCCTCCTCCACTCCCCACCCCACACCCCATCTTTGTTGTCCTTCTCCAAAAAGCAAAATAAAAAATTCCATCCCGTGTTAGGAACTGTTTATCTACATTGGAATTCTCCTCTGGGCCACTGTGACCAAAATGATCTTAAGTAGAAATGAGTGGTGTTTGCTCATCTTCTGGAATTCAGCGCTACTAGGAATGATGGCTCAATGAAAACTGTACAACAGGCAAATATTGCATGTCAATAACAAAACTCCTGGGAGATCCTTGGAGATATTTAACAGTTGGACAAAGGCGTGGCATCCAGGGCAGTGGGGGTGGGTGCTGCTAATGGTGCCTTTGTGTTGGATCCCAACCTGCAAAATTCAGTGTGCTCACTGCTGGGAGCCACCCCCACAAGCTCATGAGATAAAAGAAAGCCAGCTAGAGTGAGTGCCTGAAGGCCAAGAAAGCTTATCTTCTAAGCAACTACAGGATTAGGAGTAGGCTAAACCCCTTCCTTTCATCGTGCTGGGTAGGAGAGGGATTACCCTGCAAGCTGCTCCGTCGTCCGGAAGATGGTGAGGAGGCAATGCCATGGGTCCTGTTTAAAACCGGATTATCTTGAGGAGCACAGGAATGAGCCTCTCCTATTTAATCAGCCTGGGAGCTGATATCCCTGGCCCCTTCTGAACCGGCCCACTCTTCTGAAGGGCTTGGGTGCCCCTGGGCCCAGTGGTTTGCCTTCTCTGGGACCTCTGGCTTACAGAGATGGGTCATTTGTTGGATTTTTCACATCCTTAGTTTTATTTCCTTACCTTTGGCCATTAGTTATCTATAGATTCTTCTAAACCTGAGAATGATTGTCTCCTTGTGAGAAGGAGGCTCTTTCAGTTTCTGGAAGCCTCTAAGTTGTGCAGCAAAGTCTCTTTCCTTGACATGCCCACGGCTCTCTGCTCTGTGGCCTTTCTCTGCACCTACCACAGACCTCTTGCTCCAGCAGTCCTTCCACACACCCCTGCATATTTTCCCCAGGCCAGAAATCTCTTCTCTCGAACTCCCTGTTCCTGTGGCCCCCTTCATCAGCCTTCTAAGTCCCACCTGTTTCCCAGCTGTCTCCAGCAGAGCACTTCCTCAGAGAAGCCTCCTCTGATCTCTGAGTGGGGAAGTAAGACTGTGAAGGGAAGACATTGTAAAAAGATTGGTACTGTCGGTGTCAGAGCTTAATTCCACTGGGGAAAATCCAGGAGCAAGTGTAAACCCAGACCTCAGAGTTAACTTGCTCCAAGTGTGAGGGAGCTGGGGTATTTATACACCCTTAGGATAATGAGGCCCTGGTTCTGTGCTATCTTAGCACCTTGCTACTAGCTGTTGCACTTACTAGCATGCGGTGTGTCTGCACAGTGGACTCTCTGAACTGGGTGGGATGTTTCCCAGGGCCTGGCTGGTGGTTGAAACTCAGTAAGTCTTTCAACAAGGGAGTGCATGATGAAGCCAGGTAGCACTAAGAAAAGCGCAGGTGTGAGCTAGTGGCAAAATGACTGGAGGTGGCCCGGGGCTAGAACACCCAGAGAGGAGCATGAACTGCAGATCGGGCTGGATTGGGGTGAAGACTCACTGCCAATGGTGCACCCTCTCCTGAGGAAATCTAGGTAGAGCCCAGCCCAGGAGGAGGAAGGGAAGGTTAAGGCAATCTCAGCCATAACTCCAGCTCCTTGACCGCAAGGATCTCCAGTACAGGGTTAGACACTTAGTGGGTTCAGTAGGTGTATTAGTCCCTTTCGTGTTGCTATAAAGGAATTCCTGAGGCTGGGTGACTCACTGATTGACAGATTGATTGATTGATTTTGAGACAGGGTCTCTCACTCTGTCACCCAGGCTGGAGTGCGGTGGTGTGATCACAGCTTGTTGCAGCCTCCAACTCCTAGGCTCAGGTGATCCTCCTGTCTCAGCCCCCTGAGAGGCTGGGACCACAGGCATGTGCCATCATGCCTAGCTAATTTTTATATATATTTTTTGTAGAAATGGGGTTTTGGCATGTTGCTTAGGCTAGTCTCAAACTCCTGGGCTCAAATGATCCTCCTGCCTCAGCCTCCCAATGTGCTGGGATTACAGGTGTGAGTCACCATGCCTGGCCTTGGGTGATTTATTTAAAAAGGAGGTTTTATTTGTCTCACGGTTCTGCAGAATGTACAAGAACCATGGCACCAGCATCTGCTTCGCTTCTGGTGAGGCCTCAGAAACTTCTAGTTATGGCA
The DNA here is from genome assembly GCF_029289425.2 of Pan paniscus. Lineage (NCBI taxonomy): Eukaryota > Metazoa > Chordata > Mammalia > Primates > Hominidae > Pan > Pan paniscus. Next base: position 84,510,686 of record NC_073255.2, on the reverse strand, counting down.
GAAGGGAAGGGGAGCAGGTGAGTGTCACATGATGAGAGAGGGAACAAGAGAGTGGTGGGGAGGTCCCAGACTCTGTGAGAACTTCCTCATTACCATGAAGGAGGCATCGAGCCACAAATGAGGGATCCACCCCCATGACCCAAACATTTCCCACCAGGCCTCACCTCCAACATTGGGGGTCACATTTCAACATGAGATTTGGAGGGGACAAATATTCAAACCATATTAGTAGGTATCTTCATTTAGTTTCCCCCAGAAGCAGACCCTGAAATAAACATCTTCAAGTAGATGGGTTTATTCACATCAAGAGTGCAAGTAGTTTATTTGAGAGGTGAAGAGAGCACCAGTAGGGGACTGGGGAAGTAAGAATGTGAAGGGAAAGCATCCCCAAAAGATTGGTAGTGTGGGTGATGGAGCTTAATTTCACTGGGGAAATTCCAAGAGCCAGTGTAAACTCAGACCTCAGAGTTAACTTGCTCCAAGGGTGAGGAAGCTGGGGTATTTATATACCTTTAGCAGCAAATGTTTTAGTGTAAGAACCCCCTGGGACTCCACCCTGGAGGAAGTTCTGCTTCAGGAGGCTTGGGGTAAGGCTGAAAATGTGCATTTCTTATAAGCTCCTATTTGATGCTTACGTAGCTTGTGTGGGGAGCACACTTTGAGAACCATTGGGTTAGGTAACCACGCCTTGAGCCTTGTCTGTGAGTCCCATTTTAATGGTTCACATTTCAGTTCTACATGAAGATGTTCAGTGAGTAAGAAAATGGGAGGAGGAGGTATTTGGTTCAGCCAGACCATAAATCAATATCCATTCATCATCCTCCTCCTCCTCTCCCAAATACCCAGGGGACCGGGAGTTGACGATATTAACATGATCTCCCTCTTTTCAGTTCCTGGTTCTGTTCTCTATGTTTTTCCCCAGGCCAGAAATCTCTTCTCTTGAACTAGAAGAGGAATCTAATATTTTTCATTTTATTAAGATGTTCTTTGTAACTGGTATTATCGAGTTTTGTAAATGTTCTACATCTATTTAAAAAGACCCCCACACACTGTAATCATGGAATTGAATTCCTGCCAGACATCAATTTTGTGTATTCTGGTAGGCTATGAGTTTATTTTTTTTAAGTCTTTTTGATAATGGTGTTTTAAAATCTCCTTTTATAATGACTCTTCCTTCCTGTGTTCCTAATACTTGTTTTCTGGTATCTTGTTGTCAGTTTCTTTGGCAACTATAGATTTGTATCTGCATGGCTTCATTAATAGTGATGGTTGTTACCATTATGTAATGCTCTCTTTATCTTAGAAGCATACTCTGTTTCTTTTGCCTTGAATTTAGTTCTTCTTACATTAATATTGTTGTTCCTGCTTGCTAGTTCACATTTGATTAAAACTTTTTTTCCCAGCCTTACAATTTTGTTTTCTGATCTTAAAAGTAATGTGTGCTCTTTGTTGGAAAATTCGAATGTATCAAAAAGCAAATATAATTGGAAAAAAATAAATACTGAAGAGACTAACCAGAGGCAACTGCTCATTCGCCCATGCCCTTACCCTCTTTAATGCACATTTTGCATAGTTAAGATCAATAGTATAAACAAGTTAATGTTCTGCTTTTTCCCCCTGAAGTGTAAAGCATAATCAGTGCCCTTTTTTTTTTTTTATTAAAAAAGCTCTGCAAACATCATTTTAATGAGGGCAGATTGATCTATTCTCAGACTCACTAAGCTCTGGTCAAGATGGGCTCAGGGAATGGGTGTACAAAGCCGGGGCACTCTGGAGAAGCAGACAAGATGAGACTGCAGATTTTCCTTTGTCAGGGAATTTTGTTTTTATTTTAAGTCATTTGTTTCACTCAGTTTGAATATTGACATTGGCCTGTGTTAAGCCCAGGTAAGATGCAATTCTTTGTACTCTGTACATCCAGCTGAAATCATTCAGGCAACATTTGCTAGAAATCACTGCTCACCAAGTCCAGCGAGCATTTTGCTGCCCAGATCTTTTGGCACCATCTGATATTGTCACGCAGCTTCCTTGATGGGGTGTATCACTCCTCCTGGTGCCCCGACACTACTCTCTGCTGATTCTCCCCTGATCTTCTTTTTGCAGCTGTTCTTCTCTTCCGTGGTTTCTTAGTCCATTTGTCTTTCTACAAAGAATACTTGAGTCTAGGTAATTTATAACGGAAAGTAATTTATTTCACGCACGGTTCTGTAGACTGTACAAGAAGCATGATGCCAGCATCTGCTTCTGGTGAGGGTTTCAGAAGCTTCCACTCATGGTAGAAGAGGAAGGGGAGCTGGTGAGGTCACATGATGAGTGGAGAGAGAGAGGGGAGGAGGTGCCAGGCTCTTTTTAACAGTCTGATTTCATGGGAACTAAGATTGAGAACTCACTGAATTCCATAAGAATGGCACCAAGCCTTCCGCGTGCATGACCCAAACACCTACCACCAGGCCCCACCTTCAATATTGGGGATCACATTTCAACATGAGATTTGGAGGGGACAAACCATATCACTCGGCCCCCTCCCTTCTTAAACTGGGATCACTTGTGATTCTCAGCATCAGGACACACTGGGCAGTCTGCTCCACTTTATATGTTCTGACAGTTTCCCATTGGAATTGTCCAATAGGATCTACCACTCAAGCCCAGAACAATTCAAACCTGTAAGGCCTCTGTCTCCCAGATGGTCATCCTGGGTCTTTGTAGCTCCATTGGTCCAATGATGAACTTACTGTGTTTGCCTTGATCTTTGTTTGAGTGACCAGGATGGAGGAATTCGGGTGCACAGAGGTATCACAGTCATAATACTTGACACACTCCATCACTGGTTCATGCATAGCCATTCTTTATTTTTCCTCACTTCTGATTGAGATGTAATTCACATACCATAAAATATACTATAAAAATAAAATAGACCAGGCACTGTGGCTCACACCTGTAATCCCAGCACTTTGAGAGGCCAAGGCGAGCAGATCACTTGAGGTCAGGAGTTTGAGACCAGCCTGGCCAATATGGGGAAACCTTGTCTCTACTAAAAATACAAAAATTAGCTGGGTGTGGTGGCACGTGCCTGTAGTCTGAGCTACTCGGGAGATGGGGGCAGGAGAATCACTTGAACCTGGGAGGCGGAGGTTGCATTGAGCCGAGATCATGCCATTGCACTCCAGCCTGGGCATCACAGCAAGAGTCTGTCTCAAAAAAACAAAAAATGAAGTATACAATTCAGTGATTTTCAGTATATTCAAATGATTTGCACCTATCACCACTACGTAATTCCAGAACATTGTCATCACCTGCAAAATAAACCCTGAACCTGGGAGTAGCCTCTCCCAATTCTACCCTTACCCCATTCCTTGCCAAATATTAATGTATTTTCTGTTATGATAAATTTGCCTCTTCTGGACATTTGATAATAAATGAAATCTACAACATGTGGCCTTTTTTCCTGGCTTCTTTCACTGAACATAATGTTTTCAAGGTTCAACCAAATTGTGGCATATATAAGTACTTCATTCTTTGTATGACTGAATAATATTCTGAGTATAGATACAGCACATTTTATTTATCTGTTTATCAGTTTATCAGTTGATAGACATTTGGGTTGTTTCTACTTTGGGGCTATTAGGGATAATAGGGCTATGAATATTCATGTACACATTTTTGTTTGGATATGTTTTCAGTTTTCTTGGGTACATATCTAGGAGTAGAATTGCTGGGTTATGTGATAATTCTGTGGTTAACTTTTTGAGAAACTGTCAAATTGTTTTCCACAGCCAGACTATTTTTCACCTCAGCTGCACCATTTTACATGATCACCATTCATATATGAGGGTTCCAGTTTCTCCACATCCTTGACAATTGTTACTTTTTTTAAATTGTGGCCAATCTAGTGGATATAAGGTGGTATCTTGTAGTTTGGATTTGCATTTCCCTAATGACTAATTATTTTGAGCATCTTTTCATGTGCTTATTTTTCATTAGTCTATCTTCTTTGGAGAAACATCTATTCAAGTACTTTGCCCATTTTAAAATTGATTATTTGACTTTTTAAATTATTGACTCATAATTATTCTTTATTCTCTTTATACTCATCTTTATCAAATATTCTGCAACTAATTTTTGCAAATATGCTTGCAAATATTTTCTCTCTTTCTGTGGGTTGTCTTTTCACATTCTTGATAATGTCTTTGGATGCACAAAAGTTTTTAATTTTGATAAAGTCCAGTTTTTCTTTTTTTCCTTTGGGTGCTTGAGCTTTTGGTGTCATATCTAAGAAACTGTTGCCTAATCCAAAGTCACAAAGAATTGAACCTTTGTTTTCTTCTAAGAGTTTTATAGTCCTAGCACTTCCATTTAGGTTTATATCCATTGTGAGCTAATTTTTGTATATGGTTTGAGGTAGGGATCCAAATTCTTTCTATTTTTCTTTTTTACATATATAGTTATCCCATGAGCATTTGTTCAAGAGACCAATTTTTCCTCATTGAATGGTTATGGCACCCTTGTCTAAAATCAACTTACTGTAAATATGAGGAGTTATTTTGGGACTCTCAATCCTATTTCTTTGATTTATGTGTCTATGCTTATGGCATGATCACACTGTCTTGATAACTTTTTCTTTATAGTAAATTTTAAAAGTGGGAAGTGTGAGACCTCTCACCTTGTCCTTTTTTCAAGATTGTTATGTCTATTCTGGGTCCCTTGCATTTACATATTAATTTTAAGACCAGCTTGAACATTTCTCTGAGAAATAGCTGTTAGAATTTTGTTGGGATTGTATTATATGTGTAAATCAATTTGGAGAGTATTGTCATCTTGATAATATTAATGCTTGTAATCCATGAACATAGATGTCTTTCTATTTATTTATGTCTCTAATCTCTTTCAACAATGTTTTATAGTTTTCAGTATACACATTTTACACTGCCTTGGTTAAATTTATTTCTTAATGTTTTATTCTTTTTAATACTATTATAAATTGAATTGTTTTCTTAATTTCATTTTTGCATCATTTATTGTTATTGTATAGAAACACAACTTATTTTTGTATGTTCATGTTGTATCCTTTAACTTTGCTGAACTTGATTATTAGCTCCAATAGGTTTTTTTGTAGATTCTATAGAGCTTTCTATATAGAATATTGTGTTATCTTCAAATAGTGATAATTTTACTTATTACTTTCCAATCTGGATACTTTCTATTTTTCTTGCTTAATTACCTCCTCTATTTATTTTTAAAAATGTATTTATTAATAAATATCTCTTTTCCTACCATGTCAAGGATGAGAACATTCACCCATATACCTTCCTAAGGGTTTATAAAAGCCTCTTCTGGAGAAGATGGCTAAGTCATGAGTGAGCTCAGTAAACATGGGACTCACCATAGTGGGCTATTGTGTGAACCAGGTACTGGACTTAAGGCAAAAATCTGGACAGAATGCAATGGGCTTCTCTGTATTTACTGCTTCTGATCTTATCAAGACCTACTGCCTATCCTCAGGAGCAGGTCAAAGCAGAACATGTCTTGAGAGATACGAGATACGATACAGTGAATGTCTTCCACTGATCCAGGCAGTAGACAGAAAGCCTGTAGTCAGAACATCCAATTATAGATAAAAATGGGTGCTATACTCATTCAGGCAATCCATCCTCAGCTTAAAATGAGGTACGTTTGCAGGAGCAGTGTTAGAAATGACAACTCTCGCTGCATCTATCTGAAGTCACACTGCCCTGTTATGGAGGTCGGCCTCTGTGGCTGTGCGTTGTTGTCGTCTTGGATCTCCCTTCACCGTCTTGTGGACTCTCTGACCCTCTTCTGTGCTGTCTCCTGTGCTCTTCTCTTGGTTTATGTTCTTATTTTGGTGAAACACAACACCTGGAAGCTTCTTAAGAGAGACTGCAAGGAAGAGAAAATCTTTCAAGTTCACTCATGCCTCTAAAGATGGCTTTAGCCTCATCTTCTAGGTGAATGATGGTGTCGTTGAGTTAGATGTTACCTTCTTTCAGAATTTTGATGGTTTTGCTCCATTATTGTCTTTCTTTGTTGTTGTTGTTGTTGTTGTTTTAGAAGAACCAAAGGCATTCTGATTTCCTGGTTTTTTGCATGTTCTTTTTTCCTTTCTGGAAGCCTGTAGAGTCTTTATCTTGTCACCATAGTTTTAAATTTCACAATGATGAGCCTTGATATGGGTCAGTTTTCATTGATTAGATGGGGCATTTAGTGGCTTCCATCCTCAATCTATTGTCTATCCATTTTTGGAAATTTCTTGGAATTTTAATTGATAATTCCTCCTCATTTTTTCTGTTCTCTCTTTCAGCATCTTTCATTATTCTAGTTTGGGGCCTCCTAAATTGAACCTCTAATTTTCTTATTTTTCTCTGCTATCTTATCTTTTGCTATCTGATATTTTTGCTGTGTTTTCTTTATTCTCACTTCAGTTTTTTTATTCTTCCCTTCTATCCATTTTTTCTGTTTCTGCTATCATAGTTTTACTTCCAAGTGATCATTTTTATTCTCTGAAAGCTCCTTTTATAACATATTGTCCTTTTTTATTGGAAGCAATATGTTTTCTTATCCCTGGAGGATGTTAATAATATTTTTTGTTTTAAGTTTTTCTCCCTGCATAGTCTGTTTCTAAAAGTTACATTTTTCTCATTGATGTTTAGTTTCTATCTTTCATGTTGGAGGCTTTCCTTAGATATCTGGTGAGTCTTTTCTGCTTATGATTGTCTCTTAAATAGTGATTAGACAGCCAGGGGCTGGGTGGAGGGGGAATGGGGAGTTATTGCTTAAGGGTATGGGATTTGTCTGAAAAGATGAAAAAAGTTGTGGAAATAGATGATGATCACACAATAATAGGTATGTACCTAATGTCACTGAACTGTATACTTAAAATGGTTAAAATAGTAAATTTCATGTTATGTCCATTTTATCAGTTTTTAAAAAGCTGATCAGACATTGTGCACTTGAGTTGGACTTAATGGATTTGACAATAGAGTGATTTGTGTGGGCTGAAACAAGAAGTGGGAGTGGGGGCTGGACGTGGTGGCTCACGCCTGTAATCCCAGCACTTTGGGAGGCTGAGGTGGGACGATCACTTGAGGTCAGGCATTTGAGACCAGCCTGGCCAACATGATGAAACCCCGTCTACGCTAAAAATACAAAAAATTAGCTGGGTGTGGTGGTGCACGCCTGTAATCCCAGTTACTCAGGAGGCTGAGGCAGCAGAATTACTTGAGCCCGGGAGGTGGAGGTTGCAGTGAGCTGAGATTGCGCCACGGCACTCCAGCCTGGGCAACAGAATGAGATTCCATCCCCCCCACCCCCCTCCAAAAAAAATGTGGGAGTAGGAATTTAGTGATCAGTTTCTTTTCAAATAGCCTTCGTGCTAGTCTTCCTTATTCTGGTCTGTCCATTTTACCCCCAGTTCCAAAGGCACCTGCTGCTGCCGGTTCCATTGCCTCTTGAGTGTCCTCTGGTATATATCGAATTGATTTCTCAGTTTTGGGCATTGTTAGCTTGGGATCATCTGTCACACATCTGTCACTTGGTTAACCCTCTGATTCTGCATTCTAGCTTCCTCAATTTCATGGCTGTTGTCTTGTCTTGCATTTCCTCTGGCTTTGGAAGGTTATGGTTTTTGTTGTTGTTGTTTGTCTATTTTAGAAATCCTTTTACTGTAGTTTTTTGTGAATTTTGACTAGTGGTCTCTGATTCATGAGTTAAATTCATCATCCTATTCTGAAAGTTTTATATTCATCTTTGAGAATGTTTAATATAAATTGATAAACTGTCTTCCAGGTATGTGGTAATGTCACATGAAGAGTATATGAAAGACTTTTTTTTCTCTGTATTCTTACCAACACTGAATTTTATTAATCTTTGCCATCTTTGTTGTTCTGGTGCAGGGGAAATGGCATTCCATTTTTAAGTGTGCATTTAAAAAAATAGTATTGATGATGAATACTTTTTCATATGTTTATATATTTTTTAGAGGTTTGCCTATTGATGACTCCTTATCCCTTTTTTATTGGAGTATTTAGCTTTGTCTTATTGATTTACAAGAACTTTTTATTTTATTTTACTTTAAGTTCTGGGATGCATGCGCAGAACGTGCAGGTTTGTTACATAGGTATACATGTGCCATGGTGGTTTGCTGCACCCATCAACCCATCATCTAGGTTTCAAGCCCTGCATGCATTAGGTATTTCTCCTAATGCTCTCCCTCCCCTTGTCCCCCACCCCCTGACAGGCCCCAGTGTGTGATGCTCCCCTCTCTGTGTCCGTGTGTTCTCATTGTTCAACTCTCCCTTATGAGTGAGAACATGCGGTGTTTGGTTTTCTGTTCCTGCGTTAGTTTGCTCAGAATGATGGTTTCCAGCTTCATCTGTGTCCTTGCAAGACATGAGCTCTTTTTTTTTATGGCTTCATAGTATTCCATGGTGTATATCAAGAACTTTTTATATATTAAACAAACCTTTTTTACATCACTTTGCAGGCATTTCTCTCAACTTTTGCTTCTCACTTTAATTCATTCATAATCTTTTTTGGCAAGTATAAATTTTACATTATATAGTCAAATCCATCAGTCTTTTCTTTTTGATACCAAAGTCTTAAGAATGTGATTCATTATGCCTAGACTATACAAATATCGACAACTATTTTTATGAGTAAATGTTTCTTTCCAAAATAAATTCCAGACAGAGGAAATATTTTTATATAAAGTGTAAGAATTTTTTAACACAGAGACTCTGTCCCAAAATATGGTTATCTCAATTTAATAGTAAGTCCTTTAACCACCGGTATGAAATTCACTGTTTTTATCTGCTGAATTATTTAATATTTGGAAACAATGAAGCTGAATCACATGATGACTGATTGGTTATAAAGAGGAGGCAGGAGTCAAAGAGGACCCCCAGGGTCCCTGCTGAGGTGACAAGATGGGTATTGGTGCTTCTCATTAAGAATGGGATATGCTAAGAATTAAGAATCACAGGTTTGGGAAGGCAATGGACTTCACTTTTTGGATTTATCAAGTTCCAACATCCTATGGAAATTTACTGTGCCTTTAAAACTTAGGTGAGTTGTAACTTTAGCCATAAAGTTTTCCTTAAACTACTATGAGAAGCTTCTTTGTTTTTACAATTAGTGTCCTCAATACTCTTTTCTTTTTCTTTTTCTTTCTTTTTTTTCTGAGACAGGTTCTTGCTCTGTTGCCTTAGCTGGAGTGCAGTGGTGCAATCTCAGCTCACTGCAACCTCCCACCTCCCAGGTTCAAGCGATTCTTCTGCCTCAGCCTCCCGAGTAGCTGCAATTACAGGTGCCCACCACCACACCTGGCTAATTTTAATATTTTTAGTACAGATGGTGATTCACCATGTTGGCCAGGCTGGTCTCGAACTCCTGACCTCAGATGATCTGCCCACCTTGGCCTCCCAAAGTGCTGGGATTACAGGCGTGAGCCACCATGCCTGGCCCTCAATACTCTTTTATATGTCTTATTAATACTTCACTTTTTAAATTTACCTTGTTACCTCCTTTGTTGTAAAGCAGGGGTCCCCAACCCCCCGGGCCATAAACTGGTCCATGGCCTGTTAGGGACTAGGCCGCACAGCAGGAGCTGAGAGGCGGGTGAGGGAGCAAAAGTTCGTCTGTATTTACAGCCACTCCCCATTGCTCACGTTACCACCTGAGCTTCATCTCCTCTCAGATCAGCAGTGGCATTAAATTCTTACAGAGGCATGAACCCTATTGTGAACTGCGCATGTGAGGAATCTAGGTTGCATGCTCCTTATGAGAATCTAACGCCTATGATCTGTCGCTGTGTCCCAGCACCCCCAGATGGGATCACCTAGTTGTAGAAAAACAAGCTCAGGGCTCCCACTGATTCTACATTATGGTGAGTTGTAGAATTACTTCACTGTGTATTACAATGTAATAATAATAGAAGTAAAGTGCACAATAAATGTAATGCACTTGAATCATCCTGAAACCATCCCTCTGCTCTGTCCATGGAAAAATGGTCTTCCACCAAAGTTGTTCCTGGTGCCAAAAAGGTTGGGGACTGCTGTTCTAAAGCAAGAGCATGGGGAGGAAAGAGAGGAATAAAATCCCAGCCCAAACTTTAGCTATGTGGTCTTGGCCAAGGCACTTAACTTTTCTGACCTTGTGTAAGTTGGGGTAATAGTAGCTTTCATTAGGGTTTTCATTGTGAGGTTTAGAGGTAATACTTGGCAAGGCACATAGTGCAAGTCCTAACAGTATCATAAAGGGTACTGTTGAGTGTGCTCATGACATTATTTGATTTGCTAACTCCAGTTCATTCATCGGTATTCAACTTGCGTATCATCCACACTGGGAAACCATACTGAATTGCATTCATTTATCTGCCTATCTCTAAGTGGTAAGACACTTGATGGTAAGACCGATAGCTTGCTCTGTGCCGTAATCCCAGGATCTAGCCCACAGCTAAATTACAGTAATTGCTGAATAGGTTAATTTCAATTGCACATGTGCAGAGATTTTTTTCCCCACTTCTGGAATTGTTCTGGAAGCTTTTGCATTTCACATTGTACATATTTTGGCTTGAATGCTACAGTTATTTTGGTTTAGATGTCAGAAATTGCCTATCTCCCATCACCATCATTTGAGTTTCTTGATGATTTGGACAGTTGTACATCTTGTCACTAATACTTCCCTGTACGACAAGCATATCTGATCAACATCTTGTCTTGGTTGGTTGTATTCAAAGGTTGAAAGCAAGATGGCTGAAAACTTTTTGGAGTGGAAGGTTATACCCTCTGCACTTCCAAAAGGGATTTTGGAGAAGTCACACTGGCATTGTTTGCTTTTCTTCTTGGTTTATAATTGCAGAGATGGGAGAAGTCTTGTGTTTCCAAGAGATAACATTCTTCCTGTGTCGCTGAGGCTCTGAGTGAAATAGCCGAGAGACAACTTGTTATCACACAGCTCCATGCTTGGCCAGGCTCTCTTTATTTGAACATCACCTGCCTTCCCCCCTGCCTGTAAAGAGCCTTCCTAATCAGTAAGAATACTTGTTTTTGCCCCCAACCAGATCATAGCAATGTGACAGCATTTGCTATGTGGGTCTGTAATCCTAACTAGGTTGTGCATTTACATTTCTCTTTGTGTTTTTTTAGGCCCCAGGGAGGAAAGAATGAGGAGAGTGTGTATCTTTACACAAGCAATAGTGTGTGAAAACCCCAGCTAAAGCTTCAGCCACTAACTGGCTTTTAAAAACAAGAAGAACAACAACAAAACCCTTTTTAGTTCAAACTAATTATAGGTTCACAGAAAGTTGCAAAGATGAACAGGAAATTCCATGTAGCCTTCGCTCAGTTTCTCCCAGTGGTAACATCTTGCAAAACTCTAGGATACTGTCACAACTAAGAAATTGGCTTTGGTACATTGGCTTTTTAGCCCCGATAATTGAGAAGTGTGGGAATGTCAGGTGGTTTGGTATTAGCAGAGCTGATGTTCAGCTGGAATGTGCTACAGTGCCATTCCAGTCCACATCTGCTCTGATGTTATATAGCTCAATAGTCTCCGCTAGCTAGAAGAAACATGTTAGGTTCTGCAGCCCTTTTGGATGCTAATAAGAGCTGCTATTGATAGAACACTCGTATGATGCATTAGTAGCTTAACGTGGACATTTCCTGTAAGCAGGCATGAGCATTTCGTTTGCGCATAGGATTCACACTGCCTTTGACCTTGGAAACTTCAGGGTCCTGAATATGGAGCACCCCAGAATGCTAGATAAGGATGAACTGGCCGGATGCCTCACCTCAGTTATTCCACTCCCGGCTGCCAAACGCGTTTAAAGAAAACTCGAGGAAGAAGTGACCAAGCGCCAGCGTGTAACCCTGTTCTCCCCAGGGCTTTACATTTCTTGTGTTCTGTTTTGCTCTCTCTTTAATGACTGTGACTTTTGCTATTTCAAGGAAGAGATTCGCCAGCTTCTGAGCATTTGGAATCAATATCACCGTAAATAAGAACATAATGAAAGAAAAACACAGCCTAGCCTGTAGACAAATTTGATTGCTGAAATTCACGTGTTATTATTAGAATCAGCTGCAAATGCCAGACTTTCAAATGCGTTTGATGGGGTAAGATAGGGGAATGCTCTTTTAAATTGGGGAGACAACTTGGAGCTCTCACCTGGATAGCCTATAGCTTATGCGTACTATGATGTTTCCTTGTAGGTTTGGGCTACTCGTATTTATTTTCTAAAAGGTAAAATGTAAATGGAAGAAGCAGTAGAGAGGAATTTCTCAACAAAGGAATTGGAAGCTGAGATGGCTTTCCTTTACAAAGTGCCCCTCATGAATGCACAACTCAGTGTGATATATTTGGTTTAACACTTTGGTATTTTGCACCTCACATCTCTTTGCTTTTCTTTTCGTCTTTTGCTTTCTTTTGTCCTTTTTGTCCTTGCTTTGATCTCACTATGGAATCACCCTCAAAATGCTTTCATACACAGCAAAAGCTTCCCTCTTTAATCTCTCTCATTCTTTCTGAAGTTTCTCACTCTTGCCTCATTTTTGCTCCAGCCCATAGTCAGCAAGTGCATTATTTAAGTCTGCAAAGCTGAGAGATGCTCAGAGAATAAAATATGCAATGCAGCCACCTCCTGGGTTATTTCATCTTGCAGTTTTAGATGCTTGGTTCCTCACCATGGCTATTCTTCAAGCCCAGGATTTCAGAGACAGATGGGCCCATGCCATAGTGGCAAGGCTGGGGTGGGGTGTGTGTGTATCACCATATATGTGGCTCCTGTATCCCTGAGGCTTCTTCAGAGCTTCATTGTATTGTTTAGAAGAGTTGGAGGCCCAAAAGGTTCCCTGGATGCCCACTCTTTTGAAACCTCTTCATCAGCCCTTAGGCCTCTTCTCTGCAGAGCACTGACCACAGTCAGCAGAAGGCAGCCTAGAAAAAGGAGGCGCCTGCCTCAAGTCCAGAGCCTGCTGCTCCCATCCTGCAGCCTGACCAACTTTCCACTCATGGTTACAGCCCTAATCCTTTATCTTCACTCTCTGAAACTGGTGCTGATGGCTGCAGATTCAGAAGAAAATGGGATCATCATACTGGTGCTTTGCACTCACATTTGGTCCTCATGCAACCATGTGCAGTGGAATAAGATTGTACACACTGATAATTAGTCTGTAATCAGAAGTGTGGGTGCTTCCAAGCTACTTGAGGGAGCCAGCTCTCAGGACAAGCCCAGGCCAGGCCACAGCAGCTTTGTATTAGCAGACAAATGACTTGAGATTTCACAACATCACATTTACAGGAATCAGAGGTAACAATGGTGATGCATGTAGGCATGCCACTTACAAATGGTGTGACCTAGGGAGAGTTGCTGGCCCTCTGTCTTAGTCCATTTGGGGACTGCTATAAGAAGTACCTCAGGTTAGGCATTGTGGCTCATGCTTATAATCCCAGCACTTTGGGAGGCTGAGGTGGGAAGATCACTTGAGGCTGGGAGTTTGAGACCAGCCTGAGCAACATAACAAGACCCCATGTCTACAAAAAATAATAATAATAAAATATTAGCCAGGCATAGTGGTGCATGCCTGCAGTCCCAGAAATAATACCGTAACTACTTTGTATCCATAAAAATAAAAAATAACAAAGTTAAACAAAAATGCCTTAGACTGGGTAATTTATAAACAGTGAAATGTATTGCTCACAATTCAGGGGGCTGGGAAGTCCAAAGTCAGTGTCTGGTGAGGGCCTAGTCCTCATAGATGTCTCTCTATGTGTTTCTATGTCTTGTAAGTGGTGAACCAGCTCCCTGGGGCCTCTTTTGTAAGGACACTCATCCCATTCATGAGGGTAGAGTCCTCCTGACCTAATCAGCTCCCAAACACTTGCCCTCTTAATACCACCCCATTGAGGCATTGATTGGCATTTAACATATGAATTTTGAGGGAACACAGACATTCAGAACATAGCACACGCTCTGTGCTTCCGTTTTCTCATCTGTAAAGTGGGGTCGATCATGCCTTTACCTCACAGAGTCTTTAAGAGGTATGAAGGAATTGCTGTAGGCCAACAGCATGTGGCTCTTAATAAGGACCCGGTAAGTATGAAGACAAATGTTGTGGAATGTTATGAGTTTCCAAGACAGCCCATTCACTGGTTAAATTACCAAAGGAGATCTAATTTGGCTGACTAGTGTTCTGGAGTGTTTCCTGATTAGCTGACATTTTTAGTGAGCTTGGTTAGCAATTTGGGGATATAAATATTTCATTATAGATACAGACAAGCATAGTATTTGAAATGTTTGAAAAATAGTGATTGTCAGCAGAAAAGGAACTCTGGCATTGGTGGAATCTGCCTCCCCAGTTGGTATTCTCACTGAGAAACTAACAAAGCTTCCGCATTGGGCCCCTTACTTGCACGGGTGCCCTTCGAGGTCATCTGATGGCCCCTTGTTGTGTGTTTACATGTCATGCATTTTTGGAGAACTTACAAAAGTAAGCTTTTAAAATGTTTCTCAAAGAGAATGCCTCAAATTGTGTAAATTTCAGGTCCCACAAAACCCAGGTTCATTTCTGGGATTTGCTGTCTCCATTGGACAGATAAGAAACCCCCTAGGTTGCATGAGCAGAATATGCAACTGAGTTTCTCCCCGCTCCACCATCTTTTCATTCATTTTTAAAGATAATATTTTAAAACTTTGTCTAATAATATTTTTAAAATATTTTAAAATAGTCTTTGTAGGGCTGCTTTTATACATTTAGCTGATTGGTTATTTCAGGCATAAAGGTATTCTCAGGCGCACCTGTATTTCCAGGTGGTTTTTTTTTTTGAGATCGCATCTTACTCTGTCACCCAGGCTGGAGTGCAGTGGTGCAATCACCGCTCACTGCAACCTCTACCTCAAGCTGGGCTCCCACTTCAGTTTCCCAAGTAGCTGATACCCAAGTGTTTTCAGTCTGTGTTTTATGTTCTTTCTAGGGCATCAAAGCTAATTCTTACATATATAAAATATTGAAATCTCTCTGAAAAAAAGAAAAAAAGAGATGATGCAGAAATGTCAAGTGTCCTGACTAATGTCTGTGCCAAACTCTGCGTTGAAGACCATTTTTTCACTGTGATCTCTGTCATAAATCCCTAAGCACAGAGAACTGGAAGTTTCCATTGAGGTGGAGAGAAAGGCCGGCATCTGGGAGGGCCCAGGGTATGGTCACCATGCAGGGGCTGGATTCTCTCCACATCCAGTCTTGAAGAGCTCAGGAACTCAAGTCCCATCAGGATGAGGAGTCTTATCTAAGTGTCTCACCAAATGTTTCCAGACAGAGGTAGACTTGGAAACCCATGGAACAAGCTAGGAGCAGAGATGTGCCCAGGGAGAAGGTGGCCTAGGAGGAACCCAGGGGAGGGGCAGGCCAGCTGACCAGACTGGGCTTTAGGAGCAAGCCTGCAGTCCATCAATTACCAGCATGGGGGTTGGAAGAACCCCCTGGCCACAGAATATGAATCAGACCTTCAGCAAGGTCAAGGGTTTTAAATTCACACACACGGTCCAGGCATGGTGGCTTATTCGTGTAATCCCAGCACTTTGGGAGGCTAAGGCAGGAGCATCACTTGAGTCCAGAGTTCAAGACCAGCCTCAGCAACATGGTAAAACCCTGTCTCTTCAAAAAATAAATAAAATTAGCCGGACATGGTGGTGCATCCTTGTAGTCCCAGCTACTCAGGAAGCTGAGGCAGGAGGATCACTTGAGCCCAGGAGTTGGAAGCTGCAGTGAGCTATGATCCGGCCACTGCTTTCCAGCCTGGGTAACAGAATGAGACCCTCTCTCAAAACAAAACAAAACAAAACAAAATTACACACAACATAAAATCACCTCTTCTGCACCGTCAAAATTAACAGACATAAAAGACCACATATTTTACGACTCCATTTTCATGAACCATGTGTATTAGGCAAATTTATAGGGGCAGAAAGCATGTTAGTGGTCACCAGGGGTTGGGAAAGGGGAGATGGGGAGCAGCTGCTCAATGGGTATGGGGTTTATGTTTGGGGTGATGAAAAAGTTCTAGATAGTGGTGATAGTTGCACAACATTGCGAATGTACTTAATGCCAGTGAATTGTATATTGTAAAATGGTCAAAACATTTTAAACATGGTAAAAACAATGAAAAAAGTGAACCAGTGCTTTTCAGAGGTTTGGGGTTTGCGTGAGAACGACCTGGGGGTGCTGGCCAGTTCCACTAAGGCCCACTGAATTAGGGATACCAAGAAAGGAGCCTTGGAACCTGCATTTTCATAAGGTCCCCAGTGATTCTCACTCTGGGAATACTGGCAGGCATTTTCATTCTATTTTGTTTCTTAATTGGAACGTGCCATATGTGCTATGTTCTCGTCCCCAGCTGTCACAACCCATGCATTCACAGTGAGCAGCATGCCCAAACCTCAGCAGCTGCTGGCGGGGAGAGGTGTTGGTGATAAGCGTGGCAGTGGTGGCAATGGGAGTTGATGGTGTCAGAAGGAGTGTTGATAGAATTGTGGCATTAGTAGCAGTGGTAGCAGGAACAGGGAATGAAAGCAGAAGGCAGGACCATATGGGATCCTTGTCCAGGGACTGACCTAATTGTGAGATTGCCCCACGCAGAGGTGGCCAGCCATCAGGATCCCAGTATTGGAGCCAAGCTTGGTGGCTCACACCCATAATTCCAGAGCTTTGGGAGGCCAAAGTGGGGAGCGGGGGAGGGATTGCTTGACGCCAGGAGTTTGAAACCAGCCTGGGTAACATAGCGAGACCTCATCTATACAAAATAAAATAAATTAGTTGGGCATGGTGGTGTGTGCAGGTAGTTCCAGGTACTCAGGAGGCTGAGGCAGGAGGATCGCTTGAGCTCAGGAGGTCGAGGCTGTAGTGAGCCGTGATTGCACCACTTCACTCCAGCCTGGGCAACAAGGCCAGACCCTGTCTCTGTCTCTGTCTCTGTATATGTGTGTGTGTATGCATGTATGTATGTATATATGTATTTATATGTATTATATATATATATACTGTATATGTGTACATGTGTATATATATACACACATACATATATATGCACATACACACACACACACTCACACACACATTTAAATATATCTATATTTTAAAAGATTCCAGTTTTGGAAATGGCATGCCAAACCCTCACCATGTAGGCCAAAGTCACTTCCAAGGGGTTCAGTTTTTTAGATGAGGCAGGACAAGTAGGTCGTAGGCAGTGGGGAAAGTGGAGATGGACAGGGCAACACTGGGATTCTGGAATGTCAACTCAGTTGGAGTAAGCTCTGGCCCACACTCAGGGTCTAATTCATCCCAGATGGAGTTAGGCAGGGGGGTAAATGCTAAGCCAGAGCCACCCAATATGCACTTAGCAGACCAGTTGATGCAGCAGCTCCCCATTTGAAGCTTGTAAGAAATACAAGTTCTTGGGCCACCTCAGACTTACTGGTGATTCGGATGCAGGTTAAAGGTAGAGGAACACTCACTCATCTAAGCTTAGACAGATTCTCCTGAATCTCCATACTCTGAAGGGCAATTGAAATATTCAGTAAGTTTCATCATCAAGGCTTAACAACTGTGTGAGGGTTGAGAGGTCAGGTTGCCCACCATTGTGGATGTGCAGACTTGGCCAAGTCCTGGACTGGGTGGCCACTTCCCAAGTATACATAAAAATCCCAAGCACTGACACTTTTGCATTGGTTCTGGAAGCAGGTGGAGCTGAGTCTGTTTTAGGACCACCAGGTTCGTATGTCCACTGTGCAGTAACAGACCAATTGTGCTGAGACAGCAGGATTTGCAACAGAGAAAGAGTTTCATGAATATAGGGTAGCCAAGTGAGGAGACAGGAAGAGATCCTCAAATCCACCTCCCCAACGATTTCTGGGCTGGGGCTTTGAAGGGGATCATGGAAGGTGAGAGGCTGGAGAATCAAGGTCATTCATTGATCAGGGTAAAGGGGATGAAATTATCAAGATGTGGAAACTGCGTTCTTTGGTGAGTCAGCTTCTTCTGGGGTCCTTCAGACCAGCTGATGTCAGCAGTTTCATTGGTATGCAGGACATGAAAGAATATCTCAAAGGGAAAACTTAATATTTTATAATGTTCAAGTTGTTATCTATAGAGCAGTTAAAGGGGACTGTAATCTTGTAACAGGGTCTATTGTCCTAGTCATTCTAGGACAATAGGCACTAAGAAACTATGATGAAACAGGTCAGAGACTAATGATTAATGCTGAATTTGCTGCACGCTTGGTTTATTTTAATTTTCCCCTCACTTCTTTCCTGATTTTTTTTTTTTTTGAGACAGAGTCTCACTCTATTGCCCAGGCTATAGTGCAGTGGCATGATCTTGGCTCACTGCAACCTCCACCTCCCAGGTTCAAGCGATTCTCCCACCTCAGGCTCCTGAATAGCTGAGATTACAGGCGTGTGCCACAAAGCCAGGCTAATTTTTATATTTTTAGTAGAGACGGGGTTTCACCACGTTGGCCAGGCTGGTCTTGAACTCCTGACCTCAGGTGATCCACCCACCTTGGCCTCCCAAAGTGCTGGGATTATAGGTGTGAGCCATCACACCCAGCCTCCTGATTAATTTTATAAAGTGTATAGGGGCAATTTCAAGTCTACTGGGTCAATACTTGCTCCTGAGCAGGGCTCTGAGCCCAGGGATGGTACCGATAGTTTATTCTGTCATATCACGGAAAGTGCGGGATTGAGACAGAATTCTGTAATGTTCTTTGCTTTAGTTCTTACTGTTTTGTAGCTTTCTTTTTGCCAATTTATGCTCCATGAGCCTGGATGACATGTGTTTGTTTTATTGTTAAGGAGCAGGTATGCATACCTCCCTCTCCAGTCCTTCCTGATCACAGGCAGTGTTCGCTTCTCCCCCTCAACCTCCTCAAATGCTGTTTATCAAAATCTTAAAAAATACAATGGTTCCCAAATGGCACTTGGCCAATTTTGTATTGGATTTTATAACATTTATTTTTGTCGGAATGAGTTTCTGCATTTATTTTTGCAGAAATGAGTTTCTGTTTTCTTCTCTGAGTTTTTTGTGAGGAAAAAAGAAAGTAAGATGTTTTTCTTAGTGTTCTTATAATGTCCTAGAATGGTTTCATCTGTTAAGGGTGATAAAGGATCTTAGGTGAGGGGGTGACTTTCTTTTTTTTTCTTTTTTGAGAGAGTCTCGCTCTGTCACCCAGACTGGAGTGCAGTGGCACAATCTCAGCTCACTGCAACCCCTGCCTCCTGGGTTCAAGCGATTCTTCCACCCCAGCCTCTCGAGTAGCTGGAGTTACAGGCATGTGCCACCATGCCTGGCTAATTTTTGTATTTTTAGTAGAGATAGGGTCACACCATGTGGCTAGGCTGGTCTCGAACTCCTGAGCTCAAGTGATCTGCTTGTCTAAGCCTCCCAAAGGGCTGGGATTATAGGAATGAGCCACCGTGCCTGGCCAAGGGGGTGACTTTCTAACCAGTGTCAGGTTGGGGATTTGTGTGCTTCCATGGGAGCCTGGGGGCCTTGTTTTACTTGGCTAATTTATAGACTCATTCACTTTAAGGTGAATTTGGGCTCTTGCACCCCGCCTCTTCTTCGGTTTCTCTCCATTTTCAAATCTCAACACCCTAATGCTCTTAGGCTGTCTCAGATGTGTTCCACCAGAGCCAGGCTTCCTGGAAGTCCCTCTTGAGATGTCCCACTCATCCAGTTCTCCTTGTATTGACCCTGCCCCTGCAGGAGACAGCTGCATCTGCAGGGATTTCTTTTTTCTCACTGGTACCATCAGGGGCCTTCTGTTTGTCTTGATCAACGGGCCATTCTCAGCTCGCATTTTCTCTAATGCATTTGACTTTCCTGACCCTGGAGGTTGAGCAGCTTTTGGAGGACAGGGACTCTGTCCTTCTCACCCACAGAGGCTCCTTTAAATATTTATAAAATGAATGCACATATCCCTCTTCCAGAAACTCTGCCAAACACTTCACAGGATAATGCTTCGGAACTGGTGTCATAGGAGCATTATCCTGTAAAGTGCTGGACTCTGTTTCAACACCTGCAGATGATGCTCTTGGGCTCTCAGGTTTGAGAACTGCATTTCCTCCTTGGAGTCCCGTCTGTACCGCCTTGAGTATGGCTTCTCCAGCCCTTCTTCCTTCTACATTCTCTATCCAGCCCTGTACAAAATAAAAGACATTAGCTGGGCATGGTGGTGCATGCCTTTAGTTCCAGCTGCTTGGGAGGCTGAGGCAGGAGGATTGCTTGAGCCCGGGAGGTCGAGGCTGCAGTGAGCCATGATTGCTCACTAGCCCTTCTTCCTGCCTCCTAAATACATGTGTTCCACAACGTGTGGTTCTAAGTCTTCTTCCCTGCATTTCCTGGAACTGTCACCCTCTCTCCTAGGCCATCATCTCCTTTTTTTTTTTTTTTGAGACGGAGTCTCGCTCTGTTGCTGAGGCTTGAGAGCAGTGGAGCAATCTCGGCTCACTGCAACTTCCGCCCCACCAGGATCATGCGATTCTCCTGCCTCAGCCCCGCTGAGAGGCTGGGATTACATATGCCCGCCACCACACCCGGCTAGTTTTTGTATTTTTAATAGAGACGGGGTTTCTCCATGTTAGGACATCATCTCTTATCACTCAGTGCCTGACACCTCTGCCCTGTTTTCTCACCTCCAGACCATTGTCGTGGTTCAACTGCCTACCCCAGAATGTCCTCTGGCCCCCTCAACCTGTCCTCAGAGAAACTCATCAACTTGTTCTTCTCTTCTCTTCTTTTTCTCTTTTTAAATCAATCCTATCTGGCTAAGTGTGGTGGCTCACGCCTGTAATCCTAGCACTTTAAGAGGCTGAGGTAGGGGGATCACTTGAGGCCAGGAGTTCGAGACCAGCAGGGCCAACATAGCAAAATTCTGTCTCCACTAAAAATACAAAAATGAGCCGGGCATGGTGGCAGGCACCTGTAGTCCCAGCTACTTGGGAGGCTGAGGCAGGAGAACTGTTTGAACCCAGGAAGTGGAGGTTGCAGTGAGCTGAGGTCACGCCACTGTACTCCAGCCTGGGTGGCTGAGCGAGCTTCCATCTGAAAAGGAAAATAAAATAAAAATAAAATAAATCAATGGCATCTTCCCAGTTTCCTAGACTGAAACTTTGATGCTCATGATACTGTCATCTAAGTAGATCCAATTTTTCACTTAGGTGTTTTTTGGTGTGGTATTTTAGAATAGTGAGAGCTCACGTCCAGATCTTCTGCATAACTTAAACAACTTTTTCCATTAATGCTCCCAGCCAAAACAGTTTCTCTGTCTGTGACTCCTCACAGCACTCTTCCTCCGTGACCATTTTTTTTGGGCGAGTGGGGGCCATTAGCCTCATTTACCTTATAATATTGAATATTATAATTTGTTTTTATTTTATTTTATTTTTTAGGCAGAGTTTCGCCCTTGTTTCCCAGGCTGGAGTGCAGTGGTGCGATCTCGCCTCACTGCAACCTCCGCCTCCCAGGTTCAAGCAATTCTCCTGCCTCAGCCTCCCGAGTAGCTGGGATTACAGGCACCCGCCACCATGCCCAGCTATTATTTTTTGTATTTTTTTTTTTAGAAGAGACAGGGTTTCTCCATGGTGGCCAGGCTGGTCTCAAACTCCTGATCTCGGGTGATGCACCTGCCTTGGCCTCCCAAAGTGCTCCTTCCTATAATTTTTAAACGTATCTCATCTCCTTAACTCGATTGTAAGCATCTTGAGGGAGCACTTGTGTCTGAATTGTCTTTGAGCACAGGCCAGAGCACAACTCAGTATCTTATAAAGTCCAGAATCACACTGCAGGTACTGGGAAGGAAGCCTGCTCAGTGTCACTTGTTCTTAAACCCTGATCATTGGAGGTGGCATCTGCCTTGATGTTTCCACACACTGTTGTTTGGAACAGTGTATCCCTGTACGTTGTAAGAGTGATAATGGTGTCTACTGCTATACAGTAGGCCCTAGACTTTATAAATCATTTTGGTGGCCAGGCACAGTGGCTCATGCCTGTAATCCCAGCACTTTGGGAGGCTGAGGTGGGTGGATCACCTGAGGCCAGGAGTTCGAGACCAGCCTGACCAACATGGCGAAACCCCATCTCTACTAAAAATACAAAATTAGCCGGCTGTGGTGACACATGCCTGTAGTACCAGCTACTCGGGAGGCTGAGGCAGGAGAATCACATGAACCCAGGAGGTGGAGGTTGCAGTGAGCTGAGATCGCGCCACTGCATTTCAGCCTGGGCAACGAAAGAGAAACTCCGTCTCAAAACGTAAAAATAAATAAAAATAAAAATGATATTGGCTAGTTAGAAAGACAAGCTGTTGTTCATAGGAAGTTATGTAATTGATCAACATTAATAATTATAAGTCAATTATTATTAGATTTACCATTTATTGAATGCATATTGAGTGCTTTCTATATAGCTTTTCCTTTAGTCTTAGCAGCCATAAGGCTAGTACCAAATGATTAGGCCTTATCCTTTTACTCCTTTAATACCTCCCAAAGCTCTTTAGATGTGAGAAGGCCAGTGGTAATGACCCACACTTTCTTTTGCCAACCTTGCCAATCCCTACCCATATATCTTCCCTGAAGTCTCGCAACTTCTTAACAAATGAGGAACTCATTTGATACCCGGATGTGGTGAGTGATGTAGCCAGGAGCTGACATCCTCTTCCTGGGAAGAGCCACGACTAAGTCGCAGGTCACGTGGCAGCTAAGAGGTAACAGTGCCTCCAGAACTCCTGGCATGGTGCCCAGCGCTCAGCATTCAGAATATTCTCCCTGAACTTACAGAGATTCCTGCAGTCACAAGCCAACCCTGGTCAGAAGGCAGGATTCCCCTTGTAGCATTCCATGACCTGTGGCCTTTAGTGACATGTCCCTGAGTCCCCCAGCACCCATGCAGGACATGTACCTGGAGTGCAAGTATCTAAGAATCCCCTCCCTGTTAGCCCCTCCTTTTCCTCCCTATACCTGGTGATTTTTATGCACACAAAGTATCACTCTTTTTTTTTAAAATGCCTTTATTTTTATTTATTCTTAAAATTAGACACCAGGTCTTTCTCTGTTGCCCAGAATGGAGTGCAGTAGTGTAACTATAGCTCACTGCAGCCTCCTGAGTTCAAGTGATTCTTCTGCTTTGGCCTCCCGAGTAGCCGGAAGTACAGGTGCACAACACTGCACTCAGCCAAGTATCAGTCTTTATGTCTATAGAGTTAGATTCAGTTGAGTTGTGTTTCAGCTCTCCCGTTAGCCCATATGTGACCTTGGAACAGGTTAGCCTCCCTAAGATTATGTCTTCATTTGCAAAATAGAATTAATTTAGTTAATTAATGAAATTAATCTAGCAACCTCCTAGGGTTTCTGCAAGGATAAAATTAGCTCATAGAAATGAAGCACTTTGCCACCTGCTTGTTGCAGAAGGGAGGGTATTCAATCCCCGGTAGCATTAGTTCTGCCTCCAAGGTAGCATTTCTACTACTGAGCAAAGACTTATGTTGCATCCCAAGGCACGTACTATAAGAACGAGTCTGTGTGCAGATGGAAAAGCCCATATAGAATTTGATAAACCAGACAGACCCATGGGGTGGCAGGAGAACAAGGACAAGGATTCTGGCCAAGTTTGGAGGAAGGGCCACTAAGAGAAGGAATCTTGAAGGACGTCTGCCGGCTCATAGCAGCCGGGATATAAAAGCCAGGCCTGGTTCCCATCCCGCTGTACGGATTGCAAACTGTCAGAAGATAGCTGTCCTGGGTGAATGCATCAGAGATGTCTTCTGACTCCTAGACTGATGAGATTTTCTTTTCTGCCAGAATTACTAACATGCAATTTTTTTTGAGATCTTTGAACTCCCTGAAGATCTGTGGGCATTGCAGTGGGTTAGATGCAAATTTGAAATGACATGTTTATAGACCTTCTTGCATTTTTGTCATTTGCAGAGGAGCTGAAGGTCCCCCTGGAGGAGTATGTCCACAAACGCTACCCCGGGCTGGTGAAGGTGGTGAGAAATCAGAAGAGGGAAGGCCTGATCCGCGCTCGCATTGAGGGCTGGAAGGTGGCCACCGGGCAGGTCACTGGCTTCTTTGATGCCCACGTGGAATTCACCGCTGGCTGGTAGGTCATGAGCTGAAACTCGGGGGTGCTCAAGACCTGCATTGTGGTTGAGAGGGGCTGGAATCTGGGAGGTGGGACATTTCACCTGTTACCTGTAGTGGCACTGGGAGACTAGAGAGACACTCGTCGAAGAAGAAAGTGAGACCATTGTCTGGGATAAAGCTAGGGAGCAGGGAGAAATTTGCCTGCCGTCTGTTCAGTTCACTATCATTGACATCATCATCATCATCATTGTCATCAAAATCCCCAGTGAAAATGTTGTATCAGGCTGGGCATGGTGGCTTGCGCCTGTAATCCCTACACTTCAGGAGCCCAAGGTGGGTGGATCATTTGAGGTCAGGAGTTTGAGACCAGCCTGGGCAACATGGTGAGACCCTGTCTCTACTAAAAATACAGAAATTAACCTGGCATGGTGGAGCACGCCTGTAGTCTTGGCTACTCGGGAGGCTGAGGCAGGAGAATCGCTTGAACTTGGGATGCCAAGGTTGCAGTGAGCGTAGATCACGCCACTGCACTCCAGCCTGGGTGACAGAGAGAGACTCCATCTCAAAAAAAAAAAAAAGAAAAAAAGAAAACGGTGTATCAATTAGATAAAACTCAACAGAATCCTTGCAAATGGTACAAGACAGTCATATTTTTCTTGTTCTCTTTTCCTTCTTTGCTGCTCTCTTTGCAGGGAAGGATGGTTGACTGTCATTGTGAGAAAAGAGATATAGTTATAATTCTGACTACCCAGGTAAAGCTCCCCAGAATGTATGGGATTATCTTTCACATCATTCAGAGGAAGGTGAAGCGCATTTTCTGCAGATAGGCCCTGATATTTTTCCAGGTGAAAAGAACAGAGTGTGAGAAATTGGTTGAGTGTACGGGGAGTAGAAGATTTTGGATGCTCAAAGAGTGAGGCCACAAAAATGCCAAAATCATGTTAAAATTGGAATAGGACTTTCCAGTTTTAAAGCGTGGTCAGATAATTGTTGCTAAGTAACCAATGATCCATCAAGTTAGAGGTTAAATAACCTGTACCCTGGGTTGCTTAATTAGTAAGAAGCAGAGTCTTGTATTTCACAAATATGTTTATTTACACTCATTGAGGCCGTCTTGAGTAAGTGTTGTTCACTGTACTAGATTTGAAGAACCAATATCCCATCACTAATTAACATTAAAATGTCTGTTCTTCTTCATTTGCAACAACCTCTAGAATCCTTTTAATGGCAGGATAAAAAGACAATGTTTATGCATGTGACCACGTAAGAAACCCAGGGCCACTGATAACACTGATCCCTTCAAGTGCATGCTGGGGTCTGTTGCCATCTCGGCCGCCAATTTTCCCTCCCAGTTTTTTGCTGTCATCAAACCCTGGTGACACCCAGCTGCATGTCTTCAGCCCTCATCTCTCTCCTGAGCTCCAGAGCTGTTTATCTCTAGTAATAATCATTCCCAAAGTGTGGTGCCCTGACCCACAGCATCCGCAGAATCTGAGAACTTGTCGGAAATGCAAATTCCTGGGCTCCACCCAGTCCCCTGAAATCAGAAGCTGTGCAGGTGAGATCCGGCGATCTGATGTAATCAGCCCTTCAGAGGACTCTGATGCATGCTCCAGTTTGAGAAGCACTGAGCCATAATGGAAGCCTTCTGAAAAAGATGCAGGCGAATGTTCCGTTACAGCCTCAGGCCTGGCATACCTTGTCTTTTCCTTGGCATCATTGCCTCCTCGTTTCTTTCCTTTCAAAACTGAAAGGACATGGCCCCGACACATGTCCCTTTCCCTTGATTTTCCCCTTGCCATCATGTTACTCATCCTGTCAACCTCCACCTCCAGCCAGTTTTGTCTGCCATTTCTCCTGTCTCCCTCTTTCTCTCTATCTTGACCACCACTCTCCCAGCTTGGTTCTTCCTTGACATTCACCTAAACCAATGCAGTCACTGCTGGAACTCATTCTTTTGGCAGATACTTGCTAGATGCCTACCATATCCCTGGTGCTGTTCTAGGTTTGGAGTTTGGCACTGAGTGATTTCTCAGGACTTTCATTGGTAAGGCTGGAAGAGTACTGCACAAACTGGGGCAGTTGGACACTAAGCTGGGGTTCAAAATCCGGCAGGTTTGGTATCTGCCCTCAAGTCTACAGTCTAATTCTAGTCTACCTAATCAAATCCACCTATCATCTAATTCTCACTGATGTCTGTGACTTTAGTCTTTGCCATTCAGACTCATTTTCCACACTTCTACCCGGGTGGCATAGAACCCTCTCTGAATTAAAACCCCTTGGCAGTTCTTCATTACAAGGTAGACAGTGTGTCTCAACTTTTACCAGGTTCTACTGCAATAAAAGTCTCCAGTCACAGTGACTTACAACGATACATGTTTCTCTCTTGTCTGCATGGCACATCAGCTGCGGTTGTCTGGCTGTGGCTGTGCTTGATTTCTCCTCTGTGTTCTGAGAGTCAAGGAATCCTCCTGTCTAGGACATCCCATCTTTGTGGCTCAGGGAAAAGAACAGTGGCTGAACTTCGAAATGGCTGTTTCTGCTCTGATGTGACACCGTCACTTTTGCTCACATCCCATTGGCAAACCAATTCACATGTCCAAGTTTAATGGGAATTGGAGACTGGGGGAAGGAGTGTGCTTCTCTAAGGAAGCATTGCAGGCCACCTGGTAATAGGCAGGACATCCCCAGGGAGGAGGGAGCAAATTATTGGGAATCGCCATACATTGTCTAGTAGACAGTAAGATCAAACTTCTCAGCCGCAGAAATATCAGTGGGACCAGGCATGGTGGCTTACACCTCTCAGCACTTTGGGAGGCTGAGGCGGGTGGATCACCTGAAGTCAGGAGTTCGAGACCAGCCTAGCCAACATGGCGAAACCCTGTCTCTACTAAAAATACAAATACAGGTGCCTGTAATCCCAGCTACTCAGGAGGCTGAGGCAGGAGAATCGCTTGAACCTGGGAGGCGGAAGTTGCAGTGAGCTGAGATCATGCCATTGCACTATAGCCTGAGAGACGAGTGAAACTCCGTCTCAAAAAGAAAAAAAAGAAATATCATTGGAACCAAGGTCTTCTGCCTCCATACTCAGTGACTCTTTTGCTGCTGATGGATGGGCTGAACTGAATGCTTCTAATGCATGATCTGGACTTGTGTGGGGTTCATCATGGTTCATCAAAGAGGTAGTGGAGCTTCAGAATTAAGACATGAACCAGACCAGCTAGGTTAGAAACCTCGTTCTACCACCAGTTGGCTGTATAACCTGGGGCAAGCTACTTAACCTCCCTGGTCCTCAGTATCCTCATTTATATAATGCTGATCATTGTATCTACCTCATACGATTATCTTGGGGGTTGCATTAGTCAGCACATGTGAAATATTTCGAATGGCCCCTAGCACTAGTAAGTGCTTAATAAAGATCAACTATCATTAGCTCATAAGGAAAAATAATTCGTGTTCAGAGATGATTAGCAAAGGCAGCCGCACAGTCATTGTGACTTGAATAAGGTGGGGAAAATGATCTAAGAGTTGAGAGGAAGAACTCCCACGGGAGAGGTGGTACTTGGTCTTGGAACCAGGTGGTGAGAGAGGTGTGGGAGGTGGTACTTGGTCTTGGGACCAGGTGGTGAGAGAGGTGTGGGAGGTGGTACTTGGTCTTGGGACCAGGTGGTGAGAGAGGTAGGAGAGATGGTACTTGGTCTAAGCCTCCTTAGATGGCTGTGCTCTCTGCCAATAGCAAAGGGCATCCCCAGGGGAGAATTTCATGAGTGGAGGCTTGGCCGGGGCCATGGTCCTAAGCCTGCCTGGAAGCCTTGGAAAATTAGTGCCATTTGGCTTCAGCTTATATGGTGTGTGCAGAAGTATTGGAAGCAGGTAATGGCCCAGGGTATATTTTATTGCTCATTTTAAATAGAAAGATGAGATGAGCCAACAGGTAATTCAATAGCTGCAAATGAAAAGAGATGGGTTGTCGACTGTGTGTTCTCATTATTCTTCCCGATAATGCAGAGGAATGGGATTTTCGCTTGACTCTGTTCCAAAGCCTGCATTCTGTTATAAGCTGGGAGATTAATGCCCTGGCTTAGGAGAGCCATCTTCTCCTTCTCGAATATGGGAAATGATCCCTTCCCGCGCCTGCCTCAGAGACACACGATGGTGGAGGTGTCTGGCCATCTGCTGTCTCCTAAGCCAGTCAGGCTACACCTTGAACCTGGAGCCAGATTCCTGACGAATTACCTGCTGCAGCCTCGAGCTGGGGAAGTGAGCAGGAAGCTGGGATTCTGCCTGCCTTTGCATTTAATTAGTTTCCAGTCTTCTATTGCTAACCAATTCAATTAGATCCCTTTAAGAAATCAATTAAATCATCAATTAAAACAACTGAAATAATCACACACACACACACACACACACACACACACACACACACAGAGAGAAGCTAGTGAAATGTGTATTAAAACCAGGCCATCCGGGCAGAAGTGACCTATTTTGGGAAAGGGAATTCAGTGCCAGCAGAAAAAACAAGCGGTGGCAGTCAGTGCCCTGGGGGGAAACTGATGACACTGTATAAAACTGTCGTGCAATGTAAATCATGGAGTCCACCGTCAATATGAGAAGTGAGACTTGGCACTTTCTTGGGAAGGAGACCCCATGTTCTGAACTCCTCTTGCTCCAGGCTTTTCAGGCCAGAGCAGGCATCACTCTAGTGATTCCAACAAGGGGAAAGGGGTGCGCTGATTTCACACGCTTCACAGCCCAGGAGTGAAGCTGCAGGATCCAGCGTGGGCAGGTCCCTGGGAGCCTCAGTTTGCATCTGAGTTCCAGCCTTCCCAAAGCCCAGCCTTAAGTAGCTAAATGCTGTTCATTCCCTGTGGTCTTGGGAGGTGTGCCTCACGGGAGACAAGAGAGGTTTCATGTCTCTTTCTCTATGTTTCAGGGCTGAGCCGGTTCTATCCCGCATCCAGGAAAACCGGAGGCGTGTGATCCTCCCCTCCATTGACAACATCAAACAGGACAACTTTGAGGTGCAGCGGTACGAGAACTCGGCCCACGGGTACAGCTGGGAGCTGTGGTGCATGTACATCAGCCCCCCAAAAGACTGGTGGGACGCCGGAGACCCTTCTCTCCCCATCAGGTCTGTGGCTGGTGAGCCCTGGCGGCCAACGAGCCCCCAAATTCAAGGGTAAAAAGGAGCTACTGAGAGGCCAGGAAAGCCTGCCTTGGGCTCGAGCAGCTGTGTGCACACGGCTCTCCAGGAGCCGCGGTTGTCTCAGGATCACAGCTTTCCTGCAGAGGGAGGATGTTGCATTTTGCACCTTTATGTAAAGTTTTCAAGTGCAGCTTTCCAACGGCGATACTGAGAAGTTTCAAACTGATAGTAATGTTCACACTTCTTTATTCTTCCTCGTATAGGAGGAACTGCGTTCAGGAGCTTTTAAGGGTGAAGTTTGAAAGTTATTTTTTCTGGGGCTATTTTATACTTGAAGCCTTGTACTGTTGTCATGTTTGCACTCTTTTTCATGATACAAGATCATATAGAAAAGGACAAGGGGGTGTGGCATTCTGAGGAACTGGAGGGATGTTGGGGAGCTCTTTATGGCTCTTGCCCCGGGTCCCACCCAGCTGCCTCTCGGGATATGGAGATCAATATCTTGAGGCATACCAGTTGCAGAACTCAAATAGAAAGGAGGTTGAGGCCGGGCGTGGTAGCTCATCCCTGTAATCCCAGCACTGTGGGAGGCCAAAGTGGGTGGATCACTTGAAGTCAGGAGTTCGAGATCAGCCTGGCCAACATGGCGAAACCCCTTCTCTACTAAAATTTAAAAAATTAGTTGGGCGTGGTGGCAGGTGCCTGTAATCCCAGCTACTTGGGAGGCTGAGACAGGAGAATCACTTGAACCTGGGAGGTGGAGGTTGCAGTGAGCTGAGATCATGCCATTGCACTCCAGCCTGGGCAACAAGAGCAAAACTCTGTCTCGGAAGAAAAAAAAAGAAAGCAAGGAGGTTGAATGAAATAGGTTGATTTCAATGCTATATTAGTTTCCTCTTGCTGCTATAACAAGTTACTATGAAAATAATGACTTGAAACAGCACAGATTGATGCTGCTACAGTTCTTGAGGTCGGAAGTTTGCAATGAGCTGATGGAACTAAAATAAAGAAGGGGTTGGGTCAGGAGGGCTGGGTCAGGAGGTCTGGTCCTTCTGGGGGCTCTTGGGGAGATCCATCTCCTTGCCTTTTCCAGCTTCCAGAAGCTGCCTCCTCCCTCGGTTCATGGCTATGTCGCATCTCCCTTTCTCTCTGGCATCCTTCATCACGTGACCTTTTCCTCCTTTGCTTCCTTCCTTCCCACTTACAAAGGCTCTTGTGATTACATTCTGGGACCATACAAGAATCCAGGATTATCTCCCATCCTGAGATCCTTAACTTAATGACATCTGCAAAGTTCTTTTCCTCAGTAAGGGACCATTCACAAGTTCCTGATCTCTGGAACCTGTAAATGGTCCTTTATTTGGGAAAAAGTGAAATGGGAGTGTTCCCTTATCCCCTTTGCGGGGCATATGACAGGGGTGTAGCTTGCTTCTTCAGTGCCCCACTGCTCAAACCCCTAGGGGAATCATGCAGACGGGTAGGTTGCAGGGAGCATTTTGGGGCTCAGACCCCATGGCGGTCTCCAGGATTGAGTGTTTACAGCTCCCGAAGCCCCAGTGGGCATGTGTTACAGTGTGCTCTTTCAGCTTTGCCATCTGCAGGGAGCTTGTGTTAATCAGCTTACTTAGACCCTCTGCCTTATCACAAGGACAGAGGGCTTTCTGTATCCTGGGTCCTTGCCCTAGTGTGTCAGAAAAACCAGATCACATGTGGGCTTAGAGAATGAGTGCAAGGTGTTCCTGAGTGGTGGAGGTAGCTCTCAATGAGATGGATGGGGAGCGGGAAAGGGGATGGAGTGGGAAGGTGGTCTTCCCCTGGAGTTGGGTTGCACAGCAGCCGGACTCTCCTCCAACTACCCCTGGCCGAACTCCCCTCAGCATCCACGACATTCTGTTGTTGCTAGCCTGCTGGTGTCTGCTGGTGTCTGTCCATGTGTTCTGCTCCTCTCAAGGTCCAGCCGCTTGTGTCTGTGCCCACTATGGTCCCGGGTTTTTATGGGCACAGGATGGGGGATAGGGTATGGCGGGCCAAAGGGCAACTTTTTGAGTGCGAAAACAGAAATACCTGTCCTCATTTAGGTCCATGGGCACAGGCCCAAGGGTGGAGCCCTTGCCAGGGACCCTGCCCTTCTCTACCCAGCACTTCCCTGCCCCTGTTGCATATCAAAAGGACTTTGCAGATGTGATATGGAAATCCTAATCTCTGGAACCTGTGAATGGTACCTTATTTGGGGAAAAGGGCTTGGTTGAAAACCCTCTGATCCCCGAGTTATAGTTCAGTACTTTATGTGAGTTCTACTTGAGGACCAAACTGACTCTAAAATCATGGTTCTGTCTTAAGTAGGGAGAGGCAGGAGAGGCCTGTGTACCTGGGCTCAGTTTTAGGGGTGTGCTTGTTGGTGTTAAGTAAGATAGCAAGAAGGAATAATGAAGTAGGGATGAAGACTTTTTACAGATAATCATGAAGTTCTTTCTCAGTTTAAACATTTGTGATTAACGAGTAAAAGTTTAGCCAGGCCCGGTGGCCCTCACCTGTAATCTCAGCACTTCGGGAGGCCAAGGCAGGAGGATCGCCTGAGTTCAGGAGTTTAAAACCAGCCTGGGCAACATAGCCAGACTGTGTCTCCACTGAAATAAAATTAAAAAAAAAATTAGCCGGGGTGGTGGTGTGCTCTTGTAATCTCAGCTACCCAGGAAGCTGAGGAAGGAGGGTTGCTGGAGCCCAGGAGGTCGAGGCTGTAGTGGCCTGTGATCACTCCACTGCACTCCAGCCTGGGCAATAGAAGGAGACCCTGTCACAAATAATAATAAAAAAAGAGTAAGCTTTTGAAAAGTTCGTTATTTTTCTGCTGACACCAAAAGCTGAAAAATTGCCTTTGAGTAGAGCATGGGCAAATTTGTACAGCAGAGAAGGTAATCTTTTGGGTCTACAACTTCCTCAAGCTGTCTTGTGGCTCAGCTCCCACACCAACTGTTCATCATGCAGTGTTTCAGGACCATATTCTTGGCTATCTGCAAATAATATTAATAGTGTAAGGTTAACTAAATCTAAGCCTTCAGGGATATTTGAGCTTTAATGGCGAGTGCTTGAAGACATGTTGACCTTCAGATCTCAAAGGGATGAAACTCAAATGATGGACTGACAGACAGTGAGTTTCATGTGTTGGCTGAAAGATACTTTCTCCCAAGTCTTCACACTGATACACAGGAGACTGGCCTCCAGCCAGGACAGATAACAGTATGAGGGTGTGACCGTAAGTGCTGTCAACAGAGAAAAAGAAGTGCTTGCAGTGGAGTGCCTTCGGATGCCCAGCAAACATCTGTAATGATTGTCTCTGAGTGTGTAAGGTTCTAAGCAAAGAGTTAGCTTGTATTTCATAAGTTACGGTAACATTAACAGATGATTAATATGCACTTTAAAAAGACTCAAGAAAATAGAGTCATGATCATGAGTCATTAATATTACATGCATCTCTGTTGTACAAAATAGAATCAAATGCCAATGATGTCTTTTTAATGTGTCTTAACTTACGGAATGCTTAATTTGTTAATAGTTGATGGGGATATTTAATTGCAGGGATGAATTTTTATGGTCCTTCTGAAATTATTAAGCGGATACAATATGCTTTCTTAAACATGAGGACATGGCAGTTTCTCTTTCTTGCTGTGAAGCCAACATTTTAATAGTATGATTTTGCTCCAGTAAAAGATGGGCCAAAGAAAACATTTCATCATCCAAATGGTGTTAGATTAGATGAGTCTTTAGATACTGAGACTTCCCGGTAAGCAACATAATATAGGAGATTTGCATTAAGGGAATTGATAATTCCTTCTGTTTCAGTTCTTTTCCTGTTTCTTTCTATATATTAATATCTTTTTTGTCCTGCCTGCTAAATAGCTGTTTTCTCAGGTTTTCTCTTTGTCCTCCACTCTTATTTTTCCACACCAGAGTTTCCAGTATAGCAAGTGGGCAAGTGCCATTAAAGAGGGCAAAGGCCGATTGTAAGGGTAAGAGGTGGGAGAACTGAAGAACACAGGTCCTGCCCAAGGAGGCAGCTGTTCCCAGCTCTGCTTGGTGGTGCCAGTGTGGTCAGGTCTTCAGAATTTTTTTTTTTTTTTTTTTTTTGAGACAAAGTCTAGCTCTGTTGCCCAGGCTGAGTGCAGGGGAGCGATCTCGGCTCACTGCAACCTCTGCCTCCCGGGTTCGAGCAATTCTTCTGCTTCAGCCTCCTGAGTATCTGTGACTACAGGTGCGTGCCACCACGCCCAGCTAATTTTTTGTATTTTTAGTAGAGACAGGGTTTCACCATGTTGACCAGGCTGGTCTTGAACTCCTGACCTCGTGATCCACCCGTCTCAGCCTCCCAAAGTGCTGGGATTACAGGCGTGAGCCACTGTGCCTGGCCCAGAATTTTAAGAGAAGCCATAAATCTAGAGCCTTTGTGAAATCTCCTACCTTCTAAATGTTGACAATAAACCTCTCTTCTTCAAAACTTCAAGGCCCCAACCACATACGTCTAGACTGCATTTGACCACCCGGCCCCCAGAACTTGATCTTGCCTTTACACTCAACTCCTTGGAGACCTGTGTTGTTCCCAGGATAGCTTTCATTCATGCAACTTACACCGGCAGTGGGCACCTGTGGTATGTATTGTGGGTGCCATGGAGGGTGTATTAGTTCTTGCCCTGCTGTAAAGAAATATCTGAGACTGGGTAATTTATAAAGAAAGGAGGTTTAATTGGCTCAGGATTCAGCAGGCTGTACTGGAAGCATGGAGGCTTCTGCGTCTGGGGAGGCCTCAGGAATCTTACAGTCATGGCAGAAGGGGAAGCAGGCACGTCTTACATGGCCAGAGTAGGAGGAAGAAGAGAGAAGGAGAAGGTGCCACACACTTGTAAACAACCAGATCTCTTGAGAACTCTATCATGAGAACAGCACCAAAGGGATGGTGCTAATGCATTCATGAAGGATCCACCCTCATGATCCAGTCACCTCCCACCAGGCCCCACCTCCAACACTAGGGATTACAATTCAACATGAGATTTGGGCGGGGGTGCAGAGCCAAACCATGTCAGTGGGGCTGGGGGATTTGGGGAAAGTGTCACTCAAAGCCACAGGAGCAACATGGCCAGACTTCCTTGAACTCCAGTTCAACCTGTAGAGATTCCCCTCATGTTGTATTATTGTGTGTCCACAGCCCTCTCTGCTGAGGTTCGTCTGTGTAAGACTTTGTGCAGCACTGACCCAGCTCTTGCCTCTGTGTAGAGAAGCTTCCTAAATCTGCTGTCTTAAGCTCTGATTGTTCTCCAAGAGCAGCTTCCTTTCTGTTAGGTGGTTCTTGAATTGCTACAAAGAAATGCCTGAGGCTGAGTAATTTATAAAGGAAAGAGGTTTCATTGGCTCACAGTTCTGCAGGCTGTACAAACCTGGCACTGGCATCTTGGCTTTTGAGGAGGCCTCATAGAGCTTTTACTCATGGCAGAAGGTGAAGTGGGAGCTGACACATCTCACGGCAAAAGCAGGAAGAAGAGGCGGTGACTCACACCTTTAATCCCAGCACTTTGGTAGGCCGAGGTGGGCTGATCAACTGAGGTCAGGAGTTCAAGACCAGCTTAGCCAACATGGATAAACCCTGTCTCTACTAAAAATACAAAAATTAGCTGGGCATGGTGATGCACACCTGTAATCCCAGCTACTCGGGAGGATGAGGCAGGAGAATCACCTGAACTTGGAGGCGGAGGTTGCAGTGAGCCGAGATCATACCACCTGCACTCCAGCCTGGCTGACAGAGCAAGACTCCAGACTCCGTCTCAAAAAAAAGATTTTGGCTAGTTAGAAAGACAAGCGTGTGCTTCATAGGAAGTTATACCATCGATCCATATTAATAATGATAATATACCAATTATTATTAGATTTACCGTTTATTGAATGCATATTGAGGACTTTATATATAGCTTTTCATTTACTCTTTTTTTTTTTTTTTTTGAGATGGAGTCTTGCTCTGTCACCCAGGCTGGAGTGCAGTGGCACGATCTTGGCTCACTGCAACCTCCACCTCCCAGGTTGAAGCGATTCTCTTGCCTCAGCCTACTGAGTAGCTGGGACTACAGGTGTGTGCCTCCACACCTGGCTTTTATTTTTATTTTTTATTTTTTTGTATTTTTAGTAGAGACGAGATTTTACCAAGTTAACCAGGAGGGTCTCAATCTCCTGACCTCGTGATCTTCCTGCCTCAGCCCCCTAAAGTGCTGGGATTACAGGTATGAGCCACCACCACGCCTGGCCTCATTTACTCTTAATAGTCATAAGCCTAGTACCAAATGATTCGGCAGTATCCTTTTTTTGTTTTCAATGTCCACACCACATTGGGGTGTAGGAAATCTGAACCTCCAGGTTGCTTTTTTGACCCCATGCAGGCAGTGACTCCCTTCAGCTGGCCTCTCCTAGGGCACTCTCGACTTCTGCCTTCTTGTTTGCCCCATGTACTCTTATTGCTGGAGTCTCCATGCTCTGGTAAGCCACTGTCCAGGGCAGGGGTCCTCAGCCCCTGAGTTGCGGACCAGGGCTGGTCCTGGTCCATGGCCTTTTAGGAACTGAGCCTCACAGCAGGAGGTGAGTGGCAGGCGAGCGAGCAAGCAAAGCTTCATCTGTATTTACAGCCTCTCGCCATCTCCCACATTCCCTCCTGAGCTCTGCTTCTCATCAGATCAGCGGAGGCATTCGATTCTCATAGGAGCACAAATCCTATTGTGAATTGCGTGTGTGAAGGATGTAGGTTACGTGTTGCTTATGAGATAATCTAATGCCTGATCATCTGAGATAGAACAGTTTCATCCTGAAACCATCCCCACCCACCACCCTTGTCCATGGAAAAATTGTCTTCCATGAAACCAGTCCCTGGTGCTGAAAAGGTTGGGGACTGCTGGTCTAGAGCATCCCTTTTGGTTTTGTTTATGATGTTGTTCTTAATCGTGGCAATACATATGTAACATAAATTTTACCATTTTATCCATTGTAAAGTGTGAAGTTCAGTGGCAATAAGAACATTCCCAGTGTTGTGCAACTATCTCCACGATCTACTTCCAGTTTTCTTATTCCCCCAAATAGCGACCCAGTGCCCATTAAGCAGTCACTTCCTATTCCTCCCTCCCACCAAACAGTGATGGCTGCCAATCTACTTTCTGTCTCTATGGATTTGCCTATTGTGAACATTTCATATAAGTGGAGTCCTGCAGAATGTGGCTTTTTGTTTCTGGCTTCTTTTATTAGCATACAGTTTATGAGATTCATTCATGCATCAGAAATCCATTGCTTTTCTTGGTGGACATCCCTTTTATTATTTTTTTTGAGACAGAATCTCTCCCTGTCACCCAAGCTGGAATGCAGTGGTGTGATCTTGGCTCACTGCAACCTCTGCCTCTGGGTTCAAGCAATTCTCCTGCCTCAGCTTCCCGAGTAGCTGGGACTACAGGCATGCACCACCATGCCCAGCTAATTTTTGTATTTTTAGTAGAGACGAGGTTTCACCATGTTGGCCAGGATGGTCTCGATCTCTTGACCTCGTGATCTGCCCACCTCGGCCTCCCAAAGTGCTGGGATTACAGGCATGAGCCACTGTGCCCGGCTGACATCGTTTTTAAAGTGGTTCCAAGTCCACATTCCTTCTGCAGGTTCCATATCTGGTTTCTGGGATTTGCACACCTTTGTCCCTCTTGGGTGGAAAGATGGCTTCCCTGACCAGGGCTCCCCTGTGTTCCAGAGGGCACGTTCCCTTTCATAAGTGTGAGTCGCACACCAGTGAGCATGTGTCTCCACTTCCAGGGACACCGGCCACTAGGCTTGGGGTTAGATGGTAGGACTCTCGTCCCTCCCTTTGGGTACAGTTTGCTTCTGGGAAACCCTCCTGACACCTTCCTTTCCTGGACTCCACTTACTTATCCAAAGTATTCAGCTAATCTGTTTGTCTGTCTATTGAAATTTTTGCAAGATCTCTTTTAATATTGCATCTATTGTCAGAATGTCTTCAGCCCCAGTGTGGACACGAAGAGCCTGTTTTAACACAGTACATACATCTGAAGGCATGGAACAGGGAGAAGGGGAAAGTCTGAAGGCAGAAAGGAAGGGGTGGGGACTGATTGGGAAAGACAGACCCTGAAGAAGGAGGCGTGGGTGGGCTAAGGACATGAACAATGGTTTGGTCTTGAATGGTAGGAAGGGAAAAGTCATGCTGTCTGACTCAAATTTTCCTTGTGAATGAGGAGAGAAAATCATTCGTTAAGAGTGAGAGCTGGGCCTCGGATAGGAGGCTACTCAAAAGGGGTAAAAGTCTGGAATCATTGCTGAAAGTTCACCAAGAACAGAAAAAATAATGGCTATTTCAAGGTGCAAAGAATATAAATTCAACAAAATTTCCACCAGGATTTCTTTTTCTTAGTTATTTATATTTTTAGAGAGAAGATCTCACTCTGTTGCCTAGGCTAGAGTGCAGTGGTGAGATCATAGTTCATCATGGCCTCCAACTCCTGGGCTCAAGCGATACTCCTGCCTCAGCCTCCAGCGGAGCTGGGACCACAGGCATGTGCCACCATGCACAGGTAATTTTTAAATTTTTTCTTGAGACAGTCTCACTCTGTCTCCCAGGCTGGAGTGCAGTGGCACCATCTCAGCTCATTGCAATCTCCACCTCCTGGGTTCAAGCGATTCTCCTACTGCAGCCTCCCAAGTAGCCGGGATTACCGGTGCCCACCACCACACCCAGCTAATTGTTGTACTTTTAGTAGAGATAAGGTTTTATCATGTTGGCAAGACTGGTCTCAAACTCCTGACCTCAAGTGATCCGCCCGCCTCAGCCTTCCAGAGTGCTGGGATTACATACGTGAGCCACCGTGCCTGGCTGTAATTTTTAAAAAATGTTTGTAAAGTCAGGGGTTTTGCTGTGTTGCCCAGGCTGGTCTTGATCTCCTGGCCTCAAGCAATCCTCTTCCCTTATTCTCCCAAAGCACTGGGATTATGAGCAAGAGCCACTGCACCTGACCCCACCAGGATTTCTTGACCAAAAAAACTACCATAAATTCAGTTGTGTTTTGTTATGAACTCAGATTTTGTTATTCATGACATTATGTATATATGGGGAAAAGAGTGAGGTGTAAGATAAGAATGAAGGATACCATTTATTTAACCTGAATGCACCTAGGTTAGGTGCACCATAAGTTCATGAAAACCTGGCTTAGTTCTGCTGCCTTCAGAGAACTTTTGCTCGTAGCTTGAGAACTGCTGATCTGTACACTTCTCTCCAGCTGCAAAAGCCTGAGACTTTCACCATGAGAGGGAAGGTTCCAAAATGCCACAGATGGGACATTTTACAGCATGTTGCTTTCAGGGCACTGGCTGAAAGCTGAGTCAGGCATCTTCTGTGAGGTGACAGTGGTTCCTCCCTGCTGTATGTTAGGTGGTCCTATAATTAGTGACATTGCTCATGAATAACTAATTAAAGGCAATGATTAACAATTTAGCAATCCTTAATCCAACATATAATTTGATAATAAATTATAAGGTATGGGTGCTGTTAGAGCCTGTTAGACTCCGTTAGTTGAAAGGGATGCCTTGGATATATAGTTGCCGGGATCTCAAATTCTGTGCACAGATATGTACAAAGGGAGAAGGTTATTTTTTCCTCCCTAAAGGAATGTGACTGGCTTACAGAGGAGGAAAGCTTTAAGAGAAGAAATCAGACTTTAAAATAGAGGTATCTTTCCTATGCGTCAGCAAATATATTTTAGGGGCCAATTGTGTGCTCAGCTTTGGGGTAAGCATTTCCAGCAGGGATAGTATTGGTAAATGAAATGATTATCCTGTCTTGAAGGAGTTCATGGGTGGTGACACAGGCTTTCAAATGTGTGTGATAACACTTCAGGGCAAGGAAATGTGGAATCATGGGAGGGAGGGAATTTTTGCCATTGGAGTGGATGGAAAAGCTCATAGCCATAACTAACACCAC
This sequence comes from Pan paniscus, assembly GCF_029289425.2. Taxonomy (NCBI): domain Eukaryota; kingdom Metazoa; phylum Chordata; class Mammalia; order Primates; family Hominidae; genus Pan; species Pan paniscus. Next base: position 84,471,398 of record NC_073255.2, on the reverse strand, counting down.
AATGTTCTACGTGCCAGGTACAGTTCTTGTATTTAGCACAATACACATCTATTTGCTCCTCATTCTCACCCTATGAGTATTTTTTTTTTCTTTTCTTTTCTTTTTTTTTTTTTTTTTGAGACAGAGTCTTGCCCTGTCACCCAGGCTGGGTGTAGTGGTGTGATCTCAACTCACTGCAACCTCCACCTCCTGGGTTCAAGTGATTCTCCCGCCTCAGCCTCCTGAGTAGCTGGGACTACAGTCATGCACCACCACAGCTGGCTAATTTTTGTACATTTAGTAGAGATGGGTTTTGCCATGTTGGTCAGGTTGGTCTCAAACTCCTAACCTCAAGTGATACGCCCTCCTCAGCCTCCCAAAGTGCTGGGATTACAGGTGGGAGCCACCGTACCTGGCCAAGATGAATATTATTATATCCTTTTTACAGGCAAAGCTGCTGAAGCATGAGTTAAGCACCTTACCCAAGGTCACACACCTGGTAAGAGGTGGAGCTGGGATTCGGATGTAGTCAGGCCCAGAGTCTGTGTTCTTACCTGCTGTTCTGTCTTTCCTGGAAAAGATTTGACTAGCTGGACCTTGCCAGCTGGAGGAGATTTTCACCGGCTGAGTATATGCAAGATAACCCAATGCAGGGTACAGTTCTGCAAATGAGTGTGTTTGGGGTCTTAAAGCCCACTGTCATGTTTCATGATTCACCAGGAGAACTCTCGAAACTCAGAAAAGCTGTACAATCATGGTTATTATTTGTTAATGATGAAAAGATACAGATTAAAATCAACAGGCTGGGCATGGTGGCTCACACCTATAATCCCAGCACTTTGGGAGGCCAAGGCAGGTGGATCACCTGAGGTCAGGAATTCAAGACCAGCCTGCCCAACATAGTGAAACTGTGTCTCTACTAAAAATACAAAAAGTAGCTGGGTGTGATGGTGCACACCTGTAATTCCAGCTACTCGGGAAGCTGAGGCAGGATAATCACTTGAACATGGGAGGCGGAGGTTGCAGTGAGCCGAGATCATGCCATTGCACTCCAGCCTGGGCAACAGAGCAAGACTCCGTCTCAAAAAAAAAAATCTGCAAAGATGCATGAAGAGTCCCACAGAAGCCAGTTGCAAGCTTCCACTTGTCCTCTCCCAAATGGAGTTGTATGGGTAGGGCTGATTTGCTCTGCGGTGGCACATAACAACTCATTTCAAGTCCTGCCAATCAGGAAGCCCACCTGAGCCTTGGCATCCCGGGTTTTTACTGTGGGTCAGTCACATAGGCATGGAGAGCCTTGCATGACTCTCCTTAGCTACTCAACCTCCAGCCCTTGCCCACCAGAAGTTAAACTGCAGTAGCATTGTCCAGGGCCTTGGCATGCAAAGACACTCTTATCAGATAGGATATTCCAAGGGCTTAGAGTTTGTCTCCCAGAAGCTGATCCAGGGCCAGTTCTTTCTCTGGATTGTGCGGGGTTTAGACAACCCAAGCCCACTGAGTTAACCCTTTACTACATAATGAAGATGAGTTGTTTAGTGTCTTATGAAGATACTGAAGGTGGGAAATATGCATTAAAAAACAGAAGAAAGAGGTTGAGTGCGATGGCTCTGGTCTGTAATCTTAGCACTTTGGGAGGCCAAGGCAGGAAGATCACTTGAAGCCAGGAGTTCAAGGCCAGCTTGGACAACACAGTGAGATCCCATCTGTATTTCTTTTTGTTGTTGTTGTTGTCGAGACAGAGTCTCACTTCATCACCCAGGCAGGAGTGCAGTGGCTTGATCTCGACTCACTGCAACCTCCACCTTCTGGGTTCAAGCGATTATTGTACCTCAGCTTCCTGAGTAGCTGGAATAACAGGCATGCACCACCATACCTGGCTAATTTTTTGTATTTTTAGTAGAGACAGGGTTTCACCATGTTGGCCAGGCTGGTCTCCACACCTCAAGTGATCTGCCCACCTTGGCCTCCCAAAGTGCTGGGATTACAGGAGTCAGCCACTGTGCCTGGCCCCATCTCTATTCTTTAAAAATATAAAGTAAAAATAGAGGAAAGATGGAAGACTATCCAGTCTTCATCTGGAAGTCGTCATCTTCCAGATAAAAACAGGAGGTATGCTGTATAGAGGGCTCTAAAAACCAAACAGCAGAGCCCAGACTCACCCCACTAGTCTGGTGAGTCAAACTAAATATGAATAAAAAACCAACCAGGGGAGACAGAAAGTAGAATAGTGCTTACCCACTACTAGGGGTCACCCCCATCTGTGGAGGAGGGATGGATAGAGGAGTGACTGATAATGAAGATGGGGCTTTGGGGTAGAAGTGATGAAAATGTTCCAAAATTGATTTTTGTGACATTGCATAACTCTATGACTATACTAAAAACCATTGGCTTGTACACAGCAAGCAGGTGAATTATGTGGTCCATGAATTCTTTCTCAGAAGCTGATGGCTATCGGATGACCAGTCCTTCAACAAGATGAAGACAGATTGGGTATCAATTATTGGTTCACAATGGCCTGGAATGTTTCTCTCTGGTTAACCCTGAGATTTTGCCTGTCCCTTCTTTTGTCAGAGCAGCACAGAGTACAGCAGGTGATCCAATCAGGGTCAAATTTTAAACCAGCAGAACTGGTCATGGTAGAGTCCTGAGTGGGAATTTAGAAACCAAGTCTGATGGTTAATACTGGGTGTCAACTTGATTGGATTGAAGGATGCAAAGTATTGTTTCTGCATGTATTTGTGAGGGTATTGTCAAAGGAGATTAACATTTGAGTCACTGGACTGGGAGAGGCAGACCCACACTCAATCTGTTTGGGCACCATCTAATCAGCTGCCAGCGTGGCTAGGATAAAAGCAGGCAGAGGAATGTGGAAGGACTAGATTGGCTGAGTCTTCTGGCCTCCATCTTTTTCCTGTGCCGAATGCTTCCTGCCCTTGAACATCAAACTCCAATTTCTTCAGCTTTTGGACTCTTGGGCTTTCACCAGTGAATTGCCAGGGGCTCTTGGACCTTCTGCCACAGATTGAAGGCTGCACTGTCAACTTCCCTACTTTAGAGGTTTTGGGATTCAGACAGGTTTCTTTACTCCTCAGTTTGCAGACGGCTTATTGTGGGACTTCACCTTGTGATCATGTGAGTCAATTCTCCTTAATAGACTCCCCTTTATATATACATCTATCTTATGAGTCCTGTCCCTCTAGAGAACCCTCACTAATACACCAAGGAACATCCTTGGTGAAGGTTTAGCATCACACAGGACCAGACCAGCTGAGGCTGCTGACCTCCCTGGGCCTGGTATAGAATCCTGGTCAATTGCAGCGTGTTGTGGGTAAGGTCAGGTCGAAGACTGGTACTTTTCCTTGGTCTAGCAAAGGAGAGTTCGTAAAGCAATCCAGCCAGGGGCCAAGTGAATGCTGGCACATTTCAGGAAGAGAAAAATCACAGTGAAGAAGATAGACATTCTCCACCTTTCTTTTTTTCCCTGTCCTGCTAGTCTTCCAATAACAGAGAAATGGCCTGTTCACTTTTGCCACCCGTGGGTTCTGTGTCCTTAGGCAGATCACTCACTTGTTGTGTAAATGAGCTTTTAATTTTCTTGTCCTTAAAACTTCACCAGCATTGAAATGTCTATTGTTCCACTAGTAGAAAATTGCCGTAACAAAACTTTTGGTCCCTTAGATGAAAAGCACTAATTATAAACTCTCTGGAGTTGTGGCATGGGCTGTTGTAGATAATTAATGTTTCAGTTAATAGAATTCTACTACAGAAGCAAGACATGGAGAGATAGATGGTAAAAAACAAACAAACAAACAAAAACCCTCCACAAAATTCTGTTTGCTTTCTTCAGGGGACCAGTCTGGAGAAGGCTGGTTGACAGAGGGTGTTGCTTCCACTGAGGGAATTCACATCACACTAGAAGAGGCATTATTATAAAATATTACTCAGGAATATGGACAGATGCAGTGGGTCATGCCTATAATCCCAGCATTTTGGGAGGCTGAAGTGGGAGGATTGTTGAGACCAGGAGTTCAAGACCAGCCTGGGCATCATAGCAAGACCCCATCTCTACAGAAAAATTTTTAAAATTAGATGGATGTGGTGGTGCGTGCCTGAAACTGCCTTTGCAGATTTATGACTGAGACGCTGAAAAAGATCTAACCTAAGTGACTCCATCTTCCTTCTAACCTTTAACCTGTCCTTGTTCCTTCCGGGGCATAGGCTGAACTAGCTTAGGGAGGAACTTAGTTTATAGTTTAAAACAAAGATGATAACAGCCCTTTCCCAAAACAAACCTCCTCTTGCCTGGGGACTAGACTACCTTTGTAATGACTAACAAATTAGCCATAACATTACAAATTATGGTTTAGGAGTCATGCAGCTGGAGGCTACAAGCTTCTGACCCTCCCTAAACCACTTCCTAAGATCAGTGCTTGAGATATTTTGCAGACCCTGCACTTGATGGATCAGCTGGCACCATCCAGATCTATAAACTAGTTCATCTGATCTTCGGGCCCCCACCCAGGAACTGACTCAGCGCAAGAGGACGGCATCAATTCCCTATGATTTCATCTCCGACCCAACCAGTCAACACTCTCAACTCACTGGCCTTCCCCCACCGAAGTTGTTCTTAAAAACTCTGATCCCCAGCCAGGCGCAATGGCTCACGCCTGTAATCCCAGCACTTCGGCAGGCCGAGACCGGTGGATCACGAGGTCAGGAGATCAAGATCATCCTGGCTAACACAGTGAAACCCCATCTCTACTAAAAATACAAAATAATTAGCAGGGCGTGGTGGCGGATGCCTGTATTCCCACCTACTTGGGAGGCTGAGGCAGGAGAATGGCGTGAACCTGGGAGGTGGAGCTTGCAGTGAGCCAAGATCACGCTACTGCACTCCAGCCTGGGTGACAGAGCGAGACTCCTTCTCAAAAAAAAAAAAAAAAAAAAAAAAAAAATTCTGATCCCCGAATGCTCAGGGAGACTGATTTGAGTAATAATAAAACTCGGGTCTCCCAGACAGCTGGCTCCAGTGCGAATTACTCTTTCTCTATTGCAATTCCCCTGTCTTGATAAATCAGCTCTGTCTAGGCAGCAGGCAAGATGAACCCACCGGGTGGTTACATGGCTGTAGTCTGGGACACTCAGGAGGCTGAGATGAGAGGATTGCTTAAGCTCAAGAGTTGGAGGCTGCAGTGAGCTGTAATCATTCCTCTGCACACCAGCCTTGGCAACTGAGTGAAACCCTGTCTCTAAAAGAAAATGAAATGAAATAAAATTTAAAAATCAACTTGTTCTATGGAGGACACTCTTATTGTATGTCATTCCTCTTTAAAAATGTATCCATGTTGGCCGGGCACGGTGACTCACACCTGTAATCCCAGCACTTTGGGAGGCCGAGGCAGGCAGATCATGAGGTCAGGAGATTGAGACCATCCTGGCTAACACGGTGAAACCCTGTCTTTACTAAAAATACAAAAAATTAGCCAGGCATCGTGGCGGGCGCCTGTAGTCCCAGCTACTCAGGAGGCTAAGGCAGGAGAATGGTGTGAACCCGGGAGGCAGAGCTTTCAGTGAGCTGAGATCGCACCACTGCACTCCAGCCTGGGCAACAGAGCGAGACTCCATCTCAAAAAAAAAATAAAAAATAAAAATAAAATAAATGTATCCATGTTTCCACACTTTCGAGACCCCAAATGCAAACTCTGAATGAAAACAACTGCTAGAGAAACAGTGTGAATTTGACTGTCTGTAAGATGGTCTAATGGAAGGCATATCCATTTCTCTGCGGGGGTCCATCCTGCAGACCCTGACCCAACAATGGATGAATAACGTACACTGACACAGATATTCTGCTTGTCAGTCCAGCTGAGCATCTGGGCTCCTCACAGACACCAAGGAAGATGTGTGAAGAGTCAGCAGCCACATCCTCGACTCGCTGGCCCTCCCGGCATTTATTCAGCACACATTAAATGACAGAGGTCTTAAGTAAACACCCCTAGAAGGTAATTACCGTTGCTGACCCCCCTGAGTAGAGAGCAATCATGCACCCACGGATGGTCAAAGGTTAGTCTTAGGACCACATGAGTAAACAAGCTATTTAGATAAACTACTCTGCATCCTTTTGTATCTGCACCCTAAGCTCTCTGGCTCCTGAAAAGAGAATCTGGCTGCCTTCAGCCAAACTACCTAAAGTTATGCAAAACTCCCCAGCCTTCCAAGATTTGCTTTTTTCTATTCCTGTGATTTTACAATTTCTCCCACCATCCTGACTGAATCCCCATATTTCTTTAAAACATTTGCTATTTGTTCAAACAATCAGCTGGGAAGAATGCCTACGAATCATCACAGTTGATCAGGTCCCTAAAGGAGCATCATGATCAACTTTATCACTTTCTGGGAAAGTAGGTACAGTTCACAAGGTGACACGGGATATCACTCCCGAGTTGGTCGGCTCTGCGTGGCCGTCCACAGCTGACTGCTGCCTTCCCACAGGGCTCAACGAATATGTAACTTCACAGATGAGGACAAGTGATTCTTCAGTGACTTCAAATGTCAGCAGCATGATGTGATAGAACATCTCCCAGGTTCTGGAGCCTGTTTCAGTTTTTGTTGTTGTTTTTGTTTGTTTGTTTTAAATTTTTCGAGACAGGGTCTCACTCTGCCACCCAGGCTAGAGTGCAGTGGTGCAATCATAGCTCACTGTAACCTTGAACTCCTAGGCTCAAGCGATCCTCCCACCTTAGTTGCCCAAGTAGCTGGGACTACAGGTACATGCCATGCCCAGCTAATTATTTTTATTTTTTGTAGAAGTAGGGTCTTGCTATGTTGTCCAGGCTGGTCTCAAACTCCTGGTTTCAAGCGGTCCTCGTGCCTTGGCCTCCCAAAGTGCTGGGATTACAGGCATGAGCCACTGCACTTGGCCAAGAGACCTGTTTTCTAAGCCAGATTTGAACCACAAATTTTGATATTCAGTTTACTTCCCTGTAAAATGGTGGATTTGGACTATGTGATATTAGTCAGGGTTCTCTAGAGGGACAGAACTAATAATATATGTATGTATGTATGTATATGGGTTTAAGAAGTATTAACTCACAAGATGACAAGGTCCCATAATAGGCTGTCTGCAAGCTGGGGAGCAAGGAAGCCAGTCCAAGTTCCAAAACTGAAGAATTTGCAGTCCAATGTTTGAGGGCAGGAAGCATCCAGCATGGGAGAAAGATGCAGTCTGGGAGGCTAAGCTAGTCTAGTCATTTCACGTTTTTCTGCCTGCTTTATATTCTAGCCATGCTGGTTGGTGCCCACCCAGATTAAGGGTGAGTCTGCATTTCCCAGCCCACTGACTCAAATGTTAGTCTCCTTTGGCAACACCTTGGCAGACACACCCAGGATCAATACTTTGCATCCTTCAATCCAATCAAGTTGACACTCAGTATTAACCATCACAGATGCATTGGATGAGATGTCTTCAGATTCTTCATCTGTAAAGGGGATAATAATAGTACTGTCTTATAGGGTTGTTGTGAAGATTAAATGAGATAATACATGTAAAATGCTTAAAACAGTCTATGGCACATAGTAAGTGCTCTAGAAATAACAGCTGTTCTTGTTATCAATATTATTAGAGCAATTCTCTATTCTACAATGCTCCTCACTTTGGGAATATTATAATAGCCCCTTTCTTTTTATTTGGTCTAGGTCATACAACCAAATAGTTATAACAAATAACCTGATCATTGGATTATCACTAATTTATGTCCTACACATGACAGACTCTGGACACTAATAAAAGATAGACTTTTTTTTTTTTTTTTTTGGAGACAAGGTCTTCTTTTGTGGCCCAGGCTGGAGTGCAGTGATGTGATCATAGCTCACTGTAGCCTTGACCTCCCAGGCTCAAGGGATCCTCCCACCTCAGCCTCCCATGTAGCTGGGACCACAGGCATGCACCACCACCATGCCTGGCTCATTTTTTAAAATTGTTTGTAGAGATGAGTCTTGCTATGTTGCCCTGGCTGGCCTCAAACTCCTGGCCTCAAGTGATCCTCCCACCTCGGCCTCCCAAAGTGCTGGGATTACTTTGCCAGGGGTGAACCACTGCGCCCAGCCAGGCCAGGAGAGACTTAAATTAAATGCCAAGGGATTTGCACAGAAAAGAAGGGACTCATGTTCTTGAAGCCACTCTCTTCAGAAAGCTATTCCTTATGAAATGGGAGTACACTTACAGAATGGTGAACACCTTGCTTTTGGGTGAAATACATGCTATTTCTTGACATCACCTAGGTACCTTCTGCACCAGCCTGGGTAGATCAATATTTCTTTTTGCGTGACACGCTGATATTGCTGCTAGATAGCTTTCCTTTGGAAGCAAAATTCCCAGGCAGTGCCCTAGAGCTGGAGCAACATTAGCAACGTAAACCTTCTCTGCGATGACAAGCAGAGAGGCCTGCCTCCATCAACCGACATGCACTGTGACAGCTCCCAGAGGCAGGTAGATTAATCTGAATAATGTCAGAATGACTTTTCTCCTCCCTTGTAAAGAGGTTCAGTGTTGCGGGCTGCCAAGGAGCAGACACATTTTATTTTAAATTTAAGGATTTTTAAAAATGGAGGACACTTTACCTCTGAATTAAATGCTCAGTTCCTGAGTTATTGCTGGACATAAATAGGGAAGCAGCCATCCCATTAATTTTATGGAGCTGATCTGTGGGGAGAGAGTAATAGGCTTCATATTCTCCTTCTGTTGGTGCTAGATGTAGACTATAGTGAGGGGTGGAAAGGGGTAGGCTCCAGCTCTTATTTTGGTAGCTTTAATCCCCCTTTCTAGATGGTTCCAGAGTGTTTCATCTTCCAGGCCCTCTTTTTTTTTTTTTTGAGACAGAATTTCACTCTGTCACCCAGGCTGGAATACAGTGGCACAATCTTGGCTCATTGCAGCCTCGCTTCCTGGGTTCAAGCAATTTTCCTGCCTTAGCCTCCTGAGCATGCGCCACCACGCCTGGCTAATTTTTCGTATTTTTGGTAGGGGCAGGATTTCACCATGTTGGCCAGACTGGTCTCGAACTCCTGACCTCGCGTGATCCATCTTTTCAGGCCCTCTTACATGTCTTTCTTCTTCTGCCCTTTCTTTTTATTCCTTTTTCCACTGTATCCTGAAAGGCTGAAAAGTAACTGCAGAAGACTCTCAAAATTCAGTTCAGGGCAGAAAATAACCTTTCTTCCTTGCTCCCCCACAACCTCTGATGGTTTTTTTCTACAGCACAGTTCAGAACTCTTTCTTTCTTAATTTTTTTTTTTTTTTTTGAGATGGAGTTTCCCTCTGTTGCCCAGGCTAGAGTGCAATGGCACGATCTGAGCTCACTGCGACCTCCGAATCCTGGGTTCAACCAGTTCTCCTGCCTCAGCCTCCCAAGTAGCTGGGATTACAGGCATGTGCCACCGTGAGTGGTTAACTTTGTATTTTTAGTAGAGATGGGGTTTCACTATGTTGGTCAGGCTGGTCTTGAACTCCCGACCTCAGGTGATCTGCCCACCTCAGCCTCCCAAAGTGCTGGGATTACAGGTGTGAGCCACCGCGCCTGGCCAGTTCAGAACTCTTTTCTTGTCTCCTGGCCCTTCTGGTCCTCCACGAATTATTATTTCTTAGTTGTTTCCAGGGGGTCCTTTAGAAGAGAAAATGAAGATTATCACTTGTTCTCAAACCCAAACAGCCTTTTTTGTTTACCTAGTCTCTCCAGTAGCACTTGCAGGAGTTTTCATCCTCCGAGGTGTGGCAGTGAGTAACTTCTCATCAGGCCTTACCAGTCATGCAAGGTGTGTTACGTTTGAGGCCATCCATTTCTCCTCTTGTTTATGGAAATACAGGAACATATGACTGTTTCGTGTCTTGTGCGTTGGAGAGAAAGCATATCAGTTTTTTTGTTGTTGTTCTTTTTTTTGGTTTTTTTTTTGGAGATGGATTCTTGCTCTTCCGCCAGGCTGCAGTGCAGTGGTGCGATCTTGGCTCACTGCAACCTCCGCCTCCTGGGTTCAAGTTGTTCTCCTGCCTCAGCCTCACAAGTAGCTGGGACTATAGGCGCCCGCCACCACGCCCGGCTGATTTTTGTATTTTTAGTAGAGACAGGGTTTCATCATGTTGGCCAGTCTGATCTCTATCTCTTGACCTCGTAATCCACCCACCTTGGCCTCCCTTACCAAATTTTATTTGAGATTGGGAAGTCAATCATGAGTACCGATATCAGAGCCTGCAGAGCCTTCTCTTCCAACCAATGAACTATCTGCAGTCCAGCATACACAAATGACCATTTGTGGTTAACCACCCGGACACCATTTCCATTTTTCATCCTGTTGACCCTCCACAGTTTTTTTTCTTTTTCTTTTTCTTTTTTTAATTTTACTTTAAGTTCTGGGATACATGTGCAGAACGTGCAGGTTTGTTACACAGGTATACATGTGCCATGGTGGTTTGCTGCACCTATCAACCGGTCATCTAGGTTTTAAGCCCTGCATGCATTAGGTATTTGTCCTAATGCTCTCCCTCCCTTTGCCCCTCACCTACTGACATGTCCCCGTGTGTGATGTTCCCCTCCCTGTGTCCATGTGTTCTCATTGTTCAACTCCCACTTACGAGTGAGAACATGCAGTGTTTGGTTTTCTGTTCCTGTGTTTGCTGAAAAGGATGGTTTCCAGCTACATCCATGTCCCTGCAAAGGACAGGAACTCATTCTTTTTAATGGCTGCATAGTATTCCATGGTGTATATGTGCCACATTTTCTTTATCCAGTTTATCATTGATGGGCATTTGGGTTGGTTCCAAGTCTTTGCTATTGTAAATGGTGCTGCAATAAATGTATGTGTGCGTGTGTCTTTATAGTAGAATGATGTATAATCCTTTGGGTATATGCCCAGTAATGGGATTGCTGGGTCAAATGGTATTTCTGGTTCTAGATCCTGGAGGAATCGCCACACTGTCTTCCACAATGGTTGAACTGATTTACAATCCCACCAACAATGTAAAAGTGTTCCTATTTCTCCCCAACCTCATCAGCAAGTTATTTTTTTGACTTTTTCATAATAGCCATTCAAGCCTGCAGAAGTGTTTTTTTGTTTTGTTTTGTTTTGAGATGGAGTCTCACTCTGTCACCCAGGCTGGAGTGCAATGGCCCGATCTCAGCTCACTGCAAGCTCTGCCTGCCGGGTTTATGCCATTCTTCTGCCTCAGCCTCCCGAGTAGCTGGGACTACAGGCACCCGCCACCACGCCCGGCTAATTTTTTTGTATTTTTTTAGTAGAGATGGGGTTTCACCATGTTAGCCAGGATGGTCTCAATCTCCTGACCTCATGATCTGCCTGCCTTGGCCTCCCAAAGTGCTGGGATTATAGGCGTGAGCCACCGGCCTGCAGAAGTTTTAAGCAGACTTTCCCAAAGTCTGAAAATTGGGTTGGTACTTTGCAATATCTTTTTGGAGTGTTGGGTCACAGTCTTTCCTTTTTTGGCTGCCAACATGACTCTAAAAATAGCTTCTGCTACCAGGCACACAGAGAGTCAAGGGTAATTGACTTCATTTTCTTCCGGAAGTGTAGGCTCCTGTGTCATTAAGTCATTCTGGTAGTACGTCCTTACAGCAGCAGAGAGGTTGCAACAAGCTTGCTTAACTGTTGTGAATAACATAACTACCAGTCACGCTTGATAAAGCAGTGGCCCCTTCAAAGCCCTCTGAAAACAGGCAGTGTGTGAGACCTGGGAGAGCTGGCCTGCACGGGAGGTCCTTTATACACTTGGTAGGATGCCCCAGTCAGTATTTTGGAGTTTAACTTCCATGCATGAAGTTCAATGGACTCCCAGGCTCTTAAGAACTTCAACTTAAAGGAAAGAGGAGAGAAATGTTTCTTGAGTGTCTTTTATGAACACTGAATTTCCGACTGTGGTTTCTGTGGCGGCTGCAGGAGGTTTCAGCTGGTGGCATGAGCCCTTCCCATGCTATAAGCAACTCTGAAGTTTCAGTTGCATGGACAGGCTCTGAGAATGACTCAGGGCAGGTTACAGCTCTTCATTTTCGAGGTCAGCTTCGTCGCCAATTCAAATTCAGGTTATTCTAGTTGAATACTGGGTCTCTGCAACTTCTCAGTTCTTTGCCTCCTGCCCCATTCCTTCTCTAGGATGGCTTCTGGGTACGTGGGGAGAGGGAGGGTTTATTTTGTGATCAAGGGGAAGCATGACGGTCTTTACACGCACTGTTTCTCTGTAGAGTTAGGATATTTGTTGCCTCCAAATCTCATGCTGAAATTTGATCCGCAGTGTTGGAGGTGGGCCTGGAGGGAGGTGTTTGGGTCATGGGGACAGACCCCTCATGAATGGCTTGGTGCCCTCCTCCTGGTAATAAGTGAGTTCTTGCTCTATTAGTTCATCTTAGAGCTGGTTGTTTAAAAGAGCATGGCACTTTCCTTCTCTCTCTCCTGCTCCCCTTATTTCTCCACGTGATGCCTGCCCCATCCTCCACCTTCTGCCATGAGTGGAAGCTGCCTCAGGCCCTCACCAGGAGCAGATACTGATGTCATGCTTCTTGTACAGCTTGCAGAACCATGAGCCAGATAAACCTCTATTCTTCATAAATTACCTAGTCTGAGGTGTTCCTTTTTTTTTTTTTTTTTTGAGATAGAGTTTCGCTCTTGTTGCCCAGGCCGGAGTGCAGTGGCATGATCTTGGCTCACTGCAACCTCCACCTCCTGCATTGAAGTCATTCTTCTGCCTCAGCTTCCCGAGTAGCTGGGACTACAGGCGCCTGCCACCACCCCCGGCTAATTGTTTTGTATTTTCAGTAGAGACGGGTTTCACCATGTTGGCCGGGCTGGTTTCGAACTTTTGACCTCAGGTGATCTGCCCGCCTTGGCCTCCCAAAGTGCTGGAATTACAGGTGTGAGGCACCCCGCTCGGCCTGAAGTGTTCCTTTATAGCAACACAAAATGGACTAAGACATCCTCTTGCCCTCTGGGCAGTGTCCCCGGCCTGGCTGGCCACTCCTTGCCCTGCTGGCATTCCCAGAAGACATCTGCCATGGGCCTAACTTGGGATCTGACCTCTCAGCTTGCTCAGGGCCCATCTGACCCAGATCTCTGTGGCTCATGCTGGCTGCAAACACCTGAGCCTTGGCCACATTCCCCTACCCATCCCAGCCCCAGCTGCAGGCTTCATTCCTGCCCAGGGAAAAGCCATCAACGGCTCTTCTGCCTTCCCTCGCCACTTCCCCCTTCCTTCCTATGAGAACCAAGCAGAGGGGCTAATGTACGTGGCCTCCTGCCATGTGGCCACACTAAACCATCAGGTTCATGAGGGTGGGCTTAGGAGGATATAGACACCTGCAGGCAGCTTCATGACACACCTGCCGTGGAAAACAGGGGTGTCTTCCATAGCAAACTCACTATCCAACATATCTCTCCCTCTCTGGGCCAAAATGTTAACTGAGGGCCGGGTGCAGTGGCTCACGCCTGTAATCCCAGCACTTTGGGAGGCCGAGGCAGGTAGATCACTTGAGGTTAGGAGTTCCAGACCAACCTGGCCAACATGGTGAAACTCTGTCTTTACTAAAAATACAAAAATTGACTGGGCGGCGCCTGTAATCCCAGCTACTCAGGAGGCTGAGGCAAGAGAATCACTTGAATCCGGGAGGTGGAGGCTGCAGTGAGGCGAGATGGTGTCACTGCACTCTAGCCTGGGCCAGCGAGACTCTGTCTCAAGGAAAACAAACAAACAAACAAACAAAATGTTACCTGAAAAAAACTGGAGTTCATTTGCCTGAGGAGTAACAAATGACTCTCCAGGAGAACGCAGGCTTTGACCAGTAGGTGTTTTATTACTCATCACAAGTAAGGACAGCACTGGGAATATTCTCCAAAGCGTTGTCTCTGGAGGGAAAGTGACAGGAGGGTTTTATGGGGGGATGGAGAGGGGAGAGGGTGCATCAGCACATGTAGAGGAGGGGTCTCAGTGGTGCAGATGCGGAGAGCCATCATGCCATCACCCAGTCACATGGGATGGTAATGGAGCTATAGCACCTCCCAGGGTGGAGCCACCTTTTTTTTTTCTTTCTTTCTTTTTTTTTTTTTTTTTGAGACAGAGTCTCACTCCGTCACCCAGGCTGGAGTGCAGTGGCACAATCTCAGCTCACTGCAACCTCCACCTCCCAGGTTCAAGCGATTCTCCTGCCTCAGCCTCTCGAGCAGCTGGGATTACAGGTGCCCACCACCACGCCCGGCTAATTTTTGTTTTTTTTTTTTTAAGTATAGATGGGGTTTTGCCATGTTGGCCAGGCTGGTCTCGAACTCCTGACCTCAGGTGATTCACCCACCTTGGCCTCCCAAAATGCTGGGATTACACGTGTGAGCCACCGCACCTGGCCAGGTTGGAGGCTTCAACATGGTCATGAGGAAGGTTCATTCAGGTTCATCTCTAAGTTGCTGGGGTCTGTCAGGAGCTGGTTCCAGACAACTAGGTAACCACATTTTGCACAGGGCTTGGGAAGAAACAGGCTGCAAGGTAGAAGGCTGTAAAATAGGCTGATTGCTGAAATCGATTAAATTCTTATAATTCCTGGAGACTGGAGACTGTCCCTTTCTGCTTCCAGAAACATGTCATCTCTTACCTCTCCCAGCTCCCTGGACCTTCTTTGCTTCCCACAGGACCTTGGGCAGGAAGCTGGGCTTTCCCCTGGAGTGCTCCTTAATGCCTCTGCACACTCAGCTTTAGCTGTGATGACAGGAGAGAGTCCTAAGTGATCCGCCTACCTTGGCCTCCCAAAGTGCTGGTATTACAAGTGTGAGCCACTGCCTTATAGTATTTTCTTAAAAGTAACTTTATTCAGGGGGAAAAAAATCCCCTAAATCTTGTAGTCGTTTCTGAGAAACGGGAATATTTTCTTGAAGAAGCTTGAAATTGCAGAGGCTTAAATCTTAAATTATATGAGGAGGGAGGAGCAGAGGCTGGCAGCCATGAAATTAGAGCTCCATAATTTGTCTACAGCCATTCAAGAGGGGAAGAAATAAGAATGATTTTCTGCTCTGCTTCCAATCCAGATGTTGTCTTCCAGCCCAGTAGAGAAGAACAAGACCAGAGCCTAGGAGACCAATCACTTTAAAAATTATAGTGTAAAAATACTTTTTTTATTATGTATTCATTATAAAATTTATACTGTATCCATTATAAATTTAATATTCACTGTAAAAATCAAAAATACAAAAGATCATTAGATAATCACTGATAATCATAACACCCAACGATAACCATAACCACTGTTAATATTTCATGAGTAGCTTTAATATTTCACATTATTTTTTACTCCTACGAATAATGTAAAATTTATATTTTCATATAAACATTTTGTATGTACATGTTTAAAAGTCAAATATATATTCTACAAGGCTCTACCTACTCTTTAGAGGTACCACTTTATTTATTTACTTATTTATTTTGAGGTGGAGTTTTGCTCTAGTCGCCCAGGCTGGAGTGCAATGGCATGATCTCGGCTCACTGCAACCTCTGCCTCCTGGGTTCAAGTGATTCTTCTGCTTCGACCTCCAGAGTAGCTGGGATTACAGGCATGTGCCACCATGCCCAGCTAATTTTTGTATTTTTAGTAGAGACAGGGTTTCACCACATTGGCCAGGCTGGTCTCGAACTCCTGACCTCAAGTGATCTGCCTGCCTCTGCCTCCCAGAGTGCTGGGATTACAGGCATGAACCACTGCGGCCGACTCTATTCTTTTAAATATGCCTTTTGTTTACCTCTATATCTCTAAATAGTACACTTTAGTCTTACATCATGCATTTTGAGATGTGGGCATTACTTCTTGACTTTGACTATGGGAGACAAGGTATTAACTGTTATTCACTCACCCGCATCCACCTCTCCCACAAATTCACACACTACTCATTCCTTTGCTGAGGGCTTTTCCCGCCACACCAGCCAAATCTTCAGTTCTCTGATTCTCAACACTGGGTTTCCTACAATTCAATTCAATTATGACACTGATTACCCAGAGTAAGCATTCGAATCCACAGGTTTAAGGGCTCAGTCCCAAAGACTGCTCCCACTTTAGGCACTAGTCATAAATATCAGGTCTCCAGGCTATCCATATTTTTGTCCAACATGGCTACAAATTTGGGGTCTCCCACCACCTCCCTTCAGGTTTGATGATTTGCTAGAATGAATCACAGAGCTCAAGAAAACACTGCGTACTGTTACAGGTTGAGCATCCTAAATTGGAAAATCTGGAATTCAAAATGCCCCAAAATCCAACTTTTTGAGTGTCCACATAATGCTCAAAGGATAATGCTTATTGGGAAGTATTTTGCATTTTCTGACATAGAATGCTCAGTTGGTAAGTATAATGCAAATAATCTAAAATAAAAAAAAAAAATCTGAGATTTGCAACATGTGTCTCAAGTGTTTTGGTTAAGGGATACTTGACCTACATCAGTTCATAATAAAAGATGCAACCCCGGAATAGCTGAATGGAAGAAATGTGTATCTTCTCCTAAGGCATCCCCCAAGGCATAATACCATCCCCCAAGTCATAATTTTTGTGTTTTTAGTAGAGACAGGGTTTTACCATGCTGCCCAGGCTGGTCTTGAACTCCTGGACTCAAGTGATCCACCTGACTTGGCCTCCCAAAGTGCTGGGATTACAGGCATGAGCCACTGTGCCCACCCTTACTTACATCACTTATTAAACTTATATTATTGTAACTATTTGCAGCTGATCCACATGGTATGGAAGAAATGTGTACCTTCCCCCTCGAGGAAGAGGAGATGGACCTTCAATTCAACCCTCTAATCATGGTTTGGTCTTTATAGCCACCATCCTAAAGCTATCTAGGAGTTCCCCAGCCAAGAGTCATCTCATTAGCATACCAAAGACACTCATCACTCTGGAGGTTGCAAGTGTTTTTAGGAGGTCTATGCCAGGAGGTGGGACAAAGACCAAATATATTTTGTTGTACCACCTTCCTCCATCTTCCATTATCATTATGTTGTAAATTTACATCACTCATCTTATTTTTATTTAAATTTTTTTGGAGACAGGGTCTCACTCTGTTGCCCAGGCTGGAGTGCAGTGATGATTACAGCTCACTGCAGCCTCAACTTCCCTGGGCTAAGGTGATCCTCCTGCCTCAGCCTCCTAAGTAGCTGGGACTACAGGCATGTGCCACCACGCCTGGCTAATTTTTGTATTTTTAGTAGAGACAGGGTTTCACCAAGTTGCCCAGGCTGGTCTTGAATTCCTGGGCTCAAGTGATCCACCCGCCTTGGTCTCCCAAAGTGCTGAGATTACAGGTGTGAGCCATTGTGCCCACTCTTACACCACTTATTAATACTTATATTATTATAACTATTTGCATCTGATCCACATGGTATACTTTGGTTATTTTTCCCTTTCCTGCACAGCTTTTTGTTTTTCCTGTATTTAACCATTGCCTTTCTGTTTGTTTCCTTAATTTGTTTTCTATATACCGTTAACTAATTCAGCTACATGCTTTCTACCACTTGTCTGAATTCCCTCTCAGTCCTCTCAGCAACCTTAGGTATTCTGTCTGCTTTATTTTCATGAAGAGAGCTCCCCAGGGTGCTATGGCCTCATCCATCAGGACTGGCTGCCCTCTAGCAGTGATCCTGGGATTCCTTTCACTTCTCTTCTGTGTCCCGGATCTCATGCCTTTATCTTTTTTAGCTTATTCTCTCATTTTATTGGTGCATATCTTCAAATAACTATTTTTAGTGCTTGTATGTGTAAAAATGTCTGGATTCTGCCTTCCACTTTGAATGACCTTGGCTTAGAATTTGAAGACAATATTCCATTGTCTTCTTACTTCCAACATGGCTATTGGAGAGTTCAGAGACATTCTGACTCCTAGTTCTTTCAATGTAACTTGTCTCTTTCTCTTTTGAAATTCTTTTATTCTAGGTGCTCTGAAATTTGGTGATGCTGTGTTTTGGAGTATATTTCTTTTTATTCATTGCACTGGCACTTAATAGAACTTTCCATTTGAAATGTGTATGCATTGTTGATATCCTTACTTCGTGTGTATGTGTGTGTGTGTGTGTGTGTGTGGTCTCTATTTTTGGAACTCTTTTTGTTTTTGTTCGGGTGTTGAACCATCCTTGTGGACTGTTTCTTTGTTTTTCTTTAGTCTCTGATTTTTCATCTTTTATCTTTTGTCTGTATTTCTGGGGTATTTTCTTAACTTTGTTTTTCTAAATTTTCTGTTTCTGCTTTTACATTTTTAATTTTCAAGGGTTCTTTTTGGTTCTTTATTGATCTTTTGCCATAACACTCAGTACTTGTTTTATCAATGCAATATCCTTTCTAATTATCTGAGACTGTGAATGTCATTTTTTCTTGAAAACAAAAGGCATGTATATCTTGCAAACATAATGTTGAATCAGAGAATACAGGCGCAAAAGAATGCATTACTATTTGATTCTTTTTATATAAATTTCAATTCCAAACTCATCAAGTTGTATACATTAACTATGTATGGATTTTTGTGTATGAATCATACTTTAATAAATAGTTTAAAAATAAATAAATTATAAAGCCAAGAAAAATTTAGCTGTTATTGGAAGTCAGGTAGCCAGTGGGGGTAATGACTGGGAGAGTGCATAGAAGGGATTTCTAGGACACTGGTTATCTTCTATTTCTTGACTTGGGTGATGGTTTAAACAGATGGATTCAATTTGTTAAAGTTGACAGCTGAACTTCTGAAACTTGTGTACTTCTCTATGTGTTTGCTCTACTTCAGTGAAAAGTTTTAATTAGAAATAACAGCTGGCTATTTTCTTCTGAACTCTTTTATAAGTTCTAACAATTTTTCTTGATTTTTTTTTTTTTTTTTTTTGAGGCAGAGTCTTGCTCTGTCTCCCAGGCTGGAGTGCAGTGGCGCGATCTTGGCTCACTGCAGCCCCCACCTACCGGGTTCAAGCAATTCTCCTGCCTCAGTCTCCTGAGTAGTGGGATTATGGGCATATGCCACCACACCCGGCTAATTTTTGTACTTTTAGTAGAGATGGGGTTTCACCATGGCTGGTGTTGAACTCCTGACATCAAATGATCCACCCACCTTGGCCTCCCAAAGTGCTTGATTTTCTTATTTTTGTTTTTACCAGTGGATAATCACATTATGTGATTTTTTTTAATAAGTAAGTAATTTGCCTCTTTATTTCCTATCATTATATGTATATTTTTTACCTTAACTGCAGTCTGCAGAGCAATGTTGAGTATTAATGGTGAGAACAAATCTTTATCTCATTCCTGACTTAATGAAATACCTTGAATGTTTCACCATTATGACTCATATTGGCTGTTTTAAATAGACATCAGATTAGGGACATTTTCTGTCTAATTTACTCTGAGTTTTTCTTGGCAACACATATTGGATGTTTTCATTGCTTTTTTGGCATTTATTAAGGTATTTATATATTTTTCTCTTGATTTATTAATCTTTTGAATTATATTAATCGATTGTCTAACCGGGCGCGGTGGCTCACGCTTGTAATCCCAGCACTTTGGGAGGCTGAGGCAGGCAGATCACCTGAGGTTGGGAGTTCGAGACCAGCCTGACCAACATGGAGAAACCCCGTCTCTACTAAAAATACAAAATTAGCCGGTCGTGGTGGCAGGTACCTGTAATCCCAGCTACTCAGGAGGCTGAGGCAGGAGAAATCACTTGAACCCGGGACGCGGAAGTTGTGGTGAGCCGAGATCGTGCCATTGCACTCCAGCCTGGGCAACAAAGAGCGAAACTCCCTCTCAAAAAAAAAAAAAAAAGATTGTCTAAAATATGACCATATTTGTATTTCTAGAGTAAACACTTCTTGGTCCTGGTTTATTAGTTGTTAGTATTTTAGTTAAAGATTTTTTTTTTTTTTTTGAGACAGTCTTTCTCTGTCGCCCAGGATGGAGTGCAGTTGCGCGATCTCGGCTCACCGCAAACTCTGCCTCTCGGGCTCAAGAAATTCTCTTGCCTCAGCCTCGCGAGTAGTGGCATTACAGGCATGTGCCACAAGGTCTAGCTAATTTTTGTATTTTTAGTAGAGACGGGGTTTCGCCATGTTGGCCAGGCTGGTCTCGTCGCGACCTCAAGTGATCCACCTGTGTCGGCCTCCCAAAGTGCTGGAATTACAGGCATGAGCCAGTGCACCTGGCTTAGTTGAAAATTTTAACCCTCAGTGGATTAGTGGAACTCGTGTAGTTTTTTCTTTTGTGTGTGCATGTGCTTTTTAAATGAAAAAGACAGCCTTGGTGAGATATAATTCACGTCATATATTTTACACATTTAAAGTGTACAATTAAATGGTTTTTAGTACGTTCACAGAGTTCTGCAACCATCACTGCAGTTTTAGTATATGTGCTGCACCCTTAAAAGAAATGCCATTCTCATTTCCCTCTAACTCTCCCGGCCCCAGGCAACCACAAATCTATTTTCTGTCTCTTTGGATTTGCCTGTTCTGGATGTTTTACAGAAATGGAATAGGTGGTCTTTCGTGAGTGGCTTCTTTCTGTTAGCATCATGCTTTCAAGGCGTGTGTGCTGGCTTGAGTGCTTTTCTAAGAGCATTATATAAGCTTGGAGAAAATGATAAACTTTTAAATTTTATTTTCTGTTCTAGACTACTTCAGATTGCATGGCGTTTTTCTTTTTTTTAATTCTTTTTTTTTAATTATACTCTAAGTTCTAGGGTACATGTGCACAATGTGCAGGTTTGCTACATATATATACATGTGTCATGTTGGTGTGCTGCACCCATTAACTCATCATTCACATTAGGTATATCTCCTAATGCTATCCCTCCCCACTCCCTCCACCCCACAGCAGGCCCTGGTGTGTGATGTTCCCCTTCCTGTGTCCAAGTGTTCTCATTGTTCAGTTCCCACCTATGAGTGAGAACATGTGGTGTTTGGTTTTTTGTCCTTGCAATAGTTTGCTGAGAATTGCATGGCATTTTTCTAGTCCTCAAAAAATTGACAGAATTTACCTATAATACCCTCTGGGTCTAATGTCTTTTTGGATAGTCATTCTCGACAGCCTTTCCAGGATTTTCAGTGATTAGTCTATGCCAGTTTTCTACTCTGTCGCAGAAAGTTTTCTTGACCATTCTTCTACTCATCATTTAAAAATTTAAAAGCTTCTATATGTTTTTGGTAAGAGTTCTTTGCTCAGATCTAATAGCATTTATCAGTGTTTTTCTCTCCTTCAAAATGAGATTAATTTTAAAATCGTTTCGACGAACTAACTCCTTATTCTCAGTTCCCCTCTTTCCTTATATTTGAATTTTATTAATTCATTTTGTCTGTTCCTCTTTTCTCCTTGGTCTGCTTGCTCTCTTTCTGCCCTTTTGAATTGAAATCTCAGTTCATTTATTTTCTTTTTGTCTTGCTTAATAGCAAAAGCATTTAATATTATGTATTTCCCTCAAGTATGGATCTTGCTACAGCTCATAAGTTTTTATATGTAGTGTTTGAGTTGTCTAGTGTTTTCTAGATAGTGTTTAATTCCAGACTTTATTTCCTCTTTGGTCTAAGAGTTATTTAAAGAATTTTTAAAAACCAAATCAATTTTTTAAATATAAGCTTCTATTCTTAATTTCTTTCACTGAATTGTGGTGTTTTGTTTGTTTGTTTGTTTTTTTAAGAATTAAAATTTTGGTTTGAGCACAGTGGCTCATGCCTGTAATCCCAACACTTTTGGAGGCCAAGGCAGGAGGATCTCTTGAGCCCAAGAGTTCAAGATGAGCCTGGACAATATAGCAAGACCCCAACTCTACAAAAAATGAAATGATAAATAAGTGATACATGATAAATAAATGACAAGAAAAATGATAAATAGGGCGCACACCTGTAGTCCCGGCTACTTGGGAGTCTGAGATGGGAGGATCACTTGAGCCCAAGACTTCGAGGCTGCAGTGAGGTATGATTTCACCACTGCACTTCAGCCTGGGTGACAGAGTGAGGCTCTCTTTAAAAAAAAAAAAAAAAAAAGATTTTAGGGCCAGGTGTGGTGGCTTACGCCTGTAATCCCAGCACTTTGGGAGGCTGAGGTGGGAGGATCACTTGAGGTCAGGAGTCCGAGACCAGCCTAGCCAACAAGGTGAAACCCTGTCTCTACTAAAAATACAAAAATTAGGCAGGCATGGTGGTGTGCACCTGTAATCCCAGCTACTCAGGAGGCTGAGGCAGGAGAATTGCTTGAACTTGGGAGGCGGAGGTTGCAGTGAGTCAAGGTCACACCATTGCAACCAGCCTGGGTGACAGAGAGAGACTCCGTCTCAAAAAAATTTAAAAATAAAAAAAGATTTTAGGGAGGCCTAATATATGATCAGTTTTTATAATGGCTGTTGGATAAAAAAGTATTTATTGGGTAGAAAAGTTGGTATGCATTTAAAAAAATCATTGTATTTGCATCCTTGGTTTGTTCCTGAGAAGCAGTATGAACTGAGCAGAGCAGGGGGTGACTCTGTCTACTTTCTAGTGCAGTATCTGATAAAAAGGGGCCTCTCTGGTAGGTACAGGCCCAGAGGCTCTGGAGCAAGAATTAAGCATCTTGGTTTTTTTGTTGTTGTTGTTGTTTTCTGGCCAGTTATGTAAAGTATAGTCAGTGTTTTCTCTGTGCTGAATCATGGGTTGCTTTTTCTCAATTTTTCTCCATCTGCCTTAACATGATTGCTGATTCTACCTAGATCCTGGCCTTAGATTCTGTGTTGCTCTTATTATTCTGACTTCTGCCTTCCATCATTTTCTCTGTTCTCTCTGGTGGTTTAGTAAGTCCCAGACCGGAAACTCCAGGAGGGTAAGAGACATGCCAACATTGTTCATTATTGTGTCTCCAGGACATAAGTATCCTGCCTGGAATAGAGTAAATAAACTTTTTTTTTTTTTTTGCATGAATTTCAGTTGAGAGTGGCTGCCTGGGTAAAGGGGAGTGCTAACCAGATTTCATTTGGAACATCATTCGTAATTATATTCCAGGTATCTTTTGTCTAGCATTATAACCCAGTTCACCAGCAAACTTGGTTCCACAGTTGTAGTAGTCTGTTGTCACACTGCTGATAAAGATATAACTGAGACTAGGAAATTTACAAAAGAAAGAGGTTTAATGGGCTCACAGTTCCATGTGGCTGGAGAGGCCTCACAATCATGGTGGAAGGGGAAAGGCATGTCTCACACGGTGGCAGGCCAGAAAAAAGAATGAGAACCAAGCGTAAAAGATTTCCCCTTATAAAACCATCAGATCTCGTGAGACTTATTCACTACCATGAGAACAGGATGGGGGAAACTTCCCCCATGATTTAATTACCTCCCACTGGGTCCTTCCCACAACACGTGGGAATTATGGGAGCTACAATTCAAGATGAGATTTGGGTGGGGACACAGCCAAGCCATATCAACAATATTCATGGTTGACATTCTTTAATCACTATCCTTTGTATGTCAGATAGCAGATAAGAGGAAAATGTGAATGAGGCTCTGAATTAAGCCACATGTTCAGGATGCTGTCCCAGACTTCCGCTCTTGACTGTCTCATCTCTTTCAGCACCACCTTCTCTCCTTCTCTGCACAAATCCTCAGTGAGTGTTGAATATCTCATCAAGTCTGTTTGAGGACATCAGCAGACACTCCTTTTGGTTCTGGCATTCCAGCTCCCAAATGGGCTTTCCACGTCTTTCTTCCAAGAGCTTTGCTCACTGTGTTCCGGCTCTACTCAATGACTCACTTGCTAATCTCCCATATACCTATTCACACTACGATATCAAAAGCTCATATCACAACTTAATATGTCCCAGGGTATTGTCAACTGAAGAATGATCGGGTTCATACATTTGGAAAAGAGAGCTTTTTTAAAATTTTTATTTTTTAAGTTCCAGGGTACATGTGCAGGTTTGTTACAGAGGTAAACATGTGCGGTTTGCTGCACCTAGCAACCCATCACCTAGGTATTAAGCCCAGATGCATTGTCCCCCAGACTCCACCAACAGGCCCCAGTGTGTGTTGTTCCTCTCCCTGTGTCCATGTATTCTCATTGTTCAGCTCCCACTTACAAGTGAGAACATGTGGTATTTGGTTTTCTGTTCCAGTTTTAGTTTGCTGAGGATAATGGCTTCTGGCTTCATACATGTCACTCCAAAGGACATGATCTGGTTCCTTTGTATTATATTCCATGGTGTATATGTACCACATTTTCTTTATCCAGTCTATCATTGATAGGCATTTGGGTTGATTGGAAAGAAGAACTTTATTTCTCATAAATGGTTGCAGCCTTCCCAGGCCATTCTGACAGCCTGGGAAGTGTAGCCTCTGGTCAGAAGCCAGAAATACTTTGAGAGAAGGTCAAAGGTAACAAGAATTTATGCTGAGTGGGGTGGCTAAATGTATGTATTTAATAAGCTATAGGAGGAGTCATAAATATTTACCAAAGGAGAAATGTGTGCATGAACAATTCAGCTTTATGCCTCTTCATGAGTTGCATGTACAAAAATGGCAGTGTTAGCATGATCTGAGGGTGGAATTTTCAGCTCTCTGACATCAAAAGGTGAAGTAGAGGACATGAAACCCCTCACTGCACATCCTCCGTTGAACTATTCCATGGTCAGTGGTCTCTTATCAAGAAGGAATCCTGGGCCAGGCATGATGGCACACACCTATAATCCAAGCACTTTGGGAGGTCAAGGCAGGCAGAATGGCTTGAGCTCGGGAGTTCGAGACCAGCCTGGGCAACATGGTGAAACCCCATTTCTACAAAAAAATACAAAAATTAGCCAGGTGTGGTGGTATGCATCTATAGTGGCAGCTACTCAGGAGGCTGAGATGGGCCCATTACATGAGCCTGGGAGGTCAAGGCTGCAGTGAGCCGTGACACATCACTGCACTCCAGGCTGGGCAGCAGAGCAAAATCTTGTTTCAAAAAAAAAAAAAAGAAGGAACGCTGGTCAGTTGTTCATGTTGAAACCATCAAAGGGAGAGGCAGCAGTCAGATAGTTGGCTGAAATATTAGGTGGAGCCTATTGAAAGGGCTGGTTTCTGTTTGGCACCTAGGGTAGAAAGCTTAATGGCAGTTAGGGAGGGAGGAGGTATAAAGAGGTGTGTTCAACCTCCCATCCTGTCATGGCTGGAAACTCAGTTTGAAGGTTGCTCTGGGGTCCTCTTTGCCAGGTGGGGTCCAGTCAGTCAGTTGAGGGGTTTTGGATTTTATTATTTCCCAGTATGAATATTTTCCAGGGTTTTGTTTTTTTTTTTTGTTTTTGTTTTTGTTTTTTTGCATTTTAATAAGTCTGTATCCATCTTCTCATTTATTCATTTAGCAAACATTTCTTGAACATCACTATGAGGAAAGCGCTGTACCAGACCCCAGACCCTATGGGATGAGCCAACAGTTCTTGTTCCCAGAGAAGGCAGCTCTCTCTCATGCTCATAGTCCACACTCCCCAGCCAGCACGGGGCATAGGGACTTCATCTGAAATCTCAAATCCCATGTGGCAAATATCACAGTGGCTAGGAGATGACTTCTTTGTGAGAGATTTTCCTGTTTGAGTAAGAGAACAAGTTAGGCTTTTGAAACCAAGTAGAGCTGGATCAAACTTTGGTCCCAGTACTTGTCAGTTGTTTGACCTAATGAAAGGCAGGGAATCTTCTGTTCCTATGAGAAGGCTCAGGATACATCACTTACCCCTCAGAGCTCCTGTGAAGATTAGACTGTGAGGCCGGGGACGGTGGCTCACGTCTGTAATCCCAGCACTTTGGGAGGCTGAGGCGGGCAGATCACTTGAGGTCAGGAGTATGAGACCAGCCTGGCCAACATGGTGAAACTCCATCTTTACTTAAAATACAAAAATTATCTGGGCATGGTGCCACGTGCCTGTAGTCCCAGCTATTCAGGAGGCTGAGGCAGGAGAATTGCTTGAACCCGGGGGGCAGAGGTTGCAGTGAGGCGAGATCGCACCACTGCACGCCAGCCTTGGTAACAGAGTAAAACTCCATCTCAAAAAAAAAAAAAAGATTAAGCTTTGAATAGTATGTGAGATGCCAGTGACCTGACCGCCAAGTATATTGCGAGAGTCAGTGAATTGTTAGTTCTTTTTTATAATTCTGAAAATCAAGTATTATAAGGCCTGGGAAGGATGCTTATGATATTAAATTCATATTTTAAAATGAGCCTTGGCCGGGCGTAGTGGCTCATGCCTGTAATCCCAGCACTTTGGGAGGCCGAGGCGGGCAGGAGGCCTAGGTGGGTGGATAACCTGAGGTCAGGAGTTTAAGACCAGCCTGGCCAACATAGTGAAACCCTGTCTCTACTAAAAATACAAAACTTAGCCGGGCATGGTGGCATGGTGGCGGATGCCTGTAATCCCAGCTACTCAGGAGGCTACGGCAGGAGAATCGCTTGAACTCTTGGCGGAGGCTGCAGACTCCATAAAAAAAAAAAAAAGCCTCTCTGTAGAAAGGATCTAATGGCATTCTTGAACCCAAAATATCTGAGACAGATTTCAACCATTTTAGAAAGTTTATTTTGCGAAGGTTCAGGACACACCTGTGACACAGGCTCAGGAGGTCCTGATAACATGTACCCAAGGTGGACGGGGTGCAGCTTACTTTTATACATTTTAGGGAGACGGAGACGTGAGACATCTATCAC
Organism: Pan paniscus; assembly: GCF_029289425.2. Classification (NCBI taxonomy): domain Eukaryota; kingdom Metazoa; phylum Chordata; class Mammalia; order Primates; family Hominidae; genus Pan; species Pan paniscus. Next base: position 84,444,741 of record NC_073255.2, on the reverse strand, counting down.
TATGTGTAAGACAGACATTGGTTCTGTCCAGTAAGGTGGGACAACTCGAAGCGGGGGGTTCCAGGTCACAGGTAGATAAGAGACAGAAGGTTGAATTCTTTTGAGTCCTTGATTAACCTTCCACTGAATACACAATTTAGTCTGGCTCAGTGTGTCTGCATTTTTACAAAAACAATAGAGGCAGAGGAAACAATCAGATATGAATTTGTCTCAGGTGAGCAGAGGGATGACTTTCTGTCCTGCACCTGTGAAGATAAGCTATCCGTTTACATTGTCAGGGTGAAATTCAACAGAACCCTCTGACAGAAAAGATCTTGAGGCCTGCAGGGAATTTCCTTGTGGGCAAATTGCAGGGGAGATATGCACCTCTTTTGTCTTTTAAGCTATCTTATTTAGGAATAAAATAGGAAGCAGGTTTGCCTGATGTAGTTCCCAGCGTGACTTTTCCCTTGGCTTTGTGATTTTGGGGTTCTTTTGTTACCGGAAAGGGGTCCTGATCCAGACCCCAAGAGAGAGTTCTTGGATCTTGTGCAAGAAAGAATTCAGGACAAGTCCGTAGAGTAAAGTGAAAGCACGTTTATTAGGAAAGTAAAGGAATAAAAGAATGGCTACTCCATAGCCAGAGCAGCCCTGAAGGCTGCTGGTTGCCCATTTTTATGGTTATTTCTTGATGATATGCTAAACAAGGGGTGGATTATTCTTGCCTCCCCTTTTTACACCATATAGGGTAATTTGCTGTCATTACCATGGTATTTGTAAACTGCAGTGGTGCTGGTGGGAGCGTAGCAGTGAAAATGACCAGAGGTCACTCTTGTCTCCATCTTGGTTTTGGTGGGTTTTAACCAGTGTCTTTACCGCAACTTGTTTTTGATCAACAAAGTTTTTATGACCTGTATCTTGTGCCGACCTCTTATCTCATTCTGTGACTTAGAGCGCCTTAACTGTCTGGGAATCCAGCCCAGTAGGTTCCAGCCTTATTTTACCCAGCTCCTTTTCAAGATGGAGTTGCTCTGTTTCAAACAGCTCTGACATTTTTACACATTTTATCCAGAACAGCAGGCATCTCCAGAAGGCAGGGACACCACTGCCCACCCTTCCTTTCCTCTACCACTCTTTGAAGCCACGCTGTGTTTCCCAGTAGGGCGCTCTGTTCTCTCCAATCCCCACACTGTCAAAGACAGCCACAAGCAGAGATCTGTGTGAGGGGTCACCTGCTGCGAGGGCGTAGGCAGCAGGCTTGGCTGGTCCTTTTCCAGCATTCAGCCTGTGTATGGAAGGATTCTATCCTATGCATTAGCAGAATAACATCTAATTGGTCTTTGTTTGCTCCAGAACATAGAAAGTAGGGCTTTTTCATTGCATTAACAACTACATCAAAACAGGAGACTTCCCTGACCCCCCTTGCAGGATGTGCTGCAGGGGCGTGGCTTGTCTGTTCGCCACCCTTAACAGGAGGGGGAGCAAGTAAACAGTCAGGTGCAGGAGCGGGGGCGAGTGCTTTTGGGCTGCAGCCCCACGGTAGCATCTAAGATGGGTGCCTATGGCTGCCAAAGCCCTATTGGGCATGTTGCATTTATACATTTGTACTCAGATACATTTAGCTCAGTTGCAGTGCTCCTTTAGCTCTGCTACCCACAGATGGCTTAAATGTTAACCAGCTCAGTGCCCTGTTGGTGCCTGGGTTCTTGCCTGGTGTCCAGGAAGAATCAGGTCACACATGGACTTGAAGGATGGTGAATGCAGGGGTTTTACTGAGTGATGGAGGTGGTTCTCAGCAGGATGGATGGGGACGTGGAAAGGTGATGGAGTGGGAAGAGGATCTTCCCCTGGAGTTTGGCTGTCCAGCGGCTCACCTCCTCTCCAACCGTCCCCAGCTGAACTCCTCTCCATGTTCAGACGCTCCTTCTTTTCTCTCATTCTCTGCTGCCCTGTTCTGCGGCTCTTCTGTTCGTCTGCTCCGGGAGCTGGGGATTCGGGGTTTATATGGGTACAGGGTAGGGGGCGTGGCGGGCCAAAAGGCAATGTTTGGGTGTGAAAACAGGAATGGCTGTTCCCATTTAGGGCCACAGGTTTCCAGGCTTGAGGGTGGGGCCTTTGCTGGGGAACCGCCCTCTTCTACCCAGTATTTTCCTGTCTCCTGTCCATATCAACATGAAGTAGTACATGGGCAGAACGGATATACAGGTAGGGTTGGATATTGCTCAAAAAAAAAACACCTTTAGGCAAATTAAATTTAACAGAGTCTAATTGTGCAAAGAACAATTCACAAATCAGACAGCCTACAGAAGAAGAATAGGTTCAGAATGACTCCGGGGCTACCACATGGGCAGATAACATAACATTTATGGACAGAAAAAGGAAAGCAGAATACAGAAAAAAAAAGTGACAAACAGAAACAGCTGGGCTGGTTACAGCTGGGCATTTGCCTTATTTGAACCTGCTTTGAACAGTTGGTTGCCTGTGGTTGGCTGAGACTCAGTTATTTGTTACAAGAGCAGGTTACAGTCTGTTTACACATTAAGATAAGTTACAGTTTACTATGTATGGAGAAACTTTCAGGCTGAGGACTAAGCTCTAATTTTTTCTTGTCTTGCCCAAATATCTAAGAGACCTGGGGAGTCATGCCTTATAAATCATAGTCTCATCACATGGATTTTATTTAACCCTATAGATCGTGACTTACTTTCCAGTCTGACTCTGGCATAACACAACATGACAAAGAAGAAAGTCAAAATATTTTATCCCAAAACATGTTTCTTGGCCATATTTTGAAATGGTCCTGCAAAGCCATTCATTGTGGGGGGAAAATTGCATCTGTAAAGAATCTCTGTTTACATAGCTAGATCTTTTTCTCTAGGCCCTCCCTATCCTGAAGAGATTACCTGACAGTCTAGCACCTTTTAAAGGTCTGAATAAAACATTTGTCATCTGCTGTCTCTAAGGGCAGCTGCTATGAGACTTCAAAAGAACCCTGGTCTCCACAATGTTTTATTTTAACATGAACATTTCCTTTCTATTAACCCCAGGTCTTTAGACACACTCAACCAGTTGTCAACTAGAAAGTGTTTAAATTCACCTATAGCCTGGAAGCCCGCAGCTTCAAATTGTCCTGCCTTTATGGACCAAACCAATGTAGTTCTCTAATGTATTTGAGTGATGTCTCATGCCTCCCTAAAATATATAAAGCCAAGCTGTACCCCGACCACCTTGGGCACATGTTCTTAGGACCCCCTGAGGGCTGTGTCACGGGCCATGGTCACTCATATTTGGCTCAGAATAAATCTCTTCAAGTGTTTTACAGAGTTCAACTCTTTTCATCAACAAGGCCAAATAGACAAGGATGGCAGCATTGGACCATAGGAGTGGGAGGGAAAAGTAAGTTACCAACTGTGAGATTCTTATTACCTAAATAAAATTTTTGGTGAAAAACGATAAAAATAAATACTAAATCACCACCATCTCAAAAAACAAAACAAAACACTACAAGCAGGGCAGTCATTTTTGTGGTCACTGCCCACCTGCAATTGGTCTGTGTGATGGACCTTTTGAAGGATAAGTAGATCTCACACCATATAATGGAGTTTGAGACCAAAATATAAGTAGTAGTGTTACCAGAAAGGGGTCCTGATTCAGACCCCAAGAGAGGGTTCTTGGATCTCATGCAAGAAAGAATTTAAGGCGAGTCCATAGAGTAAAGTGAAAGCAAGTTTATTAAGAGAGTGGAGGAATAAAATAATGGCTACTCCCTATGCAGAACAGCCCTGAGGGCTGCTGGTTGCCCATTTTTATGGTTATTTCTTGATGATATGCTAAACAAGGGGTGGATCATTCATGCCTCCCCTTTTTAGGCCATATAGAGTAACTTCCTGACGTTGCCATGGCATTTGTAAACTGTCATGACGCTGGTGGGAGTGTAGCAGTGAGGACGACCAGAGGTCACTCTCGTCGCCATTTTGGTTTTGGTGGGTTTTGGCCGGCTTCTTTACTGCAACCTATTTTTATCAGCAAGGTCTTTATGACCTGTATTTTGTGCCAACCTCTTATCTCATCCTGTGACTTAGAATGCTTAACCATCTGAGAATGCAGCCCAGTAGGTCTCAGCCTTATTTTACCAAGCCCCTATTCAAGATGGAGCCGCTCTAGTTCAGATGCCTCTGACAGTAGGGGAAAGGAGAGACATAAAACTTCACATTCCTGAAGACTTTCTCATGCTTTTGATTGAAACTCAAGCCATTGAAGACTATTTCAGCCAGAGTATGCAGCAACCCATTTTTCTAGGTCCAGTAGTTGACACCATAGACTTGTCAAGGGAAAGCCAAATGCACACATCACTGTGAACATTGGAAATACTATCTCCAGGATGTTAGAAAACACTTTTAAAAATGACTTGAAGGAAAAGTCGGAAGGAGAACATAGGAAAGGGCCTTTCATTTCTCTTAAGCAGGAGTGTTAAAGCAATTATTGACCTACTGTACTTTGTTCTCATTAAGAAACCAAGTACCTTTTTAATGACTTCTATGGGAAGTATTCAAAATACAGAAGTGATAATAGAAGGATTTCTTGGAAGCAGAGCATAGCACTCTTTCATCCAAAAGAACTTAGAGGAGCATTTGAAGAGGGATTGCTGAAGGCTGTGGTTTTCTTTCCTGTGCACATTAATTCAATGTCCTTTTTACTCAGTGGGGTGTAAACATACATCATTTAAATTAACATAAAAAGTCAGAAATGAGACCTCCATTAACATATCCGCAGGGGAGGAATGAGGCAGTCCCACGTGACTTCTTGCTGCTGTTGCCTCCCAGGAGTGGGGCTGCCAGGCGGGTCCTCCTGCTGACCCCCTCCTCCTCTGCCTTTTCCTGTCCGGTTCTGCAGTGTCACTCCCAGCAGGTCGGCTCATCTTGGCGCTCTCGGCCACAGATGTCTCGACAGGTCCGAGTTACTTATGTAATTGCTATCAACTTGCTGTGCAACCCTCTGGGGCAGGACATGATGCCTATCTTTAACCTCTGGATCAATTGAAAACTGGCTTAATTGGCTCAGTGTCCAGCAGTGCCATTATTTGACTCCCCTGTCTGGCCTCTTACTCTTCAAGGATGCAGAGGTCTGGGAAGGCAGAGCAGACCTGCCCCTACTCTGCGATGGTGGGAGTGGGAGCTGCTCTGGGCTAGATTCAGAGGATTCTCCAGCTACTCAGCCACCCAGAGTCCTCCCTGGAGCCCTTGCCTGGTGGGGCACTGTGGGGTGCAGGGCATGCTTCTCCCCTGTAGTGGAGAGCCTGAAATTCTGGCCCTTTCATCCTCTTTTCAAGATTATTCATTCCTCACCCTCAGCCATTCGTTCCCTCCACTCAGAGCCTGACACTTATTAAAATACTAAGGAAGACTTTATTCAAGACTATTGCAATAGACGTTGACTCTGTTGCAATAGAGGAGAGAGATTGGGGTCAACTCTGAATACAATAAGACAAGTGGGATTTATAGCTAAGTAGCAGGGTGACAGGGTTGTAGCTGTGAACCCCCCAAATTTGGGACAGGTCTCAGTTAATTTAGAAAGTTTATTTTGCCAAGGTTGAGGACTCACACCCCTAACACAGCCTCATGAAGTGCTGACGGCATGTGCCCAAGGTGGTCAGGGCACAGCTTGGTTTTATACATTGTAGGGAGACATGAGACATCAATCAATATATGTTAAAAGTACATTGGTTTGGTCTGCAAAGGTGGGACAACTTGAAACAAAGGCGGGAAGACTTGAAGTGGGAGGGAGTGTCCAGGTCCCAGATAGGTGAGAGACAAATGGTTGCTTTCTTCTTTTGAGTTTCTGCTGAGCCTTTCCAAAGGAGGCAATCAGATATGTGTCTATCTCAGTGAGCAGAGAGATAACTTTGAATAGAATGGGAGGCAGGTTTGCCCCAAGCAGTTTCCACCTTGAGTTTTCCCTTTAGCTTAGTGATTTTGGGTACCCAAGATATATTTTCCTTTCACAGGGCCGTAATATGTCTGTTGCCGGATCCCTATGGCAAGTGGATGCACTGAGACAGCAGATTGCAGCAGACAAAAAGGTTTAATTGTTGGGCCACTGAACAAGTAGATGGGAGGAAACCTCAAATCCATCACCTCAAGGAATTGGTGGTTAGGGGTTTTGAGGGTTCTGGAGTGGGCTGAAGTGTGGAGATTGTTGATTGGTGGAAGAGTGCAGGGTGAAGTCACAGGACAGGGAGGGGAAGCATCTCTATATTCTCAGGCTGATCCCATTCCTCTGTGAGGGTCTTAAAACTGGTTGCTAGAATTTGGGGTCTAAAAAACATCTTAAGTGATCCTTAAACAAAAGCCATAGGATTCTAACATCAGAGACCTTATATATAGAAACAATGGGGTTGCAAATCAATTCTTAAACAGTCTGAGGGCCCTAATATCAGAGATCCTATCTGCACATGGGCAGTGTCTAGTGCTACAGGACTTTCAGCAACAAGGAAGTGGGCCAGAGTGCAGCCTGATTAATGCTTATGTTACCAGAAAGGGGTCCCAATCCAGGCCTCAAGAGAGGGTTTTGGATCTCACGCAAGAAACAGTCCAAGGCGAGTCCATAGGGTGAAGTGAAAGCAAGTGTATTAAGAAAGTAAAGGAATGAAAAAAAGGCTACTCCATAGGCAGAGCAGTGGCATGGGCTGCTAGACTGAATATAGTTATAGTTATTTCTTGATGATATGCTAAACCAGGGGTGAATTACTCATGAGTTTTCTGGGAAAGGGATAGGCAATTCCCAGAACTGAGGGTTCCTCCCCTTTTTAGACCACATAGGGTAACTTCCGGGCATTGCCATGGCATTTGTAAACTGTCATGGAGCTGGTAGGAGTGTCTCTTAGCATGCTAATGCATTATAGTTAGCATATAATGAGCAGTGAGGACAACCAGACGTCACTTTCATTGCCATCTTGGTTTTGGTGGGATTTGGCAGGCTTCTTTACTGCAACCCGTTTTATCAGCAAGGTCTTTGTGACCTGTATCTTGTGCCGATCCCTTATCTCATCCTGTGACTAGGAGGCCTGACCTCCTGGGAATGCAGCCAGTAGGTCTCAGCCTTCTTTCACCCAGCCCCTATTCAAGATGGAGTCGCTCTGATTCGAATGCCTCTGACACTTAATTATAACTATATTTCTGTTCCGAACCCAACCTCCAAGTCTTTTCAACCCTATTGGGATGGTTTCAGTGTCAGTGGATGGAAAACTACTAATAAGAGACATTAAGCGTGGGGGATTCTTGTTAAATGGACCTAACAGGATTCTTGCTAAAGGCAGGCCAAGGGCTCAGACAACAAGGGTATGGGGTGATGAACTTGATCGGGTATCAAATTAGGGGATTTTCTCAAACCTGATTTTGCAGGATTCTTACTAAAACTGGACTTGGCATGGACAGACACAGAAGGCCAAGTTCAAGGCCTAGTAGATGAGTGGGATCAGAGGAGCCTAACCAAGGATTGGTCAAGGAGAGCATCTTTGCCAAGAACATGCTCCTGGTCCCCTTCCCCTTTGCAGCTTTGATGAACCCAACCTCTCAACAAGAGTGGGGTTGGGGAAAGGCTCTCTTTTGGGACTCCCCTGAAACAGAAAGAAACTGTCATACTGTCCCCCCATCTTCCCTCCCTCAGCACAACCTTTAGACCACAGATATTTGCTGGGAAAGTGATCTTTTCATTCTTTCCTGTTTCCTTTGACAAACAGAAAGGGCACGGGTTTGAATGCCAGTTGATAATCCTTCCATGTTGCTAGTCTCGGGCTCCCCACTTGGTCCGTGGACAGGATCAAGACTTCAAAAACCTTGGTGCTCTGGGGCTGAGGAGAGACAGACATGAGAAGAGACTGCTTTCTCTTTTGTTTGTTTCCCTTGTCTAGTCTTGTTCTCCCCAGCATCCTCAATACACGTTAGTTCCAGAGTTACAATTGCAGCTGAGTTCAAACTTGCACTGCTCAGTGCAGGACAGCCAATAAGTGAAGAGACAAGGTGTTGGGGCAAGGAAGACAAATTTATTTTGGAGATCCAGCAAACTGAGAAGATGGTGGACTAGCATTCTAAAGAACCATCTTAATATGAACTTAAGTTAATATGAGCCTTAAGTTAATAAGGCTCCTTTTATGCTAGGGGAAAGGGGAAGAGAAAAGGGGTTGAGATCAAGAGGTGACCAATGGCCACAGACATCTAGGTGGCAGCAAGGGTCCAAGGATGTTGTGAAAATTCTTTTTCCTTGGTCAGATCACAATGCTCCCATAAATGTTTAACATCAGATGCTTACTTGTGGGTATACCCTCCTTATCTCCTCAGGAGCTAATTTTGGGAAGGGACTACTAGCCTTACTTTAAAGTTAAATATAAACTAAATTCCTTCCCTAGTTAGCTCAGCCTATGTGCAGAGATAAGCAAAAGTAGTTAACCTAAAAGATATCACCCTTTGGGGGGTGTCAGAGGCAAAATAGAGTCAGTCATGCTAAGCTCCCCTCCACTGTTACACAACATAATTTAAAGAAGAAAAGCTTTATGATAACTTTATTCAACCTACTTAAGCATCACTCTCTTGAGCAAGACGTTGCCAAATGTAATTTTCTACATGCGTGTTTCTATAGACTTTGATCTCTCCAGGATAACTGCATGGGAAGCCACAGAAGAATATGGCGGAAGCTTCCCTCCCAGCCCGATCTCCTCCTACTGTGTCCAAACCTTTGGCCCCTCTGAAAGTTGACTGAAAAATCAACTCACAAGAGGCAGATTCATGGAAAAGGCATACAGATTTATTTAACATGTATACATGGGAGCCTTCAGAGTGGAGAGCCAATCCACCAACGAGGTTCCGAAGCTTATATACTGTCTTGAGGTTATAGAAAGGATGCATGGCCAAAAACAGGTTATGGTGGTAAGTCAGCTTTTATTGGAAGGACAGTTTATGGTGGCGGGAGAAAGAAAGAGGCTTGGCTAGCAAAGGTGGCCTTGTTATGTAGATGAAGTCTCACATGGTAGCAGCCCTCAGAGAGAATGGATGTTAAGTATCTCTTTTCAGGCTTTTAAAGGTGTCAGACTCTCAATCTCTCCTGGATCTAGGAAAGGTCTAGAAAGGGAAGGCCTGGCTGCATGAATGGAGATTCTTTACAGATGCAAATTTCCCCCACAAAAGATAGCTTTGCAAGGCCACTTCTGTCAGCTGACCCTGCAGTGGCCGTTTCAAAATACATCAAAGTCACGTACTTTGGGGAAATATTTTGATTTTGCAAATCAAAAATAAAAGTCCTCCTGCTGACTAAATGGACCACCCTCTTGGCCAAGGGTATCCCAAGGAAACCTGAAAAACTAGTTCAGACCATGACTGGAAGTTGAGGGGTCAGATATGCCTCATTGTACCCTCTCCCTTGGAGTGTAGGTACAAATGACCAGCATTGGTGTTAAAATAGAGATCATAAGACTGACAAAACAGACTCTTTGTAGCAATAAGGTACCAAATTCCAACTTGACTCTGGTATAGTATCACATGACAGAGAGCAGACCTGGAAAGAAATCAAAGTGTTTTACCCAAAAATGTATTTCTTTGACATATTTTGAAATGTCTCTGCAAAGCTGTTTCTTGTGGGGGAAATTTGCATTCTGTAGAGAATTCCCTTCCCTTCCTAGGTCTTTCCTGGAGAGTCTGACACTTTTTGTGGTCCAAAGAGAGATATTTACCATCTATTCTCTCTGATCCCTGCTACCTGGAGGCTTCATCTACATAACAAGAGCCTTGGCTTCCACAGTCCTCATCTTGACTCAAGCATTTCTTTATGCTGACTTGAAACTCTGCAGGCAAAATTTAGCTCTTTTAACACATTGCCAATCAAGAAATCTATGAATCCATCTACAACCTGGAAACACCCGTTTTGAGATGTCCCACCTTTCTGGGATGAATCAATGTATACCTTCCATACAGTGATTTATGTTTTTGCCTGTAACTTATCTCTCCCTAAAATGCATAAAACCATGTGCCCAAGGTGGCTGTAACCCCTCCACCTTGGGCACATGTGCTCAAGACCTCCTGAGGCTGTCACGGGCCATGGCCCTTAACCTGGGCAAAACAAACCTCTAAACTGATTAAGACATGTCTTGGGTATTTTTTGATTTACGATTTTCTTCATGGCCTCTGACATTGGTGGGAATGAAGTTCCTAAATAGCTTCTTTTATCTCAAGGTTGCTTAGTAGAAGCACTGACCCCTGCTTTGTCTTTTCCCTAAGTCTAGTCCCTCTTTCAAGTTATGCCTGGGAACATTTCTTGGAGACACAGCAGTCGTAGCTCTGGGATATCTACAAAGGGGGAACCTAGGGACAGCTCTCTGGTTGGAAGGAAGTGAGGCCAGGCCACATGTCTCTGTTTCATTTTCATGCAATATATACCATGTTATAGATCAATAGATTCAGCTGTGTTTTCCAAATATGGTTTTATGCCCATCAGGCTCACAGGAGATGGAGTAAATATCAGTTGTCTGTACTACCGAAGCATGACTATTTAAAAACAATTGGGCTACTTCAGGGGAGTGGGGGCAAAGTCATGCCTGGGAGATTGTGGTCTTCAAGGGACAATTGCAAAAGCAAGGAGTCTTATTTTTCAAAGTTAGGAACATCTCACTTTCTGTGACATGTGTTCTTACAAAAAAAAAAAAAATGACATTTGGAGTAATTTCTGCATGTGAATCCTGCTTATCTGACCCCTTCCTCATGGCAGGACTTTGGCTGCTGAGCTACCAGCTTCATCCCAGAAGGAAGGTTTGGGACTCTGAGGGCCTGAGACTTATGCATGGAGTTCTGCTCTAGACAACAGGGAACATGGAAAGGCAAAAAAAAAAAAAAAAAAAGAACTCAAAATCTGCAGGGAAACCTGAATTTCAAATCCAGGAAAACTGTCCATGGATGACAGCTGTGGTGGGGATCAAGGGGTCTCGGAGCCAAGGTGTATTGGCTAGTGTCTCCATAGACTGCCAAAATTACACAGGCATCATGGGTGAGAACCTCTACACCAGCCAGGCCTTGCACCTGGATTTTATGAATTTGCATGTGGGAAAGACTATGGTATGGTCTAGGACATTCTTTTCTCGTTGTTTTAATTTCTTAAATTTTAGAGACAGGGTCTTGCTCTGTCACCCAGGCTGGAGTGCAAAGGCGTGACTGTACCTCACTGCAGCCTCAAACTCCTGGGCTCAAGTCATCCTCCTGCCGCAGTCTACAGTGTAGCTGGGACTACAGATGCTCACCACCACACCTGGCTAGTTTTTAAAATTTTCTTGTAGAGATAGAGTCTCACTTTATTGCCCAGGCTGGTCTCCAGCTCCTTGCCTGAAGCAATCCTCCTGTATCATCCTCCCAAAGTGCTGGGATTACAGGTAGGAGCCATCACACCCAGTCTTTTCTAGGGCATTCTTGATATAATAGATGAGATTGCCCAAAATCCCACTGGCCCAAACTCCTCCCATCTTTTTATTTTATTTTATTTTATTTTATTTTATTATTATCATTTTTTTAATTTGAGACAGAGTCTCATTCTGTTGCCCAGGCTGGAGTGCAGTGCTGCCACCTCGGATCACTGCAGCCTCCATCTCCCAGGTTCAAGTGATTGTCCTGCCTCAGCCTCCTGAGTAGCTGGGATTATGGATGCCCGCCACCATGCCTGGCTAATTTTTTTGTTTTTAGTAGAGCCATAGTTTCACCATGTTGGCCAGGATGGTCTCAAACTCCTGACCTCAGGTGATCCTGCTGCCTGGGCCTCCCAAAGTGCTGGGATTACAGGTGTGAGCCACTGTGCCCGGCCCTAGGCTCCTCCCATCTTGACCTGGGTGTTTGCGATGGTGTCTGGTGCTACACGGTGCATTTTAGGTTCTCCATCTGGGACTGCTTTTGTTCTTTCATTCCTTCTTCTTGTAGAGTATAATTCATTCATTCATTCATCTATTTGCTCAATAAAAACTTTGTTAAACTCTTATTATTTGTTGGGTTCAGGGTCATGATCATAAATCCCAACAGAAGCTCTTGCCTCTGGAAGGAGCTCAGAGATTGGTGGGGGACAGAAACGTTTATCACATCCTTAAACTGATGAGCTCACAATGACAAAGTGACATGCATGCTCTGATGGTAGAGAGCACGGTGTTGGGAGAAGGTGGTTGGAGTGGAGATATGGTGTATATAGGAGTCCGGTAAGTGAAGGCACAGCAGAGGAGGGAAGGTGTTCTGGCTTCAGGAAAGGGTGGGGTATGTGAAGGTTCTAAGGTGGAAGGCCAATGACTGCAAGGAAGTCATTGTTGCTGAAGAGAAGGGATAGGTAATGGTGTAAAAGAAAGTTCTGGAGTCCCAAAGATCTGAGTTCAAATGTTGGCTCTGCTGTGTCACCGTGTGCAAGTTATTTAAACTTTATAACCCTCAAATTCCTCATTTGTGAATTAACAGTATTCCTGTGGCCTAGGACTGGTCAGGGAAAAACCTTCGACACATTAAATTACACAGAGTTTAACTGAGCAAAGAACGATTTACAAACCGGGCAACCCCTGAACCAGAATAGGTTCAGAGAGACTCTGTCGCAGCTGCATTGTGGAAGTAGATTTGTGGACAGAAAAAGGAAAATAACACACAGAAAACAGAAGTGAGGTATAGAAACAGCGTGATTGGCTACAAACGAAGATTGCTTAGTGCTTGCCTTATTTGAACATGGTTGGAACACTTGACCACCGTTGATTGACCAAAACTCGGTGACTGGCAGAAGAGTAGGTGACCATCTGTTTATACATCCAGTTCTGTTACAGCTCACTATGGACAGAGAAACCTTCAGGGTGAATTTAAAATATGTAAGGAGGTAGCTTTAGGCTAAACTTAATTGAACAGGATTTAGTAATTCCCCCATTCTTTGAAGACTGACATCAGGGACCAGAGGAAAATATGACTTTTTCACACAATTAGAGATATTGTTCACTGGATTAAAATGTTGGTCTCAAGATATATAGTACCCTTACATTTAAGATTGTAGTCCAGGCCAGGTGCAGTGGCTCACGCCTATAATCCCAACACTTTGGGAGGCTGAGGTGGACGGATAACCCGAGGTCAGGAGTTCAAGACCAGCGTAGCCAACATGGTGAAACCCTGTCTCTACTAAAAATAAAAAACGTAGCCGTGCGTGGTGGCAGATGTCCATAATCCCAGCTATTCAGGTGGCTGAGGCATAAGAATCACTTGAACCTGGGAGGCAGAGGCTGCAGTGAGCCAAGATCACACCACTGCACTGCAGCCTAGAAGACAGAGCGAGACTCTCTCTCAAAAAACAACAACAACAATAAAAGCAAACATAAGGTTGTAGTCCAGTTAGAAATTAACAGCAGTGATACATTATAAAAAGTAAGAGACACAATGTGTCTTAAATACATATTTAAGTTTTGGAGGATGTTTGGTTGGTGGGTTGGTTCCTGGTATCTCCTGTGGTACAGAGGAGAAACAGCAGAAGCCAACTTGAACGGAGCACTTGAAATTGACAGGTCCTTGGCTTCGGTCATGCCTCTTCCCAGTGCTTCCTGTGTAAAGGATGTGTAGGTCTTTCGATTACTCATACACAGACCCAGATTCAGAAAGGAAAAACTCTTTGTAAACTGCTCACTTTTAGAAATGAAAAGATTGATCCAAGTGGAAGGAGGGAGACGATGTGATATAAAAACTGCAACCTAGGCAGGGATTTAAAATGAATCAGAAAACGAACAGACCAGAGAACGTGCTTAATTCAAAGACACCCAGGGGACCTTCAAGTTCTAAAAACAAGTGACTGGGAATCAAAGTCAGCTGTTTGATTTTTGTATTTTAGAGAGTGAGGGTGGGTGTTTTGCGTATGAATAATATTTTGAATGCTATCGGATTTTTTTAATACAGTGGATTCATTGCTTTTCCCTATGTCCTTTTTTAAAAACTTTTTTTCATGCAAATTCATTAAATTTGAGATGCAGTAATATACTGGAATCTTGCCCATCTGATTCCCCAAACCACAGTTAATCCTTGGCACATTTTGAAAAGTATACATGTAGTTTTAAAATGGAATTATGTGTGACCCAAATGTGACGGCAGCCCTGTGGACATCCTTTCTTCTTAGCCTGCATTCTTCTAAAAGTAGAGCTCAGCATTTTTTTTTCTCTTTTTTCTGTTTTTTTTTTTTTTTCTTTTCCCCAATGTCTCACTCTACTGTCCAGGCTGGAGTGCAGCAATGTGATCTTGGCTGACTGCAACTTCAGTCTCCAGGCTCAAGTGATTCTCTCATCTCAGCCTCCCAAGTAGCTGGGACTACAGGCAGGTGCCACCATATCCAGCTAATTTTTGTACTTGCCGTAGAGAAAGGGTTTCCCCATGTTGCCCAGGCTGGTCTCCGAACTGCTGGACTCAGGGGATCCGCCTACTTCAGCCTCCCAAAGTGCTGAGATTACAGGCAGGAGCCACTGGACCTGGCTGAGCTCAGCATTTTTTTTTTCCAAAACAAAAACAAAAACAAAAACCATATTTGGCTCTACAAAACATATTTTGTGTAAAATAGATTCTATAGACAATTAATGCAAGAGATCCTAGGGAAGGCTGTGTCACAAGCCACTGTAAAACTTAACAAAATTGCAATCACAGACCTAATTCTACCTTCCAAAGTCCTCATGGGCCACTGGTTATCCCCTCCTCCTCCTTGTCCTAGATCCTTCTCTTCTCCTTTTTTTATCCTAAGCAGGTTATCTCTTAGCTTTTTCAGTCTGAATTCTCAAGCTCAGAATCTCTTTTAGCAAACAAGAGCCTTCCAGCGATCCATCCTTTGCAGTTGAGGATTATAAACAACCAAGACCATTTTTTTCCCATCAGAGATATTTGTTTTTCAGTTTGCATGTGTGTATTGGCTGAATCCTAATATTTGCATTTCATGATTGTGTTCTGAACTGGGAGAAAAATAACCCAAATTTCCCTAAGCAGGTACATCATCCTGTCTGCCCTCAGAAGGCCTAATCTGTGTCTCATTTTTTTTTTAAATGTAGGTTGTTATCTTAGTCATTTTGGGCTGCTGTAACAAAATAACATATACCGGGTGGCTTACAAACAACAAAAATTTATTTCCCACAGTTCTGGAGGCTGGGAAGTCCAACATCAAGGTGCTGGCAGATTCAGCATCTGGCGAGGGCCCATTTCCCGGTTAATACATGGCCCCTTCTCCCTGTATCATCACGTGGTGGAAAGAGACAAGAGAGCTCTCTAGGGTCCCTTTTCTAAGGCATGGATCCCACTCATGAGAACTCCATCCTCATGACCTCATTACTTCCCGAAGGCTCCACCTCCTAAAACCATTGAGAGAATAACATTGGAGGTCAGGGTTTCAACATGAGAGTTTGGAGGGGACACAAACATTTAGCTCATAATGGTTATTATGGAAGATGTTTACTGAACTTCTGAAGCAAATGACAAAGCTAGCTTAATGAGACATTAAAAGTTATTTAGGGCTGGGCGCGGTGGCTCATGCCTGTAATCCTGGCACTTTGGGAGACCAAGGCAGGCTGATCAAATGGTCAAGAGGTCGAGACCATACTGGCCAACATGGTGAAACCCCGTGTCTACTAAAATAAAAAAAATTAGCTGGGTGTGATGGCGTGTGCCTGTAATCCCAGCTACTCGGGAGGCAGAGGCAGGAGAATTGCTGGAACCCAGGAGGCAGAGGTTTCAGTGAGCCGAGATCGTGTCACTGCCCTCCAGCCTGGGGACAGAGTGAGACTTTGTCTCAAAAACTAAACTAAACTAAACTAAAATAAATAAAAATTAAAAAGTCATTTAGTCTGGATATCATATTATAACAGTGTTGCACAATGGACCCTCAGTCCAAATCATCCTTCTTAAATGTAGGACCTTGTGACCTTTGTTGACCAAAACAAAAACAAAAACCAACCCCACAAAGCCCAAACTGAAGTCTTGAAAGAGGTTTCTTCAGAGCCAATATGAGTGACCATGACCTGGGGAACGAGAGGTCCCAAGAAAGTGTGCCCAAGATTGTCAGGTTACAGGTTGGTTTTATACATTTTATGAGACAAGAATTGTAGGTAAAATCATGAATCAGTACATGGAAAGTATACATTGGCTCAGCATAAAGAGGCAGGATATCTTGAAGTGTGAGGGAGTTGGGGCTGGTACGAGGCCGTTGGTGAATTCAAAGCTTTAATGATTGTCAGTTGGTTAAAGAGTTAAGCTTTGTCTAAAGACTTGAAGTCAGTAGAAAGAAATGCTTGAGTTAAGAAAAGGGGAGCTGTGGAGACCAAAGTTCTTGTTATGTATATGAAGCCTCCAGGTGGCAGGCTTCAGACAGAATAGATGTTAAATATCTCTTTTCGGACCTTAATTTAGTGTCAGACTCTTAGCTAATCCCTTCTAGACCTGGTAAAGCACTGGTTGGTTTAATAGAGATTCTCCGCAGATACACATTTTCCTCAGAGAAGACAGCTTTGCAAAGCCATTTCAAAATATGTCAAAGCAATATATTTTGGGGTAAAACATTTGGATTTCCTTCAGGGTCTGACATGTGACACTATACCAGAGTCAGGTTGCAATTTGGTATCTTATTGCCACAGTGGGTCTGTTTTCTCAGTCTTATGATCTCTATTTTAATGTTAATGCTGGTCAGTTGTGCCTAAACTCCAAAAGGGGTGGGGCATAACGAGGCTTGTCCATCCTTTCTTCTCTTCATGGCCAGGAATCCAATGTTTCAGGTTTCTCTGGGGTCCTTTTGGCCCAGAGGGGCTTCATTCAGTCAGTGGGGTGGCTTAGGCTTTTATTTTTGCCTTACACTTTGGACAAGTCTCCTAACCTGTCAGGGACTCAATTTTATAATCTGTAAAATGGGGACAAATATCAGTGCTTATTGTTACCAGAAAAAGTTCCCGATCCAGATCCCAAGAGAGGGTTCTTGGATCTCACAAAAGAAAGAATTCGGTGCAAGTCCAAGGAGTAAAGTGAAAGCAAGTTTATTCAGAAAGTGAAGGAATAAAGAATGGCTACTCCATAGGTAGAGTAGCATGTTGGGCTGCTGGACTAAGGATACTTATAGTTATTTCTTGATTATATGCTAAACAAGGTGTGGATTACTTATGAGTTTTCCAGGAAAGGGGTGGGCAATTCCTGGAACTGAGGGTTTCTCCTCTCTTTAGCCATATAGCGTTACTTCTGGATATTGCCATGGCATTCGTAAACTGTCATGGCGCTGGTGGGCATGTCTTTAGCATGCTAATGCATTATATTTAGCATATAATGAGCTGTGAGGATGACCAGAGGTCACTTTTGCCGCCATCTTGGTTTTCGTGGATTTGGGCCAGGTTTCTTTACCGCAGCCTGTTTTATCAGCAAAATTTTTTTGACCTGTATCTTGTGCTGACCTCCCATCTCGTCCTGTGACTAAGAATGCCTCACTTCCTGGCAATGCAGCCCAATATGTCTCAGCCTTATTTTACCCAGCCCCTATTCAAATGGAGTTGCTCTGGTTTGGACGCCCCTGACATTGTGTCACAGGCTTGTTGTGAGCATGAATGAGTTACTATCAGTAAAGTCTAACATCCAGAAAGGTAAAATTATGCCTCAATATAAAATGAAAACGAGGAACATATTTTATTCAACTTATTAATTCATGGGAGAATCAATAAGGTGTTAAGTCCAGTTCAAATGAGAATTTAACTTACAGAGGTGTATATTCTCCACCAGAAAAAAAATCATTACAAGAGTCATTTGCGGTGCTGTTAGTTTCCTACAACTTTGCAGCTATCCCTACAGCAATGGGCTGAAAAATGCCTTCCACCCAAGATACCCACATTCCAATCCTAGAACCTGTGAATGTTACTTCATGTGGCAAAAATACGACTTTACAATTGTGATTCATTCACTCCACAACAGTCTCCAGATGGGGAGATTATACTGGATTTTCCAGGTGGCCCTAGAAGGAGAGAGGCAGAGGAAGATTTGACCCAGACAGGAGATTAGAAGGTGGTGTGACCACAGAGACAGAGACCGAAGGGATGCAGCCGCAAGCCAAGGAATGCCGGCAGCCACCAGATGCTGGAAGAGGCAATGAATGGCTTCTCCCCTGGAGCATTCAGAGGGAACATGATCCTGCTGACACCTTGATTTTGTTCCCCAGTGAAACTGATTTCAGACTTCTTGCCTCCAGAATGTGAGAGAATCAATTTCTATTGCTTTAAGCCAGTGGTCCCCAACCATGTTGGCACCAGGGACTGGCTTCATGGAAGACGGTTTTTCCACAGACCAAGGGTGAGGATGATTTCGCGATGATTCAAGCACATTCCATTGATTGTACACCTTGTTTTTATTATTATTACATTGTAATATATAATGAAAGAATTATACAGCTCACCATAATGTAGAATCAGGGGGAGCCCTGAGCTTGTTTTCCTGCAACTAAACGGTCCCTTCTGGGGGTGATGGGAGACAGTAACAGATCATCAGGCATTAGATTCTCATAAGGAGCGTGCAACCTAGATCCCTCGCATGCACAGTTCAAAATAGGGTTTCTGCTTCCATAAGAATCTAATGCCGCTGCTGATCTGACAGCAGGTGGAGCTCAATCAGTAATGGGAGTGGTGGGGAGCAGCTGTAAATGCAGATGAAGCTTCGCTGGCTTGCCCACCACTCACCTCCTGCTATGTGGCCAGGTTCCTAACAGGCTGCAGACCAGTACCTGTCTGCGGCCCTGGGGTTGGGGTCCCCTGCTTTAAGCCACCTAGTTTGTAGTCATTTCTTACAGTAGCCACAGGAAATTGCCTACAAAGTCGCAAAGAGCTTTCTCAACAGAAAGTTAATCAAAGGTGCATACTCTATAGAAACAGGTATCCCCAGTGAGTCTGCTAGATGATACTCAGCACCTCACTTAAAAGACATCCAGGAATCTCCTACCCATTCCTAAGTTTGGACAGCTTTTCCTGACAATTTTAGTCTACAAAGTGCTTGGAATATATATAAAGTAATTCATAGAAAGTAAGCATTACTATATAAGTTTTAGTGATACTACTACTACTCCTACTAATTATTATAATTAATTATCATCATCATCATCATCATCAACCACCATCATTATTCTCTTTTATCTTCTTGGCTTGTTCTTTTCACTTGATGGGTTGTTTTGAGTGGGAACCAATGATTCTCTTGACTGACAGGCTTCCAGACCCAGTGGAAGAGAATAACGGGATTATGAGTGGGAACTCCTTGGGAACACCCAGGAGTTCAAGGCTGCAGTGAGCCATGATTGTGCCACAGAGGTTGGTGTTTTCACTGTTAGCTGTGAGAATGCGAAGGCATAAGATGTTAGTGGAAGACCAAGGTGTCAGTGATAGGCTTGGGGTTACCCTGCCCTTCCAGCTGGATATCTTGAGCTGCTGTGGAGATGCAAACAGCATAAAGGACAATTGAATGGAAAGATGTGTGGTTTTCAGTGAACGAATATCCCGGAGAGCGTGATGAGGGTGAAAAAATACTTACTCACAAATCCCCTGAACAGGGGAAGCAAAGGTGGTATTGCCAAGTGAAAATATTTTGTTTTAAAAAAAAAAAAAAGAGTGAAGTGAAGAAAAACTATAGGTTGACGAATTGTTGAAGGAATGGAGTGTGGCATTCAGCAGCATTTTAAGTTAATCTAGGCCAGTGGTTTTCAAGGGGGTAGGTGGATTTTGTCATCCAGGGGATATGTGGCAAGTCTGGAGACATTTTTGGTCATCGCAGCGGGGAGTGCTATTGATGTCTAGTTGGTAGAGAGCAGGACTGCCACTAAAGATCTTACAATGCACAGGGCAGTTTCTTACAACAAAGAATTATCTGGCCCCAGATGTCACTAATGCTGAGGCCAGGAAACTCAGCTTTAGGGTGAGAGTTCCAGACTCACAGAATCAGAGTCCTGTAAGGGACCTTAGCAAGTGTGAGGTTCTGTGATTTTCAAAGGACATCTTTCAGATCCCACAGGGTAGGGGGAGGCGCCAGGAGCCCAGGGACCAGAGAGGCAGTGGAGGGTGTGGAGGGTGGATCTCGTGGTATTACCACATCACCGGCATCTCTCTCCTCTGCAATGGGTGTTGGTGCAAGGATGAGTATTTCTGCTGACAGAAATATATAAAGTAACTATTCATAGTAAGCATTACTATGTAGGTTTTAGTGATACTACTACTAATAATAATTAATTATCATCATCATCATTATCATCAATCACCATCATCCTTCCCTTTTATGTACTTGGCTGGTTCTCTTAACTTGGTGGGTTGTGTTGAGTGGGAACCAATGATTATCTTGACTGACAGGCTTCCCTGCCCAGTGGAAGAGAATAATGGGATTATGAGTGGGAACTCCTCGGAACATCCAGGAGTTCAAGGCAGTGAGACATGATTGTGCCATGGAGGTTGGTGTTTTCACCGTTAGCTGTGAGAGTGCAAAGGCATAAGATGTTAGCAGTGGAAGACCAAGGTGTCACTGATCGTTTCGAGGTTACCCTACCCCTCCAGCTGGCTGTCTTCAGCAGCTGAGGAGACGCAAACTGCACAGAGGACAATGAAATGGAAAAATGTGTGGTTTTCAATGAGCAAATATCATGGAGGGCAGTACCTAGAGCCGGGCATGGTGACTGGCACCTACAGTCTCAGCTACTCAAGAGGATTGCTGGAGCCCAGACGTTCGAGGCTGCAGTGAGCTATGATCGCATCACTGCACTCCGGCCTGGGCAACAGGCCAAGATCCTGTATCTAAAAAAACAAAAAAAAAGGTTGAAAATAACTAGTGTGTTTTTATTTTGTGTTGAGGAATAAAAAATTAACAGATGTGGTCACTAATAGTACCGGGAATCCTGGCTGCCTCTGGTGCCTAAGCCACCCTTCCCAATGTCTATTCAGACCTTGTTAGAAAAACCTATGGGGTTTCCAACCCCATTTCTGCAAATCTTGCCAACATGAGCTGGTTTAATTTCTGACCATAAAAACACATTAAACAGGATACAATAAAAAGAGTCCTTTCTTTGTTAAGAATCTTATTGATACAATTTACTAAGGCATTTACCGTGTCTACCCTGTACATGGCTGTGAACATTTAGAGGGTGTAGGATTTAGGGCTAAAATTATCCCATCTCCGATATATATTCTGGACACTGGAGTTTTAAATAAATCCGTAACTTATGTTTACGTCTCTTCTAAACATAGATGGTGGGAACTGGAACCAGCGTGCTTGTAGCTGGGGGAGAAAAATAAAGGCACGCTGGCTGTGGGAACATTTATCCTTCCTGGTGGCTATGGCAAACCTGTGATCCTATGATCACTCTCCTTATGTTTGGAGGAGTTTCCACCCTCTGAGCCCCACCTTTGTTTGTTTGTTTTGGGTTTTTTATTCTGAGACAGTGTCTCACTCTGTTACCCGAGCTAGAGTGCAGTGTGGCACGATCATGGCTCACTGCAGCCTGGAACTCGCAGGCTCAAGCAATCCTCCCCCCTCAGCCTCCCAAGTAGCTGGAACCATAGGCGTGCCCCACCATGCCCGGCTAATTTTTGAATTTTTCTATAGCGATGGGGTCTCCCTATGGTTGCCCAAGCTGGTCTCAAACTCCTGGGCTCAACCTATCCTCCCACCTCAGCCTCCCAAAGTGCTGGGTTATCGGGGGTGAGCCACCGCACCCAGCCTGAGTCCTGCCTTTCCAAGATCAAAGTAGAAACCAGCTTCACTGCCTCCCTTGTAGCTAGACCGTGTCCTGGGAGCCAGGCTTCTCCAGTCAGACCCACAGGAAGGGTGGCTTTGTCTGTGAAGATAGGGGTAGGAGGAGGATGAAAATGTATCATGCAAAACCCATCCTGATGACAAGAAGGAGAGACATTTAACTTTGAAAGGCAAAAATTGTACCAGTGTTAATGGCAACATCTCATTTCCTGTGTGGACAAAGTGGCAGCTGGATTTAGGAACCCTCTTTTGATAAATCCCTTTTCTCCGAAACTAGCTCAATTTGGTTCTGGAGACCATAAGTAAAATCACTGCCTGATACAGCAGGAGAAATGTTACTGTGGAAATATCTCAGAGACCAAATCACTTGGCACTTCGCAGTTTTTGAAATACTAACTGTCACCATCAGACAAACCTTCACTGCTCCCACCTCCTCAGCATTGCCTGCCCTAATTAGGTGGGTTTTGGAAGAACTCACTAGCAACCATAACCTTTAAATAGACCAGAAATTGTCTTTTACAGTGGATTCAGAATCAGTAGCTTTATAAGAAGGGCTTTGCTCAGTTCATGATGACTCTATGCATGATTGACTCCATCTCTGTACCTGAATTACAAAAAAAAAAAATGTGGCAAGTAAAGAAAAGGCAAAATGTTATTTTTTTCCCCACTCAGTTTTGCACTGGTGCTCAGCACGTATGGTTTCAGGTAGGCTCTGCCTTAACATATTCCTGGAAGAAGCTTCAGAAAAGAGGCTGTGACAGGTGGAGACAGCTTCCTTGATTATAGCTCAGCATGGTTCAAAGGACACTCTGGTAGTTAATTGATTCAGGCAAGATAATTTGTGGGCGATAAATAGCACAGACCTTTTATTTTCAACTGGTCAGTTAGAACGAAGTTTCTCTAATTCAGTCTTAGAGAATGACTTTTTTTTTTTTTTTTCCTGTGCTGGAACTCATTCATTTGCATATAGAAAGATGTTTAAACCTCTGTAGAAATGCCCAGAGATTGTAAAATCTAACATTATGTTTACAAAGATGGCATCAAGCTCCTTCCTCCTTAGACATAAGAAAATTGCATTTGAACGGGCCGGGTCTTGAAGACCAGCTGATGGTGTCTGAGTCAAAGATGGAGCTGATATTCTCAGGCAATGGGGTCCACTTTGGGGCCACTCCAGCTGTTTTTCTAGGAAATCTTCCAAAGCAAACACCACAGTGGTGCTATTCCTGTGAAATGGTGGCACGTCTTCTTCTGTGATCATGGCCAGAGACAACTTCTTTCTTTGAAATACATGCAAAAGGTTTTGCTCAGCCTCTGGAGTAAACCCCATCTCAACAGAGCAGCTCTATCCTTTGAGAATATGATTTTGACATCTGATGGACTCCCAATATTTGATGCTTGTTTTCAAGGCCACACTAACCCCAGTTGGGCTGAGATTAAAATGAGGTCCATAGTAACAGTCACGGGTCCACAGCTCTTGGAGACCCCCTCTTTTTTTTTGAGTCTTTTTTTTTTTTTTTTTTTTGAGACAGAGCCTCTCTCTGTCACTCAGGCTGGAGTGCAATGGTGCGATCTCAGCTCACTTCAACTTCTGCCTCCTGGGTTCAAGCGATTCTCCTGTCTCAGCCTCCCGAGTAACTGTGATTATAGATGTGCCCCACCACACGTGGCTAATGCCCTCTGCGGACTCTTACACAGTCCTGGCCATGCCTCTCCTGG
Organism: Pan paniscus; assembly: GCF_029289425.2. Taxonomy (NCBI): domain Eukaryota; kingdom Metazoa; phylum Chordata; class Mammalia; order Primates; family Hominidae; genus Pan; species Pan paniscus. Next base: position 84,421,300 of record NC_073255.2, on the reverse strand, counting down.
GCAGGGTCTCTGCAGTCAGTCCTCTTGTCCACCAGCTTCATGCTTTCCATTTTCCTCTCCTACTCATACGTGGCATCCCCTGCAATGCCTCGAACAGCCAGTGCAGTGCATGGTGCCTTGGTGACACATTACTGACCAGAGACACCACTGAGCTCTGTCACTCATGTCACCCAGGCTGGAGTGCAATGGCACGATCTTGGCTCACTGCAACCTCTGCCTTCCAGGTTCAAGCGATTCACCTGCCTCAGCCTCCCGAGTAGCTGGGATTACAGGCATGTACCACCACACCCAGCGAATTTTTATATTTTTAATAGAGACAGGGTTTCAACATGTTGGCCGGGCTGGTCTCAAACTCCTGGCCTCAAGTGATCCACCCACCTGGGCCTCCCAAAGCACTGGGATTAGAGGCATGAGCCACCATGCCCAGCTAAAGCCACTGATTTCTGAAGTCAAGGATGTTGTCTTTCATCATTGCCAAAGTGGCTGGTGCCAACCCCACGGAGGCCTTGTGCTTTCAAACCTACTAGAGATTTTCTTGAATGAGCCCTTTCATGACAGCCCAGGCAACACAGAGCTACAGAGGGAGGGAACCTCTGCCACCAGCCTGTGACCATAATAAGACAAACAGACCACATCCTGCACTGGCTGGCACCTCTCTTCTCTAAGTCTGGTCCCTGGCTTTGCACCAAACTGGTGCATTTTTCCCAGGAGGCAGCTTGGAATCCCTTACAAAAGGCCACTTGACAAGTCCTCTGGAAAGACTGACCTTAGATGAAAGCTGGGTGTGGGCCGGGCACAGTGGCTCACGCCTGTAATCCCAGTACTTTGGGAGGCTGAGGCAGGCAGATCACTTGAGGTCAGGAATTCGAGACCAGCCTGGCCAACATGGTGAAACCTCATCTCTAGTCAAAAAAATACAAAAATTAGTCAGGGGTGGTGGTGCACATGTGTAATCCCAACTACTGGGGAGGCTGAGGCAGGAGAATCGCTTGAACCCAGGAGGCAGAGCTGCAGTGAGCGGAGATCGCACCACTGCACTCCAGCCTGGGCGACAGAGCGAGACACTGTCTCAAAAAAAAGAAAAAGGCTGCATGTGGTGGGTGGCCTGGCCATATGTGTGCTGGGCCTGGCTGAACTACACTTCCCAGAATTCTCTTCCTTGTGTGTTTTCCAGTAGAGTGGACTGCAAGAGGGATACCTATGGGAGATGTGGAAGGTGCAGGGGGAAACAGCAGCCGCTTTGTAGCTCACCCACATTACTGCTCATCTGCTGCCTCCACTTGTTGGCTGGGCCTGCTGCAACTCCACCTGCCCCTGGAGCCCCTCCAGGTTCTCCCACACCTGGACTTTGTGTGGCTGTTGGCTCCACCGTGAAGGGCCCTGGCTTCTGCCTGACACGAAACCCAAGGTCAGAGGCAATAAGGCACTTCGACAAGTTTCATTCGTACTCCTGGGCTCCAGCTCAAGTTTGTGGGTTTCAGCTTGTTCTTGCTTGCTTAGGTTATAGCCGTCATCTCCCCTTCCTGGCTGTCTGCCCTGTGGACTGCAGCTGCCAGCATCAGAAGGAAAGGAAAGAAGGAAAGACAAAGTCAGTTCTAGAGACTGCTTAACCAGCTCCCACAGTTGCATGAGGTCAAATCCTTGCAAAAAGTCATAAAAGTGATATATATGTGCATTGATGTATAGGTATACATATATGTGTGTGTGTGTGTGTGTGTGTATGTATGGTCATGCATTGCATAATGACAAGGATACTTTTTTTTTTTTTTTTTTTTTTTGAGACGGAGTCTCGCTCTGTCACCCGGTCTGGAGTGCAATGGTGCAATCTCGGCTCACTGTAACCTCCGCCTCCCGGGTTCAAGTGATTCTCCTGCCTCAGCCTCCAGAGTAGCTGGGATTACAGGCACCCGCCACCACGCCAGGTGATTTTTTGTATTTTTAGTAGACACAGGGTTTTGCCATGTTGGCCAGGCTGGCCTCCAACACCTGACCTCATGTGATCTGCCTGCCTCGGCCTCACAAAGTACTGGGGATTACAGGTGTGAGCCACTGCACCCGCCAACAGGGATACATTCAAAGAAATGCATCATTAGGCAATTTCATCATTGAGCAAACATTATAGAGTGCACTTATACAACCCTAAGTGGCCTAGCCTATTACACTCCTAGCCTGTATGGTAAAGCCTGTTGCTCCTAGAACAAGAACCTGTAGAGCACGTTGCTGTACTGAATACTGTAGGCAATTGTAACACAATGCTAAGTATTTGTGTACCTAAGCATACCTAAACATAGACAGGGTACAGTGAAAACATGGTATAAAGCAGCAGCCCCCAATCTTTTTGGCACTAGGGGCCGGTTTTGTGAAAGTCAGTTTTTCCAGGGCTGCAGGGAAGGGTGGGGAGGTGTCAGGATGAAACTGTTCCACCTTAGATCATGAGGCATTACTTAGATTATCAGAAGGAGCATGCACCCTAGATCCTGCACATGCGTAGTTCACAAGAGTGTTCATGCTCCTATGAGAATCTAATGTCACCGCTGATCTGACAGGAGGCAGAGCTCGGTGGGTAAGGCGAGTGATGGGGAGTGGCTGTAAATACAGATGAAGCTTTGCTCGCCTGCGGGCCGCTCACCTCCTGCTGTGCAGCCTGGTTCCTAAAAGGTCACAGATCAGTACTGTTCCAAGGCCTGGGGGATTGGGGACCTCTGGTATAAAAGACTAATCATACACCTGTCTAAGGCACTTACCATGAATGGAGCTCACAGCACTGAAAGTTGCTCTGGGTGAGTCAGTGAGTGAGTGGTGAGAAAATGAGTGGTTCATGCCTGTAATCCCAGCACTTTGGGAGGCCAAGGCAGGCAGATCACCTGAGGTCAGGAGTTCAAGACCAGCCTGGGCAGCGTGGCCAAACTCTGTCTCTATTAAAAATAAAAAATCAGCCTGGCATGGTGGCAGGTGCCTGTAATCCCAGCTACTCTGGAGGCTGAGGCAGGAGAATTGCTTAAACCCGGGAGGTGGAGGTTGCAGTGAGCTGAGATTGTACCACTGCACTCCAGCCTGGGCAGCAGAGTGAGACTCCTTCCAAAAATAAAAAAGGAAAGAAAGAAAATGTGAAGGCCTAGAACATTACTGCACACTACTGGAGGTAGACTTTGTAAACACTGTATGGTTAGGCTACGCTATTTTTTTTTTGAGACATTGTCTCACTCTGTCACCCAGGCTAGAGTGCAGTGGCATTATCTGCTCACTGCAACCTCCACCTCCTGGGTTCAAGCAATTCTTATACTAATTTATTCTTTTTAAAATCCCTTCTTCAGTGATAAATTAACCTTTGCTTACTGTAACTTTGTAACTTTATAAAGGTTCTAATTTTTTGTAAATTTTGGGACACTGACAATAATCACTTAGCTTAAAACACATTGTACAGCTGTACAAAAATAATTTCTTTCTTTATAGTTTTAATCTATAACCTTTTTCCAACTAATTTTTTTTTTCTCTTTACTCCCTAAAAACGAAGACACGAACACACACATTAGCCTAGGCCTACACAGGGTCAGGATCGTCAATATCACCATCTTCCACCTTCTTGTCCTGTCCCACTGGTAGGTCTTCAGGGGCAATAACACACGCATGGAGCTGTCATCTCCTATGATAACAATGTATTTTTCTTGAATCCCTCCTGAAGGACTTGCCTGAGGCTGTTTTACAGTTACTTTTTATATAAATAGAAGGAACACACTCTAAAATAATGATGGAAGTATAGTGTAGTAAATACAGAAACCATTAGGTCTTTTACTATGATTGTCAAGTATTATATACCGGGCCAGATGCGGTGGCTCATGCCTATAATCCCAATACTTTGGGAGACTGAGGTGGGCGGATCACTTGAGGTCAGGAGTTCGAGACCAGCCTGGGCAACATGGCGAAACCTCGTCTCTACTAAAAATAAAAAAATTAGCTGGGTGTGGTGGCATGCACCTGTAATCCCAGCTACTCGGGTGGCTGAGGCAGGAGAATGGCTTGAACCCAGGAGGCGGAGGCTGCAGTGAGATGAGATCGCACCGCTGCACTCCAGTCTGGGTGACAGAGTGAGACTCTGCCTCAAAAAAAACTAGTATGTATTGGACATAATTGTATGTGTGATACTTTTATGACTGGCTGATGAGTAGCATCACCAGCATTGCCACAAACATGTGAGTAATGCATTGTGCTATGATGTTATGGCAGCTATGACATCATTAGGTGATAGGCATTCTTCAGCTACATTATAATCCTGTGGGCCCACTGTTCTACCTGCAATCTGTCATTAACCCAAACTTCATTATGTGGTGCATGACTGCATATATAGGTTTCCTATTGGTTTTATTTCTCAGGTTGAACCCAGACTGATACACTGGGAACCCAGCATCAGGATTTTTTTTTTTTTTTTGACAGAGTCTTACACTTGTTGCTCAGGCTGGAGTGCAATGGCGCAATCTCGGCTCACTGCAACCTCCGCCTCCTGGGTTCAAGCAGTTCTCCTACCTCAACCTCCCAAGTAGCTGGGATTACAGGCATGGGCCACCACACCTGGCTTTATTTTTTTTTTTTTTTTTTTTTTTTTTTTTTTTTTAGTAGAGGCGAGGTTTCACCATGTTGGTCAAGCTGGTCTTGAACTCTTGACCTCAGGTGATCCACCCACTTTGGCTTCCCAAAGTGCTGGGATTACAGGTGTGAGCCACCATGCCCAGCCAGGATTTTTTTTTTAAGACAGGGTCTTGCTCTGTTGCTCAGGCTGGGGTGCAGTGGCACCATCATAGCTCACTGCAGCTTCAACCTCCTGGGCTCAAGCGATCCTCCTGCCTCAGCCTCCCAAATAGCTGGAACTACAGGCATGCAACACCATGCCCAGCTAATTTTTGCAGAGATGGGGTTTTGCTGTGTTGCCCAGGCTGGTCTTGAACTCTTGGGCTCAAGCAATCATCCCGCCTTGGCGTCCCAAAGTGCTGGGATTACAGGTGTGAGCCACCACACTTGGCATTGTCAGGCATTTTTGTTCTTCTAGTCTTAGGTCTTACTTGGCCTGTGCTTTCGATTCTATCCCAGGAGTGCCAGTCCTAGCTTCTGACTGCCCATCCTGGCTCAGAGTTCATTCTTTAGAAAGTGTCTCATGGCAGGTCCTTGACCTGTGGTGCCATCACTGAGAGATCACCTGGCCACCTTTCACCCAGACACTCCCACAGCTTAGTGCAGATGGTTTTGAGGATATCCACTGTATCTATTCCAATTTTCTGCTCAAGAAATACCTCTTATTCTACACAGTTAAGGAGCAAGACAGCCAAGACATGGTTTATGGCCTTGTCATTCGCCATCATTGTAGCGCCCTCAGACCTCCTGTGGGTTCTGACATTTAAAAAATTCGGTTGTAATCCATCCTCTGAAATCCATCAGTCTGAAAAGGCTGGATGAATATTTTCTTTGTCAACCAGAAATTGTGTAAGCTATATAGTCAGATACAAGGAGGCAGTGCCCTTTTCTTAAGGAATTCATAATCTAATTGTTACGTTTCTCTGATTGGAGCAAAATGGTGTTTTACTGACCAGATTTTATGTTATTCAAACAAATAAAGCTCCAGCTACCAATTTCAAAAGAGCCACTGGACTTAATGGGCATTTAATATATTTCCTCGGCCAGGCACAGTGGCTCATGCCTATAATCCCAGCACTTTGGGAGACTGGGGCAGGGCGGATTACTTGAGGTCAGGAGTTCAAGACCAACCTGGGCAACATGGCAAAATCCCATTTCTACTAAAAATGCAAAAATTTGCCGGGCGTGGTGGCACATGCCTGTAATCCCAGCTACTTGGGAGGCTGATGAGGCAGGAGAATCCCTTGAACCTGGGAGGTGGAGTTTGCAGTGAGCTGTGATCACACCACTGCACTCCCAGCCTGAGTGACAGGGCAAGAGCCTGTCTGAAAATAATAATAATAATAATAATAATAATAATAATATTAAATAATATATTTCCTCCCTGGTCTTGACTTCATTTGCAGCGACAGATTCTCATGACTTCCTGGATTGTTGAGACTTTCCCATGTGAACCATAGTTCATTGCTTCTCACAACAGCAGACAGCTCTTGGTGCTCCACAGTGCTGTAGGGGCGCTGTGACACATGCCGGAGAGCCTCTCTCTTCTGGACCAAGGTACTCAGGCCAGGCATGATGGTTCACACCTACAATCAAAAGGCAGGCGGATTGCTTGAGCCCAGCAGTTCAAGACCAGCCTGGGCAACATAGTGAGATCCCATCTCTACAATAAGTCAATTAAAAAAAAAAAAAGCCAAGCATGGTGATATGTGCCTGTAAGTCCACCTACTCAGGAGGCTGAGGTGGGAGGATTCCCGAAGTCCAGGAGGTCGAGGCTGCAGTGAGCTATAATGGTGCCATTGCACTTCAACCTGGGCAACAGGGTAAGACCCTGTCCAAAAAAAAAAAAACACACAAAAAAACGCACTTCTTGCTCCTGCTGGTGGATTGTTGCCTGTTGACAGCTCACAGCCAAGTTCCTCCCTAAGTATTGAGATGACTGCAGGGTGCTGCCCTTCCTGGGATGATGCTCTTCCCAATTATGTCCCTCCTCCCTTGACTTTTCAGTGTGGGACACGAAGCTCCAGCAACCCTGCCTGATTCAGGACATCTCTGCAGGGCAGCTGTGCGTCAGAGCTCCCCGAGGAACTGGCTGAGGCATCTGTTGGAATTGCATCATTTTTCAGTGTCTCCTCTGATCAGTCTGCTTCCCTCACTCCCTGTACCCAAATCTCCATTTCAGAGCTTGCTGCCAGGGATGGGGCCTATGACAAGTGTCTCCATGAGGGTAGCGATGTTTCTCCTCCTTTGTTATTTCCCAGGGTTTTGCTAGGTTGTCTGGAGGAGGAAAAACATGGGTTTGTTCTTAATCCTTCCTTGGCTTACTTGATATAGAATGGAGAAGACCAGGAGCAACTGGAAGCTGGAAACAAGAGCAGATGAGTCAGAAGTTTGGAGACAGGCACCAAAAAGTCCATCCAGCGTCCAGGGAATACTTGAGAGTTAAACACCAAGAAGAGTCAAGCCAAGCCTGGATGAGTCAGGTCATGCCTATAATCCCTGCACTTTGGGAGGCCATGGTGGGAAGATTGCATGAACCCGGGAGTTTGAGACCAGTGTGGGCAACATAGTGAGACCCCATCTCTATAAAAGAATTAAAAATAAAAATTAGCTGGGTGTGGTAGTGCATACCTGCAGTCTCAGCTACTCAGGAGGCTGAGATGGGAAGCAGAATATTGTAGAATTATAGTAGTATTAAAAATAATGGCAAAACCCACAATTACTTTTGCACCAACCTAATAGTAGTGATAACAGGGTCAGGAAGTGAGAGAAGCCAGAACCATATGACATCCTGGTCCAGGTACTGACCTAGTTGTGAAATTGCCCCACATATAGGTGGCCAGCCATCAAGATCCCAGTTTTGGAGCCGGGCATGGTAGCTCACACCTATAATTCCAGTGATTCAGGAGGCTGGGGCAGGAGGATCACTTGAGGCCAGGAGTTTGAGACCAGCCTAGACAACATAGCAAGAGACCCTGTCTGTATAACAAATTTAAAAATTAACTGGGCGTGGTGGTGCATGATGGTAGTCCCAGCTACTCGGGAGACCAAGGCGGAAGGATCGCTTGAGTCCAGATTCCAAGCTGCAGTGAGCTATGATTGTGTCACTACACTCCAGCCTGGGCAACAGAGCAAGACCCTATCTCTTAAAAAAAAAAAAAAAAACAGCCAAGGTAAGAGGCAAGCGTTAGACAGTGCGCCCAAGAACCAATGAGAGAAGGAGCCCAGGGATAGACTTGGTGGAGATTATGGGATGTCTGGGCAGGCAAGCTAATGAGGGCTCATAGCAGAGAGCAAGGCCCAGCATCCCATCTGCCTGGAGTACAGCGTAGTCCTTCCAGTCTTTGCTGTGGGGAATTGTCAAGGAACTTCCTGGACAAAAATCACCTTCCGCACAGTGAGCAGAATGGGACCCCGTTGCTCATTAGAAACACAACCTGGAGTGGAATTTCTTAAATGGGAATGGCATCAGGATTGTCTGGAGGGCTTCTAACACAATCCCAATCCCAGCTCCACCCCCAGATATTCCCACTGGGCAAGCCAGGACTTGCACTTCCTTTTTTTTTTTTTTTTTTTTTTTTGGAGACAGAGTTTTACTGTACTGCCCAAGCTGGAGTGCAGTGGCAGGATCTTGGCTCACTGCAACCTCTGCCTCCTAGGTTCAAGCAATTCTCTTGCCTCAGCCTGTGAGTAGCTTGGGACTACAGGCGAGCACCACCACACCCCGCTAATTTTTTTGTATTTTTAGTAGAGACGGGGTTTCACTATGTTGGCCAGGCTGGTCTCGAATTCCTGGCCTCAAGTGATCCACCTGCCTCAACCTCCCAAAGTGCTGGGATTACAGGCATGAGCCACCGCGCCCAGCCAGGTTTCCTTTTTTGTTTGTTTGTTTTTTTTGAGACAGTCTTGCTTTGTTGCCCAGGCCAGAGTGGTGCAGTGGTAAGACCTTAGCTCACTGCAATCTCTGCCTCCCGGATTCAAGCGATTCTCCTGCCTCAGCCTCCCAAGTACCTGGGACTACAGGCGAGCACCACCACACCTCGCAAATTTTTGTATTTTTAGGAGAGACAGGGTTTCACTATGTTGGTCAGGCTGGTCTTGAACTCCTGGCCTCAAGTGATCTGCCTGCCTCGACCTCCCAAAGTGTTGGGATTACAGGCATGAGCCACTGCACCCGACCAGGTTTGTCTCATAATCAAATTCTCAAGTAGTGCAGATACTGTGGCTCTAGGGGCCACACTCTAAGAACCTTCAGATGGGTCAGCCGAACACCTACACCTGACTATCATCTTAAAATGCCTCATTCACACCCTGCTCTTATAGGGGAGGACAGATTTAGGCCTGGAAACCTGAGAGAAGATCAGGAGATTCAGACACAACACAAATTGATAATGATCAACAAGCTTTGGCCTCAGCTATTTGCCATGGTAAGTGACTTAACTGTTCTGAGCCTGTGTCTTCATCTGTAAAAAGAGGATAAGAAAGCTATCACATAGGATTGTTGTAAGGATTGGATAAGAGATCAAGTGTGGAAGGTGTTAGCTTGATGTGAGACTGTTATGCTGAACCCCTATTAACCTCAGAAGGGAGAGCCCCAGGCTCAAGAGCCTGAAGGAGAGACCCAGCGCCAGCCAACAAGACATGGGATTTTACTAGAGGCTTACATACAGGGGAGAGAGTCCATTGGCGGCGGGCTGGGCAGGAAAACTGCAACCGCCTGCAAACATCATGTAGCTTATACAGCATTTTCACTTAACACCCTTCCCTCAATGACCTCCACCTGACAACGTTCATTTAACCCCAAATTCAGGGCCTCAATCTCCTGTATGGCTGGGGGCTCAGATGTTCATCATAGATAAGGAATGAATCTCTGCATTGGCCACGCTGTGTAATCCCAGCACTTTGGGAGGCCAAGGCGGGAGGATCCTTTGAGACTAGGAGTCCAAGACCAGCCTGTGCAACATGGTGAGACTCCATCTCTACTACTGCAATCCCAGCACTTTGGGAGGCCGAGGTGGGCAGATCACGAGGTCAGGAGTTCGAGACCAGCCTGGCCAACATGGTGAAATGCCATCTCTACTAAAAATACAAAAAAATTTACCTGGGCGTGGTGGCGGCACCTGTAATCCCAGCTACTCGGAGGCTGAGGCAGGAGAATCATTTGAACCTGGGAGGCAGAGGTTGCAGTGAGCTGAGATTGAGCCATTGCACTCTAGCCTGGGTGATAGGGCGAGACTCTGTCTCAAAAAAAAAAGAAGCATGATCTTGAACAGTATTCATGGCCTGGTGATCTCTGTGCCTGTTTTTGTCTCTTTCTTCACCCCGGCTCTGAACATAGATTCAGGTGCATCTGCCATACAGGGTCATTCTTAGGGTATGCTCAAGTTATTCCTATCAGGGGCGTTTAGCCTACAGAGACCCCCTTAAGTGTTTGTTGTGCATGGTGGGGACACACACAGGCAGTGGGGAACAGCTCTAACAAGTGAGGCCAGACTAGTTGGTGTTCTCTGGGCAAGGGCACTTTGGGAGGCTGAGGCAGAAGGGTCCCTTGAGGCCTGGGCAACATAACCAGATGCCATCTCTACAAAATATAAACAAATTAGCCAGGCAAGGTGGCATGTGCCTGTACTCACAGTACTTTGGGAGGCTGAGGCAGGAGAATCCCTTGAGGCCAGGAGTTTGAGACCAGCCTGGGCAATACAGCAAGACCCCATCTCTACAAAATATAAACAAATTAGCCAGGCAAGGTGGCATGTGCCTGTACTCCCAGTACTTTGGAAGGCTGAGGCAGGAGGATCTCTTGAGCCCAGGAGTTCGAGGCAGCAGTGAGCTATGATCACACCACTGCACTCCAGCCTAGGTAGCAGACCCTGTCTCTTTAAAAAAAGGAAAAATGACTGGGTGTGGTGGCTCATGCCTGTAATCCCAGCACTTTGGGAGGCCGAGGCAGGCGGATCACCTGAGGTTGGGAATTCGAGACCAGCCTGACCAATATGGAGAAACCCCCGTCTCTACTAAAAATACAAAATTAGCCGGGTAGGGTGGCACATGCCTGTAATCCCAGCTACTAGGGAGGCTGAGGCAGGAGAATCACTTGAACCCAGGAGGCAGAGGTTGCAGTGAGCCGAGATTGTACCATTGCACTCCAGCCTGAGCAACAAGAGCGAAAATCCGTCTCAGAAAAAAACAAAAAAAAGAAAAGAAAAACACAACATTTTGCCCTTCTGGTGCTCTGGGTTCTGTCTCCTGCTCATGCTCCCTGGGTCTGCATGGCACTATTGAGTAGCTGGCAGTGACGGGGTAGGAGTGGTGGTACCAGCGGCCTTAATTTTTTCCTAGACAGGAATGTAAGAAGCAGGCACGACGCCTTCTCTCCAACAGTTGCATTTTACAGCTTATGATTTATAGCGAGGTCCATCATGGCAGGGAAGCACACACCATTATTTATGTGTTTGTACCCTGCCTTGTTCCAAGGAAGATTTAAGGCAGCTGCAGACCCCGGTAAATTAATCCACTATCTGTGCGGTGGAGAGAGGCAGGGTTCCCGTATCAGCCCGGATAGGTTAGCTTGCTGAAGTGGCCTTAGCGGCAGACTCCAGTCCATCCTGATGCAATCAGAAGAGAATTTGGATCTAAACCAGCTGTTCTCAAACTTAAGTGAGCATTGGAGTGACCTGGGGAACTTGTTCAGCACAGATTGGTCAGTTTCTGATTCCCTAGGTCAGGAGCAGGCCTGAGAATCTGCATTTCTAGCAAGTACCAGGTGGTGCTGATGCTGCTGGCCTGGGAGTCTCACTTTGAGACGCACTGTCCTATGGAAATTCATGCTGTGATTGTCCTTCTGGAAGCGTGAACTTGGGCCAGGCTCAGTGGCTCACACCTGTAATCCCAGCACTTTGGAGGCCAAGGTGGGAGGATCGCTTGAGCCCAGGAATTCAAGACCAGCCTGGGTAACATGGTGAGAGTCCATCTCAAATAAAATAGGCTGGGCACGGTGGTTCACACCTGTAATCCCAGCACTTTGGGAGGCCAAGTTGGGCAGATCATGAGGTCAGGAGATCGAGACCATCCTGGCCAACATGGTGAAACCCCGTCTCTACTAAAAATACAAAATTAGTCGGGCGTGGTGGCACATGCCTGTAATCCCAGCTACTCGGGAGGCTGAGATAGGAGAATCACTTGAACCAGGGAGTCGGAGGTTGCAGTGAGCCGAGATCACGCCACTGCCCTCCAGCCTGGAGACAGAGCAAGACTCCGTCTCAAAATAAATAAATTAATTAATTAAATTAAATATGAATAAAATGGAGGCATGATTTGGAATAGCGTTCATGTGTTCATGCCCAGTGATCTCTGTGCCTGTTTTAGGTTCTCTCTTCACCCCTAGAGCTGCTAGGAGCCTCTCACTTACACCCACCTTCCTGAGATGCATCCTGTGCTAGAATGTGCCAGACTTGGCACCCATGGAAATGCTCTTTTCTTTGGCTGTCACTCTCATGGTCTTGCAAGGAGCCACTATCCTCATTCAACCATAATCTAACTAAGGCATCTAATGGGTGGCTTTCCCTGGTGGAGGAGAAGAGAGAAGCTTAGGTGGCAGGTGGACTTGAGTTCAAAAGTAAGTTGGCCAAAGTACTCTTGTGAAAGTGAGCACGTCACTCCAGTTCTCTCAGTTTATTAATCTGTCAAATGGAGACAGTACACTTTCGTAGAACCGTTGTGAGAATGCAGTTGGACAATAGAATGTTTGACGTATCGCTGTTCTCCATCATTATTCCCTTTTCCTTTCGAAATACATTCTCATGGATCCTTGTCTTGAAGGAGTGACCTGGATGGAGAGTTTGGGGGGGGATTATGATGGACCAGAGAAGTAGCTGTGGAAGATTTGGGGGCCAGGGGATCTGCTATTTAGCATTCTTTAATTCACATGCTATGAATGGTCCCTCTCAGCCCTTAGATTTCTACTTGTATTCAAATAAATTGCACAGCTAAAATAAAGAACTATTTTAGTCAAAATGGTCAGTTTTCAGAATAAATAGTTTTGATGTATGCTACAGCTCATGCATAAATTCAGACAGGTAGTAGACTGTCAGGCTGGGGACACAGAGATGAATGGAGCATCACCTTGTCTTTGAAGAGCTCACAGTCTAATGCTCAAATCCAGCCAGTGCCTTTCAAGGCTCTCCTGGGTTTTTCCTCCAGGACAGTGAGTGTAGGCATGGGCTCCTCTACCCAGGATGGTTCTGCCAGGCATCTGTGATGTTGCCCCAGTTATCTGGATGTTCTTGACTGGGCCCCAGTTCACCTTCATATTGAAGAATCATGCTCCCTGGTAAAGAGAAGGAAATGAGTTTTGATCAGTGCCTGTGTTAGTCCATTTTCACACTGCTGACAAAGACATACTTAAGACTGGGTAATTTATAAAGAAAAAGAAGTTTAATGGACTCACAGTTCTACGTGGCTGGAGAGGCCTCACAATCACGGTGGAAGGTGAAAGGCACGTCTTACAGGGCGGCAGACAAGAGAGAATGGGAGCCAAATGAAAGGGAAACCCCTTATACAACCATCAGAACTTGTGAGACTTGTTCACTATCATGAGAACAGTATGGGGAAGCCACCCCTATGATTCAATGATCTCCCCCAGGGATGGTCCCTCCCACAACATGTGAGAATGATGGGAGCTTCAATTCAAGATGAGATTTGGGTAGAAATGCAGCCAGACCCTATCAGTGCCTTTTCTTCCCTTCTGTCCCCTCCACTTCTCCATCCTTCTCCTCATCATCCCATCTCCTTGCCTGTCTTTACCTGTCCTCTCTGAACAATGCAAATATTTCCATTTAAATCTATTATATGTTCTCTTTCTCTCTCTAATAAACATACTTTACTGTTGATGGGATTGATAGATGTTTCAGGTTACTTACTTGCAGAGAAGAAGGAAGTCTATCAGCTTTTATAAAGTTTTTTTTTAAGAGGCAGGGTGTATTAGTCCATTTTCACACTACTCTAAAGAAATACCCGAGACTGGGTAACTTGCAAAGGAAAGAGGTTGAATTGACTCACAGTTCCACTTGGCTGGGGAGGCCTCAGGAAACTTATGATCATGGCAGAAGGTGAAGGGGAAGCAAACTTGGGACTTCTCAGATGGCGGGAGGAGAGACAGTATGTGTGTGAAGGAGAAACTGTCCAAACTCTTAGAAAACCGTCATATCACATGAAACTGTCACAAGAACTGCATAGGGGAAATCACCCCATGATCCAATCACCTCCCACCAGGCCCCTCCATCAACACGTGGGGATTATGGGGATTATAATTCGATAAGAGATTTGGGTGGAGACACAGAGCCAAGTCATATCACAGGGTCTTGCTCTGTCACCCAGGCTGGAGTGCAGTGGTGTGATCATAGCTCACTGCAGCCTCAACCTCTATGGTTCATACGATCCTCCTGCCTCAGCCTCCCAAGTAGCTGGGACTACAGGTGTGCAGTAGCACACCTGGCTAATTTTTGTATTTGTTTGTTTGTTTTGTAGAAATGGGGCCTCACTGTATTACCCAGTCTGGTCTTGAATTCCTGGGCTCAAGTAACTCTCCTGCCTTGGCCTCCCAAAGTATTGGAAGTACAGGTCTGAGCTACTGTGCCTCACTTGTCAGCTTTGTGATAAAGCAGAGAGAAGCTGTGTTAGTCTGTTCTCATACTGCTAATAAAGACATACCTGAGACTGGGCAATTTATAAAGGAAAGAGGTTTAATTGACTCACTTCCACGTGGCTGGGGAGGCCTCACAATCACGGCTGAAGGCAAATGAGCAAAGTCACGTCTCACATGGCAGCAGGCAGGAAAGCTTGTGCAGGGGAACTCCCATTTATACAACCATCAGATCGCGTGAGACTTACTCACTACCACAAGAACAGTATGGAGGCAACTGCCCCCGTGATTCAATTGTCTCCACCTGGTACAAATCAAGGTGAGATTTGGGGCCAGGTGCAGTGGCTCATGCCTGTAATCCCATCACTTTGGGAGACTGAGGCAGGTAGATCACCTGAGGTCAGGAGTTTGAGACCAGCCTGGCTAACTCATAGTGAAACCCTGTCTCTACTAAAAAAAATACAGAAACTAGCTGGGCATGGTGGTGCACACCTGTAGTCCCAGCTACTTGGGAAGCTGAGGCAGGAGAAATGCTTGAACCCAGGAGGCAGAGGCTGCAGTGAGCTGAGACTGTGCTACTGCACTCCAGCCTGGGTGACAGAGCAAGACACCATCTCAAAAAAAAAAAGAAAAGAAAAGGTGAGGTTTGGGTGGGGACACAGCCAAGCCATATCAGAAGACAAGCAAAGACACTGTACTCCATATTCTGTGATAATAGCAATGACAACCATAGCAGTTTTCTTTTTTGAGCACTTAATGTGTGCCAGGCATTGTGCTGCTAACATCTGTCTATGGATTAGTAACATAATTAATCAAAATAACCTTGGTGGGGAGGCATTATTATTATCATTATTTTTATTTTACAAATCAGGCAGAAAGAGGTTAAGATAGCATGCCCAGGACTAGTAGGCAACAGAGCTGAATTTAAGTGCAGGGCCGAGGTCTGATCCCCAGTGGCCAGGCCCCTAATGACTGATCTCCTGACCCGGCCTGGAATGGGAGCACTATACCTTGGCTCATTCCCAGTAACTGGAGGATGCTTGATGGTCACATGTAGAGGCTGATCATTCCTCTGCTTGAATTGGGCATCGTAATAATGCCTTTCCTACATATCATGGCCACTTTCCCTTCCTGTCGCCAATTGTATAGGGAATTGCAGGGTAGGGAAGAGAGGACTCCAGGAGTATCTGATTTTGGTCTAGAGACTAATAAAAATGGGAAGTCCAGGGATCAGCAGGTGCCACCAGGGCAGATGTAAATGATGTCCTTGAGAAGCAAAGAATATTGAGAGTCCAGCCTGCCAAGGTTCGTGACGTCCGCTGCTGCCCACCCCTGCTGTTGCTGATATTGAATGGCAAGGCCGGAAGGCATGGGAACACCATCTGTGGGGGCTCCAGCAGGAAGAGAAAGCACTGGGAACCCATGTGCTCTTTTCGTCCTACAGATGGTCGAGACTTAGAGAAACAAGAACAGCCCCAATGTACTATTATTTTAGTTGCCCTGTCTTAGTTGCACAGGGAAGAGGACTTCAGCAGCTCCCAGGACTTGAGTGTGAAGGACCCTGCGGTGGGGAGGCCGGGGGATCAAGGGAATCCCCAGGTGGCCGAAGGGGCCAGCAGCTGGGAGCCAGGCCCCAGAGTTTGTGCTGGCTCAAAGCATCAATGGGCCAGTTGGAGACCTGGCTGTCTTACTCTGGTGGGGGTGGGGAGACATCTTTAGCATTTGAGGGGAGCATCTTTCTAGAGAAACAGCAGGGCATAGGACCTGTTTGGTGGACCTCACATATTGGTGAGGTCACTAGCCACAGGTTGAACCAAAGGAAGTCAAAATGAGGACAGAGACCCCTCTCCGCACAGACATCGTCCAGTGACATAGAAATGATCTCTGCCTTCCTTTCCACCTGCCCTCCTTCCCCGAGGCCCAACCTGAAAGGAGTGGAGGAGATAGACCATGAGGGAGGGTGAGGAGGAAGGCACTACAGAAACAGACAGCACCCTCTTTCCTGTCCTAAGCCCCCAGCTGCCCTGAGGAAGCATAAGAGCCATGAAAACAGAGTGAGTTCAGTGTTCTCAATTGAACCGGCCTAAATATCAATCACTGAAAATGACCTGGGCCGGATGGGGTGGGGTGGGGAGCGGGGGGCGGAGCACTTACACCTGTAATCCCAGCACTTTGGGCGGCCAAGGCAGGAGGATTGCTCGAGGCCAGGAGTCTGAGACCAGCCTGGGCAAAGTAGCGAGACCATGTCTATACAAAAATTAAAAAAAAAAAACCCAAGTATGATGGCATGCACCTGTAGTCCCAGCTACTCAGGAGGCTGAGGCAGGAGGATAACTTGAGCCCAGGACTTTGAGGCTGCAGTGAGCTATGATCAAACCACTGGTGACACAGTGAGACCCTGAATCTCTCTAAAAGAAGAAAATGATCTGAAAGTTAGGAAAATGATCTGAAAGTTAGGAAATTTGTCTAGGGAGGGAGATGTGGGTTCTCATCCTCTAACTGGGAGCCAGGACTGGATACATTTGACATTTGTATCTGCAATGAGCTGACCTTCTTCTGTGCACTAATCCACTAATGCTGCCGTAACACACATTGTGCAAACTGTGTGCCATAGCATAGATTGAGTGGTTTAAACAAGAAACATTTATTTTTTCACAACTCTGGAGGCCAGAAATCCGAGATGAACATGCAAGCAGCGTTGGTTCTTTCTGAGGCCTCTCTCCTTGGCTTGTCGAAGGCTGTCTTCTCTCTGGGGCCTCACGGTCTTTCCTCAGTCACATTCTGGGTGTGTCTCTGTCCATTTCCTCTTCTTTTAAGGACAGTGAGCACACCGAATTACGGCCCACTCTAATACCCTCATTTTAACTTAATTATCTTTTTAAAGACCCTTTCTCCAAATACAATCACATTCCGGGGTACTGGGGGTTAGGATGTCAACATATGAATGTGGTTACAGGGGACAGGATTTAGCCCATGACAGTCCATTAAATGTAAGTCCACTGTGGCCCATGGGGAAGTGTGCTATTTTCCTGGAGCACTTGCTGCGTGCAGCCTGCCAAGGTTCATGACATCCACTGCTGCCCACTCCTGCTGTTGTTGCTGATACTGAATGGCAAGGCCAGAAGGCATGGGAACACCATCTGTGGGGGCTCCAGCAGGAACAGGAAGCACTGGGAACCCAGGTGCTCTTTTTGTCCTACAGATGGCTGAGACTTAGAGAAAAAGAACATCCACAATGTACTATTATTCCATGAAAAGGGCAGTTTGCAAAACCAAAAGTACAGCATGATTGGATTTTAAAAGAATGTTTTTCAAAAAAGAAAAAGAATGTGTGTATGCACATGCGTGTGGGATCATGCCTTCTCTCTGTGCAAGCAGAGAATTCAGACATGAAAGACCGCGGTGGGGTAGCAGAGGTTATTCCTGAAGGCGGGAAGATGGGTGACTACCATTTTAACAATTTATTGTATTTGCTACAATGAATCTGTTACTTTTGTGATATAAAAGAGAGAAAGAGGGCTGGGCACAGTGGCTCATACCTGTAATCCCAGCACTTTGGTAGGCTGAGGTGGGCGGATCACTTGAGATCAGGAGTTAGAGACCAGCCTGGGCAACATGGTGAGACCCCTGTCTGTACTAAAAATACAAAAATTAGCCGGGTCTGGTGGTGCACGTCTATAATCCCAGCTGCTTGGGAGGCTGAGGCAGGAGAATCACTTGAGCCTGGTTGAGGTTGCAGTGAGCTGAGATCATACCACTCCACAACAGAGTGAGACTCTGTCTCAAAAAAATAAATAAAAGCAACAACAAAGAGAGAAAGGGCTATGTAATATTGGAAAGAAACAGGAGTTGAATGTTTAGCGTCATAGTTGGAGTCAGTGAATGGAATTTGGATTTCTGAGCCAGGATTTAAAATGTCAGATTCATGGGTTTGGGAGTACTGAAGAGAATCAGGTGTACAAGGAGGAGATGAACATTTGCCCAGAGTCAAGATGGATGGAATCAGAAGATCTGAATATGACTGGGGACTGGGGAGTAGAGGACCCTTTGTTGTGTCTGTGAAGCATCACATTAAGAGCAACTGGGCTGCCTCTGAAAACCCTGGAGAAGAATGTTCTTGCAGAAGCCAGATAACTCCATCAAAGAGATGAATAGGGTTGAAATAGATGACATTTAAGGTCCTTCCTAACTCTGAGATTCTGTGGTTTTGTGAAAATGTAGAAGCTCTGAGTTAAGCTACCTTTGAGGACATGGTGACATTTAATGCTAAAAGCATCTGTTGATGTTTTCTTTGAAATCTGCATTGTGCCAACTCTACCTGTAAGGATGACCTGCAGGACATTGGAATATTTTGTGAATCTCCATAGCAACTCTTTCAGCAGAAGTATTTTCTTTGGATGATCTGAAGACACAGGACAGCGAAGCATTTTTTTTTTAAATCTCCATACCTCATGTCCAAGTTAACTGCCATTTAATTGAATGGCATTTCATTCTCAGACCGTCATCCCCTTACCTGAATGTTAATATTCTTACCTGCAACAAGGCCCCTATTGGGGCAGGGTTGGGGAGTGGAGTGCAGTCATGATTTACTGGTATTTTGCATGAACCAATAACATTTCCAAATCCCATCACTTTGAGAGGCTGAGATGGGAGGATCATATCGCTTGAGGCCAGGAGTTCCAGACCAGCCTGGGCAACATAGCGAGACCTCCATCTCTACAAAAAGTAAAAATAAAATCACATTTATAATCTCAGATGATGTTGATTTGTAGACATTATTGTAAGTGGGAGAGACTCAGTGTAACTTGAACCTAGTACAGTAAAGTGTAGGCTCAGATCACAGTGAGAGGAAATACCACATATAGCAGCATTTTCATTAATGATGCAATCGTTTTATAATGAGTGCTCCAAAGATTCCAGGGAAATGCTTCCTTACACTTAGAATGTGTTGCAAAGAAGACTGTTTTCTCTGGCCTCCATCTGCCTGAAATGCACTCCCGATTTCTCTTCATCTATACAGATTTTACCTGCTCCTCCGGAGCCATTTGTAATCCACATTCTTCCTCCATCAAGCCAACACTGACTCACTGATATGGTTTGGCTGTGTCCCCCCACAAATCTCATCTTAAATTGTAGTTCCCATAATCCCTACATATCCTGGGAGGGACCCAGTGGGAGATAATTGGATCATGGGGGTGGTTACCCCCATGCTGCTGTTCTCATGATAGTGAGTTATCACGAAATCTGATGGTTTTATAAGGAGCTTTTCCTCCTTTTGCTTAGCACTTCTCCTGCTATCCTGTGAAGAAGAATGTGTTTGCTTCTCCTTCTACCATCATTGTAAGTTTCCTGAAGCCTCTCCAGCCATGCGGAGCTGTGAGTCAATTAAACCTCTTTCCTTTGTAAATTACCCAGTCTCAGGCAGTCCTTTATAGCAGTGTAAGAATGGACTAATACACTCGTCCATCCCAATTGATTGCTTTTGCCTGTAAATTTCCTAGAGCAATTATTGACAATTAATTGCACCGCCTTGCCCTGTCTCCCTTATTACAGTCTTGAATGACTATTAATGTCTATTTTGTATGTTTGTGTCCTCCCATAGTGTTTAGCGAAGGGCTCCAAAAACAGCAGGCACTCAATAAAGATTATCTGATTTATTCAGAAGACCACTGTTTGTTGACTGCACGATGATTTTGAACTCAGCTGAGGCAGACCCTATTCGTGGTCCTCCTTGATCCTCCACCTACCACCATCATGAGTGACTTTGGTGTCTACAAAGATGTTCCTTCTAACACACTGGTCTCTCCAGGTCTCAACTTCCTCCTCTCTGTTGGCCTCCTGCATTTGTTCTCAGCCATCCAATCTTATGGCTACACCTCCAGAGCTTGTCATTACCTGCAAAGCAGTAACTCAGACACTCACCCCCTGCCACTTCCTTGCTTGTCCCACTGGCTGTCCTCCAAGCATCCTTTGCTGGCATCAGAACCTGCAGCACATTACTACTCTTTCTTCCAGGGCTCTCTCCTTTCATCACTTTCCCCTTATCTTTTAGATTCCGGGGACCCTCACTGCAGGTAAGATGGGCTCTGATCACCAACCCCAAGTGGCCGTTCACCATGTGGCCATGGTTAAGACAATTCCTACCACCATAGTGAGAGCCGTAGTTTAGCCACTCCTCTCTTCTCTGTCCTCTCTTCTCCCCCTTTACCATATCGATCTAGTTTAGATTCCAGGGCTCATCATTTCAATCATTCCTGTGCTCAATGCTCTTGTTCCACTGTCTTTTTAGTTTATTTATTTATTTTTTTGAGACAGATTCTCACTCCATTACCCAGGCTGGAGTGCAGTGGTGTGGTCTTAGCTCACTGCAACTTCTGCCTCCTGGATTCAAGCGATTCCCCTGCCTCAGCCTCCTGAGTAGCTGGGATTACACGCGCTGCCACCATGCTCGGCTAATTTTTGTATTTTTAGTAGAGGCAGGGTTTTCTCATGTTGGCCAGGCTGGTCTTGAACTCCTGGCCTCAAATGATCCACCCTCCTCAGCCTCCCAAAGTACTGGGATTACAGGTGTGAGCCACCGCGCCCAGCCTAGTTTAATTTTTTGAGACAGGGTCTCTTTCTGTCATCCATGCTGGAGTGCAGTGCTGTGACCATGGCTCACTGCAGCCTCGAACTCCTGGCCTCAAGTGATCCTCCAGCCTCAGCCTCCCGAGTAGCTGGGACTACAGGCATCTGCCACCATGCCTGGCTAACTTTAAAAAAAAGATGTGTGCAGATGGGGTTTTGCTATGTTGCCCAGGCTGGTCTCAAATTTCTGGCCTCAAGTGATCCTCCGGCCGTAACCTTCCAAAGTGGTGGGATGAGAGGTGTGCACCATCATGGCTTCCCTCCTCTGTCTTTTTGTTGTATACAAATGGCAGGATCTCAACCCTAGATGGGTCTTCTCTGGCCAAAACCCATGTCCTGAGTGTTGATAGGGACTCTTAGTGCAGGGCAGACAGGCTCTGATCAACACCCCAAGCAGCCCTGCCCTCCACTCTGGCCATGGTTAAGGAAATGTTTACAGTCATATAGAGTGTCACACAGTTTTGCTACTCCCCCAAACATCTGTCCTTCCTTCTCCCTCTTTCTCACAACAAATGGCTGCATCTTCCATTGCACGGAGGAAGCAGGAGCCATCTCTCAGGAATCTGCTTGTCCTCAGGGTGGCAAAGACAAACTTAAAGATTACCATCCTCCCCTTCTTCCCTCCCATTTCACTAGAGAAGCCCTGTCTCCTCCTAAGCCCGACCCTTCAGCTGCACTCAGATTCCATTCCATGTCTTTGTAGTTTTGCACTGTTTATGGATAATCCCTTAACTCTCTTGTTTATTCAACCTTTCCCTCTCAAATGAATCTCTCCCACTGGCCTTTCAAAATACACAGGCTCTTGCATTAAAATCAAAGCAAAAAGAAGCAAATTAATTTCATATTTGCCAGCATCTACTCTCTTGCCCCTTATGACCAATCTTCACAACCTGTGCTGTGTCTATTCCTCACCGCCCATTGATTTTTGCAGCAAATTCTTTTCCAAAATTAATCACATTAGTATATCCCATCTTTCACAGTCTTGTTACGTGTGATGTTGACACTTTCTCCACTGAGAGATGGGGTCACATTCATCGGAATTGGGAGAATCTTTGTTATCTCAGCCAATGGAATATGGTGGAATGAGGTGGTTGCTGCCTGACCTTCTGGGTTTAGGTCATCCTTTAACATCTGTCAGATATGTCCTTCTTCACATGATGGCAGGAAGGAGAAGCACTGAGCAATACGGTGTGTGTGTGTCTCTCTCTCCCTCCATGCATCTTGGGAGCCTTGAGCCAACATGTATGAAGGATGGCTTCCTCAAAGCCACCATGCTGGGAAGACCGTGTGAACAGGAACTATAGACACAGAAAATTATGCCCAAGGAGCTCCTGGTGTTTCACCCTCACTGTTTCAATCTTCCCAGTGTCAACCACGGATGTGAAGAATACCTTAGATGATTCCAGCACCCAGCCTTGGAGTCACCCATCTCAGACTGAGTAGAACAGAGACAACCATCCTTACTGAGCTTGACCCCCAGTTGTAGATTTGTGAACAAATATATTGTTTTAATAAACTAAGTTTACAATAATGTGTTCCACAGCATGAAGTTGCCGAAACAGCCTCTGACTTCACCCCAGGATATCAGTTTGCCCCATCAAGTGCTTGAGATGGCTCTTAATAGGCACACCCTGTTACTAAGTCAGACATTGTTGAAATGTCTACTTTCTTGGTCATTAGCCCCCTGCACTGTTGATCACCCACCCTGAAATACTGATTCCTTGGTATCCACTGTATTACCCTCATCTGGACTTTTTCAGCATTCTTCTTACTTGTTGGGCTACTTTTTTCCCCATGATTCTGTCCACAGCTATTAAATGCTGAAATCCTTCAAGACTCACACCTAGACTTCCTTGTCTTCTCACTCCAAGCTTTCTCCCTAGGCAATTCCCTACACGATCACATGTCAATGATCACTTCTATGCATGAGTCATAATTTACATCACTTTTCTGAGCCAGGTTCTCGCTCTGTCACCCAGGCTGGAGTGCAGTGGTGTGATCTCAGCTCACTGCAACCTCTGCCTCCCAGGTTCAAGCTATTCTCCTGCCTCAGCCTCCCGAGTAGCTGGGACTACAGGCACACACCACCATGCCTAATTTTTGTATTTTTAGTAGAGACAGGGCTTTGACATGTTGACCAGGCTGGTCTTGAACTACTGACCTCAAGCGATCTGCCCACCCCGGCCTCCCAAAGTGCTGGAATTACAGGCATGAACCAGTGTGCCTGGCCTATATCACTTTTCTGAGCTCCTGACCCGTAGATCCAGTTTCCTACTGGGAATTATCTCTTGGGAATGTCAAAGGTACCTCAAATTCAATGTAGCCAAGATTTCAGTACTGTATTCCTCTTTCTACCTGGTCTGCCTTGCAGGTTCATGAGAGTGTGTTATTGTCCAGGGGTAATTCTACCCAGTGTTTTAGTGAGACAGATGATGTTCTTGCCTTCATGGAGCTTTTATTCTAGGTACTTAGAACAGATAGTCAAAATGCATAAATACGTTAATAAGGGCTGGGCACCGTGGCTCACGCTTGTAATCCCAGCACTTTGAGAGGCTGAGGCGGGCAGATCACGAGGTCAGGAGTTTGAGACCAGCCTGGCCAATACAGTGAAACCCCGTCTCTACTAAAAATACAAAAAATGGCCAGGCGCGGTGGCTCACGCCTATAATCCCAGCACTTTGGGAGGCCGAGGCGGGCGGATCATGAGGTTAGGAGATTGAGCCCATCCTGGCTAACACAGTGAAACCCCGTCTCTACCAAAAATACAAAAAATTAGCCAGGCATGGTGGCGGGAACCTGTAGTCCCAGCTACTCGGGAGGCTGAGGCAGGAGAATGGTGTGAACCCAGGAGGCGGAGCTGCAGTGAGCCGAGATTGTGCCACTGCATTCCAGCCTGGGTGACAGAGCGAGACTCCATCTCAAAAAAAAAAAAATATATTAGCTGGGCTTGGTGGCAGGCGTCTGTAATCCCAGCTACTCTCGGGAGGCTGAGGCAGGAGAATTGCTTGAACCTGGGATGCGGAGGTTGCAGTGAGCCGAGATCGTACCGCTGCACCCTGGGCGACAGAGCTAGACTCCGTCTCAAAAAAAAAAAAAAAAAATAAATAAATAAATAAGTGAACTAAAAGAGGGTGACAAACAGCAGACAGTGAATTAGACAAAGGTAATTTGTCAAATTTGCTGTCTGCTATTTATCACTCTCTTTTGGTTTACTTATTTACATATTTTACATAGTTTACTTGCATATTTTAATTAGTTTACTTATTTACATATTTTGCAGTTTATTTACATTTTTTTTACCTAGTTTACTTATTTACATATTTTGCATAGTTTACTTATTTACATAGTTTATTTATTTACCTAGTTTACTTATTTACATAGTTTACTTATTTACAAATTACCTTTGTCAAATTTGCTGTCTGGTATTTTTCACTGTCTTTCAGTTTACTTATTGGGCCTGGCATGGATTCAGGGCAGTGTCAGAAAATACCCTGAATTCTGCCCTCTCTCTGTGGCCCGTCAGCTCTCAATGCTACGTCCTGAATAGCTCTCAGATCTCTCTATGCACCTCTGCTGCAGCTACCCGAGGTCATACCATTGTCATCTCTCCCCTGGGTCTCTCTGCTGTAGCCTTTGAACTGGTTTGCTTTCATCCCCTCCTGACATTCTCCAGCATATATCCCGCACTGCAATCTTAGGGCAAATTGGATCACACCCCGCACGCTGTTGTGTGCATACACTACATCATGTAGTGGCCCCTCCTTGCTTTATAGGATTAAAAGTCTGATCTCTTACTTGACCCACAGAACCCAGTGTGCTCTGGTCTTTTCTTTCTCTTTATCCCCAATTTGAACAGTTTCGCTTCTCTTCCACCTCGTGGCCTTCCTCCTCTTCTTCCTGCCACATCTTCCCCAGGCCACAGGACCTTTGCACGTGCTGGTCCCTCTGTTGGCATCTCATATCTTCCCTCTCCTGCCAGTGAATTACTTCTCATCCCTCAGAAGTCAGCTCTCCTGGGGCCAGGCACAGTGGCTCACACCTGTAATTCTAATACCTTGGGTGGCTAAGGTGGGAGGATCACTTGAGGCCAAGAGTTCAAGACCAGCCTGAGCAACATAGTGAGACCCCATCTCTACAAAAAAATATAAACATTAGCCATATGGGGTGGCACATACTTGTCCCAGCTACTTATGAGGCTGAAGTGGGAGGATTGCTTGAGCCTGGGAGTTCGGGGCTGCAGTGAGCCATGATCTTGCCACTGCTCTCCAGCCTGGGTGACAGAGTGAGATTCTGTCTCAGAAAAAGAAGTCAGCTCTCCTGGAGAACCTCCTCGGCATTCCTGAAGAGGTCCCATTACCCCATTATGTGCTCTTGGAAGGCCATGTGCTTCTCCTGCCATGTCCAGCTTCAGTGATTCTGCTGTTAACTATGTGAATATTTGAGTATATTTTCCCCTTCAACACAAGCCCTTGGCAGGCTCTTTATAAGTGCCTCCCCTCAGAGAACGTATTTAAAAAGGTGAGAACAGAAAGAGAAGTAATTACTTCTGCTTTTGGGGCACCAAGCATTTAGGTCTCTGATTGTCCAGCCCAACATTTCTCTTAGCTCCATAATAAGCTTCATATACACTTGAGATTCAGAAGCCACAGGCCCCATTGTGTTGATCTCTCTTTCTCTGCCTCTTGGCTACAGCAAAACCAAGACTCAAAACCAAGGGAGAAGTATTTCTTTGATACACAAGTTTCTTTCCTTTGGATAAATACCTAGTAGTAGTGGCATTGGTGGGTGGTATGGTAGTTCTGACCGTTACACCTTCTATGCATGTAACAAAATATCACCAGGACTCCATATGTATTTGTAAATATTATGTATCCATAAAAAATAAAATTGGAATTCACAGTTCTAAAATCAAACAGGAGGACACTAGCTGGGGCATAGAAGGAATTTTTATTTTATTTTATTTATTTATTTATTTTGAGATGGAGTCTTACTCTGTCGCCCAGGCTGGAGTGCAGTGGTGCAATCTTGGCTCACTGCAGCCTCCGCCTTCTGGGTTCAAGAGATTCTCCTGCCTCAGCCTCCCGAGTAGCTGGGATTACAGGCACCTGCCCCCACGCCAGTCTAATTTTTGTATTTTTAGTAGAGACTGGGTTTCACCATATTGGCCAGGCTGGTCTCAAACACCTAACCTCAGGTGATCTGCCCACCTCGGCCTCCCAAAGTGCTGGGATTACAGGCGTGAGCTACCCTACCTGGACTTAGGAATATTAATTTTTTACATATAATTTTATGTTTTAATTAACAAATAATAATTGTATATATGTATGGGGTACATAGAGATGTTTCAATACATGCAATATGTAGTAATCAAATCAGGGTAATTAGCGTGCCTATCATCTCAAACATTTGTCATTTCTTTGTGTTGTACTGGTACATGCAATATTTTCCTTCCAGCTATTTGAGACTATATATTATTGTTCACTGTAGTCATCTTCCAGTGCTATAGAACACTAGAACTTATTCTTCCTATCTGTTAGGTTGGTGGCAAAGTAATTGCCATTGAAAGTAATGGCAAAACCGCAGTTACTTTTGCAGCAACCTAATAGTTGTAATTTCAAAGGAAGGATTTTTAAAAGCACATTCAGGCCAGGTGCAGAGGCTCACGCCTATAATCCCAGCGTTTTGGGAGGCTGAGGTGGGACGATCGCTTGAGGCCAGGAGTTCCAGGCCAGCCTGGACAACATAGTGAGACCCCATATTTACAAAACAACTAAAAATTAGCTGGGCATAGTGGTGCACACCTGTACTCCCAGTTACTTGGAAGCTGAGGCAAGAGGATCACTGGAGCCCAGGAGGTCGAGGCTGCAGTGAGCCATGATTACACCACAGCACTCCAGCCAGGATGACAAGAGTAAAACCCTGTCTCTAAATAAATAAATAAGTAAATAAAATAAAAGGCACATTCAACGCACCAAAAAGTCTACTGTTAAGCCTTCAGCCTGCTTCATCCCTCCCTTGTCTTGACATACAGTTTTGAGCCTGAAGTTATTTGGCAATTTATTTTTTTATATACAATGAAAATTAAATTCAGCTAAAATGAGGAAAACACTTGGTATGTATCTATACAATCTAGGTGATTTCTGGAGAAAACCTTGTCACAGGTCCAGAATAATTAGGAGATAGTTCTGCTGGAACAGCTGCCTGGCAGTCAGCACTCACCCTGGGTCCGCCTTTGACCCCTTGAGTTTGAATTTTTTTGGCCAGCCTTGGCACACTAAGAAAATTAAACCTGCCTGTGTCTATAGACGCCACTGGGCCCTGAGCCAATGCGTTGGTTAATCTTCGAGCCGTGTCACTTTAATGCAGCATGAATTTGCATCTTCTGATTACCTGTTTATTACCTGTCAGGTAAAAGAGTGATCTAGAACACTTGCACACTTGCCCAGAGTTGGGAAGGAACTGGGAGGTGTTTGCATGCAGGATGAAGAAGGAAGCTCCTCTCTCAAATGATAAGCCTAATTGTTTTAAGCAGGAGGATTTCAAGTTCCCCACGCCTCAGATCAGCATGCAGCTCACAGGCTTTGTTAAGCTTGTGTGACAGAATAATCTCCTTTGTTCAATGCCCGAGGAGGATATTTTCTGCATTATTAGACAAGTCAATGAAGATAAAACAAAATATTAAGTATTTTAAGCTGCGCCAGTCCACCCCGAAGAAATTAAGCCCCCTCATTCTAATTGTGCTTAGTTTCCTTGCGGTAATGAGATGGAGGCTGAGCTGCTGGAATGAGGGGCTTCCTGCAGGCCTGCATGCCCCCCAGTCATTGGAGTGAACCTCTCCTTTCCTCTGCTTAGTTTCTTTCCCTGGGGGAATTTGTAGAGCCAGAGACCTGGTCTCCAGGCGAGGCAAGAAATAAACGCAACCTCCACCGTAAGTGTGTGACATTGATCAGCATATTTTTAAAAAGGTTTCCATGTCTGTTGCAATTACGTGAAACCAGCTAATCCTGGATCTAAGCTTTGGCAGCTTGGAAATATTAGAGCAATTTGGCATCCAGATTCCATCATGCAAAGATTTGTGGTCTTGTGTTTGTATCTGTGACACTGTATAATTTCCAATTGGCTTTTAAGAGACAGAAACCTGGATGCCGTTGGCTAAACAGTGAGAGCATTTGCCTGCCTTTCTGCCTCCTTGGAAGCTAGAGCAGTCATTAAAAACTAGAGAAGTGAGCACACGCAGCACCCCCCGGCCCATGGCTAGTTAGCAGACTCTCGGGGTGTTACTGGAGCTGCTATCATTGTGGGTGTAGGAGATGATTGCAGGTCCTCGCCGGCACCAGCTCTGAGGAACCTAGGTGCTCCAAGTCCCCAGCCTTCATGCCCGGGCTGTGGGGGCCAAAGGGACCCTGGAGGGCGTTTTACTATCTCCCTGCTTCACTTCCCTCCAGAAAACTGTATTCCTTCCCCAGTGACAGACTTCACACCCAGGAGCTCCCTGGTTGTGGGGCCGCTGGTTTTGCAGTTTGCTTAGAGTCTTTTGCCAGGTTCTGGAGCTTCAGAAGTTCCCAGGAAGGGACCCTGGACACGTTCTTGTGCGTGTGCTCGTGTGCATGTGTCTGTGTGTGTATGCGTGTGCATGCCCGTCCCCGTGTGTCTGCGTACATACAGCCTCTCACCTGCTTTCTCTTCCAGCCACTCCACCATAAAAACAGTTTCCGACTTAAAAATTGTTTGCCTTACAATGGTTCGACTTAACGATTTTCCCACTTTGCAAGGGTGTGAAAGCAATACACATTCAGTAGAATCCGTACTTCGAGTACCCATCCAACCATTTGTTTTTCGCTTTCAATACAGTATTCAATAAATTACATGAGATATGCAACACTTTATTATAAAATAGTCTGTGTTAGATGATTTTCCCCGACAGCCGGGTAATGTAAGTGTTCTGAGCACATGTAATATAGCCCAGGCTAAGCTGTGATATTCTGGAGATTAAGTACAGGAAGTGCCTTTTCCACTTAGGTGTTCCAAGTCCCCACCCTTCAGCTTAGGATGGGTGTATGGGGATGTAACCCCAAGCATAAGTGGAGGAGTGTCTGTATACTCAAGCTGACCCCTATCTCTGTTAATACTTGTGCTCAGCCCCATTCTGGGTATTTATAATTTGCTATCTCATTTAATCCTCACAAGTATGTTGACCAAGTGGGTATAATTATCTCTGTTGTGTAGCTAGGGAAACACTTGGCTTTCCTGAGCCTTAAACTTGCCCGTAGTCACATGGCTCATAAGTTTGTCACAGGAGCTAGGATTCAAACTAGAGCCTGTATCTTTTTTGGGATGCTCCCAAAGAACCTGAGGCTAGGATCTGGGCATGCAATTCCTTTGGGAGCTGATCCCAGAAAGCACTGTCAGGGGAAGGGAGGCAGGACATGGGAACAGAGAGATGGAGGCTTAATAATTGGGTCACTGCTATGGGCAGCTGGGGTTCAACCTGCCGGAGATCCCCGGAGAAACGGGATGCAGCATCCTTCAACACTGCCCCAAGAGAGAAGAGGACACTGGGGGTCTTTTGTTTTTCTTAATTAGCTTTATTGAGATATAATGTACATGACATGCAATTCTCCATTTAAAGTGTACAATTTTTGTTTTTTTTTTTCTTTAGACAGGTTCTCTCTCTCTCATTCAACCTGGAGTACAGTGGTGCAATCATAGCTCACTGCAGCCTTGAACTCCCGGGCTCAAGCAATCCTCCTGCCTTGGCCTCCCGAGTAGCTGGGGCTACAGGTGTGCACCACTGCGCCTGGCTAATGTTTTTTAATATTTTGTAGAGATGGGGCCTTGCTCTATTGCCCAGGCTGGTCTCAAACTCCTGGCCTCAAGTGATCCTCCCACTTTGGCCTCCCAAAGTGTTGGGATTACAGGCATGAGCCACTGCACCTGGCCCCTGAAATGTAAAATGTAATGGCTTTTAGAATATTCACAGAATTGTGTGTCCATCAACACAATCCATTTTAGAACATTTTCATTACCTCAGAAAGAGACCCCATACTTCTTAGCTATCATCTCTCAGCTCCTCCATCCCTCCCAGCCCTAGACAATCACTAATGTACTGCCTGTCTATAGATTTGCTGAGGTTTTTGTCCACCCAAATTTTGTCCTCCATCAGTTGGGTCATGCCTGGGTGCTAATTTCCTGCCACTTCCAACCTGCCTCAGAGTGCAGACTCATAGGCCAAGGTCATAATCGCTGGGAGAACACGGAATCCACCCAGATCAAAAGGCCCTGGAAGCCAAGGGCTTCAGCAGGTGTAGGGAGACCTCAGGGATGCAGGCCAGGTCCTGACAGTGTCTCCTTACCAGGCTTCCTCTCCATTCTTCTCATTCAGGGGTCTCTTTTGCATCCTTCTCTTTAAATTGTGCCTTTTATTCTTAAGCTCCAGGGAGGGGCTGTTATGAAAATTTTGCCTGTCCTCATGATGTTCATTCTATTGATTGCATCCTCTTCCCAGGTAGGAAGGGAATGTTGGTTTGGAGAGGAAGGTCAGGGTATGCCTGTCTGAACTGAGACCTGCAAGATGAGGTTGGACCAGCCGAGGCTGGATGCAGTGCCTCACACCTGTAATCCTAGTACTTTGGGAGGCCGAGGCAGAAGGATCCCTTGAAGCCAGGAGTTCCAGACCAGCCTGGGCAACATAGTAAGACCCCATCTTCACAAATAATAATAATAATGATAGAATTAGCCAGGCATGGTGGTGCACACCTGTAGTCCCAGCTACTCAGGAGGCTGAGGCAGGAGGATCACTTGAGCCCGGGAGGTCAAGGCTGCCGTGAGCCATGATCATGCACCATACTCCAGCCTGGGTGGCAGAGGAAGACCCTGTCTCTAAAAAAGAGAGAGAGATGGACCCAGCTTAGCAGGACAGGGCCGAGCATCTCAAGCAGTGGGTTCGAATGCACAGACAAGGAAGTGGGAATGGGCTTGGATTTGGCAAGGATCAGATAGGAAACCAGGGTGCCTGGAGTGTGGGTAATAGGTGGTGAGGGGCAGAATGAGGTTGGGGAGAGCGTGAGAGCAGCAGATCCTGCAGGCAACCCTCGTGGCCCTAGGCAATTTTATTGCAACAGCAATGGGAAGCCTTTGGAAGACTTTCACGCAGTGGCACAGCCTGATCTGATTTCCTGTTGAGACCTGGTTCGTTTGCCTAGGACTTCATCCCTTTAGCATTGGATTCCTGCAAGGCTTCTCCAGCCCCATGTGGCCCTTGTCCAGCCATTATACTCCAGTCCTAGGACATGGGCCCTGTCACTAGCACCCCTGCTAGCCTAAGTATCACTTTATGCAAATTAGGCAAAAGTACCCTTTTTGAAGACCCTTTCCTGCCATCTACTGGAAAACCATCATCATTAATAAATAAGTCTACCATAGTGCCCCCTATAGTTGGGCAGTGCACAACCTCCACAACCTTAGGTGGCAGTCCTGCATATCACCCATAACAGACATCTCTGATGCTGTTGCTTGGATTGCCCAGGGGCTCCTTCTCTTGTCATATTTCCCAGAGTTGTGCTTCTGCTAGACATTTCTGGTAGTCACTGCCATGTACCACAGTACTCTTAGGACACATGTCCCATCTGCCAGGATCAAAAGGAATTTTTCCTTCTATCTGCAGTTAAGTCTCAACACTAACCCTATGTCAATGTACTAATTTGGGTTCCAGCCTTTTTTTTTTTTTTTTTGAGACAGAGTTTCACTCTTGTTAACCCAGGCTGATGTACTGACTCACTGCAACATCCTCCTCCCAGGTGTAAGCGATTCTCCCGCCTCAGCCTCCCAAGTAGCAGGGACTACAGGTGTGTGCCACCATGCCTCCTGGCTAATTTTGTATTTTTAGTAGAGACAGGGTTTCACCTTGTTACGCAGGCTGGTCTCAAACTCCTGACCTCAAGTGATCCGCCCGCCTCACTCCTCCCAAAGTGCTGGGATTACAAGTGTGAGCCACTGTGCCCGGCCCTGGGTTGCAGCCTTCTAACATCACGGAAGTTCCCCTTCTTTGCTCTCTGTGTCGTGACATGTGACAGTGAGAGGTAGCCCAGGGTAGCTGTTCTTCTGTCTGGGTGGACATGCCCTGACTTCCAGCTCCTTAGGAAAGCCTAGTTGTCTCTGACTCATAAAAGACCTCCAAGTTGTCCACCAGCCTTCTGGGAAGATGTTCTTTGAAAAACCGCTTCAGTCAGCTTGGGCCATGAGCAGAAATGTTCAAGAGGGCAATGTTGCTTCTCAGCTCTTTCTGTTTCTCTGCTCTGAGGCCCCTTCAGAGATGAACGTGAGAGACCATTGAGGCTGGAGCTATTTTTCAGGGCTCTCTGGTCCACCCCCTGGGAAGTGGCCCACTTTGGCTGTGCCCCGGTTATTCTGGTAATGAACTGTGCCCAGGTACTGCCCTAGGCATCGTTCCCTCTCTCTGTTCTGACAACCAGGCACAAACTTGGCTCCTTGTATGCAAGGGGAAGGCAGTGCTGGAGTGGGGAGAATGAGGAGAATCAGGCCTGAGGCCCAGGTCAGCTGTCAAGGGAAATATTTCATGATTGTCAAATGGGCCAAGATTCCTTTAGCTCCAACCTGGCCTCCTCTTTTTTGAGCACTGAAATTTCTCAAAATGGCAAATGGAAACTGAAACACTACATTAAATAGCATTTCTGTGCAATTAAAACACATTAAAATGGCAATTAAGTTTCACAAACAGCCTTTTCTGTGTTCTCGGGTTGATTAAGCTGTTTGTGTTGTTTTTCAGGGATGGTTGTTGTAACTAAAGGCTGAGCTGTCTTTTATGGATTGGGCCGTTCCCTAGGAGTCAAGGAACCCTGAATTCCAACTTTTATTCCTCTCTTGGCAATTTCACTTTATTTTCATTTCCAGCTCTTTATTAGTCTGTGAGAACAGACTAATACACCACTCCACAATTGGAAAATTTACACATATACAAAAGTAGAGAGAAAAATATAACAAACCTCCCTGCACCCATCACCCAGCTTGAACGATTATCAACTCATGGCCAATCTTCCCTTGGTGTTTTTTTTGTTGTTTTTTTGTTTTTTTGTTTTTTGAGACTGAGTCCTGCTGTGTCGCCCAGGCTGGAGTGCAGTGGCACCATCTTGGCTCACTGCAACCTCCACCTCCCCAGTTCAAGCGATTCTCCTGCCTCAGCCTCCCGAGTAGCTGTGACTACAGGCATGCTCCACCATGCCTGGCTAAGTTTTGTATTTTGAGTAGAGACAGAGTTTCACCATGTTGGCCAGGCTCGTCTCGAACTCCTGGCCTCAAGTGATTCGCCCACTTCGGCCTCCCAAAGTGCTGAGTCTACAGGTGTGAGCCACTGCTCCCGGCCCCTTGGCTATTTTTTTTTTTTTAATCCTTTAAGGTACTAGTTAACTTTTCCTAGGAGAAAAAGTATGTAGGAAAATTTAGTAAGAGAAATTGACATGGAAGAAAGGCTTTCTGTATCCTGGGACTGTGGGTTCAATGATAATTGAGACAAATGGCATTGCTCCTCTGTAGAGTGTAAGGTCTGGTTGGGAAAACAGATGAGTCAATTACAGGAATTCACAGTGGAGAGCTGGGCATGGTGGCTTATGCCTGTCATCCCAGCACTTTGCAGGGCCGAGGCAGGAGGATCATTTGAGACCAGGAGTTTGAGACCAGCCTGGGCAATACAGCAAGACTGTCTCTACAAAAGCAAAATTTAAAAATTTAGCCAGGCATGGTGGCATGTATCTGTAGTCCTAGCAATTCAGGAGGCTGAAGCAGGAGGATTGCTTGAGCCCAGGAGGTCGAGGATGCAGTGAGCTATGATCGTGCTACCACACTCCAGCCTAGGTGATAGAGCAAGACCCTATCTCAAAAAGCAACACCACCAACAAAAAACTGCATGATGGGGTAGGTGATATGACTCTAAGAGGCATTATGGCAGCACGCTGGCGCAGCTGGGAACGATCAAGGATGGCACTGTGGTCTAACCTGACCCAAAGAGGTAGACGCTAGCCAGGTGAAAGGTAAGGTACCCTTACCAGGTGAAAGGTAAATGAACCCTATTGAGCTCATAAACAGTGGGGGGTGGAGGGCCCTTTTTGGGACCTGGGGTACTGCTGTCCCCAGTGCCTTACTTGAGATGTAGGCGCTGAGTCCTGATCGATCTACTATTGTAAATCTCTACCATCTGTCTTCTCTTCTCCAGCCCATCCTCATCCAATACCCATCTCATCATCCATCTCTTTTGGTAAAAATCTCCTAACGGGCCCCAGGACCTCCGTGCCTGTCTAGCCTGTCACTGGAAATCTAGTTTATCTTTCTGAAATGTGTTCTAATCTTAATTCCTTGCTCAGCCTGACTCTGTCTCTAATGGCTTCATTTCTCTAAGGTATACATTCAAACTTCTTGGTTTGCAGTTGCCAAAATTACTGTCTTGCTTTGATCAGTTTCAGTTGGGCAGTGAATCAACCCTCACCAGAGCCTGACCACCTGATATGGTTTGGCTGTGTCCCCACCCAAATCTCATCTTGAATTGTAGCTCCCGTAATTCCCACGTGTTGTGGGAGGGACCTGGTGGGAGATAATTCAATCATGGAGGCAGTTTCTCCCATACTGTTCTCGTGATAGTGCATAAATCTCATGAGATCTGATGGTTTTTTAAGGGGTTTCCCTTTTCGCTTGGCTTTCATTCTCTCTTGCCTCCTGCCATGTAAGATGTGCCTTTGCTCCTCCTTCACCTTTTGCTGTGATTGTGAGGCTACCCCAGCCATGTGGAACTGTGAGTCCGTTAAACCTCTTTTTCTTTATAAATTACCCAGTTTCAGGTATGTCCTTATAGCAGTGTTAGAACAGACTAATACACCACTCCATGACTGGTTCACAAAGGATACAAAGAGAGAGAAATGCCTTAGGAGCTGGGGAGAGGCTCGGGTTGGCATTGCATTTCTGGGACTACACATCTCCCTCAACCCTGAGTCCACTGGACTGTGCGTCTGCCAGGAGATTCCTGCTAGTGGAATGCAGCTGGAAGAGGATGGAGGGGACAGTCCTGTGTCTACATTACTAGTCTTGTACTGAAGCTTCTTAATTATATAACAAGCTACATCACCTAAGTTTCTCTCTGTCTTTTACTTTCTCCTGAATGGGCTTTGTGATCAAGAAAGGACTTCATCAGACGCAGTGATAAGTGTCTTTTGAGGTTGGGCTTCTAAGGAGCACTCCCTGAGGTTCTGATTAGACCCTGGATAGCACCCCCACTCCCTACTCATGGATACAGGCCCTCTTTAAATTGGCTCATCTTTCTTTAAATCTCTGTTCCTTTCCCCATGGGGAGAGGAGAACTATCACCTTCCTCATTCAGATAATTGAGGAATTTAGTACTTGCTTATGTAAACCAAAAAGTATCTGAGACAGGTCTCAATCAATTTAGAGGTTTATTTTGCCAAGGGTGAGGATGCGCCCAGATAAAAAGAGACAAAAATTACAGTAGGATCTGGGACCTGTGTTTTTTCCAAAGAGGGTTTTGAGGCCTTCAATATTTGAAGGGGAAAGAGCGGCAGGGTGGGAAGGAGGAAAGAGAAAGAAAGGGAAGGTAGGTAGTGAGATAAGTAGTCACTTTCTCGTGAGGCTTTCATTAGCACTCCCTGGATCCACGTGTTGCATATGAAAGGAGGGAGGGGATAGAGGAACAGCCGATTATGCATTTATCTTGCAATCAGTCAACTGCATTTTGCATAAGATGAACATATGGTAGAGGAAGAAGTGAGATACACATTGGACTCTTGGTGGACAGAGGGATGATTTCTAGTTTTGTCTTTCTCCAGAACCTGTAAAGGCAGGATTTTAATTTATGTTGTCAGGGTGAAGGAGGCCATTTGGGGAGATAAGTAACCTATCTTGCAGCTTTCCATTTAGGAAAAAAAAAGGGGGGCAGTTTTTGCATGATTCACTTCCCAAGCTTAACTTTCCCCTTTGGCATGGTGAGAATGTATTTTCCTTTCCCGCTCAGAATCTACCATGATTAGTAGCAGACAAAGATTAGGACTTGAGTCACACTTTTTCGGAGGAGTGATGGAGCAGCCCTTGGTACGTGATGATGGGATCGGCAGTAGAACCCCTTAATTCCAGAACTGGAGTGGAGGAGTTGATTGCGGTACACCTGGACATCTAAGGGATAGAGAAATAGCCCTTCTTCTATGCTTTCTGTCCTGTCTCCTGGGTAGCTTGCTGTAGATCTTAGGGTCTACTTCAGAATGCAGGAGGGGTGCAGGTATACATCTTGTGCTCTGCAGGTGTATAGGGTTCCTTGAAGAAAATAGGAACTTGCAGGGGTGACTTGAGTGACTTGAGATCAGCCCAAGGGCTGGGCAGGTGCTTTTCTTCCAGAGCAGCTCTGCCTGCCAACCCTGTGCCATGGATGCTCTCCATTTCTCCCCATTCTGCCCATGCTCCCTGTCACCTGGAGCAGCATCTCTGCTCTAACTCAAGATTTCTACCTCCAAGATAACTACTTTTATCCTTCATGGCTAAACTTCCTATGTTTGACCTACCAAGAAAACAATTACAGCCTCCCAGGGTCATGCTTGGTTTCTCTGCACTCAGAGCACACAACACCCTCAGTGGAATCTCCTGAGCCACCTGGGATAAATGTCTTCCTGGCCAACATTTATATTCTATTTCTTGTCGCCATTGCTCAGAGCTTGAAGTCACCCCAGGGGCTCCTTTACAGTAATGTAGGGATGTCAAAGTTCTCATGTCTTAGCTCAGGCGACCGTAACAAAAATACCATGGACTAGGCAGCTTAAACAACAGACATTTATTTCTCACAGTTCTGAGGCTGGGACGTTCAAGGTCAGGGCACCAGCGTGGTCATTTTCTGATGGCGCTCTCTTCTTGGTTTGCAGACAGCATACCCTCTGGCTGTGTCCTCACATGGTGGGAAGAGGGAGGGCTCCAGTCCTTTCTTCTTCTTACAGGATACTAATTTCATCATTGGGGCCCCACTCACATCACCACTTTGAAACCTAATCACCTCCCAAAGTCCTGACCTGCTACTACCATTATACTGCGTGTTAGCACTTCAATATAGGAATTTTGGAGCACACAGACACTCACTCCATAACATCTTTGGGAGAGGGCCAGTGTTTCCCCTGCTGTTTTAGCCCACCTTACCTTGATTTTACTGTGTAGCTTTTTTAAATATAGGAATGACAGAACTTTGGAGTGTCCTTCTAGCCAGCATTTTTAAAATTTAATTTGCAATCATATGGTGGTTGCTTTTCCTATTAGATTAGACATCACTACTATATAAGACTCCAAGAAGGATATAGGATAATGGAGTTCAAGCATTTAATAAAAAATATTCACTGACTGTCAGCTCTTTGCCAGGGGCTATTCTAGGTTTAGAGAAATTGGTGGTGATCAATACAGGGAATAACCTTTTTTCCATGGCACTTACACACTACAGTAGGGAGATAGACATGGAAGCATCTAACTCCCAAGTAAACAAAAACAGAAAACCTGAGCCTGTGATGAAAGTTATGCAGAAAGTTGGATATGGTGTCATAAGTGTGACACATGGGGACCACTGCAGGTGCAAATGACAGGAACAATGAGCTGTGGGGAACAGGTTTGGGTGACGAATTCTTATCTCAGAGGGAGCAGCTCATGAAAGGCCCCTGGGAGAGACAGCATATGTCCCTGGTCTGGGAACTAGATGCCATCCAGGGTGGCTGGAGCAAGTGAGAGGAGAAGAAAAAGAGGACAGGGCCAGGTCATGCATTCCTTCCTTGCCAGGACATGGAAGCAGCATTTTATTCTTAGCTCAAGGGAGACGTCTTCAGAGGGTTTTAAGCAGGAGCATGGCATGATCTGATCTAATTTATAAAAATAGAAATACCGTGTGAGAATGCTCATCAGTAATTTCTACCTCAGGCATCTTCTTTCTTATTTTCTACTGAGTCTGTACATTTCCTGTTTCCCTTGGTTTCTAAAGAAAACAATTATCTTCATATCATCATTTCTACTTGTTCTTTCCTTTGGGATCCAGGATCTAATCTGAAAATTGCTTTCCCCAAGGAACTCTGGATGGCTGATGTACCATCACTTCAAGCCATCAGTATGTGCTATGCTTTGACTGTGGTGTTTCTTAGAGTCCTGGATAAACTGTGCGATTTAAGCAGGATGCCATTAATCACGCAAGAGACACGAGTCCAGCAGCAGTTACTAAAATCAATATGGCTTGAGATTGTGATTTCCAGAATATCTCCTCACTTAGTGAGTCACTAGGAAACTTCAGAATAGCCGTATAGATTTTAAAGCAGCTTTCTCTAAACAGGATTTGGATATACTCCCACATTTCTCCTTGGGCGGAGGGAGAAAGGATGGATGTTCTGAACAACACATATTTAAAAAAACCCACTGCCAGGCAAGATTAAAACCTTTGCCTGGAAGGGAGTCAGAAGATTCTCTGGGTTCCAGTAAATGGTCTCATGCCTATTTTTCCCAGTCTCTTGCTTGGATTAGGTAAAGGGTTTAATCAGTAAGAATTGGCCAATTAATTTCTCCCTTCTCACATTCATTCATTTTGTAACCAGACATTCTGCCAGCTGTCCTGGAAGGTAGTGAGAGGAGAAAGACGTCATTTCTTCCTTCCAGAAAGCCACAGGATACATCAGTGTCATGGTTGAGGATTATTTAGGCATATTTCCATTTTCCAAGTTAATGTGTTACCCTCAAGCTTGGGTGGTTTCAGAGCAGAAAAGAACAGGTGAGACCAGGTACAAGTCCAGCTGGCTCAGGGACTGTGACAAGGAGAGAAGTGTGATCTGGAACTGGGCTCAGCAGTGTTCCAAGTAGGCATGTGTAACTACCAGATAAACGCAGAGATGCAGGATTCGAGAGGGGTAGGGAGGAGAGAGAGCAGAAAGGAACAGGGTCCATTATCTTATAGAAGTCAGCAGCAGTATTCATTAATTCATCCAATCATTCATTTATTGAACACTTATTTCTATCTAACTGTAATCTCTCTTCAGTCCTTTCACCTACACCACAAGTATCATTTCCTTTGCCTTACTAGTTACTAAATTCTGTACGTCTGTCACTTCCTCCAATCTCTGAGCTCTACTGCATTTTTCCTTTAGAATTTTTTTGGTTTTTTGAGATGGAGTCTCACTCTGTCACCCAGGCTGGAGTGCAGTGGCATGATCTCAGCTCACTGCAACCTCCACCTCCCAGGTTCAAGCGATTCTTGTGCCTCACCCTCCCAAGTAGCTGAGACTACAGGTGTGCACCACCACGCCCAGGTAATTTTTGT
This sequence comes from Pan paniscus, assembly GCF_029289425.2. Classification (NCBI taxonomy): domain Eukaryota; kingdom Metazoa; phylum Chordata; class Mammalia; order Primates; family Hominidae; genus Pan; species Pan paniscus. The sequence continues at coordinate 84,382,076 of NC_073255.2, read as the reverse complement.
ATTTTTAGTAGAGACGGGATTTTACCGTATTGGCCAGGCTGGTCTCAAACTCCTGACCTCAGATGACCCGCCTGCCTCGGCCTCCCAAAGTGCTGGGATTACAGGTGTGAGCCACTGTGCCCAGCCTAGAATTTTAAGTTAGACTTTTTTCCTCTATTTGTGTCCAGTCTGTATTGCACCTAGAAGGCATTCAGTCCATTGTTGTTTTAATAATTACGATCGTTAATGTAGCTATTCAATAAAATGAATGAATGAAGTTAATTCAGGATATATGAAAACGTCTCCAATAAAATAATAAGAGAGAAAGAAGGTCTAAAGAAATCAGCATGATATATAAAAATCATGCAGAAAAACCATTATACTGATTACTTACTATGTGCTGAGCTTCATAGAGGCTCTGAGAAACCAGCAAGAGGCAGTCCCAGCCCTCAAAGAGCTTACAGTCTATGAAGGAGACCTCCATACAGATATGTAATCGTAACACAGTGGGTTAGAATAGCCCATTGTATGTACGGGGTCTCATGGGGGCCTAGAGTTGGAGACTTCTGATCTTTCGTGGGCTCTCCAAGGATGCTTCCTAAATAAAACGTGCTAGAATTCTATGTTAAAAAGGTGGGCTCATGCCTATAATTCCAGCACTTTGGGAGGCCGAGGTGAGCGGATCACCTGAGGTCAGGAGTTTGACACTAGCCTGGCCAAGATGGTGAAACCCTGTCTCTACTAAAAACACAAAATTAGCTGGGTGTGGTGGTGCAGACCTGTAATCCCAGCTACTCAGGAGGCAGAGGCAGGAGAATTGCTTGAACCCAGGAGGTGGAGGTTGTAGTGAGCTGAGATCGCGCCACTGCACTCCAGCCTGGGCAACAGAGTGAGACTCCGTCTCAAAAAAAAAAGAAAAAAGAGAAGGTGGAATGAGACCTCTGGGCAGAGAGACCAGCATGGGCAGGCAAAGGAGGTAGGAAGCTGCATGGTGTGTGTGGAGGTTGGAAAACATACTTCCATGGATGATGGCAAAGGCAGTAGATGGAGGGGCCACCCTGCCTGGCCCTGGAATCCCGGCAAACTCTTTATTCTCCATCATTGTGGTCGTTGGAAAGATTACTAGGCTTGAGGTGGGAGGGCAGATGGGTTTAGGAGGCGGGAGCAAGCATATGGCAGGAGGGGATGGGGCCACGAGATGCATAGACCCAGCAAAAGCACTGTCAGGAGGAGAGACTAGGAGAGGGAGGGACAAGAGTAACCAGGGGCTAAACTTGGCTTGAGTTTTATTGAGTGGCAAATGGTGTCACTCCCTTCTGATTCACCTATAGTAGAATTTGATAAGGGATCAGTTCAGTCTTCAGACACTGTCAGAAGTGCAAAGCTGATCTCCAGGTAGGCGAGGGAGGAGAATGAAAGCTGCCCATGGAAGATGCCATGTGGGTCCTGGGAGCCACAGAAAATTCTGGATGTGTGTGCCATGTATTTTCATTGAACACGTGTGTGCACATGCACATATGTTTGGTATTGGATGCTGCAATTCCAGCTTGGCATGTACACTTCTTTGTAGCTCAGAAGGGCTAAGGCATGGATGCTCAGATAGATCCCAGATCTTTTTTTTTTTTCCCCAAATCAGGTTCTAGGGCTGTGTGCTGGTGAGTTAGGCCAAGACCAGGCTTAGCACATCTGTCCCCAGGTGGACACAGCAGCCAGGTCTGCCCAATCTAAAGGCCACCTTACCTTTGACCACCTCCTTTCCCAGCAGGAAGACACCCTTTCCTTCATCTACCATTCGTGTCCATCTGTCCTGGACTACAAAAGATTTGCAGAACCTGCCTGGAGACACGTCTTTGTATTAACTATTGCTATTCACACCTTCTCTGTTGAAGGGCTTGGAGCCCCCTTGTGCTAATGTGGCAGCCTTTCTGCCTCCTGTGGGTAAGGACTGCAGTGAAATCAGATCACTGTGGCTGAACGCAGTTCTGAGCCAGCTGTCGACTTACACTGCTCAGTTGTGTTTTTTCTTGCTGGCCTTCTCACGCCCAGGCCCTGAGCCCAGTGGGTTTCACCATGCTGGGTTGCTCATAAAAAATGGTTTCTTCCTGATGCTTTTGGTGACAGACTGAATATCATCAATCATGCTGCAAGAAGGAAACACAGATTCCCAGCTGATGGCATTGTCGTGTTTATGACACATCCGAAACAGTAACAGATGGTCTGTATTAAAAGTGTAACTGGTGAGTGAGCGCTTTCATAATCATAGAGATATTTTTTATTCCCCTAAAGTTTTGGTTCTAGAAGGAGTCACAGAACGTTAGATCATAAGGGCCCCTGGAAAGCTTCTTGTCCACATGTCTCATTTTTACAAACAAAAATATCAAAGTACAGTGAGATTAAGGGATTTGCCAAGGTCATTGAGCTAATTAGCGATGAGACCGAGAACAAAACCCAGGCCCCTAATGTTCCATCTAATGCTCTTTGTGCAATACTGTGGAGCCTGCGGATCCACACTTTGTCTTCTCTTGGAGAAGAAAACAGACCGTGCTGGAAACGCACAGGGCTTCTGTGAGTTCCTTGGCATGGTGTCAATGTTGGATGCAGAGAGTCCTCAAACCCTCTTGAGCATGGTTGGCCCTTCCTGAGAAGGTGCAGAAAATGCAGGTTTTTATTCTCAGGGCTTCTGTTGGTGTGGACAGACTGTATGAGTCCATTTTAATGCTACTGATAAAGACATACCAAAGACTGGGCAATTTACAAAAGAAATAGGTTTAATTGGACTTAAAGTTCCATGTGGCTGGGGAAGCTTCACAATCATGGTGGAAGTCAAGGAGGAGCAAGTCACGTTTTACATGGATGGCAGCAGGCAAAGAGAGAATGAACGCCAAGCAAAACAGGTTTCCCCTTATCAAACCATCAGATCTTGTGAGACTTATTCGCTACCATGAGAACAGTATGGGAAAGACCCTCCCCCATAATTCATCTCCCGCTGGGTCCCTCTCATAACATGTGGGAATTATGGGAGCTACAAGATGAGATTTGGGTGGGGACATAGAGCCAAACCGCATCACAGACCACATCCACCAGCGCTGCAATGCAAGGCTTGGTTTTCAGGCCAGTGAGGTGGCAACAGAAACTGGATCTCTTATCTGATGGAATCCAGTTTCACCTGGGTTCATTTCTTGATTCATCTGAGGATGTTCGGATCAGTAGGAATAAACCAACTAGCCAATGGTTCTCAAAATATGCTTCCTGAACCACAGCAGAAGCATCCCCTGGGAACTTCTTAGAAATGCAGATTCTTAGTTGGGTGCAGGAGCTCATGTCTGCCATCACAGGATGTCAGGAGGTGGAGACAGGAGGATCACTAGAGCCCAGGAGTTCAAGACCATCCTGGGCAATATAGCGAGACCTCGTCTCTGTGGTACATAAAAAGTTAAAACTTAGCCAAACTGGTGGCACACACCTGTAGTCCCACACAATTCTGTGAACATTCTAACAGCCATTAAATTTTACATTTTAGGAGCCAGGTGCAGTGGCTCATGCGTGTAATCCCAACACTTGGGGAGGCCAAGGTGGGAGGATCAGTTGAGGCCAAGAATTTGAGACCAGCCTGGGCAACATAGCAAGACCCCATCTCTACAAAATAATTTTTAAAAATTTAGTCAGGCGTGGTGGCGCACGCCTGTGGCCCCAGCTACTCAGGAAGCTGAGGTGGGAGAATTGCTTGAGCCCAGGAGGCAGAGGCTGTGGTGAGCTGAGACTGTGCCACTGCACTCCAGCATGGGTGACAGAGCGAGACCCTGTCTCAAAAAAGAGAAAAGAAAAGAAAAAGAAATGCAGATTCTTGGCCAGGCACAGTGAGTGGGCTCATGCCTGCAATCCCAGCTGTTTGGGAGGCTGAGGCAGGCAGATAACTTGAGGCCAGGAGTTTGAGATCAGCCTGGACATGATAACAAGATCACGTCTCCACAAAAACTTTAAAAATTAGTGGGGTGCGGTGGCCCCCACTATTTGAGAAGCTGAAGGAGGAGGATCTCTTGAACTCAGGAGTTCAAGCCTGCAGAGAGCTATGATTGTGCCACTGCAATCCAGCCTTGGCAACAGAGCAAGACCCTGTCTCAAAAAAAAAATAAGATAAATAAATAAAAAATAAAAGAAAGAAATACACATCCTCAGCCCCCAGATTAAGAAACTCTGGGCTGGGTGCTGTGGCTCATGCCTGTAATCCCAGCACTTTGGAAGGCTGAGGTGGGCAGATCACGAGGTCAGGAGATCGAGACCATCCTGGCCAACATGGTGAAACCCCATCTCTACTAAAAATTCAAAAACTAGCCAGACGTGGTGGCACAGGCCTGTAATCCCAGCTACTCGGGAGGCTGAGGCAGGAGAATCGGTTGAACCCGGGAGTCAGAGGTTGCAGTGAGCCGAGATCACACCATTGCGCTTCAGCCTGGTGACAGAGCGAGACTCTGTCTCAAAGAAAAAGAAAAAGAAAGAAACTCTGGGCATAAGGCCAAGTTGTTTAATAGTTTTAGTTCTATTACTATTAACTAGTAATATTAACTAGTTATTAACTATTATTATATTATATATAATAATAATAATATATATTAGTATATTGATATTAAATATTACTGTAACTAGTACTATTAACTAGTAATATTATTATTAAATAGTAATATACTATTACTATTAAATAGTTTTACTTCTATTTTTTGTGTGTGTCTGTTTTCCCACGTTCCCCAGTTGGTTCTGATGCTACTCAGGTTTGAAAACCACTGACCTAAACTGTCCCCAGTACATCAAACTCTGACAAAACCCTACCCAAAGCCTACACATGGCTTCAGTCTTGAACTGGTTGAATCGATGGCCACGGTATGCCAGAAGCATTCCCTAAAACATTTGGAAATTGTCTTTGAAGGAGGATGTTCAAGAAAGTGAAGTCACTGTTCTTGAGAGTATAACTTTTCTGTGTTAGTTTTATAAAAAGTGGTGAGAATGACTTACTGTAGGTCTCTGATTTTTATAGGTGTAGCCAGTGCTGAATTTCATCTTCCTGAAATTAACATGGCCTTATTTTCTTAGTGTTTGCTTTTGCCCATCTTTTTAACCTTTCTGTGTCATTTTGATTTGAGTGTGTTGCTTGTGAGAAGTATGTGGATGGATTCTGTTTTTAAACTCAGTTTTAGTCTTTACATTGCAGTATAGAAGCATGAACTGTGTTAACTGTGTTCATTGTCAGAGCTAATACCACTGTCCTCACTCTAGTCCTAGTTTACATCTCCTATTTGCATACTTCCTTGCCCCTTGTTTTCTTTTTCTCCGATACTTCTTTTATTGGTTTTTATCTTCTCTGGTGATTTGGAAAAGATACATTTTCTTAAGCTGGTGCAAAAGTGACTGTGGCTTTTTACCATTAAAAGTCATGGCAAAAACTGCAATTACTTTTGCACCAACTCAATAGTTTTAGTTCTATTACTTTTGTGTGTGTGTTTTTTGTTTGTTTGTTTGTTTGTTTCGAGATGGAGTCTCGTTTTGTCTCCCAGGCTGGAGAGCGCACTGGTGTGATCGCTGCTCACTGCAACCTCCGCCTCCTGGGTTCAAGTGATTCTCCTGCCTCAGCCTCCCGAATAGCTGGGACTACAGGCCCGCCACCATGCCCGGCTAATATATATATATATATATATTTTTTTTAAGTAGAGACGGGGTTTCACTGTGTTTAGCCAGGATGGTCTCCATCACCCGACCTCGTGATCTGCCCTCCTCGGCCTCCCAAAGTGCTGGGATTACAAGCATGAGCCACCGCGCCCGGCCAGCTGTTCTTGTGGTAATGAATAAGTCTCATGAGATCTGATGGTTTTATGAGGGGTTTCTCCTTTCGTTTACTTCTCATTGTCTCTCTTGTCTGCCACCATGTAAGATGTGCCTTTTGCCTTCTGTCATAATCATGAGGTCTCCCCAGTCATGTGGAACTGTGAGTCCATTAAATGCCTTTTTTTTTTAAAATAAATTACTGAAATTACTCAGTCTTGGTTATGTCTTGTCTTTTTTTTTTTTTTTTTTTTTTTTTTGAGATGGTGTCTTGCTCTATCGCCCAGGCTGGAGTGCAGTGGCATGATCTTGGTTCACTGCAGCCTCCACCTTCCAGGTTCAAGTGATTCTCCTGCCTCATCTTCCTGACTGCTTGGGACTACAGGTGTGCACCACCACACCCACTTAATTTTTGTATTTTTAGTAGAGACAGGATTTTGCCATGTTGGCCAGGCTCATCTTGAACTCCTGACCTCAAGTGATCCACCTGCCTCGGCCTCCCAAAGTGCTGGGATTACAGGTGCCAGCCACCACGCCCGGCCTCGATTATGTCGTTATCAGCAGCATGAAAACAGACTAATGCACACACCTATAATGATTATTAGACTTAACTGTTAGAGATTTTTAGTGCCAGCCACAAGTTCTTTTAGTCAAAAATGTTCTCACTTATCTTTCTTCATTTTCATTCTTGGTAGGATGTTAAACTTTTTTCCTGGAAGAGAGTTGATGTGACTGCCGCTTACGCACAGGACCAGGAATAGAAACAGTACCTAGGCTATTTCCATTTCCTTTTCTCTGTCAAAAACCAATTTCTTTTCCAGAATCCACAGCCAATTCCTCACAAAGTGGTTGAGCCTAGTCACAAAATCAGACAAGACTTCTCACACTGAAATGCGAAATATATTCTTTTGCAAAACGGCACCGTCCCATGCTCTCTGCATTTCCAGACGCCAGTCTGCTTCTGTGGCTTTACTGACATGGTTACATGGGATTTTTATTTTTTATTTTTTATTTATTGATTTATTTATTTTGGAGACAGAGTCTCTCTCTGTCGCCCAGGCTGGAGTGCAGTGGCACGATCTTGGCACACTGCAACCTCTGCCTCCTGAGTTCAAGCAATTCTCCTGTCTTAGCCTCCCAAGTAGCTGGGATTACAGGCATGTGCCCCCACGCCTGACTGATTTTTGTATTTTTAGTAGAGACAGGGTTTCACCATGTTGGCCAGTCTAGTCTTGAACGCCTGTGTGATCCACCTGCCTTGGCCTCCTGAAGTGTTGTGATTACAGACATGAGCCACTGCACCTGGCCAATTACGTGTGATTTAAATCCCCTCCCTGACTGCCAGTGCCCAGATACAGCCTCAGCCCCTCTCAGTGCCACCTCCTCCAGGAAGTCCACCTTCATTTCTATGGAGCTGTAATCTCTCCACAGTCCATTCGTCTGCATCACAACTATCATTTCCTTTGCCTTACTAGTTACTAAATTCTATATCTCTATCACTTTCACCAGTCTCTGAGCTCTCTTGAATTCTTTTTTAGAATTTTAAGTTAGAATCTTGTCCTCTCTTTTTGTGTCTGGTCTGTATTGCATCTAGAAGGCATTCAGTCTGTTTTTGTTTTCATAATTGTGATTGTTGATGTAGCTATTCAATAAAATGAATGAATGAAGTTAATTCAGGATATATGAAAACATCACCCATAAAATAATAAAAGAGAAAGGTCTACAGATAGTTCAGTGTGATATATAAAAATCTTGTAGAAAAACCATTATATACTGGCCATTAGGCAATACAAATTCAGAGAAGAGAATAATTAGGACAAAGTCATTGCATAACACCGCCGTTTAAATGTGAAGAACTGCAATTTTCCCCCGATTATGTGAGATCAGTCCTCTGAGAATGTGATTAAGGTTTCTGGTATGTAATTGAAAGGAGCTCTGAGCCTAGAGATTCCAAGTCTTCAACTGCATGAAGACCTATTTCTCCTCATTTCTGGCCTGATTATCATCCTATCCTCTGCAGGCTGGCACGGAAGGCTCACTTCACTCTCGACTTCAAGACTTGTATAAACTTTTAACTGTCTTTTCTCACTGTGCTCATTTCAGAGTTGGTTTGTTAATAAATATTTGCCATCTGTAGCAAATCTTAAAATGTACCAAAATCTTAAAATGTCTGCAATAAAAAGCAAGACAAGAAACTTGGCAGTTTCTAAGAAGAGACCTTTATTTTATACTTAAACACTGGCACGTGTGTGTATGCACACACGTGCATGCATGTACACACCCACACAGCACACACGCATATACACACCATACACACACAGTACACACACACTGCGCTCTGTCATAGACACACACCCTGCACATTTGCACTCGCTTCACTACAATCCTTCCGTATTTATCTATCTTTTCTCTACTTTGGAAATGTAACTATTGCACCAAGGTCTTTTTTAACCAAAATTCCCTCCAGTTTTGGCCAAGTTATCAAGGCTATCGTGTCAACCCAAAGGGTCTTGGCAAGCAAGCTACAAAATAGAGAGTTTGAAACTTAGCCATTCCAGGACAGGGAGCTTGTACTTTGCAATCTATGGTACAGAATTATCGAATGCCTTTGGTTTTGTTGTTGCTGTTTTTGATATCATCTTGGTTTGTTACTATCTAAAAAGCAGATAAAATGGGCTGGGAATTCCCTAGTTTTCACATCTGTTTTCTTAGCTAGAAGCCTTTTAGACCAACATAGCACACCTGCATCTCTGACTTTATCTTCCAGTGTGATGTCCTGTGGGCTGCTCCCATCTGGGAGTCTGCCATTAGATATGGCCAGGGCTCCAATTTTGTCATAATTACATCAGCAACAGCAAAATTGAGAAGACTGCATTTGCTCCGCTGTGTGGCATAACCAGTGACCCCAAATCGTGGTGGCCTCCCCAGCGTAAGGTCATGGTTGCCCATGTTCCATGTCATCTACAGGCTACAGACAACATTTTGAGGCAGTAGGCTGTCTGCTCCATGTGTCTTCTCATCCTGGGACCCAGGCCAAAGAGTAGTACCTGTGGGGTCCATGCTGTTCTTAGGGAAGGGGCAGGAGTAATTAGAGCCAAGCCACAAAAGTGTGCTTGAAGATCTTGTTTGAATGTGGTCTACATCACATTCATCATATCCAGTTGGCCCATGAAAGTTACATGACCAAAACGGGTGCACCAAAATCTCAGAAATCACCACTAAAGAACTTATCTATATAACCAAAAACCACCTGTTTCTCAAAAATGATTGAAATAAAGTAAAAACAGAGAAAGCTTAGGGAGAAGATGAATAAAACATTTTTACAGTGGTTAAAAAAAACAAAAGTTGACCGAGTGTGGTGGCTCATACCTGTAATCCCAGCACTTCGGGAGGCTGAGGAGGGAAGATCACCTGAGGTCAGGAGTTGGAGACCAACCTGGCCAACATGGTGAAAGCCCGTCTCTACTAAAAATACAAAAATTAGCCAGGCAGGGTGGCGAGTGCCTGTAGACCCAGCTACTAAGGAGGCTGAATTGGGAGAATCACTTGAACCCGGGAGGCAGAGGTTGCAGTGAGCTGAGATCACACCACTGCACTCCAGCCTGGGTGACAGACCAAGACTCTGTCTCAATTAAAAATAAATAAATAAATAAATAAATAATGAAAAAATTACATTACCAAGCTGAAGGTCAGTAGGATAGGAAATAACCCAGGAAAGCAAGGTTGCAACAGGAAGGGGGTGAATAACTGTGTTGAATTAATACCATCTCTCTATGTTTACAACTCCAGTATCTTCAGGGGATGGGAGTGCAATTAGAAATTCTAGTAAAATTAAGTACCAAACGGTAGCTTCCACAAATAGTAAGGAAGAAAATTTGGCCCGATGGGTGTATGGATAAATTCATATTCACCTATTTGTAAAAAAAAAATCGAAGAGACTTACAGTCAAATCACAGATGTATAAGATTTAAACCATGTGACATAATTAAATGTACAATAAAATGCAGAGTTATTTATAAAGTAGATATATAAAGCTTCAGCCATGGAAACGACCCACGTAGCCGTCCAGGTAAAGGGAAATGGGATACCAAGCTTCCATTTGGTGGCAGTGAAATGTGTACAGACATATTAAGAGAGACAGCTTTTCCCAGCTCTGAGCTTCAAGTAACATTCATTATTTGTTTCTTTGCATAAAGGGATTGATACTTTCAGTAGCAGATGAGGCATGCATGCGGCATGCCACATGTAACTACTCTGTAAGAGAAGGTTGAGTATGTACTGTTACTGCATAACTAGGTAATTAATAACCTGTGAATTTTAGTTATGTTTACTTCAGCATTTGCGAAGCTAATTGTTCAATCAAGAATTCATTGTTACAAAAGAGTTGTTTAAGTTTGACTCCTGGGCTTTTCTAGGGAAAGCTTTTAAAGTCTAAATACCTAGAAAATGTAAACATACTTTTGTTTAAAAATAGAGATTAATTATGATAATCAAAGTGGAAGCATTTAATGAAACAGTGGGCTTTATGATTAGAAAGGTAAACAAGAACACATAATTAGTTAGTTGATTACTTTTCCATTTTAACCAAGGCAGTGTCTGGCTACTCATCCTTTTTTCCACTTACCTGGTCAACTGTTGCCTAGTGGACAGAGTTCTGGACCCAGGGGGCAAGTCCTGGGTCCCTGCTGTCCCTCTAGCACAGTTCATATGCTCCTAAGTATCTGGATTGACTGAGGTTTTGTTTTGAGTTGGGTTTATGTCTAACCTTTTTGATGTCTATTTTGCTGGTTAATTGTGAATTCATAGTATTCGTGTATGTCTGTGCAACGCAACAACACACACACACACGCACGAACACACACACATTTACTTCTCCTAAAGACTTTTAAAGGAGGAATGTTAGGAGATAAGTACTCATTTTCTATCTCAGTTATTCTTAACGTGTAGTTTAGGAACACCTACATCAGCAGCCTGGGAGGGACTGGTTGTCAACACCGATTGCACAAACCTTCTAAATCAGTGTCTTTTGGAGAGGTACAAGAATTTTATTTATTTATTTATTTATTTATTTATTTATTTTTGAGACAGAGTCTTGCTCTGTCGCCCAGGCTGGAGTGCAGTGGCGCCATCTTGGCTGCCTCCTGCCTCCTGGGTTCACACCATTCTCCTGCCTCAGCCTCCCAAATAGCTGGGACTACAGGCGCCCGCCAACAGGCCTGGCTAATTTTTTCTATTTTTTAGTAGAGACGGGGTTTCACCGTGTTAGCCAGGATGGTCTCGATCTCCTGACCTTGTGACCCGTCCGCCTCGGCCTCCCAAAGCGCTGGGATTACAGGCGTGAGCCACCGCGCCCGGCCAAGAATTTTATTTTTAACAAGCTCTCCAGTTAATTCTTTTTTTTTTTTTTTTTTTGACACGGAGTCTCGCTCTGTCGCCCGGGCTGGAGTGCAGTGGCGCGATCTCGGCTCACTGCAAGCTCCGCCTCCCGGGTTCACGCCATTCTCCTGCCTCAGCCTCCCGAGTAGCTGGGACTACAGGCGCCCGCCACCGCGCCCGGCTAATTTTTTGTATTTTTAGTAGAGACGGGGTTTCACCGTGTTAGCCAGGATGGTCTCGATCTCCTGACCTCGTGATCCGCCCGCCTCGGCCTTCCAGTTAATTCTTAAGCACACAATGATCTAGGTCAGCATTGTCCAATAGAACTTTCTGTGATGATGGAAACACTTCATATAGGCATTGTCCAATATGGTAGATACATGTGGCTGCATGAACACTTGAAATATAGCCAGCACAACTCACTGAATCTTTATTTTATTTTAATTACTTTATATCAAAATGTATTTTTATTAAAATATTTTTAAACCATTTTATTGTGGTATAATTGACATAAAAAGCAGTACACGTATGCAAATTAATAGGTTTGAAGATAAGTATATACTCACAAAACTAACACCACAATCAGTGCTATAAACCTATCACCTCCATTATGCGTCAATTAAAAATAATAGTAAAAGCAAAAAAACAGTATTTACCTGCTCCAAAAGTTTTCTCCACCCTCTTTTATTATTATTATTTTGTGATGAGAACACTTAAGATCTACCCCCTTAGCAAATATTCAATTATACATACAATATTATTAACTATAGGCGCTATGTTGTAGCTACATGTGGCTAGTGGCTACCATATTGGATAGTGCAGAGCTAGATGATAATTCAGCAGCAGTTGCACACATACTAGTAGTAACAATAGTGAAAACTTGTATGTGACTTGACTCAGGCTTTTTAAACTTACTATGTGCCTGACACTATTCTAAGTACTTCCTAGATATAAACTCATTTAAATCTCACAAACTTTTAGGATAAGATTATATTTTTGAGACAGGGTCTCACTATGTTGCCCATTGTGTTGCCCAGACTCACTGCAGCCTCAACCTCCCAGGCTCAAGCGATCTTCCCACCTCAGCCTCCCAAGTAGCTGGGACTACAGGCATGTACCACCACGTCTGGTTTAAGGCATTTCTTAAAGAGAGTAGATCAGCGGGGTCCGGTCAGGAAGACAGAAGCCAAGCTAGGCATTTCAAACAGAGCGGAATGCATATAGGATATTGATTGGTTACACTGGCATTGAAAGGCTGAAAGAGAAAAAGGAATACTGAGGTAACCCAGATCAATAATGTAGGAAGCAGCTTCCAATCCCTAGGGCTGGGGAACTGAGGGAACAGAAGGAAGTTGAACACGGGAGGGACCTGGACCACCAAGGGGTGTTAATGGCAAATGCTCAGTGCATGGGGAAGCCAGTGTGGGTGGTGCCAGGAACTTCATGAGTTCCCAAGTACTGGGAGCACCAGAAGCTGGAGATTAGAGTTCTTGTCTTCCTTCACCTCTTGAGAGGTGTAGACTTGAGCTGAAGATGGGAAACAAGCCCTGTTTCCTTCTCCTGACTTTGAGCCTCCTGCTTGTGCCTCCCATTGGCAGAATCTAATTTTATGGCACACAACACCCGCATAGCTCAATCTAATCAGAAGCTAATCACAAATCTAATCAGAATATATAATCAGGCACAAGGGTCTGGAAAATGTGTTTGGGGACTTCTTGCCCCAGTATCACAGTTCAAGGTATAGAAAGATGGGCTTGGAGCTGAGGAGAAGAGACAGATCATTTGCACGAAATTTTTTGATAAGCACTTTGTTTAAAGTACCATATGTCTAAATGTATTAATGATATCATCACTTTCTGGGCTAAATAGCATATGTCAGGCAGGTCTTAGGGAGATGACATGGATGTAAGTGACCAAATCTTGATTAATTGTCAATTACTGCAGTCACCCCAGCTAGGTTCTATGCATAGCTATGCATGCATATGGGGACTTCCTCCCTACTTTGCTAATTGGTCTCTTTCCTCATTTGCTATGAGGCGCTCCCATACAGTTGGCTTGAAGCATTAGAGGCTACACTACGGGATCTGCTTCTTGCCCTTTCTCTGAGTTCACTCCCATCTGCAGACCTCCAAATCCTTCTAGTCCCATGTAGGGAGGAACAAAGGAATTAAAAAAATAGATGCTACAGAAGTTATCTCTTGCTGCTCCTGTTTACAATTTCTGAGCTTCTCCCAGTAAAAGCCCCATTGCCTTCCTAGGACCACCATTTCTCCTCATTTTGGTGTGGATTATACAAAGTTCTTCATTTTTGGAGATAGACTGGGGAGAGTGTGTGCCCCACCTCCACCCACAAACCCTGCATGAGGTCGGAGAGTAATAAATGCTCATGTTTCTCTTTGACTAAACACTCAGACCAAGAAATTTAGAAATATATTCCTTGATAAAACTGAATTATCTAAGAGAATTGATCTTCATCACATGGCTTTAAAGTCCTCCTATGGAGGAGAAGCTGAGGACTTGAGGCAGGAACCAACACAAGTTAGTAATATGGTGACTAGCTTGTGCATTTGTTAAACTGTAAGGGAACAAAAATATGTTCATTTTCCCTGCCAGAATCCATAAAACAAACATGATGTATAATAAATTAGGAAAGGAATCAGAGAAGACTATGAGACGATGTATTCTTGCGTCTTGCAGTTGATAACAACCAAAACATTTCCTAAATTTCTGGTTTCTGTAGCGAATAATTTCAGAGCTAAAATCTTTCCTTGAGATTTCAGGAAGTAATTCTCTTTCCCTTGCTTTGCAATATCTTTCCACAGACTCTCATCCTCAGGAGAGATGCTGAGCAACATAGTTGATTATCTTAGGATTGAGTTGCTGGTGAGAGCCTGTTTTCCACTTTAACAGCTGGGGGGCAGAACAATATGCACAGATCACAAGTATGCTCCTGGAAGCTTCCTTCGTGGAATAAGGCGGCATTATCTCTGTACCCCATTCCCAAAGGTCTCTAAGGTGCTATAGGTTCGCTTTGCATGCTTGTTTTGGGTTTCTTTGCATGTGCTGCTGAATACCTAGAGGTTTGGCCTAGATCTGGTTGCTCACAGAAAGCCAATCACTGAAACAATAAGTATTGCCAGGGAAGACAGCTGTAACACAGGTGATGTCAGCTGGGAGATGGAAGGCTGCTCCCAAATCCATCTCCCTAACCAACTAAAGTCAGGGGTTTACATAGCGAAGAATTAGAGAGGGGTACAGGAAGAGGAGCTGGTCAACAGTCAGCAGGTGGTCAGATGAGGGGTCTGGCGTCTCTTTAAATCATGTGTGGCAAAACAGGAATTCGGAGTAAGGAACTGATTAACAGGCAGTTGTCCAGATGCGGTAATCTGGTAAGTTTCAATTCCCTGATACCGTCTGGGAGGCCTGATGGTTGGTTTTCTGAGAAAGAAACTCAGATAAAACAAATGTAAGGTGTTCGTCTGTTCTCACGCTACTAATAAAGACATACTCAAGACTGGGTAATTTATAAAGGAAAGAGGCTTAATTGACCCGCAGTTCAGCATGGCTGGGGAGGCCTCGGGAAACTTACAATCATGGCAGAAGGAGAAGCAAATGTGTCCTTCTTTACATGGGGGTAGCAAGGAGAAGTGTAAAGCAAAGTGAGAGAAAGGCCCCTTATAAAACCATCAGATTGGCCGGGCACAGTGTGTCACACCTGTAATCCCAGCACTTTGGGAGGCCGAGGCGGGTGGATCACGAGGTCAGGAGATCGAGACCATCCTGGCTAACACAGTGAAACCCCGTCTCTACTAAAAATACAAAAAATTAGCCGGGCGTGTTGGTGGGCGCCTGTAGTCCCAGCTACTCAGGAGGCTGAGGCAGGAGAATGGTGTGAACCCAGGAGGCGGAGTTTGCAGTGAGCCAAGATCATGCCACTGCACTCCAGCCTGGGCAACAGAGCGAGACTCCATTTCAAAAAAAAAAAAAAAAATCAGATCTCATGAGAACTCACTCACTATCACAAGAACAGCATGGAGGTAACTGCCCCCATAATTTAATTACCTCCCACTGGGTCCCTCCCACGACATGTGGGGATATGACAACTACAGTTCAAAATGAGATTTGAGTGGGGACACAGCCAAACCACATCAGGAAGTTTCTTAAGCTTCAGTTCTATGCAAAAATCGGGCCAATTTTACATGCATCTTAACATATTGACTCTCACAATCTCAGGCATGTTGTAAGTGCTACCATCTCTCTTTCTTGCTCACTTCTGAGAACTACACTTCTGTGATACGGTGTACTAGGTTCCCTTCTATCATATTCCCAGCTGGTTGTTTCTGGGAGTTTCAGGGTCTTAAATTCTGTACAAAGAGAGGAGAATAGTACATACAACCCTTGTCCCCCAAAGTAGTAGGAGCCAACATGCCTGGTTTTGTATTTTCTTTTGTGCCTGAGCCTTTGGACCAGTGGGAAGATGTGAGGAAGGGCCACGTGGCTTCCTTGTCATCCTTCAAGAGGACAAAAATGTTGTGTTTTAAGAGGGAGGCCACAGTTGTGTTTTTCCATCCATTCCCATTGACCGTGGTTAGTATTAAATAGCTGGTTTTTTGGCAGAGTCTAGCAATAGGTTGCCTGAATCCAAGCCTTGTGATGATGAGAAATTTTATTTTCTTCTGCATTTTCATCCGTCTTAGCACCTGATGAGAAGGTGGCACTGGGGCTGCTAGCCAGCTGCATCTGCCTTCTGGATCTGGCGCATGCAGCCCTTTGTTTGCTGTCTCTTGTTCCATAATGTGACCCAGGTTCATGCTCCCTGTCGATGAGGACACCCAGATTAAATATGTACAGAAAAAAAGAGGGCAGTGGAATAAAATCGAGTACATTCCCTATAATGTCTATGTATTCTCACCTGCAAAGTAAATGTACATAAAATTCATGTTTGAGGACCATTAAGTTCTGCTTATCAACACAAAGATTGTCCAAGCAATAAGTCAACGCACAATGTGATGCTTCCCTCT
Organism: Pan paniscus; assembly: GCF_029289425.2. NCBI lineage: Eukaryota > Metazoa > Chordata > Mammalia > Primates > Hominidae > Pan > Pan paniscus. Next base: position 84,365,889 of record NC_073255.2, on the reverse strand, counting down.
AACATATGGCCTGATAATGACTCTACTTTCTTTGTCTCTGGAGTTTGCATCAAACATCTGTGTTAGGAAGAGTGGCTAACATGAAATCCTTGGTCATGATTTCTTTGTACCTGTTTGTTAAGAAGACAGATGCCAATTCTGGGCCAAGTGTCAAGATCCAACAGAGTCACTTGGCAATTTGACTATTAGTTGGTAAACATTAAGCATTACTGCACCTGAGGCTGAGTTCCCCAAGGCCATTTAATTTGTAGAAATAAATGCATTTAATTTCCAACAGTTAGAATTTTTGACTCTGTGTACTGTAACACTGGAGCGGTGTCTATATAACACCGCAGCCAGGCCATTATCAGAGCTTGTTTAGTAATAAAAATCAATGAATTCGCCCTAGCAACTCATTTTATGACTCAACTGACTATTTGAGTCTGTTTGGGCATTTAGCTTTCAAAGATTAAAGACCAAATATCAGTGACTGTTCATAGCAAAAAGACTGTTTATCTACTTCGGTGACTGCTCTTGTCTCTAAGCTCCTTTTCCCAGAGATGATTTGGCGGGCTCGCATTTACCCAGGCTCTGATGATGCCCCTGCCTTTGGGAGGCTCCTAGATCTGTGTCTCACCTTTTCTCCAGGCACAGCCAAGGCAGCCTGGCTCAGAGACCCAGGCCCTAGACACAGCCGTGGCCTGGGCATTGTTCAGGGCTCTCAGGAAGCAGCAAGGAAGACAGGTCTTCAGCTTTCAGGAGCTCTGTATTAGTCCATTTTCATGTGGCTGATAAAGACATATCCAAGACTGGGAAGAAGAAGAGGCTTAATTGGACTTACTGTTCCATATTGGTTGGGGAGGCCTCAGAATCGTGGTGGGAGGTGAAAGGCACTTCTTACATGGCGATGGCAAGAGAAAATGAGGAAGATGCAAAAGCGGAAACCCCTGATAAAACCATCAGATCTCATGAGACTTATTCACTACCATGAGAACAGTATGGGGGAAGCTGCCCCCATGATTCAAATGATCTCCCACTGGGTCCCTCCCACAACATGTGGGAATTATGGGAGTACAATTCAAGATGAGATTTGAGTGGGGACACAGAGCTAAACTAAATCAAGCTCCTTGTAGAATGGGAACGACAGCAATAAAGATAAGTTCCAAGTGGCTTGATGTTTCCTCTTAAAAGGTTAAGTGATGGCAAATGCCCGGCAAGATCTGAACTTGGAAGATCAAGATTCTTCACGTTCTGATGCCACATAGTTAACCCTATCTCCTGGAAACCCTTCCCCAGCCCCTGCACAGGGACCTGTCCCCTTGAGTCACTTTGTATGCCCTGAACATACCATGCGCATTCAAACCTCCGTTCCTGCCTCTGTGAACCCATCATCCTTCTACTGCCTGAGATGTCATGTTCATCCCATTGCATCTTTGTCTGCCTGGTGATGGCCTAGTTATCCTTCAAGGCTCATCCCAAGTGCCACCACTTCTTCAGCTTTCTCCTAAATTGATCTCTCGGCTTCAGGAGCATTGTTTCCATCCATCGATTTTGTTTCATTTTGCATTGTATATCATAGTCATTTGTTTATGCCATAGAGCCAACCATGAAATGTTTAATGAGGAGAAGTGTGGCTTAAATCTCTTTGTGTCCTCCATGCCAGGTATAATATGGTAGGGTGAATGGTGGCCCCTGCAAGGATGTGTTCACATCCTGATTCCCAAGCCTGTGACTGTGAACTTGTTTGGAAAGAGGAGGGCTTCGCAGATCTGATTGTTTGGAAGTGGGTGGCGGACGGTTAGGGGGTCTTTGCAGATCTGAAGGTCTTGAGATAATGAGCATCTGAGATTGTTTATGTGGGCCCTAAGTCAGACGGCAAGTCTCCTTATAAGATAGAAGAGAGGCCAGGCACTGTGACACGCCTGTAATCCCAGCACTTTGGGAGGCCGAGGCAGGCAGATCACTTGATGTCAGGAGTTCAAGACCAGCCTGACCAACATGGCGAAACCCTGTCTGTGCTAAAAATACAAAAATTAGCCAGGCGTGGTGGCACATGCCTGTAGTCCCAGCTGCTCAGGAGGCTGAGGCAGGAGAATCACTTGAACCCAGGAGGCAGAGGCTGCAATGAGCTGAGATCAAGGCACTGCAATCCAGCCTGAGGAACAGAGTGAGATTCTGTCTCAAAAAAACGAAAACAAAAGCAAAAGCAAAAAGTTGAAGAGAAAAAGACACAAAGACAGAGGAGAAGGCCATGAGAGGATGGAGGCTGGGTTTGGGATTATGTGATCACAGATCAAGGAATTCCTGTGGCCACCAGAGACTACAAGAGCCAAGAGCAGATTATTCCCTGGAGCCCATGGAGGAAGGACAGCCTGCCTACGCCTTGATTTTGGACTTTCAGCCTACAGAGAACTCTAAGAGGATGCATTTCAGATATAAGCCATCCAGTTTGTGCTAAGTGGTAAAGGCAGCCCTTCGGAAACTAATATATATAACAACTGGCACAAAGAAAGAGCTCAGCTGTTAACTGAACGAACATTGATAATTTTGTACTTAGAACACTTCGAGTGGTTAAAGATATTTAAGATGAAAGAGAAAATTCTAAATGTGTCTTCTGCTCCAATTATGTTTTTATGAGTCCACTTGAAACCCTGGAAGGCAGAGCTTGCCACGGCTATTTCAAGCACCCCTCTCCTCCACGAAAGAGGAAATAACCTCTTATTCCATCAGCCCATAAACCAGCGGCACGTGGACGCAACATCACCCCCTGCACTTCTTGTCTTCAGCAAGAATGAGGGCACGGAGAACTCCACTTCAAGCTTTTCAGTCAACCCGACGGGACGCGACAGATTGCAGAGCAAAGTGCACCAAAGATACCATCAGTTAACCTAATAAAATTGATTTAAAAGCTTTTAAACTTGAGAGTGAGAGTTCAGTGCCTGCGAAAGATATTTCAGTCCCTTGAAGTGATGAAATAAAATGATCAATCGCCCTTATCAACCTCCCCTTTTTTGGTAATGTGGTGGCAGGAACAGCTTTTCCACTGTCAAATTAACCCTCTTTTAAAAGTGGGTTTCTGCAGCTTCTGCTCCACTCTCTCTGAGCTCAGGAGCTGAGCCCTTGGAGCTCTTATGTCCTCTGTTGCTGGTCTCATCTTCTATTGAAGGGAGGAAGGGAAGGAGGAAGGAGGGAAGGACGGACAGATGGATGGAGGGAGAGAGAAAGGAAGGAGGGAGGGATAGTGGGAGGGAGGGATAGTGGGAGAGAGGGAGGGAGGGAGGGAAAGAGGGACAGAGGGAGGGAGAGGGAGACTCAGGATACTCAGTGTTTTGGGGGGTTTTTTGTTTGTTTTTGAGGAGTCTCACTCTGTCGCCCAGGCTGGAGTGCAGTGGCGCCATTTCAACTCACCACAACCTCCACCTCCCAGGTTCAATTGATTCTCCTGCCTCCCGAGTAGCTGGGATTCCAGGCGTGAGCCACCGTGCTCAACTAATTTTTGTATTTTTTGGCAGAGACAAGGTTTCACCATGTTGGCCAGGCTAGTCTCAAACTCCTGACCTCAAGTGATCTGCACCTCTCGGCCTCCCAAAGTGCTGGGATTACAGGCATGAGCCCACACCATGCCCAGCCTCAGGATACTCATTGGTTTTTGATCCTTCATGCTCTCTCTGGGCGCTTGGCATGGGGAGCTTTTCTTGGAGGTTGCGGTTATTAAAATGCCTTTTGAATGATAAAAATAGAAATGTGTTTATTGTTAAAAAAATAAAATAAAGGAACCTATTGAGAATTAATTATATAAGCTCAAAACCCCTTATCTCACCCTCTTCCTTTGAACAGCTTGGTGTAGAGCCTTCCAGCCCCTGTTGCTTATGCCTTTACAAAGATGTGTGTGCATGCACGTGTACAGGTACATGCACTCATGAATATACATGGTGCCTTCGACATCAATCCAACACACATATTTTTCCAGCAAATATTTTTATAGCACCTCCGATGTGTCAAACTTTGAGTATGTCATTTAAATTATTCTGTAACTTGTTTTTTTCACTAAATGCATCAGAGACACATATGGACACATATCTATTTCAGGAGTTTAGTCCCACCTTTTTTTTTTTTTTTTTTTTTTTTTTGAGACACGGTCTGGCTTTGTTGCCTGGGCGCGTGATCACAGCTCAGCAGCCTCTAACTCCTGGGCTCAAGCGGTCTTCCTGCCCTAGCCTTCCAAGTAGCTGGGACTACAGTCTGGAGCTACTGTGGTAGCACAAGTAGGTACTCCAGACTTCCAAGTAGCTGGAACTTTCTGCCCCAACCTTCCAAGTAGCTGGCACTTCCAAGTAGCCACCACTCCTGGCTAATTTTTAAGTTTTTCTTTGTAGAGACAAGATCTTGCTGTGTTGCCGAGGCTGGTCCTAAACTCCTGGGCTCAATCAGTCTTCCTGCCTCAACCTCCCAAAGTGCTGTGATTACAGTTGTGAGCCACTGTGCCTGGCCTTTTTTTTTTTTTTTTTTTTGATGGAGTCTCTCTATGTCCTCCAGGCTGGAGTGCAGTGGTGGGATCTTGGCTCACTGCAACCTCTGCCTCTCTGCCTCCTGGGTTCAAGCGACTCTCCCATCTCAGCCTCCTGAGTAGCTGGGATTACAGGTGCCAGCCACTATGCCCGGCTAATTTTTGTATTTTTAGGAGAGACTGGATTTCACTATGTTGGCCAGGCTGGTCTCGAACTCCTGACCTCAAGTGATCCACCCACCTTCGCCTCCCAAAGTGCTGGGATTACAGGTGTGAGCCACTGTGTCTGGTCCATGCCTGGCCTTTTTAACAGTTAAATGTCATTTCGTTCATCTAGTAAACAACTATTTAGTAAGCACCTACTGTGTGTCCCCGCGGTGTGTAGGTGCTGGGCTTACAGCAGTGACTCAGCAGAACAAAGGCCTCCATCTCCCTTAGTAGAGTATTTTAATCAGGACCTACTGATGGACACTAGGGTTTTGTGTGTTTTTTTTTTTTCCAACAAATGAAGCAACTAATAGCTTTAAATGTATATTTTATTACATAGGTATATTTATGTAATAAATGGGCCACCTCCCTAGGAGTAGAAGTGTTCTATTTAATCCTAGAGCATGACAGTGTTATATGTATGTAATTCACAAGCCAGAGCAGGAGATTCAAACTGCCCCTGATGACAGCATTCACCAGTGGGCCATTTTCTTAGTTAACACAGGATCAGTTAACTCTCAACAGCTGCTTTAGGTCTGCTTCTCCCTGCCTTAGATTAACATCTGTGCTTGCCTGCCCTGGATTCTTTAAGACACATCGAAGAGTTATGCTAAAGAAACGGTGGCCAGCCGGGCGCGGTGGCTCATGCCTGGAATCCCAGCACTTTGGGAGGTCGAGGTGGGCAGATCACTTGAGGCCAGGAGTTTGAGACCAGCCTGGCCAATATGGTGAAACCTTGTCTCTACTAAAAAAAAAATACAAAAATGAACTGGGCGTGGTGGTGTATACCTGTAATCCCAACTACTCGGTAGGCTAAGGCAGGAGAATCACTTGAACCCTGGAGGCGGAGGTTGCAGTGAGCAGAGGTCGTGCCACTGCACTCCAGCTGGGCAACAAAGCGAGACACTGTCTCAAAAAAAAAAAAAAAATGCTGCGTATGATGGGTGGCCTGGCCTTATGTGTGCTGGGCCTGGCTGAACTACACTTCCCGAAGCAGGTGGATCACCTGAGGTCAGGGGTTCAAGATCAGACTGGCCAACATGGTGAAATCCCATCTCTACTAAAAATACAAAAATTAGCCAGACATAGCAGTGGGCACCTGTAATCCCAGCTATTCGGGTGGCTAAGGCAGGAGAATCGCTTGAACCCAGGAGGCGGAGGTTGCAGTGAGCCGAGATCTCGCCACTGTATTCCTGCCTGGGTGACACAGCAAGACTCTGTCTCAAAAAAATAAACAAGAAGAGAAAAAAAAGAAAAAGAAACAGTGATCACTGGTTTTCAGTGTGGAGAGAGAATTCCTCTGCCCCCAGCTTCACCTCATTTCCTTTCAGAGACCCCCTTCCACCTGTGTCATGTCACTAAGCCACCCTTTCCCTGATTCCTAACAATGTAAGGAGATTGGAACTGAGGCTGGGATGCCTTGCTGTTAATCTTCCAGAGAACCCGATGCAATCAAGTTGCACGTCTAAAATGAAAAAGGAAAGGACAACCTCATTGTAAATATTATTAAATCACCATTCGGTTACTTGCACATCGTTTCTTTCTGAATTACTGCTGCTCTCCTAGGAATACACACACAGGGAGGCCCATTTCAGAGACGACGTCTTATTTAAGCAGAACAGTTGCTGAAGGAAGAGTATGAGAATCAGGCCCGTTCATGCATTCATATAGAGCACTTGCTAAGTGAAAAAACCTTGTGTTAAATGCAGGCAATGATACAAAATGGGGAATAAAACAGGGATACGTTTTTACAGCAGGGGAACCGGATCGTGCAGGTGAATAACCGCAATAGAAAGTCAAATGGAATAAATGCCTGAGATGTGGGGAACAGGCTTGCTTGGAGTTCAGAGAAGCAGCTGCAAACCTCCTTTTCTGATTTGCAAATTAAATACATGTAACACTGTCATGCTCTATGATTAAACAGAACACTTCTAGGAGGGTGGCCCATAAATATACTTGTGTAATAAAACATACATTTAAAGTATTAACTGTTGCATTTATTGGAATTTTTTAAAAAAAACCTAGAAAATCCACTTGCTTTGCTGCTGATTTTTCTGCAACTCTAGGAGAAGTCACTCTTCACTAAAAGATAATGATAATCGCTGGGCACAGTAACCCCAGCACTTTGGGAGGCCGAGGTGGGCAGATCACGAGGTCAGGAGATCAAGACCTTCCTGGCTAACACGGTGAAACCCTGTCTCTACTAAAAATACAAAAAATTAGCCAGGTGTGGTGGCACGTGCCTGTAGTCCCAGCTACTCTGGAGGCTGAGACAGGAGAATCGCTTGAACCGGGGAGGTGGAGGTTGCAGTGAGCCGAGATGGCATCACTGTACTCCAGCCTGAGCGACAGAGTGAGACTTCCTGTCAAAAAAAAAAAAAAAAAAGATAACGCTAATCTGGAGGCAGTGATGGAAATTGTCAGATGTGGTTGGAGTGGGATACAGAGATTTGCATTCTACTTTCCTTGTCCCTTTGAGAATTAAAATATACAGCAGATATGTTGCAAGCAGATTTACCCCGACTCCTTCAGCCGAGGTTAATCAATCCACAACCTCGTCAGATTTAAGATCCCACCTGGCAGATGTGTTGGGGGTCCCGATAACTTTTAAATCTGAGCTGTAAGACTGTAGAAATCAAACCTGTTTGGTGTGGGAGGGTTTCTCAGGAATAGGGAGCTTGAGTAACTTTAGTGTTTAGTTTGACCTTTGTTAAAAAAAAAAAAAAGCCCACACACCAAAAGAATTTTATTTTTTCTTGTCTTTGATCAGAGAATTTCAGTAACCCATGTTTGAGTTACGGTTTCATTTCATGGCTGTGAATATGTTTCTCATCTTGTGCCCTGCCTGTGAAATTGACCCTGACATAGTTCCCATCCAAGTTATTTTTCCCTAAAATATGTAGGAAATGAATAATGCATTGTTGATTATTCTGTTACCAAACAAAAGGGTCTTGCTTCCCAATGTGCTAGAAGCCAATATTATGACACTAGGTTTTTGAGAAAAGGGCAGCTTTTTATTGCTAGTCGACTAACCGGGAGACAGAAGTCCAGCTGAAATCTGTCTCTCTGTGCTGGCTTTAAGGCAGGAATTTTATCAGAAAATGTTTAGCATCTGGATTCCGAGATTTGCAGGTGATTGGTGGAAGGAAAAGAGAGATCTGGAAAGTCCTCGGACACATACAGTTATCTCTTCATGCCTACTCATGGGTCTCGTGCAAATTCAGGGGGAGTTAGTAAGAAACATGCCTGGAAATCCAGGCTGTGATATCCACAAGCTCATTCTGTGCAAAATCCTGTTGGCCATATTGAGTCTAACTGATTTCAGCCAGTTTTGTTATCTTACAAGCAGAGGGAGTTGCAGCGTTTCAGCAGGTTTTTTTTTTTTTTTCTTATCTGCTGTCCTGCAAACTCAAGAATTTCTGAGAGTTACTGGCTTCTTTAACTTTTTCTTTCTTCCTTTCTTTCTTTTTTTTTTTTTTTTTTTGAGATGGAGTCTTGTTCTGTTGCCCAGGCTAGAGTGCAGTGGCATGATCTAGGCTCACTGCAGCCTCTGCCTCACAGATTCAAGAGATTCTTCTGCCTCAGCCTCTTGAGTAGCTGGGATTACAGGCGCATGCCACTGCACCCAGCTAATTTTTGTATTTTTGGTAGAGACGGAGTTTCACCATGTTGGCCAGGCTGGTCTCGAACTCCTGACCTCAGATGTTCCACCTGCCTCAGCCCCCCAAAGGGCCAAGATTACAGATGTGAGCCACCTCACCCAGCCTTTTAACTCTTTGAGGCTTGATTTCTTTTTTCTTTCTTTTTTTTTTTCTTTTTTTTTTTTTTGAGATGGAGTCTCGCTCTGTCGCCCAGGCTCTGGAGTGCAGTGATGCAATCTCGGCTCACTGCAAGCTCTGCTTCCTGGGTTCACGCCATTCTCCTGCCTCAGCCTCCCGAGTAGCTGGGACTACAGGTGCCCACCACCACGCCCGGCTATTTTTTTTTTTTTTTTGTATTTTTAGTAGAGACGGGGTTTCACTGTGTTAGCCAGGATGGTCTCAATCTCCTGACCTTGTGATCTGCCCACCTCAGCCTCCCAAAGTGCTGGGATTACAGGCGTGAGCCACCACACCCGGCCAAGGCATGATTTCACGCCTACCCTAAAGGATAAAGTCTGCAATAATAGGGGTTAGTTCTGAGAACTGGCTGCAGCTAGCAATCTATTCTTTTGGAACCCAGTCTTTTGCCTTTCATCCTCTGCAAGTGCAGACTCAATCAACCTAAGCAGATAGAGGAGGCTCTCCAAAGCCCAGGATAGAAAATAGCTTTCTTGCCTGGGGGGTGTAGTTGACTTCACACTTCAAAAAATTTCTAGAAGTTTTTAGCATCGCAGTTGGCATCTCTCTTTCATCAAGGTGAATATCCATCAAGAAGGGATGCAGTAGAGAGGAAACTCTTGGATTCTGAAGATTCCATCTCATTTTCAGCTTCATCATGGATGAGCTGTATCATTTTGTGCAAGTTTCTTACATCTTTCTGAGCTTTAGTTTTTGTTTTTTTCATCTGTAAGATAAGTAATTTAATACCTGCACCCCCATCACATCGGGATTTTTCTGGGGATCAAATGCGTTAGATAAATTAAACTTGAAAGCTTTCTTTACAAATTATTTGAATGTAGGGCATTTAGTAATTCTCACTACTGTTGGCAACAGGGAGAAATTGGCAAGTTTCTAGTGGCTGGCTGGCTAGGGTTTGCATATCAGAATCCAACTTTCATATTTTATATCGTTTTCATATTTTCCATCTCTTTAATGCACTAAAGGGTAATCTCATTGAACTTATCTCTTGTCCCCTCTGTTTTTCTCCTCGTATGTATAACCTATTTGATTGCTTGCTGTGTTGGAAGCTCTAAAGACTCTTCATTTCTACAAGTTTCACTTGGCTATTTTTCACATCTCTCTGTTTATTTTTCACAGGGTTTTGTTCTAATGGTTTTTGACTCCTATTTTTAGGTTTTTACTCGTTTTGTTGTTTCGGTTTTTTGGTTTGCTTGTTTGTTTTTGACGAAGTCTTGCTCTGTCACCCAGGCTGGAGTGCAATGGCATGATCTTGGCTCACTGCAACCTCTGCCTCTGGATTCAAGTGATTCTCGTGCTTCAGCCTCCTGAGTAGCTGGGATTACAGGCATGTGCCACCACGCCTGGCTAATTTTTATATTTTTAGTAGAGATGGGGTTTCACCATATTGGCTAGGCTAGTCTCAAACTCCTGGCTTCTAGTGATCCACCTGCTTTGGCCTCCCAAAGTGCTGGGATTATAGGCATGAGCCACCACAGCCAGCCTGATTTTTACTCATTTTGAACATTCGTATTTTATGGTGTCTGTCTAATGGTTCTATTATGTCAAGTTCTTCAGAGTTCTAATCTTACTGTATTTGCTGAGTCTTACTTACAGTGGATTGTTTCCTCATGTGTTTATAATATCTATTAAGAGCTCATCTTTGATGGAGCTTCAGCTATGAAATTCTGGGTTGTATGTGGATCTCTCCGGTAAGTTTTCTCATTTGCTTGTGCTCATCACTCCTAGGTGTCATCTTCTGAGGCTACTGTGCATGTACATTTCTAGGCTTGCTGTTTCCTGACTATGTACCTAATGTAAATTGAAATCTGGCCAGGCACAGAGGCTGATGCCTGTAATCCCAGTACTTTGGGAGGCCAAGGCAGGAGGATTGCTTGAGCCCAGGAGTTTAAGACCAGCGTGGGTAACATAGCAAGACCCTGTCTCAACAACAACAGCAACAACAGAAATCTCAAACCCTCAGGGACAGGTCATTATGAATTCTTGAGGGACACTTTTTTTTTTTTTTTTTTTGAGACAGCATCTCACCCTGTCACCTAGGCTGAAGTGCAATGGCACAATCATGGCTCACTGCAGCCTCAGCCTCCCTGGCTGAAGCAATGCTGCCATCTCAGCCTCCCAAGTAGCTGGGACTACAGGTGTGCACCACCACTCCTGGCTAATTTTTATAATTTTTAGTAGAGATGGGGTTTTGTCATATTGCCCAGGCTGGTCTCAAACTCCTGGGTTCAAGTGATCCTTCCACCTTGGCCTCCCAAAGTGCTGAGATTATAGGCCCAAGCCACTGCGCCCAGCTGACAACTTTCTTTTATGCCCAGCGCTCAAGAAGAGACAGACAGGTTTCCTTGTGATTTATGATTAGAGTAGATTTTCTGAATGCAAGCAGCCTGTGTGATCACCATCTGAACGTCAGAGGGATTCAGGTTTGCATTTTCATAGCTGTGTTAGAACAAGGTACTCAACCTTTCTGAACTTCAGTGTTTCCAACTCTCAAAAGCAGATACTCTTACTCACCTAAAAGCATTGCTGTGAGAATGAAATGGGATCCTACATATATATGAAGTTCATGGCCTTGGACCTGCGGTAGAGGGAATGGTCCATAAATAGTAGCTGTTCTTGGTCTTCCCATTTCAGAGATGAGAAATCTCAGACCCTGAAAGTCATGGTACCACTGGGCAAGGGCACCATGGTTAGGCCATTAGCCTCCTCTCAGAAACCCTTTTATGGGTCCACTTACCCACTTTCCTGCCTTGAAACAATAGAAGAACTAAGGGTTTTATCTTTATCTTGGTTTTTTATTTCTTAAATTCTGTTTCTTTGGTTTTCTTTTTTCTTTTTTTTCTTGAGACAGAGTCTCACTCTGTCGCCCAGGCTGGAGTGCAGTGGCGTGATCCTGGCTCACTGCAACCTCTGCCTCCTGGTTTCAAGTGATTCTCGTGCCTCAGCCTCCCGAGTAGCTGGAATTACAGGCATGCAACACCACACCCAGTCTTATTATTATTATTATTATTTTTTTTTTTTTGAGAAGGAGTTTCATTGTGTCACCCAGGCTGGAGTGCAGTGGCGCGATCTTGGCTCACTGCAACCTCTCCCTCCCGAGTTCAAGCAGTTCTCCTGCCTCAGCCTCCCGAGTAGCTGGGATTACAGGCTCCTGTCACCACACCCGGCTGATTTTTGTATTTTAATTGAGACGGGGTTTCACCAGGCTGATCTCAAACTCCTGACCTCAGTGATCTGCCTGCCTTGGCCTCCCAAAGTGCTGAGATTATAGGTGTGAGCCACTGCGCCCGGCCCAGCTAATTTTTAGTAGAAACAGGGTTTCACCATGTTGGCCAGGCGGGTCTGGAACTCCCTGAGCTCAGGTGATCTGCCTGCCTTTCCCTCTCAAAGTGCTAGGATTACAGGTGTGAGGCACCGCACCCAGCCTTAAATTCTGTTTCAAACTTAAGCCTGGCCTCTGGTTTCAGCCTGCAGCAGGAGTGAAACCCGCACTGAGAGAGGAGAAACTGTCACTATTTTCATTGATAATGAAAGCAGTTTTCTAATGATAGAGGAAGCACAATAAAAGCTATCTCATAAATGGCTTTTAGTACCCATTGTCTAGTCTTTCCTAAACAATAGGTTATTAGCCATATGTAATAGGGATTGAAGCTAATTGTTTTCCTTATTTTTCAGATAAAGAAATGAGTTGTACACAGTGATTTTTTTAAGGACACTTATAGCACTAATATTGTGTGAATCGATTTAGTTGAGAGCCATGTGAGAGAGTTAAAAGTTCATAGAGGAGTGGGGTGCGGTGGCTCTTGCTTGTAGTCCTAGCACTCTGGGAGGGCAAGGCGGGTGGATTGCTTGAAGTCAGGAGTTCAAAACCAGCCTGACCAACATGGTGAAACCCTGTCTTTACCAAAAATAAAAAAAATTTTTTTTTAAAAATTAGCTGGTGTAGTGGCATGCACCTGTAATCCCAGCTACTTGGGAGGCTGAGGCAGGAAAATCACTTGAATCAGGAAGGTAGAGGTTGCAATGAGCCAAAATTGCGCCATTCCACTCCAGCCTGGGCAACAGAGCAGGAGTCTGTCTCAAAAAAAAAAAAAAGTTAATAGAAACGGGGTGCTTTGTTCATCTCTTTGTTTTCTTGAGTGGTTGAGATGCATTCCTGTCACACTGTGCCCCCAAATGACAAGGACAGCAACCTTTTTTTATGCTTTCTTGCCCATGGGTTATAGGGGTTTGGCCTTGTGGCCATGGGCCACACCATATTTTCTTTTGTTGGGAGGAGGGAGGAACTCTGGCTAGCCTTAGAGTTCAACATTGACAATCTGGTAGAAGGTAATTGAATCATGGTGGTAGGTTTCTCCCATGCTGTTCTCTTGATAGTGAATAAGTCTCATGAGATCTGATGGTCTTATAAAGGGCAGTTCCCATGCATACACTCTCTTGCCTGCCACCATGTAAGACATGTCTTTGCTCCTGCTTCACCTTCTGCCATGATTGTGAGGCCTCCCCAGCCATGTGGAACTGTGAGTGCATTAAACCTCTTTGTCTTTATAAATTATTCAGTCTCAGGTATTTCTTCATAGGAGTGTGAAAATGGACTAATACAGTGTCCTGTCTCTTCTTCCTCAGAGCGGACACCTCCAGAAAGGAATGCTTTCATTAAGGAAAAAGGCAGCCAAAATCCTGTTTCCATAGAGTCTTGTTTAATTCTTTGTGTTACGTCTCCATGTCATTATCAATGAATCAGCCTCCAGTGAAATAACCGACTGCACTTGTGGTTTACGTCACTGAGCCAGGAAGCCAGGGAGTGGGGTGTGTGGGAGAAACAGCTTTGCTTCTGAGCCTCTGGGGGTTATGGATAGGAGTGCCCCTTGCCAGCTACTGGACCTGGTACTGTGGTGGCCTCTGTGTATATCCTTCAGTGTGCTGTGATCTTCAGGAGGGAAGGGATGATAGAGTCCACGTTTCAGCTGGCCTTTCTATTACTCGAGCAGAGTCGCCAGTCTTTCTGGATATATGTTCCTTTGTTGACTTGTTTCTGGAATGGAATTCCATAGGCTTTTAGACCTATATGGCTTGAAGAGGTGATAAAAGAAGGCATCTACAAGACCATTAGAAAAGATCTTGGCTGGGCACGGTGGCTCATTCCTGTATTCCTAGCACTTTGGGAGGCCTAAGGTGGGAAGCTTGCTTGAGCCTAGGAGTTTGAGACCAGCTTAGGCTACATAGTAAGACTCTGTCTCTACAAAAAGTACATGAGTTAGCCTGGCATGGTGGTGCATGTCTGTAGTCCCAGCTACTTAGGAGGCTGAGGCCGGAGGATTGAGGATTGCTTGAGCCTAGGGAGTTTGATGCTGCAGTGAGCTACGATCATGCCATTGCATTCCAGCCTGGGCAACAGAGCGAGACTCTTTCTCATAAATAGATAAATAGGTAGATGAATAAATATATTACAATATACATTAAGACTTCATGTAAGTTTCATTATACCAAAAGAGTAATTCTTTTTTTCTCCTTGAGTTGTGTTAGAAAAAGTTCTTTTCTGTTATCACAGCTTAGTATATGCCAGGCCCAGGAGGGAATGGGGTCATACCAAGCCCCTGGAAGAATTTTGGAGGAAAAAGAATCTTGTTCTGTTTCATGGGTCTTCTGGGAATGCAGAAGAGGAGGATCCGAGGGAAAGGAGGTTCTGAGAGAAAGTAGATTCTCTCCGTAAAAGCATCCAGAGAAAGCGTGTGGCTTTCTCAGCTATATTCTGACCCTGCTCAAGTAATAACCATGTCTCAACCTAAAACCGTCTCCTGCTTGTCTTTTAATGCACAGAGCTCAACATACTTTAAAGACAGAATAATTAGAATGTACTATGTACAAAATAACTACTAGCTCGGATGAGTCCTGCCCCAATTTAAAATTGAGAACAGTGAGTGCTAGTGTTATGTTTTTAAATGAAACTAAGCAAAACCACTTCTTTTCTGATTATAAAAGTCAACAGGTTCATTGTAAAGGCATGGGAAAAAATTTAAAGAAGAAAATAAAAGTATCCCACAACCTTACAACCTAGAAATAATGATAGGTAACTGGTTTAGCATATTACCTTTTATTGACCTGTATATAAATAAATATTGGGTCATACATAGCTATGATTGTGTTTTGACTTTATAACTAGCATTATTACATGAGCTTTTTATGATATCATTCAGTTGTTTTTTGTTTTTTTGTGTGTGTTTTTTTTGTTCTTTTGAGTTGGAGTCTCGCTCTGTCCCCCAGGCTGGAGTGCAGTGGCGTGATTTTGGATCACTGCAACCTCTGCCTCCCGGGTTCAAGCAATTCTCCTGCCTCAGCCTCTTGAGTAGCTGGGACTACAGGCCTGTGCCATTGTGCCCAGCTAATTTTTTTGTATTTAATAGAGACAGGATTTTGCCATATTGGCCAGGCTAGTCTTGAACGCCTGAACTTAAGTGATCCACCCACCTCGGCCTCCCAAAGTGCTGGTGGGATTACAGACGTGAGCCACCATGCCCAGCCTTCATTCAGTATTCTTTATATGATGTTTTAATAGCTGCATTCATTTTATCATGGGACTGTGCCAAAATATACTTAATTATATCCCAATTGATATAAATTTAGAAGATTTTAATTTTTTCATTATGATCAATAATATTTTGATTTAAAGTTTTGTACAAAAACTTTTTTTAAATCTCTGATTTTTTTTTATTTCCCCTTCTGGCTTTTTACAAGATTTTGCCTTTGTTTTTAAATTTCCCATTATGATGTATCTAAGGATAGATTTCTTTTTATTTGTTCTGCTGCTTGAGATTTGTTGAGCTTTGAATATATGGGTTCATTTCCATCCTCAATTATGGGACATTCTCATCTATTATATCTTCTAATATTTCTTCTGCCCTGTTTACTGTCCTCTAGGATTTCACAAACTGGTGTCAGATCTTATCATTGTATTATTTATGTTGCCTACCCTCTTTTATGTATTCTTCATCTTTTTCTCCCTCTGTGCTTCATTCTGCATAGTTTCTTCTGTCTTAGCCTCTAGTTCATTAATGCTCTCTTCAGCTGTGTCTAATCTGCTGATAAATGATCCACTGAGTTCTTCATTTTTGAACTTTTTGATTTTAGATTTTTCTCTTTTTCCTTTTTCAAATATGTTGTGCTACTTTTCGTGATTTCCAGTTTCCTGCCAAAAATTTTAAGCTTGCTTTTTAATTTTCTTAAGCACAGTAAACATAGATGTTTTCCAATAAGTCTGATAGTTCCAGTATCTGGAAGTCCTGTGCCTCTCTTTTGTTGTCTGTTATGTTCACGCAAGTCTAACTTTTGGCCTCTTGATTCCTAATGCTTTTGATTGTCTTTGATTAGGTGTTAGAGATGTTAGCTACTGTGTTTGAAAAAGTTATGTATAGCCTGGGCAACATAGTGAAATACTGTCTCTTAAAAAAAATACAAAAAGAAATTAGCCAGGTGCATGGCACAGACCTGTAGTCCTAGCTACTTGGAAGGCTAACGCACTGGAGCCTGGGAGGTTGACGGTGCATTGAGCTATGATCACACCACTGCACTCCAGCCTAGGGGACAGAGTGAGACCCTGTCTCAAAAAAAAAGAAAAAAAAAAAAAAGAGAGAGAGAGGGAAAGCAAGAGTTATTTGTCAAGTTAATTTGTAACCAAGGACGGTGTTATCTGCCTCTAGTGAGAATTTTTGTTTACTTCTGCCAAGAGCACAGGAGTGCTCACAGCCTCTGATTCCCTTAATGGAAATGCAAGGTATGAGATTTTCTGGGCTTCCCAGAGGAAATGAAGTGAGCTTGCAGTTTGGGAGAGAGGCCAGGTTGACTTCCAGGTTGCTCTTTTTTTTTTTTTTTTTTTTTTTGAGTCAGGGTGTTGGTTTGTCGCCCCGGCTGGAGTACAGGGGTGTGATCTTGGGCTACTGCAACCTCCACCTCCTGGGTTCAAGCAATTCTCATGCCTCAGCCTCTTGCATAGCTGGGACTACAGGAGCATGCCACCACACTTGTCTAATTTTTGTATTTTTAGTAGAGACGGGGTTTAGCCATGTTGGCCAGGCTGGTCTTGAACTCCTGGCCTCAAACAATCCACCCACCTTGGCCTCCCACAGTGCTAGGATTACAGGCGTGAGCCGCTGTGCCTGGCATATAGCACTTGTTATATGCTAGGAAGGCACTTTACAAATTCTGATACTTTTAGTTCTCCTAAGAACCTTATACAGTAGGTACCGTGCCCGGCTGTGACTCTTTTTTTTTTTTGAGATGGAGTCTCACTCTGTTGCCCAGGCTGGAGTGCAGTGGTGTAATCTTGGCTCATTACAGTCTCTGCCTCCCAGGTTCAAGTAATTCTCCTGTCTCAGCCCTCCTCGTAGCTAGGACTACAGGCCCGTGCCACCACGCCCGGTTAATTTCTTGTATGTTTAGTAGAGATGGGGTTTCACCATGTTGTCCAGGCTGGTCTCAAACTCCTGACCTTAGGTGATCCATCCGCCTCGGCCTCCCAAAGTGCTGGGATTACAGGAGTGAGCCACTGTGCCCGGCCCACCAGGTTACTCTTAAGGGCAGACCTTTTGTATTTTAGCCAAAAATGAAGGGTGGTTTACCAGGTTGCCCATTATTAGTGGGCACTGAAACCCAACTCTCGGCTTTCTGGCCTTTTGAGGTGGCTAGAAGTGCAACCCAGCCTCTCAGTCCCGCTTTGTGGACTGGAACACACCTCAAGGTAGAAGGAGACCCAGTTGCTGGGCATCTGTCTCCCTTTTCCAGTCTCGGCCAGAGTTCAACCTAATAATTTTCATTTTGTTCATCTACAGTGGTTTTATTAAGATCAAAAAATTTTATCCAGGCTGGTGTGGTGGCTCATGCCTGTAATCCTAGCACTTTGGGAGGCCAAGGTGGGCGGATTGCCTGAGCTCAGAAGTCTGAGACCACCCTGGGCAACATAGCAAGACTTCATCTCTTAAAAAAAAAATGCAAAAATTATCTGAGTGTAGTGGTATGTGCCTGTAGTCCCGGCTACTTTGGGGGCTCAGGTGGGAGGATTGCTTGAGCCCAGGAGGTTGAGACTACAGTAGCCTATGTTCGTACCACCTCCCTCCAGCCTGGGGGACAGAGCAAGACCTTGTCTCTTTAAAAAAAAAAAAAATCCAGCTTTTTTAGTTTTTTTAGGCTATAGAGTTGGTCCAAATTACATCATCTGACAGTCTCAGAGGCAGAAGTCATTATTATCCTTTATGATAAATTCCTAAGAGTAGAATTTCTAGGTCTAAGACATGTTTATTTTTAAGACTTACGAGACAGACTGCCAAATTACTTTCCAGAAAAGTTGTTTTTCATATTGAATCCTTGTTCTTTTTCTTCCCTTCTCCTAAGTATCTGTTGGTGTCTCAAAGTTCTGTTCATTCTTCTACAGTAATTTAAAACCTGTAACACAATTTAAATTTTAGTTGCAAGTCAGATGTAAGAAAGGGTGACTTTATTTTTCCAAATAAGAATTCAACTTGCTCTCCAGCCCTCGTGTTCACTGATGATGGAAAAGAAAACTAATCTTTTTGTTTCAAGGTAACTCAGTTTCTTCCCATTGAAAACTCCATCTCTTTCAGGACAATTGCTCCATTAAATCGAGATTTCGACAGGCTGTTATTTGTTAAGGGTCGCTCTTCCCCCTTGAAAGTTCTCCCTCTCCCAGCTTTCCTCTTAAATAGTGCCTGGAAGCAAGGGGAGCTGGTGCTGCCTTGGGGCAACGAGAGAGGTGTCTGGGCTGCGCCTGTCTTCTGGGACCTTTCTGGCTTCTGTTGACACCTCCCAATCTTGAGTTTTGTCCCTTCTGTATTCATAGCCGATGCCCTTGGCCCTGCTTCTGAACTTCAGGCAAGATATCCACCTAGTGGGTACCCTCCTGTTCCCTGACTCCCTTTGTGAACCAACCTGTCTAGTTCTTTGCTTCCTGATATGGTTTGGTTCTGTCCCCACCCAAATCTCATCTTGAATTGTACCTCCTGTGTGTCGTGGGAGGGACCCAGTGGGAGGTAGTTGAATCCTGGGGACGGGTTTTTCCCGTGCTGTTCTCGTGATAGTGGATAAATCTCGTGAGATCTGATGGGTTTATGAAGGGCAGTTTCCCTGCACACTCTCTGTTGCCTGCCACCATGTAAGACGTGACTTTGTTCCTCCTTTGCCTTTCGCCATGATGGTGAGGCCTCCCAAGCCATGTGGACTGTGAGTCCATTAAACCTCTTTCCTTTATAAATTACCCAGTCTTGGGGTATATCTGTATTAGCAGTGTGAGAACTGACTAATACACCTCCCCTTCGCCTGGGGTACTCAGGAACTTCAGGATTTCCTACAGGCCAGGAGCTGGCTGTGGGCATTTAGAGCATTATTTTAGGTCCTCTCTCTGCCTAAACATCACTCCACCATTCCTGCCCCATTGCCCATAGCATGCTGCAAGACAATTGCCTCCCACCAGAGTGCTAGGCAGGAAGCAAAACATCCATCTCTTTGCCTTCCCATCCTCAAACCCATTTGCAGATTTCTCTACCCACTCCCTGAATTTCAACGTGAGCAGTAGGGTGAGGCTGAAACTCCCCCAGGAGAGACCTTCTCTTATGTCTGTCTCTTCTGTCTCCAGACTTATTCCCCAGCCCAGGGAGAATTAGCTTCTGTGTGTGTCTGTTTTGCATTGCTCTAAAAGAATATCTGAGGCTGGATAATTTATAAAGAAAAGAGGGTTATTTGGCTTACGGTTCTGCAGGTTGTACAAGAAGCATGGCGCCAACATCTGCTTGGCTTCTGGTGAAGGCTTCAGAGATCTTCAATCATAGTGGAAGGGGAAGGGGGAGCCAGCATTACGTGGTGAGAGAGGGAGCAAGAGAGACAAGGGAGGTCCTAGAGTCTTCGTTAACAACCAGATCTTGCTGAACTCATTACCACAGGGAAGGCACCAAACCATTCATGAGGGGTCTGCCCTCATGACCCAAACAGGTCCCATCAGGCCCCACCCACAACTCTGGTGATCACATTTCATCATGAGATTTGGAAGGGACAGACATCCAAATTATATTAGCCTTTTGGGGCACTGGAACTTTCCCATATGTCAGTACTTCTCAACCCTGATTGTGCTTTAGAATCAAATATGGATGTCGACCAATCAAACCAGGGTCTGGGAGTGTGCCTGAACAGAGGTCATTTTTCAAGATTCCCCAGGTGATCCTAAAGTGAGCCAGCAGTGAGCCCAGCAGCTTTGTCTTACTGAACTCATTACCATGGGGAGAACGCCAAACCATTCATGAGGGGTCTGCCCTCATGACCCAAACACGTCCCATCAGGCCCCACCTATAACACTGGTGATCACATTTCAACATGAGATTTGGAAGGGACAAACATCCAAATTATATCAGCCTTTTTTGGCATTGGAACTATCCCATATGTCAGTGATTCTCAACCCTGGTTGTGCTTTAGAATCAAATATGGATGTAGACCCATCATCAAACCAGTGTCTGGGAGTGCACCTCAACACAGGTAAGTTTTCAAGATTCCCTCGTTGATCCTAAGGTGAGCCAGCAGTGAGCCCCACGACTTTGTCACAACCACCATCCTCTGGCTTCACCGGTCTGCTGTCCTTAATATCTAAAGGGAGGCTTTTGGAATTTAGCAAATGCTTTCTGTCTCTGATGCACGGCTCGTGCGCTTGAAATCCGGGCGTAGGGACTATTGCTTCAGCAGTTAACGTCAGGAATCTATTTTATAGTCACAACAGAAAATTAACATCTCCTTTGCTTTTCTTTCTATCTCAGCTCTGACAGTCTTCCCCTAGATCAAGGCTAATGACTGCCTCTGGATGAGATGGCAAATCCAGCATAGAAAAAGCCCATTCATATGTTTCAAAATAAATTATTATACTCTTTTATTTGACTACTTTCTTACAACTATTTTGCTGCTACTGTAGCCCTTAAATACGCAAGGCCATCAGAAAGCTGTCTTCTTACCTGAATCTCATTTGGTTCCGAGAACAATTGCTGTCACCTGACTGTCCTTGGGTAAACATCATAGGCCAATGCTGAGAAGTGTTTTAAAAATCAGATTTGTGGAGCGTATTGTATTTGCTGAAGTGGTGTTAAGGAGACTTGGTTAAGGAGACCAAGTCACTCAGTAGAGAAATTTCTCTTGGGTCTTAGTGGTCAAGTAACTATCTTTCTCTTATTAAAAATCTTTTAGACACTGCAGATCCAGCCAACGGTTCTGTCTACAGTGGGGATGAAAGAGCTTGGAGCTGAGTTTGTGGCCCACTGTTATTAAATATGTAATATGTCAGAGCCTGCATTTTGTCTGCTAAACTCACCCTCAGCATCATCTTTTTTTTTTTTTTATTTTTTGAGACAGAGTCTTACTTCATCACCCAGGGTAGAGTGCAGTGGCGCTCTGCTCTCGGCTCACTGCAGCCTCTGCCTCCTGGGCTCAAGTGATTCTCCTACCTCAGCCTCCCGAGTATCTGGGACTACAAGCTCGAGCCACCACACCCAGCTATATATATATATATATATATATATTTTTTTTTTTTTAGAGACAGGGTTTCACCATGTTGGCCAGGCTGAACTCCTGACCTCAGGTGATCCACCCACCTTGGCCTCCCAAAGTGCTGGGATTACAGGCATAAGCCACTGCGCCTGGCTGCCTTGACATAATCTTATTTTGTTCTTTGTCATCTAATTCCCAATTATTTATTTTTATTTTTAACCTTTTTAAAGTGATGGGTTCTTTCTCTGTGGTCCAGGCTGTAGACTCCTGGGCTCAAGCGATCCTCCCTCCTCAGCCTCCAGAGTAGCTGGGATTACAGGTGCACACCACCACACCCAGCTAATTTTTTTTTTTTTTTTTTTTTTGGTAGAGATAGGGTCTCTCTATATTGCCTCACTGGTCTCAAACTCCTGGCCTGAAGCAGTCCTTCTACCTCAGCCTCCCAAAGCTCTAGGATTACAGGCGTAAACCACCACATCTGGTATTAATTTCTTTTCATTTTGTTTTATCCCATAGTGCCTGCATTGATATAGGATGTCCTAAAACATTCTCAGAAAACTCCACGATGCAAAAATCTCAATACTCTTTCTTTCTTTTCGGAACCCTGTTAGTGTTGCTAGCCTGATGCCGTTCTCGAATGTACATCCTAAAGCTTTTATCAATGTTGTTCTTGCATCAGCCCTGGAAGTTGAAGAGGGATTATTGCCCTCCTTTTACAGATGAAGAGGAGGCTGATCCATCTTTCAAGACTTTCTCTTCACATGAGTCCCCATTCATTCTTTCAAAGTTACCTTCCTAGCTGGGTGCAGTGGCTCATGCCTGTGATCTAGCAATTTGAGAGGCTGAGGTAGGTGGATCACCTGAGGTCAGGAGTTCGAGACCAGCCTGGCCAACATGATGAAACCCTGTCTCTAATAAAAAATAAAATTAGCCAGGCCTGGTGGCGTGTGCCTGTAATCCCAGATACTCAGGAGGCTGAGGCAGGAGAATCGCTTGAACCCGGGAAATGAAAGTTGCAGTGGACCGAGATCGCGCCGCTGCACTCCAGCCTGGGTGACAGAATGAAACTCTTAAATGCCCGGGTGCAGTGGCTCACATCTGTAATCTCAGCACTTTGGGAGGCCAAAGCAGGCAGATCACTTGAGGTCAGGAGATCGAGACCATCCTGGCTAACATGGTGAATCCCCATCTCTACTAAAAATAACAAAAATTAGCCGAGCGTGGTGGCGGGTGCCTGTAATGTCAGCCACTCAGGAGGCTGAGGCAGGAGAATGGTTTGAACCCAGGAGGCAGAGATTGCAGTGAGCTGAGATCACGCCACTGCACTCCAGCCTGGGCCACAGAGCGAGACTCTGTCTCAAAAACAAAACAAAACAAAAACACAATCACCTTTCTGCCAGTCTCTCCCAGTCCAGAGACTGTACTCTCCTCCACGGCTTCATCTTCTAGCACAGAGGTTGGTGAAATTTTTCTCTGATTGGCTGGATAGTAAATCCAGGCAAAATCAAGGATATTATGTGGGTACTTATAAACAAAGTGCAAAACCTGATTTCTACAAATATTTTATTGACAAAATCCAAAATGTAACATTAATGAGTCTAGGTTTTTTTTTTTTTTGGTAATCTGGGTCTACTAATGAGAACATTTGAATTTTTGTGTGTACAGGTGACATGCTGCTTTGTTTAGGTTCAAAGTTAGTGTTCCCATCATCATCATCAAATCAGTTATAAGTGTTCATCTGTTAAAAAAAATCCTTAATTCTCTGGCCAGACAAAAACAGGCAGTGTAGTTTGCTGATGATGCCTGTTCTAGACCTTTCTCTTTTTCTTTTCCCCAAATGTTCACTCAACCATGTCTCATCTCACAAGATAGCTAACCAGACACTTTAAAATATATATACACAGTATATATAAAGTGTCGATGGCTGACAACAGCTTAATGTGTCAACACTTCTTAAGAAGCATAGTGCATTTACAAAAACACTCTTCCAAGGCTTATTTGCAAATCAGTTTCTCAAAGCTTCAAGGAAATATGATTACCAAAAAGTAAAAGTATTATCCCGAGAAAATTGCTTATAGGGAATATCTTACTAGGGAGTTTCGATGTGGATCTTTGTTTTAATAAAACAAGCCCAGACAGAAATCAGTCAGCCAAGGAAATGAGTTTTGAGACTGGCAACTTCCATCCCCACTGGCGTTTTTTTCTGCATCTGTGAAAATTCACACCCCACAGAGATGAGCGCTTCCTTTATCCTACGAAAGGAAATGCTCTTAATTCCTTGACAGTTCACTTTCCAATCTGAAGGAAGTTGTTGTTTCAGCATGAATTATCTTTTCAGCAACAAAGGTGAAAGTGCTACTTCCACTTAAAGGCAAAGCACTGGCCTTTGGGTCCTATTTTCTTGTGAGATTATTTGTGAGCTGGATGCAGTGTTTGATTGTTTTAAAAGGCAGCCGACTTGTCCTTTTGGTATTTATATGTATAGCAGAGGCAATTGGAACTCTGGGCATTAAATTACCGTAATGTGCCAGTTGAGAATTCTATTCAAGCCAGCCAACTCCTTCCTCAAAATTATATTTTTAGTGTTTAGCAGCTGCAAGTTCCCAGAAATCTTCAAAGTGGGATCACTTATTTCACCCAGTGCAAGAGCTCTTAGCTGCTGGCAGTGTGAGATGATCTGGTCTGGGGGGCAGTTGGGTACCTGGGAGGGACGAGAGATCAGAGGCCCCCTGGGTTGCCCTTAGTTCTGCACTTATTTGCATATGTTTCCCCTTGGTCAGGTTACTGAACCTCTGAGCCTTAGTTGGAAAATGGGGCTAATAATATTTACCAAATGGAGCTGCTTTGAGGATTCAAAATAATTATGAATCAACCAGGCGCAGTGGCTCACAGCTTTAATCCCAGCATTCTGAGAGGCCATGGTGTAAGGATCGCTTGAGGCCAGGAGTCGGAGACCAGCCTGGGCAACAGAGTGGGACCTTGTTTCTACCAAAAGGAAACAATTCGCAGGGCATGGTGGTGCGTGCCTATAGTCCCAGCTATTTGAGAAGCTGAGGTGGGAGGATTGCTTGAGCCGGGAGATCGAGGCTGCAGTGAGCCGAGATTGCACTACTGCACTCCAGCTTGGAGTGCAGGTTCTTTTTTCTGTCTTATGTATTAAAAAGAAACACATTTTCAACATTAAAAAAAAAAAAAAAAATCAGCCAGGCGCGGTAGCTCACACCTGTAATCCCAGCACTTTGAGAGGCTGCGGCGGGCAAATTGCGAGGTCAGGAGTTCGAGACCAGCCTGGCCAAGATGGTGAAACCTCATCTCTACAAAAATACAAAAAAATAGCTGGGTGTAGTGGTAGGCACCTGTAATCCCAGCTACTCGGGAGGCTGAGGCAGGAGAATCGCTTGAATCCGGGAGGCAGAGGTTGCAGTGAGCCAAGATCATGCCACTGCGGTCCAGCCCAGGGGACAGAGTGAGACTCCATCTCAAAAAAAAAAAAAAAAAAAAAATCATAAATTGTCCTAAGGTAGCACCAGATGCATTGAGATGCCCAGTAAAGGGTGCTGTCGGTCTCAGTGATGTGCTCCTATCTCATTCTCCTCCTCCTTCCCTGCCTGGTCTTTTGGCCACCGTGGCTTACCGTTATCCCCGTTATCCCCATTTGCCTGGGGAGTAACAAGCAACTCCCCATGAGAACACAGGCTTTGATCAATAGGGGATTGATCACTTGTCACAAGGAAGGAGAGCATGGGAGTATCCTCCAAAGCAGTGTCTCCCGTGGGAAAGTGACAGGAGGGTTTTATGGAATGATGGAGAGGGGAGAGGGTGTGTCATCACATGCAGAGGAGGGGTCCCAGTGGCGCAGGCACAGGGAGCCATCATGCCTTCGTGCCAGCACCCAGGTTGCTTGTGATGGTAACGGAGCTGTAGCTCTCTTTAGCACCGTCATGAGAAAGTTCACTTGAGTTCATCTATAAATCGCTGGGGGAGGTCTGTCAGGAGGCGGTGTTAACCAACTAGGTGACCATATAGGGTTTAGGAAGAAACAGGCTTTCAGGGCAGGAGCCTGTAAAACAGGCTGATTGCTCAAATTGAGTACATTCCTATAATCCCTGGAGACCCTGCCTGTTTGCTTACAATACTGGTGCCTGTGCCAGTGGGTATAGATTGGATGTGTGATACAACTAAAGAAGGGCAACATCCACATTGGACTTTTATTCTAGTGTATTAGGAGATGGTGTAAAAGAATTCACCGTTGCTGATATTATAACAAAATGCACTGAAATGAGTGAATTTGTTTCTGTTTTTGTTTTTTGAGACAGAGTCTCTCGCTCTGTCAGCCAGGCTGGAGTGCAGTGGCATGATCTCGGCTCACTGCAACCTCCACCTCCCAGGTTCAAGCGATTCTCCTGCCTCAGCCTCCCGAGTAGCTGGGACCACAGGCACGCACCACCATGCCTGGCTAATTTTTGTATTTTTAGCAGACACAGGGTTTTGCCATGTTGCCCAAGCTGGTCTCGAACTCTGACCTCAGGTGATCCGCCCACCTCGGCCTCCCAAAGTGCTGGGATTACAAGCATGAGCCACTGCACCCAGCCTGAAATGAGTGAATTTGCATTAACCAACCTACTGATTGCCAAAGAAGTTGGCGGTACTACCAAAACACTCAGTACTGATTATACCTTGAGGGTTGGATTTGCAGACATTCATACCAGGACAACTCCAGGGGTGAGGATGAGTGTTTTGCACATGGGACCTTGGAATGAGAAAGTGCTTAGCAAACAGCTGAAGCAGAACTAAGACCAAAGAAAACGGCAGCCTGTTTGAGTCTGAGGTCAGAGAAAAGCAGCAAGTCCCAGCAGGCCAGTGGGAATCAGGAAATAGAAAATAGAGTCAGCCCCTGATCCCTGGGTCAGGAACCATCATCATGATAGAATTTGGAGATATGGCTGCCAGAGAACAGAGACCAACGGGTGGCTGGGGTCTAAGAGAATGTCAAGAGATGACAGGTGTCAGGGAAAAGCAAGGGTAAGACATGACACCACCAGGACTTGTACCCAACAGGTGACTGAGACAGCGAGCCACATGGTGACAAGCAGGCATCCAAGCGGGAGAATGTCACCAAACAGGGGAATGAGGGGTGGGTGGAAGACACTGGTCCAAAGGGGCTGCCTTCTGGTGCATTCTGGAGATAGACACTCCCCTAATTTACAGGCTATGGATCAGCAGATTTTGTTTTGTTTTTTGTCTTTTTTTTTTTGAGATGGGGTCTCGCTCTGTCACCCAGGCTGGAGTGCAGTGGTGCGATCATAGCACACTACAGCCTCCAACTCCCAGGCTCAAGTGATTCTCGAGCCTCAGCCTCCCAAGTAACTGGGAATACAGGTGTGCACCACCATGCCTGGTTATTTTTTTAAAAAATTATTTTTGGTAGAAACACATAGTCTCACTATGCTGCCCGGTCTGTTCTCAAACTCCTGGACTCAAGCAATCCTCTAGCCTTGGCCTCCCAAGTGCTAGGATTACAGGTGTGCACCACTGCATCTGGTTCATAGTCTCTGGTTTCTAGCTCCTTCTTTTCTCTCCACCACTGGAGCCTGCTCTTCCCATACCTACAGCCTCACTCATTGATGTACAACACAGGGACACAAGCCTTCAACCAGAAATCCTTATTATTACATTGTAATATATAATGAAATAGTTCTACAACTCACCATCATGTAGAATCAGTGGGAGCCCTGAGCTTGTTCCTGCAACTAGAGGGTCCCATCTGGGGGTGATGGGAGACGGTGACAGATCATCAGGCATTAGATTCTCATAAGCAGCTCTCAGCCTAGATCCCTTGAATGCATAGTTCACAACAGGGTGTGCACACCTATGAGAATCTAATGCCGCTGCTGCTCTGACAGGAGGCAGAGCTCAGGTGGTAATGCGAGTGATGGGAAACCTCATCTGTCAGTACAGATGAAGCTTTACTCACTTGCCTGCCACTCACCTCCTGATGGGCAACTTGGTTCCTAACAGGCCATCAACTGGTGCTGGTCCATGGCCTGGGGGTTGAGGACCCCTGGTATAGAGTAGCCAGGCGAAAGGATCTATAGGGTTGATGGCTGGAAAGGAATTAAGAGAGGCAGAGATGCGAAGGAAGAACTTGTACTTAATTCAGAAGGGAATAGTGAGCCACTGAAGACTTTAGAGGAGGGGAAGCATCTAGAATGAAGATGAGTCCTTTTTCACCTATGAAAAGAAAACACAATGAGCTCGAGAAAGCTGTATATGTCTTGGTGCAAATATCAGGCTGCCACCCTCTTCTCACTGTCTATTCCTTTTCTGTCATTCAGTTGGAACTGTTGTGTGTGTTGCATATATTTCTGTAACAGCACCAATAAGTGATTATTTTTAATTTCTGTTCTTCTCTTCTGTAATGGAGCTATTAGGCTTTGGCAGATCCCTTAATATGATTATCATTTTTGAATGATTTTGAATTGAAGTGTTTGCACTCATGGTCGTAATCACAGTTGACTTTGAAGGATGAGGCTGGAGACTCACGTTCTCTGATCTCTTCAGCCCGCAAGTGGTATCAACTGCAGCTTCCACAGCTGGGTAGGTGGTGGGGACACCTTGGAAGGGAAGCGGCAGCCGTGCTTTGCTCCTGATTGTCAGGATGAAGTGGCTGGCCTGCCACTCACGAGGCAGGTGCCAGATGGGATGGGTGGTAGCTTCCTGTTGGAGGACTGCCCCTCCCCAGTCAGAGGACAAGGACAGTTCCTTGTTTATCAGTCCAGGCAGGTAGCTCCAGAATACGAAGCAGGTGCCCACTGAGCTCACCAGCAACGCTGACTGGCCTGTCCATGGGCAGATATGTCTTTTTTTTTTTCTTTTTAAATTTGTTTTGAGACAGGGTCTCACTCTGTCACCCAGGCTGGAGTACAGTGGTGCAATTGCAGCCTCAACCTCCCAGGTTCAAGTGATCCTCCCAACTTAGGCTCCCAAGTAGCTGGGACTATAGGCACATGCCGCCACACCTGACCAATTTTTTATTTTTCATAGAGACAGGGTCTCGCTATGTTGCCCAGGCTGGCCTCAAACTCCTAAGCTCAAGCAGTCCTCCCACCTTGACCTCTTTAAAGTGCTGGGATTACAGGTGTGAGCCACCATACTTGGCTAATTTTTTTATTTTGTGTAGTGATAGAGATGTTTGTACTTTTTGCTTTGTTGCCTGAGCTGGTCTCAAACTCCTGAGCTCAAGCGATCCTCATGTCTCGGCCTTCCAAAGTATGAGGATTACAGGCATGAGCCACCCTGCCAGGATGATATGTCCTTTCATTATTTAATGTCCTCCACAATGATCCAGTTAGACATTAGCCACGTGGCAGGGGTCTTGCCAGCTCCCAGCACTATAGGGAAGGCTTGGTGTTTGCAGAACAGCGGCTTTCTGCTTCTGCTTCCAGGGAGGGTCACCTGCTGGGGCCAGTTCCAGCCTCTCCTTTCCAGCCTCTGTCAGGCTCTGTAAGCAGATTTTGATCGTGACGGGCAATTTTCTTTCTTTTTTTTTCTTTTCTTTTTCTTTTTTTTTTTTTTTTTTGAGATGGAGTCTCACTCTGTCACCCAGGCTGGAGTGCAGTGTGGCATGATCTCTGCTCACTACAACCTCCTCCTCCCAGGTTCAAGTGATTTTCCTGCCTCAGCCTCCCAAGTAGCTGGGATTACAGGCACCTGCTACCACGCCCGGCTCATTTTTGTATATTCAGTAGAGATGGGGTTTCACATGTTGGCCAGGCTGGCCTCAAATTCCTGACCTCAAGTGATCTGCCCACCTCAGCCTCCCAAAGTGCTGGGATTACAGGTGTGAGCCACTGCACCCAGCCAGTTAGGACAATTTTCCTGTGACACCAACAGCGACCATCGTCACACATTCATTCCACATCCCCGCTGCACTGGGCTTACCTCCTGCCCCTTCATCTGTGGGTTCTGATGAGGCCTGCCTGGGACACAGGTGGAGGTCTGGTTTCCCACAGCCTCCTGGGCACCTCTGGGCTGCTGACCTGCCCTGGCCTGGTTTGAAGGAAGACATACCAAATGGAGACCTCACCGCTTTGTTGTGAGAAATCCCAGGACTCATAGAGAACCCTGTCATGTGTGCTGAGCAGAGCTGTTTCCAGCAGAGAGGGGACTCCGGGCAAGTCATGCTGCGAAGCCTTCTCTCATTACCACACACAGCCGCAGACACCATCCAGATAAAACCCAGTTACATTAAAGTATCAGGCTGGGCCGGGCACGGTGGCTCATGCCTGTAATCCCAGCACTTTGAGAGGCTGAAGCAGGTGAATAACTTGAGATCAGGAGTTCGAGACCAGCCTGGCCAACATGATGCAACCCTGTCTCTACTAAACATACAAAAATTAGCCGGGCATGGTGGTGGGTGCCTGTAATCGCAGCTACTTGGGATGCTGAGGCAGGAGAATCGCTTGAACCCAGGAGGCGGAGACTGCAGTGAGCTGAGATGGCGCTGCTGCACCCTAGCCTAAGCAACAGGGTGAGACTCCATCTCAAGAAAAAAAAAAAAATCAGGCTCCTGACGGGGAAAGATGTTGCCCAAAGGGTAACTGAGAGGGATCTGAAGAAGAGGGAGCCTGTCTACTCCCCTCCTCAGTGAAGGTGATGTGATGAGCTCCTGATCCCTCTGTCTCCTCCCCTCTTTCCTCTCTCCTTTCCTCTCCCCTTCTCTCCTCTCCTCTCCTTCCTCTCTCTAGCACTTCATCCTGCTCTTCCTTCTCCATCTTTCATCCCTCCCTCCCACCCCTAGTTAGGGCACACTCCCCTGATACCCAGTTGGTCCCTGAGGCATCATGGTGCTCTTCCCTACCAGGAGTCCTCCCCAGATCTGTTCTGCACATTCATTTATTCAACAGTATTTGGTGAGTGCTCTAGCTGCTGGAAATACCACGAGAAATGACAGGCATAACTTCTGTGCTCTCAGGGAGATACCTGAACATCTGGTGGGGTAGAAGGCTCCACAGCCACAGCATGGTCCCACAGGTACAAGCACAAATCTCTGAGTCCCATCTCTGGACCCAGTCCATAGTTCTGGACCAGCCCCAAGACGCTGCATTTTTTTTTTGTCTTCTCTTTTCTTTTTTTTTTTTTGAAACAGAGTCTCGCTCTTTCCCCGAGGTTGGAGTGCAGTGGTGTGATCTTGGCTCACTGCAACCTCTACCTCCTGGGTTCAAGCGATTCTCTTGCCTCAGCCTCCTGAGTAGCTAGGATTACAGGTGCGTGCTACCAGGCCTGGCTAATTTTGTGGGTTTTGTTTGTTTGTTTGTAGTAGAGACGGAGATTTTCCCATGTTGGCCAGGCTGGTCTTGAACTCCTGACCTCAAGTGATCTGCCCACCTTGGCCTCCCAAAGTGCCAGGATTACAGGCGTGAGCCACACCACACCTGGCCGGAAGCTGCATTTTCTAAGGAGTTATTGGGTTGATGCTGATGCAGTCAGCCCTTAGACTGACCTCTGGGAAACAACTTTTCTGCACACAGGGCAACGCCCAAAGCCACCGCTTTGGGAGAGTTTGTGGCCTGGGCGCTTTCTGTGATTTTAACTACCCTGTTTGCCTCTGAGAGGTTAGAAAGCAGAGCCTTAGAGCAGGGTCTTCACTACACATTCTTGTCAATGTTGGCTGTTTTCAGACTCCAAGCATAGGCTTTTGGGGAGATTTTTTGTAACTTATCAGAATTGCTTGACGTGCTCAGAAACGCCCTCTAGAAAATGGAGCTAACACTGAGGACATCTCTCTGTCCTCTGCTTCTGTGCTGATGCCAGCATACCCAGGGACCTGTGGCACTAGCATATCTCCATAACTCGGGTAGACTCTGATTCTGGCTCTTCCAGAAGGAATCTTCCCTGTAGCCTTCCTCTTCTGGCTGCGAGATAAAGCTTTTTTTTTTTTTTTTTTTTTTTTTTTTCTGCTCTGGATCATAAGTAGGAGGGGTTAGCGTAGGTCATCATCACCATTTGGTTGCAAAGAACGGAAACTTATCTAACACTGTTTATGTGGAGAAGGACCGATTGCAAAGACACAAAGGACCCTCCTGTAACTTAGGGGCAGAGAGCAGAGCCAGGGCTCTCAGCAGATGGAAAGCCAGGATTCCTGGGTGGCCAGTCACCCCCACGCCCATGTAGTCTCCATTGTACATCTGCCTCCTCCTTCTGCTCAATCATCCCTGTGCATGGAGCCCCTCAGGAACTGCTCACAATGGCGGCCTGAGCCCTGAATGCGTGTGAGCCTATTGAGTTCTAGCTCCCAGAGCTGTCTTCATTTCCAAAGCCACCCCTTCAGGAGAAACCTAATTCCAAGCTTCAGAGTAAACATAATTTGTCCTGGCTTGGGATCAGTGCTCATTTTCTGGTTTGGTTAACTGAGGCCAGGGAATGGGCTCATTCGATGCTTTTCCAGACTAAAGGTCAGGCTGCTTCTCTAAAAGGCGCTAAGAGCTGGGAGGAAATGATGGACATTAGAAGCCATGCTTTCCCCTGGCATAGTCCAGGGTGGCCCTGCTACACCAGCAGGAGCAAGGTCCTGTTTGCATAAGTGTGATTGGCATGAGATTTCTGTAAAAACACAGAAGGGCACCTCCCAGTAAGAAGGTGAAGGTGCATTACTTATTGAGCTCCTGCTCTGTGCACTGGGCCCATTGCAGGTTTTCTCTTGTTTAATCCACACAACAATACCCTGTAGAGAATTTTTTGTTTGTTTGTTTGAGACGGAGTCTCGCTCTTTCACCCAGGCTGGAGTGCAGTGGTGTGGTCTTGGCTCACTGCAGCCTCCGCCTCTCAGGTTCAAGCGATTCTCATGCCTTAGCCTCCTCAATAGCTGGGATTACGGGTGCACACCACCACGCCCAGCTAATTTTTGTATCTTTAGTAGAGACGGGGGTGTCACCATGTTGGTCAGGCTGGTCTCAAACTCCTGACCTTGTGATCTGCCCACTTCAGCCTCCCAAAGTGCTGGGGTTACAGGTGTGAGCCACCGCACCCAGCCCCTTGTAGAGATTTAACAGGAATCTAGAGTGCTCCATTGACTTATGCAATTATAGTCTTCAGTGGCAGCACCAGCGTTTAACTACACATTTCATGCTTGTGCCACCACTGAAGGTGAATGAAGAGGCTCATCCACTGCTGCCTCACCACATGGGTACCAAGTGGCTTTCCATGGAATCAGAAACCTGGATGCGAAGGTCGAAGTCAAGTTAGAAGTCATAACCAGCCGATGAGGGTCTCAGACTACAGTCCACCCTTTGGCTCCAAAGAATTCCACCTAATAGCTTCCTGGTGGCCCCAGTGGAGTTTCAATGGACCTCCTGCGTGAGGTGTCTCTTTTGCCCAGGGAAGCACCTTAACGGTGTTTCTGGCCTTTGGCAGTGGGGGCATTTGCCAGTTCCTCCATGAAGCCTTTTCTAAAGCGTGCAGTAAAGCAAAAGGGCTAAAATCAAGGGCTTTGAAGCCAGGCAGATGCTGAGTTCTATTCTGTGACTCAGGGCAGGTCACCTAATCTCCGTGTGCCTCAGTCGTTCAATGGAGATGGTTCTGCCTCCTTCAGTGGATTGTGGCAGTGCATACACGAGATGTGCGTGGAAAGTGCTTTGCATCTTGTGCTTGAGACAGGAAATTGCTAAATAAATGGTTGCAATAACAATACTAATTTTTGTATTGTTCTTATATTCACTCTTAGTTGCTCGGATGACAGAGGCATGTCTTCTATTTTCCCATCTGCTACAGCACCAGCAAAATGCCTTAAACATCTTTATCTCCATGTGTACCCAATGTTTAGCTCCAAATTACAAGTGAGAACATGCGGTCTTTGGTTTTCTGTTCCTGAGTTAATTTGCTTAGGATAGTGGTCTCCAGCTGCATCCGGGATCTAGAGTACATCCAGCTGTAGCAAAGGGCATGATTTGGTAGATGCTGAGCAAATATTTACTCAATGAATTTATTATGTAAGGGTGACTATAAAGTCTGGAAACAGAGGCAAAAAGATATAATAAATTATCTATTGATACTATACTGCAATGCACAATGTAATACAATACAATACTTAATATTTATCAGTGTGATTTTTCTAATTTACAATGCATGGTCCCATGCATCATACAACATTGCAATGAACGTGGTAGAATAATGCAGCATTCCTGTCAACCACTGCACATATATGCATGTGTGGTATTGTCTCACATGATTTATCGATTGATTGATTGATTGATTGATTGATTTTTGAGATGGAGCCTCACTCTGTTGCCCAGGCTGGAGTGCAGTGGTGCGATCTCAGCTCACTGTAACCTCTACCTCCCAGGTTCAAGCGATTCTCCTGCCTCAGCCTCCCGAGTAGCTGAGACTAAAGGCACGCACTACAATGCCTGGGTAATTTTTTTATCTTTAGTAGAGACGGGGTTTCACCATGTTGGCCAGGATGGTCTTGATCTCCTGACCTTGCGATCCCCCTGCCTCGGCCTCCCAAAGTTCTGGGATTACAGGCGTGAGTCACCGTGCCCGGCTCTAACATGATTTTTTAAGAATTTTGGATACAAGAGGTACACGTGCAGATTTGTTACATGGGTATATTGAGTGATGCTGAAGTTTGGGCATCTGTTGATCCCATCACCTAAATTGTGAACAGAGTACCCAATAGGTAGTTTTTCAACTCTCCCCTCTCCCTCCCTACCTGCTTTTGGAGTTCCGAAGTGACTATTGTTATCATCTTTATGCCTGTGTGTACCCAATGTTTAACTCTCACTTACAAGTGAGAGCGAATGGTATTTGATTTTCTGTTCCTGCATTAATTTGTTTGTTAGCTCGGCCAGAAGATGCATTGCATTTTCAAAGGAGCTGTTGGGTTGATGCTGATGCAGTTGGTCCCTGGACTGAACTCTGGGGAACAACTTTTCCACGCTAGTCTTGAATGGCTATGTCCATGCTGCAGCAAAGGGCATGATATCGTTCCTTTTTATGGCTGCATAGTATTCCATGGTGTATATGCACCACATTTTTTTTAAATCCAGTCTACAATTGATGAGCACATGGGTTGATTTCATGATTTTGCTATTGTGAATATTGCTGCAATGAACGTAGGAATACAGGTGTCTTTTTGGTAGAACTATTTATTTTCCTTTGGGTAGATACCCATTAATGGGATTGTTTGGTTGAATGGTAGTTCTATTTTTAGTTCTTTGAGAAATTTCCAAACTGCTTTCCACAGGGTCTAAACTATTTTACACTGCCACCAACGGTGTGTAAGTGTTTTCTTTTCTCCACACCTTGCCAACATCTGGTGGGTTTTGTTTTTTTGGTTTTTTTTTTTAACTTTTTAATAATAATTGTTCTGACAGGTGGCCTCACATGGTTCTTGTCTCTAATTTTCAATAGGTCAACTTGTGCCTTTAGCCTTTCCCAGAAGAAACAACCAAGGGGATGAATTTATACAAAAATAAAATAATCCTTTGTCCCGACTTCATGGTTACTCTACACGTGCTCTCTTTGTCTCTCCTGCTGAGACCTCCTCTCTGCGGGCTGAGGTCATGCCCTTGCCATTTATGATGGATACCTTTAGGCACTAGGATGTGTTTCCTCCCTGAGTCTTCTCCCTTCTCTAAAGACCCCACCCTGGTCCACTTTCTTCCAGCATAACGTGGAAATTGGAGCCCTCGCTTGCAATCTTCCTCTCTCCAGTTTTCCATTGCACTCCTAACTTGCTCATTCTCTTTTTCCTGGGGTGGGGAGTGGTGCATCTTGCTTCTCACCTCCGAGCTTCTTTGAGACTGCACAAGGACCCCCCCATCCCATCACTCAGCTGTCAACAGAGTGCAGCAGGGACCGCTTCCTATGTGTGCAGACGCCATGGG
This sequence comes from Pan paniscus, assembly GCF_029289425.2. NCBI lineage: Eukaryota > Metazoa > Chordata > Mammalia > Primates > Hominidae > Pan > Pan paniscus. Next base: position 84,330,943 of record NC_073255.2, on the reverse strand, counting down.
ATACGGGAGACCAGCCCTTACCCCATCTATGAGGGAGTCGCATTATCCCTAGATGCTTTTGAAGCTAAAAGACAGCCTCACAGGCTGGGCATGGTGTTTCATGCCTATAATCCCAGCACTTTGGGAGGCTGAGGTGGGCAGATCACCTGAGGTCGGGAGTTCGAGACCAGCCTGACCAACATGGAGAAACCCAGGCTGTACTAAAAATACAAAATTAGCTGTGCATGGTGGCGCATCCTGTAATCCCAGCTACTCAGGGGGTTGAGGCAGGAGAATTGCTTGAACCTGGGAGGTGGAGGTTGCGGTGAGCCAAGATTGTATCATTGCACTCCAGCCTGGGCAAGAAGAGCAAAACTCCGACTCAAAAAACAAACAAACAAAAAAAACCAGCCTTACAGAGAAACAGAGAGAGGAGGTGTGGGAATTGAGGGAAGTGACTTGATTTGCTAGGCTGGAACCAGTACATGCTAGGCTGGAACCCAGTACATACTAGGCTAGAACCAGTACATGCTAGGCTGCAACCCAGTACATGCTAGGCTGGAACCCAGTACATGCTAGGCTGGAACCAGTACATGCCAGGCTGGAACCCAGTACATGCTAGGCTGGAACCAGTACATTCTAGGCTGGAACCAGTACATGCTAGGCTGCAACCAGTACGTTCTAGGCTGCAACCAGTACATGCTAGGCTGGAACCCAGTACATGCTAGGCTGGAACCAGTACATTCTAGGCTGGAACCAGTACATGCTAGGCTGGAACCAGTACGTTCTGGGCTGGAACCAGTACATGCTAGGCTGGAACCAGTACATACTAGGACAGTGCCTATGGAAGGGCTTCTGGCACTGACACCTCAATGAGCTTCCCTTCTTTCTCCCTCCCGCAGGACCCCAGCCATGATAGGCTGCTCGTTCGTGGTCAACAGGAAGTTCTTCGGTGAAATTGGTCTTCTGGATCCTGGCATGGATGTATACGGAGGAGAAAATATTGAACTGGGAATCAAGGTTTGTGACATGGTGTCCCTTCCTCTTGGTGTGTCCATGTTTGTGAGCAGAGCGTCTTGGTCATCCGTGGGGTGTATTTAAAGCTTCTTACAGCTGATGAATGACAGATTCATTTACTCCTCCTTGTTCCTGGGGGATGCATGAGCTGCACTGTCACCCCTCCTTATGTAGGGAGACCTGGGCTTTCCCCTGTCTAAAAGTTGGCTGATAGGTTTCATGCCATGGCCACCCACTCTGGGCATTAGCTGGAGAGGGTGGTTCCCACTCCCGTTCAGTTTTGGTCTCTCCTTAAATTTTTCTTAAATGATCTCCTTAAATTAATATTTTCAGGCCAGGCACAGTGGCTTATGCCTGTAATCCCAACACTTTGGGAGGCCACGGTGGTGCGATCACTTAAGACCAGGAATTCAAGACAAGCCTGGGCAACAGACCAAGACCCTGTCTCTACAAAAAATAAAAAATTAGCCAAGCGTGGTGGTGCATGTCTGTGTCCCAGCTCCTCTGGAGACTGAGGTAGGAGGATGGCTTGAGCCCAGGAGTTCGAGGCTGCAGTGAGCTATGATGGCATCACTGCACTCTAGCCTGGGCAACAGAGCAAGAGAGACCCTGTCTCTCTCACAAAGGCATTTGTGGTTTAGTTTTTACACCGCAGATTTATTTTTAACAGTTTTATTGAGATGTTATTGACATATACAGATTTTGGTGGCTCACACCTGTAATCCCAGTGACTTGGGAAGCCGAGTCAGGAGGATCACATGAGCCCAGGAATTCAAAACCAGGCTGGGCAAAGTAGGAAGACGCTGTCTCTACGAAAAAAAAAAAAAAAAAAAAAAAAGCTCATATATATAATCCCAGGGACTTCGGAAACCAAATCGGGGGGTCACTTGAGCCCAGGAGTTCAAAACCAGCCTGGGTGACATAACAAAACCACCATCTCCACAAAAGATAAAAAATTAGCCAGGTGTGGTTGTGTGAACCTGTAGTCCAAGCTACTCAGGAGGCTGAAGCAAGAAGATCGCTTGAGCCCAGGAGTTGAAGACTTCAGTGAGCCATGATTATGCAATTATACTCCAGCCCAGGCAACAGAGCAAGACCCTGTCTCATAAAAAAACAAACAAACAAACAAAAACTACATGTTTAAGGTGTACAGGTGATGTTTGGATATACATATACATTGTGAAATGAGCACCACAATCAAACTGAGTGACACATCCATTACCTCCATCTAATTACCACTGTGTGTGGAGGCTGGTGAGAAGATTTAATTTAAGATCTATCCTCTCAGCAAATTAAAAGTCTACAATACCATATCATTAACTGTGGCCACCATGCTGTACATTAGATCTCCAGAAATGATTCATTTTGCTTTGCAGTGACGTGGCAGGAAAAGTCTGAGTGTGAGGCTCTGCAGGCTTGGTGGTGATGGTGGTAACTGCTTAGCAGGCAAGACTGTGTGGCTGTCCCCAATCCCTAAAGCAAGGAGGGGACTCCTGGATCCTTCCCCAGCAGCACAGTCCTGTCCACCAATACCCCTGTACCACCAGATTGTGGGATCATGTAGATTCTCCCTTCACTCCCTATTTTTTGTTTATTTATTTATTTTATTTTATTTTATTTTATTTTATTTGAGATGAAGTCTCGCTTTGTTGCCCAGGCTGGGTGCAGTGGCATGATCTTGGCTCACCGCAACCTCCATCTCCCAGGTTCAAGCGATTCTCTGGCCTCAGCTTCTCAAGTAGCTGGGATTACAGGCATGTGCCACTGCACCTGGCTAATTTTTTATATTTTTAGTAGAGATGGGATTTCACCATGTTGGCCAGACTGGTCTTGAACTCCTGACCTTAGGTGATCTTCCCACCTCGGCCTCCCAAAGTGCTGGGATTACAGACATGAGCTCCCATGCCTGGCCTTTATTTAATTCATTCATTCATTCATTCATTCATTCATTTTTTTTTTTGAGAAGTAGTCTCGCTCTGTCGCCCAGGCTGGAGTGCAGTGGCTCGATCTCGGCTCACTGCAAGCTCCATCCACCTCCTGGGTTCACGCCATTCTCCCACCTCAGCCTCCCAAGTAGCTGGGACTACAGGCGCCTGCCACCACGCCCGGCTAATTTTGTTTTTGTCTTTTTAGTAGAAAGGGGATTTCACTGTGGTAGCCAGGATGGTCTTGATCTCCTGACCTTGTGATCTGCCCACCTCAGCCTCCCAAAGTGCTGGGATTACAGGCATGAGCCACCACACCTGGCCTATTTTATTTTTTATTTTTTTCTTTTAACTTTCATTTTAGGTTCAGGGGTTCATGTGCAGGTTTATTATATAGGTGAATTGTGTATTACCTGTATTGATAATTGACACCTCAATGAGCACAGATTGGTGCACAGATTATTACCCAGGTAATAAGCATAGTACCTGATAGGTAGTTTTGATCCTCACCCTCCTCCCACCCTCTGCCCTCAAGTAGGCCCCAGTGTCTATGGTTCCCTTCTTTGTGATGATATGTGCTGAATGTTCAGCTCCCACTTATACATGAAAACATGCAGTATTTGGTTGGATGTTCCTGCATTAATTCGATTAGGATAATGGCCTCCAGCTCCATCCGTGATCTCCTTCTTCTTACAGCTGTGCAGTATTCCATTGCGTACATGTACAACACTCTCTTTACCCGGTCTGCCATTGATGGGCATTTAAGTTGATACCATGTCTTTGCTATTGTGAATAGTGCTGCAGTGAACATACGTGTGCATGTGTCTTTATGGTAGAATGATTTGTATTCTTTTGGGTCTATACCCAGTAGTAAATGAGATACTGGGTCAAATGGTAATTCTATTTTCAGTTCTTTCAGCCGTTGTGGAAGGCAGTTTGGGGATTCCTCACTCCTTGTTGATGGGCTGGAATGAATGGTCCCTGCAGAGCCCAGTCTGCCCCCAGGCAATTTCTCCCTGGCTTTGCCTCCATGACAATTCAGCTCCCCCACTGCTCAGGGTAGGTCTTTATTAAAGTGTCACTTGCATCAGGGTCATAGATGTCACTCCAGAGTGCAATTACCTGCCTCTTACAGTACTTCAAGGCATCTCCAGCTTCTGGAGATGGGGGAATAATTTTGCCTCTTAACTTTCCATAGACCACATCATCCTGCAGGCTGCAAGGTGATCTTGACATAAGCCTTGGTTTTCTGCCAGTTCTTAAGTGGGATTGAGTGCTGTTGGTTGCAGAAAGGCAAAGGCCTGGGTTCGGAGTCTACACGGAATTCTCTGGTTCTCATGTTTCCAATCAGAAGCATTCACCTCACCTGGGAACTTGTTAGAAGTGAAAATTCTTGGGCCCCATCCCAGACCTACTGAATCAGAAACTCTGGAGTGGCAGGGAGTCCAGCTCCCTGTGTTTACCAAGCCCTCCTACCCCACCAGGTAACTTAGTTATGTGCCCTTGTTGGAGAGCTACTGGTCTACCCCTAGGTTTAGCCAACTTCCTGGCAAATGCATGTCTTTTAGCAGAAAGGAGCCCGGCGAGAATCCACCTCTTTCTAGTCCCTTCTCCAGGTGCCCTTCCATGGCCACACTGGCCCAAAGTGAGTCCTTTCTTCTCACTCCAGCCTACACAGCCAGAGCCCCGTAGGCACCAGCATCTACTACCTTTTTAACTTCATGTACGGGTGTCTCGACCAGGTGACTACAGGGTTCCTGATGACAGAGCTCCGTTTTTCAAATGAAATAATATACACAAGGTGCTTCTGAGACAATACTACTTCTCCTTTCATTTTGTGCTATTTTGTACTACTTAGGGCTTGAATGAATTGCATAATAAATGCATTCTTAAGAAATCCATCCCCACCACCTGAATAAAGAAGCAGGGCTTTATGTAAATATATATACATGCATATATATAATTTTCATGTAGTGTACACACATACATTTACATATACAAGCTTACCTGTAAGTAATGACCCAAAACCCTATGCTTTCATTCAATGGAAAAATTTTAATGTGAGAACACTATTTTCTTGATTTTTTTTTTTTTGAGACGGAGTCTCGCTCTGTCGCTGAGGCTGGAATGCAGTGACGCGATCTTGGCTCACTGCAGGCTCCGCCCTCGAGTTCATGCCATTCTCCTGCCTCAGCCTCCTGAGTAGCTGGGACTACAGGCGCCTGCCACCTCACCCGGCTAATTTTTTGTACTTTTAGTAGAGACAGGGTTTCACCGTGTTAGCCAGGATGGTCTCGATCTCCTGACCTCGTGAGCCACCACGCCCGGCCATTTTTTTTTTTAAACCAAGAAGTGGCTCAATCTGTGATCTTTCTAACTAGTCTTTGAAATTTTGTGTTACTTTTTAATTCCATCCTCAGTAAGTAAAGATCTGTCAGAAGAACACAAGAATAGAAAGTCTTACTGTGAACAAAAATAGCAGTTGACTCTAGGGCTCTTGCCTGCATGAAAGGCAACTTGCCTGTGACTAAAACAATCAATACAGAAAAGGAGTTTTAAAAAAAGCCAGAATTGAGAAAATAAATGAGATGGAAATTGAAAGGTTTCATCTTGTTCTGAGTAATAGTAATCAGAAACTATTAACAAAGCGTATTATAGTAGCATGTCTAAATGTTAAGAGAAAAAAAAATTCTCCAAGGACAGAAGAAAAGATAGGTTACTTTAAAATGATGTAAAGTCATTCTCTAATATATCAGTCCATTTACGAAGAAAAGGCATTCTCTTCTTCTGTTCTCTTATATAAAAACATGGCACCCAAGACTGCCGCGTCCTGCTGGGGAGTCCTTTCTAAAGGAAGACAAGGGAGACACACTTTCAGATCCCCAAATGACCAAAGAATGTCTTGACTTTATCACGAATCCCAAGGACTGAATAAAAGGCAGAATTCTTGTGTGGATGCATTGAATTGTGAAAACATTTGTGAGAATGATTTATTTATTTTGGGTGTATATCCAGTAATGGGATTGCTGAATTGAATGGTAGTTCTGTTTTAAGTTTTTTGAGAAATCTCTGAACTGCTTTCCACAGTGGCTGAAGCAATTTACATTCCCACCAGCAGTGTACAAGTGTTCCTGTTCTCTGCAGCCTTGCCAGCATCTGTTGTTTTTTAACTTTGTGTGTGTGTGTGTGTGTGTTTTGTTTGTTTGTTTGTTTTTTGAGACAGAGTCTTGCTCTGTTGCCCAGGCTGGAGTGCAATGGCACGATCTCAGCTCACTGCAACCTCCGCCTCCCGGGTTCAAGTGATTCTCCTGCCTTAGCCTCCAGAGTAGCTGGGACTACAGGCACACACCATACTTGGCTAATTTTTGTATTTTTAGTAGAGACAGGGTTTCCCCATGTTGCCCAGGATGGTCTCAAACTTCTGACCTCAAGTGATCTGCCCGCTTCGGTCTCCCAAAGTACTAGGACTACAGGCATGAGCCACGCTCCCGGCCTTGAATTTTTAATAATAGCCATTCTACCAAAAAGACCTCTGCATTCATATGTTCATCACAGTGCTATTCGCAATGGCAAAGACATGGAATCAACCAGATGCCTGTCAACAGTGGATGGGATAAAGAAAATGTGGTATGTAGACACCACAGAATACCATGCAACCCTAAAAAAGATTGAAATCATGTCCGTTGCAGCAACATGGATACAGTGAAAGGCCATTATCCTAAGTGAATTAATGCAAGAACAGAAAACCAAATACCACATGTTCTCACTTATACATGGGAACTAAACATTGGGTACCCATGGACATAAAGATGGGAATGACAGACACCAGGGACTACTAGAGTGGGGAGACAGACAGCAGCCAAGGGTTGAAAAACTACCTATTGGGTACTATGTTCACTACCTGGGTGATGGCATCGGTTGTTCCTCCAAAGCTCAGCATCACACACAACACCCATGTGAGAAACTTGCCTATGTATCCCCTGAAACTAAAACAAAAGTTGAAGTTTAAAAAATTAATACAAGAAATGAGCTCTCCATTCCCAGACACACACAAACACACACACACATGCAAAATTTTGACACCAGTAAGCCATCATGAAGGAAAGGATATAAGAGGGTTTGAGGATGCTCAAGTGAGATAACCTTCTTGCCTATTCCAGCCCAGCCTCAGGGCCTTTCCATGGTTCAGCCCCTGCAGGGGTCTTCTTGTTGGGTTCCCTGTTGCTCCATAACAGTCACCAGGAAGCGATTCAGACTCTGAGTCCGTGTTGGCTTAGATGAGTCATGATGAGTGATGGGCAAAGAACAAGTGTATTTTAATTTGCACTCAAGGTAAACATAACATTCTTAAAAAGCAGAGTTTAACCCAGATGCCTTAATTGCTGGTTGCATAGCTCAAGATGTCTCTGAGCCATTCCATTTCTCTGAGGAGTTGGGGTGCCACTTTCAGGACTCAGGTGGAGACATGGTTAGAACTCCTGCCATCTTGTCTAGCTCTGTCCATTCAAGCTGAAGGCACTGAAGACCTGGGGGGTGGTTCGCAGACTCAGGGTTTCATAGTGTCTGAGCCAACTGAGATCACATCAGCAGTGGGTTTTGAAGGCTTTTTCCTTCGGAGGGGTTGTTTACTTTTATTTATTTATTTATTTATTTATTTATTTATTTTTTTTTTTTTTTTTTTTTTTTGAGATGGAGTTTCACTCTTGTTGCCCAGGCTGGAGTGCAGTGGCGCAATCTCGGCTCACTGCAACCTCTGCCTCCTGGGTTCCAGCGATTCTCCTGCCTCAGCCTCCCAGCTAGCTGGGATTACAGGCACCCACCACCACGCCTGGCTAATTTTTTGTGTTTAGTAGAGATGGGGTTTCACCATGTTGGTCAGGCTGGTCTGGAACTCCTGACCTCAGGTGATCCGCCCACCTCGGCCTCCCAAAGTGCTGGGATTACAGGCATGAGCCATCACACCCAGCCTACAATTTTTATATATATAGACAAATTCTCACTGTCATCTAAGCTGGAGTGCAGTTACAAAAATTATAGCTCACTGCAGCCTCCAAATCCTAGAATCAGGTGATCCTCCTGTCTCAGCCTCCCAAGTAGCTGGGACTGCAGGTGCACACCACTACAACCAGCTAATTGTTGTGTTTTGGTTCTTTTGTAGAGATGGGGGTCTCACTATGTTGCCCAGGCTGATGTCAAACTCCTGACCTCAAGGGACTGTTCCACCTCAGCCTCTCAACATGCTGGGACCACAGCCGTGAGCCACTGTGCCTGGCCTTATATAGAAATTATGAGCCATCTGGAATAGCCAAAGCCCCAGGAACCTGAATGAAAACAGCATTTCCCACTCCCACAGGTCTCTTTGCCCTGTCTCTTGTTCTTAGTTTTGCTTCCCTCTTGTCTACAGCTAGCTCTTGCAAGGCCTTCTGCCTGCCCTCCTGATCCCCGCCCTAGCCACTTCTCTATGGTTTTAGGGACCCATCCATCCATGTTAACCAAGAGAGATTTCCCCCTGCCTTCTCTGAGACCTCTGGCATCAGGAACCCTGATGTCCCAAAGCCTTCTGTGGCCTGTGTTGTCCATTTGGAACTCTCAAGCTCAAATTTGCTACATCCATTGAATAATGTAATTTGCATCATGGTCCATCCCAGAAAGGACCAGATGATCAGTCCGTTTTCATTTTCATACTTTTTAGATTGCATGAGTGTTTGTTCTCTCACCTATTGGCACTGGTCAAGGTTGGATCCAAGGCCTGGTGTGAAGGAGGTCATCTTTGGCTATGTGAATACCTTTGTAGGGCAGAGCCCAAGTTTATCTGTGATACAGTTCAAAGCAAAGTTCCCGGTCTTGTCCCAGTATAGAGTGAGCCTTGAGATTTCACAAACTGGTCTTTCATGGAGGGGAATGTATGACTGGTGGCCAGCAGTTCAACTGAATACTTCTGATTAAATGGAAACTTGGTGAGTGCCTTCTGTAGCCCAGCAGGCATTTCCACTGGAGCTACCACAGTCAATACATGGGGTCTCTATCTCCATGAAATTTATAGTCAGACAGAAACACCGTTCATGAAATAAATAATTAGCACTGTGATGAGTGTGAAAAGACAAGATAGAGCAATGCTATGGGAAAATATAGTAAGGAAATATAGCCTAGTCTAGGGAGTTGGGAGGAACCTTCTTACGGAAATGCTATTTAAGAATTCTAAAGTGAGTTTAATATAGATAAGCAAAGAAGGAGGTGTGCAAGGAAGAATATTCTAGACAGAAAAACATCTGCAAAGATTTGGAATTCTGAGAGATAAATGTGTCCTGAGGACCTTGGGAGTTCAGGATGGTTAGAGCAGAGAAAGGGGGAGGAAAACCTCTTAGATGCAGCCACAACCATCAAGGTGGGGCCCAGATTATGAGGATTGATAAGCAGAAAGTTGGCTTTTTCTTAAGGATCACTGTAGACATTTTAGATAGGTAGGTTAGGTAGACAAATAGATAGGTAGGTAGGAAGAAAGAGAGAGAGAGGGAGAGACAGAGAGATGATAGATACATAGATTAGAGAGAGAAAGATGCATGGACGGATGGATGGATGGATGGATGGATGGATGGATGGATAGAGGGATGATAGAGATAGATGATAGATTAATGATAGAGATAGTAGATAATAGAGATATAGATGATAGAGATGATGGATAGATAGACAGATAGAGATGATGGATAGAATGATGATAGATTAGATAGATGAAATATATAGGTATGGATAGATTAATAGAAGATAGATTTGATTGATAATAGAGATAACAGATGGATAGATGATATAGATAGATGAGATATAGGTTAGATAGAGATGATGGATTTGATAGATGATTGATGGATAGATAGAGATGATAGACTGATTATATAGACAGATAAATAGATGATAGTTTGATAGATTAGATAGATGATAGATAAGATACATGGATGATAGATGTAGATGATAGATGGATACAAAGAAGATAGATATAGATGATAGATTAGACAGATGATATATAAATAGATGATAGATAAATTGATAGATGGATGATAGATAGATAGATAGATAGATGAGACATAGATAGTCTCAAGTACCCATTACTTACCACCCTTGAGGGGATTTAAAAGAAGTAAGAGGATTAGACTTTTCTTTTTACTAAAAAGATAATGATGACAGCCATGTGGAAAATGGATGATAAAGCTGCGTACACTCAGGAAAAGCTGGTGAGGAGGGGCTTGACCTATATGGTTGTGACAGTGGGAGAGGAATGGACAAATTCAGGAAGTAGAAGAGACAAGGCCTGGAGATTGAGTGTATGCAGGGGATGAAGAGAAGTGGGAGTCCAGGCTGAGCAGGTGGGAAATAGTGGTGCTGTTCCCTAAGGAGCACTGTTGGAGGAGGTTTGGGAGAAGGTGGAAAGATTATATGATAAATCTCATGTTTCTGAGACACCCCAGGCCAGCCCAGAAGCATTTGCATGTGTGGGGATTAAGCCAAGGAGGGAGCACTAAGCCTGAGATAGACTTGGATGTACCGGTGCCCTTTAGGAGGTGTGATAGACAGAGAGTGGTTGTATTAATCTGTTCTTACACTGCTATAAAGACATACCTGAGACTGGGTAATTTATAAACAAAAGACAGTTAATTGATTCACAGTTGTGCATGGCTGGGGAGGCCTCAGGAAACGTGCAATCATGGTGGAAGGGGAAGGAGAATCAAGGCATGTTTTAGCTGGTGGCAGGAGAGAGACCAAGCAAGGGAGGAAGGGCTAAACACTTTTATGTTTTGTTTTGTTTTGATTGAGACATAGTCTCTCGCCCTGTCACCCAGGCTGGAGTACAGTGGCTCAATCTCAGCTCACTATAACCTCCATCTCCTGGGCTCAAGTGATTCTCATGCCTCAGCCTCCCAAGTAGTTGGGATTACAGATGTGCACTACCATGCTCGGCTAATTTTTGTATTTTTAGTAGAGATGGGGTTTCACCATGATGGCCAGGCTGGTCTTGAACTCCTGGCCTCATGTGATCCACCCACCTTGGCCTCCCAAAGTGCTAGGATTACAGCCGTGAGCCACTGCGCCCGGCCACATTTAAAGCATCAGATCTCGTGAGAACTCACTCACTATCATAAGAACAGCATGGGGGAAACCAACCCCCATGATCCAGTCACCTCTTACCAGGTCCCTCCTTCAACGCATGGGGATTACAATTTGGATTACAATTCACGATGGGATTTGGGTGGGGAGACAGAGGCAAATTATATCAGTGGTGGTCCACTGAATGAGAGGAGTGAATGAGAAGGGATTATTAAGGGTATCTCCCAGGCTTCCCAGCAACTGACTGCAATCCCCTAAATAGAAGACTCTGGTAGGGTAGGTTTGTCAGTGGGGTCATGAGTAGTTCCATTTTAGAAATGCTGAGTTTGAGGAGTAGCAGTTCTCTCTAACCTGACAGTGAGATGTCAAGGGAACACAAGGCTGGGAAGGGACTCTGGCCAAGAGTGGGATTTGGCAGAGGGGTGCCAGGACAAGAGTTGGCTATTCTCCATTCCACCCTGGAGTCTGCAAGGCCACAGTGCTTAGGGTGTGGGCTGACTTAGAGGAGCGAGGACATAGGGATTCCTGCTATGGTTTGAGCGTGTGAGTTACAGCAGGTAGTGGCCATATGTGTTATACCTGGTGGGAATGTAAACTAGAACAATCACTATGAAAAACAGTATGGAGATTCCTTAAATAACTAAAAGTAGAACTACGATTTGATCCAGCAGTCCCACTACTGTTATCTACCCAGAGGAAAAGAAGTCATTTTACAAAAAAGATACTTGCACACACATGTTTGTAGCAGCACAATTCGTAATTGCAAAAATGTGGAACCAACCCAAATGCCCATCAATCAAAGAGCGGATGGAGAATCTGTGGTGGCCGGGTGCAGTGCCTCACACCTGTAATCGCAGCACTTTGGGAGGTCAAGACGGGCAGATCACGAGATCAGGAGATGGAGATCATCCTGGCCAACATGGTGAAACACTGTCTCTATTAAAAATACAAAAAAAAAAAATAGCTGGGCATGGTGACGTGCGCCTTAGACCCAGCTACTCGGGAGGCTGAGGAAGGGGAATCTCTTGAACCTGGGAGGCGGAGGTTGCAGTGAGCCGAGATCGTGCCACTGCACTCCAGCCTGGTGACAGAGCAAGACTCCGTCTCAAAAAAAGAAAAAAAAGAATCTGTGGTATATATATACAATGGAATACTACTCGACCATAAAAAGGAATGAATTAATGGCATTTGCAGCAACATGAATGAGATTGGAGACTATTATTCTAAGTGAAGTAACTCAGGAATGGAAAACCAAAGATCGTGTGTTCTTGCTCATAAGTGGGAGCTAAGCTATGAGGATGCAAAGGAATAAGAGTAACACAATGGACTTCGGTGACTCAGGGGAAAGGGTGGGAAGGGGGTGAGGGAAAAAAGACTACAAATAGGGTGCAGAGTATAGTGCTTGGGTGATGGGTGCATCAAAATCTCACAAATCGCCACTAAAGAACTTACTCATGTAACCAAACACCCCCATTCCCCAATAACCTATGGAAATAAAAAATAAAACAAATTGGGAAGGTAGGATTTTAAAAAATTGAAGCCTATCATCTTTTTTTCCCCTCCCGAAATAATTTTGGGGAAAATTGGTTTTTCAAAACGTTTACAACTTTCACATCTCTGCTCCATACTCCAATTTCAGGCCAGTATGTGGGTTTCTGAATTTCTCAACTGGAGTGCGGTAGCAGGATCGCGACTCACTGCAACCTCCTCCTCCCAGGTTCAAGCGATTCTCCTGCCTCAGCCTCCTGAGTAGCTGGGACCACAGGGGCACACCACCACGCCCGGCTAATTTTTTGTATTTTTAGTAGAGATGGGATTTCACCGTGTTAGCCAGGATGGTCTCGATCTCCTGACCTCATGATCCACCCACCTCGGCCTCCCGAAGTGCTAAGATTACAGGCCTGAGCCACCACACCCGGCCACCTGTTTGCCTCTATGTCACCTGCCAGGAAGAGATAGTCAAGCCCCCGTAGCCCCTCCCTAGAGCTGCAGATGATGAGCTGCTCACCTGTAAGTTTGTCTCTGCAGTGGCACTTTTTTCTTCCAGCTTTCACTGTTACACAACGTACTCAGCCTCAGTGCAGAACGAAGTTTTATTGGACATGGAAAAAGGGGAAAAATTAAACAGATTCCCTGGCATTAGATAGCAGGGCCATTTTGCTATCTTTATTAAAATGTATTGCCATCCTCTTAAAGAAGAGTAACAGGCTAATCTATGTAGAAAGCTATAACATGCACGTGCATGAACACACATGCACACACACACACACACACACCACACACCACACACCAAACAGCCCTTCCTCAAGAGACCTTCCAAACGATGTCCAGGACCGTGAAGTCAGTTGTAGACTAAAAGGTCCTCCTGGCTGGGCGTGGTGGCTCACGCCTGTAATCCCAGCACTTTGGGAGGCTGAGGCAGGTGGATCACGAGGTCAGGAGATGGAGACCATCCTGGCTAACATGGTGAAACCCCGTCTCTACTGAAAAAAAAAAAAAATACAAAAAATTAGCCGGGCGTGGTGGCACGCACCTATAATCCCAGCTGCTCGGGAGGCTGAGGCAGGAGAATCACTTGAACCTGGGAGGCAGAAGTTGCAGTGAGCCAAGATTGCGCCACTGCACTCCAGCCTGGGAGACAGAGCCAGACTGGGTCTCAAAACAAACAAAAAAGGGCCTCCTTCTTAGAGTTTCTTAAATTCTGTAATGCTAAATTTTATACAGTCTGGAAATTTCCCCCCGAGTGGATGAGAGGTTTAGATTATTTTGTCTCACTGTTTTTTTCCCTTCAAAACAAACTGGAAAATGAAGAATTCAGTCATTACATTTTATGCTAATTTCTTTTATTTTAATTCAACATTTTTGATGGAAAATTTGAAACATACACAAAGATAGCACAGTATAATGAATCCAAATGTACTGATCATTCAGCTTTAACAAATATTAACATTTTGCTGTTTTTTTCAGTTACTGCTCATTGACTTTTTAAAAACAAATCCCCAGACATCGTCTCATTCCATCTATAAATACTTTACAGTGCATTGCCAACATATAAAGACTCTTTAAAAACATAGTCTCGACATAAAATTACACTTAGGAAAATCCATTACCCAGTCCATGTTTTCTCAAAAATATTTCTCAAAACTCAGTTATATTTTCTCAAAAAAACTTGTTTGATAGTCAGCTTACTCAAATAAGAATCCCAGCAAGGTCTACACATTGCATTTGGCTGGTCTGTCTCTAAAGTATCTTTCAATCTGCAACATTTCTTCTCACCTTTATTTATTTATTTAATTTATTTATTTTGAGACAGAGTCTCGCGAAGTGCAGTGGCGCGATCTCCGCTCACTGCAAGCTCTGCCTCTCGAGTTCACGCCATTCTCCTGCCTCAGCCTCCGGAATAGCTGGGACTATAGGCATCCACCACCACGCCAAGCTAATTTTTTGTATTTTTAGTAGAGATGGGGTCTTCTCACCTTTATTAATTTCATGTCATTCATTTGTCAAAGAAACCAAGTCATTTGTCCTATACAATTTCACACAATCTGGATTTAGCAGATTGATGTTTCTTGATGTCTTTAACTTGTTCCTTTAATCTTCTTTTTATTTTTCTAAGCTGTAATTAGATCTACAAGGTTGATTACTTCTTCCTTTATTTTTTCCTTTCTTTCTTTTTGGCAAGAACACTTTAAGCTCTGCTATGAACTTCCTAGTGCATGACATTGGGAGATACATAATGTCTGGTTATCTCACTGTTTCTGATGTTAGGATTCAACAGCAGGTTCAGGTGTTGTCAGCCTGATTGATTCATTATAAAGCTCCCCATCAATCTTTCACTTAATTAATGGTTTTAGCAGCTACCAATGATCACTGCCTACACCCATTAATTCATTAGGGCCTACGGAATGGTGATTTTTAGACTCTACACTCATTCTGCATTTATAAGCTGTAATTCTTCTATTAAAAATAACTTTTCCTCCTCAACTATTTGTGTATTCTGAAATACAATTCAAACCAGGAAAACAGGATAAATGCTTGATTTCTTCTTTTTATTTAAACATCTTCAGAATAATGAGTTGGTGTCATAGCACCCTCCTAAGATGACCAATGAGGTTTTCTTTTTTTTCCTCAATAATATGGACTCAAGGGTTTTTTTTAAATAAATATTTTATATGTCTAAATCCATTGTCATTATTCACTTTTTGCCCACTCTATATTTACTTTTATTAAAGCATAATTTAATACAGTCCAATGTACAGATTGCCAGTCTTCAGTCTGATGAATTTCACAGTCTGATTAATATACACCCCTATAATCACCTCTGAAAACCTGACACTGGACATTTCTGTTGCCTGAGAAAGTCGCTTTTTCCTATCAGTTCTTTCCTCCTCCCCACCCCACACTTCCCGCCCCAGCAAGCATTTCCTGATTTCTTTTTTTTTTTTTTTTTTTTTTTTGAGAAGGAGTTTTGCTCTGTCACCCAGGCTGGAGTGCAGTGGTACGATCTTGGCTCATTGCAACCTCTGCCTCCCAGGTTCAAGCAATTCTGCTTCAGCCTCCCAAGTAGCTGGGACTACAGGCACCTGCCACCACGCCTGGCTAATTTTTGTATTTTAGTGTAGACGAGGTGTCACCACGTTGGCCAGGCTAGTCGCGAACTCCTGACCTCAACTGATCCACCCTCCTCAGCCTCCCAAAGTGATGGGATTACAGGCATGAGCCACCGCACCCAGCCCTGATTTTTATCACCATAGATTAGTTGTGTCTGTTCCAGAACATCACATAAATGGAATCACATCTTGTAGTCTCTGTTGTATCTGACTTCTTTCAACTAAAGGAATGTTTGTGAGATTCTCCATGTTGCAGTTGTGTGTATCTATCAGCAACACAGTCTTTGTCGTTTACTGAGAAGTATTCCTCTGTGTCAATGTATGACAATTTGTTTATTCATTGTCCTACTGAGGAATAATTGGGTTGTTTCCAATTTGGGACTGGTATGAGCATTCATATAAAAGTCTTTTATGAACATATGTTTAGATTTCGCTTGGGTAGATACCTAGGATTTGAATAGTTGGAATATCTAGAAGATGTGTGTTCAACTTTTAAAGAAACTGTCAATCAGGTATCCAAAATGTGCCATTTTCCACTGTTCCACCTCTTTTGCAGTATTTGGTATTGTCAGAATCTATTTTAACAAACCTAGTAGGGTTTTTTTTTTAATTGCATGGCACACTGAAAGGATTCTTTTATTTATTTATTTTTGTTGACACATAATAGATGTACATATTTTGGGGGTACATGTGATAATTTAATATGTTCATATAATTTGTAAAGATCAAGTCAGTGTAATTGAGATATTTATCGTCATAAATATTTGACTTTTTTCTAAAAACATTCATTCTCTTCTAGCTGATTTGAAATATATAAAAGGTAATGGTATACAATATTCACCCTACTGACCTATCAAACACTAGGTCTTATTTCTTCTATCCAACTGTATGTTTGTATCCATTAATCAAGCTCTCTTCCTCCTTTCTCCTCTCTACCTTTTTTGTTTTTTCTTTTTTCTTTTTTGAAACAAAGTCAATCTGTCACCCAGGCTGGAGTGCCATGGTGTGATCTCAGCTCACTGCAACCTCTGCCTCCTGGGTTCAAGCGATTCTCCTGCCTCAGCCTTCTGAGTAGCTGAGACTATAGGCGCACACCACCACACCAGGCTAATTTTTCTATTTTTAGTAGACATGGGGTTTCACCATGTTGGCCAGGCTGGTCTCGAACTTTTGGCCTCAAGTGATCCGCCTGCCTCAGCCTCCAAAAGTGCTGAAATAACAGGTGTGAGCCACCGCACCCAGCCACCTCTTTACCCTTTGAAGGAGGGTACTTCAGTATGGTTTTAATTTACTCTTCCTTGAAGGAGGATGAGCACCTTTTTTTGAGCTTATAGTTAATTTGTGTATCTCCTTTTGCCCATTTTTAAACATCATGTTTTTTCATTTTGTTGTTGATTTCCAGGGGTCTGTGGTATGTATTCTGGGTACTATTACTTTTTCAGTGATATGTACTATGTGAATATTTTTCCACTGTCTGTGGCTTGTCTGTTCATTTTCTTATGTATTTTCTTCTAGAAACTTTATATGGTTCTATCTTTCACACTTAGGTCTATGATCATAAAGGCCCTGCTGAAAACATAAGAGAGTATCTTGCTGTGGGTAATACTTTTTTGGACTGAAAACATTAAAAAAAAACACTAATAAAGAAAAAATGATAAATTTGACTTAAAATGTAAATTTCAGCTCATCTAAACAAAGTATTAAAAAATGAATAGCCAAGCCACATGCCAGGAAAAATACTCATAATGCCTGTAACTGATGAAGGAATCTTATGCAGATTATGTGTAATAAATCCTAAAAGTCAAAATTAAAATATTGCAAAAAGGCTTAAGCAACCACTTTGCAGAACATCCTTGCTTTCTGGCACAAGAAGAAGTTCCTGTCCTATCTTGTTATTTACTGTCCTAGACCTGGAATTGGCCATTTCTCTAAGGAATCCCAATCCATTCCAATGGGAAATGGTATTTAGAGACCGAAGTCTTGTCAGTGGGGGTGCTCATTGCCACTAGGTTGCCATTGTTTCTAAGCCTTTTCCATGAACAAAGCTAGACAACACTGATTTTTGTTTTTTTAGAAAGAGTAAGGTAAATCATTATTTCATACTAATGTCTTCTGTTCAAATTTGTAATTACCAGGTATTTACTTCTTATATTTTATATTTACTTTTCACTGAAAGTCTTGGTTCTTATTGACATCATTTCTTATTTGACTTATCCTACAATATATAAATAATAGTTTCAAAATAAGAATACTAACAAGTTGATTGAATGAGGTTTAATATTTCTTTATGGTTTGTTTTGTCCCTAGGATATATTCCATTTTAGATGTACAACCAATGTCTTTAAAATTGTTTGACATAATTTTCTCTGTGTGATTATACCACCTCCTTGATATAGACTATTAGAGCTATATGGCATTGAACAATTAAGTTCACTTTTGTTTTTTCTTTTCTACCGAGGCTACAAGTCAGTTAACTAAACTCAGTTGACCTAAAATTTTAGCATTCTTTAGGTTTTGCTGTGTAGTCACAGCCACATGCACCAAACACTCTGCTTTTAGGTTAATTCTACCCAGCACTCTCTTGGGCCTTCAGTTCTACAATGTCCAACAACCCATACTCCCAGAGAAGCTGCCAATCTGGACTTCTGCTTAACATGGATTTGTTTTGTGTGGTAATTTGTCCCAGTCCACCATCACTGTGGCTGGTCTCATGAATCCAGCTGGAAGCTCGGTGATTACTATTATTGCTACAGCACTGGGGAAAAATCCAAGAACTTCCAGACATAAGAAAAAAAAAAATCTTCCACCCTCCCTCCCCCAAATTACCCTATTGATTGTCAAAGCTAAACTATATCTTTGCATACCAAAACTGAGCCAGAGAGGACACATAGCCCACATAAGGGTCAATACGGGGCCCTTAAAAAGCTAAACGTGGGAAGTGAGTGTCAAGAAACACCAGCACTGTTATTAGTGTGTGGAGGTAGCAGAGAACAGAATGGACTGCTCGGAGAAGGAAAGAGAAGCTGCAATGAGGGGAAACCATAGACTGGTCTTCTTTGTAATTTTCATTGAGAAGCACTTTTTGCACCACAGTTAGTCTGTATTCAGAGTACTTAGCTTACTAAGGCAAGCTGGCAGGTACCAGTTTTGAGAATGAGTTCACACAAATGTTATTACGTTAAATGGGACAAAGGAGCACTTAAAAGTAATACCTAGCCAGGCACAGTGGCTCACACCTGTAATCTCAGTGCTTTGGGAGGCTAAGACAGGAGAATCACTTGAGCCCAGGAGTTCAAGACCAGCCTGGGCAAAATAGGGAGACCCGTCTCTACAAAAAATAATTACCCAGGCATGGTGGTGTGCCCTTGTAGTCACAGCTACTCGTGAGGCTGAGGCAGGAGGATGGCCTGAGCCCATGAGTTTGAAGCTGCAGTGAGCTATAATCATAACACTACACTCCAGCTTGGGTGACAAACTGACACCTTGTCTCTGAAAAAAAAAAAGAAAAAAGTAATACCTACTGTGGATTGCCATTAACAGTACTCCAGACACTGTAGTAAGCGCTTTATAAACATTACATTATTCAGTGCTCGTGAGATTTCTGTGTGTTTTTCATTATTGAACCTATTTTACAGATGATAATACTGGGATTGACACAAGTCAACTTGTCCAAGGTCTTACAGCTAATAAATAGAACAGCCGGAACTCAACCCAAATCTACATAATTTGAGTTCTATGAGGCTTGCGACCTCTTGCTTGGAATTTATTCATCCATATAACTTTATTCTTCCACCATCTGGATAACTGTGACAATATTGCAGATACACAGTGATGCAGTCATATGGTAGGTGCTATGGATGATGCTTGTATATAATGCATATCATAAAACAATTCCATCTGCAATAGATTATGTTCATAATCTTTATGTAGACACACAGATAGGAACCATGCCTGTACATGTATTTCATGTACTACACTATCTCATATATAGAGAACTGTAGTTATGTAATAAACAAAAATGTGTTTGAAACAGCATGAAATTGGATTTCCTCATCCATAAATTGTATTATATTTATGTCGAAGTTATAGTTCAAGAAATAGAACTGCAATGTTGATATTTTTATAAATGATGTCTAATGTATTTCTATTAAGGGGAGATAGATTTGCTCTGCTGAAATGTATTATCATAATAGCCAAACCATTTACTCTACCACTGGAAAATAGTGTGGTATTCTGTTTGGAATTTCACTTGCCTGCTCCCAGCCTGCCAGATCTATTGTAAATTATTGTAGGCATCTGTGAGTTATTTTATAGGAAGCATCCATCTATTTTTATAACTCCAAAAAGCCTGTCACTCTCATTCATCTCCTTGGGAATAAAGCAATAATTTGATTCTCTATAAATGTGAACCTGAATTTACACCATCCTCTCCAGTTGGGACTTTAGTGATGTGGGTGATTTATGGCTCTTGGTTTCTGGGGCAAGGCCCTAGGAGATGACATCCTGATGTGCTTGTTGTCATTTTCTACTATTTCCACAGAAAAAGGGAGGGGACTCAACCTGCCCCTGTTCTATTTAGGGCACAACTATTTGTTCCCTGTCCATGTAACCATGTTGAATAGCACTTTCTTTTTGTTGTTGTTGTTGTTTGTTTGTTTGTTTTTTGAGATGGAGTTTCACTCTTGTTGCCCAGGCTGGAGTGTAGTGGCTCGATCTCGGCTCACTGGAACCTCCGCCTCCTGAGTTCAAGCGATTCTCCAGCCTCAGCCTCCCAAGTAGCTGGAATTACAGGTGCCTGCCACCAAGCACAAGTGGGATTACAGGTGCCCACCACCAAGCACAGCTAATTTTTTGTATTTTTAGTACAGACAGGGTTTCGCCATGTTGGCCAGGCTGGTCTCGAACTCTTGACCTCAGGTGACCTCGGCCTCCCAAAGTACTGGGATTACAGGCATGAGCCACCGCGCCTGGCCATTTGTTTGGTTTTGAGACGGAGTCTCGCTCTGTCTCCCATGCTGGAATGCAGCGGCTTCATCTCGGCTCACTGCAACCTCCACCTCATGGGTTCAAGCGATTCTCCTGCCTCAGGCTTCTGAGTAGCTGGGATTACAGGCATGTGCTATCATGCCGACTAATTTTTGTATTTTTAGTAGAGACAGGGTTTCACCATGTTGGCCAGGCTGGTCTTGAACTCTTGACCTCAGGTGATCTGCCCACCTCGGCCTCCCAGAGTGCTGGGATTACAGGCGTGAGCCACCACCACGCCTGGCTCTAGGCCTGTTGAATATCAAATCACAAGAAACAGCTGTAAGGGTCCCGAATTGCTCCCTGCAGCCCTGGATCCAGCAGTTGGGTAGATGTCTGTGAAGGAGCCATAGGGACTGTGATGTGCCCAGCCTTCCAGGACCTCCACTGCAATTTCTTACATTTTCAGAGCTTCCACAGGAAATTAGTCGCATGTCTGGGAAACTCCTCAGGTATTTGCAACCTGTTGGGCATACCCAAGTTATCTATCTATGGTTTCCCATCTTTTGGCTCATTGGAAATGGGCTCATCTGAGAAATGTCACTGTTGATTGTTTGTTTGTTTGTTCGTTTGTTTGTTTTTGAGACAGAGTCTTGCTCTGTTACCCAGGCTGGAGTGCAGTGGCGTGATCTCGGCTCACTGCAGCCTCTGCCTCCCAGGTTCCAGCGATTCTCCTGCCTCAGCCTCCTGGGTAGCTGGGATTACAGGCGCATGCCACCACACCCGGCTAATTTTTGTATTTTTAGTAAAGACGGGGTTTCACCATGTTGCCCAGGCTGGTCTCGAAGTCCTGACCTCAGGTGATCCGCCTGCCTCGGCCTCTCAAAGTGCTGAGATTACAGGCATGAGCCACAGCGCCCTGCCGAAATGTCATTGTTTTATTTCCTCTTCTCTTGCAAAGATGCCAAGGGCGGAGATGGAGCTGTCCGTCTGTCAGTTGCCTGTGGTGCTGTGGGACCAGTGCTTTTTGTGCCTGGAACTGTGGATGCTTCCAGGGCCAGGGAACTGGGCAGTGGAAAGAGTCTGAATTATCACTTGAAGGAGGAGATGCCATGAGCAGGAAGGAATCAAGGCTGGAGTGTGTAAACCAAAGCACTGGAGAGCCAGGAAGACCAGAGGAAAAATGATGGACCAGGCCAAGCGATGCAGAGACTGGGTCCAGAGGAGCCACTTGAGACAGGTCGGGTCTTTCTGGTGCCCACGCTGTCTTTCCTATGCATTTTGCAGCATGACGCTTAGGGGGGCTGGCTGCCAGCTGTAGTGGCAAGTGCCTGTAATCCCAGCTATGCGGGAGGCTGAGGTAGGAGAATCACTTGAACTTGGGAGGCAGAGGTTGCAGTGAGCCGAGATCGTGCCACTGCACTCCGGCCTGGATGACAAGAGCAAAACTCCATTTCAAAAATAAAATAAAATAAAATAAAATAAAATAAAATAAAATAGCATAGTATAGCATAGCATAGCATAGCATAGCATAGCATAGCATAGCATAGCATAGCATACTAAAATAAAATAAAATAAAATAAAATAAAATAAAATAAAATAAATAAAGCCTGCAGAGTGAGGCAACCCATTCCTCAGCTTCAGGACCCACAGAGGAACCTGGATTCATGCATAAAACGCCTCTGACATCTCTTTATGATTTTCTCAGTCTGGATGGTTTCTGCTGGGGGCTCCCCCTGATTGGAAACATTTGTCCTTGAACATCATTTTTGAAGTATTATATACCAGCCTAGCTCAGCAAGAAAATTACTCATGCCAGTGACCATCATTATTGTGGAAGCTCTTACTTAAACCAGTTAGGGCCGAGCATAGTGGCACATTGCCTGTAATCCCAGCGCTTTGGGAGGGAGAGGTGGGAGAATTGCTTGAGCCCAGGAGTTCGAGACCAGCCTGGGCAACATAGTGAAACTCTTGTCTCTACAAAAGCTTTAAAAAATTAGCTGGGTGTAGTGGTGCACACCTGTAGTCCCAGCAACTCAGGAGGCTGAAGTGGGAGGATTGCTTGAGCCTCAGATGGTTGAGGCTGCAGGGAGCTATGATTGCACCCTTGCACTGCAGTCTAGGCAACAGACCAGGACCTTGTTGCAATAATAATAATAATAATAATAAATTTTTAAAAACAATTAGTTTTGGGACAAGAAGGCTAAATGGAAATTTCGTGGATAGATTTACCAATATTTTTCTTCCTTTTTTTTTTTTTTTTTTTTTTTGAGACAGGAGTCTCACTCTGTTGCCAGGCTGGAGTGCAGTGGCTTGATCTCGGCTCATTACATCCTCTGCCTCCTGGGTTCAAGCTATTCTCCTGCCTCAGCCTCTCGAATAGCTGGGATTACAGGTGCGTGCCACCACACCCAGCTAATTTTTGTATTTTTGTTAGAGACAGGGTTTCACCGTGTTGGCCAGGATGGTCGCTATCTCTTGACCACGTGATCTGCCCATCTTGGCCTCCCAAAGTGCTGGGATTACAGGTGTGAGCCACCATGCCTGGCCCCTTGCCAATTTTGACTCTCACCCTTGAAGCTACTGTCTGTAGCTATGCAGAATGTCATGGATGGGAACTTCTTCAGTGGAGACCCATATGCAACCAGTGTCTGCCTTACAGGAAACAAAGTGGTACCCGTTCCACTATTTTCTAATGAATTCCCTTCCCTTTTGAAAATCTAAAAGGAGAATGAGGAGAATGCGTTGTGCGTTGGACAACTCCACAAATTTTAAAGCATTCAAGTTTAGAAATACAGCTTTGTGCTTTCTCCATGTGACAGAAGTGGAAAGAACTAAAACTACATATTTTTCTAAGCTTGCTTTTAGACTTTTCTTTTTCTAAACTTTCTGGGGGCATGTTCAGATTCCAGCCCTCCTACAAGAACAACCACGCAGGGAAATTACAAATGTCCATTCTCCAGATGTAAGAGGCCAAAGGAATGTGCAGATTTCAGTGAAAAGCTATCATTTTTTTTTTTTTAATGTTTTGGCTCTTGTTGACACACATCAAGTTCTCCTTTTTTTGCTCACCCAGAAAATCAGCCATTTCTTTGGGCTTAAATGGTGATGGGAAATTTGGGGCTCTTTTTGGAACGTTATCAAAGGAAAATTATGCGGGAGACACAGGGACCAGCTGGGGTGGATGGTCTGAGTCTGAGAACACCTGGGCAGGTTTGGGGTTTGCTCTATGTCACTGGAGGGAGCTCTAAAGGTACTCAAAGTACCTAAAGAACCAGGATTATTTATTTATTTTTTTAAGACAGAGTCTCGCTCTGTCACCCAGGCTGGAGTGCAGTGGCACAATCTCGGCTCACTGCAACCTCTGCCTCCCGGATTCAAGTGATTCTCCTGCCTCAGCCTCCTGAGTAGCTGGGACCGCAGGCGTGCACCACCACACCTGGCTAATTTTTGTATTTTTAGTAGAGATGGGGTTTCGCCCTGTTGCCCAGGCTGGTCTCGAACTCCTAAGCTCAAGTGATCCGCCCACCTCAGTCTCCCGAAGTGTTCATATTATAGGGATTAGCCACTGTGCCCAGCCAGAACCAGGATATCATGAGAAACTCTAGTAAAGCTGTTAAGATAGGAAGAGATCTATGCTCAGGCAGAAGGGGAGGAGGCAGGCAGGAATTCTTGAGAACCAGACAAGTAACAAATGAGATGAGCTTGAGGAGGTTGGTCGATATTCCAGTTCTAGCTATGTAGCAAATAGCCCAATAGTAAATGGTTTAAAATAACTGTAATCATTTTATTATCTCTCCTGTGCACCAGGAATTCAGATAGGAAATAGTGTATTATGGGTTGCATTGTGTCCTGCAAAAGGCATGTTGAAGTCCTTACCCCTGGTGCTTGTGGACATGACCTTATTGGGACATAGAGACTCTGCAGATGTAATCTAGGTAACATGAAGTCATTAGGGCTGGCCCTAATCCAGTGTGATTCGTGTTGTGATAAAGAGAGGGGAAGACACAGATACACAAGGAAAACTCTATGTGATAACAGAGTCAGAAATTAGGATGATGTAGCTCCAAGCCAAGGAGCCCCAAAGACTGATGGCCACCACCAAAAGCTGGAAAGGAGATGAGGAAGAGGGTTGGATGCAGTGGCCCATGCCTGTGATGCTAGCACTTTAGGAAGCCGGGACCTGAGAATCGCTAGAGGTTAGGAAATCAAGACCAGCCTGGACGACAAGGCAAGACCCTGTCCGTACAAAAAATAATAATAATAACAATTTAACTGGGCATGGTGTCACATGTCTGTAGTCATAGCTACTAAGGAGGTTGAGGTGGAAGGATCACTTGAAGCCAGGAATTTGAGGCTACAGGGACCTATGATGGTGTCACTGTGCTCCAGTCTGGGTAAGACAGAGGGAGACTCTGTCTCAAAAAAAAAAAAAAAAAAAAATGCAAAGGAAAGTAAAAAAATCCAGGATGAATTGATAGTCATGATACCCTGGAAGATTTAAACAGCTGGGCTGGAACAGTGAGAGTTTCTTGGGCATTTCTCTCTGTGTATCTATAGTTCCTCTCCTGGTCTTCCCAGCATGATGGCTTTGAAGACGCCATCCTTCATATGTGTTGGCTCAAGACTCCTAAGATGCATGGAGAGAGAGACTGAGACACACACACACACCATATTGCCTGTTATGATCTAACCAGAAGGTCAGGCAGCAACACTGCCATCACATTCCATTGGCCAAGACAACTACAGATATTCTCCCAGTTCCAATGACCCCATCTTTCAGTGGAGGAAGGTCAACATGACACACAGGAAGATTGTGGGGGATGAGATTTATACTAATGTAGTTGTCTTTGGAAAAGACAATTTGTTGCAGGAATCAATGGGAGATGAGGATCCCATAAAGGGCAAGAGAGTAGATGTTGGCAAACGTGAGATTAATCTGCTTTGTTTTTTATATTCTTTGCGGCTATTGAAAATGGGATTGATTTCTTGATTTGTTTTTTGTTGTTGTTGTTTCTTGTTTGAGATGGAGTCACACATTGTCACCCAAGCTGGAGTGCAGTGGCACAATCTCAGCTCACTGCAACCTCCGCCTCCTGGGTTCAAGCAATTCTCCTGCCTCAGCCTCCCAAGTAGCTGGGATTACAGGTGCCCACCACCACTCCCAGCTAATTTTTTGTATTTTTAGTAGAGACGGGGTTTCACCATGTTGGCCAGGCTGGTCTCAAACTCCTGACCTCATGATTCGCCCACCTTGGCCTCCCAAAGTGCTGGGATTACAGGCGTGAGCCACTGCGCCTGGCCTGCTGCTTTGTTTTTTAATTCAACAGCTCATGCATGTTGAAAGCCCAGTGGGAAAGATTCATTTGAGAGGGAAAGGTTGAATAAACAAGAGAGTTAAAGGATTATCGATAAACAGTGCAAAGTACCTGCAAAGACAGAGGATGGAATCTGAGTACAGGTGTAGGAACTGCCTTAGGAGAAGTCAGGGCTTCTCTAGTGAAATGGGAGGGAAGAAGGGGAGTGTGGAGATGTTTCTTCAGTTTGAGTTTGCAACCCTGAAGATGAGCAGGTTCGTGGGAAATGGCTCCTGCTTCCTCTGTGCAATGGAAGATGTGGTCATGTGCTGCAAGAAAAAGGCAGAAGCAAGGTTGGAGGTTTAGGAGAGTGGCTAAACTGTGAAACACTCACTATGACTATTGGAATTGCCTTAATCACAGGCACAGAGTCGGGGACCACTTGAGGGTGGTGATCAGGGCCCATCTTCCCTGCAATAAGGGTCCCTAGCAACACTCAGGACATGAGTTTGGGCTGGAGGAGACCCACTCAGGGTTGAGGCTTTGCCATCTGTGTACAACAAAATGACAGAGGGGCCAGGCACAGTGGTTCACACCTCTAATTCCAGTGCTGTGGGAGGCCCATGCAGGAGAATCACTTGCAGCTAGGAGTTTGAGACCAGCCTGGGCAACATAGTGAGATCCCATCTCTACAAAAAAGGGTTTCGTTTGTTTGTTTGTTTTGAGATGGAGTCTTGCTCTGTTGCCCAGGCTGGAGTGCAGTGGTGCAATCTCAGCTCACTGCAAGCTCCGCCTCCCGGGCTCACACCATTCCCCTGCCTCAGCCTCCCAAGTAGCTGGGACTACAGGCACCCGCCACCATGCCCGGCTACTTTTTTTTGTATTTTTGATAGAAACAGGGTTTCACCATGTTAGCCAGGATGGTCTCGATCTCCTAACCTTGTGATCCGCCCGCCTCGGCCTACCAAAGTGCCGGGATTACAGGCATGAGCCACTGTGCCCGGCCTACAAAAAAGTTTTAAATGATTGCTGAGTGCAGTGGTGCATGCCTGTAGTTCCATCTACTTGGGAGGCTGAGGCAGGAGGATCACTTGAGCCCAGAAGTTGGAGGCTGCAGGGAGCTATGATTGTGCTACTGCACTCCAGCCTGGGTGATGGAGTGAATCCCCAACCTTAAAAGAGTAATAAATAAATAAATAGGTAAATAATAAATAAACATTTCTGAGTTCCACATGCAAGAAAGTGAGCTGAATGTGGTGTCAGAGAGGAAAGGCAGACAGGAAGGGCAGCTGGCCTAGAGGCGTTACAGTGATGGAGGGTTGTCAGCAGATGAGCCACAGTGATTTGTGCCCCATGTCACACAAATGCAGTGTTGGAGAACCAGGAGGCCAAAGAGCTTTCCTGGCAGAGGTTGTGGGACTGGCCCCATCTCTGGGTTCCCTGGCAGCCGGTGCTTCATGATTACCTTGCTTGTCAATGTGGGACCTGTGTAGTGTCGTCTGCCCCAAGTTCTTCTCAGTGCCCCTCAAAGTCCTCATCCTACTGATCTTGGCATTCACTTTTTCTCATGATCCCCTGCTCCCTGCTGTAATAACATGGTACTTTCATTTCCTTTTTTTTTTTTTTTTTTTGAGATGGTGTCTCACTCTGTCACCTAGGCTGGAGTGCAGTGGCGCAGTCTCGGCTCACTGCAACCTCCACCTCCCAGGTTCAAATAATTCTCTGCCTCAGCCTTCCGAGTAGCTGGGACTACAGGCGCACGCCACCATGCCCGGCTAATTTTTGTATTTTTAGTAGAGATGGGGTTTCACCATTATGCCCAGGCTGGTCTCGAACTCCTGACCTTGTGCTCTGCCTGCCTTGGCCTCCCAAAGTTCTGGGATTATGGGCATGAGCCACCGTGCCCGGCCGGTAGTTTCATTGCTTATTATGATAGTAGAAGTCATTTTCTAATTCAGAACACAGGAACAAAACTCATATTCTAGAAGAGATGTGTCACTCTGATAATCCTGGTTGACTCCCTCAAAAGCAGCGGAGTGTGTCATTAACATGCTGCAGTTGACAATGGGTCATCAGAGATATAGGCAATGCACCCATATAGGCATGGATCTCACATATGTGAAGATGAAATAGCTGTGTTTAGTATTTCTCTTACCTGGATTTAGTGGTAGTTTTTTGTTTCCAGTGTATTTTGGGGCTTTGTTTGGATGTCTTTTTATTCTTTTTTAATTTAGTAGATTTCAGATAGAAAGACCTAGGAGATCCATCCATAGGAATGAGATGTCTCAACAAACTATCTAGAAATATTCTAACATGGACTTGAGATGAAAAGAATCTATGGAAATGCCTAGACTTCAATAGGCATGCAAACATTTATTGAGCGTCTACTAGGTGCTGGCACTCTGCCAGGCCTGGGGTAATCAGAGGTCTCTGAGTCGTGGAGACATTAAGTAACTAAGCACACAGAAATGGGCAGTAGCAAATCGGGATAAATGATCGGAAGGAAAAGTACTGAGTGCTATGAGAAAGAACGGGGGGGATTGCGTGGTGGGCGGTGGGGGTGGTGTCGGTGGTCTTAGTTGACCTGTCTAGGGAATTGCATGGAAGCATGGCTTGAAAATGTAAGAAGATAGCCGGGCACAGTCCAGGCAGAGAGCAGGACTCATAGGGGCCTCAAGGTCTGGAAAGAAATGGGTTTGTTGAGTTCCAGGACCTGGGGAAGGCCTGTGGCTGAGCAGAGAACAGTGCAGGCTGAGAGTGGTGAGGTTGGAAAGGCAGGAAGAAGCTCGATCTTATAGAGCCTCATGGGACACCATGAGTCTTGGGAACTTTATCTCAACTTTAATGAGAAATCATTGAAGGGAGAACCACATGATCCCACATGGGTTCAGAACAGACTTGGTTAGGGACAGAGCCTAAGAGGAGACTGACAGTCCAATTGCATTGGGAAGCCCTGTATTTAAGGGCTTTGCTTTCTTTTATTTAAAGGTTTGTTGCCACCCTCTGACAGTGAACCTCTGAGGGTCTCTGGAGGATGACTGCTTGGGCAAAGACAGCCAGAATTGAGGTCTGAGCAGGGCCTGTGAGCCTCACTTGCTGTGAAAGTGTGGTCTTAGCTAGTGTCTCCAGCAGCCCCAAGTTTGAGTCTTGTTCCACCCCGCATCATTCTGTGTCCTCTTAAAAAATATCCTTCCCTCTACTGGAGCAGCTCTGAATACCAGTCAGGGACCAGCTGAATTTTAAGCCTAGGCTGTTTCTTCTGCCTGAGTTGAGGACCTTAGAGGGCACTTGGGGGTCACCCATCAGAGCAGAATTTCTCACCTGGACATTGATATCTGGTGGGTAGAGGCCAGGGATGCTTCTAAACATCCTACAACACATAGGATACCCCCCCGCCCCACCTTAAGAAATTACCTAGCCCAAAATGTTGACAAACATGCAATAATAATTGCACTATTGCAATTGACATTTTGGGCTAGGTAATGTCTTATTGTGGGGTAGAGGGCATCCTGTGTGTTGTAGGATGTTTAGCAGCATTTCTGGCCTCTATCCACCAGATAACAGCCATGCCTCACCCCCCAGCCAAGTTTTAACAACCAAAATATCCTCAGACGTGGACAGATATCCCCCAGGAGAGAGGACAAAGTCATCCTTGCTTGGGAACCATGGATTTAGAACATGACTTCCCAAGAGGGTAATACGCCCCCCACCTCAAGGAGATAGAACATTAGTTTTGGGGGGCCCAAAATCTTAGATGTTATAGTGGTTTGTAGTTGACCAAAGGAGCCACAGTGTATAAACAGATGTACAGCAGATCCATGGTATTGAAATTTCATGGGAAGGAAGGCAATTAGGGAAGAAAAAAAAAAAAAAAAGTCTAAAGGCTCCTGGGCAGGAATAGGGGGATGATAATAAAAAAAAAAAGTAAGAAAGATTGATTTAGACCAAGAGTTTAGTTTAGTTTAGTTTTTCCTGGAGGATAGGAAACTGGATATTGAACTGGGGAACCAGAGGGTACATTGGGGAGGATCAGGCAGGGGATTAGCAAGGCATGGAAAACCAGAGACTCATGGTCATAATGACACCTAACTGTAATCACTCCCCACGTGCCAGGTACCGTGCCCAGTGGTTTGAGTGCTCACAGCAACACCATGATGCAGCTGCTCTTATTTATCTCCAACTTTATAGATGGGAAACTGAGACACACACAGATTAAGCAATCAGCAGAGCCGTAATCAGATGTCCAAGTCCAGAGCCAGTGCCCTTTGCCATGATGGGTCAGGACTGACCTGTGTCCCTGGAGGAATGGGACCTAAAGGAGCTGATTAGAGGGGTTTGTACCTTGGAGAGTAATTTTGGTTTTTTGTTTGTTTGTTTGTTTTTTCACTCTTTTTTTTTATTTTTCCATAAGTTATTGGGGTACAGGTGGTGTTTGGTTACACGAGTAAGTTCTTTAGTGGTGATTTGTGAGATCATGGTGCACCCATCACCCAAGCAGTATACACTGCACCATATTTGTTGTCTTTATCCCTCTCCCCACTCCCACTCTTCCCCCCAAGTCCCCAGAGTCCATTGTATCATTCTATGCCTTTGCATCCTCAGAGCTTAGCTCCCACATATCAGTGAGAACATACAATGTTTGGTTTTCCATTCGTGAGTTACTTAAGTTAGAATAATTGTCTCCAATCTCATCCAGCTCACTGCAAATGCTGTTAATTTATTCCTTTTTATGGCTGCGTAGTATTCCATCATATATATATCATATATATATGATATATATATCTACCACAGTTTCTTTATCCACTCGTTGATTGATGAGCATTTGATTGGTTCCACGATTTTGCAATTATAAATTGTGCTGTCGTAAACATGCATGTGCAGGTATCTTTTTTGAATAATGACTTCTTTTCTTCGGGTAGATAACAGTAGTGGGACTGCTGGATCAAATGGTAGTTCTACTTTTAGTTCTTTAAGGAATCTCCACACTGTAATCCACAGTGGCTGTACTAGTTTACATTCCTTGGGGAGTGATTTGGTATAATGGATCAGTAGAGAGCAGGGGAGATAGGAGGGAGACAGAGCTGGGAAGAGAGCAAAGGGAACACAGGAAAGGAGGGGGTGAGTTGGTAGAAAACTGGCCACCATACCTGTAATCCAAGCACTTTAGGAAGCTGAGGTGGAAGGATCATTTGAGGACAGGAGCTTGAGACCAGCCTGGGCAACACAGGAAGACCCCGTTTCTAAAAAATATGTATATATAATTAGCCAGGCATGGTAGTGCTTGCCTGTGGTCCCAGCTACTTGGGAGACTGGAGCAGGAGGATCACTTGAGCCCAGGAGTTCAAGGCTGTAACAAGCTAAGATCACACCACTGCACTCCAGCATGGGCATCAGAGCAAGACCCTGTCTTTGGGGAAAAAAATAAAATAAAATAAGAAAACTGAAAATTGGGAAATTACCCAAGAGGGAAGAAGGAGGCAGGGGGTTGAGAGTCCAAGAAGCATGGAATGAATCAACCTCAGAATTTCAGTGAAATCATGATATGACTTTCTCCTGGTGCCTTTGTGCGGATCTTCCCTCTCCTCTGGCTGCAGAGTGAGATGGGAACAGACTGGGCTGAGCAGCTGCAGATGGAGTCTTTCCAGCTGACCCGTGCAAGACTGGCCTTTGCCATGGCCTTTCACACTTGCTAAGTGAATCAATATGCTCCCGACTTCCCCTGGGGCCTGTCTTAACTGACTTCTTTCTTGTCCTAGACTTACGATCTTTTCAGGAAGGAATTTTACGACCATCCCTAATTTTAAAAAATCAAAATGTGTAGAGTATTTCTCACTCAAACTTTTCATCTACAAAGAGAAATGATGCTATTTTATGCCATTTTTTGACAAATATTGCTCTCTTCTCAGACCCCAAATGTTGGCTCTTTTTATCTTTAGTCTGTGCTGAGGAAGGGCTTTAGATTCCAGTCCTGTTGCTGCAGAGGCAGCTCCCAGCTCCCAGCACACACCCCAAAACAGATTGACCCTCCTTAACTCTCCTTTGGTAACCTAGGAAGCCAATAAAAGCTGTATCTTTGATGTCTCGGCTTTGAAAAAAAATTGCTGTAATGTGGCGTAATTGGAGCATTTCAAATTAGGAATGGAATTATGATAACTGACTGTACGTGTTACTGTCTCTAAGACTGTTCTTGCACACAGATTCGGTTTTGCTTCTGCACCCTCTCTCTCTCTCTCTGCAGCTTCTGGGGGATACACAGGGCCTGTAGCCATGTGGCAGGGGAGGTGACAGGCCAGATCATTTTCAGGCTCCCAGATTAATTGTAGATTGTCAGAGGGCCCCAAAAGTTCATGTAGTGTAAACAGTGAAATATCTGTGTGAGTTGTCAGGTGACCTGGGCTTAAACTCCTCCAGTGACAAGACACTCAACTCCTTCACTACTTCTGCCACTGGACTGATGGGAACACTGGAAATAGTGGATACACCTGGTACTATGCCAAGTGCATATACTGGGTACTGTGCCAAGTCCACACACTAAATGTTATGCTAAGTGCATATACCAGGTACCATGATAAGTGCATACACTGGATACTATGCTAAGTGTATATACCAGGTCCTATGCTAAGTGCATACACTGGAGACTGTGCTAAGTGCATATACCAGTTACTATGCTAAGTGCATACACTGGATACTATGCTAAGTGCATACACCAGGTACTATGCTAAGTGCATATACCAGGTACTATGTTAAGTGCATACACTGGATACTATGCTAAGTGCATATACTAGATACTATGTTAAGTGCATACACTGGATACTATGCTAAGTGCATATACTAGATACTATGTTAAGTGCATACACTGGATACTGTGCTAAGTGCATATACCAGTTACTATGGTAAGTGCATACACTGGATACTATGTTAAGTGTATACACCAGGTACTATGCTAGTGCATATACCAGGTACTATGTTAAGTGCATACACTGGATACTATGCTAAGTGCATATACCAGATACTATGCTAAGTGCATATGCCAGGTACTATGTTAAGTGCATACACTGGATACCATGCTGAGTGCATACACTAAGTACTATGCTGAGTGCATATGCTGGATACCATGCTAAGTGCATACAGCAGGTACTGTGCTACGTGCATATGCTGGATACCATGCTAAGTGCATACACCAGGTACTATGCTAAGTGCATATACTGGATACTATGCTAAATACATACACCAGGTACTATGCTAAGTGCCTACAGTGGATACTATGCTAAGTGCATATACCAGGTACTGTGCTAAGTGCATACACTGGATACTATGCTAAGTGCATACACCAGGCACTGTGCTAAGTGCATACACTGGATACTATGCTAAGTGCATACACCAGGTACTATGCTAAGTGCATACAGTGGATACTATGCTAAGTGCATATACCAGGTACTATGCTAAGTGCATACAGTGGATACTATGCTAAATGCATATACCAGGTACTATGCTAAGTGCATACACTGGATACCATGCTAAGTGCATATACCAGGTCCTGTGCTAAGTGCATACAGTGGATACTATGCTAAGTGCATATACCAGGTCCTATGCTAAGTGCATACAGTGGATACTATGCTAAGTGCATACACCAGGTACTATGCTAAGTGCCTACAGTGGATACTATGCTAAGTGCATATACCAGGTACTGTGCTAAGTGCATACACTGGATACTATGCTAAGTGCATACACCAGGCACTGTGCTAAGTGCATACACTGGATACTATGCTAAGTGCATACACCAGGCACTGTGCTAAGTGCATACACTGGATACTATGCTAAGTGCATACACCAGGTACTGTGCTAAGTGCATACAGTGGATACTATGCTAAGTGCATATACCAGGTACTGTGCTAAGTGCATACAGTGGATACTATGCTAAATGCATATACCAGGTACTGTGCTAAGTGCATACACTGGATACCATGCTAAGTGCATATACCAGGTCCTATGCTAAGTGCATACAGTGGATACTATGCTAAGTGCATATACCAGGTCCTATGCTAAGTGCATACAGTGGATACTATGCTAAGTGCATATACCAGGTACTATGCTAAGTGCATACAGTGGATACTATGCTAAGTGCATATACCAGGTACTGTGCTAAGTGCATACACTGGATACTATGCTAAGTGCATACACCAGGCACTGTGCTAAGTGCATACAGTGGATACTATGATAAGTGCATATACCAGGTACTATGCTAAGTGCATACAGTGGATACCATGCTAAGTGCATATACCAGGTACTATGCTAAGTGCATACACTGGATACCATGCTAAGTGCATATACCAGGTCCTATGCTAAGTGCATACAGTGGATACCATGCTAAGTGCATATACCAGGTCCTATGCTAAGTGCATACAGTGGATACCATGCTAAGTGCATATACCAGGTACTATGCTACGTGCATACAATGGATACTGTGCTAAGCGCATGTACCAGATACTATGCTTAGTGCATATGCCAGGTACTATGTTAAGTGCATACAATGGATACTATGCTAAGTGCATTCACCAGATTTTATGCTGAGTGCATACAGTAGATACTATGCTAAATGCATACACCAGGTAGTGTGCTAAGTGCCTACACCAGTACTATGCTAAGTGTATGCACTAGGTGCTGTGCATAAACCAGGTACTATGTTAAGTGCTCATTGCCTTATTTCATTCTTAGAACTGACCAATGAACTATTATTCTTATTCTTATTAGCATTTCACAGGCAAGGAATCTGAGTCATGGTGCTTGCAACAAGAGGAGCCAGATTTGAACTCAAGCAGTGTGACCCAGCAGGTTCAATTAACTACCATGCGATACTACGCTATAATTTATTTCACTCAAGCTTTAATACAATGCTTCCCTGTGGCTCTTATACAGGGCATTGGTTCTGTTCACTGGAGCTCTATAGCACAAGCCCAAGTCCTCTTCTGTACAACATCCTTCAGATAACTGACCACAGTTGCATGTCTCCTCCTCCTTCAGAGTCTTCTACAGGGTAAATGTACCAAGTTCCTCACTGGTCCTCTAATCTAATGCTTCAAGTCTCCTGCTGTTGAGGTTCTTCTCCTCTTGTCTTGCTCAGAAAAGAACACACCCATCATAAGTGGCAAAGAGCAGGGTGCCCCCATTCTAGGACAAGGGTGTGTCCTATCCATTATTCTAGAAGCTACACTTAAAGCCTAAAATCGTATCACATTGTGGACAGAGTGAATCACTGCACCTGTTTTCCCACAAACAAATAAATGCTTTGGGGCTGTCCCTTCAGAAACTACCAGTGAAACTACATTGAGAACACTTAATTCAAGGATATCTTGAAAGCTGGACACATTCTTCACCCTCAAACTTGGCTCGCTCTTGAATACTATGTAGTTAAGGAAAATTACACCGGATGCCAGCCTTCCGTTTATTTATTCTTTTGCTCATGTATTCGATATTTACACAGCAAAGGAGTGCCTACTAGGTTTCCGACAGAGGACTGGGTTCCAGGCATAGAACTGGCCAGCCACGGTGGCTCACATGCATAATCTCAGCACTTTGGGAGGCCGAGGCAGGCGGATCACAAGGTCAAGAGATCGAGACCATCCTGGCCAACATGGTGAAAGCCAATCTCTACTAAAAATACAAAAATTAGCTGGGCATGGTGGCGTGCGCTTGTAGTCCCAGCTACTCAGGAGGCTAAGGCAGGAGAATCACTTGAACCCAGGAGGCGGAGGTTGCAGTGAGACAAGATCGCGCCACTGCACTCCAGCCTGGCGACAGAGTGAGACTCCATCTCAAAAGAAAAAAAAGAAAGGTGAAGAACTTGTCAGTTTTGTTCTCAAAGGAGAAAACAAAGAACTCAATAGTTACAATAAGGTGTCATTAGCAAAATAAAACTGATGTGCCCAGGATAATCTGGGGTTAGAGAAGAGGACTCCAGGGTGCAGAATGAATTTTGACTCTGATGGTGTTTCAGGAGAGAGAATACATAGGAAACAGAAATTCATTTAGCCTAAGGAAGGCTTGATCTAGCCCTAACCCAAATCTACATCATAGCTAATAGCACAGTGAATGAGGCTTACCCATTTGACTGATTGATTGACTGAGACAGGATCACCCACTGTAGCACAGTGAATGAGGTTTACCCATTTGGTTGATTGATTGACTGAGACAGGATCACCCACTGTCACCCAGGCTGGAGTGCAGTGCTGTGATCTCAGTTCACTGCAACCTCTGCCTCCTTGGCTCAAGGGATCCTCCCACCTTAGCCTCACAATTAGCTGGGACTACTGGTGTGTACCACCACACTCAGCTAATTTTTGTATTTTTTTTTTTTTTGTACAGACAGGGTTTCATTATGCTGCCCAGGCTGGTCTCAAACTCCTGGGCTCAAGCAGTCTGCCTGCCTTAGTCTCCTGAAGTGTTGGGATTACAGGCGTGAGCCACTGTGCCCAACCACTTACCCATTTAAATGCTTATGGACTGTGACTATTTTGAAAAGAGTGCAACACTCTTTCGAAAGTTACTCACCCCATTCCGAATCTGTCACCTTTGGTGGTCAGCATGCTTAGATGGCCAGCGCTTCACACAAGGAGTGTAAAGGAGGCTCTATAACTCTTGGAGTGACACCTTTTTGTGAAACTGTCCTTTCTCCTGTCATCTTCCATCTGAGTGAGTTCCTGTTTTTACTGACCTGTAATAGCATCTGCTCTTCTCTTGTGGCAGCAACAGCACACTTCCATCTTCACATATGTCAAGGTTCTTGCATGTGGTACCCAGTAGTCTGATTAGACTGTCTTATCTCTTCGTGGGCCAGATACCCACCTTCATCATCCTCTGTTCTCCTAGTATATAAACAGGCCCGTGATGAGTGAATATTTCTTAGGAGGTCCTTGGTTTCGTTGGGTTTACTTCTGTCAGCATTAGCCATCATCAAGTCTTGTTCCTGCCCACATATGTGCTGGCAGGTATTCATATACACATGTGGGAATCCCATCTTGATTTTTTCTGCTCATAATTCTGGATCACAGTTCTCTACAACTGGATGAGATACACTGATATATTCAAGAAGCCATATGCGGTATGAATGTAGTGTACAGTAAATCTGAAAGACGAGGGTAGTGGAGGTGGAAAGTAAAGCTACACAGTAATTTGGTGGTCAGAAACAAATGGCCCATCCCCACAGGATCACCTTCTTGGATAGATGCCTTGTTAAAATACTAATTGATGCCAGGAGTGTTGGCTCACACCTGTAATCCCAGCACTTTGGGAGGCTGGGGTGGGAGGATTGCTTGAGGCCAGGAGTTCAAGGCTGCAGTGAGCCATGGTCATACCGCTGCACTCCAGCCCAGGTGACAGAGTGAGACCCTACCTAAGAGAAAAAAAAGAAAATACAAATTGATACCCAAGATAGCGATATGGTGAGAAGCCCACTAAAAATACTTCTAATACTGCCTGAGAAACTAAAGGAGTTCATCATCAGTTCACTAAAGAATTTTGTTTGAATTCTTGACTTCAATAAATTGATGATGAAAGAATATGAATAAACTTAAAAAATCTAAAGCCTGTGAGAACATTTTGTAACACAAAACAATAAAGTCGTGAGTTTAAAGGTGGATCTAATTATTCCTTACTTGAAACACATAGAAAAGTTGGAAGACAATTTTTACAAATTCTCAATAAGATAGAGGAGGGCTTTATACCTATTAATCATAAACAGGGTGGCAGGTAATAAGCAAGTGGAATAAAACTGTTAGAAAACATGACACGTACTATTTGTTTGTTGTTAATTTCCACTGAAGAGCAAATTAACACTGAAAGATATAAAGAGATAAACTCAAGAAATACTGCTGAAGGAAAATGAGAAAAGATGACCTGCCAGGGTTGTAAGACATAAAGATATAATCTATGAAAAACATAATTTCCCAAAGAAAAGGAGAAAAAAAAACCCCACAGATTAAAAGAGGAAAACAATCTATCCCTTGATTTTCACTTTTCTCTTGGTACTTTCTCGATAGAGTAAACCAAATGTGAACCAGACTTCCTTCTTCCTTCTTGATGGTTAACTTCCTTGGGATGCACACTGAACTAAGTTAAGATAGGATAAGCTATGCTACAGTAACAACTTAGTCCTGAACTTTCAGTTGCCTCACACACAAAACTTATGTCTCATACCTGTAAAATCCAGTGAGGGTTGAATGACTCTCTAGAGCAGTTTCCTTCCAGGTGGTGACTCAGGGATCCAATCTGCATCCCACTTACATGACATAGGGAGCCCATATTCTGTTTTCCCCAGGAAAGTTCTGAGTTATTCCTGTTGAGCTGACATAATGATCACTAATACCTCTTTTTACTCTCAGAAACGTGCATGTGAGTACATAAATTATATAGTCATCTGAGAGTTTCACCACCTGAATCTGGCTTTCAGGTCACTGCAGCAGGAAAGAAAGAATGGAGACTCATGGGCCAGTTTTGTTCTGAAATGCTTTGATCCTGGAGTGATGGATACTGTTTCCCACTTGCCACTCATGGAGTTGCTGGCTCCATCCATCTACCAGGGGTTGGGGGAGGGGGAAGGGACAGGACTTGGGTTGGGATGGAGGTGTCACATGGACAGTCAGTGAGCAGTAAATGTCAGGATCACAATAACCTTAGTAAAAAACAAAATAAAATGAAAAGTGTTACACAAATACAAGTAGTATCAACATAATGAAATTCTCAAGTACCGTCATATAATTTTGAGCTCTGCTATTGTAACAGCAAAGAGAGACCTGAATTGTGCTTGGTTTCCTCCACTGTCTGGCCAGGTTCATAGCAAACACCATCTCATTTTTTATCCCAGCATTTGAGGAGTAGTCAGGTACCAGTGCAGAGCTGAAAGTGGAGGACTGGGGTCATAGAAGACCCTTTGTGAGTAGTGAGGGCTTGAAGAAGAGGCCGAAAAACCAGCAACTGGAGATGAACTGGGAATCCTTTATTATTATTAATTATTATTATTAGAGATGGGGTCTTGCTCTGTCACCTAGGCTGGAGTGCACTGGTGCAATCATAGCTCACTGCAGCCATGAGCTCCTAGGCTCAAGTGTTCCTCCCACCTCAGCCTCCCAAGTAGCTGAGACTATAGGTGCTTACCACCACTCCCAGCTAATTTTTTTTTTTTTTTGTAGAGATGGGGTCCTGTTTTGTTGCCCAGACTCATCTCAAACTCCTGGGCTCAAGTGATCCTCCCATTACAGCCTCCCAAAGTACTGGGATTCCAGGTGTGAGCCATTGCACCCGGCCATCCTTTATTCTTCCTGATCAAAGCCATTCTAGCATGCTCTGCCTGTCTAAGTCTTCTCACTCAGGATCCACATCACAGCCTTGATGTCTGTACCAAAGGATGTGCCTTTTATCTATTTCCCCGGCATTGGTTCGTTTATTCTGAATCTTTTGTCTGGACTTGTCTGTGTGGATTATGGATTCAGAATGAGTGAGCATTTGAGAGGGAGTCGGGTACCATAGACCTGAAAGATGAGTTCAGTTGGCATACACCAACGTTCCTTTTTGTAAGCCGTGAAGGCTTGAAGAAGAGGCCAAAGAACCAGCCACTGTGGAGGTGAAGAAAGAAAGCAAGTTCAATGCATCAGGCGAATGGGAGTTGCAACAAGAAAGTAGACATTGTTGTTCTACCATTCTTAACTCACAGCAAACTGAGAAAACAGAGAGAGAGAAAGAGAGAAATAATTTTTTTCATTTTTATTATTTCAAATTTGTTTATGGGTACATAGTAGGTGTATATATTTATGGGGTACATGAGATGCTTTGATACGGGCATGCAATGCATAAAAATCACATTATGGGGAATAGGATATCCACCCCCTCGAGCATTTATCCTTTGAATTACAGACAATCCAATTACATTCTTCAAGTTATTTTAATGTATACTATATGTATCTAGTGTGACTATACACTATATGTATCTAGTGTGACTATACACTATATGTATCTAGTGTGACTGTACACTATATGTATCTAGTGTGACTGTACACTATATGTATCTAGTGTGACTATATACTGTGTACATAATATGAGTATATGGTGTCACCATATAGTTAATAATAACTTAATTATTACTAAGTTATTATTAATAACTATCTAATTGTGCTATTGGTAGGTTTTATTCATTCTTGAGAGAAAGAATTTATATAGCTGATATGAAAAGTATAATTAGGCTCAATCGATAAATATTTATTCATCAATTATATGATGAGTGAATGAACACATATAATTAATAGACTTTTTTTAGAACTTTAATACCTCCCAAAAAGAGAATGTAATGTCTTTTTAACTGTGTCCATGAATCAGTCACAAAAATTGATCTACTAAGCTGCAAAATTTTCATAGACCTTAAAAAGTAGAAAATTTTACAGACCTTATTCTCCGATCACAATATAATAAAATCAAAAATTGATAATATAGAATTAAATAAAAAGACCCCTGATGGAAAGATATCCTAGCCATTAAAATGGTCCTAAATGACTAGGTGTGGTGACTCACACCTGTAATCCCAGAACTTTGGTAAGTCAAGGTAGGAGGACTGCTTGAGGTCAGGAGTTTGAGACCAACCTGCGCAATGTAGCAAGACTCTATCTCTTTAAAAAAGAACTGGGCATGGTTGTGCACATCTGTAGTCTCAGGACTAGCTACTCAGGAGGCTGAGGTGGCAGGATCACTTGAACCCAAGGCTGCAATGAGCTAGGATCATACCACTGCACTCCAGCCTGGGTGACAGAGTGAGACCCTGTCTCTCACTAAAAGAAGATAAAAAATTTTCCCTAAATACAGCATTCTGGGGCAAAGGAGAAAACCAAAAATATCCTAACAGGCTGCTAAAAAATTATTGCCAGTGACAGCAATATTTATCAGAATCCAAGGAATGTTGCCAAAATAATGTCCAAAGGGAAATAGACAGCTTTTAATGTGGTCATTATTATTACATGAGATTCTGGAGAAATCAGGAATATTCAATCTCCATCAAAAAGGCATGATGCGGTGGCTCATGCCTGCACTTTGGGAGGCTGAGGTGAGGGGATCACCTGAGGTCAGGAGTTCGAGACCAGCATGGCCAACATGGTGAAACCCCTTCTCTACTAAAAATATAAAAATAAGCCAGGCATGGTGGCATGTACCTGTAATCCCAGGTACTCAGGAGGCTGAGGCAGGAGAATCCCTTGAACTTGGAAGGCGGAGGTTGCAGTGAGCTGAGATCACGCCACTGCACTCCAGCCTGAGCGGCGACAGAGCGAGACTCCATTTCAAAAAAAAAAAAAAAAAGTCCACTGGCCACATAACCTCTGAGCTTTTGTCTGATCTTTTGTCTCCACTGTCTTCTTTATGCTTCACATCCCATTCATCCACAGGTTTCCCCTGGGCTCCTTCAGATTATCTCGCAGCAAAACCTACTCTCTACTCCAGTGCCTTCTTTCCCCGAGACCATTATTCCTCCCCACCATGGGATCTTCCAGCTGTCTCTTCTTGCTAAGGCAGATAGAGTCCTGTTGTTCCCTCATGAGAAACATTGGTTATATCCCTCTACTGTCTGATTGAAATCTGTCCTCTGGGGTGGACACTCAAGGCCCATTCCACGTGGACCCCATCCAACTCACTGGATTTTAAGATCCAGCCCAGTGTTAGCTGACTTTTAGTTACCAGTCATCATTCCCTCCATCCTGGGACTCTTCCTCTGCTTATATTTGATTTGACCCTGTGATATCACAGAGAAAGAAACATCTGTTGCTTTGTCTTCTTCCCAATAGCTTATACGCTTCTGTGCCCTGACCCACTTCCTTTAGGAATCTCTCTGCTCCTCCTCTTCCTCACTGTGCCCCTGCAGAAGGTCTG
Source organism: Pan paniscus (assembly GCF_029289425.2). NCBI lineage: Eukaryota > Metazoa > Chordata > Mammalia > Primates > Hominidae > Pan > Pan paniscus. The sequence continues at coordinate 84,289,156 of NC_073255.2, read as the reverse complement.
GAGCACACAAATCCAAGATAAATGTTTCCTTGATGACAAAGAACTCTTGTCACGGTCTAGAGCAGTCATACATCCAAAAAAACACTCACTTGCATGTTGGCATGCACACATTAAACTCCTAGGAAAATGGAGAAATTATGTATTATCTAGTGCCATGAAAATGCTAAAGGAATTTGGACAAAGCGGAAGACCATGGTGTAGAATAACCTCGGATGCCCTGATGTTGCAAAATGGAAAGCATTGTGTCAGTAAAGGGATGGATGGAGGAAAATGACCTCAAGCAGAGAGAGAAAGTGAGTATTGGGAGTGTGTGGTACAGCTTAGGGGCCACCTTATCTGGAGAGGAAAATCTCCAATGAGAAGCACAGGAGATGAGCTTGGATGATCCACACACTTACCACCCAGCCACAATTTGGGTGCAAGTTGGTGCCATCTCTTGGTTGAAGCAATCGGCATCATTCAGGCCAAAATAGATGTCTTTGTTCTTTTTGTTCTTGGAAACCCTGCTCAGTTTGTATTGACAATGTACGTTAAATTCAAATGGAATGTTCCCCCAGTGCAGAAGATTTTTTCAAACTTAGACTATGAGAGCAAAGGAATTTGAGGTCACACTTGAATGAGTGTGAGTAGGAGAAACAGGACATTGACCCGAATGCTTTGGATTTTTTGTTTGCATTTGGATTCTATGCCTTTGGATTTTCATCCCACATTGCACTGTGGCTCACTCTAGCACAACCACATACCCCATCTGAAGAATTGGGCATATGGAAATAGACCTTTAGACACTAAATATTTGTCATTTTATATTGTGCATAATTACTCTGCCTGCATTGCAACATGGACCACCAGCATCCAGCTCCACGCTCTTCGTGCATTGGGTCGAAATTAGTTAAAGGAATGCGTAAAGAAGAGGTTGTGTTCAGCAAGCCATGGTGCTAATATTCTGATTAAGCGTGAGCTTTTTGGCACACAGTGTAGATGAGATGTGCTGTTGTATTAATAGGCTGTAAATTATAAATAATTGCTTGATAGGATGAGAACCTGAAGCGATGGGTTTCTTTACAGAATGCTGATTATTCCCTCAGTAACAAAAGACAAGGGAACCCATTCCTGCAATTGTTTCCCTTTGGAAAGGAAAGGACATTTTGGTCTGTCATGTTGATGGAAAACACTAGAAATTTCCTTTGTAATTCTTTTGTTCCCTTTCATCCAAGCTCCTAGTTTATTCACACACATGCAGACATAAACTGGGCAGGGTGAAAATTCCCTGCATGAACCATTCGGTTTTCGGTTTGCCAGTCCCCATCAGTGACAAGTATTTCTTTATCTGGTCAGAAAATGGAAATTCTGTTTTCTGAGCCAGCCAAGATACCAGGTACAAACAGAGCTTCCCCCCGGGGATTCACAGCCTGAAGGTGGTTAACGGCCCCCCTCTCGCCTATCACCAGACTCCAGTAGACGTTTCTGATGCGGGGAGGCTAGTTCTGAATCCAAGCCAACACTGGTTGTTGGTTCCAATTAAAAAGCAATTGCATTCCCAGCAGTTCAGGGCTGCATCCAAAAATACAGCATGTTCAGAAAAGCATGATCTTTTTTGAGAGGCGGTTACTCCATCAAGGGATAGATGCTGCCAGGGAGAGCTAATGATGGTACATTCGTATGTGATAAAAATTTAAAAGTTCAAAGAAGAAAGCAAAAGGTAGATGATTTACTTTGAAGTTATTTGTAGATGGCAATGAGGATTTTCTGTTGGTCTCTTTTTCCCCCAGCGTTAAGCAGCCCATTTATTAGAAGACAAACAGGAATTGACCTTTTGTCAGACAGCAAAGAAACAGAGCAATAACATTAAGGAAATAAAAGGCGAGAGTGTCAAAAGGTCAGCATTAAGCAGCCCTGGGAAGCAATGTCACTCTGCAGATGTTTCAGCCAAATCCTTCTTTCCATGAGTAGCCTCTGCTTTTTGGGAGGACCAATGAGCATAGAGAGCTTGGAGGGACTTTCCAGTTCATTGCATTCTGTCTCCTCTGCTGGTCAGAGGCTTATGTCTGGGTATTTTTAGCAACCTCCCTCTGTCTTTGTTGGCTCCAGAACACATAATTTCAGAAAAATCAGGTATAAAATCTCAATCCCAGCACTTTGGGAGGCTGAGGCAAGAGGATTACTTGAGCCCAGGAGTTCGAGACCAGCTTGGGAAACATAGCGAGACCCCATCTCTACGATTTTTTTTTTTTTTTTTTTTTTTTAGTTAGCTGGACATGGTGATGCACACCTGTAGTCCCAGCTGAGGCAAAAGGATCACTTGAGCCCAGGATTTCAAGACTGCAGTGAGCTATGATCGAGTCACTACATTGCAGCCTGGGTGACAGAGTGAGACCCTGTCTCTTTAAAACAAACACACAAAAAACTCATAACATGGAGAGTCAAGAACTCTGATTTGTGTCAGATCTGGATCACTCACTACAAGACCTATTACTTTTTATTTTAGTCCTAATAGTCCAGGATTTTATGATAAAACTGTTTAGACTTGTCACCAACAAAGTTAGTATTTCAAAACAAAACAAAAGCCCTAATACCCCAAACTTTTGTGATCATATTAAGTTGGATCAACCCAAATTTTCCTTCTGGAGAGAGCCAAGAAGTCATAGGGAGCAGGTTGGGTATCTCTAATCCGAAAAATCTGAAATCCAAAATGCTCCAAAATCTGAAACTTTTTGAGCACAGATATGACTCAAAGAAATGCTCTTTGGAACATTTTGGATTTCAGATTTCCAAATTATGGATGCTCAGCCTGTTAAATGCAGTGCAAATATCCCCAAATTTGAAAAGATCCAAAATCTGAAATACTTCTGAGGAGTTGCAGATCAGCCTAGGTAACATAGCAAGATCTCATCTCTACAAAAAATTAGCCAAGCGTATTGGTGCATGCCTGTGGTTCCAGCCACTCAAGAGGCTGAGATGGAAGATTGCTTGAGCCCAGGAGTTCAAAGCTGCAACGAGCAGTGATCACACTGTTGCACTCCAGCCTGGTGGCAGAGTGACACCTTTTCTCAAAAAAAGAAAGGAAGGGAGGGTAGGACAAAGAGACAGAGAGGAAGAAAGGAAGGAAGGATGGAAGGAAGGGAGGGAGGGAAGAAAGAGAGAAAGAGAAAGAAAGGAAAAAAAGAAACAAAAAGAAGTGGAGAGAGCGAAAGAAACAGAAAGAGAAAGAAACAGAAAAAGAGAGAAAGAGAAACAGAGAAAGAGAAAAAAGTAATAGAGAAAGAGAGAGAATGAAAGAAACAAAGAGGAGAGAGAAAGAAACAGAAAAACAGAAAGAAACAGGGAGGGAAGGAAGGGAGGGAGGGAGGGAGGGAGGAAGGGAGGAAGGGAGGGAAATAAGCAAAAAATCCACTTCTGGTCTCAAGCACTTCGAATAAGGGATACTCAGCCCATGATGTCCAGCCTCACATTTCTAGTGCTCCTCAAGAAGGACATGGATTACTGTTTGTTGCCAAGGTGGCTTGTTTCAAGACCAGCGTGATTGGCAAGAATCTTCCAGCACCACTGTGGCAGCTTTTGGTGGAAGGAATATAGCCCTGACTGGGAGGCTGCTGGGGAGATGACAAGGCCAGCGCTTCAGCACATAGCCTGCAGAGGCCCCATTGCCAGTGCCTAATGTAACTAAACAGGCCATTTGTCATATTTAATTTTAGCTGCAATGGTTCAATTGGGACTTTATCCAGACTGGCTTCCACTCTGCTAGCCTGCTGTGCTCCCCTTGTCCCAGGCCGAGTCACTTATGTCCCTGGCCCTCCATCTGCCAGCGAGACCTCCAAGTCACTGATACTGAGATCGTGGGCCCCAGATGTGGCTTTTCCAGCCTGTGCAGTAAATTAAAGCACCTTGGTGCCCTTTTTCCATCTGCACTTTAGGAGCAAAGCACTTTTTTTTTTTTTTTTTTTTTTTGAGACAGTCTTACTCTGTCACCCAGACTGGAATGTAGTGGCACAATCTTAGCTCACTGCAACCTCTGCCTCCTGGGCTCAAAGGATTCTCCTGCCTCACCCTCCCAAGTAGTTGGGACTACAGGCACATGCCAACACACCCTGCTAATTTTTTGTATTTTTAGTAGAGACAGGATTTTACCATTTTGGCCAGGCTGGTCTCCAACTCCTGGCCTCAAATAATCCACCCACCTCGGCCTCCCAAAGTGCTAGGATTACAGGTGTGAGCCACCGTGCCCGGCCGCAAAGTGCTTTCTTACTTTTTACTCTGCATCAACCTCTTTTCTCTCCAAGGAACTCTGAATGAATGAGACCATGAGAAGAGGCTTAGCCTCCACTCGGCTTGACAGGAGGAAAGGAAGGAGCTTTCCCCTGAGGATAGCAGGGGAGGAGGTGTCGTCTTGCCCACCTCTGTCCAGGGCAGGTGTAGCACAAGGCAGCAGGAAAAGCCCAGAATTTGGATTCAGAAACCTCGATCCCAGTTTTGAATGTGGTTCTTAGTTGGGCGAGACTGAGTGTCTGTAAGATTGAGCCAATGTGCCTACAGACGAGCTCCCAGTTGGGTGGGATGGGAGGGCACTCTTAGATCATCAGAGAGTGGGGCTTTGTCAGTGGTGAAGATCAGAATGCGCCTGGCAGGTGGTCAAGACTGGGGCTCTTACTAGAATCTAGTCTGTTCAAGGACCCTAGGGTGGGCGATTCACAGTAGTGTCTGAAGCTGAACTTGAAGACAAGTAAATTCCAGATTCGTTCTCCCCCTGTCCTCTCAGAGACTTGATTGCTTCTCTTGTCCTCACTCGCTCCTCAACCTCACCTTTTGTTGGCTCTTTTTTACCATATGAACTGGCCAGTCTTCTTCCTTTCCAGCTGTGTGCTTCTCTCCTGGAAATATTTTTTATTATTATTTTTATTATTTATTTAGTAAATATCATTAATTATATACTAATATATAACTAATAACTAATATATAAATATTTGATATATTAATACATTATATATAATATAAATATATAATAATTACATATAACTATACAATCTGGTATTCTGGATATTAGGCCTTTATCGGATGTACAGTTTATATATTTTATATTTATATGTAATATAAATATATAATGTATAATTATAATCATAACATGTAATATAATACATTATAATATATATTATGATTGATGTAGTATATAATATATAATTACAATTTGTTTACATTATATATTATATTTATATGTTATATACTATGTGTTAATATGTAACTAATATATTAGTATATACATTAGTTAATTATATAATCATATTATATATTATAATTATGTATTGCATATTATATTATAAAAGTATACATTATATAATTAAGAATATATAATTCTTATAAGAATCATATTAAGAATATATAATTATTATATCATATGGTTAATAATTAACTATATATGAATATATTAGTTCTATATTAATATATAAATATATTAATTACACATTAAATACTATTAACTATATGAATATATAAATATATTAATTATGCCACATATAATTTTATTATATATGTGATTATGTATCAGTTATATACTTAATTATATAGCAAATATTATTTATACAATATTATTTATTTACTTATTCATTTGCATTTCAACTTTTATTTTAGATATAGGGGTACAGTGCAGATTTGTTACATGGGAATATTGCATGATACTGAGGTTGGAGTATGGATTCCATCACCCAGGTAGTAAGCATAGTACTTGATAGATAGTATTTTTGGTTTTTTTTTGCAGGGGCGGGGGGGGTTTTTTTTTTTTTTTTTTTTTTGAGACAGAGTCTCTGTCACCAGGCTGGAGTGCAGTGGCATGATCTCAGCTCACTGCAACTTCCACTTCCTAGGTTCAAGCAATTCTCCTGCCTCAGCCTCCCGAGTAGCTGGGACTACAGGTGCCCACCACCACACCCAGCTAATTTTTGTATTTTTAGTAGAGACAGGGTTTCACCATGTTGGCCAGGATGGTCTCGATCTCTTGACCTCGTGATCCACCTACCTTGGCCTCCCAAAGTGCCGGGTTTACAGGCATGAGCACCTGGCTGTTTTTTGTTTGTTTGTTTGTTTTGAGATGGAATCTCGCTGTGTCACCCAGGCTGGAGTGCTGTGGCACGATCTTGGCTCACTGCAACCTCCACCTCCCTGGTTCAAGCACTTCCCCTGCCTCAGCCTCCCAAATAGGTGGGACTACAGGTACTTGCCACCATGTCTGGCTAATTTTTTTTGTATTTTTAGTAGAGACAGGATTTCACCATATTAGCCAGACTGGTCTCAAACTCCTGACCTCAGGCGATCCACCCACCTTGACCTCCTAAAGTGCTGGGATTAGAGGTATGAGCCACTGCGCCCAGCCGGTAGATCGTTTTTTTAACCCACCCCCCGCAAACCCTCTAGTAGTCCACAATGTCTGTTGTTCCTGTGTTTATCTCCATGTGGGCTCAGTGTTTAGTTCCCATTTATAAGTGAGAACATGCAGTATTTGATTGTCTGTTTCTGCATTAATTCACTTAGGATAATGGCCTCCAGCTCAATTCATGTTGCTGCAAAGGACATAATTTCATTTGTTTTATGGCTGCCTAGTGTTCCATGGTGTATATGTAACACATTTCCTTTATTCTACCATTAATGGGCTCTTGGGTTGACCATGTCTTTGATATTGTGAATAGTGCTGTGATGAACATACGAGTGCAGGTGTCTTTTTGGTAGAATGATTTCTTTTCTTTTGGATAGATACCCAGTAATGGGATGGCTGGCTCGAATGGCAGCTCTGTTTTAAGTTCTTTGAGAAATCTTGAAGCTGCTCTCCACAGCAGCTGAACTAATTTACATTCCTTCCAACAGTGTGTAAGCATTCCCTTTTCTCCCGTGCCATGCCAGCATCTGTTGTTTCTTGCCTTTTTAGTAATAGCCATTCTGACTGGTATGAGATGGTATCTCACTGTGGTTTTGATTTGCATTTCTCTGATCATTAGTTATGCTCACCATTTTTTCATGTTTGTTGGCTCACTTATATGTCTTCTTTTGAGAAGTGTCTGGTCATGTCCCTTGCCTATTTTTTAATGGGGCTATTTGCTTTTTGCTTGTTGACTTAAGTTCCCTATAGATTTTGGATATTAGGCCTTTGCTGGATATATAATTTGCAAATATCTTCTCCCGTTCTATAGGTTGTCTGTTTGCTCTGTTAATAGTTTCTTTTGCTTTGCAGAAGCTCTTTAGTTTAATTAGGTCCTACTTGTGTATTTTTGTTTTTGTTACAGTTGCTTTTGGGGACTTAGCCAAACATTCTTTGCCAAGGCTGATGCTGAGAAGAGTATTTCCTAGGTTGTCTTCCATGATTTTTATTGTTTGAGGTCTTATATTTAAATCTTTGATCCATCTTGAATTAATTTTTGTATATGGTCAAAGATAAGGGTCCAGCTTCAATCTTCTGCATATGGCTAGCCAGTTGTCCCGGCACCATTTATTGAGTAGCAAGTTATTTGCTCATTGCTTCTTTTTGGCAGCCTTTTTAAAGATCAGATGGTTGTAGGTGTGCATTTAATTTCTATGTTTTCTATTCTGCTCATTGGCCTATAGTACCAAGCTGGTTTGACTACTGTGGCTTTGTAGTATAGTTTGAAGTCCAGTAGTGTGATACCTCCAGTTTTGTTCTTTTAGCTCAAGATTGCTCTGGCTATTTGAGCTCCTTTTTGGATCCATATGAATTTTAGAATAGTTTATTCTGATTCCGTGAAGAATGACATTGGTTGTTTAATAGGAATAACATTGAATCTGTAAATTGTTTTTGGCCATATGGCCATTTTTATGATATTGAGTCTTCTAATCCATGAGCATAGAATGCTTTTCCATTTATTTCTGTCATCTCTGGTTTCTTTCAGCAGTGTTTTCTAGTTCTCCTTGTAGAGATCTTTCACCTCCTTGGTTAGCTGTATTCCAATGTATTTCATTTTCTTTGTGGCTATTTTAAGTAGGATTGTGTTCTTGATTTCACTCTCAGCCTGGAGATTGTTGGTGTACAGAAATGCTACTGATTTTTGTACATTGATTTTGTATCCTGAAACTTTACTTAAGTCGTTTATCAACTCAAGGAGCCTTTTGGCAGAGTCTTTAGGGTTTTCTAGATATACAGTTTTGTTGTCAGTGAAGAGAGATCATTGGATCTTTTTTTCCTGTTTGATGCCTTTTCTTTTTTTCTCTTGGCTGATTGCTCCAGCTAGGACTTCCAGTATTCTGTTGAATAGGAGTGGAGAGAGTGGGTATCCTTGTCTTGTTTCAGTTCTCAATGGGAACAATTTGAGCTTTTGCCCATTCAGCATGATGTTGGCTGTGGTTTGTCATAGATGGCTCTTATTATTTTGAGGTATGTTCATTCGATGTCTTGTCTTTCGAGGGTGTTTATCATGAAGGGATGTTGGATTTTATTGAAAACTTTTTCTCTGTCTATTGAGATGATTGTATGGTTTTTGTTTTTGATTCTGTTCAGTTGGTGAATCACAGTTAGTGATTTGCATGATTTGCATATGTTGAGCCAGCCTTGTATCCCAGCAATAGAGTCTGTGTGATCATGGTGTATTAACATTTTGATGTGCTGCTGAATTCAGTTTGCTAGTATTTTGTTGAGGACTTTTGCATCTGTGTTCATGAGGGATATAGGTTTGAAGTTTTCCTTCTTGTTGCATCTCTGCCAGATTTTGGTATCAGGCTGATGCTGGTTTCATAGAATGAGTTAGGGAGGAGCCCCTCTTCCTTGATTTTTTGGAATAGTTTCAGTAGGCTTGATATCAGTTTTTCTTTGTACTTCTGGTAGAATGGAGCCCAGGAGTTTGAGGTTATCATGAGCTATGATCATGCCACTGCACTCCAGCCTGGGTGACAGAGCAAGACCCTGTTTCTAATAAATAAATTTTAAAATTACAGTCACAAAAACTTTTTTAAAAATAAAAGTTTTTGAAACCATTCTTGTCACTCAGAGAGTAATTTTTAAATAAATTGGAATTAACAAAAAAAGGCACAAAACCTTTATATAATTGACGCATAATGGATATACATAGTTTTGGGGTTGATGTGATCATTTAATGTATTCATGTAATTTTCAAAGATCAAGTCAGTGTACGTGGGATATCTGTCACCTTAAATATTTGCCTTTTCTTTATGCACCAAACCTTTTTGACAGAAAAGGAATAATTGTCAGAAGCGTAAAGCCTTGTCAGTGTCAAGTTTCTGCTGACCTCTTCAGCTATTCTGGTTGTCATTTTTTTTTCTGGCATCAATAAGCATTTTTTCCCTTTGGATAAATATCAAGTTTATTCTGATTCTCAATTCACATTGGCTTGCAAATTCAGATGACACTGAAGACCAAATTACTGCCTGTGGGACAATGGACTTTGTTTAGTTGCTAATAGGGGATTTAGTAAATAGCCCAAGAGACAGGATATGGGTCTGAGATTACACTTAGTTGCATTTTTTAAAAACTATGTTAATTATAGGCTTAAGTCATGTATTCAAATGCAGATATAAGAAATACAGCATTCCCATATTTTAATTGGATCCTTAGGTAAAAAGAGTTTTAGCCACTCAGCTATTAATCCAGCCTGAACAACTCTGCTATAAACGCACTTTCTTCTGAGCGCCTTTTTTTTTTCTCCCTTGCCTTACATCATGATCTGTGGCCTCCTGAACTTTTCCTTTTCTTCTCAGTATACATGAAATACTTATAGCTACTTCATTAGCTTTCTTCTTGGATCACAAGCTCTCTAAGAAGAGCATCTATGTCGATTTTATTCATCAGTGTATCACCTGACCTGCCTAGCATGGTGCCCGGTATGACACTTAACCTTAAAGAAATATTTGTAGGAAGGATGGCTGAATAGGCGGGTGGATGGATGGATGAATGGATGAATGGATGGATTGATGGATAGTTGGATGGATGGATGGATGGATGGATGGATGGATGGATGGATGGATTGATGAATAGATGGATGGATGGATGGATGGATGGATGGATGGATGGATGGATGGACAGACAATGGATAAAAATAATAATTTTTTCTTTCTTCTATTTTTGACAACTGTGATAAGATCATAACATCCTAGGCTAGATGGATGGATGGACAACAGATAAAAATATTTTTTTCTTCTGTTTTTGACAACCGTGATAAAATTATAACATTCTAGGGTAGAAATGGAACGCTATTTGATGCACCCTTTAATTCTTCATCGAAGGGTTCCCTTGGCCTCTCTTCCAGATTGGTCACATACTGTGTCACTAAGAAAGGGCTCTTGCCCTCCTCCCTTAGAAGAGTAAACTAACTTTCTTTTGATCATGGACCCTGGGGTTCAATTTTTTTCATTTGTCACCAACAAAGAAAAGAGAATATCATTCCTGCATGGATATCTTGGCATCTGCTTGATTTTCCCTCCTTGGAGAGGAGAGACCAGTAAACCTTACACTATAATCTACCCAACTCCTTTGCTGTGAGAGACTTTCCAACTTTTGGTACTTTGGAATGGTGGCCCTGCAACCGAAGAGGCCAGTGGGCAGGACCACAGGCTGCATAGCTTTGGAGCACACCTCACAGGGGAACAGGGACCCAGCACAAAATCTGCGGGAATGGAACTCCTAGAATGGGCAACATGGCGGCTCTGCCATTGGGCTGGTAGAAGGCCTGTTCTGCAGGCTACCAATATGAGAGTGCCCCATTGTATCAATCAAATGTTCTAGGCATTCTTCTGGGGCTTTCCTCACATAGAAAATGAAATCATACTCTTCCAAGTGTTAAGTGCATCAATTCAAACACTGGACACAGAAGCCTTTAAGACTTACTCGGTGAAAGCAGCTGGAATCCTGAGTCTTCAAAGATATCTTCTTGTCTCTAGGATGAGTGGCCTGACCTGCAAGCCCTCTGGGTGTCTGTCTTCACTCTCACTGGTGTCTCTCTCGGCTTCTGCTGGCTTTAATCTTGAATGCATCAACTGTCCTGGACTCCTACCTTGCCCATGACAACATGAAGTTTCTCTTTATGTCACTTTAGGATCTGACACTTCCAGGACACAACAGCTCTCATGAGTTGACCTGACTCTTTCTGGATTGATCTCTATCACTCCTGTTTGTAGGCTGAGAGACTGCTCTTCTGGTCTGGTTAGAGATGGGAAGAGGTGGAAGGACTGGGAAGACCACAGGCTCTTCAGACAATCCTCCATGAATACAGATTCTCCCAGGCGAGTTCTAAGGCACTATAGGTAGCAGGAAGTTGGCAATAGTGCTCTTGGTAATGTTTAGAATGTCTCTTACAAAACCCTGTGCCGGACTTTGAGGGATTCCCATGGGGATGAATCAAGATCTTCAAGCCCAGACTTTCCTCAATGACCCTGCCTTTTCCTTTCTCACCATCCCCTCTGGACTCCATCTTATGCTCTTCAAGTTGTCAAGTTGTTTCCTCTGAATGACTGTGGTATTTGGCCTACATCACAATTCATCTGCCACTTGCCATCTCCTGGGTCTGAACCTTATCCCCGCTTTCAGACTATGAGCTCCTAAGTTCCCTGAGAGAGGATATCATATTCTCTCTGTTTGCCTAGCAGTGAAAATCATCAAACTTCCTGAATGCAAACCCTGTCTCTGTGGTTTACTAGTTGTGTGGCATTAGGCAAATTACTTAATCTCTCTGTGCCTCCTTTTCCTCATCAGAAAATGAGAAGAATCATATCTGCTTTCCAGGGTTTTTGTGAGGTTTAAATAAATAAATACATGCAAATGACTAAAACAGTGCCTGGCTTGGAGGAAGCCTTCATACGTGTAAGCGCTTGTTTCTGCTCTCGGTGGTAGTTTTTTTTCATTTCTATTTTATTTTATTTTATTTATTTTTGAGACACAGTCTTACTCTGTCACTCAGGCTAGAGGGCAGTGGTGTGATCTTGGCTCACTGCAACCTCTGCACCCTGGGCTCAAGCGATTCTCCTGCCTCAGCCTCCCAAGTAGCTGGGATTACAGGCTCACACCACCAAGCCAAGCTATTTTTTGTATTTTTAACCTTGCTCAGGCTGGAGTGCCGGACAAGGTTTCATTACATTGGTGAGGCTGGTCTCGAACTCCTGACCTCAAGTGATCCACCTGCCTCAGCCTCCCAAGGTGCTGGGATTACCGGCGTGAGCCACCGTGCGTGGCCTCAGTGGTAGTTTTGTTTCTCCTGGCATGAAGGTGCTTAGGAAGCATCAGCCATGGTGTGCATGCATGGGTACACATGTGAGCATACAGTCTTCTCCCGTCCTGTCATCTGCATTTCCACCATCTTTCTCCCTTCACCAGACAATGGCAAAAGACAGGACCAAAACTCCAGTTGCTTAAAGACCCAAAACATGGATGTATAGTGGACCAAGGGGTCCCCAAAACCGTGGTCAGAATGACAACTCAGAATATCCCCCAGGACGTCAAGGAAGCCAGGCAGGACAAGGCCTGTCACAGACTGGACAAGAGACGCAGACACCCAGGGCTCTGTTTTATGGCTTTGCGATGTCGGCGGCTGTCCCACTCTGTGCTTATGGCTGGGGTCAGCAGTGAGGTGCTGATTTCCTGTATTTGCCACTACCCAGAGGGCATGGGGCTCCAGGTTAAGATGGATGACAGCACTTCAAAGATGAATGGAGTGAACATTGGGAAGTTAGGGAGCTGTGCAGCGGACGTTATCTCTGAGTGTCCTCACACCAGGGCCTAGGATCTGAAAAGGTCTCAGGGCCCCCAGGCGTTCCATGGGCCATACTTTGAAAACCACAGCAGAAGAGCATAACCAAGGGAGGGCTGTGTAGAGAAGAGCAGCTGTGAGGCCGGTGCATTCCTGGGGTTCTAGGTATAATTAAGGGCTGTCTTACCTTTCTGTTAGGGCCCAAGGGAAATTAAACCTGGCCTTATACCAATTGCAAGGGGAAAAAAATGACGTAAAAGAGAATGGAGAAAAATGATGGTTTCATCAGTAAGTGTCATTCACTGCTGTAGAGCACCCTTTCTCAAACTCTGGTTTCAGCTCCCCTTTACCATGTTAAAAATGATGGATGACCCCAAAGAGCTTTTGTTTATGGGTGTCCTATCTATCGATTTTTACTATGTTAGAAATTAAAATGGAAAACTTTAAAAATATTTCTGCATTAAATCATTCAAAAGCAATAATAATAAACCCATTGCAGGTTAACATAAATCACACATTTTTTTGTGAGAAATAACTGTATTTTCCAAAACAAAAACATATTAGAAGGAGGACGGCATTGTTTTAACCTTGTCGCAAATCTCTTGAGGTCCTGGTAGACAGCAGGTGGATGCTTGTTTCTGCTTCATACATTTCATTCATCATTAGAGCAATGACATCGTGCCATGTGATGTGTCCTCTAGGAAACTCCATTGTACGCTTGTAAGAGAGTGAAAGTGAATAAGGCAAGTGGCGTCATAGCATAATTATAAAAATCATTTTGACCTGGTAGAGCCCTGAAAAGCTCTCAGGATCCCCACGGGCCACACTTTGAAAACCACAGCTGAAGAACCTAACCAAGTCCATGTCACTTCTTTGGTCTCCAGCCTTTGTTTTTTTTTATTTATTTATTTATTTATTTATTTATTTATTTATTTATTTATTTTGAGACAGAGTCTCACTCTGTTGCCCAGGCTGGAGTGCAATAGCACGATCTCGGCTCACTGCAACATCCATCTTCCGAGCTCAAGCAGTTCCCCTGACTCAGCCTCCCGAGTAGCTGGAATTACAGATGTGTGCCACCACACCCGGCCAATTTTTTGTATTTTTAGTAGAGACAGGGTTTCACTATGTTGGCCAGGCTGGTCTCGAACTCCTGACCTCAGGTGATCCACCCGCCTTGGCCTCCCAAAGTGCTGGGATTATAGGCGTGAGCCACCGAGCCCAGCTGGTCTCCAGCCTTTATAAAACCACACTCCAAGTATTTGCCTTGCCCTTAGAGATGTATGTTTTCTCCTCCTCTCTTTTTCAATTGCTTATAATTTTTTGGTGTTTTTTGTTGGGGGTGGGGTGATCATGTAATGGAAGCCTGGGAAGGTTCTGATTGACTGGCCCTCGGGAACCCTGGGTTTGAGCTCAGAGCCCATGAGCCGTGTGATTGCAAGCAGGTACTTCTTTCGGGACCTCACTTTTCCAGTTGATGAAACACATGACTTTAGCAGTCTCCAAAGCGCTGACAGTCTGTGTTTCTCTGAGACTTAAACTGGAGAGACCAGATGCCTTTCCCATCTGTTATGGGCTAAATTGTGTACTCCAAACAATCATATGTTGAAGCCTTAATCCCCGGTACCTCCACATTTGACTGTATTTGGAGATAGGGTCTTTAAAGAATGAAGTTAAAATAAGGTCATTGGGGTGGACTCTGATCCAATATGACTGGTGTCCTTGTAAGAAGAAGGGATTAGGGCTGGGTGCAGTGGCTCACACCTGTAATCCCAGCACTTTAGGAGGCCAAGGCAGGCAGATCACAAGGTCAGGAGATCGAGACCATCCTGACCAACATGGTGAAACCCCGTCTCTACTAAAATACAAAAAATTAGCCGGGTGTGGTGGCACATGCCTGTAGTCCCAGCTATTCGGGAGGCTGAGGCAGGGGAATCACTTGAACCTGGGAGGTGGAGGTTGCAGTGAGCTGAGATCACACCATTGCACTCCAGCCTGGCAACAGAGCAAGATTCCGTCAAAAAAAAAAGAAGGGACACAGACACACACAGAGGCAAGCCCATGTGAAGACAAAGGGAAAAATGGCTGCCTCTAAGCCAAGGAGAGATGCCTCAGATGTAACCAACCCTGTGGATACCTTGATCTCAGCCTGCTCGCCTCCAGAATTGTGAGAAAGTACATTCCTGTGGTTTAAATCACCAGTCTTTGGGACTTTGCTATGGCAGCCCTAGCAAACTATACACACTATTTATTATGTTCTCTAATCCTGAGTCCAGGCATCTTTTCCAGACTGTTGCTTTGAACTCAGGCTTACCTCTTTGTTTTCAAGATAATTGCTCTAGAAGCTGAATGACCACTATTTGGAGATGTAAGCTAAAGATTCTTCTGGAAGAATACACCATCTGGACAGCTCAGGAGCCCTGAGTGCTGAAAGTTTCTGTGATGTTCATTCGCTTTGTCTGTTATCCAAGGGGAGAGAAAATGAGACACGATGGGCATCTTCAGGGTAGAACTACTCCACCTTTGATTAAAGAGAAATCAAGAAATGAAGTTGAGTTTCTGATGTCTGCTTACTCTCATGCTGAGCCTTGCAGAGGGAGAATGACTACAGCCTAGAGCTGATGGCTTCAGGAGCTGTAGTGTTTCTCAGATTTGCTCTATGGGTGGCCAAAGCTGGGTGATGGCCAGGACTGGGCGCCCCAGGAACCTCAGGCCTTTCCGCATCAGCACAGATGCTTATCCATTGACTTCCAGTCACTTGTGACCTCGGGGTAAAGGAACATGAATTAAGAAAACCTCAGGCTCAGTTTTTCCCCAAAGTATGTTGCGTGGAATACAGTTTCATGGGTTGTCATAGGTCTTCTGCAAAAAATAAAGGAGTTTCGTGAACAGACACATTTGGAAGCTTGTGACTTAAACAGAGTTAAGTGGGTTTCACCGCTGAGTGCAACGTGGTCTCCCCAGCATCTTTACAATGCTGTGTTCATTACAAGTATGTATATGAGAAAGGGGCATTTCCCAAACCGGTGCTTCTGCAGATGGGTTTGCTATGCTAGGTTATCCACACTGGAGCAACAGCCTTTCCAGGGGAGGATTGCTTGAGCCCAGGAGTTCCAGGCCACAGTGACCTGTGGTTGCACCATTGCGCCCCAGCCTGGGCAACAGAGACAGACCCGGTCTCGAAAAGAAAATAAAAGGAAAAGAAAGAAACAGCCTTTCCAGATGGCCTTCAGAGCTTGCCATGGCTGCCTTGAGATACCCCAATGGCGGGCAGTGAGCAGTCAAAAGGCAAATGGCCAGAGTAGTGAGAACAGTAGAGGCCATCAACAGAGGTACAACCACGGCCTCCCCCTCCTTTTCATCTGTCAAAGAACCACAAGACCTGTCAGGTAGACAATAGATAACAAGACCTACTACATCCACAGTTCTTTTTTTGTTTGTTCAAATCATTGTCATACCCTAACTCTAACGGACAAGGGAAATAAAAGAAAGGTAATTTACAATAACATGTATATTGCAACACTCCGACTCAGCTATCAACTGCCAAGAACACCCCCCCGCCCCCGCCCCATAGACTTGTACATCCCTCCTGGGCCAGAGCCAGCTCTCCTAAGACCATAACAGTTCTTTTCGAACTATTTATGGCCTGTATCCTTATTAGGAGTGATACGGCTGCCAACAGGGCAATAATTGGTTCTTGAAGGGGGGTGCAAAAGAGTATTACACTTTCATGTGTAAATCACAGATACACATACAGCATGCAAGCAGATATACAGCGCATCTGTGGTATTAAAATTTCATAGTCGGAGCAGGTAGGGGATCTCAGGGGAAAAAAAAGTCTAAAAATGCCTCATAGGGAGGTGATAATGAAAAAAAAAGGCTGAGAGACACTGATGTGGAGTGGAGGACCAGATCTTATTTCCAATCTATCACGCAATGATACTTTTATAAAATATAGTAAAAGTGAATTCCTAGAAAAATAAAATAGGAAAAAGAGAAACAAACGTTAAGCTCCACGTTTTTATTATTAGATTCAACCAACATAAATTTGCTCTATTGAATTGCTAGAAATGCTTTTTTTTATTTTTTATTTTTTTAAGACGGAGTCTCACTTTTGTCGACCAGACTGGAGTGCAGTGACATGATCTTGGCTCACTGCACCCTCTGCCTCCTGGGCTCAAGCAATTATCCTGCCCCAGCCTCCCGAGTAACTGGGATTACAGGCATGTACCACCACGCCCAGCTAATTTTTGTATTATTAGCAGAGACGGGGTTTCACCGTGTTGGCTATGCTGGTCTCTAACTCGTGACCTCAGGTGATCCGCCCGCCTTGGCCTCCGAAAGTTCTGGGATTACAGGCCTGAGCCACCATGCCCAGCCAATGTTTTTAAAGCTTATTCAGAATTGGCCAGGTGTGGTGGCTTACGCCTGTAATTCCAGCACTTTGGGAGGCTGAGGCAGGTGAATCACTTGAGGTCAGGAGTTCGAGACCAGCCTGGCCAACATGGTGAAACCGCGTCTCTACTCATAATACAAAAAATTAGCCAGGTGTGGTGGCAAACGCCTGTAATCCCAGCTACTCAGGAGGCTGAGGCACGAGAATCGCTTGAACCCAGGAGGCAGAGGTTGCAGTGAGCCCAGATCGTGCCACTGTACTCCAGCCTGGATGACAGCGAGACTCTGTCTCAAAAAGTAAAAATTAAAATTTAAAAAAAAGCTTACCATTTGCATCTGAACCACTGTTCGGACTGTTTTGGGATGGGGAGTAGTCCATGGGCCACGCCCCTATCTGGGGGCACTGAGTGTAGAGAAGCAGGGCCTAGAAGAGGGGTCTAGAAGGGCCAAGAGGAGTTGGCTGGTGGAGAAGAAGGAAGGATTGTTTCAGAGAGAGGACCCTAGCAGAGGCACCAAGCAGGAAGTGCATGGCACCTGTGGAGTGGCCAGTGGCAAGTTAGGGTTCTAGCAGAGAGTGAGGGGGCTGAGGAAGAGGGGAGGCCAGGCAGGAGGACAGATCAAGCTGCTCCAGCCAGGAGCCAGCCCACAATCTTGCGGGCTGCATTCACACCGTGTTCTGTTAATAACCAAGTGGAGCTTCATGCTTTGAGATCATTGAGAATCTGATGACATCTACCTATGCACCCTGTCCTGAAGACATTACAAACTCAGAACATCATCTAACAATCTTGGGAGCTGGTTTTGGGATCGCCTAAAGCTTATCTAAAATCTCTAGGTTCG
This sequence comes from Pan paniscus, assembly GCF_029289425.2. Classification (NCBI taxonomy): domain Eukaryota; kingdom Metazoa; phylum Chordata; class Mammalia; order Primates; family Hominidae; genus Pan; species Pan paniscus. The sequence continues at coordinate 84,271,238 of NC_073255.2, read as the reverse complement.
TTTTTATTTTTATTTTCAGTTGTATTTTGAGACAGGGTCTCGCTTTGTCACCCAGGCTCAAGTGTGATCATGGCTCAGTGTACCCTCAAATTCCTGGGCTCAAACAATCTTCCCACCTCAGCCTCTTGAGTAGCGGGGACTGTGGGCACTTGTCCCAACTAATTATTTATTTATTTTTGGAGAATTGGGGGTTGGGAGGTCTTGCTATGCTGCCCATACTAGTCTTGAACTCCAGGCCTCAAGCAATCCCCCTGCCTCAGCTTCCCAAGTAGCTGGGACAGCAGGCATAAGCCACCATGCCTGAATTATATTTTTAAACTTTTTATAGAGAGGCAGTCTTGCTGTATTTCCCAGGCTGGCCTCTAACTCCTGAACTCAAGCAGTCCTCCCATTTTGGCCTCCCAAAGGGCTGGGATTATAGGTGTGAGCCACTACACCAGGCCAAAGTCACCAGGTTCACAATACCACCTAAACAGCCCTTTCTTCAGATACCTGAAAAGATGCTCTTACAAGGACCATTAAGGCTCAAGATAAGGAACAGCCTTCCCTTGGCAAAGCTCCCATGCCAAAAAAGCCAAGGATAAACTCAGAACATCCAGTCTGGATGAAGGTCTCAGCATTGCCCTAACACACCCATAAGGCCCCCAGTGCACTGATCCCCTCCTCCTTTCCTTGACCTCTTTTTGTCTGGCTGACTCTGCATTTCTATCTCTTTTCATGGACCCTAATGAGTTTCACCGGGTAGCTATGGTGGCCAAGGACACTCAGAACCGGAATTTCATTGATGCTTGTTAGGATTGATACCCATTTAGTGGACAATCTCATCAATGTTTGCATGGAATGTAAAAATCAGCCAGCAAATGGAAACATACCCAGAGAGGCAGCTGGTGTAATTGGCCCTCACAAACACATGAGAAGTGCTCTTCTAAAAATACCAGGGCACCTCATACTGAAAGGCAGGCCAGAGACTGAATTCAGCAAGAGCTGAAAACAGCCAGGACAAAGTGTTTGGATCTTCCAGTGCAATCCGGAAATCATGGAGCTTGATATTGAGGACCCAAGGGAGAAGTGCCATTTCAGATTTAAAGAAAATAAGCAAATTTGAGATAGGCCACGTCGTTAGAATACTACCCAAGAATAGTATGTGTTGATGCTGATAAATTAGGGTACAGGTACTTCAATTCATTTATTCATTCAGTTGTTCAATGAGCACTTACTGGGTACCAGGCCCTATTCTGGCCCTGGGAATGCAGGAAGGAACAGAACAGATACAATTCCTGCCTGTTGCAGTGGACAATGAGCAAATAAATACATAATTTGGAGAAAGGAGAGAGAGATTGGAAGGCAGAGGGGAGATTGTTTTGCATTCTGTAGCCAGGGAACATTGTGATGTAAGGAAGTGTTTAAGTAGTAAATCTTTTATTTTTATTTTTACTTTTTTTTTTTTTTCTTGAGACAATTGCCCTGTTGCCCAGGCTGGAGTGCAGTGGTATGATCATAGCTCACTGTAGCCTCAACCTCCTGGGCTCAAGCGATCCTCCCATTTCTACCTCCTGAGTAGCTGGTACTGATGGACATGCACGACCACACCCAGCTAATTTTTAATATTTTGTAGAGAGGTCTCACTATGTTGCCCAGGCTGGTCTGGAATTCCTGGGCTTCAGCGATCATCCCTTATTGGCCTCCCAAAGCACTGGGATTAGGTGTGAGCCACCATGCCCAGACTCAGTAGTAAATCTGAATGAAGTAAGGGAACAAGTCTTGTGGGCTTCTGGAGGAAGAATATTCCATGTGGGAAGGATGGGAAATTCAACAGCCCTTCAACAAGAACAAGCTTGGTCCAGTTGAGGAAGAGCAAGGAGGCCACTGTGGCCGGAGTGGCATCAGCAAAGGTGAGAGTGAGAGGAGATAAGGGAAGGAAGGAGGAGGATGAACCATTTGCCATCATGTAGATCTTGGTGTGTACTCTGAGTAGAATGGGAGCCATGGGAGGGTTTTGAGCTGAGGTGCAATATTGGGATGGTTAATTTCATAGGTAAATTTCACTGGTCGCAGGGTGCCCGGATTAAATATTAATTCTGCACATGTCTGTGCTGGTGTTTTCAGAAGAGATTAGCATTTGAATGGGTGAACTCGCCCAGCTGAGTTATTCTTTTTTTGTGTGTGTAGAGACAGGGGTCTTGCTCTGTTGCCCAGGCTGGTCTCAAACTCCTGGCCTCAAGCAATTCTCTGGCCTTGTTCACCCAAAATGCTGGGATGACAGGTGTGAGCCACTGCATCCAGCCCTTTAAAGAAGTCTTTAAAGGACCTGAAGATGTTTAGTCTAAAAAAAAAAAAGAAAAAGAAAAAAGACTGGGGCTAAGAGAGCCCTTTCTTCAGATACCTGAAAAGATGCTCTTACAAGGACCATTAAGGCTCAAGATAAGGAACAGCCTTGTGTCCGGCCAAGCTTTTCCACTGTGGAGCGGGCTGCTTTTCCACTGTGAGCTTTTGTCCCTGGAAGCAAGGCCCTGGGGGACCACCTGCAGGGTGCGGGGAGCACTGAGATCTGCCTGCCCTATTTCAGGTTGTCCATGCATGCATTCATTCCTGTGATATGGATGGGATTCCCATTGCCCGGTGTTGGGGTTCAAATATTACACAAGATCCAGCCCTAGCCCTCAAAGAAGGGAGAAGGCAGTAGGTGCTCTGATGGGGTGAGAGTGTCCATGAGGGGTCTTGTTCTGACTTGGGTGAGTAGAGTGATATCTACGACCAAGCTCAAAAGCACAAGCACTTTCAGCCGAGCTGAATACATCTAATGCATCTGTGGGTCTGTGTGTGTTGGGGACAAGGATGAGGAGAGAATCTGGGACCATGCTAGACATGGATGGAAAATACAACCAGAATGTAGCAAGTGAGAAGGGCTGGTGGAAACTCCTTCTCTCAGGGCCCAGACCAGGGGGAGGATTGTGAGCCTGGGGAGTCTGTCTTTATTTCAACTTCTGACATTTTGCTCACCGTGGATTTTCTGCATGATTTTGGATTTATTAAACATTGCATCAAAATACTATTTATCTTGGCCAGGCATGGTGGTTCATGCCCGTAATCCCAGCATTTTGGGAGGTCGAGGTGGGTGAATCACTTGAGGCCAGGAGTTCGAGATCAGCATGGCCAACATAGCAAAACCCTGTCTCTACTAAAAATACAAAAACTAGTTGGGCATGGTGGCACACGCCTGTAATCCCAGCTACTTGGGAAGCTGAGGCATGAGAATCGCTTGAACCCGGGAGTGGGAGGTTGCAGTGAGCCGACATCGCACCACTGCACTCCAGCCTGGGCGACAGAGTGAGACTCTGTCTCAAAAAAAAAAAAAAAGGTTGATTATTGATTATTTAGTTCTAGGGGGTGCTTAAATGTGGTTCACAGAGAATGGCACTGGGAAGGTGTCAGTGAAGAAAACATAGTCCCTGCCATTCTCACTCGCCATGTCCCAGGCACAGCCCGGCTGTGGGTTGGGAAGGTTTCCCAATATGGAACACTCTAGTGCAATGTGGGGAGTTTGCATCATAAAATCATAGGATGGGGCTTCAAATCATGGCCTGCTTAAGCTGACCCCCTGCAAAGGGGCAGACTGAGGCTACGCAGTTTGTCCTGGGGGCCGGGATAGCTCTCCTGTCGGCTGATGGCTTGGGGAGGATTCTCCCGAAGTCCTTCTTATTCAGAAGCAAACTTCTTTTACCAGGCAGGGAGTGTTAAAGGGAAATGTGGCCGAGGAAATGAATGCGGCTGTCAGTATTTACCGGCTCATTATTTATTTATTTATGTAGGGGATTTCTGTTCTCTCTGCTAATCTTCATATAACATGCCTCATTGCCCTCTGAGGGCCCCGAGAGGATCCTCGCAGCATTTGTAGGGTGGAATTTGTTCTTGAAGCTCTGTTTCTGGTTGCTCATTCCTCGCTTCCTTGCAAATACCAGAGAGGAAATGAGTCATCTCAGAGACAAGCCTCTCACTCATTCCTACCAGCTGCTGGCAAATCCAAGGCGTAATTGGCATTTGCAGGTAGGGTCCAAAGGAAAAAGCACATTTTTTTGCTTTCAGTTTGAAGTCATGTGCTCAGCGACATCAAGCATTGAGAAGGGAGCCAGCCCCGGGCAAGGCAGAGACAAAGGGGGTTGGGGAGCTTGGGTGGAGGGCCCAAGGGCCCAGCCCGTGCCCACACACATGGTGTGACTGGCCTCCTGTCTATTAAACTCTCTCTACTACAATACTGTGGTCTTTCTTTATGCAGTGGGCAGGAAGAACCCCTCGGGCAGTGACATCTCTCAAATATTGTACATTGTATTCAACAGATAATCTTGCAACCCTCACCCCCCTCCTTCCCTCCCCCTTTTTGGAGTCTCCAGTGTCTATTACTTCCATCTTTCTGTCCATGTAGAATTTAGACCTCCTAAGGGCCATGTGGAGCCACTGAAGATGGGGAGTGCCATGGTCAGATTTGCACTTTTGGGGGGTCCGTTTGTTGACAAAAAGAGTCAAACTCTGTAAAATATTTGAAGAGATTTATTCTGAGCCGAATGTGAGTGACCATCGCCTGGGACACAGCCCTCAGGAAGTCCTGGGAACTTGTGCCCAAGGTGGTTGGGGCGCAGCTTGGTTTTATGCATTTTAGGGAGACATGAGACATCAATCAAATACATTTAAGAAATATAAGCTGGGCACGGTGGCTCACACCTGTAATCCCAGCACTTCGGGAGGCTGAGGCGGGCAGATCACCTGAGGTCAGGACCTCGAGACCAGCCTGACCAACATGGTGAAACTCTGTCTCTACTAAAAATACAAAAATTAGCCATGCGTGGTGGCCAGTACCTGTAGTCCCAGCTGCACGAGAGGCTGAGCCAGGAGAATTGCTTGAACCTGGGAGGCGGAGGTTGCAGTGAGCCGAGGTGGTACTACTGCACTCCAGCCTGGGCGACGGAGCGAGACTCCATCTCAAAAAAAAAAAAAAAAGAAAAAAGAAAAAGAAAAAAAGAAATACATTGGTTTGGTCCAGGAAGGCTGGACAACTCGAAGCGGGGGGTTTCCAGCTTATAGGTCGATTAAAAATTTTGCTGGTTGACAATTGGCTGAGTTTATCTGAAGACCTGGGATCCGTAAAAAGGAATGCCAGCCGGGCATGATGACTCACACTTGTAATCCCAGCACTTTGGGAGGCCAAGGCGGGTGGATCATGAGGTCAGGAGTTCAAGACCAGCCTGGCCAACACAGTGAAACCCCGTCTCTACTAAAAGTACATAAATTAGCTGGGCATGGTGGCAGGCGCCTGTAATCCCAGCTACTCAGGAGGCTGAGGCAGGAGAATTGCTTGAACCCAGGAGGCAGAGGTTGCAGTGAGCCGAGATCTCGCCACTGCACTCCAGCCTGGGTGACAGAGTGAGACTCCGTCTCAAAAAAAAAAAGAGGAATGCCCGGGTTCAGATAAATGATTATGGAGACCCAAGTTCTTATTTGCAGAGGAAGCTTTTAGGTACTAGGCTTTAGAGAAAAGAGGTTGTAAAATGTTTCTTACCAGACTTAAAGTCTGTATTGATGTTAATGCTGGAGAGATATCATGAGGCCTGTCTGACCCCCACTTCCCATCATGGCCTGAAACAGTCTCTCGGGTTAAATTTTAAAATTGCCGTGGCTAAGGAGGAAGTACATTCGGATGGTTGAGGGGCCTTAGAATTTCATTTTTGTTTACACATTATATTTGTATGTATTTATGGGGTACATGGGAAATTTTGTTACCTGCATAGAATGTGTAATTGTTACCAGAAAGGGGTCCTGATCCAGACCCCAAGAGAAGGTTCTTGGATCTCATGAAAGAAAGAATTCAGGGCAAGTCCATAGAGTAAAGTGAAAGCAAGTTTATTAAAGGAAAAAAGAATGGTTACTCCATAGGCAGGGCTGCTGGTTGCCCATTTTTATGGTTATTTCTTGATGATATGCTAAACAAGAGGTGGATTATTCATGCCTCCCCTTTTTAGACCATATAGGGTAACTTCCTGACGTTGCCATGGCATTTGTAAACTGTCATGGCGCCGGTGGGAGTGTAGCAGTAAGGACGACCAGAGGTCACTCTCGTCACCATCTTGGTTTTGGTGTGTTTTGGCTGGCTTCTTTACTGCAACCTGTTTTATCAGCAAGGTCTTCATGACCTGTATCTTGTGCCAACCTCCTATCTCATCCTGTGACTAAGAATGCCTCAACCTCCTGGGAAGGCAGCCCAGTGGGTCTCAGCCTTATTTTACCCAGCCCCTATTCAAGATGGAGTCACTCTGGTTCAAACGCCTCTGACATAATGATCAAGTCAGGCCATTTGGGGTATATCCATCATCTGAGTATTTATCTTTTCTATGTATTGGGTACATTTCAAGTTCTTTCTTCCAGATATTTTGAAATGTGCAATACATTGTTGTTCACTATACTCTGTGCTTTAAAATCTTGCTGCAGAAGAGATGTGGCTCATAGCTAGAAGCAGGGAGTGGGGGACACAGGGAGACTATTAGAACACTGCAGTTCCCTGGGGAAGATGGTGGACTTGGGAAGAGGCAGTGGGGACAGGTGGGATAGGCTCCCAAGGAAGGAGGATGGACAGATCCAACACATAGGGGAAGGGCCACATCTCCCCTGTAACAGGAGGGAAGGTGGGAATCTGGTTCAGGTGGAGGCAAACTGGTTTGGCATCACAGGACTGAGTGACTTCCCACTGGGTGGTTTCCGTTTGCTCCAATAAATAGCAGGCGACGTCATCAGCTGAAAGTGAGAAGTGGTTGGAAATCTGAGAACAGGGAAGACTGAAATAGCTGCAATGAAGACCCAAGAAGGAGTTTTCCGGGTAGACTTAGCAGGCTTCTCTGGCTGTATCAAGTGGCCAGTTTAGGTTTGAGGACATACATTGATAGTGACAACTCTGTGTGCCTGTACATTTTTCTCCAGTCTTATTCAGTCGTTGGGATATTGGTCCAGAAAATGCAGGTGGTTGGTTCAATCCCAGGTTGTGGTTTTGCCGTGTCAGTGCAGTGATAGGTCAGTGGTGCAAGAGGTAAAACAGTAAGAGGGTGTGGAAGTGATGGAGAACAGACTGTAAGCTGGGGACGAAAAGAAGAGAAATGCATAGCAAAAATAGAGGAGTAGTATCTGCAGATGGCCAGGATTCAAATCCCAGCTCAACCTGGGATAGAGTCGGATGACTTAGAGCTATTTTTTCTTAAACTCTCTGTGCCTCAGTTTCTTCATCTGTAAAATGGGGAGCACAGTAGCACGTAACTCATCATGTTATTACGTGATCGAATTAACAAGGAGTTAATAAATGTAAAGTGCTGAAAACACAGTTACATGCTAGCTCTCATTACTTTGTTGTTGCTATTATTATTTATTTTTATTTATTTATTTATTTTTGAGACAGAGTCTTGCTCTGTTGCCAGGCTGGAGTGCAGTGACGTGATCTTGGCTCACTGCAACCTCCATCTCCCAGGTTCAAGTGATTCCCCTGCCTCAGCCTCCCAAGTAGCTGGGACTACGGGCACAGCCACCATGTCCGGCTAATTTTTTGTATTTTAGTAGAGACAGGATTTCACCATGTTGGCCAGAATTTTTCTGGTCTTGATCTCCTGACCTCATGATCCACCTGCCTTGGCCTCCCAAAGTGCTGGGATTACAGGCGTGAGCCACCGTGCCTGGCCATTTTTTTTTTTTGCCATCAAGTAGCCTGAGGGCTTCCCTCCAAATAGGTTTAGTGGGAGTAAGTGAATGAGAGAACCAGAAGAACAGGAGCCTGAGGTCAGAGTGAGATGTCCCAAATGGGGCCAGGATGGAACCATGGGAACAGGGGCTTTCCAGGGAGGATGAGGGTCAGTCGAGATAGGGAGTTTGGGACATAGCTCAGCACTGACTTGGTAGATGAGTCACAGGCTGGGTTCTCCTGTACACTGTCGCTGTGCTCAGCCAGCATTTCAGACCATCTGCTCCATCTGGTGAAGTGAGCAGTGCTAATATTGCTGGAAAGGGGTCCCGATCCAGAGGCCAAGAGACGGTTCCTGGATCTTGCACAAGAAAGAATTCAGGGCAAGCCATAGAGTTAAGTGAAAGCAAGTTTATTAAGAAAGTAAAGGGTTAAAAGGATGGCTACTCCACAGGCAGAGCAGTCCCAAAGGCTGCTGGTTGCCCATGTTTATGGTTATTTCTTGATGATATGCTAAACAAGAGGTGAATTATTCATGAGTTTTCCAGGAAAGGAGTGGGCAATTCCCAGAACTGAGGGTTCCTCCCCTTTTCACACCATAGAGGGTAACTTCCTGACATTGCTGTGGCATTTGTAAACTGTTATGGCATTGGTGGGAGTGTCTTTTAGCATGCTAATGCATGATAATTAGCATATAGTGAGCCTTGAGGAAGACCAGAGGTCACTCTCATCACCATCTTGGTTTTGGTGGATCTTGGCCAGCTTCTTTACCGCAACTGTTTTATCTGCAAGGTCTTTATGACCTGTATCTTGTGCCAACCTCCTATCTCATCCTGTCACTAAGAACACCTAGCCTCCTGGGAATGCAGCCCAGTAGGTCTCAGCTTTATCTTACCCATCCCCTATTCAAGATGGAGTTGCTCTGGTTCAAATCCCTCTGACACTAATATCAAGTCTTAGAGTGGTAGATGAAGAAAAGAGGCTGTCCCTCCCCTGGAAGGTTAGGAAAGGGCTTCTGGAAGAGGGTCCCTGGGCCTTGAAAAGAGGGTGGGATGTGGACGGAAAGGGCATCCCGATACGGACACGGCATGGATAGTCCTTGAGGTTAGAATGGACGGAGAAGCATGCAGTGAAGTCTAATGTGGATGGCTGGGGAGGTGAGTCTGAGAGTGTAGGTTTATCAAGGTCTAATCAGACAGATCTTTTGGTATTCTGGTTTTAGCACCTGCCATCCAAAGAGTAGGTGAGGCCTCTAAGTCTGGATTCTGCATACTGCGATCCATGACGTTAGGTAGGTGAACAGTGCTGTTTCATTATGTTAAATGAAACAAGCCAGACACAGAAAGACAAACATCTCATGGTCTCACTTATTTGTGGAATCTAAGAATTAAAACAATTGAACACACGGACACAGAGAGTAGGATGGTTATCGGAGGCTGGGAAGGGTAGTGGGGGGTTGTGCGGGGGAGATAAGGATGGTTAATGGGTAAAAAATAAAAAATAAAAAGAATGAATAAGACCTACTATTGGATAGCACGACAGGGTGACTATAGTCTTTAACAACTCAATTGCACATTTTAAAATAACTAAAAGAGTTTAATTAGATTGTTTGTAACACAAAGGATAAATGCTTGAGGGGGGATGAATACCCCATTCTCTATGATGGGATTATTATGCGTTACATGCCTGTGTCAAAACGTCTCGTGTACCCCGTAAATATATACACCTACTGTGTACCCACAAAAATTAACATGTTTTTGAAAAAAAAGGAGTCAACAGAAAAAAACCATTTGAGGAGACTTGAATGGCACTTGGTGATTTGATGAGACCCTCTGTCCTGTCTAACTGATCTGCACTCTCTTGTTCGGTGTTCACACTTAAGAGAAATGTAACCGTCTGTGGAGGCCCCATCTTCTCCTCCTAGGTGATCTCGGCTGTGCCTACTGGTGTCCCGGAGATGACAGCTGTCCATCATCCTCTTTGGCTGGTGTCTCTATTTTGCCTTCAGAGGTTCTGACACTGAGCGATTGCACGAGGAGGGCTGTGGGGAGGGCTCGCCTCCAGGGAATGAAGCTGAACTCCCTGCTACCTCTGCCATGGAGATGAATAATTGTGAGCGGCCCGGGAAACATTTAAACCCACCTAAACCATAGCACACAACCGAAAGCAGCAAGCAGGGAATGCGTTAAGCTATTAAATGCTGTGCGAACATGCACAAAATCCTATTATCTACTGTATATATTGAAAAGCTAAAAACAGCAAACTTTCTGAGGTTCATAAAGCATTGTTCTTGGTTGCAACTTGGAGATTTCCATTATTGCTTTGGCTGTTGGAACCTTTAGGTAATCTCTTTCAGAGGTGGGTGAGCTCTGACAAGGCAAAGGAGAGGATGGTTGATTGCGAGAAGATTGCAGCCCATGAATATATCTCCAGCACCATTTGCTCTGAATAAGGGTAATCATTTCTCACAATCTGGAAACCGTGTTATTTAGAAAATTAGGGTAAGTGCAAAACAAAGCAAGAGTGGGGAAAAAAACAACGTTCATCTTAGAATATCAGGATGCCGACAAAAAGATAAATCATGCACCATTTTTTCCAATAAGATTTGCATGAGTGTGATTTCTCATGGTTACTATTCCACTCCAGTATTGATGGTAAATTTTTAAATCCATCATTTAATATGGTCCCTTTGCAAGAAAGAAAAGATCAAGATATCCATGCAGACTTCTTATTGCTAATGAAAATCAAGCACCTCTTTGGTTCCATTTTCCCTCTTGTAAAACTTGCATTTGCAGGAAGATTTTTTTGTAAGTCTCTTGAAATCTGTATTCTACATTTTTTTTTTTAGATGATGGCTGGCCATAGCTCCACACCAGGGGCTCTTGGCTTGGAATCCACTCATCTCCAAGGAGTCTGTGATCATATCTGAGTCTGTAAACTTGGTCAGAAATATAAAATACATGCTGATGTTTCCCTAATCTCTAACTGATATTAGTGTTTGTTTCTTTAATGAATGTAGGCTAGACATTTTTATATTACATTCTAGTTGTTGTGGCTATCTTGAAATACTTAAATATCCTCTTGACTACTCTCAAATTTATAGTAGTTAGTAAACCAAACAGTAGATCTTGTTATTTAAGGTGCTAAAGAAGCACATAGATTATATCATAATTTAAAAAAACCAATAACTATATTTCAACATAGTTAGTCTTTAGTAATCCTGTGCATTTTGTTTAATTTGATGCACTTAAATACATTATTTTCTGTAATTCCAGCTACTTGAGAGGCTTACGCAGGAGGATCACTTGACCCCAGGAGTTTAAGACCAGCCTGGGCAACGTAGCAAGACCCCATCTCAAAAAAAAAAAAACTAAACTAAAAACATTACTCTGAGAAGGGATCCACAGTTTTCACCAGATGCCAAAAGTGTCTGCAGCACAGAGGTTTAAGAATCTTTAGCTGGTTTCTGACAGTTAGATTCCCTAACTGTGATAAAATGCAGATTCTGAGGCCCCTCCCAAAGCCTGCTATATCAGAACCTCAAGGAATGGGATATAGACATGGATGTTTATCAGAAGCTCCCCCAGGGAGCTGGGATGCAACCAGCCCAGACCAGAGGTCTGTTATTGGGAACCTGTGGCTTAGGTTATCTGTATCCCAATAACCATGATCTCAGGACGTAGGGGTTGGTAGACTTGGTCATAGAAAAACAAAGTCTTCTTACACTTCTTGGGGTATATGTGGTGGGAAAGAGAACAGAGGTTAAGCAGACCCACGTTTTGAATGAATTTGGTCACATAACTTAATAGGTGTGTGTCTTGGGCATTGTTGACCTTCATTTCCTCATCTGTAACTCGGGAATTATAGAAGGACCTACCTAATGGGCTTTGTCTTAGTCTGTTTGAGCTGCTATAACAAAATATCATACACTAGGTAGCTGATAAACAACAGAAATTGATTCCTCACAGTTCTAGAGGTTGGGAAGTCCAAGATCAAGGCCGATTCTGTGTCTGGTAAGGGCCCACTTTCTGGCTCCTAGACAGTGCCGTCTTGCAATGTCCTCACGTAGTGGAAGGAGTGGGGGGTGGCTTGTTCCTCTTTCATAAGGGCACTAACCCTATTCACAAGAGCTCCACTCTGAGGACCTAATCACCTCCCAAAGACCCCCATCTCCTCATCCTGTCACCGAAAGGGTCAGGATTTGAACACATGAATTTTGGGGAGACATGGACATTCAATCCATTCCAGGCCTGTTGTAGGAATGAAATAAAATAATGCACAAATGAATATAGAGCACTTTGCAAAGTGTCCAACACACAGTAAGTGTTCAAGTCTTAGCTGCTGTGGATGGTGAGGATGCTGCTGCTGCTGCTGCTGCTGCTGATGTTCTTGATAGTAATGAGCTAGTCTAGTTAGCATTTCTGAGGCTAATGAGGGAACTGTGGTTATGGAATGACAGCAAGATCTGGCTTCCAAAGCTTGGTAGAGAATTTCGGCTGGAGGTTACAATGCAGCTGAGAGGCCCCATTGAAGCTGATCTCAGTGTCCCCAGCATCAGCTGTCCCCCCACCATGGGACAGGGCTGACATGTTACTGGGAACACGAGGCTGTCTGCTGATGCTCATTCAGTGATCCAGAGAGGGTACCATCATTCCTCCCTCTCCCAAATCTTGCATCTCATGAACCAGGCATCTCATTTTCCCAAAGAATCCTTCCCTTACAGCAGGCCAGAAAGCTATTGTCCTAGCCTATGGAAACACCTAAAACACACTGGGGAGATGTGGACACTCAGCCCATTGCAGGCTTGTAAAAATGAAATAAAATAATGCATAAATAGAGCACTTTGCAAAGTGTCTGACACTTAACGAGTGTTTTAAGTGTTTCAATGGGCAAGGACAATAGTTTTCTGAGAGGGGATTTTTAATGGCTCTCCAAAAGCAGGCCCCCAAGGTAAATAACAGAATGTGCTGCAGCATGGACAACCAACTCCTTCACATCCTTAGAGATGAAATTCTTTGAAGAAAGATTTTCCTTTACCAAAGCTCTTCTAGATTCTTGACTGGGTGCAGTGACTCACACCTGTAATCCCAGCACTTTGGGAGGTGAGGCAGGTGGATCACTTGAGGTCAGGAATTCAGGACCAACCTGACCAACATGGTGAAATCCCGTCTCTACTAAAAATACAAAATTAGCTGGGTGTGGTGGTGTGCACCTGTAATCCCAGCTACTGGGGAGGCTGAGGCACGAGAATCACTTGAACCCAGCAGGCAGAGGTTGCAGTGAGCTGAGATTACACCACTGCACTCCAGCCTGGGCAATGGAGTGAGACTCTGTCTCAAAAAAAAAAATGAACCTCTTCTAGATTCTCTATTCCTTCTATCAGCCAATGCTATCCAGGTTCCCTTGAGGCAGTGCCCTGCCTGTCATTAAATCTACGGAAAATGTATGAAGAACAGGTTTTTCTCTTAACCCCCAGGTGTTCCTCATAAAACCCAGGGGTGGCAAGAAAATACAGGAGCACATCGCATGTTTTGGGACAGTCACACATGATGAACTTCGTCGATAGGATGGATGGCGCTTCAAATTTTCCAGGACAAAGACATGGGGTGGTCTCTGGAGAAACCCCAAGCCAATGGTTCTTTAAGGTTTCAAGATCAATGCTATTCAGAACTATCAAAACCCAGCCACAGGCCAGGCGAAGAGGCTCACACCTGTAATCCCAGCACTTTGAGAGGCAAGGCAGGTGGATCACCAGAGGTCAGGAGTTTGAGACCAGCCTGGCCAACATGGGGAAACCCTGTCTCTACTAAAAATACAAAACTTAGGTGGGCGTGGTGGCGAGTGCCTGTAATCCCAGCTACTCAGGAGGTTGAGGCAGGAGAATCGCTTGAACCCAGGAGGCGGAGGTTGCAGTGAACTGAGATTGCACCACTACACTCCAACCTGGGCGACAGAGCGAGACTCTGTCAAAAAACTAAAACAAAAACCCAGCCACACACCCCAGCATTTTTACAAAAGGGAAAAAGGGATGCATTCAAGATAATACAATGACATTCCTATGTTTTCTCTGAGCCAGAGAGCAGAGAAACATTGTCGCTAAGGTGGCTTTCTTTCTGATCAAGGTTTCTGTGAATGGGCAGTGTCCACACATGAATTCTGCCTAAAGGCTCTGTGGGAGCCAGGCTGCGAGCTGATTGCAGCAGCAGAAGGCAGCAGGTAGGAGATGACATTTTAGAATTGTTCAAACAGACCCCAGGCCTAGAAGATATGCCAGACACGGTGTTAGGAGAGAAAGAACAAAGCGACACCAGAAACAATCGTTTAAAAATTTAAAAGACCATTTCCCTTTATCAACTCCGCAGCTGGCTACCATTCCAGTAAATTTCTAAAACATGAAACTGGCCCCAGCAGGGCAGAGAAGTGAATGGGATGGGGCAGGCCAGTGACATTTACAATATCCAGGTGCGATATCCAGCTTTCCTGGAAGCTGAAAAATGAATTGTTTTCTGGGAGAGAAACAGAAATAAAAGTATTGGTTGGTCATAACCTCGGGGAAGCCTCTTGTTTCTGGATACCTAATATTTATAAAAGAATAGGGTTCCTGTGTGCATTTTAAAACTCTGGGCTGGGAGCAGTGGCTCCTTTCTGTAATCCCAGCACTTTGAGAAGCCAATTCATGAGGACAGCTTGAGACTGGAGTTTGAGACCAGCCTGGGCAACATAGTGACATCCCGATTCCACAGAAAAGAAAAATAGAGGCCGGGCACGGTGGCTCACACCTGTAATCCCAGCACTTTGGAAGGTCAAGGTGAGCGGATCACAAGGTCAGGAGATTGAGACCAGCCTGGTCAACACGGTGAAACCCCATCTCTACTAAAAATACAAAAATTAGCTTGGTATGGTGGCATGCGCCTGGAATCCAAGCTACTTGGGAGGCTGAGGCAGGAGAATTGCTCGGGAGGCCAAGGTTGCAGTGAGCCAAGATCTCACCACTGCACTCCAGCCTGGCGACAGAGCGAGACTCCATCTCAAAAAAAAAAAAAAAAAAAAGAAACAAACAAAAGAAAAAAAAAATAAGAGAAAGAAAGAAAAGAAAAAAGAAAAGAAAAATCAGCCAGGCATGGTGGTGCACACCTGTAGCCCTAGCTACTTGGGAGGCTGAGACAGGAGGATTGCTTAAGCCCAGGAGTTCAAGGCTGCAGTGAGCTAGGATTGTGCCACTGCTCTCCAGCCTGGGTGACAGAGCAGAGACCCCGTGTCTCTAAATAATAATAATAATAAAGTAAGTAAAATTCTACACATTACAAGTCAAAATAGCAGATGAAGAGTGCTGGGGGCAAGTCACTCTGGCTCCTGGAACAAGCAAACCTCCAAATCTCAGTGGCTTAGTATGGTAAAAATATGTTCCATGGTTGGCAGGTAGCCTTCCTGGTGGTCATTCAGTGACTTTAGCTTCTTTAACACTGTGGCTCCTCCATCATCAACAGGTGGCTTCCAAGGTCTCCATGCAGTGGGAAAAAAGAGGATGGAGAATGCACACTGGCTTTTCAACCACGGCAGGGTTGTGCTTTACTTAGACCCACATTTACTACTGAGAACAAATCTTACAGCCACACCTGTCCGCAGAAAAGGCTGGACTGGGTGTACTCAGGAGGCTCCTGGCCTTTGCCTGTAAGAATTAGCAGGCGCCAAAGCTGACACCAACTTTCTTCAGGTGTTATCATAAGTGGATTAGGTCTGTCCACGGATGGTGATACGGTTCGGTTCTATGTTGCCACTCAAATTTCATCTCGAATTGTAGTACCCACATGTCATGGGAGGGACCCGGTGTGAAGTGATTGGATCATGGGGCCGGTTTCCCCCATGTTGTTCTTGTGATAGTGAGTGAGTTCTCACAAGATCTGATGGTTTTATAAGTGTTTGGCAGTTCCTCCTACACACCCTCTCTCTGTCCTGCTGCCTTGTGAAGAAGTGCCTGCTTCCCTTTCAGCCATGATTGTAAGTTTCCTGAGGCTTCCCCAGCCATGCAGAACTGTGAGTCACTTAAACCTCTTTCCTTTATAAATTACCCAGTCTTGGGTAGTATCTTTATAGCAGTGTGAAAATGAACTATTACAGATGGTTATAGGCCCAAGAAAAGTATCACTGGCTTTCTGTTCTGGGGAACAAAAAAGAAGTTTCCATTCAATAAAAGGGACTGAGATTTGTCATTTCTTCAGTGTATAAGTACCTCCTCCACTTCTAGGATCCTCTCCTGATCAAAGCCCTAATGTTTACATTTAAAAACCTGAAGAGGAGAAAACCTGACTTCAGTTGTGAAGTCAGCTGGTGGAGTAATTTACCAATTGGCAAATATCAAGCCTGCAGGCCCAATTTCACATAGACGGGTCATGTCATGGTTGTGAATGTCATTTTGTGCCTAGTCCTAAGTGAAATGGGATCTGTTTTTGTCTTTCCCTGGCTTTAAATTATCTGGTATCACCAGCAGCACTGACTGGCACCATGTCCTGGAATGTCTGATCTTTTGATGTGGCAATATCTCCTCCCCTAAGGCCACCTCCCTCCCCAGGTTCCATCAGTCCATGACTAGACTTGGCATTTTGCCCCCAAGTTCCTAGGCTCTGATACACCATCGTGGAACAGAGAACAGCATTTCTGCCCCTAACCTTACTGACGTTTTAACACCCATTTCAGAAACCCCGGATTTCCTGACTTCCATAGCTTCTAACCCAGCAGCTAGTCCCACACTTTTAAAAATTTAATTGATTTTATTTGCAGTTTATGCAAAAAGAAAAGGATGGGATGGAGCTCCAAGAAGGGTTCTGAGAACATTCTATGTTGAAGTAAGTAAGCAAAGGATAACCCAGCTCAGCATGGCAGGACCAGGGCTGTTCCTGGAGCACCAGCAGCCCCAGCCACAGGCCACCACCTTCCTCTGGGACTCAGAGTGTTTCTATCTCATGAGTAGAATGGAGAGTGGATTCACTCTGTTTAAATTTAATTTATAGCTATTTTCTCACTCTCTATTCTCTTTGCCAAGCCTGAGAATGGAGTGCATGTTAGTTTATCAGATGTAGTTCCTTGCATGCATAAGTTCACAGAGGAATCACATAGGTCAGACCCCTCATCTTGGCTGTAACAAAAGCAAGTGAGAGGCTGAAACTCTCCTACGCTTGGACCATGCTTCTTTATGAGTTGCCTCCTGCCACAGACAGTATGTTTGGTGGCTTGGTCCCAAAAGGGGCATCCAAGTTTGCAATTATTTTTTTTTTTTTTGAGATAGAGTCTCGCTCTGTCACCCAGGCTGGAGTGCAGTGGCGCTATCTCAGCTCACTGCAAGTTCTGCCTCCCAGGTTCATGCCATTCTCCTGCTTCAGCCTCCCGAGTAGCTGGGACTACAGGTGCCTGCCACCACGCCCAGCTAATTTTTTGTATTTTTAGTAGAGATGGGGTTTCACCGTGTTAGCCAGGATGGTCTTGATCTCCTGACCTGATGATCCACCCCCCTCAGCCTCCGAAAGTGCTGGGATTACAGGCTTGAGCCACCGCACCTGGCCCAATTTTGCTATTTTTATTTATTTTATTTTATTTTTTAAGACAGAGTCTCGCTCTGTTACCCAGGCTGGAGTGCAGTGGTGCGATCTTGGCTGACTGCAACCTCCACCTCCCAGGTTCAAGTGATTCTCCTGCCTCAGCCTCCTAAGTACTGGGGTTACAGGTGCCCACCACTGTGCCCAGCTATTTTTTTTTTTTTTTTTTTTTGTATTTTTAGTAGAGATGGGATTTCACCATGTTGGCCAGGCTGGTCTCAAACTCCTGACTTCAAGTGATCTTCCTGCCTCGGCCTCCCAAATCACTGGGACCTGAGGCATGAGCCACCATGCCCAGCCCAAATCTGCTATTTTTAAACAACGACAGGGATGGGGAGACAAGTTGGAGGCCTGAGAGCCTGCCCAGTTCCTCCTGCTCCTACAGGAACTAGAGAGGAGTGTGAGTGACAACTTCTCCTGTCCTCTGTTGACACCCTCCATTTTCAAGCCCCAGTGACCCTAACTACTGGCACTGAGCAGGCAGGCTTTCAGGCAGAGGCCCCTCCAGGCCCTGGAAGCCCATGGCTCTGTTTTCTGCGAGCCTCTTACCTCTACCATTGCTTCTGTGTGCTGGAGTCCGTGCTCTGTCCACTGTTCCTAGGGATGTCTGTGGCCATGAACACATTCCCATGGACCTCTGAGCAGTGCCCAGTAATCATACACATTCTCCAAGCCTCTGTGAACCCACTGACACCACCTGACAGCAGCAGTTCCACTCAAGGAAATCCTTCAGCTTGCTCTGCTTCCAGCCACTTAGGCCAGGCTGCAGTCCAGGTGTCTGGGGGGCCGTCTAGTGAGACAACAAGAGAGTCCTCACAGCCAGGCAGGGCAGGAAGTGGCCTGGCCCACCAACAGCCCACACCATTGCGGGCTGTGCAACAGGGAAAAACAGAATGTGGACAGAGGGACACACAGTGAGCCTGTAACCCCTATGCCAACATCAGCAGCTACTACTTCCTCACTTCCTCTGGGTCCTCACAGTCATTATCTCCAACCTGCCCCTCCCATGGGCCCACACAGAGGTGGTGGCACCGCTACCACTCAGGAAACAGCTCACTTCACAGCTACACAGCTATTCTCGTGGCTAGTAAATAATAACTACTTTGGTTTTTCTCAGCATTTACTATCATGTTAATGAGTGTTCCATACATTATCTCATATTACCCTCACAACAACCCTCAGATCAGCTGCTGTCATGAGCTACATTTTTTTTTTTTAAGAGACAAAGTCTCACTCTGTTGCCCAGGCTGGAGTACAGTGGCTCAATCACAGCTCACTGCAGCCTGGAACTCCTGGGATCAAACAATTCTCCCGCGTCAGCCTCCTGAGTAGCTGGGACTACTTGTGCATGCCACCGTGCCCAGCTAACGTTTTTAAAAAGATTTTTGTAGAGACGGGGTCTTATTATGTTGCCCAGGCTGGTCTTAAACCCCTGACCTCAAGTGATCCTCCCTTGGCCTCCCAAAGTGCTGGGATGACAGGCATGAGCCACTATGCTTGGTCCACTCCTTTTTTAAGTTGAAAATAATTTTTATTTATTTATTTTTCATAGAGATGGGATCTTGCTATGTTGCCCAGGCCGGTCTTGAACTCTCGGTCTCAAGTGATCCTCCTGCCTCAGC
This sequence comes from Pan paniscus, assembly GCF_029289425.2. Taxonomy (NCBI): domain Eukaryota; kingdom Metazoa; phylum Chordata; class Mammalia; order Primates; family Hominidae; genus Pan; species Pan paniscus. The sequence goes on along the minus strand of NC_073255.2, from coordinate 84,252,318 downwards.
CTCCCAAAACACTGGGATTACAGGCATAAGCCACCAAGCCTGGCCCTCAGCTGCGTTTTATGGCTAAGGAAACTGAAGATCAGGCATAAAAGTAGCTAGGCAACCGTGAGACCTAGCCTCAATTGTGGGCAACTCAGTAGTAATTGGCAATGACTTTGATTTCAACTCAACCAAGAGCCAGGATTTGAACCCAGTGCTGTGACTCCAGGACTATCTTTCTGTAATGTCATGCCATACAATGAAATAACAAAAGGGTTTGTGGAAAGCATGAAGCCTTATGGGCCCCACATTGGTGCCCAGTTCTGGGTGATGTCTTTTAGGGTCCTCTTCATCCTCTTCCTCCCATCTGCAGGGATGGTTCTGCCCCCATTACCCAGCTGTCACCACTGGATCTCTCTCCATTTGCCAGCCCACCTGCACTGACCTTGAGTCCTAATCTCAGGCCCTTGGGCTTGGTGGCTTGCTGCAAGGTGCTTCTCAAGCTCTGCCGACAGTTGAGAGCTCTGTCCTGGCCCAGATCTCATGTTTGTGCACCAGATCCAAGTTTTGTGACCTTGAGTGAGGGATTCTCACATCTCATGGGCCATTTTTTAGGACCACCAGGTTCAATTTTCCATTGTGCCATAACACACCAATACACCAAAACAGCAGGAGTTGCAGCAGAGAAAGATCATTGGTCAGCCAAATGAGGAGATGGGAGGAAACCTAAAATCTGCCTCCTCAAAAGGTTTGGGATGGAGTTTTCAAGGGGTTTTTAAGAGGATGGGTGATTGGCTGAAGTGTGGGGATTCCTGATTGGTTGAGAAGCAAGAAGATGAAGTCCTGGGACAGGAAGATGAAGAAACTATATGCCTGTCCTGAGTCAGTTCCTTGGTGGGGGTCTTCAGATTGGTTACCCATTCTGCTGGAATTCAGGATTAAACACACACACACACACACACTTTAAGCAATTATTGGGTTAAAAGGTCCAGTGTTAGAGATTTTATCTATAGGAACAATGAGGGAGCAGGTAGTCAGTGTGCTACGTGACCCTTGAATAGTTAGCAACTGCAGGGAAGTGGGTTAAAGTGCACCTGTGTACCCTGATCAATGTCTAACCATAATTCTGCCTAAAGCCTGGCTTGTAATTCTCGTTAACCCAATGAGGGCAATTTCAGCCTCCTTCTGGCATCTCTTGAGTAATAGAGAAGAGTTCAGGAAGTTGCCAGTCAAGCTTCTTTCCAAGGGGTATCTCAGGCATGCCTGGCTGGCTGCATCATAAAGAACAGGAAGTCCATATTAGATGGTGGCCAATGTGCAGATGTGCAGTTTAGTGTGGCAGAGCCATGCCGGCTGAGCAGTGCTGGCTTCTCCCAAGTCCTAGCCCCAAACTCTAGACAACCCAGTACCACTGTCCTTTCTGCAGACTTATGGGACCAGTAATTGGGAATGCCTTTTATTTTGCCTTTACCAAGTTGAGTTCAGTTAGGGAGTCTGAGTGCCAGAGAGAGTGATCACAAGCTTTGCTGGGCTTTTGGGCCATATGACATCAATCATGCTATTTATTTATTTTGAGATGGAGTCTCACTCACTCTGTCGCCGAGGCTGGAGCACAGTGGCATGATCTCTCTTCACTGCAACCTCCAACTTCTGGGTTCAAGTGATTCTCCTGCTTCAGCCTTCTGAGTAGCTGGGACTACAGGCATGCAACACCACACCCAGTTAATTTTTGTATTTTAGCAGAGACGAGGTTTCGTCATGTTGCTTAGGCTGGTCTCAAACTCCTAGCCTCCCAAAGTGCTGGGATTACAGGTGCGAGCCCAATTATGGGATTACAGGTGCCTGGCCCAATTATGCTCTTTAAAGGATGTGGACAGACCCGTCCTCTTCAGATCACTGTATGCAGTCTGAAAGCTCTGGCCCTTTGGTGTTGAAGACACAGAATTAAATATAATTCACTACTCTTTTATAGTTAAACATAGCTTATCTATAATTGTGCCCTACCAACTCCTTTAATCCCAGGCAAAATGCAAAGAAATGACAGTAGAAGGATGGAGGACATGCATGGATAAGGGAGTGAATACAGTGTTTTCACCCTCCCTGCTCTGCCAGCTTCTGCACCAAAGGTTCTAAAGTCATTTTCAATACTTTCCTGGCATTCTAATTTTAAGCTCTGAGGAAAGAATAAAGGCTATGAGCCTGGCAGTGACATCCATGTCTAAATTATATCCCTGGCAGCGTTTAGCTTGCAGCTCTTAGTAAACATGTAGATAGCACTGGATTGAATAACTAAGGAAGGTAAATTGTTAGAAGTTAAAGGCATCAGGCTGGGTGCTGGGAATACCAAGAACAATAAAATGCTTAATACTTACTTAGTTGAAGTTGTTGTAGAGAGAGGACTAACGGACCAATGTTTGAACTGTCAGGGTCGGGAGGACAGAAATAGAGTGAGAGCTAGTAGATGTGAAGTAGTGGGTGGTAGGAAAGAGGGAATGCAGGAGAGGAGAGGAAGGGATGGGAGCACAAAAAAAAAAAAAAAAGGAAGGGAGGTGGGGAGAATAGGACAAAGCCAACCTAGACATGCCTGATCCAGGCTACTTTTTAGCCTTTTTTTTTTTTTTTTTTTTTTTGAGATGGAGTCTTCCTCTGTCGCCAGGCTAGAGTACAGTGGTGTGATCTCGGCTCACTGCAACCTCCGCCTCCCAGGTTTAAGCAATTCTCCTGCCTCAGACTCCTGGGTAGCTGGGACTACAGGTGTGTGCCACCACACCCAGCTAATTTTTTGTATTTTTAGTAGACACGGGGTTTCACCATGTTGGCCAGGATGGTCTCCATCTCTTGACCTCATGATCCACCTGCCTCAGCCTCCCAAGAGTGCTGGGATTATAGGCGTGAGCCACTGCACCCAGCCTTTTAGCCAATTTTCTAACATCAAAGCCTTGATCCTCTATGACAGTCACAAGCTATCTATCAGGCTGGGTCATAAGACTGGGATGGATTTTGTTTTCTTTTTATTCATTATTATTTTTATTTCTTTAGAGACAGGTCGTTACTCTGTTGCCCAGGCTGGAGCGCAGTAGCACCATCATAGCTCACTGCAGCCTCAATCCCCGGGATTCAAGTGATCCTCCTACCTCAACCACCTGAGTTGCTGTGACTGCAAGCATGCGCATCCATGCCCAGCTAATTTTTAAATGTTTTCTTATAGATGGTTGTCCAGGCTGGTCTTGAACTCCTGGCCTCAAGCAATCCCCCCCAGCTCGGCCTCCCACAGCATTGGGATAACAGGCATTAGCCACCGTGCCCAGCCTGGGTTGAATTTTAAAATGGTGAAAATAAACCCATATTATTCTTTTCAGTACATAGTAACAGCAACAAAAATCAAAAGAAAATAAAAAAGTCCTCCCAGCCCTACTTCTGGGCTCTATAGATCAAGCTGCTTTCAATCTGCATTTCTTGACTTCTCTGAACTGCTCATCACAAAACACTTCATCTTAATTCCTCTTGCCAGTCAATGACTTGCAATCCACGTATTTAGAAGTTCTTACCACCGCGGTACTTAAATTGAGATATGTCTTGAGGTCCATATTTGTCAATCCCATTTCTGAGAAGCAGTCATAAATAAAGCAGAAGATTGAAATTGAATTTTTTAAAAGGACTTTAGGAGGAAAGCCATTATGCAACCGTCCCATTTAGTGAAAGAGAATGTTGATTTAAACTGGGAAAAGTCAGCTCACCGTCTCCAGCATGGCAGAGAGAAACGCTGAGGAAAATTCTCCCGATTTTCAGGAGTAGTAGCTTGCTCCTCTGGGAAGAAGGTTACCAGAAAGGCCTGCAAATGATTGGTAGGATGCGAGTAACAAATTAAAATATTCTCTTTGCCAGAAACCTGTATTGTTTAGAATCAGACAAAGGGCTAAAATTTGCCTGCGCTTGGATTACCAGATGGTGTTATTTACGTAATTTATGCGTTAAATTTCCTCCAGTGTTGCTTTTAACAATATAAATGGATTTAAATGGCTTCCTAAGTGACTTCCTTTTGATAAAAAGAAGAATTCCTGTCAGTAGGAAGGAAGATGTCAGAGAGACAGGCTCCAGAGGTGGTGGAACATCACTCTCTATGTTACAGAACCCGCTATAGCTCGCCCGTCTGGCTCTGCAAACCCAAACACTGACATTGCAATTGCAGCGAGAGAAAGTGAGGCGGTTATTGCAGGGCGCCCAGCAAGGAGAATCGGGCATCTCATGCTTAAGACCTGAACTCCCTGATGGCTGGTAGGGAAGGGTTTTTGTTTGTTTGTTTGTTTTTGTTTTGGTTTTGTTTTTGTTTTTGTTTTTTTTTTGACAGAGTCTCGCTCTTTTGCCAGGCTGGAGTACAGTGGCACAATCTCGGCTCACTGCAACCTCTGCTTCCCGGGTTCAAGCAATTCTCCTGCCTCAGCCTCCCAAGTAGCTGGGACTACAGGCACCCGCCACCACACCCAGCTAATTTTTGTATTTTTAGTAGAGACGGGGGTTTTACCATGTTGGCCAGGTTGGTCTCAATCTCTTGACCTCGTGATCCACCTGCCTCAGCCTCCCAAAGTGCTGGGATTACAGGCATGAGCCAACGCAGCCGGCCCTAGGTAAGGGTTTTTAAAGGCAGAGAGGCAGAGGTTACAGGCAAAGTCAGAAATCAACACATGGAAGCTATACATTGTTTCTACCTAAAAAAGTAGGACTTTTTTTTTTTTTTTTAAGACTTTCTCTCTTGTTGCCCAGGCTGCAGTGCAATGGTGTAATCTCAGCTTATTGCAACCTCCGCCTCCCAGGTTCAAGTAATTCTCCTGCCTCACCTTCCTGAGTAGCTGGGACTATAGGCATGTGCCACCACACCTGGCTAATTTTTTGTATTTTAGTAGAGACAGGGTTTCACCATGTTGACCAGGCTGGTCTCGAACTCCTGACCTCAGGTGATCCACCTGCCTTGGCCTCCCAAAGTGCTGGGATTACAGACGTGAGCCACCACGCCCAGCCAAAAAGTAGGACATCTTGAAGCAGAGCCCAAAGGTCTAAGGTGGAGTCAAAGATTTTCTGATTTGCGATTGCTCCAGGAGGCAAAGCTTTGTGTAAAAATTTGAGGTCAGCAGAAAAGAATGTTAGTGCTCCCTCATGGATATGACCTCCTCCAGACCCCTTGGGAAGAAATTTAGAACCAAGCACTGTGGTCAGAGTTCAGTCCTCAGTTCCCCCTTATCTGAGAGTCTACCTGCCAGCAAATCCCTTGAGTGGGGTCTGAGTTTCTGAAAAACAGCTCAAGAACATATGCTAAGATGTTATCTTATTTTTTTTTTATTTTTTATTTTTGAAATGGAAGCTGGCTCTTCACCCAGGCTGGAGTGCAGTGGCACAATCTAGGCTCATTGCAGCCTCCACCTCCTGAGTTCAAGCTATTCTCCTGCCTCAGCCTTCTGATTAGCTGGGATTACAAGCACCTGCCACCACGCCCAGCTAATTTTTTGTATTTTTAGTAGAGACGGGGTTTCACCGTGTTAGCCAGGATGGTCTCGATCTCCTGACGTGATCCGCCCACCTCCAGCCTCGTGATCGGCGACCGAAAGTGCTGGGATTACAGGCATGAGCCACTGCGCCCGGCCGGCTGGAAGGTTTTATGGGAGAGGGATATGGGGAAACTGTGTGTAGAGGTTGGACTCAAAAAGCAACTGAGGACGGCAGATAATCTGGGCACCAGCAAGAGTCCTAAGTGGTTGGGAACTTCTTCGTCCTTGGTTAGATCCCAATGCTCCTGTTAACCTTTAACAAAACATAGTGGTGTACCTACTTCCCCTGTAATCCCAGAGTTAGTTTCAAAACTATATGATTGCTGTTTTGCATTTTATATCAGTGCTCTCAAATTATCCTAACCTGCATGCAACAATGGGTAAATTCCCCTTAAACAAAAATGGACTAGTTATGTTAGTTTCTTGTTGTTTCACTGTTACGTTAAGAGACAGTGGTGAAATCTTTAACTTCAGGTATCTATGTGCATATGCTTTCAGGAAGAAAGCTTCTGAAAATAGATCACAGGCTTTCACCGGGAGGGTTTTATTTTATATTTTATTTTATTTCATTATTTTATTTTGAGATGGAGTCTTGCTTGTCGCCCAGACTAGAAAGCAGTGGCACGATCTCGGCTCACTGCAACCTCCACCTCCTGGGTTCGAGCGATTCGTCTGCCTCAGCCTCCCAAGTAGCTGGGATTACAGGCACCTGCTGCCACGCCCAGCTAGTTTTTTGTATTTTTAGTAGAGAAGGGGTTTCACTATGTTGGCCAGGCTGGTCTCAAACTTCTGACCTCAGGTGATCCGCCCACCTCAGCCTCCCAAAGTGCTGCTGGAATTACAGGAGTGAGCCACCATGCTCAGCCTACAAAATATTTAAAAATTAGGCGTAGTAGTGTTCAGCTGTGGTCCCAGCTACTCGGGAGGCTGGGGCAGGAGGAGTGCTTGAGCCCAGGAGTTTGAGGTTACCATGAGCTACAGTCATGCCACTGCACTCGAGCCTGGGAGACAGAGTGAGATCTTGTCTCTCTTAAAAAAAGAATCAAAGAAAAAGATTCAAAAAACTTTCTGCTACCTGGAAGGGAATTTTGGACAGATTAAAAGAAGTATTGATATACCCAGCAGTAGTTCAGATCTGATCGGGTAGTGTGTCTTCCATGATCTAGAAAACATTCCTAAATTCATTACTTGGGGAATTCCTGGCAGTCTCCAGATGATTCCTCAAGAAAGTCAACACCAGGGTAGGCAGCCTCTGCGGTCTGCTGTTTTCTGTTAGCAGAGGCCATAGTTCTGCAGACTGGGCCATGGTCTCTCGAGATGCCAGAGCTGAAAGAAACCTCAGAGATAGCCCCCTGTCATTTACAGATGAGAAAATAGTTTCCAGGGGAAGAATGCATGTGCCTGACTTCTGGGAGATATGGAGCCAGTGGCCTTTCCCACTAGAGAGTAAAATGATTGATCTTTCTTGGGTCTATCTCAGCTCATGCTAGAGAACATCTCCCCACTGATTCCAGGCTGGGCTGGGCTGGCTGATGTTGACATACTGTAGGGTAGATTTGCACCAGAAGGGGTGCCAGGGAACAGCATTCTTAGAAGCGTCAGGGTGGTTATGGGTTTGTGGGAAGAGCGTTTGGGAAGAGACTCAAATCTAGCTCGTGTTGAGTTCTATAAGGGCCCTTGGTTGACTGACTTTAACTTTCTCTGCCTGGCATATTATATCTTCTAGTCTATTTCCTTTTCCTTTCTTTAATTCGTTCCTCTTTTCCCACCTCCTAGGCCCCCTCTCCAGACAATTTCCCTGCTTACTCCCTCCAGCCCCTCTCCATTCATTAATGTATGTACACATTCACTCATTGATTAAGAACTCAGAACTCATTGGGTACTTACTTATGTTCCCGGCACAGTGCTGGGCAGTAGGGACACAGGATGACACAGTTCTGTCCTCATTGAGGTAACAGCCTAGTAAAGAAGGGAGAAAGTAATTTTTTTTGCACGCCCACATGCTGGCAGGATCATGCAATTACAACTGTGATAAGGGCTATGCTAGCATGTTATAGGGAACTCTGTTTTTATCTGGGGCTTCCTTGAGTAAGCACTGATGGAGCTGAAAGCCAAAGTTTGATTAGGAGTTAACTAGGCAGATGGGGGAGGAGTGTCCCGGGCAGGAATGGGGCACAGGGAAGGATAAAAGGAAACATCATGGGATTGAGGGGAGCTGCAGAGATGAGGCTGCAGGGGGAGGCTTTGAAGACCACATGAAGATTGAGGATTTATTTTCAGAGTGGTCGGTGGGAGCCATCGAAGTTTGCAGGGCCGTGGAATGATCAGTTCCACCCTGGCTGCTGAGTGGAGGTCAGACTGAATGGAGTTGGATTCGGAAGTGGTGGCTGTGGTCCAGGTGGGAGATGGTCGTAGCTTGCACCAAAGTGATGAGGGAGGAGAAAATGATCTGGTGGTCATAGTGGATGTGAAAGGAAGTGGATGCAGTTGAGCTGTAGTGAAGAGGCATCATCTGCAGGACTTGGTGATGGATTGGCTGGCGCCTAGGGAGGAAGTGGTGAGGATGGTGCCTGGGTTTCTTTCTGGTATATGTAGCTTCCTTGCTCAATTTGAGTGATGGAGGTCATGGGGAGAGAGAACACACTGTCTTTCTGCTCCGGGCCACCTGCTATAATAGCATGCAAGCTCTTTCAAGAGAGAGCTTCCCCCTGTTAGTGCCTTGAAGATCCCTGGAAAAGTGGCTTTCACATAATCAGGGCACCCAGGGTTCTCAATTTAATGGCACAATTGAAAACTCTCACCAGAATATTTTGGATCCAAACCTACTTATGCCTGAATGATACTTCCTGCTGCTTTTGAGAAACTCCTGGCCTCTAAAAGTCACAGGACAAGACCAGACCTTGAATATTAGAATTCTATGACGAGGTGAGAACAGCCCCCTCACTGTTAGGGCAGTAGATTCCAAAGTGGGGTACACAAGATGATGTGGACCATTAGAGGGACAAGAGGAATATATTAGCACTCATATTCTAGTGTCATTTTTGGATTTCTATATATCTATAAATTTTTCATGTGTAAAATATATTAGCATAGTAGTATGTGCATGTACTGAAAAATGAATAAAGTAAACATATTGGAGAAGGTATGCTTTACATTTTTAAACATCAAAAATGTTTGGAGCCCATAGCCTGTGAGCATAGTGAATATAAATGAACCAGTCATGTTGGCTTTGATGGCTTGGCCTCCTCTTTCCTCCCTGGCTGCCTAGGCTCCTCAGTGACAGGTGCCCAGGGGAGCAGGTGGCCTGGGCAGTACCTGGCACCCTGCATCCTCATTTGTTGCCTGTGGCTCTTCCGGGGTCCCTGAAGCTACTATCCAGCTGTCCAGGCTGTGGCAGAGCACAGCCCTTGCTTAAATTCTTTCAGCTTCTGTAAAATTGAGTCATCAGATCACAACCCTGGAAACGATATTAGAAGCCTTCTAAGCTGGTGGCTGTCAAATGTGGCTACACATCTCAATCCCATGGGGGGCCTTTTTACATACACCCAGGTGCCTCAACTTCATCCCTGGGGAATGTGATTTATAGGGCTGGGGTGGGATCCAGGTGTTTGTAATTTTATTTCATTTTATGGATGGATGGATGGATGGATGGATAGATGGATGGATGGATGGATGGATGGATTGACAGGGTCTTGCTCTGTCATCCAGGCTGGAGTGCGGTGGCATCATCATAGCTCACCGCAGCCTTGAATTCATGGGCTCAAGTGATCCTCCTGTCTCAGCCTCCTGAGTAGATGAGACCACCGCCATGTGCCACCACACCTGGCTAATTATTTAATTTTCTTTTGTAGAGGCTGGTCTCGCCATGTTGCCCAGGCTGGTCTTGAACTCCTGGCCTCAAGGAATCCTCCTGCCTCAGCCTCCCAAATTGCTGGGATTCCAGTCATACGCCACTGCGCTGGGCCTAGTGAAAGTATTTAGTAAATGATGAAGTTGAATGTATGAATGAAACGTGTATCAAAAGATGTAACTAAATCAACGTGCCACTGAAGACTCTCCAAAATGATGAAAATCAATCCCCATTGACATTCATCTCCCATAGTGTGTCTTCTTCCAGGACCATCAGCTGTCAGGAAGCAGAACAATGTGTCCTGCCTAAGACTTCCCAGACCCCAGAGTCTTGTGATGGTTTCTTTTGCCTCATTCCTTCCATATTCCAGAGGCCTGGGTAGGTTAGGGCAGGCTTTTTGCCCCAGTGAATGAAGCTTCAGTATATCCAGTGGCTAGGGGTCATTCATAACCCTCCTTCTCCTTCCAAGCCATATCCAATCTATTGTTGATGATTTTGCCTATTAAAAATCCCTCGACCAGGTGTGGTGGCTCACACCTGTAATCCCAGCACTTTGGGAGGCTGAGGCAGGTGGATCACTTAAGGTCAGGAGTTCAAGACTGGTCTGGCCAACATGGCAAAACCCCATCTCTACTAAAAATACAACAATTAGCCGGCCACGGTGGCACATGCCTGTCATCCCAACTACTTGGGAGGCTGAGGCAGGAAAATAGTTTGAATCTGGGAGGCGGAGGTTGCGGTGAGCCAAGATCATGCCACTGCCCTCCAGCCTGGGTGACAGAGCAAGACTGTCTCAAAAAAAAAAAAAAATCCCTCAAATCTATCTACGTCTCTATTTTGTTGCTGTCACTAAAGCTATCAGCTCTTCTTCCCTGCAAAATAGCAAAGCATTCTTGTTTTCTCCATCTCCCCTCTTCATGCCGCCAGTCTTTCCCCACAGTTCAGCCAGAGTGATCTTTTCAAACCCAAATCCTTCAGTGGCTTCTCATTTACAACAAAGATCAATTTCTTTTTAACATGACCTCCAGGTCATTGCCTGGTGTGGACCCTGCCTACCTCTCCAATATTTTCCACTATTCTCCTCTCTTCCAGCCCTACTTTCTGAATCCATTTTCTACATTCCAGCCACATGGCTATTCTTTCAGCTCTTTGAATATCCTCTATGTATTACTTATCTATTGCGGTGTAAGCCCAAATTTAGTGGCCTAAATAACAATTGATTTGATTAAGATTCTGAAGTTTGGAAGTCTGGGCTGCGGTCAGCCAGGTGGTTCTGCTCCACATGGCCCTGGCTATGCTTATGCACACACTGGCATTCCACTGATGGGTTGTCTTGGGGGTGTACAGTCTCACATGGCCTCACTCCCATGCCTTAGTCTTCAGCCATGATATCTGGAATAGCTGGGCCTCTATTGCTCCATTGTCTTTTATCCTCAGCTTCCTTACAGCCTGACGGGCTCAGAATTCCAAGAGGAAGAAAGTGCAAGCCGCAAAGTCTCTAAGGCCTAGTCCTGGGTTGTGTGAGACATCACTTCTGCATTCTGTTAATCAGTGCAAGTCATAAAATCAGCCCGGATTCAAGGAGAGGGGAAATAGGTTCAGCCTTTTTATAGGAAGAGCAAATAAGTCACATTACCAAGGAGCATGGGTGGAATTGTTGCTGCCATCTTTGAATACAGTCCAGCACACCCTGCTCTCTCCTTCACAAGGTCATTGCAACTGTGCTGGCTGCCTCTGGGCTTGGGACTGTTGCCCACTTCCTCTACTCAGCTCAGCCTAGCCCTTCAGACTTCACCTTAGTATCCTTTCCTGGGGGATGCTTTCTCTGAGCCCACTGGCCACATCCTCGTGTTACACGCTAGATTTTTAGCCCTGTGTTGTTTTCCCTCATGGAAAAGTTCCCTTTGTGATGGTGCATTTCTGCCTATGATTCTTTGATTAATGCATTTCCCTTGCTAGATTATCGACTTCATGACAGCAAGGACCTTGTCTGCTAGCACCTCTCATTTCATCCCCCTGCCCAGCCCAGTAGGCCCTGAATGGATCATTTTTTGATGAATAAATAAATGGATGAGCGTCTGTTTCTGGAGTCACCACACCTCCTGGAGGCCCATATCCATTTAAGCAGGGCCACTTCCCCACTTCCCTAGCAAAGGGTCACCAAGAACCCTGCGATGGGTTCTTTGCCTCCAGGACTGGTCCCAGAGCTTGGAGCGTGCCCTCCTCCTGGCCCATTCCAACCCATCTGGAAGGCCTCCTCCCTCCACTGTGTGAGGAGCCACAGCCTGGGGCGCTTTCCATTTGGGCACTTCCCTCTGCTCTTGGCATCAGCGACATGCCAGTCAGAGTCTCGTTCCTACCTTTCTGTGCATTTCTCTTCATTTCTTCAGCCTGCCTAGGAACTCACCATGTGGGCTGGTAAACATTGATGTAGAGAATAGATCCGCAGGACCCTTTCTTGGGACCAGCTGTACTTGGGATACTCATAGCTGGGTCTTATGTGTGGTAGAAACATAAACTGGATCGTTCCCTTTAGAGGGTACCCCTTTTGCCTCCAGACCTCTTGGGTGGACTCAGAGGCCAAGGTGGAATATCACTCCTTCCGGGAATACCCCTCCATAGGGGACTTAGCTGGACTGTTGGTTTATTGCTAAGGCTCAAAAGCCTTCAGTCCACTTTCTTGCATTTCTTTCCATCTGCTATGTAGGCCTGGTTGCTTAACCACTGGCAGACTTCACATCAGCTCATCATCACTTAGAGCCAGCCCATGAGCTCTGCTGGTGATCACCCCCAGCCAACACAGAGCAGAGCCTGAGGCCTGAGGAATCACTTGTCTCCCAGGCATCTTCCAGCCTCCCTTGCACAGCCATGCCGCCACTTGGATCCATGCAGCAGCAGGCTTTGACCTCTGACCCTAGAGTGTCATTGGTGCCACTGCAGATCCATGGAGCTTCCTCTGCATATATCTATATGCCCAGCTCTGTCCTCACTGTTTGCCCTGCTCACTGTGGTTACAATGCAGGTCAGAGGCACCAACCAGGCACCCAGAGTGAGGGACAGGGCTGTGGCTGAAGAGAAGCCAAGGTCAGCTGTAGGTCAGCTGTAGGTCAGCTCTCCCTGGGCAGGAGGGGCCAGTGTCTGCTGCTGTCGCATGTGGTCGGGGGTGTGGTTCTGACTCCTCCCCTTACTGACTGTGGGGTTATGAACCACTTTCTCCACCTCTTTGACCCTCAGTTTCCTCATCTGTGATAAGCTGATGAGGGAGTTGGTTTTGGTGCTTTCTGTCATTACTGGACTGGTCCTGGGGTTTGGAGCAGGCAGAGCAGGTATACTTGCCTCTCTAAGGGGAGGGGCCTGTTTAAGTGGAGAGTAGAGGAGAGATGAGCAAGAGGAGCCCTCGTCTTCTGTCTCACACAAGAGGTGCCGGTAATGACAGTTCATGTTTAGGATTTAAAATCCAGTCTGAGTCACTGGAGGTGATGAGCTAAAGTGCAGACTTAGGCTGAGGCAGGCAGGATAATGACCACAGTGCATGCCCAGTGATGGCAGTGTTGTGGGCATCCAGGCCAGCAGCAGGATTCCAGGGCGGGCACTGACCCTGGCAATTCACCCTGGGCTTGCTGGACCCCACAGCAGGGCATACCTTCAAGACATCTGCTATTCCAGGAGCCTCTGAGTCCTCCCCAGACTCTACAGGGAGAGCTGAGGGACTTTGGGTCAATGCACACTGAGTGTGCTGGCTGATATCCACACCACAGAGCCCAGGACAGGAAGCCCATGTCTCTGCCACACAGGACAGATGTGCTGAACTTCCTGCCACCTGTCTGTTACACCATCTCCCTCCCCTTGTTCAAAAGGCTTGGTGTCCAACACAGGGCTAACACAGCCAACATCTGGCTCCTCCGTCCTCTCACCTCCACTCCTAACAGCTACATCCACTAGAACCCTCTTGGGAGTTTGGCTGCACCCCAGGCATGAAAGCCATCCTGACCTTGGTCTGGATGGCTTGTGGAGGACATAGTGCCAAGTCAGACTGGCTTGTGGGTTCTGTTCCCACTTGGCACCTGTGTTCTTATGACTGGGTTTCAGGCTTTTGCTAAGGTCTCTTATGCGCCTGTGTCTGTCATCCCTGCTAAGTCCTTGAAGAGTTCTGCTTTGCTTCCATCCATCCTCCTGAGCCTCCCCAAACTGAGATTCACGCCCGAATCTACTTTCCCCCATCTCTCTGTTTATCTATCTATCTGTCTGTCTGTCTGTCTGTCTGTCTGTCTATCTATCTATCATCTATCTATTTTTATAACGGCTTTGTAGATATATTCACATACCATTATAATTCATCCATTTAAAATGTGCCACTCAATGGTTTTTTCAGTATGTTTGAGCTGTGCAAAGTTCACCACAATCAATATTAGAATGTTTTCATCACCCTAAAAAGAACCACCAAACCCATTAGCAGTCACTCTACCTTCCTCCAGCCCCCTGCCCACCACCTCCCAAGCAACCATCAATTTATTTACCAGACATTTCATATAAATGGAATCATAGAATATGTAGTCCTTTGTGATTTGCTTATTTTGCTTAGCATGCTTTCCAGGTTCATCCATGTTGTAGCATGTATCAACATTTCATTTTTTCCCCAAATAATATCCCATCATATGGATATGTTACATTTTATTTATGCATTAATCAATTGTTGGGACGTTTGCTTAATCCAAGGTCATGAATTTTTACTCTTATGTTTTCTTCTAAGAGTTTTATAGTTTTAGCCCTTATGTTTAGGTTGTTGATCCATTTTGAGTTAATTTTTTATATGGTGTGAGGTAGGAACCATGTCCATTCTTTTACATGTTGTTCCAGCACAATTTGTTGAAGATATTATTCCTTAGCCCACTGAATTGTCTTGACACCCTTGTTGAAAGTTAGTTGACCATAAGTGTGAGAGTTTATTTCTGGACTTTCAGTTCTATTCCATTGATCCGTATGTCTGTCCTTATGCCAGTACCACACCGTCTTGACTATAGTAGCTTTGTATTAAATTTTGAAATTGGGGAGTGAAGTCCTCCCAGTTTGTTCAAGGTTGTTTTAGCTACTTGAGGTCCCTTGTTTTTCCTTACGAACTTTAGGATCTGCTTGTTAATTTCTGCAAGGAATTCAGCTGGGATTTTTATAGGGATTGTGTTGAATTTTTAGATCAATTTTGGGTGTATTACCATCTTGACAATGTTAATTCTTCCAATCCTTGAACATGGTATAACTTTTCATTCATTCACTGAGTCTTGCAACATTATTGTGAGACCCTGATTCTTTATATATTGTCCATACCTTGAAATTCAGCCGCCTTGTTTTACTCTCTAAGACACCAGTTTCGTGTCTCTATTCCCAGGCCCTTTGCCAACATTTGGCCTCCTTGACTTCCTTCCATGGCCAGCAGCTGGGTCTAACCTAACATGAGAGGGCATCTAGCTGTCCAGTCCCAGATCAAAGAAGTCTGGAACATCTATTCTCTACTAACCACTTAGCCCACAATTCCTCCTGGAAGAAGCACGCAAAGTGAGGATTCTTGCTTATGGGAGAATTTTCTATCTGTATCGTTTCCCTGTGATATAACCGAAGTTGGGAAATAGAAACAGAACATCATACATACACAAACAAATTTTGCCACCAAATTCAGCCAACAAAAGTCAAGAAGGGGGTATGCAGACACTCAAGAGTGTCCCAGTATTCTTGCTTTGGTGGTTACTGGGAGACTAAAGGTGGAATGGCTTGAAGTAACCCATCTTGGAATGAGCCTACCTGAGTCAGCTCACCTGCAAAAACTGTCACTTATGCAGAGCATACACTGTCTTCACAGCAGAACAGCCTCACAGGTTCCTGAAACTTTTCTGTCATTTTCCTTTTTTTCCACTGGTACTAGGAACTTCATTTCCATAAATTAATTTTTTTTTAACAATAAGGTTTTTTTTTTTTTCCCACCTGGACCAAGAGAAGTTGGATAGTCCAGCTTTCCTTTTGGAGCAGGGCCTTACGGCCTAGGTGCCTGCCATCCCCATGCAGAGGGATGAGAAGTCCCACATCCTTGGGCTTTTGCATCCCTCAAAGGCAGCCATCATTGCAACTTTCTTTCTGAATAGTTCAGTAATAGCAAGCGACAGCTGCTCATGATGGCATTGGAGTGGATGCTTCCAGAAGGCTTGGCATCTGTACCCGTAGGACTCCAAAGTAGAGCATATTAACAGTGTAGAACTAGGCTGGGAGTAGTGGCACATGCTTGTAATACCAACACTTTGGGAGGCCGAGGTGGAAGAATCGCTTGAGGCCAGGAGTGTGAGACCGGCCTGGGCAACATAGCGAGACCTCATCTCTACAAAAAAATTTAAAAATTAACTGGGCATGGAGGCACGTACCTGTAGTCCCAGCTACTTGGAAGGCTGAGGCAGGAGGATCACTTGAAGCCAGGAGTTCAAAGTTATAGTGAGCTGTGATCGCACCACTGCACTCCAGTCTGGGTGATAGAGAGAGACCCTGTCTCAAAACAAAATAAAACAAAACATAACACAGAACTAGATCATTATATACAGCTTGTGCTGATATGAATAAAGAAGATCTGTTTCTTAGTTTGAATTTTCCATTCTACATTGGCAGGGCACAGCTTCAGCCAGATGGGAAAGGCAGCCTTCAGGGATGTCAGTTGTGCATTATTGAGAACATAAGAAAACTCATGTGTTGCCATGGGCAGCTTAGGTTTATGGGCCTTTCTTACCTAGAGGTGGATTTTATATCCTGAGCTGTTGTTTCTATAAGAATTCTCCCAAGCCTATTTTTTATATGTTTTAGTCAGGTTAGGTTAGACCATGCTGCAGTAACAAACCAACCTTGAACTCTCATTGGCATTATTTATTTATTTATTTATTTATTTAGAAACAAAGTTTTGCCCTGTCACCCAGGCTGGAGTGAAGTGGCACTATCTCAGCTCACTGCAACCTCCACCTCCCGGGTTCAAGTGATTCTTGTGCCTCAGCCTCCTGAGTAGCTGGATTATAGGTGTGCGCCATCATGCCTGGCTAACTTTTCTATCTTTAGTAGAGACGAGGTTTCACCATGTTAGCCAGGCTGGTCTCCAACTCCTGACCTCAAGTGATCTGCCCACCTCGGCCTCCCAAAGTGCTGGGATTATAGGCATGAACCACCGTACACAACCTCTCATTGGCTTTATATATTAAAATGTATTTTACGTTTATGCAAAGTCAGCTGAACCATTGCTTTTGGGCTTGGGGAGGGGGCATAGCCTCTGGGAATTTCTTTTTCAGGCTGATGAAATCTTTGTACCCCTAGGTATGGCTCTGTGGGGGCAGCATGGAGGTCCTTCCTTGCTCACGGGTGGCCCACATTGAGCGGAAGAAGAAGCCATATAATAGCAACATTGGCTTCTACACCAAGAGGAATGCTCTTCGTGTTGCTGAGGTCTGGATGGACGATTACAAGTCTCATGTGTACATAGCGTGGAACCTGCCGCTGGAGGTAGGGATCACCAGCCTTTCCCCACCACCCCAGAACAGTGATCCTTACTGTTTGATCACTATTTATTTAATAAACCAATCGTTCCTCCCCAGAAAATGCTCATGCTTAGAAAAATTATGAATGCATTTCAAAGGGATTCACAGATGTCTCAGCTTTAGAACTCCTGCCTAACTCCAGGGCTAGCACAATGGAAGTCTCTTTAAATCCACTTACAGAGATTAGAAGGGTCTTAGTGTGTTAATCCCAGTCTTATTATGTTAATCTGGCTGCCCTGCTCCTGATGATATGCTATGTCCAGGAAGTTCTTGCCCAGATATTTCACAGCAGACCCTTCATCCTGCCAGTGTGTGACTTCCCATGGAGCTCCAGCTGCCCCGTATCATATGCCTTTACTCTATGCCAAATCCCCTAGCTCTTCAGCTCTCCTCCACATTCTGCTCAGAAGATGGCCCAAGGAAATTTCCATGTTACTGCAGCCCCACAGGAGTGTCATGCGGTAGTTGTATATTAGCGTGGTTTGAATCCCAACTCTATCATTTATGAGTCAGGAGATCTTGACCAAATCCACTTATCTTCTCTGTACCATTCATCCCTTGGTATCCACAGGGGATTTGTTCCAGGATTCCCTGTGGATAGCAAAATTCACAGATGCTCAAGCCCCTGATACAAAATGGCATAGTGTTTGCACATAACCTAAGTATAACCTCCTGTGTGTGTATATATATGTATAAAATATATATTTATATGATGTATAAAATATATATTTATATAATATATAAAATATATAATATAAAGATTTATATAAATTTTTTATGGCAGCACAAAATTTTTTTAATTTTATTTTTCTATTAGTTATTGGGGTACAGGTGGTATTTGGTTACATGAGTAAGTTCTTTAGTGGTGATTTGTAAGATCCTGGTGCAACCGTCACCCGATCAGTGTACACTGCACCATATTTGTTGTCTGTTATCCCTCGCCCCCCTCCCACTCTTCCCCTGAAGTCCCCAAAGTCCATTGTATCGTTCTTATACCTTTGCATCCTCATAGCTTAGCTCCCACATATCAGTGAAAACATACGATGTTTGGTTTTCCATTAGAATAATACTCTCGAATCTCATCCAGGTCGTTGCAAATACTGTTAATTTATTTCTTTTTATGGCTGAATCATCTCTAGATTACTTATAGATAATACAATGTAAATGCTGTGTAAATAATTCTTATGCTTTATTTGTATTTTTGTATTGTTGTATTGTTCTTACTGGGCTTTTAAAAAATATTTTCAGTCTGCAGTTGGTTGAACCGATGGATGCAGAAACCATGGATATAAAGGGTCGGCTGTACCTTATTTTCCTCAGCTGTAAAATGAGGATAATAGCAGATTCTCCTTCTTGGGGTGATTGTAAGAACTAAATGAATTTATACATGTGGCATGCTGAGAGTAGCACCTGGCACAGAGTGCATTGTTCGTCCTATGCTGCACAGCAGGGTAACCTGCACCCTCAGCCACAGCTCAGTTTATCTCCTCAGCCAGAGCACCCATAGGTGTCTGAGCCATGCTGGAAAGTCACCTGGAGTGGTGCCCATTGAGAGATGGCAGCCCCTATGTATCAGGAGGCTAGAGCCCAGAACAGAAGAAATACAGTTGAATATGTGCCAGATATGTGGGTCAAGAAGATAAAAGTGAATTTATTCAATGTTGTTATAAGTTTTGAAATACATTCTCAAGAATTAAAAAACCCCTTCTGGACACTTAGCACTTTTTAGCTGTTAAGTAATAAGTGCTTTTAGCCATTATTACTATTATGTAAAGATAGGTAACATTCGTTGAGCACTTACTATGTCCCAGGTACCTAGTAAGTCGTTATTTGTAATATCTTATTTAATTCTCATAACAACCTCATGACATAAGAACTGTCTGCCTCAGTTTCCTCATCTATAAACATGGATTATTAAAATTTATCTGATAGGACTCCCGTGAAGATAAAATAAGGCTGAGAACAGAGCTTAGCAAATATTAAGAGTTCCATAAATGCTAGCTTGATATGAATGTATTATGATGTTCATTTTACAGATGAAGAAATTGAAGCTATGAGAAGCTAAAAGGGGCTCGTTCAAGGTCCCACACAAAGCACATGGGCAGGGAAGTCAGTTCAGGTCCTCATACAAAACCTCACCCCAGCCCTGTGAAATAGTGAAATAGGTATTATTATTATTCCTGTTTTGTAAAGGGGAATTTTTTTTTTTTTTTGAGATAGGATCTCACTCTGTCACCCAGACTGGAGTGTAGTGGTACGATCTTGGTTCCCTGTAACCTCCGTCTCCCAGGTTCAAGCCATCCTCCCACCTCAGCCTCCTGAGTAGCTGGGACCACAGGCTTGCGCCCCCTAACTGTCTAACTTCCGTATTTTTTGTAGAGACAAGGTTTTGCCACGTTGCCCAGGCTGGTCTTGAACTCTTTGGCTCAAGCAATCCTCCCGCCTCAGCTTCCCAAAGTGCTGGGATTACAGGTGTGAGCCACTGCGCCTGGCCTCAAGTTTTGACCTGGAATGGTGGTGTGACTTAGAGTTATAAATAACTCAAGTCTTTTGACTGTAGCCAAGTGCTTTGTCCATGACTGCAGACAATCTCTGGTCCCAAATGCCAGTGGTAACCTACCAGGCTTTTAAAAAATGACCATTAGCTCACGCCTGTAATCCCAGCACTTTGGGAGGCCGAGGCGGGCAGATCACCTGAGGTTGGGAGTTCGAGACCAGCCTGACCAACATGGAGAAACCCTGTCTCCACTAAAAATGCAAAATTAGCTGGGCGAGGTGGCGCATGCCTTTAATTCCAGCTACTCGGGAGGCTGAAGCAGGAGAATCGCTTGAACCTGGGAGGCAGAGGTTGCAGTGAGCCAAGATCGCACCATTGCACTCCAGCCTGGGCAACAAGGGCCAGACACCATCTCAAAAAAAAAAAAAGACCATTTCATGGATCATACTAAATATATTAAAACAAAGAGTTAAAGGTTACTGCTCAGGGTTGTCTTTGAGGTTGAATAAGTTTGACATTTAAAGGGATTTCCCTTTAAAGTCATTGTTTGACTGCCCAAGTGATCTTAATGACATAATTTGAAGTCTTCTCCCAGGCCCCCCAGTGCATCCTGTCTCTGCTAATTCCTGGCCATCTTGCAGCTGAGTCTGCAGAGTCATATTTCAGATACTTTATTTTCCCTGTCAGCACACAGCAGCCATTACGGGTTCATTTCTGTAAAAGCAGAGTGAATTATTCATTAGAACATCATTACAAGCTTTGCAATGGAAAATTATTTTCACTTCTGCATGTAATGAACTTCGCAAAGAGCCAACAAAAGGAGAAATTTTGCAGGTATAGGAAAGAAAAGACAGGAGGTGGTTGTAGGCATTTATTTTCTTGTCGTAATCAAATAATTCCTCGAATAATTGTCTCTGATAGTTACTAAGGAAATGCGGAAGAGCAGAAACTGAGAATGTAGGTCGTCAACATCAGCGTGTCCCAGAAATCCATTTGTGCAGCAATGATAAGGATGGTTGACTTGTCTGGGACCTTTATTGCTGTAGGTTCCTGATTTTGCTCAGGAAGGAGGATTCCCTGGCCTGGGTCTGGATGAATCAAATAGGTCTCCTTAAACCACCCTTCTGGCCAGGTGCAGTGGCTCACACCTGTAATCCCAGCTCTCTGGGAGGCCGAGGCTGGCTGATCAGTTGAGGTCAGGAGTTCGAGACCAGCCTGACCAACATGATGAAACCCCCATCTCTAAATATAAAAATTATCCAGGCATGGTGATGCAAGCCTGGAATCCCAGCTACTGGGGAGGCTGAGGCAGGAGAATCGCTTGAACCCGGGAGGCCAAGGTTGCAGTGAGATGAGATCGTGCCACTGCATTCCAGCCTGGGTGATAGACCAAGACTGTGACTCAAAAAACAAAAACAAAAACAAACACCCTTCTGAATAAGCATACGAGGCTTAAGATCTTTTTTTTTTTTTTTCTTTTTGAGACGGAGTCTCGCACTGTCGCCCGGGCTGGAGTGCAGTGGCATGATCTTGGCTCACTGCAACCTCCACCTCCTGGGTTTAAGTGATTCTCGTGCCTCAGCCTCCTGAGTAGCTGAGATTACAGGTGCCCACCACCATGCCCAGCTAATTTTTTGTATTTTCAGTAGAGACGGGGTTTCACCGTGTTGGCCAGGCTGGTCTCGAACTCCTGACCTCGTGATTCACTCACCTCCTCCTCCCAAAGTGCTGGGATTACAGGCATGAGCCACCGTGCCCAGCCCAGGCTTAAGATCTTCTATGTGAAGGTTTCCCTGAAAGTGACTCCACCTGTGCCCCACTCTGGCCAGAGCTCCACAGTCACTAACACCCCTTGGCTTCTCTCTCCTTTCAGAATCCGGGAATTGACATCGGTGATGTCTCCGAAAGAAGAGCATTAAGGAAAAGTTTAAAGTGTAAGAATTTCCAGTGGTACCTGGACCATGTTTACCCAGAAATGAGAAGATACAATAATACCGTTGCTTACGGGGAGGTAATTCAGACCGTGCATGCTTTTGGCTTGGAATGCTGTTCAATATGCTGTGGGTTGCTTCGCTGGGGAGAAATAGAGTTGCTCATTCATTCATTCAATGAGTGGTTTTTGGAGGTGCTGGCCCTGATAGCAAGATTCTCTCTAGCCGGGGGGTTGGGGTAGGGAACAAATGTGTTGAATGTTACAATGGACTATGGATAAAAGACTATGACAGTCTTCTTTGCCTGAGATATGTAGCAGATAATGAATCCTGTTTGGGAAATTTTGACTTTGAGGTCCTCTGGGACCTGTAAATGGAGATATTGAGCAGGAAGTTTGGATGTAACGAGAGGCAGGAGGGTTGCAGTCCTCCATTGCTGTGTGCTGTGGGCTGGAATCACTTATCAAAGAAAGGAGGAAACGTTCTCAGATTGTCTATGGTGTGATCATATCACCTTTCTAAACCTGAAAGCAAAGCGATTTTTCTCTTATTACAAATACCATCAATATGCATTTGAGAACATTTTGAAAATAATAATACTAGGGATGAATATTTGAGTGCTTTTGAAGTACTGGGCACTATTCTAAGTGCTTTTTGCATACAAATTAATTTCACCTTCACCTTATGAGAGATTAGCGTTATTTCTGTTTTCTTGATAAGAAAACTGCAACTTAGAGAAATTATCTAACTTACCTAAGGTCACAGAGCGTATAAGTCACAAAGCCAAGATTGGACTTGGGGATCTGGATACCAGAGATAACATGTACACTTTGATGTGTGGGCCTCCGGACTGTGTGTGTGTGTGTGTGTGCACGTGTGTGTGTGTGCATGTGTGTGTATATGTGTGCATGTGTGTGTATATGTGTGCATGTGTATATATCCATGTATTTTTTTTTACTAAAACCATTCCATTCACAATGCCTAATAATTTGAAATTTTACTCAATAATATGGAGGATATATAAGTGTATCATGAAATATTTTTTGTCAGTAATTAATGGCCGCACATGGTTCCACTTTTTGTGTAAGCTGGGCTTTGCTTGAGAACATAGACACTGGTGTCTTTTCCAATTTTAAAATATCACAAGTACCATTGCTGAGAACATCTTCATATAGAAACACTCATGCATCCACCTCATTCTCCTTTGTGATGCCTGTTTGAGATGGAATCGGTGACACGCAGTCAGGCCAAGGAGCAGAGAGCCAGGTGCTCTCAATTTGGCTGAGACACCCCATTAGCTCTGCAATCGGGTTTTCTTTCCTGGGACTCCCTGTGACTACCAGGTTAAAGCTAAGAAGATTCCCTTTGACTTAGGAGTATTTACATTTTTCTACAACTGTGGATTTTCCTATTCTTTGCCTGCTGCCTTTTATAGAAAATAAATCAACCACAGGTTAAGTCATCAGGGTGTAGAGTGGTGACCCTCCCGAGCTGGAATTTGGAATGGGATGCTCACGTCTTGCAAGGGCAGTCTCTAGGGCGGTTAGGGATACATGAAGACTAGAGCCAGCCTGCTGGGTTCAAATCCTAGTAGGCTGTTACCAGCTGTGTGGGTCTGCTTGGCAGCCATTCCCTCATCTATAAAATGGGAGGAAGGAGAGTATCTCCTCTACAGGGTTCCTGGGAGGATAAAATGAGCTGTGATGTGTGGAGTTCATAGAACGGTACCTGGCATGGTCAAGCACCGTGGCTCACGCCTGTAATCCCAGCACTTTGGGAGGCCAAGGCGGGTGATCACTTGAAGTCGGGAGTTCAAGACCAGCCTGGCCAACATGGGGAAGTCCTGTCTATATAGATATATATATTAAAAAACTAGCTGAGCTTGGTGGCTGGTGCAGGTAATCCCAGCTACTCGGGGCTGAGGCAGGAGAATTGCTTGAACCCGATAGGCAGAAGTTGCAGTGAGCTGAGATCGCGCCACTGCACTCCAGCCTGGGTGATAGAGTGAGACTCTGTCTCAAAAAAAAAAAAAATGGTACCTGGCACACAACAGTAATTATTAATAGATCTGAACTGCCTTGCCTTTTCTTCTCCAAAATAAAAGCATGAATTTTTTAAAATTATCAAAGTAAGATTAAATATAAAGGAAGAATCAAACAATGGGCAGTGAATGGATTATTCCTAAGACAATAAGACAATTGGCTCAATTGCCTAGCTTTTTGGAAAATAAATCAATTTAGATTCTTACAGCTCACCATTTACCAAAGTAGATTTCAGATGAACTGTAGCATTACATGAAAGAAATAATAAAAGAACCATGAGGAAATAGTGATGAATCTGATCTCTGAATGAGGAAGGGCTTTCTAAGAATGAAATCCATGCAAGAAATGCAAAGGAAATGTGTCATGGATCCAAGCTCATAAATATTAAAATAATCTGTACATCAACTGAGTAGAGAAATAATACACCAAACTGAAAATACATATGCCACAAATGCTATAGATGAACAAATACCATTAATATATAACTAGCTTCGCAAGTTAAGTTAATTTTTTTCTTTTTTTTGAAACAGTCACCCAGGCTAGGGTGCAGAGGCACAATCTTGGCTTACTGCAACCTCCATCTCCTGGGTTTTAGCAATTCTCCTGTCTCAGCCTCCCGAGTAGCTGGGATTACAGGCACACGCCACCATGCCCAGCTAATTTTTGTGTTTTTGTAGCAACGAGGTTTTGCCATGTTGGCCAGGCTGGTCTTGAACTCCTGACCTCAAGTGATCCACTCGCCTCAGCCTCCCAAAGTACTGGGGTTACAGGCATGATTTTAAAAATTTGATTTAAACAACAAAATAAAACATCCCCAAAGAAAAATAAACAAAGTACAAGGTCAGTTACACAAGAAAAAATACACATGGATGAAAAACATATGACAATTTTAAATTTATTTCATAGTCAAAGAAAATAAAAAATTAAATACACAGAGGTGTTTTTTTTTCCCCTATCCGCAAATGAACAAAGATTCATTTTTTGTGTTGATACTTTACAGGCAAGGCCTTAGTAATATGAAAAAAATCATATCTTCTGTGAGTGCAAATTGAAACAAGCCTTTTAAAAAGCAATTTGAGCCACATGTATTAAAAAGCTTGATAATGACAGTCATAGTTTCTTCTCCACTCATATCCCAAGCAAATAATCTGAAATAAGGACAAAGATTTGAGAGTAAAATTGTTCAGCTCAGACATGTTATTTTTGAGGAAATTTTTTTTTTAATTTAACTTGGAGATTAGTTGAATGTAATGCATTCATGGTTGGGGATATTTTATAGCCGTTATAAATGGTGCGTACAAAAGTTTAATGACATGAGAAAAATATTGATACCATAATGCTTAAGAGGAAAAAACTCAGGATGATAAAACTGAATTCGCTGCTATTTTAGATTGGAAGCAAGTGTGATAATAGCATTGGGAAATGGAGAAGATACTTATAATTACCTTGGGTAGTAAGTAGGACTTTGGGCAGTTTTGCAAGTGGGTACTTTGTCATGCTTTTCCAGCTTTCACTAATGTTAGGTGATACTTTCGTCATTAGAAGAAAAATAGTTACTAAAAAGGAAATAATAAACATGATGACCAGCCTGTGCCCCCCAGGCTGGAGTGCAGTGGCACAATCTTGGCTCACTGTAGCCTTGAACTCCTGGACTCAAGCTATTCTCCCACCTCAGCCTTCCAAGTAGCTGGGACTACAGGTACATATCATCACATCTGGCTAATTTTGTGTTTTTGTTTTTGTTTTTGTTTTTATAGAGGTCTCACTATGTTGCCAGGCTGGCCTTGAAGTCCTGGGCTCAAGTGATTCTCCCACTTCCGCCTCCCGAGTATCTGGGGCTATAGGCGTAAACCACTTAGGCTGGAAGGCTGCCAGAGCTGCTGTGTACAGCTCCAAGTCTGTGCACTGCACAACTCCAGGAGCTGCCTTTGACATCAACCACAGTATAAATGATGTCCCTTGAGCCGTACAGTGGGGGTGGCATTGGGGGTGACATTGTGATCATAGTCTGATTATTTGGAAGAGAGAAGGCTTTTGTTTTTACAAACTTTCTTAAAATAATAAAATCAATACATACATTCTATCGGAAATATAAAGATGAAAACTAAACTTACTCCAAATCCCAATTCCCAGATATAATCAATGTTAACATTTTAAGGCATCTGGTTCTATTACTCCTTTTCTACCTGCTGAGTATCACCATTTACAGATATATATATTTCAGATGGACTATAGTGTTAAATGAAAGAAACCAAATTAATCAAAAACCAATTTTTAAATAGCTCTTCCTTTAAAAAAAAAAAAAAGAGATAGGGTCTTGCTCTGTTGCCCAGGCTACAGTACAGTAGCATGATCATGACATACTATAGCCAAGAACTCCTCTGCTCAAGCAATCCTCCCACCTCAGCCTCCCTAGTAGCTGATACCACAGGTGTGAGCCACTGCTGTTGGCTCTAGACAACTTTTTCTTTTTTTTGAGACACAGCCTTGCTCTGTCACCCAAGATGGAATCCAGTGGCACAATCTCAGCTCACTGTAGCCTTAAACTCCTAGACTGAAGCCACCCTCCCACCTCAGACTCCTGAGTAGCTGGGACTACAAACACATGCCACCATGCCTAGCTAATTTTGTTTATTTTTTGTGAAGTTGGGGTCTCACTAAGTTGCCCAGGCTTGTCTCAAACTCCTGACCTTAAGCAATCTTCCAGCCTCAGCCTCCCAAAGCACTGGGATTACAGGCATGAGCCACCGCACCCAGCCCACATATGCTTTTAACGCTTAGGGAAGGAGTCATCTCCTCTTAGCAGTTATCCCTGAATCCTCAGAAGGGGTAAAGAAGTTCTCCTTGGCCAGTTGCAGTGGTTCACGCCTGTATTTCCAGCACTTTGGGAGGCCGAGGCAGGTGGATCACGAGGTCAGGAGATGGAGACCATCCTGGCCAATATGGTGAAACCCTGTCTCTACTAAAAATACAAAAATTAGCTGGGTGTGGTGGCGCGTGCCTGTAATCCCAGCTACTCAGAAGGCTGAGGCACGAGAATCACTTGAACCCAGGAGGTGGAGGTTGCAGTGAGCCGAGATTGCGCCACTGCACTCCAGCCTGGTGACAGAGCAAGACTCTGTCTCAAAAATAAAAAATAAAAAAGAAGCTCTCCTTGTTGGCCCTAGCATATTTCAAACATTGCAGTAGACCGTGGACTACTTTAGGGCAGGGACTATGTTATTTATCTTTTGTTCATTAATTTAGCACAGTGCCAGGCACTTACCAGGCCTTCAATAAATATTTATTAAATTACTGAATGATAGATTTGATTGCAGAAACATTAGAACAAAGTTTAAAAGCCTGGCAGCCTCAAATCATGACGTAAAGCAAATATTCTGTTAAAACATTCATGTCCTTAATATGTAAAGAGCTCTTGGCCAGGCACAGTGGTTCACACCTATAATCCCAGCAGTTTGGGAGGCTGAGGTGGGAGGATTGCTTGAGGCCAGGAGATGGAGGCTGCAGTGAGCTATGATTGCACCCCTGCACTCCAGCCTGGAGTACAGAGCAAGACCCTGTCACTCAAAGAAAAAGAAAGAATTTAAAAATCTGCTGGAGTTGTCTGAGCCTAAACACAATTTGGGTACATAAAGAACAAAATGCCAGCCAGGCGCAGTGGTTCACACCTATAATCCCAGCACTTTGGGAGGCCAAGGCAGGTGGATCACCTGAGGTCAGGAGTTCGAGATCAGCCTGGCCAACGTGGTGAAACGCCATCTCTGCTAAAAATACAAAAAATTAACTGGGCGTGGTAGCGGGCGACTGTAATCCCAGCTACTCGGGAGGCTGAAGCAGGAGTATCGCTTGAACCCAGGAGGTGGAGGTTGCAGTGAGTCGAGATCGCGCCATTGCATTTCAGCCTGGGCAACAAGAACGAAACTCTGTCTCAAAAAAAGAAAAGAAAAGAAAAAGAACAAAATGCCTTTTCCTCTCTTTGTTTCCATGGAGAATATAACCTGGAGGGGAATGAATATAGATGGAAAGGACCAGCAACATGACCTTTTTCCCACTCATTGAGACCCTAGGGTGGTGGTGGGATGGATACCCGTATAGATCACAGTGCACCCAGAGATCCAAATTAGATCAGTTCTCACATGCTCCCAAAGACCCATGCCTAGTTTCACGGGTGTTGCTTTGGGGACTTTTGTCTATTTCCTCCGTGGGTGCGTTCCAAACACCAAACACCTACAATGGTGCTTAGTACAGCATAGGTATCAGTAAATGTTTTTGAATATATAAACAGATACTGCTAGAGCATTTTATGATAGTAAGCTTTTAGGTTTTTTTTTTTCTTTTTTTTTAGAAATAGGTCTTGCTCTGTCGCCCAGGCTGGAGTGAAGTGGTGCAATCATAGCTCACTGCAGCCTGGAACTCCTGGGCTCAAGCGATCCTCTCGTCTCAGCCTCCTGAATAGCTGGGACTACAAGTGTTTGCTACCATGGCTGGTTAATTTGTTTTAATGTTTTTTTAGGATGGGGCCTCGCTATGTTGCCCATGTTGGTCTTGAACTCCTGGGATCAAGCGATCCTCCTGCCTCCCAAAGTGCTGGGATTACAGGCGTGAGCCACCGCGTCCAGCCTAATTTGCTTTTAGGCTCTTCATGCCTTTATGCAAGTAATGACCTGAGAAGCTAACCTCTGATTACCCAGTTTATTAAAACCAATGTCGGTGCTGAGGCCCACTTACAAGCCTAACCATCTGGATAACTGGATTTTACAAGCCACTTAGAAGACTTAGAAGCCACTGAGAAGCTTAGAAGCCACTTAGAAGCTTCAAAGCCATTTAGAAGCCTAAGATCGGGGTAACCAGTGCTCCTCTATGCAGAAGTTCCCTGAGATTGCCTTTCATGTTAGGAATGGAGGTGCTGTGAGGGTGGGGGGGCAAGCTGCCCAGGACACAGTCAGAGACCTAGCATCCATGCCATCCAGCTTAAGACTTGATCTTTCTTGTTAAGGTGATCACCGCAAAGATTTGAGCCCTGGTCCTCACTTAGAGGCTCGTGTTGTCTTCCCATCATGAAGTTGGAACCAAGCCATTGTAGAACAGTGACTCGGCATCCACACCTCCACTAGCTGAGCTCTCATGGGTCGTGTTTTGTCTATTCTTGCAGCTTCGCAACAACAAGGCAAAAGACGTCTGCTTGGACCAGGGGCCGCTGGAGAACCACACAGCAATATTGTATCCGTGCCATGGCTGGGGACCACAGGTAGGAGCTCGTCTCTGACCAGGAAGGAAGTAATATCACCATCTCTGACCCACAGAGGCCTTGCAGGCCTTCTGGATAAACTTTGTTGCTGTCTACCTTGGTAGTTATTTATTCTGAGAAAAATTTTTAAGAAGAAGGTAGGAGTCTTTCTGGTTATTTCTGTAAAGAAGCTAGGGAAAAAATTCATAAGTGGTTGTTGCAGCACGCAGATTTTTTTTTTTTTTTTTTGAGATGGCGTCTCACTCTGTCCTCCAGGCTGGAGTGCAGTGGTATGATCTCGGCTCACTGCAACCTCCGCCTCCCAGGCTCATGTGATTCTCCTGCCTCAACCTCCCGAGTAGCTGGGGCTACATGCGCCCGCCACTGCGCCCGGCTAATTTTTTTGTATTTTTAGCAGAGACGGTGTTTCACCGTGTTAGCCAGGATGGTCTCCATCTCCTGACCTTGTGATCCGCCCGCCTCGGCCTCCCAAAGTGCTGGGATTACAGGCGTGAGCCACCGCGCCCGGTCAAGACTCACAGGTTTTTCTCTGTGTGTAGTGGTTTTGCATTCCCCCGAGGTCAGCTGTGTACCCTCTGCCACATCACTGCCGGTAGTTCTCATTGTCCAGATGGATACTCATCCTTCCTCCTAAGGTGGGTGAGCAATGCCAGACAGGTTACTGTTCAAATCCTCAGCCCTTTGACCTTGCAGCAACTCTGGGAAGTAGGCAGGCAGCATGAGGAAACTGAGGCACAGAGGGGCAAGTGCCTGTGAGCAAAGCAACCTAGAACCCAGGCTTTCCAGCACAGCCAAGCATTTTATACTATTTATTTATTTATTTATCTGTTTATTTTTTTAGACTGAGTCTTTCTCTGTCACCCAAACTGGAATGCAGTGCCACAATCTCAGCTCAGTGCAACCTCCGCCTTCTGGGTTCAAGCGATTCTCCTGCCTCAGCCTCCTGAGTAGCTGAGATTACAGGCTTGCACCACCCTGCCCCAGCTAGTTTTTGTATTTTCAGTAGAGACGGGGTTTCACCATGTTGGCCAGACTGGTCTCGAACTCCTGACATCAAGTGATCCACCACCTCGGCCTCCCAAAGTGCTGGGATTACAGGTGTGAGCTTCCGCCCTGGGCCAAGCACAGCCAAGCATTTTAAAGTCAAATTATCACCTGAGGTCAGGAGTTCGAGACCAGCCTGGCCAACATGGCAAAACCCCGTCTCTATTGGCCAGGTGCGGTGGCTCACGCCTGTAATCCCAGTGCTATGGGAGGCTGAGGTGGGCAGATCATGAGGTCAGGAGATCGAGACCATCCTGGCTAACACAGTGAAACCGTCTCTACTAAAAATACAAAAAATTAGCCGGGCATGGTGGTGGGCGCCTGTAGTCCCAGCTACTCGGGAGGCTGAGGCAGGAGAATAGCATGAACCCAGGAGGTGGAGCTTGCAGTGAGCCAAGATCGCAATACTGCACTCCAGCCTGTGCGACAGAGTGAGACTCTGTCTCAAAAAAAAAAAATTAGCCAGGCATAGTGGCGGGCGCCTGTAATCCCAGCTACTGGAGAGCCTGAGGCAGGAGAATCACTTGAACCTGGGAGGTGGAGTTTCAGTGAGCTGAGATCATGCCACCGCACTAGAGCCTGGGCGACAGAGCAAGACTCCATCTCAAGAAAAAAAAAAAAAAGTCAAATGCGATCCATTTAAATCCAAGTTATTTATGGAGCACCATCACCATCTACGATTGGTGAAAAGTGCCCGTGGGGAGCAGGAGATTGGCTGGGAAGCCTAGACCTTCTCCTCTCCCTGAAGGTTCTCTGTAGGGAAATGGGGGTGCGCATGGAAAGCAATATGAGCTACAGAATCTAATGCAGATGGCTGTGATGGCTGAGGCAGGAGGATTGCTTGAGGCCAGGAGATTGAGACCAGCCTGGGTAACATAACAAGACCCCCGCCTCTACAAAAAATACATAAAATGAGTTGGGCGTGGTGGCACATGACTCAGGAAGCTGAGGTGAGGGGATCACTTGAACCCAGGACTTCAAGGCTGCAGTGAGCCATGATCATGCCACTGCACTCCTGGGTGACAGAGTGAGACCTTGTCTCTTAAAAAAAGAAAAAAATAAGTGCACGTCTTCATTCATTCATTCACTCAACTAATATGTCTTGATTACCTATTCTAAAATGCTAGGCACCACTGTAACACAGGCAGCTGGTATGATGCAGTCTTTGCTCTCAAATCGTTTACCCTTGAAGGGGAGGGACTAGAAAAGAGGCAGGAAATCTACAGTAGAATAAGCGTAACCCAGGGTGCTGGGGCCTGGGAGGTGGGAGGTAGCCCAGTTTGGCTGGAACTTTGAATGCAAGAGGGAAGGGAGTGCTGAGAGAGAAGGCAGCAGAGAGGTGGAGAGCAGATGGTGAGAGACCTAAGGAGGCCTGCACCAAGACTCCAGCCTGCACGCTGCAGTGGGCAGCAGAATCGTCCCCAAGGCTGCGACAACACCAGCTCTTGGGCCCCATCCCCAGAGTTTTTGGGTCAGATCTCCAGTGGGGTCTGAGAGTTTGCTTTTGTTTTCTCCTTCCTTCCTTTTTTTCTTTTTCCCTCCCTCCCTCCCTCTCTGCCTTCCTCCCTCCCTCTCTGCCTTCCTCCCTCCCTCTCTGCCTTCCTCCCTCCCTCTCTCCCTTCCTCCCTCCCTCTCTGCCTTCCTCCCTCCCTCTCTGCCTTCCTCCCTCCCTCTCTGCCTTCCTCCCTCCCTCTCTGCCTTCCTCCCTCCCTCTCTCCCTTCCTCCCTCCCTCTCTCCCTTCCTCCCTCCCTGTCTTCCTCCCTCCCTCTCTCCCTTCCTCCCTCCCTCTCTCCCTTCCTCCCTCCCTCTCTCCCTTCCTCCCTCCCTCTCTCCCTCCCTCTCTCCCTTCCTCCCTCCCTCTCTCCCTTCCTCCCTCCCTCTCTCCCTTCCTCCCTCCCTCTCTCCCTTCCTCCCTCCCTCTCTCCCTTCCTCCCTCCCTCTCTCCCTTCCTCCCTCCCTGTCTTCCTCCCTCCCTCTCTCCCTTCCTCCCTCCCTCTCTCCCTTCCTCCCTCCCTGTCTTCCTCCCTCCCTCTCTCCCTTCCTCCCTTCTTTCCTTCCTTTCCTTCCTTCCTCCCTCCCTCTCTCCCTTCCTCCCTTCCTTCCTTCCTTCCTTTCCTTCCTTCCTCCCTCTCTCCCTCCTTCCTTCCTTTCTTCCTTTCCTTTCTTTCTTTTCCCTTCCTTCCTTCTTTCCTTCCTTTCTTCCTTCCTTCCCTCCCCCTTCCTTTCTTCCTTCCCCCCTTCCTTTCTTCCTTTCCTTTTCTTTTTTCTTTCTTTCCTTCCTTCCTTCCTTCCTTCCTTTTCTTCCTTCCTTCATTTTCTTCTTTCTTTTTTTAAGAGATAGGGTCTTGCTGTGTTACCCAGGCTGGAGTGCAATGGTGTGATTACAGCTCACTGCAGTCTCAGCTTCCTGGGCTTAAGTGCTCCTCCTGCCTCAGCCTCCTTAGTAGCTGGGACTAAAGGCAGATGCCACCATGTTCCACTCAATTTTCCATTTTTTTGTAGACATAGAGTCTTGCTGTGTTGCCTGGGCTTGTCTTGGACTCCTGGCCTCAAGGGATCCTCCCACCTTGGCCTCCCAGAGTGCTGGGATTACAGGCGTGAGCCTCAGCACCCAGCCCCAGTTTTGCATTTCCAGATGATTTCTAGGTGATGCTGATGCTGCTGGTTTGAGGAAATGGGACTTGATCCAGAGGATGTCAGGGAGCCACTGGAAGGCTCACCTGGGGGTGGGAGAGGTGATATGTTTAGACTGCCTACAGCAGTTCCAGCGGGGACTATCTAAGAAGCTATGTCTTGGAATAGACCAAATGAAAAGCCCCAGCTAGTCTCGGGCTGAGATGGCCAAGAGTTGGATATGGCAACTTGTGGTACTGAGCCTAGAGGACTTGAAGAAAGGGGACATAGAGGGTGGGAGGCAGGGCCCAGCACACTCCCCACACCACCTTCCTAGGATACCCACAGCCTCTGGCCCAGGCAGCAAGATCCCAGAGGCTGAGCCTAGGGCAGTCCCACTCCTGGGCCCCATGGCTGTGCTGGATCATCCTTTTAGGCAATTACTCCAAGAGTAGCTGTGAAAAGAGCACTTAACTCCCAGCCTTCTTTGTTCAATCTTCTGAATAAGTCACATTTGAATGGCGCACTTATTAACGGTGACATAGTAGAGGCTATCCCAGTTAGATACTGGCATAATCAAAAACTGCTCCAAGGACGTCCACTCGTCCTATGAATGTGGAACAAAGTAAAGATGGTCTGATCCCATAGCTTCCCCGTGTGGCTCTAAGCAGTTACATTTTGCTTTGGGTGTTTCAGGGGAAGGTTTTGTTTTTGTTTTCGTTTTTGTTTTTGTTTGTTTGTTTGTTTTGTTTTCAGACAGAGTCTCGCTCTGTCACCCAGGCTGGAGTGCAATGGCGCGATCTCGAGTCACTGCAACCTCCGCCTCCTGGGTTCAGGCGATTCTCCTGCCTCAGCCTTATGAGTAGTTGGGATTACAGACACCCACCACCATACCCAGCTAATTTTTGTATTTTCAGGAGTGATGGTGTTTCGCCATGTTGGTCAGGCTGGTCTCAAACTCCCGACCTCAGGTGATCCACCCACCTTGGCCTCGCAAAGTGCTGGGATTACAGGCAAGAGCCACTGCGCCCAGCCTCAGGGGAAGGTTTTTAAAGCCACTCAGGAAGCACTTGGGTGAACCTGAGGCCTGGGATGTTAAGGCGGCAGTGTCTGCCTTCTGTGGCCCTGTGGCCCCCCACCCTCCCCATCTGTCTACCCCAGCATCTTTAACACCTTTGTGATGCCTATACCTCCAGACATAGTCTGGGGCAGACTGCTGTGAACTTGACCTTCCTTACCTTTCTGTCTGGAGCCTTTATTCCTCTATAGCCCCTCCCTCAAGCTTCTGCCCAGTGGGAACCTGATAGACCAGCAGGAATGCCTGGATGGCATAATTTCAGGACAACATAGTCAGAACTTTTCTTTCTTTTCTTTTCTTTTTTTAGAGACAAGGTCTTTCTCTGTCACCCAAGCTGGAGTCCAGTGGTGCAATCATAGCTCACTGCAGCCTTGACCTCCTGGGCTCAAGAAATCCTCCCATCTCGGCCTCTCAAGTAGCTGGGATTACAGGCATGCATCACCATGCCCAGCTAATTTTTTTTAAAAAGTTTTTTGTAGA
This sequence comes from Pan paniscus, assembly GCF_029289425.2. Taxonomy (NCBI): domain Eukaryota; kingdom Metazoa; phylum Chordata; class Mammalia; order Primates; family Hominidae; genus Pan; species Pan paniscus. The sequence goes on along the minus strand of NC_073255.2, from coordinate 84,218,462 downwards.
AATAGGGGTCTCCCTATGCTTCCCAGGCTGGTGCAGAAGTCCTGACCTCTGGAACTCCTGATCTCAGGCAATTTTCTCACCTCCGCCTCCCAAAGTGCTGAGGCTACAGGTGTGAGCCCCTGTGCTTGAGCCTGTGGTTAAAATTTAATGAGGGCTTTCACTCTGAAGGTGACCACCTTCTGACTCCCTCCCCAGGCAGGAGGCAGACATCAAGTCTCCTTTCCCGCTGGGAGCTTAGTGGCACTCCCAGCACAGTGTGGCGCCTTTGTTAGGAAATGGCTGGGTTTCATCGTTCCCAGCTCCACCTGCGTGCGGAACTTTTCCAAGTGAAAGCTCCTGCCACGGAGCTGATTAGATTGAGTTGATTTAGAACGGCAAACCGGATTAGGCTGCTCATGGCTCCCCCGGCTCTGGGATGGACACTTGTTAAGTGGGCCCCGGCTGCTTTCCGTCAGCTGCTTTTTAAAAAGTCAATCTTATGTTGCTTTCTGTTCAGCCACGTGTCCTGAATTAGAGAACACTTGGCGTGGCTCTCCAGCTGCCAGGCGGTCCCTCTACTCACTCATCAAAGCTCCCCCACTTCCCAAACCCACTCCTTCTGTGCAAGGAGTCCTGTCACCCAACTGGAATCCTTCTAAACTGCTTCCCAAAATGCCATGGGTGCAAACAGTGGCAGAATCAGAGCTCCTGTAACCAGGCAGCTCCCAGCAGAAGGAATTGGTGCTCCACGGACATCGCTAGCTTAATTAATGGACTCTATGTTGTAATTTATTATCAAACAGCAATTAAACAGAGATAAAATAGGCACTGAGGAGGGTAATTTCCTGTCTTGCAGCATGTGTTTGTCAACAAGATGTTCCGGGCCACTCAGAGAGCCTTGCTTGCTCGGAAATGTCTGTTGCCTCGGTTTTGGCTGATTACTAATTAGAATTAGACAAACATCCGCTTCTTTTTGGAAGCCTGAGTTTTATTTAAAAATAGAATGTCAAGGCCGGGCGCACTGGCTCACGCTTGTAATCCCAGCACTTTGGGAGGCCAAGGCGGGTGGATCACTTCCAGTCAGGAGTTTGAGACCAGCCTGGCCAACATGATGAAACCTCGTCTCTACTAAAAATACAAAAATTAGCCAGGTGTGGTGGTGGGCACCTGTAATCCCAGCTACTCCGGGAGGCTGAGGCAGGAGAATCACTTGAACTCAGGAGGCAGAGGTTGCAGTGAGCTGAGACCATGCCACTGCACTCCAGCCTGGGCAACAGAGCAACACTCTGTCTCAAAAAAAAAAAAAAAACAAAAGAAACCATCAAGGATGCAGTAGCAGCCTTAGTGTTGGCTTGAACCTATTTGGAACAGAAGTTCTTGTCTAAGGAGACCCACAGACCCCCAGTTCTACCAGGCTGTTGCCCTCCTGCACCCAGGCCCAGGGTGGGTCCCCAAGCTAGAGCAACCACAGTGAAACCAGAACACTTTGGCTACCCTGCACGGAGAGCACCCTCCTCTGCCAGGCCCTTCTTGCTACACCGCTCCAGACAGCTGGTCAACCTTCTCCAGCCACAGCTTCTGATTTCTCCAGAAAGGCAAAGGTGCTATCAGGAAGAAAGAGGGGGCTAGGGGTAGTGCTGACCCCAGGGACCCACTGTGGCATCTTTCTCAGCCCTGAACGCCCCCGCTGGCTCTGCATCTGCTCTCTCGGGTCCCTACAGCTGACCCGCAGCCCGGGGTTTGAACAGTGCGGTATACAATGGACTCTGGCCCCATAGCCGCGTGTTCCAGCCCCTGCCTAGGGACAGCTCTGAACACTCTGGGTCAGGGCTGGGCTGTGTTAAAGAACAAAAATGCTGACAATAAGACCCATATCTGTTTTTGGTGACATGTTTAATCCTTCCAACTACTCTGTCTGGTAAATAGTAACCTCCTCCCATCCCCCCGACTTTATTTTTTATTTGAGATAGGGTCTTGTTCTGTCATCTAGGCTAGAGTACAGTGGTGCAATCATAGCTCGCTGCAGCCTCAAACTCCTGGGTTCAAGCAACCCTCCTGCTTCAGCTTCCAGAGTAACTGGGACTACTGGTATGAACCACCACACCCAGCTAATTTTTCAGGTTTTTTGTAAAGATGGGGTCTCACTATGTTGCCCAAGTTGGTCTCGAACTCCCAACCTCAAGCTGTCCTCCCACCCTGGCCTCCCAGAGTGCTAGGATTTTGGATGTGAGCCACCTTGCCTGGCACCACCTGCTTTTTTTTTATTATTATTATTAATGAGAACATGGAGATTCAGATAGGGCAATGCCAGCTGTCAAACGAATGTCCCATATCATTTGGTCTTGGGTACTCTGGTCTGCATCTGGTGAATTCTGGAGAGCACCTCATATCCTTGAGTCCTTCAGTGTTCTCCAGGCCGCAGCAAAACACAGTGGAAAGACTCATAGGAAGCAGAGAGGAATGGAACATGAAAGCTCAGGTGCAGAGGCTGGAATCACGAGGCACATTTCAGGAAAGAATCACACAGTTGGCAGAAGCAGGTGGTTCAGGGTGGCCCAAAAGGGACAGAGTATGGAGATCCTCCAGCGCTGGGATCAAGGGCTGGGGCTTCCACTCTGCATCTCAGGTGTGGTCCACTGACCCAGTGAACCCTCTGGGGACTTATTGTAACTGCCTCTTCCAAAGTCCAACCCCCGACCTAGTGGAGGTGGGGCCTAGGATTCCACATCGTAACAAGCATTGGCAGGTGCTTTTCTTTGTCAATCCACAACTATTTATTGAGCATCTATTTTGAGAACTTGTTTGGGGGTTCTAGCAGGGGAGTGCAGATACTCGTATACCCTTGACCAAAGACTGGTCTTCCTCTATTGGGGATGGTCATCCTCTTTGACCAAGCATGCAGTTTCAGGAGGGATGCACGTGGAGGGGTGAGGGAGAAAGGGGACACCCGTCTAGCCAGCCAGATCAGCTGAATCAACCCTGGCGATCAATGGGATGACAGATGTTGCAGCCAGATCACCCTCACATCCAAGTGAGCATCTATTTTGGATAATGCTGTGAATTAGGCCATATAGGTGGTGATCATATGTCCCTATCTGCCCAGGACAGACCCTGTTTAGGCCTAGTGTCCCAGCTTGATTTTTTGTTTTTAATTTATAACACTATCTTAGTTTTTTATATAATTGAGGTTCTTGGGGTTTTTTGTTTTTTTTTTCTTTTCAAGGCAATTACTCTTTTTTTTTTTTTTTTTTTTTTTTTTTTGAGACAGAGTCTCACTCTGTCACCCAGGCTGGAGTGCAGTGGTGCGATCTTGGCTCACTGCAACCTCCGCCTCCTGCGTTCAAGCGATTCTCCTGCCTCAGCCTCCCGAGTAGCTGGGATTACAGGCACCTGCCACCACACCTGGTTAATTTTTATATTTTTAGTAGAGATGGGGTTTCACCATGTTAGCCAGGCTGGTCTTCAACTTCTGACCTCAGGTGATCCGCCTGCCTAGGCCTCCCAAAGTTCTGGAATTACAGGCGTAAGCCACGGCGCCCAGCCTGTTTACTCTTTATAATGTATAATTTTGCAGGTTTTAGCAAGCACATGTGATCAAGTAATCACACCATAATCAAGATACAGAGCAGTTCAATATTCCCCTGAACCTCTGCCCACATATACTTTTTAAAAAGATTTATTTTGTTAGAGACAGCATCTCACTCTGTCACCCAGGCTGGAGCACAGTGGTGCCACCAGAGCTCACTGTGGCCTTGAACTCCTGGGCTCAAGCAATCCTGCTGCCTTAGCCTCCTGAGTAGCTGGGATTACAGTCACACACCACCATACCAGGCTTTTTTATTTTTTTTTAAATTTTTGTAGAGATAGGGATCTCACTGTGTTGCCCAGGCTGGTCCCAAACTCCTGGGCTCAAGTGATCCGCCCACCGCTGCCTCCCAAAGTGCTGGGATTATAGGTATAAGCCAGTGCGCCCAGCCTTCCACATACTTTTATACACATCACAATCACTTTTGAGGACCATAGTTGAGAGAGTGTTCATAGAAGTTGCCTGTGCACCTGCACATGTTCAAACCTAACACGTTCCTGCAAATTCTGATGCAGCTTTGTCGCCGAGCTGAGACTCACTGCCCCTCCACAGCCCATACCATGGACAAGATGTGACTAACAGGGTCTGCAAGAAATGGCCCTGGAGATTTCAACGGGCACTCTTTGAAACAGCTACTGGCTGTAATGAGATGTTCGTAAGATGAGGTGTGCACTGTGGGAAGGAATTGAGGGTGGGAGTCCCTGTTGGAAGGTGTCAAGCTCTGTTCCCAGGACCTTTCTGATTTAGTAGGCTCAGGGGAGGACATTAGCAACCTCTCCTCTGTGTGTCCTCCCTGTTAATACATTTTCCTCCTCTTCTCCGTCCTTTCCGAGAGACTCACATTTCTTCTCTCAGTTAATTCATCACCAAAATGACAGATGAGATTCTTTTATCCTGTAATTAAATTCAATCTGATCTTGGACTCATTCTCTGATGGCTTCATCTTTTAAGCGATACATCATCCAAACACCTTGTCATTATGATGCATAGTGCCAATAAGGCGCCCGTGCCCTGCTGGCGTGATGGGGCTCTGGCGAGCTATTAGCATGTAGGAGGCACCCCTGGTTGTCGTCGGAAAACACAGAAGTGAGTGACACCCAGCAGCCTCTTGGCTTCCAGATGCTATCATGTAAGTGTCGGAGCTCAGGCAACACAGTCTTTGAGAACACATTGAAGTTTCGCCCAAGAAAAGATGGCTTTGGTCCAGAAAACAGGCCTGAGATTCTGGGAATATACCTCTCCCATTTGATAAGAAGCAAACTTGGTCATCCCTTTCCATCCACGAAAACCCAATTCCTAGAAATCACCATGGGGGTCAAATCAGGGGATCTGTAGACCTTCTGGAAAACAGAGTTGGGGGACTGAAGGCAGATACTTTTTAAACTTTTTTTTATTAATTAATTATATATTTCATGACAGGGTCTTGCTCTGTCACCCAGGCTGGAGTGCGGTGGTGCAATCAGCTCACTGCAACCTCAATCTCCCAGACTACAGGTGCGCACCACCATGCCTAGCTAATTTTTTTGTATTATTTGTACAGATGGGGTCTTGCTGTGTTGCCCAAGCTGGTCTCAAACTCCTAGGCTCGAGTGATTCTCCCCCCTCAGCCTCCCAAAGTGCTGGGATTACAAGTGTGAGCCACTGCACCTGACCCAGATACTTTTGATGCTGAGAAAACCTGCTGCACACACAAATGGGAGATGAAACAGAAAATAGGAGAGGAAATGCTGATGGTGTTCTGTGTATCTGAAATTCGACACCACAGAGGTTCTGAACCACTTATTTTCATTTTCCATTTTCAATCTCTTATGCCATATTTTTTAAAACCTCTCCTTTTGCATTCCAATGCAACACTTATAAATTCGTCTTACCTCGTTGCATGCAGATAGTGAGAATATTAACAGCCTTTTTTGTTGTTGTTGTTGCTCTTCTGACTCGTCTTCTCTCAAAATATTCAAAATGTTTCTGATTTTATTACTTTGGGTTGTTAGTTCCTGCCTCCCGGGCCCTGCGTCCATCAGCCTGTGTGTACACCCCTTGCAGCCACCCTCTTTGCAGACCTCCATGCAATGCAGTTTTACGTGCTTTCTGCTTGCTGAGATTTTCCCCGAGGCTTTGGGGGACCCAAGCCTCTTTCTCTGCCATCTGCTTTGCTTCTCTTTTCTATTTCCAACTCCCAATTCCGTTTTTCTAATTATCCCTGAGAAGTGGCTCTCGTGATCCACGTACAGAGCACAGGAAGGCTTGAGTTCCTAAATATTTCCTGCTGATATATCACCTAAGTTTATGAAATATTCTAAATATTCTGTTGTGTCCTTTCAACAATATTCACAACATCTTCATCAGGAGTAGATTCCTTCTCAAGAGACCACTGTCTTTGCTTATCCATTAAGAAACAACTCTATATCTGTTCCTGTTTGATCATAAGATTGTAGCAATTCCACGCCATCAGTGTGCAGAAGTAAAGACACATGTACAGGCATACCTCATTTCATAGCGTTTCACTTTATGGTACTTTGTAGATGTTGCATTTTTTCACAGATTGAAGGGTTGTGGCAACGTGACATCGAGCAAGTCTATGGGTGCCGTTTTTCCAACAGCACCTGCTCACTTCCTGTCGCTGTGTCACATTTTGGTAATTCTTGCAATATTTCAAACTTTTTCATTAGTATTGTATCTGTTATGGTGGTTTGTGATCAGTATCTTTGATGTTACTATTGTAATTATTCGGGGCACTATGAGCTGCACCCAGACAGGACCACGAACGTAAATCATAAATGTTGTGTGTGTTTGACGGCTCCACTGTTGGGCCATTCTCCTATCTCTCTCCCAATTCTCGGGCCTTTCTATTCCCTGAGACACAGCAATATTGAAATTCGGCCAATTAACAGCCCTATAATGGCCTCTAAAAGCTTTAGTGAGGAAGACAAGTCACAAGCCAAATAAGGCTGAAAGCTAGGCCTCTTGTGCCAAATAATTTGCCAAGTTATGAATGCAAAGGAAAAGTTATTGAAGGAAATTAAACATGCTACTCCAGTGAACACACGAATGCTAAGAAAGCAAAACAGCCTCATTGTTCATAGGGAGTCAGTTTTAGTGGTATGGTTAGAAGATCAATCCAGCCACAATATTCCCTTAAGCCAAAAGCCTAATCCAGAACAAGGGCCTAGTTCTCTTCAATTCTATGAAGGCTGAAAGAAGTGAGGAAGCTGCAGAAGAAAAGTTTGAAGGTAGCAGAGGTTGGCTTGAGGTTTAAGGAGAGAAGCTGTCTCTGCAACATAATGGTGCAGGGTGAAGCAGCAAGTGCTGATGGAGAAGCTGCAGCAAGTTCTCCAGAAGATCTAGCTAAACTCATTGCTGAAGGTGTCTACACTCAACAACAGATTTTCAGCGTAGACAGAACAGCCTTCTATTAGAAGAAGGTGCTATCTAGGACTTTCCCACATAGAGAGAAGTCCATGCCTGGCTTCAAAGCCTCAAAGGACAGCCTGACTCTCCTGTGAGAGGCGAATGCAGCTGGTGACTTTAAGTTGAAGCTAAAGCTCATTTACCATTTTGAAGATCCTAGGGCCCTTAAGAATGATGCTAAATCTACTCTGCATGTGCCCGAGAAATGGAACAACAGAGCTTGGATATCAGTGCATCTGTTTACAGCATGGTTTACTGAATATCTTTTTTTTTTTTTTTTCTTTTTTTTGAGACGGAGTCTCACTCTGTCACCAGGCTGGAGTGCAGTAGCGCAATCTCGGCTCACTGCAATCTCCGACTCCTGGGTTCAGGCGAGTCTCCCGCCTCAGCCTCCCGAGTAGCTGGGACTACAGGTGCGCACCATCACGCCCAGCTAATTTTTCTATTTTTAGTAGAGACAGGGTTTCCACCATGTTGGCCAGGATGGTCTCGATCTCTTGACTTCAAGATCCGCCCTTCTTGGCCTCCCAAAGTGTTGGGATTACAGGCGTGAGCCACAACGCCTGGCCGGTTTGCTGATTATATTAAGCCCACTGTCCAGTCCCACTTCTCAGAAAAAAAAAAAAAGATTCCTTTCACAATATCACTGCTCATTGATAATGGTCACCTAGGAGCTCTGATGGATATGTACCAAAAGATGAATGTTGTTCTCATGCCTGATAACACATCATCCATTCTGCAGCCCATGGATCAAGGAGTAATTTTGACCTTCAAGTCTTATTTAAGAAATTCATTTTGTAAGACTGTAGCTGCCATAGATAGTGATTCTTCTCATGGGTCTGGGCAAAGTCCATGGAAAGCTTTTCGGGAAGAATGTACCATTTTAGATACCAGTAAGCATGTTTGTGATTCATGGAAGACCAAAATAGCAACATGAACAGGAGTGTGGAAGAAGTGGATTCCAACCCTCATGGATGACTTTGAGGGTTTCAAGGCTTCAGTGGAGGAAGGAACTCCAGATGTGGTGGAAACAGCAAGAGAACTAGAACCAAAATGGAGCCCATAGATGGGACTGAATTGCTGCAATCTCATGATCAAACATGAACAAAGAGTTGTTTCTTCACGGGTAAGCAAAGACAGTGGTCTCTTGAGATGGAATCTACTCCTGATGGGGATGTTGTGAATATTGTTGAAATGACACAAGAGAATATTTAGAATATTCCATAAACTTAGGTGGTATATCAGCAGCAGGATTTGAGAGGATTGGCTCCAATTTTGAAAGAAATTCTACTGTGGGTAAAACGCTACTAACCAGCATTGGATGCTACAGCGAAATATTTCATGGAAGGGAGAGAGTCAATTAATGCAGCAAACTTTGTTATTCTCTTATTTTAAGAAATTGCCACAGCCGCCCCAACATTCAGCAGCCACCACCCCGCCACCCTGATCAGTCAGCAGCCATAACATCAAGCCGTGACCCTCCATTAGCAAAAAGATTACAGCTTACTGAAGGCTCAGATGATCACTAGTATTTTTAGCAATGAAGTATTTTTAAATTAAGCTATGCACATTTTTAAAAGGCATGCTATTGCGCACTTAATAGTCTACAGTGTAGTGTAAACATAACTTTTTATGCACTGGGAAACCAATATATTTGTGTGACTTGCCTTTTTATTGCAATATTCGCTATATTGCAGTGGTCTGCAACTGAACCTGCAATATCTCAAGATAGGCCTGTATTTGATTTTGCCTAAGGAAGACTCAGGGTTAAGGAGGAATTACTGTACTATTTCTTTCCTGCCAGAATGGATTGATGAGCTATTCTTTCCAGGAAATCACAATGACAGTCATAAATTGTTTTCCAGTGGAGATTGTGAGTTGAGACTTTTGTGTCTTCCGGGAAGTTTAGCTGACTTTTCTCCAGGCACAAAAAGTCATTCAGGCAGGTTTTGTGCTCATGTTAGGCTTGGAATAAGGAACTCAGATTGAACAATACAGTGGTAGCCATGTCACCAGCTGAGCCTTTCTCCCTTGCCCAGGGATATTAAATTCCACAGCCAAATAAGTGAAAGTCACTTCTGCTCCTCTTTTTTTATTCTTTTCTTTCTTTCTTTCCTTTCTTTCCTTCCTTTCTTCCTTCCTTCCTTTCTCTCTTTCTCTCTTTCTTTTTTTGAAAGAGTCTGTTTCTGTCACCCAGGCTGGAGTGCAGTGCCACAATCAGAGCTCACTGTAGCCACGACCTCCTGGATTCAAGCAATCCTCCCACCTCTGCCTCCCAAGTAGCTGGACCACAGCCACACACCACCATGCTTGGCTAATTTTTAAGTTTTTTATAGAGATGGGGTCTCGCTATGTTGCCTCGCTATGTTGACCAAGCTGGTCTCAAACTCCTGGCCTCCCGCAATCCTCCTGCCTCAGCCTCCCAAAGTGCTGGGATTTATAGGTGTGAGTCAGTGTGCCTGGCCCTTCTTTTTTACTGAAGGCACAATAGCATTTCAGAGAGTTTGAAAAACACAAATTTAAATCATCCATGGTCCTGCCACCCTACAACAACTATTATTATTACTGAAGGTTACTTTCAGCTTTTCTTTTTTTCAAAGAAATATATTGATTTGTTAGGCTGTCTTTATATCACTGAATTAAAAAGGAAACAACGTCACTGTTTCTGAAGGACAAGGAGGGGGACGTAAAGCCTCCTGGTGGAATGTATTTAGTGCCTTACTCTTTACTCTTTAGCTAGGAGGCTCAGCAGGGTGATGCAGAACTTCACAGTAGCCTCATCCCTGACTGCTTGATTCACAGAGCTTTGATTTCTCCTTGGAACAGTAGTATCTGTTGAATGATTATTTTCAGTAAGTTCATAGTGAGATATGTACACACACATACACATACACATAAAACAAGCTACATAAACAATTTTATTATACATACACAATGTATGTATATCAGTACTTTTTAATTTTTTTATTTTTATTCTATTTTTTTTTTATTTTTGAGAAGGAATCTCACTCTGGCACCCAGGCTGGAGTGCAGTGGCATGATCTCAGCTCACTGCAACCTCCACCTCCCAGGTTCAAGTGATTCTTCTGCCTCAGCCTCCAGAGTAACTGGGATTACAGGTGCCCGCCACCACACCCAGCTAATTTTTGTATTTTTAGTAGAGATGGGGTTTCATCATGTTGGCCAGGCTGGTCTCAAACTCCTGACCTCAAGTGATCCGCCCACCTTGGCCTCCCAAAGTGCATGAGCCACCGCACTCAGCCATAAGTACATATTTGTTACAGTATATACTTAGATCGATAACTATATACTAGTGTTAGTATTCAGTGGAAGTGGATCATCATAAAGTTCTTCATCCTTGTTGTCTTCACATACTATAAGTATATAAGTATATATTTAAGTATATACTATAATATAAATAGTGTGTGTGTGTATAAATAGTGTGTGTGTATATATATATAGTGTGTATATATATCTATAATACATACATACATACACACACACACACACACATATACATATATATATATGGAGACAAGACCAAAACAATGCAATGTGAGATCCCGGGTTGGATCCTGGGAAGAAAATCCATGTTTGTGGTTTTGATTTGCATGTCCCTTCAATGATAGACTGGATTTTAAAAATGTGGTACATATACATCATGGAATACTTTATAGACATAAAAAAGAACGGAATCTTGTCCTTTGCAGGGACATGGATGGAGCTTGAGGCCATTATCCTTAGCAAAGTAACACAGAAACAGAAAACCAAATAACTTCTCTCTTATAAGTAGGATCTGAATTATGAGAACACGTGGACACATACATAGAAGGGAATAACACACACTGGGGCCTATTGGAGGGTAGGGGGTGGAGGGTGGTAGGAGGGAGGGGATCAGGAAAAATATTAAATAGCTAATGGGTACTAGGCTTAATACCTGGGTGATGAAATAAGCTGTACAACAAACCCCCATGACACAAGTTTACCTGTGTAACAAACCTGCATATGTACCCCTGCACTTTAAAAAAAGTTGAAAAAAAAAAAGAATCTATAGGAAAGAAAACAAGTTCTTTGTAAAGCTGGAGCAAGACCCCAGTTATTCAATGGTGGGTGAGGTCGGGGAAGCTAATATCCACATTTGCTTCTCATTATTTTATTTAATCTGTTATTTTATTAGTCCGTTTTCATGCTGCTGATAAAGTCATACCTGAGACTGGGCAATTTACAAAACAAGGAGGTTTAATGGACTCACAGGTCCACGTGGCTGGGGAGGCCTCACAATCACGGTGGAAGGTGAAAGTGACGTCTTCCCTGGTGGCAGACAAGAGAAGAGAACTTGTGCAGGGAAAATCCCCTTTATAAAACCATCAGATCTTGTGAGACTTATTCACTATCTCGAGAATAGCACAGGAAAGACCCACCTCCATGTTTCAATTACCTCCCACTTGGTCCCTCCCACAAAACATTAGAATTGTGGGAGCTACAATTCCAGATGAGATTTGGGTGGGGACAGAGTCAAACCATATCAATCTCCATAAATGCCCTATGATGTAATGTATAATTATCCCAATTTTTTTTTTTTTTTTTTGAGATGGAGTCTCACTCTGTCACTCAGGCTGAAGTGCAGTTGCACAGTCTCGGCTCACTGCAACCTCTGCCACTCAGGTTTAAGCAATTCTCCTGCTGCAGCCTCTGCCACCCAGATTCAAGCAGTTCTCCTGCCTCAGCCTCCCAAGTAGCTGTGATTACAGATGTGCACCACCACGTTCAGTTAATGTTCGTATTTTTAGTAGAGACGGGGTTTCACCATGTTGGCCAGGCTGGTCTCAAACTTCTGACCTCAAGTGATTCGCCCGCCTCGGCCTCCTAAAGTGCTGGGATTACAGGCATGAGCCATGGTGCCCAGCCATTATCCCCATTTTAAAAAATGAGGAAGCGGAGTCCCATAGGGCTACAGTAACTGGCCCAGGGCCATAAAATCATTAAGTAGCAGAGCCTGGATTTCTTAAGCAGGCCCCAGAGTCCAAGTCCTTAACCATTATACTCCTGTCTCTCTAATGACACAGCAAGGTCAGAAATGCTGCTCTAGTTGGCAAGCGAAGAAAGTGAGCTGGTTGAGCCGTGGTACAGAAAGCCAGTGCTTGCTAGCACGTCCACACTGAACCAGGATACAGCCCTCCCTTCCCATTTCACATATAGAGACAAAAAAGAAATTCATGTCATCAGCGGTCTGTCCTACTGAGAAATAAATTCTTTACTTCCTTAACCAATTCAGCAGTCAAAGGTGTGCTTTGAAGATGTGCTTAGGAATATTCTCCTGATTCCCTAGAAGTCGGAGTGGACTACGCATTCCCTCTCTCACCCAGCTCTTCCAGCTGTCATCCTGGTGCCCCACACCAAGAGAGGGCCCAGGTCTCTCCACAGGTCATGTGGGCCAGACCCTGCCTCCATCAGAACTGCCCCAATCTATCCGCTCCTAGAACTGTCTCTGCAAGAAAATCAGCCTGAGGTTTTTGTGGCACAAAGATGTATCCCCATTCATTCCAAGTAGCAAATGCATTTTCTGGAAACATAGTGCTTGAATCCAGCATGATGAGTCATATGGCAGAAGGGAGAAGCCAGCAGAGGAAGGGCCCTTGGGACCATCCCAGCCCCCAGGAGCTGGCCCTCTCTGCAGGAACCATCTGGTTCCATAGCATGCTTTCTAAGCTCCCATATATATTTTTAAATCAACTATATGGAAGCGTAAGGTAAATAAATACACTGCATCTATTTAAAGTGTGCAATCTGATGAGTTTTGCCAGGTGTGTGCATCTGTGAAGCTGCTCTTGAAATCAAGATTCAGAACATTTCCATCTCCCTCAAGGATTTCTCATGCTCCTTTTCTAACCCCAGCTCTCAGGCAGCCACCACTTGCCCACTGTGAGACATTTATTTTCTATATTCAGTTTGGGATTGGGCATTTGGAATTTTCCAAAGGCAGCATCCTCTGTAGATGTCTACAGGCCCCTGGAGACAGAGCATCTTCTCAGGCCTGTATCCTCCATGCCTGGGACTGGGTCCTTGCTCTCAGGACAGCCTAGAGGGGCTCCTGTCCACTGCTGGGCTGCCTCTTTCTTTGCTTGGCCCAGCTTCCCAAACACCCAGGATAATAAAGGAGAAACTCTGTCAATTTCAATAATATGCACATGTACTTGCCAGTCATAAGAAACCATTCTTCTGGGCTTTAACCAAGCAATAAATAAATTTACTCCAAAGCAGATCTGAATTAATGGAATATATCTCTCTGTCTCTTGAGTAGAAGCTGGGAAACCTGAACTTTTCTTTTTTGGTGTTTGTTTTAGAGATAGGATCTTGCTCTGTCACCTAGGCTGGAATTCAGTGGTGCAGTCATAGTTCACTGCAGCCTTAAGTTCCTGGGCTCAAGTGATCCTCCTGCCTCAGCCTCCCGAGTAGCTGGGACTACACGCATGTGCCACCATGCCCAGCTAGTTTATTTTATTTTTATAGAGACGGTGTTTCACTATGTTACCCAGGCTGGTCTTGAACTCCTAGCCTCAAGTGATCCTCCTGCCTCACCCTCCCAAAGTGCTGGGATTACAGGTGTGAGCCCCTGTGCCCAGCCAAGAAACCTACATTTTGCATTTAGCCATTGTTTTCTACACTGACTGCTGGATTTTAAAATCAAGAGAAAGGCCTCTAATAGGAAAGCAATTGCAAGCCATGTTTTTATTGATAATCTGATGGATTTTGCCGTGTTCTGGAGTCATTCTGCAATTATTTATCTGGTTTTTGTTTATCTGGCTATAACCTGCGTATTCTAGTTTTCCTTCAAGGCTGTTAAATTTGGGTTAATAGTTGTATGTGTCTCTTAGATCATCTCAAATGGAAAATTCTTTTCCCCTAAATGAGAATTAATTGTATTTGAGCTCAGAGGGTTTTTTCCTAATGCATTAGGGTGTGGATAGTGACGTTCATTTCTCCTCATGAGCCCAGGAGCCAAATAGAGTAATCCCATTCACTTCCAAAGACATTTATAGAGCATTTGATTTTTGCAAGATACTTTTGTTGGTCCCTAATGCTGGATAAAAATGGGTATAATGCTGCTAAAAATAACAATAAGAAAAACCTATAGCAAAGAAAGACACATTTATAAAATACGAGATTATGTAAGTTGGAAGAATCATATCTGGGTGGGGGCTATATGGAGCCAGTGGAGACAGGGTGGGGCTAGGGAGAGAATATCCTGCATATACAGGGAAGGCAGGCTGGACGGTCAGCTGTTGTTGAGAAACCTCATATCATCTATCAGACTAAGCCAGAAAAGCAAGAGTTACACCTGAAAAGGTAAGTGGGACCATAGAGTAAAAAGTCATGGTAGAAAGTTTATTCTTAAATTGGTGGACCATGAGAGCAATGGAAGATTGAGGCAAGGAATGGTATGGTTATAACCTGCAGGACTGGGTAGGGTAGATGGGAACTGTGAGGGTCTGGAGGCAAGAGAACCAGTGATAAAGATCTGTCTTTATCTGCATCTGTCTCAGAATAGTAAGAATATTTGGGTCTCAGAATAGTCTGGAATTTTGGGAGGAAATATTTAGAGGCAGGAATCGGAGGACATGCAAATTTGTGGATGAAAGGATGAGGGAGGGGAAGGGCGCAAGGTTGATTCAAGTGCGCAAGTCTAGAACTAGGGGACTCTGGGTGCGTCACAGGGAGCTAATTGTCTATTGGCTCCACACTGCAGGAATGAGAGTCACAAGTTTCAGGCAGTCGTAAACTCAGAGAATAATGCATTACCCATCCTTCTCCTCCCACTAGCAGGATTACCTTGGCAACAGTGAGCATCATCATACCAAGATGATAGATTTCACAGATAGTGGCTTGGCCATAATTTGGTGAATGAGCATCACAGTAATGAAATAGCTTTCAGTAGTAGAGTACATTAGATACTTTGAAGGGTCTCCCTGCTCTCATATAGACAGATTTTAGATAAACTATAACAAATATTATTTATATTTTTCTTCTAGGCTCATAAGAAAGTGGTTGTATCAGCCGGGAGTGGTGGCTCATGCCTATAATCCCAGCACTTTGGGAGGCCTACTCAGGCAGATCACCTGAGGTCAGGAGTTCAAGACCAGCCTGGCCAACATGGCAAAACCCTGTCTCTACTAAAAGTATAAACATTAGCCAGGTGTGGTGGTGGGTGCCTGTAATCCCAGCTACTCAGGAGGCTGAGGCAGGAAAATTGCTTGAATCTGGGAGGCAGAGGTTACAGCGAGCCATGATCACGCCACTGCACTCCAGCCTGTGCGACAAGAGCGAGACTCTGTCTCAAAAAAAAAGAAAAGAAAAGAAAAGAAAGAAAGTGGTTGTATCAGTGAGCTTTTGCTGCATAACAAATTATCCCAAGACATTTTCAGATAAACTAAATCTGACAGTGTGTCTGTCCTATGACAGACAGTCACCAAAGGAACTTCTAAAGAATGTACTGTAGGAAAAAGGAAAATGACTGCAGAAGGATGTCTTGAGGCAAGAATGAATTATAAGCAAAGAAATTTATAAACACATAAATCTATGCAAACATTTATTGCATAAAATCATAAGAATAATGTCTAATTTGGGGAACAAGGGAGATATAACCAAAATACTGAACTATTAGAAGGAAGTGATCAGATTTGGTATCCTAATGTCTTTGAATTTTATTGAGGGGAAGCAGATGTTAAGATAATTTATAAAATTAGATTTTGCAAAGTTGTCACTGGTTAAATTTGAAGAGTAAACAATAAAATAATAGAAATGGAGTGTGATTTTTAAATCTGTAGAGGGGAACAATGAAATCTGATAACATGTCAACAAATCAACCAAACGCAACTAATCCAAGCAAAGGCAAGTAGAGGAGAAAGAAGGAAACAGAGGAGCCTGGACAAACAGAAAGCACAAAGAGAGATGGTAGAAATAAGTACAAATATATCATTAATTACAATGAATATGAATGGATTTAACTCTTCAGTTAAAAGACAGAGATTGCCACCTTAAATTTTTAAAACTCCAGCTGTATTCCATTTTCAAGAGACACATAAAAAACCTCAGGAGAGCGCCGGGCCCAGTGGCTCACTCCTGTAATCCCAGCACTTTGGGAGGCCGAGGGGGGCAGATTGCCAGAACTCAGGAGTTCGAGACCAGCCTGGGCAACACGGTGAAACCCCGTCTCTACTAAAATACAAAAAATTAGCTGGGCATGGCAGCGTGTGCCTGTAATCCCAGCTACTCGGGAGGCTGAGGCAGGAGAATTGCTTGAACCAGGGAGGTGGAGGTTGTAGTGAGCCAAGATCATGCCACTGCACGCCAGCCTAGGCAACAGAGCAAGACTCCATCTCAAAAAAAAAAAAAAAAAAAAAAATGACCAGGCACAGTGGCTCACACCTGTAATCCCAGCACTTCTTGAGGCCGAGGCCGGTGGATCACGAGGTCAAGATATCGATACCATTCTGGCCAACATGGTGAAACCCCGTCTCTACTACAAGTACAAAAATTAGCCTGGCATGGTGGCGCGCCTGTAGTCCCAGCTACTCCGGAGTCTGGGGCAGGAGAATCGCTTGAACCTGGGAGGCAGAGGTTGCAGTGAGCCGAGATTGCGCCACTGCGCTCCAGCCTGGGTGACAGAGCGAGACTCTGTCTCAAAAAAAAAAAAAAAAAACCCAAAAAACAAAAAAAAAACCCCTCAGGAGAGTGAAATGTTGAATTAAAAAGATGGAAAGGGTTATGTCAGGCAAATTCTAAAGAGGAGAAAGCTGGGGTAACCTCGTTAATATCAAACAAACTAGCCTGTAGATCAAAATGCATTATTAAAGATTAATGCGGCCTGGACACAGTGGCTCATGCCTGTAATCCCAACACTTTGAGAGGCTGAAATGGGAGAATCATTTGAGCCTAGGAGTTTGAGGCCAGCCTGGGCAAAATAGTGAGACCCTGTCTCTATGATTTTTTTTTTTTTAAATAACCAGGTGTTATGGCATGCACCTGTAGTCCCAGCTACTTGGGAGGCTGAGGCAGGAGGATCACGTATGCGCAGGAGTTGGAGGCTGCAATGAACTATGATCACTTTACTGCACTGCAGCCTGAGTGACAGAGTGAGACCCCTGTCTCAGAAAAAAAATAATAAGGTGAAGTGTGTCAGTGTATGATGATAAAATATTCCGTTTTCCAGTAAGATAGAATAATTATTGGCCAGGCACAGTGGCTCACGCCTGTAATCCCAGCAGTTTGGGAGGCCGAGGCAGGCAGATCACTTGAGGCTAGGAGTTCAAGACCAGCCTGGCCAACATAGCGAAAGCCCATGTCTACTAAAAATACAACAACAACAACAAAAAACTAGCCAGGCACAGTGGTGCACGCCTGTAGTCCCAGATACTCAGGAGGCTAAGGCCCAAGAATCACTTGAGCCCAGGTGGCGGAGGTTGCAGTGAGCCGAGATCACGCCACTGCACTACAGTTTGGGTGACATAGTGAGACTCTTTCTCAAAAAAAAAAAAAAAAGAAGAATTCTTAACTACTTAACTTGTATGCATTCTCAAATCTGTCTTCTTCTAACCTTCACTGTCACACTTGAGTTCAGACCTTCATCCGCCCCTCTACTTCCATCCTCATTGCAGTTCATTCTCCACTCAACAGACAGTGTGGTCAGCCTAAAATTCAGATGGCTCTTGATGAGAAAGCCCCGATTCCTGAGCTTGATGGACTCCATCTAGTGGAGTCTCACCTGCACTAGACCCAGCTCCCCCACCTCTATACTCCATCATGGTGAAAGCTATGCTTGGGTTCTCCAAAACACCACATTTCCTCTGGTCTCCAGGCCTTTAAACAGCTGCTCCATATTCCTGGTCTGATCTGTTTTTCTCTTACTTGCCTAGTTGGCTGACTCCATCAGGGCTTGACTTCAATGCCTTCTCCTCTGGGAATCCTTCTTTGACCTTCCTCTTTTGGATGGGGACTCATCCTATTCTGCTTTTATGAACCCACCGTGTATTTCCTAGCAATATTTCACATTTTATCGTTGCCTTTTTACTTGCCTGACTCCAGTGAGTAAGCTGTGAACACCTCGAAAGCAAGCACTGTGTCATTCATTCATGATGTCAACAAATATTTATCAAGCACCTACTATATGCCAGGCATTCTTCTAAGAGCTAGAGATAGAGCAGTGAACAAAAAAGTTAAGCAAACACACCCCTGCCTTCATGCCACTCTCATTCTAGCCAACGGAGCCAAACAACAAACTGGGTAGGTAAGGAAAATAGATGGTTTAATAGAAGATAATAGGTGTTTGCAGAGAAGTAAAGCAAGGAGAAAGATAGGGAGTAAGGGGTGGATGTGAAATTTTAAATAAGATGATCAAGGGAAAGTCTCAGCAAGAATATGACATTTGGCCGGTCACGATGGCTCACGCCTGTAATCCCAGCACTTTGGGAGGCCAAGGTGGGCAGATCACCTGAGGTCAGAAGTTCAAGACCAGCCTGGCCAACCTGGTGAAACCTTGTCTCTACTAAAAATATAAAAACTAGCTGGGCATGGTGGCAGGTGCCTGTAATCCCGGCTACTCTGGAGGCTAAGGCAGGAGAATCACTTGAACTCAGGAGGTGGAGGTTGCAGTGAGCCAAGATCGCGCCATTGTACTCCAGCCTGGATGACAGAGTGAGACTCTATCTCAAAAAAGAAAAAAAAAAGAATATGACATTTAAGCAGAAACTTGAAAGAGGTGAGAGAGTGAGCCATTCAAACATCTGGAGGAGGCACTCCTGGGTATCTACCCAAAGAAAAAGGAGTCATCCTATCAAAAAGATGCCTGCACTTGTATGTTCATCACAGCACTATCCACAATAACAAATTCATGGAATTAACCTAAGTGCGCATCAAGAGTGGATGGGATAAAGAAAATGTGGTGTATGTATGTGTGTATATATATATATATATATGTGTGTGTGTGTGTGTATATATATATGTGTGTATATATATGTGTATGTGTGTGTGTATATATATATATATATATATATATATATATATATATATATACATGTCATGGAACACTATGCAACCATAAAAAAGAATGAAATCATATCCTTTGCAGCAACATAGACGTAGCTGGAGGCCATTATCCTAAGTGAATTAAGAAAGGAACAGAAAACCTAATACCACATGTTCTCACTTATAAGTGGGAGCTAAACATTGGACATAGAAATGGAAACAATAGACACTGTGGACTACCAGAGTAGAGAGAGAGGGAGGAGGGTAAGGGTTGAAAAGTGCCTACTGGGTACTATGTTTACTATTTGGGTGATGGGTTCAGTAGAAGCCCAAACCTCAGCATTATGCAATATATCCATGTAACAAATATGTACACTACCCCCTGAATCTAAAATTTTTAAAAATATAAAAAGAGAAAGATACCTAAAGGAAGAGTATTCAAGAGAGAAGGAACAGCCAGTGCAAAGGCTCTGAGCAGGAGCAGGCATGGACGGTTCACAGATCAGCAGGGAGGCGCATGTGGCTGGATTAAATAAGATGATCAAGGAAAAGTCTCAGCAAACAATATGACATGTGGCCGGAAGTTCTGGAAGCTCAGAAAGCTATTATTGGATTGCAAGACCCATCGCAAGGATCTTGGACTTTTATTTTGGGTGAGATTGGAAGCTTCCAGAAGATTTTCAGCAGAGAGATGGCACACCCTGACTCCAATTTAAAGTAACATGATTTTAAATAATATAGTATTTTAAAAGCAGTCACTCTGGATGGTGTGTTGATAAAAAGCTGAGGGAGGCAAGGAGGGGGAACTGGGGAACCAGTTAGGAGGCCATTGCACTAACCTTATCAAGAAAGGAAGTTGGCTTAGAACAGGGAGGTAGCTGTGGAGGTGGAATCTGGATATGATTTGCTAATGGATTGAATATGGTGGATCAGAGAAAGGGGTAAGTAAGGTGTTTGGCCTAAGCAACTGTAAGGATGGAGTTATCATTACCAAGAAGGAATAGATGCTGGATGAGTGTATGGGTGACGGTGGTTACACAAGAGGATCAGTTCAGTTGGGTCATCTAAATTTAAAATGCTTATTAGACATCCAAGTGGTATGTCAAGTAGGGAGCTGGATATACAAAGTTGGAATTGAGGGAAATTTTTGGTTTGGAGATAGAAGTTTCAAACAGCCAAATTAGCATGTAAATGCTATTGAAAGCGCTGAGGATGGAAAACTCTCCAAGAAAGTGACTACATATAGGAGAAGTTATATCAACTGTACTCAGCACAGCGCCTGGGGGCAATTGAAGTTTATAATTTATAGATCCTGGTTTATTAGGCTGTTCTTGCCTTGTTTTAAAGAAATACTGGAGACTGGGTAATTTATAAAGAAAAGAGGTTTAATTGGCTTTTGGCTGTACAATATCTGCTCAGCTTCTGGTGAGGCCTCAGGGAGCTTTTGCCCATGACAGAAGGTGAAGCAGGAGCAGGCACATCAATGGGCAAGAGTGGGAAAAAGAGAGTGAGGTGAGAAGGTCCTAGACTTCTAAACAACCAGATCTTGCATTAACTAACTAAGCAAGAACTCATTTATCACCAAGGGGATGGTGCTTAAACCATTCATAAGGGATATGGCCCCATGATACAGTTACCTCCCTCAGACCCCATCTCCAACACCATCAATCACATTTCAACATGATATTTGGAGGAGACAAACACTCAAACCGCATCACCTGATAACCTTTAAAAGAGCAATTTCAATAAAGTAACAATGGCAGAAGTTAGGTTTCAAGGCATTAAAGGTATAAGAGAGAGGAAATTCAAATTAAGAGATAAGTAGAGCTGTGGCTAGAGTCATAAAGATCTGGTTATATTTGTAGCTTGATTGAAGAAATGAAAGAAAGGAGTGAAGATAAGTAGAGCTGTGGCTAGAGTCATAAAGATCTGGTTATATTTGTAGCTTGATTGAAGAAATGAAAGAAAGGAGTGAATAATGGCTTAGGGTACCTACAGTGTGGCAAGAGGGTCAGAGACCGAAGGAAATGAGAGTGAAGGAAGACAGGTTTTTGAGAAGTAAGGGAGACAACTTTTCAACAAAATGGAAAGTAATATTCTCTGAAGGCAGTAAGGGCCCAGGACACCAGGATAGGAGATTGAGGAGGAAGAACACATTTTTAAAAATCTAGACTGTGGCAGGGATGGAAGGCAGTGTTGGCTGACAGAGAGTCAGACGAGGCAAATGAAAAGATGAGAAGGGCCCAGGCACAGTTGGAACACAGGTCTCCAGTGGGTGTGGTCAGTTGGCACCTGTCCCTGGCTGTGTGAAAGCAAAGACCAAGGAGACTCGTAAAACCTGCAGTTCAGAGTGACCATGAGGTACCTGGGTGGTTGGTGTGATCACAGAGGTGTATTAAACACACTACTTGCACTGGCAATGAACATTCTGAAAAGGGAATTAAGAGAACAAAACCATTTACAATAGCATCAAAAAGGATTAAATGCTTAGGAATAAATTTAGCCAAAAAAATGCAAGACATGTACACTGAAAATGAGAAAACATTATTGAAAGAAATTAAAGATCTAAGTAAAAAAGATATCCTGTGTTCATGGATTAGAGGACTTAAGAGTGTTAAGATGGCATTTCTTCCTAAATTGATCTAGAGATTCAATGCAACCCCTATCAAAATGCCAAGTGCCTTTTTTTTTTTTTTTTTTTTGCAGAAATGGAAAAGCTAATCCTAAAATACATATGAAATTCAAGGGACACAAAATAGCCAGAACAGTATGGAAAAAGAACAAAGTTGCAAGACTCACACTTCCCAGTTCTAAGACTTACTACAAAGCTATAATAATCAAAGCAGTATAGTGTGGCACAAAGATAGACGTGGAGATCAAAGGAATCACATTTAGAGTCTAGAAACAAACCCTCACATTTATAGTCCATTGATTTTTGACAAGAGTGACAAGACAATTCAATAAGGAAAGAATAGTCTTTTCAGCAATGGTGCCGGGACATAGATATCCACATGAAAAAGAGTGAATTTGGACCTCAACCTTATACTATACAGAAAAAAAATTCAAAGGGCATCAAAGACCTAAATATAAGAGATGAAACTATAAAATTCTTAGAAAACACAGGGGTAAATCTTCATGGCCTTGGATTTTGCAATGGTTTCTTAGATATGACTTCAAAACCACAAATAACCAAAGAAAAAAATAGCTACTTTGTATTTTACCAAAAAGAAAAACTTTGATGCTTCAAAGGACATTATCAAGCAAGTGAAAAACAACCCACAGAATGGGAGAAAATATTTGTACATCATATGTCAGAAAAATGTCTTAGTATCCAGAATATGTAAAGAACTCTTATAACTCAAAAATAAGAAGACAAATAACCCTTTTTTGATGGTCAAAAGAGTTGAATAGACTTTTTTTTCAAAGAAGATATAAAACGGTCAATAAGCAAATGAAAAGATGCTCAACATCTTTAGTCATTAGAGAAATGCAAATTAAAACCACAGTGGCCACTTCACACTCCTACTAGGATGACTAGAATCAAAAAAAGCAGACAATAACATGAGTTGGCCAGGATGTGGAGAAATTGAAACCCCGGTTCATTGCTGGTGGGAGTGTAAAATGGTACAACTGCTTTGGAAAATAGTTTGGCAGTTCCTTAGAAAGTTAAACATAGAGTTACCATATGGCCCAAGGATGAGTAATTCTACTCCTAGGTGTATACCTCAGAGAATTGAAAACATATGTTCATATGAAAATTGTACATGAATATCCACAGCAGCATCATTCATAATAGCCAAAAAATGGAAACAACCCCAATGTCCATCAGCTTGAAAAGGAATAAACAAAATGGTCAAAATGAGGAGACCACACCTTGAAGAGACACATTAAAGCAGCACATACATCCAGTTGCTCCAAAGACCTGAAAGGAGAGGTCTGGGGGCTGGAAGACATTGTGCAGGAGAGAGAATCACACTGAAGCCTAGGAAAGTTGAAGCCAGAACATTCTAGAGGAAGGCCAATCAGTAGCATCTCCAGGCAGAGAAACACACCTAGACAAAGACTTAGAGGCAGGAAAGCCTATTGAATGTGCAGAGGACAGGAAGAAGAGACCCTCAAGGAAGGAGCATGAGGGATGAGGAGTCATGGTAGGTGGACAACACCCCAAAGGCTCCTGGTTCAGGACTGGGGCAAACTTTGGACATTTGGTTGACAGCAGATCCAAGGGTTCACTACCCACCTGCCTCATGGTAGAAAAGCGGATGTGAGATCTGTTTGCCTAACTTTAACCCCATCATTCTTCAGACCACAGTACTGGCTTCTAACTTTCTCAGAAAAGGAGGCAAGTATTGGTCCCTTGGCCAGACCAGCAGAACCTATGCACATGACCCAGTATTTTCAGTGAGATAAACACCTTCCCCTGGAAAGGAAATCCCACTCAGGGGCCCTCCTCACCTGCCCCAGCCTACCCTGCATGGCTGCATGGCTTAGGACTGCCATGTGGCCTCTGCAGGTCCTGGCATTCTAGGTCTCATTGTTTCACTCCCTAACAGACCTCAGAAAGGAGAACCTCTAACTCCCAGTGGCATTTAGCTTCCCTCTTTAAACATCTGGGTCACAGATATGCTCAGTTAATTAATGTTCTTAGTGCTGCTCATCTGCCTGCTGGATAATAGATTGATTCATAATTTCAGTAAGCAGCTGCGTATATCTTTCCCTGAACATAAAGGCAGCTTGCTGTCATTCATCACTTTGCATTTGGAGAATTTAAATATATTCAGGCAGACATTGTTTAGGGAGGGGGAGGGAGGGCTTCTGATTTTCTTACCATTTTGCTTCTAACAATTACTTTGATTTGGAACTAATTGGGGTTTAAAGCACACGTTAACCACATCTCTCTCAAGGGCACTTAATAAACTCCCTGTCCCTTGTTCAAGGAGACCAGCCAGGCCCTCCTTTTGGGATAAGAGCCAAGAGCTTCTGAGTACCTTTCACCAAGAAATGAGAACCCTATGCAGAGAATCTTATCTGCCAGAAAAGAGCCACTCCTGTCCCTGAGCAGAGCTACTTATTTCATTCCTGGGCAGAATATGCTCAAGCTTTCTGGAGGAGGTGGGGTTCTCCTGGCAATCTGGGAGGGGGCTCTTCTGCTGCTCAGCTGCTGGGCCATGGCAGCCAACCATCAGGTATTTGGTGACCAAAAGAAAGCGGCCAGCACCCAGCCAGGTGACCAGATGTCTTCATGCATCAGTTTCCTCATCTATAAAATGTAAAGAATAATAAAACATATCTTGCAGAGTTGTTGGGAAAATTGCATTATTCCCTTTACAATGGTTAGAAATGATGCAGAGTGTTTTTTTTTTCTAATTTATTAGGCAACAGCTGTGTAGATGTGGCTGCCTTTTCAAATGATGCCATTCACCACAGTTATGTGCTCAACCCCAAACATGTTTTGAGCACTTGGTCTGTGATTTGCTTCTAGTAAGGAAGGAAATTAATTAGGCACAGCCCCTCCCTCTCAGGAGTGTGAAAGATGGGTGAATGAATGCATTTTTTTAAATTTTGGAATATGATTCTTAAACAATATAATTTTCCTTCCCCAGGAAAGTAAAGGCAGCAGAGGCGAGGCTACTAGCATAGTACAGGCCCTGTTGTGGGAAGGTTGCCAGGCAACACCTTCCCTGTATCAGTCAGGAATTGCTGCATAACAACTACCCCAAAACATAGTGGCTTAAAACAATATGCATTTTTTATTGCTCACGAGTCTACAGGTCAGCTGGATGGTTCTCTGATCTGGACTAGGCTTGGCTGATCTAGGCTGGATTCATTCGTGCATCTCCTATCAGCAGCTGGCAGGTTGGCTGAGGGCTCCCTGATCCAGGTTGGCCTCATCCATTTGGTTAACTGGTGGTTAACTAGCAATTGGTTGGGCCACATGACTCTCATCCTCAAACAGGCCAGCCTGAGCTTACTGTTCCAAGAGACTGAAAGGATTCATACAAGGCTAAAAGTCTCGTCTAGGAACAGGCACAGCCTCACTTCTGCTCCATTCCATTGGCCAAAGCAAGTCACAGGGCCAACCAACATTCAAGGGATGGGGGAACAGACTCCATTTCTTGATGGAAATTGCTTCAAAGCCATCTTGCCATGGGTGTATAGAAGGAATAGCGGAGGATGTGGTCAGTTTTGCAACCTACCACAATCATCCAGCATTTGTTGTTGTACATAGAGCATAAAGCAAGTACTAGGATTATGTTGCCCACTTACGATATTTTTGCTCTGCTCTTTCATTATTATAAATTATGTTGCAATAAATACCCTACCCATGAATTTTTTGTTTGCAATTCTGATTATTTCCTTCTGATAGAGTGTATTAGTCCAGTCTCATGCTGTTAATAAAGACATACCCAAGACTGGGTAATTTATAAAGAAAAAGAGGTTTTAATGGACTCATAGTTCTACATGGCTGAGGAGGCCTCGCAATCATGTTGGAAGGCGAGGGAGGAGCAAAGGGATGCCTTATGGGGCGGCAGGGAAGAGAGCATGTGCAGGGGAACTGTCCTTTATAAAACCAGCAGATCTCATGAGACTTATTCATTATCATGAGAACAGCATGGGAAAAACCTCCCTTCATGAATCAATTACCTCCCACCAGGTCCCTCCCACAACACATGAGGATTATGGGAGCTACAATTCAAGATGAGATTTGGGTGGGGACACAGCCAAACCATATCATGGAGTTCTACAAATGGATTCTTTTTAATTTCTATTTTGATTCAGGGGAGTACATATATAGGTTTTTAACAAGGGTGTATTGCATGATGCTGAGGTTTGGGGTATGCTTGAAATCGTCACCCAGGTAGTAAGCATAATACCTAATAGGCAGTTTTTCAACTCTTGCCTTCCTTTCTCCCTCCCTCCTTTTGGCATTCCCAGTGTCTGTAATTTCCATCTTTATGTCCATGAATACCCAATATTTAGCTCCCACTCACAAGTGAGAACATACAGTATTTGGTCTTCTGATTCTGCATTAATTCTCTTAGGATAATGGCCTCCAGCTGCATCCATGTTGCTACAAAAAACATGATGCTGTTCTTTTTCATGGCTGTATTGTATTCCATGGTGTATAGGTACCACATTTTCTTCATCAAATTCACCATTTATGGGCACGTGGGTTGATTGCATACCTTTGCTATTGTGAATAGTGCTGCAATGAACGTGTAAGTGCATGTGTCTTTTTGGTAGAATGATGTCTTTTCCTTTGGGTAGATACCCAGTAATAGGATTGCAGGTCAAACAGTAGTTCTACTTTTAGTTCTTTGATAAGTCTCCAAACTTCTTTCCACAGTGGATGAACTAATTTACATTCCCACCAACAGTGTATAAGCATGCCTTCTTCTCTGCAGCCTCATCAACCTCTGTTATTTTTTGACTTTTTAATAATAGCCATTCTTGCTGGTGTGAGATGGTATCTCATTGTGGTTTTGATTTGCATGTGTCTGATGATTAGTGATGAGCATTTTTTCACAAGTTTGTTGGCCACTTGTATGTCTTCTAGTGAGAGTGTCTGTTCATGTCCTTTGTGCATAAAAGTGGATTAATTGAATCAAAGGCCATGAACATTTTAAAAGAACAAAGTATATATTTAGAAATCTCCTTTTTGAAAGGTTGTAGTAATCTACCCTCCCTCCAGCCCAATAGTGAGAGGGCCCATCTTAGACTTCAGTCACCAAAATGTGGTGAATAATCTCTGATTTTAGTTTCAGTTTTTGGGTTTTTTTTTTTTGTTTTTTGTTTTGGTTTTTGTTTGTTTTTTGAGACAGAGCCTCACTCTGTTGCCCAGGCTGGAGTGCAGTGGCACGATCTTTGCTCACTGCAACCTCCACACCCCCAGGTTCAAGCAATTCTCCTGCCTCAGCCTCCTGAATAGCTTGGATTATAGTTGCTCACCACCACACCCAGCTGATTTTTGTAGTTTTAGAAGAGACGGAGTTTGGCCATGTTGGTCAGGCTGGTCTCAAACTCCTGGCTTCAAGTGATCTGCCTGCCTCAGCCTCCCAAAGTGCTGGGATCACGGGCATGAGCCACTGAGCCTGGCCTAATCTCTTTTGTAAAATGTGGTATCTCATTATTTTAGATTTTTGTTTCTTTTCATATCTATGAGGTTGAGTACTGTTTAATGTCTGTTTCTTCTTCAGTGAATGGCTTCTTTGAGCCTTTTGCAGCAGGGTAGATTTAGTCAATCCCCCTTTGTAAGTGGGGAGGAAATGGAGACTCAGGTTACTTGTTCAAGGTGGCCCAGCCAGCTGAAAGTAGAGCCATTTAGAAATTAGACATCCAGCTTCTTCATCTATTCCTTCTCCCCGACGTTGCTGAACAGAAGACTAGGTCCTAAAACATTGACTGAGGATATGCTTAGATAAAAGATCAGGGCCGGGCGCGGTGGCTTATGCCTGTAATCCCAGCACTTTGAGAAGCCGAGGTGGGCAGATCACGAGGTCAGGAGTTCGAGACCAGCCTGACCAACATGGTGAAACTCCATCTCTACTAAAAATACAAAAATTAGCCGAGTGTGGTGGTGCGCACCTGTAATTCCATGTACTCAGGAGGCTGAGGCAGGAGAATTGCTTGAACCTGGGAAGCGGAGGTTGCAGTGAGCTGAGATCATGCCATTGCACTCCAGACAGGGCAACAGAGTGAGACTCCATCTCAAAGAAAAAAGGAAAAAAGATCAGAGAATTGCCCTGGGGACTCTGTATCCAGGCTCAGAAACCTGGGTGGCTTTCTGAAACAGGGCTGTCCTGTGAGGTGAGCATATGGCC
Source organism: Pan paniscus (assembly GCF_029289425.2). Taxonomy (NCBI): domain Eukaryota; kingdom Metazoa; phylum Chordata; class Mammalia; order Primates; family Hominidae; genus Pan; species Pan paniscus. Next base: position 84,190,646 of record NC_073255.2, on the reverse strand, counting down.
TGAGTGACAGGCTGGGATGGTGGCCAGGACTGCAGTATTGACAAACAGCAGGAGTAAAGCCGAGAGACCTGAGCCCTGCTTCCTCCCATGTCTCACTCCTGCCTCCCACTTCCATTCCCTTGCTGCTCTGGTCTCTCGACAGCTTGCCCGCTACACCAAGGAAGGCTTCCTGCACTTGGGTGCCCTGGGGACCACCACACTCCTCCCTGACACCCGCTGCCTGGTGGACAACTCCAAGAGTCGGCTGCCCCAGCTCCTGGACTGCGACAAGGTCAAGAGCAGCCTGTACAAGCGCTGGAACTTCATCCAGGTGAGTGCTGTATGGACAGAGCCAGCACCCAGAGTAGCTGCAAGAGGCTGCAGACCACAGAGGGGAATCCTGCTTCCCCAGGGGTCCCCAGCAAAAAGCGACCCTGAACCCAGGTCTCCCTGCCCCGGGCTGGGCTTGTGGACCCAAAGCACTTCCTGGGGGCAGCTGTGGAGTTTCTGCATGGAGTAGCATTTCTGATTCCTACGTCAGTGCTAGGCTAGTTGAGCTCTGATCAATCCTGAGATAGGAGTGAGGGGGTACTTCCTTGAAATCCACTAAGTACCCACAGCCAGTGGGGTTGAGACCATCAGACCAAGAATATCTCAGGAAACTCAACATCCTGACCCCATCCTGACCCCATCCCCCACCAATGCTCCTCACCTGATTCAGATACTCCAACTGGGTGAAGCTTATTTAGGTTCTGACTTCAGAGTCCCCAGAGGAGGTCCTCATGCTTCCCTGCCCCAGTCTCATGCAAAGAATTTTGGTGGAATTGATTCTCTGCAAGAAGCTATGTGCCAGGCGCCATGATAGTTAAGCCTCTCTCTCTCTCTTTCTTTCTCTCTCCTACTGCACTCTCTCTCTCTCCCTCTCTCTCCCTCTCCGTCTCCCTCTCTCTGCCTCTCTCTCCCTTTCTCTCTTTCTCTTCTCTGTCTTCTCTCTCCTCTATCTCCTGTCTTCTCTCTGTTCCTCTCTTCTTTTCTCTCTCTCCCCTTTCTCTTTCTCTCTCTCCTCTCTATCTTCTCTCTCTTCCCTCTTTTTCTACCCCTCCTCCCTTTGTCTTCTCTTTGTCTCTTTGTCTCATTCTCTCTCCTGTCTCTCTTCTGTCTCTATCTTTTCTCCTCTCTTCCCTCTTTTTCTCTCTCCTTTCTGTCTTCTCTTTGCCTCTTTCTCCGTCTCTTTCTCTTCTCTTTTTCTTTTTCTCTTTCTCCTCTCTCTGTATCTCTCGCTGTCTCTCTCTCCTCTCTCCTCGATTTTGCCCCCTCCCAGAATGGAGCCATCATGAACAAGGGCACGGGACGCTGCCTGGAGGTGGAGAACCGCGGCCTGGCTGGCATCGACCTCATCCTCCGCAGCTGCACAGGTCAGAGGTGGACCATTAAGAACTCCATCAAGTAGAGGGAGGGAGCTGGGGCACTGGACCCTGGCCCCCAGGACATGGCTGCTCCCCCCAACATCTGGACCAGCTGCCCTGGCAGAGAGACAGCAAGGGGCCGGCAGGTGCTCAACGGGCCCCCCAGGGCTTCTCCAGGGCAGCACAGGGACCCCGGATGAAGACTCTGTCCCCCCTCAGGCATTCAGCTGCCCACAAGTTTCCTGCACCCTGGAAAAGCCCCCCACCCTTCCTCTGGGAAACTGAGAGCTGTCTTCCACAGCCTCTGATGTGGAGCTGGTACTGAGGAGCAAGACTGTCCAGTTCTCCTCCACATCTCCCATCCCAGAATCAGGATCTGGGACTGGCAGGGTCCCCTCCTGTGTCTCATCTCTTGCAGCAGCAGCTGCTGAACTCCAGCCATCAACACGGTGGGAGGCAGCGGGGGCTTCAGCCATGTCCTAGCTCCCCGCCCTAAAAGGAGGCAGTGAGGACTGGGCACTATTTCCTCCAAGGTTACTTCTACCCAGATGACACCTGCCTGTTCACGCCCCAAGGCAGCTACTGCCCCTAACCCTTCCCACCAGGGTAGCTTTGGGCACTGCAGCTCTGGACTTTTCTGGCCCCTCCTGAGATGACCTGATGGAGCTGATGCTTTCTCTCCTAATCACCTGGGCACTAGGCTCTTATCAGTGTGCTTGGGCCAGCTCTCCTGCCTGTGTCTAGAGGAAGCCAGAGACAGAAATAGGCTAAGCCTGCAGTCGGATCTCAGCCACAAGGGCCCCGCAGGATGAAGCTGGGTCAAGGACCAGGGAGCCCTGACTCCCAGAGGCTGCCACCAGGGAGAAGCAGCGGTCCTCCATCCAGAACCTAAGGGCTGAAGCAAAGGCTGCCAGGACCCTTGAAGATGCTTTTGGCTCACCTCATTTCACCCCACGCTCTGCTGGCTGGCAGAGGAGAAGGCAGTCGTTTCCTCTCTGAAGAGTATTTTTTTCGATTGCCCTCTGGTTAGGGTGCACATATAAATCAGAGTTAATATATGAACGCGTGTGCATGCACAAGCGTGTGTGTGCCTGCGTGCTGTGCGTGGCAGGGTGTGTGTGTGTGTGTGTCTGGCTGTGCGTTCCGGAGTGTGTGACGATGCTGACCTAGCTGTGTGGCCTTGGGCTTGCTGCTTCATTACTCACCTGGATGGGGACGAGGGATGAGAAGGGTATGGGTTTGGCCCCATGTCACTGGCCGGAAGGATGTGTCTCAGCCCTGCCCTGTGGGGTGCCCCCGATTGGAGGCTGTCCCATCTCCCAGTCCCCATCTCTTTTTCCCCACACTGTCCCTGGCCAAGCCCTTCCCAGAGCTGAACCCTGTAGCTGCCCCCTTGCCCTGTGTGGGATTCGCAGTGTCTCATTTGGTGACATCTTACTGGTGATCATCTCCTCACCCCATCTCCCACCTTGTGGAATAAATACATGTTAGCACTTCCCAGAGTGGCCTCCTTTGTGTCTTGATTTCTCCAGAACTGGAGGTGGGGAGGGGAGTGATGGAGACGTAGGAGGAGAGCTTCTTTGGCTTTGAGGGTTTAGTGTTACTTATTTATCTATTTATTTGAGATGGGATCTTGCTCTGTGGCCCAGGCTGGAGTGCAGTGGTGCAATCATGACCCACTGCAGCCTCAAACGCCTGGGCTCAAATGATCCTCCCACCTCAGCCTCCTGAGTAACTGAGACTACAGGTACACATCACCGTGCCTGGCTAATTTTTTAAAAAAGATTTTTGTAGAGATGGAATCTTGCTATGTTGCCCGGGCTGGGCCTGAACTCCTAGCCTCAAGAGATCTTCCCACCTTCACATCTCAAACTGCTGGGATTTCAGGTGTGAGCCACTGCATCCAGCTAATTTAAAAAAAAATTGTAGAGCGGGGTCTTGCTATATTGCCCAGATTCGTTTCAAACTCCTGGCCTCAGGCAATCCTTTCACCTCAGCCTTCTGAGTAACTGGAACCACAGGCACAGGCCACTAGACCTGGCTGATTTTTGAGAAACAGGTTCTTGCTGTGTTCCCCACTCTGGTCTTGAATTCCTGGCCTCAAGTGATCCTCCCACCTCAGCCCCTCAAAGTGCAGAGATTACAGGTGTGAGTCAGTGCACCAGGTCTGGGTTTGCTCTTAGTAAAGGCAAAAGGCCCCCGCACACTGGGGCTGACTAAGGCAATGCCGGTCTACCCTTGCACTCGCCTTTTCCCCCTCAAAGCAGGACAGAACTGGACACCTGACCCTCGCTTACTAACCCTTGTGTGTCCCAGGTTAGGAACGTCAGGTTGGCACAGAAAGCTCTAAGGAAGGGGCGACTTACCATGGGACTTGGCCTGATCCAGCCGCTTCCTGCCACTATCCAGAAAATTCCACCTTTTTTTTTTTTTTTTTTTTGCTCTTCTCACCCAGGCTGGAGTACAGTGATGCAATCTTGGCTCACTGCAACCTCTGCCTCCCAGGTTCAAGTGATTCTCCGCCCCAGCCTCCTGAGTAGCTGGGATTACAGGCGTGCAACACCACACCCGGCTAATTTTTGTATTTTTAGTAGAGACAGGGTTTCACTATGTTGGCCAGGCTGGTCTCAAACTCCTGACCTCAGGTGATCCACCTGCCTCGGCCATCCAAACTGCTGGGATTACAGACGTGAGCCACTGTGCCTGGCCTCTTTTTTCCTTTTTTTTTGTTTTTTGTTTTTTTGCCACAGGGTCTTGCTCTGTTGCCCAAGCTAGACAGAGTACAGTGGCACCCTCATAGCTCACTGCAGCCTCCAATTATTGGGTTCAACCAATCCTCCCACCTCAGCCTCCTGAGCTGGGACTACAGGTGCATACCACCATGCCCAGCTGATTTTTTTTTTTTTTTTTTTTTTTACTTTTTATAGAGACAGGAGTCTCACAATGCTGCCCAGGCTGGTCTCAAACTCCTGGCCTCAATTGCTCCTCCCAAGTTGGCCTCCCAAAGTGCTGGGATTATAGGCATGAAACTCTATGCCTTGTTACATACTTGGTTGGTTGTTTGTCATTTTTGTTTTTTGAGATGGAGTCTCACTCTGTTGCCCAGACTGGAGTGCAGTGGTGTGATCTCGGCTCACTGCAACCTCTGCCTCCCGGGATCAAGCAATTCTCCTGCCTCAGCCTCCCAAGTAGCTGAAATTACAGGCATGTGCCACCACGTCTGGCTAATTTTTATATTTTTAGTAGAACAACAGTTCCACCATGTTGCCCAGGCTGGTCTTGAACTCCTAACCTCAGGTGATCTGCCCACCTCAGCCTCTCAAAATGCTGGGATTATAGGCATAAGCCACCACGCCCAGCCACATACTTGTTCTTAATCTTTGACTGGACTGAAACATTTTTAACTTCTCCCAGCATTGTCTGAAACTGAATTAAATTTTTTTTTTCAGTGAATGAAGGTTTTTAATGCATTCATGTGAATGGTGGGTTCTTAGAGGCATATTTTTAGATGCAAGAAATTTTCTCAATTGTGGCTGAATATATATATAACAAAAAATGTGTCATTTTCAGCATTTCTAAGGACAGAGTTTGGTAGTCTTAAATAAATTCCCATTATCATGCAACCTTCACTGTCATCCATCTCCAGAACTTTCTCATCTTCTCAAACTGAAACCCTGTCCCCATGAAACACTCACTCCCCATTTCTCCCTCCCACCAGCCCCTGCCAACCATCATCCTTCTCTCTGCCTCTGTGAATATGATGATTGCAACAGTGAATTAATGATGTTAACACCATTTAAATCTTCACCTGTCTGTGTTCATCTTCTCCTCCCCAATGTGTGGGAATGAGGACGTGTTTGGGTCTTTCCAGGCCCCTCATAACACACACACCATTCCCAGGACACGGCTATGCCTGGCCCATGATGACAGTGAACTCAATTAGAAGCTCACTCATTCATGCATTTTATAAACATTCCCGTTTTACAGACATTCGTGCATTTTACAAACATTCCACATGCTCATTGTACACACATTCCTTGATCCTCTGTGGGGTCCAGGCTCATGTTGTGTGCCTGAGACACACCTGTGAAGAAGACAGCCATGTATTGGGAGGCTGGTATTGGGGCCAGGCGTGGTGGTATTGGGGCAGGATGTGGTGACTCACGCCTGTCATCCCAGCACTTTGGGAGGCCAAGGAGGGAAGATCACTTGAGGCCAGGAGTTCGAGACTAGCCTGACCAACATGGCAAAACCCTGTCTCTACCAAAAATACAAAAATTAGCCAAGTGTGGTGGTGTACGCCTGTAATCCCAGCTACTAAGGTGGCTGAAGCAGGGACAATCTCCTGAACCCAGGAGGCAGAGGTTGCAGTGAGTCGAGATCACACAACTGCACTCCAGCCTGGGCGGCAGAGCAAGACTCTGCCTTGGAAAAAAGAAAAAAAAAGAACTGGTATTGGAACCAGGGAAATAAGCACCAACCAGGCATGACACAGATGTTGACATGATTCTACAATTGCGCTGTTGCTCTTTGAAACCATTCTGGGAGCTAAAAGGGCATCTCTAGTCAGGCAATAGAGGGGAGACTTCCCTGAGAAAGCTGCATTTCACCTGAGATCACCAGAAAGGGAGATCATGAGATGAGGGAATGGGGAAAAACGAGGAAATGAGAAGTATTAGGAGGTATTAGCTTCCTATGGCTGCTGTAACAAATAGCCACCAACTCAGTGGCTTAAAACAACACAAATCCATTCTCTAACTGTTCTGGGGGTCAGAAGTCTTGAAATCAAGATGTTGAGAGCTTACAACATAGAACTCCTAGGCTCAAGCGATCCTCCCACCTCACCCTCCCAAGTAACTGGGACTACAGGTACGCACCACCACGCCCAGCTAATTTTTTTACTTTTTTTTTTGTAGAGACAGGGGTCTCGCTATGTTGCCCAGGCAGATCTTGAATTCCTGGTCTTGCACAGCTGTGTTCCTTCTGGAGGCTTTGCAGGGAAATCTGTTTCTTTGTCTCCAACAACTTTTAGAGGCTTCCTGCATTCCTTGGCTGGTGGACCCTTCCTCTAACTTCAAAGCCTACAGCATAACATCTTCACAATCTCTCTCTCTCTCTCTCTGTGTGTGTATGTGTTTCTCTCCATCTCTCTCTGTCTCTCTCCCTCTACTCTCTCCCTCTGTCTCTCTCTTTCTCTCCCTCTCCTCTATTTCTCTCTGTGTCTCTCTGTCTCTTTTTCTTTCCCTCTCCTCTATTTCTCTGTCTGTCTCTCTCTCTCTCCCTCTACTTTTTCTTTCCCTCTTCTCTATTTCTGTCTCTCTTTCTCTCTCTGTCTCTCTTCCTCTACTCTCTCTGTCTCTCTGTCTCTTTTTCTCTCCCTCTCCTCTCCCTATTTCTCTCTCTCTGTCTCTCCCTGTCTCTTTTTCTCTCCCTCTTCTTTCCCTATTTCTCTCTGTCTCTCCCTGTCTCTCTCCTTCTCCTTTCTCTCTTTCTCTTTGTGTCCCCCTACGCTTTCATCCATCCTCACATCCCTCTCTCTCTAATTCTCCTGCCTCCCTCTTTCCTGTATAAGAACTTTCATGACTACACTGGACCCATGTGGATAATCCAAGACAATATCTCCATCCCCAGATCCTGAACATAATCACAACTGCAAAATGCCTTCTGCCATATAAGCTACCCTGTCCACAAGTTCTAGGGATGAGAATGAAGACATCTTTGGGAGCACGTTATTCCACCTACTACACAACAAATATAGTGATTTCCTTTTTCAAGAACAAGAACACTTTTCTGGGAATGCAGATACACTGTTGGTGGGAGTGTAAATTAGTTCAGCCATTGTGGAAAGCAGTGTGGCGATTCCTCAAAGGGCTAAAAGCAGAACTACCATTCAACCCAGCAATCCCATTACTGGGTATCTACCCAAAGGAATATAAATCATTCTATCATAAAGACACACGCATGGCCAGGCGCAGTGGCTCACGCCTATAATCCCAGCACTTTGGGAGGCCGAGGCAGGCGGATCAGCTGAGGTTGGGAGTTCGAGACCAGCCTGACCAACATGGAGAAATCCTGTCACTACTAAAAATACGAAATTAGCTGGCCGTGGTGGTGTCATGCCTGTAATCCCAGCTACTCGGGAGGCTGAGGCAGGAGAATCGCTTGAACCCAGGAGGCGGAGGTTGCGGTGAGCCCAGATCACGCCATTGCACTCCAGCCTGGGCAACAAGAGCAAAACTCCGTCTCAAAAGAAAAAAAAAAAAAGACACATGCATGTGAATGTTAATTGCAGCACTATTCAAAATAGTAAAGACAAATGTGGCACATATACACCATGGAATACTATGCAGCCATAAAAAAGGATGAGTTCATGTCCTTTGCAGGGACATGGATGAAGCTGGAAACCATCATTCTCAGCAAACTATCACAAGGACAGAAAACCAAACACCGCATGTTCTCACTCATAGGTGGGAATTGAACAATGAGAACACTTGGACACAGGGTGAGGAACATCACACACCAAGGCCTGTTGCGGGGTGGGGAGCAGGGGGAGGGATAGCATTAGAAGAAATACCTAATGTAAATGTTGAGTTGATGGGTTCAGCAAACCAACATGGCACATGTATACATATGTAACAAACCTGCATGTTGTGCACATGTACCCTAGAACTTAAAGCATAATAAAAAAAAATAGTAAACACGTGGAATAAACCCAAATACTCATCAATGACAGATTGAATAAAGAAAATGTGGTACAGATACACCATGGAATACTATGCAGCCATCAAAAAGAGCAAGATCATGTCTTTTGCAGGGACATGGATGGAGCTGGAGGCCATCATTCTTAGCAAACTAGAGCAAGAACAGGAATACTGAAATACAAAATACTAAAAATACCAAAATTAGCCAGACATGATGGCACACACATGTAATCTTAGCTACTCGGGAGGCTGAGGCAGGAGAATTGCTTGAATCACGTGTTCTCACTTATAAGTGGGAGATAAATGTTGACAACTTATGAACACAAAGAAGGAACAACAGACATTGGGATCTATGTGAGGGTGGAGGGTCGGGGAGGGAGAGGAGCAGAAAAGATGACTAGTGGGTACTCGGCTTTAATACCTGGGTGATGAAATAGCCTGTACAACAAACCCCCATGATATGAGTTTACCTATGTCACAAACTTTCACATGTACCCCAAACCTAAAATAAAAGTTAAGACCCAGTGCGGTGGCTCATGCCTGTAATCCCAGCACTTTGGGAGACTGAGGCAGGCGGATCAAGAGATCAGGAGTTCAAGACCAGCCTGGCCAATGTGGTGAAACCCCGTCTCTACTAAAAATACAAAAATTAGCCGGGTGTGGTGGCGCCCACCTGTAGTCCTAGCTACTCGGGAGGCTGAGGCAGGAGAATCACTTGAACCTAGGAGGCAGAGGTTGCAGTGAGCCAAGATTGCACCATTGCACTCCAGCCTGGGCAACAGAGCCAGACTCTGTCAAAACAAAACAAAAAAAAAGAGATTCGCCTGCCTCAGCCTCCCGAATAGCGGGGATTACAGGTGTATGCCACCACATCCGGCTAATTTTTGTATTTTTAGTAGAGACAGGGTTTTACCATGTTGGTCAGGCTGGTCTCAAAGTCCTGACCTCAAGTGATCCACCCACCTCAACCTCCCAAAGTGCTGGGATTACAGGTGTGAGCCACTGAGCCCGGCCTGCAACCTAATAGCTTTTCTCCCCCAGGCAAAGCCAGGAAAAATCCCCCTCGCTCCTGCCTTCCATGTAAGATTTCATCAGAATGAAAACATCTTGTAATTAGATAGTGGTGATGGACCGGGTGCGGTGGCTCACTTCTGTAATCCCAGCATTTGGGGAGGCCGAGACGGGCAGAACACCTGAGGTCAGGAGTTTGAGACCAGCCTGGCCAACATGGCGAAACCCTGTCTCTACTAAAAATACAAAAATTAGCTGGTCACGGTGGTGCACCCCTGTAGTCCCAGCTACTCAGGAGGCTGAGGCAGGAGAATCGCTTGAACTGGGGAGGCGGAGGTTGCAGTGAGCCGAGGTGGCTGCCACTGCACTCCAGCCTGGGTGACAGAGTGGGACTCCAACTCAAAAAAAAAACGATAGTGGTGATGGCTGCAGTCTTGTGAATAGCCTAAAAATCACTGTACGCGTTTAAAGGGTGGATTTTATAGTATGTGATGTCTACTTCCATTTTTTTAAGTCAGGGGCAAAGGATCTTATCGGAAGAAAGGATTCCAAGGCTAAAAAGAGCATAACTGTGCTGAGCTGGCTGATGTCAAGGCCCCTCTGCACCTGGACTGGTGGCCTCTGAGGCCGCCGGCTGCTCTAGGTTATTCATAGGGAACCAGTGCCACCTAGTGTCCAAAGTATGAACAGCAAGAACATAACGACGTCAGGGAGGAGAAGGCAGCCGGGGACTGCTCAGGACAGGGGCAGACACAGCTCCGGAAAACGTTCCCATGTTCCCATCTCCCTGAATTACACACCAGCAGGGTGCAGTTGCTCAAACACAGCCAATGCCCCATTTCTTGTCAAGTGTTAATAAAACATGGTGAGATGTGAACCTAACCACTTGTAATTGCTCTGACAAAACGAGGACAAGTCTGGCCTCTGAGGGTGACCGCAGCTCACTCCTGGCCCTCTCTGGGTCTTCTGGATCGTTGCCTCAACTGAAAAACGAAGGAAGGCCAGGCGCGGTGGCTCACGCTTGTAATCCCAACATTTGGGAGGCTGAAACTGGAGGATGGCTTGAGGTCCGGAGTTCAAAACCAGCCTGGACAGCATAGTGAGACCCTATCTCTATAAAAAAAATTTTTTTTTAATTAGCCAGGCATGGTGGTGCATGCCTGTAGTCCCAGTTACTTAGGAAGCTGAGGCAAAGGATCGTTTGCACCCAGAAGTTTAGAGCTGCAGTGAGCTGTGTTTGCACCACTGCACTCCAGCCGGGGCAACAGAGGGAGACCCTACCTCTGAAAATTTTTAAAAAATAATAATAAATAAATAAATAAATAAATGGGATATTCAGCAAGAGTTGGACACTCAGTACCTGCCTGGCCAGGTGGGCTCCCCTAGATGAACAAGGGGTAAGCAAAGAGAGAGTATGACACCCCAGTACTCCCACCCCCATCTCAAGCACCCACTGTCCAGCTCCAACTGGCCATTCTCCGCAGGAGCCTAGCCCAGGGGGCCAGAGTGTAGCTATCTGTTCATGAGAGTATCCAGAAACCAAGACAATATGTAAAATCTCTCAGGTTTTAATATTGGCAACTGATTCCACTTTTTTTCAAAGACTCGGAGCAGAAGACACAACATCGCTTAGGAATTACTCCTGCCAAAAATGCATAGCCCATTTGGAAAACATCAGACAAATCCAAATTGAAGGGCATTCTGCAAAACAACTGGCTTGTGCTTTTTAAAAATATCAAGATAAAGAAAGACAAAGGAAGACTGAATGACTATTTCCGAAGAAAGGGAAGGAGACAGTCAAGATAGCTAAATGCAGTTCATGATCTTAGAGGATATTCTAAATCAAGTGGGGGAAAGGACTATTCAGAAAGGGCAGTATTGGGGACAATTGTCAAAATGTGCATATGTTCTATATATTACACACTAGTATTACATAAGCTGAATTTCCTGAATTGGGTAAGTGCACTTTGGTCTTATAAAATAATGTCCTTATTCTTTTTTTTGGAGGGGGGGGCTGGGGGATGGAGTCTCGCTCTGTGCCCCAGGCTGGAGTGCAGTGGCATGATCTCAGCTCACTGCAACTTCTGCCTCCCGGGTTCATGCCATTCTCCTGCCTCAGCCTCCTGAGTAGCTGGGACTACAGGTGGGCACCACCATGTCCAGCTAATTTTTGTATTTTTAGAAGAGATGGGTTTTCACCATGTTGGCCAGGATGGTCTCGATCTCTTGACCTTATGATCCACCTGCCTCAGCCTCCCAAAGTGCTGGGATTACAGGTGTGAGCCACCATGCCCGGCCAGTCCTTGTTCTTATAATATACACACTCAAGCATGTAGGAGTGATAAGCATGACATCTATAACTCTCAAATGGTTAAGGGGGAAATATGTACATATAGAAAGCAAAATGGGCTGGGCGTGGTGGCTCATGCCTGTAATCCCAGCACTTTGGGAGTCCGAGGCAAGTGGATCACTTGAGGTAAAGGAGTTTGAGACCAGCCTGGCCAACATGATGAAACCCCATCTCTACTAAAAACACAAAAATTAGCTCAGCATGGTGGCAGTCACCTGTAATCCCAGCTACTGGTAAGGCTGAGGCAGGAGAATTGCTTGAACCCAGGAGGTGGAGGTTGCAATGAGCTGAGATCGCACCACTGCACTCCAGCCTGGGTGACAGAGGGAGACTCTGTCTTGAAAGAAAGAAAAGAAAGAAAAAGAAGGAAAGAAGGAAGGAGGGAAGGAAGGAAAAGGAAAGAAAGAGAAAGAAAGGAAGGAAGGAGAGAGAGAGAGAAAGAAAGAGAAAGAAGAGAAAGAAGAAAGAAAGAGAAAGAAAGGAGGGAGGGAGGGAGGGAAAGAAGAAAGAAAGAGAGAGAAAGAAGAGGAAGGAAGGAGAGAGAGAGAAAGAAAGAAAGAAAAAGAAAGATAGGAGGGAGGGAGGGAGGGAAAGAAGAAAGAAAGAGAGAGAAAGAAAGAAGAAAAGAAGAAGAGGAAGGAGAGAGAGAGAAAGAAAGAAAGAAAAAGAAAAGAGGGAGGGAGGGAAAGAAAAAGAGAGAAAGAAAGAGAGAGAGAGAGAAGGAAGGAAGAAAGGAAGGAAAAGAAAGGAAGAGAGGAAAAGAAAGACGTGCCAAAATGTCAATAATGGGTTTTTATAGTATTCTTGCAATTCTTGGTCTTTATACTCTTGATGTTGTATTGCTGTATACTTTATACTATTGTTGCACACAGTGGTTTATACTATTGTAGCAATATGTTTGAAATTACTTCTAATTTTTTTAATAAAGAGACTGAACAGGGTCTGGCCTGGGACCACAGTTTCCACCCTCAGGATTGGTTGCCCTCCAAGGGACTTGCAGATCTGACACTGAGTGGCACTGCCCAGGCTGGCAGAGCCAAATGGTGGAGAAGCCCCAGCTGTTCTCACCCTTCCCTGCTCCTTGCCAGCCCTTCCCCTCTCTCAGTGGGAGTGTGGCCTCCTCTTGCCCATGATCGGCTTTAGTTCTGGGTGCATTCCCAGCCCAGTTGTGCCTCCAGCTTCTTAGGTGACCCTATGTGAGTTGCTCAACCTCTCTGATTCCCAGTTTCCTTACTGGTAAGATAAGACAGCACTTCTAACAAGGTGTCATCCAGGAATGATGGGCAAGGACAAGGAGTGGAAAGGGGAGGGCACCTGGACAGAGAGGCCCTTGGAGTAACACAAAGACCCCGACAGCAAATCTGGGAGGGCAGGGTAGAAAAAGTGAGGGAGGAAGAGAAGAACAGGACACAGGCCAGGAAGATAACAGGACCCTTCCCAAGGCTCCCACCCACCCAGGAAAAGGGAAGAAACCTCAGGGCCCCAGGTTCTGCAGCCAGAGCTCACCCAGGAATTACCAGGGGTTGGTGTTTTCCATGTAGGTTAATTATCATCCTCAGTCCACAGAACGCCCAGACGGCTTGCCTTGCCACATAGCAAGAAGAGTTCTTGATGCTAATGCCCTGGGGGTTGGAGGGGCTTCACAAAAACTTACCTGGGAAGGGCTATGCAATAGCAGCCACCTCTGCTGGAAGTCTTTAAAGACACCAGGTTTAATGCCCCGGTGTCATTTCTATGTCTCCCATGGTTGGTGACATGCGGCCTGGCGCATAGAAAAAGCTGTTTTAGTGGTTGATGACTGAGTGATTAAAAAACATGTTAATTGCCTCTAAAAATGGGATAGCCAGCAAAGCCTAGAAGTGACGAGCCCTGACCCCAGAGCCCACATGCCCAGATTTAAATCCAGGCTCTGCTGCTCTAGCTGGGTGGCCTCATTGGTGAGCCTGATTGCCCCCATGTCTTAATCAGCTCTGGCTGCTATAACACATACCACAGACTGGGTGATTTACCAAGAAACATTTATTCCTCATGATTCTGGAGGCTGGGAAGTCCAAGATCAAAGTGCCAGCAAATCTTGTGTCTGGTGAGGGCTCACTTCCCGGTTTACAGCTGCAACCTTCCCATTGTGCCTTCACATGGGAGAGCGTGGAGAGGAATCATCTCCTTCCATCTGCCTTGTGTCTTTTTTTTTTAAGAGACAGGGTCTGTCTCTGCCCAGGCTCGAGTGCAGTGGTGCAATCATAGCCCACTGCAGCCTTGAACTCCTGGGCTCAAGCGATCCTCCTGCCTCAGTCTCCTCAGGAGCTGGGGCTATAGGCGCATGCCACCACACCTAGCTAATTTTTTAAATTTTTTATAGAGATGGGGTCTCACTATTTTGCCCAGTCTGGTCCAGAAATCTTGGTCTCAAGTAATCCTCCCACTTTGCCCAACCAAAGCACTGAGACTACAGACATGAGCCACCATGTCCAGCTAAAATCTCTATTTCTCACAGTTCTGGAGGCTGGGAAGTCCAAGAGCAAGGTGCTAGCAAGCCCTGTGTCTGGTGAGAGCCCACTCCCTGAGTTGTAGATGGCAGCCTTCTCATTGAGAAAGTAGAGAGCAATCCTCTCCTTCCATCTCTCTTGTGTCTTTCCTTATAAGGGCACTAACGGCACTAATCCTATTTGTAGGGCTTCATCCTCATGACCTAATGACCTCCCCAATGCCCCACCTCCACATATCATCACTTCAGGGATTTAGGCTTCAACATATGAATTCTGCGGGGGACACATTCAGTCCATAGCAACCCTTCTCTCAAAGTTACAGGGAAGAGTGAATGATTCTTTGTGATGTGTTTGGAATAAATGAAATGCTGAGGGCAGCCCCTGCCTGTCTCCTGTGTCAATGAGAAGAATCGCTGACCTTGAACAAGTGGATAAGTCTCCCATGGCTGTATTAGACTCCAGATCCCTCAGAAGGTTGACCCCCACATCCCATCACACCTTACCAAGCGTGGCTCATCCCAGCCACATCTAAACAGTCTCAAAGTTGGAGAACACACACCAGTCACTTTCCCAGGATGTGACAGCAAACAAAAACATAAAGATAGAGATCCCAATCCGCCCAGAAGGCATTCCTCCTACGTTCTCCCGTTTGAATGCTGCTCTCTCAAACAGTCTCTTTTTTAAAAAATTTATTTCAATATTTTGGGGGGTACAAGTGTTTTTTTGTTACATGGATGAATTCTGAGCTTTTAGTGCACCTGTCACTCAAGTAGTATACCTTATACTTCAGAGGCAGTTTTTTTTATCCCTAACTCCCCTCCCATCCTTCTACCTTCTGCATCTCTAAAGTTCATTATACTATTCTGTTTGCCTTTGCATGCCTGTGGCTTTTTTTTTTTTTTTTTTTTTTTTTTTTTTTGAGATGGAGTCTCACTCTGTTTCCCAGGCTGCAGTGCAGTGGCACAATCTTGGCTCACTGCAACCTCTGCCTCCCAGGTTCAAGTGATTCTCCTGCCTCACCCTCCCGAGTAGCTGGGATTACAGGCGTGTGCCACCACACCCGGCTAATTTTTGTATTTTTTTTAGTGGAGACAGGGTTTCACCATGTTGGCCAGGCTAGTCTCGAACTCCTGACCTCAAGTGAGCCATCCGTCTCAGCCTCCCAAAGTGCTGGGATTACAGGCGTGAGTCACCATGCCTGGCCTTAGCTCCCACTTGTAAGTGAGAACATAAGGTTTTTGGTTATTCCCCCCTGAGTTACTTCACTTCAGTTGATCCATCAATCACTCTGCCTCATCCCTTCTGACCCCCGCTTAACTCCCAGAGGTGATATCTGTGGCCAAAGATCTGTGACCAGATGTTCCCTTCCCTTGCACCTTCTCATCCTCTGTTACTGCAATAACTATTTGTAAAACTCAAATCAGGACAGCTACTTTAAAATATTTATTTATTTATTTTTAGAGACAGGATCTCGTTCATTCGCCCAGGCTGGGGTGCCGTGGTGCAATCATAGCTCACTGCAGCCTTGAACTACTGGTCTCAAGTGATCCTCCCACCTCAGCCTCCCAAGGAACTGGGACCACAGGCATGTGTCACCATGCCAGGCTAATTTTAATTTTATTTTTTGTAGAGCAAGGTTCTCACTATGTTGTCTGGGCTAGTCTCGAACTCCTGACTTCAAGAGATCCTCCCACTTCGGCTCCCAAAGTGCTGGGATTACGGGCATGAGCCATCGTTCCTGGCCAGTCTCATTTTTAAATGTGTATATTTATTTCTATGGAGAAAAACCTCTTAAGTTATAATAATAAAACCTACAGAGCTATGTATTATCATCTGTTATTCTTTGTTGAAAGAATAAAGTTATACAAAAAGACAAAGACTGCATAATTCCACTCAGATGAGGTAGTTAGAGGAGTCAAATTCATACAGACAGAAAGCAGAAGGGTGGTTGCCAGGGATTGAGGGAAGGGAGGAACGAGGAGTTAAGTGTTTAATAGGGACAGGGTTTCAATTTTTTTACAAGATGGAAAGCATTCTGGAGACAGATGGTGGGGATGTTTGCACAAAATTATGCATGCATTTAATACTACTGAGGTGTACATTTAAAATGGTTAAGATAGTAAATTTTATGTTATGTGTATTTTATCACAATAAAAAAATTGGGGGAAAACAGAATAAAGTTATGTAAAATTAGGTCCCCCTGGCAACTGCTAGATTTGTCCACCAGTGACAGTTTTTAGAATAACACAACTTTCATGAACCCATCAGCTCCATCTGCCCCTAAAAACATCAGAAATTAAAACCACCTGCCAGGGCTTTGGCCTGGTTAGGCACAGTTGCGAATGCATTGGGGGGTACTTTTTTTTTTTTTTTTTTTTTTTGAGGCAGAGTCTTGCTCTGTCGCCCAGGCTGGAGTGCAGTGGTGCGATCTCGGCTCACTGCTGCCTCCACCTCCCAGATTCAAGCAATTCTTCTGCCTCAGTCTCCCGAGTAGCTGGGATTACAGGCGCCTGCCACCACGCCCGGCTAATTTTTCTATTTTTAGTAGAGACACGGTTTTGCCATGTTGGCCAGGCTGGTCTCAAACTCCTTACCTCAAGTGATCCACTCACCTTGACCTCCCAAAGTGCTGGGATTACAGGCATGAGCCACTGCACCCAGCCAGAAATATTACAATTCTTCGACTGCATTTTCCCAACCAAAAACATGGCATTTCTCTCCATTTATTCACAGTTTCTAAGGGGTGTGTGTGTGTGTGTGTATGTGTGTGTGTTTATAGAGACACGGACCCACTCTGTTACCTGGGCTGGAGTACAGTGGCGCTGAAAGGTGACAACGTGCTGGCGGCCCTCGCTCGCTGTGCCTCCTCGACCGCGGCGTCCGCTCTGGCCACGCTTGAGGAGCCCTTCGGCCCACCGCTGCACCGTGAGAGCCCCTCTCTGGGCTGGCCGAGGCTGGAGCCGGCTCCCTCTGCTTGCAGGGAGGTGTGGAGGGAGAAGCGCGGGCGGGAACCGGGCTGCGCGCGGAGCTCGCGGGCCAGCGCGAGTTCCGGGTGGGCGTGGGCTCGGCGGGCTCCGCACTCAAAGCGGCCAGCAGGCGCCGCTGGCCCCAGGCAGTGAGGGGCTTAGCACCTGGGCCAGCAGCTGCGGAGGGGGCGCCGGGTCCCCCAGTACCGCCGGCCCGCCCGCGCCAGGCTGGAATTCTCGCGGGGCCTCAGCCGCCTCCCGGCCGGGCAGGGCTCAGTACCTGCAGCCCGCCATGCCAGAGTCCCCCGCGGTGGGCTCCTCGGCAGCCCGAGACTCTTCGACGGGCGCCGCCCCCTGCACCCGGTCCCATCGACCGCCGAAGGGCTGAGGAGTGCAGGCGCGCACCACAGGACTAGCGGGCAGCTCCTCCCACGGCCCTGGCCTGTGATCCACTAGGGGAAGCCAGCTGGGCTCCTGAGTCAGGTGGGGACTTGGAGAACCTTTATGTCTAGCTAAAGGATTGTAAATGCACCAATCAGTGCTCTGTGTCTAGCTCGGGGTTTGTGGATGCACCAATCAGCACTCTGTATCTGGCTAATCTGGTGGGGACTTGGAGAACCTATATATCTAGCTAAAGGATTGTAAATAACACCAATCAGCACTCTGTGTCTAGCTCAAGGTTTGTAAATGCACCAGTGTTCTGTGTCTAGCTAATCTCTTGGGGACTTGGAGGGCCAGATAAGAGAATAAAAGCAGGCGGCTGGAGCCAGCAGCAGCAATCTGCTTGGGTCCCCTTCCACACTGTGGAAGCTTTGTTTTTTCACTCGTTGCAGTAAATCTTGCTGCTGCTCGCTCTTTGGGTCTGCACTGCCTTTATGAGCTGTAACACTCACCTAGAAGGTCTGCAGCTCCACTCCTGAGGCCAGCGAGACCACAAACCCACCGAGAGGAATGAACAACTCCAGACGCGCCGCCTTAAGAGCTGTAACACTCACGGCGAAGGTCTGCAGTTTCACTCCTGAAGCCAGTGAGACCACGAACTCACCAGAAGGAAAAAACTCTGACCACGTCTGAACATCAGAAGGAACAAACGCCGGACACACCATCTTTAAGAACTGTAACACTCACCTCGAGGGTGTGCAGCTTCATTCTTGAAGTCAGTAAGACCAAGAACCCACCAATTCTGGACACAGTGCAATCATAGCTCACTGCAGCCTTGAACTCCTAAGGTCAAGCAATCCTCCTGCCACAGCCTCCTAAGTAGCTGGGACTACAAGTACACACCACCATGTCCAGCTAATTTTTGTATTTTTTATAGAGATGAGGTCTCACTATGTTGCCCAAGCTGGTCTCAAACTCCTGGCTTTCAGAAATCGTCCTTCCTCGTCCTCCCAAAGTGCTAGGATTATAGGTATGAGCCATTTTGCCCAATCTAATTTGTGGTCTTTTCACAAATACCCTCCCCCTCTCACATTCCGTGTGTGTGTGTGTGTGTGTGACTATCATAAATACTGTCATTTTTTTCCATGTTGATGAAAGAGCTTAATACAAATATATAATAGAAGGAAAAAATAAAATTGGGTAATTTTCACTTCGTTGATGGTATTATTATTTTCCAAGCTTTGAAGCAATCACAGATGAGAAGATCTTCATTTGAAAACACATAAAAGTCCTGAAAATAGTACAATTAAAATGAAAAGGAAATTACCAGAGTAAATAATTGCTGTAAATATGACCCAGAAGTGTTAATTTCCACGTCTTTGGAAAGTCTAATGTATGTCTGGGGTGGGGAGGGGAGCCAAAGAATGCAGGAGGAATGTTCCTCAAAAGAAGAAACACAATTCACACAAAAGGCAATGCTTATTTTTAAATGGTTCAACCTCACAGTAATCAAAGAAATGCAAATTAAAAGTACAATAAGAAATCATTTATCCATTGTAGCCGGGCGCGGTGGCTCACGCCTGTAATCCCAGCACTTTGGGAGGCCGAGGCGGGTGGATCACAAGGTCAGGAGATTGAGACCATCCTGGCTAACACAGTGAAACCTCGTCTCTACTAAAAAAAAAATACAAAAAATTAGCTGGGCATGGTGGTGGGCGCCTGTAGTCCCAGCTACTTGGGAGGCTGAGGCAGGAGAATGGCGTGAACCCAGGAGGCAGAACTTGCAGTGAGCAGAGATTGTGCCACTGCACTCCAGCCTGGGCGACAGAGCGAGACTTCGTCTAAAAAAAAAAAAAATTTTTCATTTATCCATTGTAAATGAGCTGGGAAACCTTTTTCTCATAATGTTCCTTGTTAGTGAGTTGCAGTAGGAAAGAAATAAAGAAGTTCACTGAAACAATGTACATGAGGACTGCTGGAAACAAGCCCTTTGCAAAGCATTTTGCCAAAGGGTATCAAGAGACGCAACAATGCTCATACTCTTTGATCCAACAATCCCACACCTAGGAACTTGACCAAAGGAAACGATTCTGAAGAGGAAAGAAAGTTATTTTAAAATCTTAGCTCAGGTGGGGCGCATGCCTGTAATCCCAGCACCTTGGGAGGCCAAGGCAGATGGATCACGAGGTCAGGAGTTCGAGACCAGCCTGGCCAACATGGTGAAACCGTGTTTCTACTAAAAATACAAAAAATTAGCCAGGCATGGTAGCACACGCCTGTAATCCCAGCTACTCGGGAAACTGAGGCAGGAGAATTGCTTGAACCCAGGAGGCAGAGGTTGCAGTGAGCTGAGATCACGCCATTGCACTCCAGCTTGGGCAACAAGAGCGAAACTCCATCTAAAAAAAAAAATTAGCTGAAGTTTTTTTTTGTTTTCTTTTCTTTTTTTTTTTTTTTTTTTTTTTTGAGACACAGTCTCACTCTGTCACCCAGGCTGGAGTGCAGTGACACGATCTCAGCTCACTGCAACCTCCACCTCCCAGGTTCAAGAGATTCTCCTGTCTCAGCCTCCTGAGTAGCTGGGACTACAAGCATGAGTCAATTTTTGTATTTTTAGTAGAGAAGGGGTTTCATCATGTTGGCCAGGCTGGTCTGGAACTTCTGACCTCAAGCGATCTGCCTGCCTCAGCCTCCCAAAGTGCTGGGATTACAGGTGTTAGCCACCACACCTGGCCTAATTTTTGTGTTTTTAGTAGAGGCAGTGGTTTCACCATGTTGGCCAGGCTGGTCTCGAACTCCTGACCTCAGGTGATCCACCCACCTCGGCCTCCCAAAGTGCTAAGATTACAGGCGTGAGCCACTGTGCCCAGCCCACTGCAGTTTTATTTGTAAAATCTGGAAAGGAATATAGTATAGTGGAAAGAGTGTTACCAGAAAGGGGTCCCCATCCAGACCACAAGAGTGGGTTCTCAGACCTCACACAAGAAAGAATTCAGGGTGAATCCATACAGTAATGTGAAAGCAAGTTTATTAAGAAAGTAAAGGAATAAATAATGGCTACTCCATAGGCATAGCAGCAGCTTGGGATGCTTGATTGATAATACTTAGTTACTTCTTGATTATATGCTAAACAAGAGGTGGACTGTTCATGAGTTTTCCAGGAAAGAGGGGGGTAATTATTGGAACTAAGAGTCCCCTCCCCCTTTCTAGACCATATAGGATGACTTCTGTAAAACGTCATGGCACTGGCGGGAGTGTCTCTTAGCATGCTAATGCATTATAATGAAGCAGCGTTATTTGTCTGGGGTAATACCAGAGGTTTGTTGCCCCACACCTGGAGAAATTGAGGATGCAGACACACACAAGGAGTGAGGTTAAGAGTGGAGGTTTAGTAGGCAAAAGAAAGAGTAAAGCTCTTTCTGCTGCAGAGAGGGAGGGCCTCTTAAGTTGGTCTTCTAGTCTCGTGGTGAAATGCAGGGGATTTTTATAGACAAGCTTGAGGAGGTGGTATCTGATTTACCTAGGGCCCAAGAGATTGACTGGACCAGGTGTGCCATTTGCATAGCATGCAAAGAAGCTGGCCATCCCACCCTAATCTCTTCGTTTCTTTTTTTTTTTTTTTTTTGAGACAGGGTCTCACTCTGTCGCCCAGACTGGAGTGCAGTGGCGCAATCTCAGCTAACCACAACCTCTGCCTCCCAAGCTCAAGCGATTCTCTTGCCTCAGCCTCCTGAGTAGCTAGGATTACAGGCGTGGGCCACTACCACTCAGCTAATTTTTGTATTTTTAGTAGAGAGAGGGTTTCACCATGTTGGCCAGGCTGGTCTCAAACTCCTGACCTCAGGTGATCCGCCTGCCTCGGCCTCCCAAAGTACTGGGATTACAGGTGTGAGCCACCGTGCCCAACCCCACCCTAATCTTTTATTATGCAAATGGATTATCTACCTGGCCGTCTCCATGTTGCCTGCTTTTTTACTGCACACGTGGCGACAAAGAAAAGGGAAGAGGGAACTTCCATGTTGAATATACCTGGCTTCCAGGTATCCCTTTTCTATTGGCACAGCTGTCAGCATTTACCTATGCAAGCTTTTAGCTTGTTTATCTATGTTTGCAGCTTGATTTTTCAGGCTGCTTTCTGTTAGAAAAGAAATGATTTGGGGGCTGCTTTTTATTAAAAGGTAACCTTACTGAAGACTCTCTTACCCTCACTATCTGCCTAAATAATTCCTTTCTAGCTCCTGTATCAATAATTAGCATATAATGAGCAGTGAGGACAACCAGAGGTCACTCTCATCGCCATGTTGGTTTTGGTGACTTTTGGCTGGCTTTACCGCATCCTGTTTTATCAGCAAGGTCTTTGTGACCTGTGTCTTGTGCTGACCTCTTATCTCATCCTGTGACTAAGAATACCTAACCTGGGAATGCAGCCCAGCAGGTCTCAGCCTTATTTCACCCAGCCCCTATTCAAAATGGAGTCACTCTGGTTTGAATGCCTCTGACAAGAGTAAAAAGTTTCATTTCAAAAAAAGAATGCGCTCAAATTCCGGTTGTCTCCCGATCCTTCCCTTGTCACCTTATGGCTTCTTCATTTCCACCCTGTAATTGCCTGTAATAGTGAAGTACATTCACCTTGCAAGCTTTAGGAAAGATTGAACAAAAGGTATTTACACAACTGTGTTGTAACTGACTATAAAAGACAATTTTATTATTTTGATCATCAAAAGGAAGACATGGGAAGAGCCCATACTGCCAACAATAAGAAAAATTTAAGTCACTTATAGTACAACCACTGCTGTGGAAAACTATAGCCACTAGGGGCTATAATTATTAAGATAATGGATCAATCCAAAAAAAAAAAAAAACACTTCTGATTCTTTCGGGCAGACAACAAAATGATATAATTATGTAAAAATTATGCCATGAATGAGAACAGGAAAGAAAGATAGAATAAAATGAAGACAGCTTCTGCATTTGGGAGGTAGAATTGCAGGCAGTCTTTGTTTATCTTATTATCACTATGATTTGTTTGTACAATAAATAAGAGTTAGACTTGGGGAGAATCACTACTGAATTTTATCAAAAGCCTCGTCCTATCTACTGAGATAACAGCATGTTTCATTACTTTTCCCATAGATTGTGGTAATAGCTTTCCTTCCATTACCCCAGCCTTGGTCTCCTAGATGAACATCTACCAGATCCTAGTGCATTCCATTTAATTCAAGCCTGAGAACTTTTACTGAGCAACTACTTTGTACCAAGTTCTGCCGCTAAGAGAGGAAGAGGTCAATGGGGGATATTACCTTGGTGAGGGTCCAATCCAGGACCCCAGGACCAGAGAGGGGCCCACAGGGGAAAGAGAGGGGCTGGGACCTTCACAGAAGGCAAGTAGAATGGGCAGAGTGAGGCCATGAGGGGAAGCACTTTGCCATGAGTGTCAGAGCTTAGCATGGGGCTTGGCACATAGTGGGTGCCCAATAAACATTTTATGAATTGAACTGAACTGTATTGCATGGGGGAGTCTCACTCCCATCCCCAACCTCTCCTACTCCAGACCAGCATCAGGGACAAGCCCTTGCCCTCCCAGCAACTGAAACCACCTTTGCAAAATTATGACTGAGACAGTGAAAGAGATCTAACTTCACTGACTCCATCTTGTTTCTAACCTCCAAGCTGTCCTCGTTCATTCCTGGGCATAGGCTGAACTAACTTTGGGAGAAATTTAGTTTATAGTTTAAACAAAAGCAACTAGATTGCCTTTGTAGGACTAACATTAGCCACAAGATTAGAAATTACGGTTTTAGGAGTCATGCAGCTGGAGGCTACAAGATTCTGACCCTCCCTAAACTGCTCCTAAGACCAGTGCTTGAGATATTTTGCAGACCCTGCATTTGATAGAGCAGCTGGCACCACCCAGACTGATAAACTGGCTCATCTAATCTTGTGGCTTCTCCCACCCAGGAACTGACTCAGTGCAAGAAGACAGCATGTACCCACTACGATTTTATCTCTGACAAATCAGCACTCCCGGGTCACTGGCTCCACTCACCCACCAAGTAGTCCTTAAAAACTCTGCTCTCCTTGGCCGGGCGTGGTGGCTCATGCCTGTAATCCCATAATCCTGGCACTCTGGGAGGCCGAGGCAGGTGGATCACGAGGTCAAGAGATTGAGACCATCCTGGCCAACATGGTGAAACCTCGTCTCTACTAAAAATACAAAAATTAGCCGAGCGTGGTGGCACAGGCATGTAATCCCAGCTACTCAGGAGGCTGAGGCAGGAGAATCGCTTGAACCTGAGAGGCGGAGGTTGCAGTGAGCTGAGATCGTGACACTGCACTCCAGCCTGACAGAGTGAGACTCCGTCTCAAAAAAAAAACAAAACAAAAACAAACAAACAAAAACTCTGCTCCCCGAATGCTCCAGGGGACTGCTTTGAGTAATAATAGAACTCCAGTCTCCCACACAGCCAGCTCTGCATGAATTACTCCTTCTCTATTGCAATTCCCCTGTCATGAAAAATTGGCCCTGTCTAGACAGCATGCAAGGTGAACCCACTGGGCAGTTACAGAATCCCCTGACCTTTCTCCCCATGGTCTCCTTCTCCAAAGCCTAGTCCAAGCCAGTGAGAAAGGAGGAAGGAAGAAACCAGTCAGGCAGGCAGTTAGGATGGGTCCTCAGTTGAGTTCTTTCAAACGAAAGAACAGCCTGCAGGCACAGACAAAGGAACTTGCACAAGGGGGCTTGCCTAAGACGTGCCTATAGCTGCATAGACCCAGCACCTTGGGATGCTGAGGCAGGTGGATCACCTGAGGTCAGGAGTTCAAAACTAGCCTGGCCAACATGGTGAAACCCCATCTCTACCAAAAATACAAAATTAGCCAGGGGTAGTGGCATGCGCCAGTAATCCCAGCTATTCGGGAGCCTGAGGCAGGAGAATCACTTGAACCTGGGAGGCAGAGGTTGCAGCAAGCAGAGATCTCACCACTGCACTCCAGTCTAGGAGACAGAGTGAGACCCTGTCTCAAAAAAAAAGAAAAAAGTCCACACAAGAGACTTGCCCAGACATACCTGCAATGGAAAATTCAATTCCCTGACACATGTGCAGTATGGGGAACAAAGCAATATGGAGTAACTCAAGCTGAGGGCCCGCATGCACACTAGGAGGACGGGGACCAGAAATTCACACCTTATGCAAATGAGACACCTACCTCTCATCAATTTCTTTAAAAAGCCTCTGTATTCACCTGTGCAACATCGACCCTTGGCCGGGCACGGTGGCTCACACCTGTAATTCCAGCACTTTGGAAGGCCGAGGCAGGCGGACCACAAGGTCAGGAGATCGAGACTATCCTGGCTAACCCAGTGAAACCACATCTCTACTAAAAAAATACAAAATGAATCACCCGGGCGTGGTGGTGGGCGCCTGTAGTCCCAGCTACTCGGGAGGCTGAGGCAGGAGAATGGCGTGAACCCGGGAGGTGGAGCTTGCAGTGAGCTGAGTTCACACCACTGCACTCCAGCCTGGGCGACAGAGTGAGACTCTGTCTCAAAAAAAAAAAAAAAAAAAAAAAGAAGAAACAGCAACCCTTTTTCAGGACCCCTCTCTGCGGCAGATAACTATCTCTCTCTCTTTCATTTATTAAACTCCTGCTCTAACCTCACCTGGGAGAGTTCATGCCCTTGATTTCTTCAGCCGTGAGACAGAGAACTTCAGATGGCACCCTAGACGATGAGGCCATTTCATGAAAGCTCTAGTCCTAGTGGTTTGTTTTTGTTTTTTGAGACAGGGTCTTGCTCTGTCACCCAGGCTGGAGTGCAGTGGTGTGATCATGGCTTACTGCAGCCTCAAACTCCTAGACTCAAGCAGTCCTCTCACCTCGGCCTCCCAAGCATCTGGGACTACAGGTGCGCCCCACTATGCCTAATTTTTTTTTTTTTTTTTGAGACCAAATCTTGCTCTTTCCCCCAGGCTGGAGTGCAGTGGCACAATCTCAACTCACTGCAACCTCTGCCTCCAGGGTTCGAGCAATTCTCCTGCCTCAGCCTCCCAAGTAGCTGGGATTACAGGCATGTGCCACTAGGCCCAGCTAATTTTTTGTATTTTTAGTAGAGGTTTCGCCATGTTAGCCAGGCTGGTCTCGAACTCCTGACCTCGCGTGATCCACCTGCTTCTGCCTCCCAAAGTACTGGGATTACAGGCGTGAGCCACTGCACCTGGCCCTGACAAATTATTTTTAATTTCTTTGTAGAGATGAGGTCTTGCTATGTTGTCCAGGCTGGTCTCAAACTCCTGGCTTCAAGTGGTCTTCCCATTGAAGTGTTGGGATTACAAGTGTGAGCCACCGCGCCCAGCCCTGGCCTTGGTTCTTTGCTCCTACAAAGTGCTAGAAAAAAAACCCTGCCTGGTCCCTAAACAGACCTCCAGGGACCATATTTGATCAACGAAAACTCCATACCTGGGGTATACTGACAAGGCACATTTTCCGATTTGTAGAGTTACTTGTTTAACAAGCAAAACAAAATACATCCTGCAAAGAAACAAGAAACCATCACAGCTAGGTTTAGATTTAATGAATTACTTTTACTGAAAAGAACAAAACTATGTGAGAAGAGTATAAAACTCTAGTGTGGAAAAAAAAAGAAAAAAACAGCGTATCTATCTTTTTTTTTTTTTAGGCGGAGTTTCACTCTGTTGCCCAGGGTGGAGTGCAGTGGTGCAATCTCGGCTCACTGCAAGCTCCGCCTCCCAGGTTCACGCCATTCTCCTGCCTCAGCCTCCCCAGTAGCTGGGACTACAGGCGCCCGCCACCACACCCGGCTAATATTTTGTATTTTTAGTAGAGACAGGGTTTCACCGTGTTAGCCAGGATGGTCTCGATCTCCTGACCTCGTGATCTGCCCACCTCGGCCTCCCAAAGTGCTGGGATTACAGGCGTGAGCCACTATCTTTTCTTTTTTCTTTATTCTTTTTTTTTTTTTTTTTTTTTGAGACAGAGTCTTGCTCTGTTGCCAGGCTGGAGTGCAGTGGTGTGATCTTGGCTCACAGCAACCTCCACCTCCCAGATTCAAGTGATTCCCCTGCTTCAGCCTCCCAAGTAGCTGGGATTACAGACATCTGCCACCACATTTCTACAAAAATATAATAATTTTTGTATTTTAGTAAAGACAGGGTTTCACCATGTTAGCCAAGATGGTCTCGATCTCCTGACCTCGTGATCTACCCACCTCAGCCTCCCAAAGTGCTGGGATTACAGGCGTGAGCCACGGCGCCCGGCCTAAGCGCATCTATCTTTTCTCTGTCATTCATCTTCTGCAGAAGCTGACGATGCATCGTTCTTCTCCTCTTTGAAGGGCCCATCGTGATCCATAATTCCTATTTCTCTTAATATTTTCAAATATCTCTTGGGCAAGCCATCAAGCAATCTGCTTGGCCCATGAGTGATTTTCCAGTCCATTATTTTATTTTATTTTATTTTTGAGACAGAGTGTCACTCTGTTTTCCAGGCTGAAGTGTAGTAGTGTGATCTCAGCTCACTGCAAACTCCACCTCCCAGGTTCAAGCAATTCTCCTGCCTCAGCCTCCTGAGTAGCTGGGATTACAGGTGCCCACCACCACACCTGGCCAATTTTTGTATTTTTAGTAGAGATGACTTTTCACCATGTTGGCCAGGCTAATCTGAAACTCCTGACCTCATGTGATCTGCCTGCCTCGGCCTCCCAAAGTGCTGGCATTACAGGCATGAGCCATCATGCCCGGCCAATTTTCTAGCTGCATTGTTGTGAGCCCAAGCTGTCCCCCTCCTTGACTGTGTGAAAATGTTTAACTGGGAATTGTCACCTGTAAAAAAACAAAAACAAAAAAAATTCCTCTCGCACAGCAAGGCTTGCCATCGGTTTTCTTTTCCTGACCTGGTTATTTATTTTTATTCTGAAATAAAACGTTATAGCTAAGGAATTTGAAGCACACTTCAAGGAACATCACATTACAGGGTGGAAGGAGCAAGATGCCCAGTGGAAGGGGGCCACCAGCGTCCCCTCAAACCTGGTGGCAGCTGCATGGTTGCTGGGGTTTATGTGCTATAGCCGTGTTCCCCACATTTACTACTCAAAAATGCACCCCTGGCTGAGCGCACTGGTTCACACCTGTAATCCCAGCACTTTGGAAGGCCGAGGCAGGCGGATCACCTGAGTTCAGGTGTTCAAGAACAGCCCGGTCAACATGGTGAAACCCCATCTCTACTAAAAATACAAAAATTAGCCAGGCGTGGTGGTGGGCACCTGTAGTCCCAGCTATTCTGGAGGCTGAGGTGGCAGAATCGCTTGAACCCGGGAGGGAGAGGCTGTAGTGAGCTGAGATCGTGCCACTGCACTCCAGACTGGGCGACAGAGTGAAACTCTGTCTCAAAAAATAAAAATAAAAATAAACACACAAAATGCACCCCTTTGGCCAGGCACAGTGGCTCACACCTGTAATCCCAGCACTTTGGGAGACCAAAGCAGAAGGATTCCTTGATCCCAGGAATTCAAGATCAGCCTAGGCAACATAGCAAGACCCCACCCCTACAAAAAAATAAAATTAGCCGGACATGGTGGTGCATGCCTGTAGGCTTAGCTACTCGGGTGACTGAGGTGGGAAGATCACTTGAGCCCAGGAGTTGGAGGCCACAGTTAGCTATGATCATGCCACTGCACTCCAGTCTGCATGACAGTGTGAGACCCTGTCTCAAAACAAACAAACAAGAGACCCTGGAGATGGCCTGAACTAATATTTGACCTGATCACGCCATTTGACAAATGCTGGAAGCCGGTTTTTTGCTTTTTTTTTTTCTTTTGAGAGAGTCATCATTCTATTACTCAGGCTGCAATGCAGTGGCTCGATCTCAGTTCACTGCAACTTCCACCTCCCGGGTTCAAGTGATTCTCCTGCCTCAGCCTCCCGAGTAGCTGGGATTATAGGCACGTGCCACCACACCCGGCTAATTTTTGTATTTTTAGTAGAGATAAGGTTTCACCATGTTGGCCAGGCTGGTCTCAAACTCCTGACCTCGTGATCTGCCTGCCTCAGCCTCCCAAAGTGCTGGGATTACAGGCGTGAGCCACCGCGCCTGGCCTGGAAGCCAGTATTATTGGAGGAGGTGCAGGATGGAATTCGATTTCCTTTAGGGACCTCAGGCAAGTCACTAGCTCTTCATGGTACTCAGTCTCTCATCCCCTCAAGGGCTGCCCGACAGCCTCTTCCAGCCCTGACATTTGTGATTCTGGTGTCTGTTGTGAGAGTGGGTGCTGGTAACAGCCCTGTGCACTCTTAACTCAGGAAAGATTCCATTTAGATTCCTTGTTGGAAACATGTTGGCTTTCTTGTGGAAGGGGACGATTTATGCTGAAAGTCGCCTCTGCAGTAGGAAGCTAAGATTTCCCTCCCTGCCCCGTTTTTTTCCCAACTCCTCCAGACTCATTTGGCCTGAGTGCAACAGAATAAAAGAGGAAAGTTTAGTATCAGCTTCACCGGGTTCATTTTGCAAACCTCACTTAGATTAAGCATTAGGTTTAGGGCTAGAGTAGGGCTTATGGTAGAGTTAGGATTGAAGCTAGGGCTGTTTTTAGGATTAGGATTTGATTTAGGGGTAGCGTTAGGGATAGGACTAGAGTTAGGTTAGGGTTAAGTGATGGCTACGGCTAGGATTCAGGCTAGGTTTAGGGTTATGAGCAGGACAAGTCTTAGGGTTAGGGATAAGGGTAGGGCTAAAACCAGGGCTAGGATTAGAGATATTTGTAGGCTTAATTTTGTGTATATGTATATAGATAGATAGATAGATAGATAGATAGATAGATAGATAGATATACACACACATATATATATAATTTTGTGTGTGTGTGTATATATATATATATATATATTTTTTTTTTTTTTTTTTTGAGACAGAGTCTCGCTCTGTTGCCCAGGCTGGAGTGCAGTGGCTCAATTTCGGCTCACTGCAACCTCCACTTCCTGGGTTTAAACAATTCTTGTGCCTCAACCACCCGAGTAGCTGGGACTACAGGCATAGTCCATCATGCCCGGCTATTTTTTGTATTTTTAGTAGAGACGGGGTTTCACCATGTTGGCCAAGCTGGTCTCAAACTCCTGGCCTCAAGTGATCCACCTGCCTTGGTCTCCCAAAGTGCTGAGATTACAGGCGTGAGCCACCACACCCAGCCTTTTTTTTTTTTTTTTTTTGAGATGGAGTCTCGCTCTGTCACCCAGGCTGGACTGCAGTGAAGCGATCTCGGCTCACTGGGTTCAAGCGATTCTCCTGTCTCAGCCTTCCGAGTATCTGGGATTACAGGCATGCACCACCATGCTCGGTTAATTTTTGTATTTTTAGTGGAGATGAGGTTTCCCCATGTTGGCCAGGCTGGTCTCGAACTCCTGAACTCAGGTCATCCGCGGCTCAGCCTCCCAAAGTGCTGGGATTACAGGCATGAGCCACCACACCCAGCCTGTTTCCTGACTTTGATTGGCCCCTGAGTCTGTCTCCTCACCCCTTCTTCAGCATTTATCTCCTTCACAGCTTCTCTGTCTATGGAGGGCCCCAGACAGGCTTTGCTTCCCAAAGGAAACCAGGCAAAGTGGTTTTGGGATGTGACTGGAAGGCCAGGATCATGCCAGGGAGAGAGGGCAGAGGGGCGGGACGTGGAGGTAGGTGCTCAAAGGATCTGGACACAAGGAGGGAGGGCTTGAGGCCTATCAAGTAGGGGTACTTCCCTGGATACCCACCCATCCAGATCAGAGGGACAGAGGGACAGGCTGAGCCCAAGGCCCTGTGGCCAATGCCATCCCATCACCATAATAAGCTCCTACTATGTGCCTTGTATTAGGTGGTTTGCATACACTGTCCCATTGAATCCTCACAACAATCCCAATGCACCCCCTTTTTTTTTTTTTTTGAGACAGAGTCTCACTCTGTCGCCCAGGCTGGAGTGTCGTGCTGTGATCTCGGCTCACTGCAACTTCTGCCTCCCACATTCAGGCAATTCTCCTGCCTCAGTCCCCCAAGTAGCTGGGATTACAGGCTCCTGCCACCACACCCAGCTAATTATTGTATTTTTACTAAAGAGGGGTTTTGTCATGTTGGCCAGGCTGGTCACAAACTCCTGACCTCAGGTGATCTGCCCACCTCAGCCTCCCAAAGTGCTAGGATTACAGGCGTGAGCCACCGCGCCCAGCCCCTATGTACTCTTGTTCCCAATTTTACAAATGAGGACTGGAAGCTCAGAGAGGTTAAGTGACTTTCCCAGGGTCACACAGCTGGTAAATGGGGAGCTAGGTTTCAAACCTAGTGTGCCTCGCTCTAAAGGCTGTGCTCTTTCTGCTAAGTCATGCTACCTCCAGGGAGGAACACATCAGGTATTAGAAGTGGCAGGACTAAGGAGACGCCAGAGCCAAGGAGACCCACGTGGATAGGAAACAAGGATACAAGAAAGTGGGAAAGTCTAGGATAAAGACACCCCAGGCCAGGCACGGTGGCTTATGCCTGTGATTCCAGCATTTTGGGAGGCCGAAGCAGGAGGATCACCTGTGGTCAGGAGTTCAAGACCAGCCTGGCCAACATAGTGAAATACAAAAATTAGCCAGGTGTTGTGGCACACGCCTATAGTCCCAGCTACTCAGGAGGCTGAGGTGGGAGGATCACTTGAACCCAGGAGGCAGAGGTTGCAGTGAGCCAAGATCCCACTCCACTCCATCCTGGGTGACAGAGTGAGACTCCATCTTAAAAAAAAAAAAAAATACCCCAAAGGCTCTTCTCTGGTCAGACTATGGAGAGAATGTGGGGCCAAGCAAGAAACTCCAGTGATATGAGGTGGGGTGGGCAACTGTACCACCAGATCTTTTTTTTTTTTTTTTTGATATAGTCATTCTCTGTCACCCAGACTGTGGTACAGTGAAGCAATCATAGCTCACTGCATCCTCCAACTCCTGGGGTCAAGCGATCCTCCTGCCTCAGCCTCCCAAAGTGCTGAAATTATAGGCATGCACCACCATGCCTGGCTAATATTTTTATATTTTGTAGAAATGAGGGTCTCACTATGTTACCCAGGCTGGTCTCGAACTCCTGGCATCAAGTGATCCTTCCTACTCAGCCTCCGAAAGCGCTGGGATTACAGGTATGAGTCACTGCGCCCCTGCCTCATGGTCTCTTATGTAATCCCAGCACTTTGGGAGGCCGAGGCGGGCGGATTGCGAGGTCAGGAGATCGAGACCATCCTGGCTAACACGATGAAACCCCGTCTCTACTAAAAATACAAAAAAATTAGCCGGGCGTCGTGGCGGGCGCCTGTAGTCCCAGCTACTGGGGAGGCTGAGACAGGAGAAAGGCGTGAACCCGGGAAGCGGAGCTTGCAGTGAGCCGAGATCGAGCCACTGCACACTCCAGCCTGGGCGACAGAGCGAGACTCTGTGTCAAAAAAAAAAAAGAAAGAAAGAAAGAAAGAAAGAAAAACTATAAATTCCAGCAAAACAGAATCCTCCCTCTCACTGCATGTCCAAGGGCAACCAGCTGACACTTCATAATCTTCCAAATTCCCCATCCCATAAAATAGTGGCAATGACCAACCCAGCCCCATGACCAAGGATCTGCTGCAATACAGTGACCTATTTCCTCAAGTCGGCAAAGACCATCGAGCCCCCCCGAGTGCTCTAAAAATACAGCTGCGTACATGGCCAGAGCAGCCGCAAAGATGCCACCTGGGCTCAATGTGCTCGTCAAGATGCACGCTTTGGAAAAATAACAAAGAGCAGTAGTTTTTCTATGGAGAGGACGGCCGGACAGCAGGGTGGATGCTCAATGAGCTCTAGGGGATGGGTCCTTCTACAGTTCATCCTAACCGCACCTTGCCTTCTCCTTCATTAGCAGTTTGCAGTCATTCTGTTCAATTGCTTGTTGTGCTGACATTTGGCTTTGCCTTTATTTACTTTGCAAATGACCCATTCTCAGGCTGAGGTGTTCAGATACTTCACTTCTCCCTCCGAAGAGTAAGCATGATGGCCCAGCATGGTGGCTCATACCTGTAATAATCCCAGTGCTTTGGGAGGCAGAGGCAGGAGGATTGCTTGAGGTCAGGAATTCAAGACCAGCTTGGACAATAGAACAAGACCCTGTCTCTACAAAAAAAAAATTAAAATTAGCCGAATGTAGTGGTTCATGCCTGTAGTCCCAGCCACTCAGGAAGCTGAGGCAGGAGGACTGCTTCAGCCCAGAACTTCAAGGCCACAGTGAGCTATGACAGTGCCACTGCTCTCCAATTTAGGTGACAGAGTGAGACCCCATCTCTTAAAAAAAAAAAAAAAGGTTGTTTTTAATTCGCTGGGCATTGTGATGCATACCTGTAGTCCCAGCTACTCAGGAGGCTGAGGCAGGAAGATTGCTTGAGCACAGACGTTCAAGGTTACAGTAAGCTATGATGGCACCATTGCGCTCCAGCCTGAGCAACAGAGCAAGATGTTTTCTCTAAAAATAAAGATAAAAATTAAAATCCAAGTAAAATAAATCTTTAAAAGAAACAAAGTGCTTCTCAAACATTCAAGTACAGGGACCTCGGGTAGACTGAAAAAATGAGCCACTAGTGCCTTCCCTGGAAACAACTCATTAAACAACTTCCACGTGATCATTGTTACTTATAGTTTACTAGTCAACATGCTTAAAGTCTAATTAGAAAAAAAATCCCTGGATATTAAGTTGGGAAACAGACCCAAGTCTGTATCTACATAAAGGTCACCACCTTGGTGACCTTTGGTAAATTTCATTTTTGTTCTTTGATTTCATTTTCTTTGAAAATGAGAAGCTGAAATCTTTAAAGCTTTCTTCCCATAACTCCGAAATAGTTTATGAGCTCAAAAGAAAATATGACTAAAAGAAATGTGTGGGCATCATTACCTGGCTGTCCAGTATTTTCATGGACACAGACTTGTAACATATTCTGAAAGTTCCTTTAAGGAAAATAACTCTGTAGATATGGACAGCAAGGGAAAAGGGATCAATAAGAAAAAGAAAGGGAAATGAGTTAATGACAAAGGAGGAATGGTAGGTAGTAGAAATGATTCCCCACTTACTTGTTTTTTATCTATAGTCTAGTTATTCCTATTTGAAAACCTACTGGCACCAGGTATTATCAACAGGGATGAGTAATATGTAATTTTTATCTTTATTGGGTTACATTTGGCACAGGGACAGTTGACAGCTGTCAGTCAGGTGGCTGGTCAATGAGGAGATACATATAAAGCTGCCAAAATATTTTTGTTGCTTTAAATACTTACAAGTAAACCATTTTAGCTGGAAATTTTGTTGCACTGAAATTAAATAGGCTGATATTTAAAATATAATTAATTGAAGTTAACTACTGGGAGAATCAAGATTTTCCCTATTAATATATAAGGTTAAATAACATGTTTTTCCAAGTGTCTTTCTGAAACAGGAAAACAATTTTTCTCCACTGTAAATAAGCTATCTGTAAGATAGGAAGATAACTTGCAAATAATGTTTAAAATGCATATGTTTTAATGTTAAATATTTAGAGCAGGTGTAAATCAATGCTACTTTAAACTCCAATATTTTATTAAAATAAACCATTCCCATACATTGAGGGAGTTGGCATAGGTTTTTTTGTGACACAATGTTGAAGATTTATTAGAAAGGACAAACATAGCTGCATGGTGGACAAGAATTTACAGCTTCTCATAATGAAAATTTTAAAAAATGGGATTTTAGACTAAGTCTACAATTCAGGCACAGCTAAAATGATAAATTTTAGTTATTTTGAAATATTTGAGCTATATTTAATATTATTTCCAATAGCTTCATTTATACTTAAATAATTGACAGAGTCATAAACAATAGTTTGGCAGAAGCTTTTGGTTTGCTTATACTTAATGACAATGTAATAATTATAGCCAATGGTAATGCATGTGAAAACTTAACAAATACAATTCTGAAGTTGACATAAGAACACATGTTGTTCAGTTTTGCAGTAACTATCATCTTTAAAAGTAAATATTGTGATTGTTTAGGAATATAGTATTTAACAGACTAGAAAAATATAAGTAAAATTTTCAAGTGCATGAAATACATACTAATTCTTTAAGAGACTAATGAAGTTATTCTAAAAATTTAGCGACTATAGTTACTCAGGTGTCTGAATCAATATAATGAAACATAATGAAGCATGACAAAATATATATGAAAGTAGCAGCTTGAAATCGCAATAAATACATATATATTTTTAAATGTTTTAATCATTTGAAATATATATGTAACAATTTATAATAAAAAGTATATTTGGGTTTTAATGTTTTAAAATAGGGGTTCATTAAAATGTTTGTGGGTAACGTTATGTTTTTAAAATATTAGCTATTTTGTTTGGGTGGAGTATTTCTGATAATTTTTTAAACCACAAATGTTTCATAATTTTCAACAGTAATTACAACAGTTTAAAAGAGTATGTTAGTTATACATTTGTGGCATATCCATGTCGTCACTGATTTAAAAATCATTTCAGGTACAGTGGTCATTAAAAAAGTCAGACCTTATTTTTTTTCCACTATAAAATCATGTGTTAAGGATGTAGATTTAAAGTTATTTATGGGATCATCAGAATAAAACAACTGCCTCATAGTATTAGTAATTTATATTGGTAGGAGTCTTTTCTTTCTTAAGCACCAATTCTACCCCCCACAGCCCAGAAAATTGATTTTATCCATAATAATTTATAGCATTCTTCATCAATGTATACTGTTGTTTCTTTTAAATTCATTAGCCCATGTTGCTTGTGAATATGGAATTTGGTTATTAAAATGGTTTCATATGTTTACTATGTATAGGCTCTAGCTTTGAGCTGCTTACTTGCTTAAATAAATGTTTTCAATTTACTATAATACAACAATTTGTAGAGAAATGCTGTGAAGCATAGTTAAAAGAATGAATCCCTGAAATAGAATCACTTTTTAAAAATATGTCCTAACATGTGGTCTCATTTTTTCATGTTTTGCATTAATTAAAGTCCTATTCTGAAAAAAATATTTTTGCCTAAACTTTTGAATTAACAAAATAAAAATAAAAAATATACAAATATATGAATTTTGGAAATCAGTGATGTAAAAACATGCTTTAATACCGTCTTGGTTGTTAATTTCAAAGATTTTTCTCAAAAGACACTCTTTGTAAAGTAATGAGAAAATATTGCCACTTTTAATTATTAAATAATATTTACTACAATACAATTTACTTTTATTTAATTAAACATGCAATATATTTTAAATTATTTAATTATACATGCAATGTATATTTTAAAAATGTATTAAAATAAAGTTAATTGCATGTTCTCTCTATTCATGTTCTTGTAGCATGCACACATTTAAAAAAACCCAGTACATGTAATTTTTGAAAATAGTATGTACCATTACACCTTTTTATTTGGGAGATTTATTAGAAAATAACTTTTTATTCAGAAAAGATTATGACAGAATTAGATAAAAAGGAGACTAAAATGTGTGTTAAATCGTGTAATATTATAAATGTAATTAACTCTTCATCTTCCAAATATTGAAAACAGTAATGAAAGAGACCAATATTTAAAAATAGAATCTTTTTTTAAACCTAAAAAAAAAACTAAAAAATTGTTATATGGTAACAGCTTTACTTTCACATAAGGCAAACCCACTGTTGAGTGAGTTGGCTCTGATTCCAATGGTCTCATCAACTTTGTGAACACAGGTACCTCAGTGGTGCCTCTTTCAACACAACAAAATTAACTTTTAGAGATTAAAAAATATATTTTGGCAATTGAAACTCACCAGTGCCTTTCTGCTTCTCCAGGAAGTTGTACCCGTCAGCACCTGCTGAGGGCTTTGTTGTCCAAACCCTGACAGGTAAAAAAAAATTCCTGTAGAATAAAGCCAGACCAGCTGGCTTTGAAGAGAAACCCCCAGTTTGGGCTGCGTTTGCCTCCTCTCCTTTTCTATGAAGACCGAGGCTTTGCCCCCTTGATCGTCAAGCCGTGAGATGCGTGATGTCTCTGCACAAGTGTCTGGCAGGCCGAGGTGCACCTGTTTCTGTCACTCTGGAGTAAATTTAGCTGTAAAGGTATCACTGACAACCAGACCTTTGTCAGTGCTGGCAAAAGAACACAGAATTGCTTCCCTCCCCTCCCCCCTCCCGACCCCCTATGCTGCTAGTTCCGATGGAAAATATCCAATCGGAAGTCTATCCAAAAATCATTCCTAAAAAATGAAATTGCTTTCATATGGTATAAAAAAGTAAGTTTCGTCATTTCAAGCAGATTTTAAAATTACATTTCCAAGAATAATCTTGGAACAAGACAAGTTTTCGTTCAATTAATCGTGGCTGGAAACTTTTTAATGGAAACATAGCACATACTTACTTCATTTCAGGTTATTAAATTGTGTTAAGCATAAAAGTTATTTGCCAT
Organism: Pan paniscus; assembly: GCF_029289425.2. Taxonomy (NCBI): domain Eukaryota; kingdom Metazoa; phylum Chordata; class Mammalia; order Primates; family Hominidae; genus Pan; species Pan paniscus. Next base: position 84,153,907 of record NC_073255.2, on the reverse strand, counting down.
TCTTTGCTGCAGCTCATTTGTTCTTTTCGATTCTAAGAAATATTAGAAGGTTAAATAACTTATCACATAGGAGAGATTATTCATACTACCAAAATTAGAATGTGTGTAGTTCTGAGGGACTGAATGTCAAAATTGTATGCTCATAGCACTAAAACTATTGGGAATCTAGGATGCCACTGGAACATGTAAAATGGCAGCTAAGGTCTATGGAAACCCTTCATGTTTAGAAACTGGCTAAAGCTTGAGTTCTCTTATCTTTTGGTTAAGGTAAGGACATTTATCATTTATGTGAATGTTTTAGACTAATTTCTTTATTAGTGGTTTGAGCAATATTCCTTTTGAGGAAAATAGAGAGACAGGCAATATTCATTAATATGTCTGACATAAATAAAATAGTCAAGATATATAAAGCAGCCCAAGGAGTAACATCCTTAGCCAAAGCATTCTGAGCTTCTGCCTTAATAATTATGATTTCTTAAGTTGAGTTAAAAAAGAGTTGTACAGAGTACCTGTTCTACCATATTATTGCTGTTTACAGGAGTTGGGTGTGATGAGAAAAGGAAAGCTGGGTCAAAATAAAAAATGCTTTGTAAAATAAACAAAGTTCCTATTTACTTACTATGTATAAACAGCCACTCACCAAGCCTCGTTTCTCCACAGGGCACCACTTTCAGATAAAAACATAGACCTGAATGGCATCATCCAGTATCCAAGGAAACCATGTAAGTACCTCTCTCACTGTGTACTTCTGTTATTCAGATCTTAAAAGCTAGCTGAGTACTGAATAAGTGAGTGTTTTTATTTAATAATTATAAGGGAGGTACTTTTTAGGAGCCTGCTAAAAAGAAACAGGTTCTTTATTGTTATGTGCGTCATAACAAAACTCTCATGTTTTCATCATATTTCATAAAATTATGTGCTTAGTACCACTCTCTCCATCAATTCTCATTCTTAGGTACAAAATAGTTACTCAAAGTCCTAATGAATTGGAAGTTTCAAACTTTTCCAAGACCCAAACAATGTTTCAGAGTCCTTGTGCCAGGAGTACTTTATTAATTGTAGTTAAACTTGTTAAATTTTAAAAATTAAGAAAAAATTCCTTGGAAAATAATGGTTTATTGGTAAACATGTATGGCAATTTATTTGGCCGTAGGCTTGCTTGAAGAGTGAGCAGGTGAGCAAAGGACAAGATTACATGTTTAAACCAAGAAAAGAATCTTGAAAGTAAGTGTAATGACCAAGATGCAAAAATCTGTTTGGGGAAATTGTTGGGAGGTTGGCACATTATTTTCTTTATCCCCTCCCCACAAACTAATGTACATTTCTGCAGCTAATATCAAAGTTTTAATTCATGTTCAGGAGCTATGAAATCTACTGTGGAAATTTAGTTTCTAAACAACATGCTACTCTGGAGAAAGACATTCCTAAAATATTTGAAATTTCTACTATTTCCATACTTCGACTTTTTTTTTTTTTGTTATTTGTACTATCTCCTTTTAAAATTAAATTATTTTCAATGTGAAATGATTATTCATTATTGTTTATATAGCTTTTCACGAAAACACTTAACATTTTCTATATACTCATGTAATTATAGACCTCATTTTTTACCTTCTAAATTCACTATATGATTTACCTACTCTTTAAATACAGACATATTACTTTTCATTGAGGGTGGTTTCAGAGTTTTTCATATATATATTTTTTTGCTTTTGTCACTCATGTGTATTTCTACTTTTCCTCTGCAGCATGGCTCCTTGCTAAGCATAAATGGTAGAGATTATCTCACAGTTTCTCTGAATTAGAGAGGTCCTTCATGTTCAATAACTAACTGCAGGAGCATTTCACTTTATCACATAATTATGTCAAATTCTATTGTTTATGCATTTGCATATTTCTGCCTTTTAATATATGTTACCAAACACATCTTTCTGAATTGAGAAAAGTTGTCAGACTAAGGAATTCGCTGGAACTTTGGAAGGGCCTCCTCACCCAATAGGAAGACCTGGCTAGGAATTTAATTTTTTATGTAACTCACAAACTTCACAAGTGTGGAGTTTGAGACCGGAAGTGCTACCAAACTCCACTGAAAGTGGAGTTTGAGGCCAGAAGTGGGATTTCCTTGCTGCATAATAAAAGTGGGCTTTGGCTGAGTAAAATTGGAAGCAGAGAGGGCTTAGAATAGATGTTTATAAAGAAAGAAAATGCTAATTGAAGGGGAAGACCAGGTAATGTTATAATTCACTATTTTGAGAAAATGGAATCTTTTGAATTCATTCTCCTTGTAATACAAGGGAAATGAAAATCTATAGTACAATGCTCATGGCACAATTTTAACTGTTTACATTAAAATATAAATTTTTCCAGAAAAAAAATTTAAATTTGACATATTTAATGAAACCTCCTATAACAAAAGGAAAATTGCTATAGAAATAAATGTGTATATGTATATATATACACACACACACACATTTATGTATATATTTGAGATTTTCCATTCATCAGTAGTCACCTCTCTAATGTAGACCAACCTTGTTTAGTAGAACTTTCTGTGATAATGGACATGTTCCATAGCTGCACCATCCAATATGGTACTCACTAGCCATATGTGGCTATTGAGTACTTGAAACATGGCTAGTGCAACAGAGAAACTTAATTTTGAATTTTATTTACATTTAATTAATTTAAATATAAATAGCCCACATGTAACTAGTGGCTACCATATAAACAACCTAGCTCTGGTCTAGATCACTTAGAAATGTGGGGAGAGTCAAATATGTATAGATTTGATATCACTATCAGTTATTTCTTATCTGTATCAACTACCATTGACCATTACTGAAATCATTAATGCCTGAAGAAGTGTGCTCCAACATTAATTTAGCAGGATTTTGAGAAATACTGTCATGTGATAGGCCAAATTGTAAAGAGTACTATTTTGTTTTCATCAGAAATTAAATACCCTCTTGCAGAGATTTTCTATTTCTTTTGGTATTCTGTCATACAATATAATTTTTTATGTTTACTTTAATATTTGAATTATATTACAGTAGAATTTCTTTATGATACTTTCTCAGAGATGAATGCTTTTCATATGGTCGATAGGAAGACATTATAAAATTACTTTATAAGCCTGGGACAGCAACCTTTAAAATGGCCTTTGTAAACAAGACTACATGAAAAAGATAAATACACTAATGAAAATTCTAACTATGGGGACAAATATTTTTAAAAGTTTAGTTATAATTGGCTGGGTGTTGTGGCTCATGACTGTAATCCCAGAACTTTGGGAGGCCAAGGTGAGTGGATCATCTGAGGTCAGGATTCAAGACCAGCCTGACCAACATGGTGAAACCCTGTCTCTACTAAAAATACAAAATTAGCCGGGCGTGGTGGCAGGCGCCTGTAATCCTAGCTACTTGGGAGGCTGAGGCAAGAGAATCACTTGAACCCGGGAGGTGGAGGTTCCAGTGAGCTGAGACCACACCATTGCACTCCAGCCTGGGCAACAAGAGTGAAACTCCATCTCAAAAAATAAATAAATAAATAAATAAAATAAAAATAAAAAAAGGAAAAAGTTTTCTTACAAGTTCTGCAATGCAACTTGGCAATACAACTTGGCAAATAATTCCAAAAATGTAATCGGCCTCAAAAAGTGCTCCCTAGCCTTGTTTCTCCAAAAGCTGATTCTACTTCCAAAGCACACATCAGAATTTAAATCTCCCATGACCTTTTCAGGCGTTTAGTGGAAATGATCATTAGGATTTGTGATGATACTTTTATAATAATGCTAGACAGTGATATCATAGATAGGATAATTGCGTATAAAATAATATTGAAAATTTTAAATTTGTATAGATTTTAAAAGTTAGTAAATTCATATCTTGAATGCTGATTATTTGTAGGACATTGAACCTAGAGACTCTGGGAAATATTTTTTTAAGTGGGAGACATCCGTCCTTTTAGGAACTCCATTTATTGGACCTGGGAATGTTCTTTTGGAAGGATAGGATTCAGATAAGCGAGAGAGAGGAGACTTCCTTTGGCATAACCTTGGACAAGCTACTGAGTGTTCCTTCTGCAGTGAAACAATAGGATTCTGGATAAAACATACTTTCTAATGAATTACTTGACTTCAGGAAACTTTTTTAACAACTCTAAAGATCCTTCTTCCTTGCCTCAGGATGAAAAAATTAAAAAGCATGAGGTGAAACTGCTGTTGAAGAGCAATAAACAAACAGGAAAAGTGGGATGGACAATTGAATTGTATGGGTTGTATTTATTTGCAAAGATACTGTTGGAAGTATAGCAGTCACATGCTCTATTAGACTGCTCCTAAACCGAGCCTTATTTGAAAAAAAAAACAAGGAGAACCAACAACCACATTTGTAGACCCAGTTTTTTGGTGTCCTTTTTTTTTTTTCCTTTTGGTATCTTCAGTTAAGTAGCCAACCACTTTCATATTGTCAGATCTGTTTTCAGAAAGAGGGCCTACTTTTGCTCAGAAACCAGTGTTCTGTGTGGAGAAAACATGGGTCTCCATTGAAGGAATCCTACAAATCTCTGATATCTGCATGTTTGAGAAAGTACTTTCATTCAGACACATGGACTGTAACTTCTGAGTCCTTAACCACCACCTCAAATTAGTATGTATTTGTCTACTTTTAAGTGTATTTAACTTTTTGTTATGAAAATTCAGAATATATTAGAAAAGTAGAGGGAAAAGTGTAATGAAATTTTGTATAACCATACCTACCTTCGACAGCTATCATCTCATGGGCCAGGTTGTTTCATAATTGTTGTTTCCACTTTCCACTTCCACCTCAAATTATTTTGAAGTGAATCCCAGACATGACATCATTTTATCTGGTAACATTTCAGTCTGTATCTTTAAAAGATAAGATTTTTTTAACTTAAAAATGAACCACATCTAGAAAATTAACCACACTTAAAAAGTCAACATTTTCTTACTATTCTCAAATATACAAAACCAATATTCAAAATTTTCTGGTTGTCTCCAAAAGTTTTGTATTCTTTACTGTTTGAAGCAGGATACAAATAAGGTCCATACATTGTAATTGGTTAATATGTCTCCTCTTTTAATCTATAGGTTTATGTTTATTTTTCCTTGTTTCTTAAGAAACTGGATTGTTTGTGCTGTAGAGCTTTCCGTAGTCTGCATTTGCTGATGCTTTCCTGCAGAGTCATTTAATGAGCTCCTCAGCCCTGTTTCTTACCTGTTAATGGGTAGTGAAGACTCTAGAAACTTGATGAAATTCATTTAGGGGATGGGGGACAAGACTACTGGCTCTTTCTCTTTTTGTGACGTTAGCAGGTGTTGTTGATCATTGCCTACATCTATTTATTCCTTAGAGCTTGAAAAATGGCAATATAATTGTCATTTCTGGTTTATTTATTGGGTGGAATGCTTCTATAAAGATAAACTAGTTTGTTAGAGTTTCAATTTATATAAGAAAATCAGGATGGATGCTTTATTCTCTCCCTTTATCAGTTCTTAATATAATGTGTGGTTCCTTAACATCCTCTAAAGTTTACCAATGGTTTAAAAAATTTCATTGTGAACATTAATGCGCTTCAAGCTATTGCAGTTATCATACTTATGAATGCCCAGTTTGCCACATCTCTGATTACTCAAAGTTTATCTCAGTTGGTTCCTCTGTGTTTTTGAAAGAACCTCAAGTTTTTGAGAGCTTCCAGGATAATTGGTGTGACAAAATATAACAGGCTCATCTTTAATATTTCCTTTCCAAACCTGGAAGCAGGCAATTATCCAAGAAATTTTAGTTTTTTGTCTTGGAACTAGTACTTGAAAACCGTAATCTTAAAATTAGTGAGCTCATTGCTACTGACTTTGTCCTTAATCTAGGCCCTTTCAAAGGAAAGAGCTAGAAAAAGTGTGTGTATGTGTGTGTGTGAGAGTGTGCATGTGTATGTTTAATTTTAAGACTAAATACATCAGGAGCTCACACTAATACTTCCTATTAATATACAGGCCAACAGGATTTTAATTTAGTCACATAAATCTTGTATCATATCAATGTCCTTTCTTCCCAGCCGACCATCCTACAATCTTAATTCTTAATGACAGTAGCGTACTTATTTGCTTATGCTACAAATACACTTACAACAGGCTCAGAATAATAATACCAAGACTACTACCATCAGTAGTGATGTACACATCCTGTGTACACCCTGTGTACAGCCCCCTTCTTCTCTTTAAAGATGTATGTATTACTGAGGTTTTAAGTCATGTAAAATTGTTTCTTTTGGTGTGATTATGCCACCAGCTAGATATAGATAGATTCACTTGGCTCTTTTTGCTTTCAATTTTTTGGGATTAAAATGTTAGCTAGGAGAGACCAGAGCAGTGCATAGTCTACCTCACTTCTCACTACTGAGGTTCTACCTAATTGCATATGAATTAAGAGATTTTCCATTCTGACTGGTGAGAAAAGGCCTATTTCCAGCCCTAGGAAGGTGCCAGGTACTGTTCCCCGTATAATTATTTCCGATGCTTCTTTCCTCAGCCTTGGGTAGCTTCCTCATGCACATATCCAGATCTCTGAGACTCTCTGCAGATTTCAAGAGATTGTTGTCTGTGCATCTGCTCTCTCCTGAACTCTGTCCTGTAAGTTCTAGCTACTTTATTATCCCATATCTTTAGCTCTGTTTCCTCAATTCATGGAGTTTGCCTCCCTTGAGTTAGTTGCCCTTCCTGTGCCACTGCTAAGAAACCTTCACGGGCTTAAGCCAGAGCCTTCATAGGATTCACCTCCCTCAGGGATCAACGTTCTTTGTGGTCTGATAGCTCATGTCTTGACAACCATTGTTTCATATATTTTGTCGGGGTTTATTTTTGGTTGTTTCAGGAAGCAGGGCACATCCAGTCCCTTTCAGTCCATCTTGGCTAGAAATGGAAGTCTCCCCAGTTGTTTCTTAAAAAGGTCAGCTATAGCTTGTTAATCCAAACAGTTTCTTAATATGAAGCTCAATATTTAAATTAAATTTAAAAATATTCTGATTGATGTGCGTTTGTTCGTGTGTCGGAAATCTTTCTGAAACACTGCTGTAGTCTTAAAACTACTAGTGCCACTTCAAGACCTCTTCTTGGCCTATTTCCTCCCAACTAGGTTTCCCCCAACAGATGAGTCCTTTTTTATTTTCTGCCACTTAGAGGCAGTTTTTTGGTTCACTCATTCATTTAACAGACATTTTTGATTACCTATTATGTGTCATATGAAGTGTTGAGAATACAATGGTGAATAAAACACCACTCATTCCCTTAAAAATGTTGCAATTTAATTTTCACACAGAAATTTGAACATGAATGTTCACAGCAACTTTATTTGTAATAGCACCAAACTGGAAATGCCCATATGCCCATCAATGGGTGAATGGTTGGACAGACTGTGATATAAGCATGCTATAGACTACAGCAATAAAGACTAACAAACTGTTATTATGGGTAACAACCTGGATGAACCTCAAGGAAATTGTGCTGAGTGAAAAAAAAAATCTGTCTTAAAAAGATACATTACTGAATGATTTCATTTATACAACCTTCATGAAATAAGATCATTATGGAGAAAGATTAGTGGTAGCCAGGGGTTAGGGAGGGGAAGGGGAGAGGGTGGGGTGTGCATAAAGTGGTAGCAGTAGGGAGTCTTATGGTGATGGTACAGTTAAGTGTCTTGATTGTGCTAGTGGTTACTCAAAGCTACACATGTGATACAATGACATAGAGCTATACACACATACACAAACAAAAATAACTGTATGTATAGCAGGTGAAATATCTATGGATTCTATGAAAAGCTCCATGGATTGTACTATTGTCAGTTTCCTGGTTTTAATATTGCAGTTTTGCAAGATGTTAACATTGAGAATGAGGACGGGATGAAGGGTGCACATGACCTTCCCGTCCATTTCTTTGCATGTTTTTTGTGAAATTTTAATTACTTTAAAATAAAAAGTTAAAAAATATCTTGCAATTTTGTGAAGGGTACAAAGAACTAAACAGCCAATTATAATAGCCAATTGTATACTACCTTTCACTGAAAATTTTTATTAATTTTTATTTTCTGAAATAATAACTGGTTGTTCACTAAATCCTTTAAAATTTCTTCTAAGAAGACATTCCAGTGTATGTCAGTAGTATAGTTGACAGAGTATTTCTCTCTCATCTTCTGGTAATTTGTGGTGACTGTGTAGTCCTGATTTTTATTATGGCCATGGTCTTTTTTGTATCCTTTCCTATCTCTGTCTCTATAGCGGAGAAAACCATTAGTTATTTCTTGCGCTTATTTCAGCAAAGGGGAAGTAATACATACATATGGGGGAATACCTTGTTCCCACTCCCAAGTCATAAGACAAACGTCTCTACTACTCTTGTCTCTTAAAGCTTCCCCATCAGGTCATGCTTCTATTTGCAGGACATGTATTAGCAGTAGTGCACTAGCAAAATAGTTGTGTTGATTCTCCTCTACCCCCACCAAAGTAATATGCCCTCCTTTTATAGCCTCAGTAAAATACCTTAACCATACAAGGCAAACATTTTGTAAGAATGAGCATGTATTACTACAAAGCAACAGGAGGCTCATGTTCTCACAACATGTTCAAATGTAAGCACAAAGACCCACTCCAGATTTAAATATCAATGAGTTTTGGAATACACACAGCTTTGGCTCATTTCTGGCCCTATTCTGCCATCAGCATGTATCAGCCAAAGCTTTACTCCGACCCATTTAGAAATAGCCTTTGTACGTGAAGATGAACGCATGGTTGTAGTGGGTTTTTTACATAGTCACTTATTACTATAGCTTATTTTAATTTAGTGACAGATTGTCATATATTTTGAGTTTTCTCAAGTTATAAAAGTTTTTTTTCTTTCTTGGAACTAAATAGAATATATATTATTTCTGATATGTTGAGGGAAATTTATGTTGGTTTTGTTCATATTACTAGAAAAGTCACTCAATATGAATTTGTGCTCTTGTGACGTTGTGACAACTCAGTTGTCCTAGAATTTTTATTAGGCTGTTTCTAAATTTCACAAATCCTTGAATAGGTGAGTTTACAATATATAGACTGGAAGTACTTTATTTTTAAAAATTTTTCCCCCAAAACTCACCCCCTCTTCTCAGCGTCAGGAAAACCTCTTTGGAGTTCTATTGGACTAAGTGTCTGAGTCTGTGCCTATGTGGGTTGCTGGAATATTTACCAGGCAGAAAACATTCTTGAAGTTTTTAATTTGATCTGTCTCCTTGAAATAAATATCACGAAAAGTATATATAGGTACCTTTGGTTTGTGTCCTTTACCTTGAAAAGTATAGCAGCCAATTTGAAATTGCCTAGGTCTACTTTGTGAAATTCACCACTTAGTTCTACCTTTGATCTCATGCTTCTTTTTAAAAAATTGATGAATTCATTGGGTCTTGGGCCTTTTTTTTTTTTAATTTTGCTTATATAGTCATAATGTACTTTACATTTAACAGGTCATTTATGGTTGATTCAATCCCAAGACTTTTCCTTATTTTTTGTTGTAGTCAATTGTGTACTACTTTTCACTTAAAATGTTTATTGATTTTGATTCTCTGAAATGAAACCCATTTTTGTGCTAAATCTTTTAAAATCATTCTAAGAAAATAGTCAAGTTTATGTATACTTGACTTAGAATATTTCTGATAATTTGTGGTGACTCTGTGGTCCTGATTTTTATATGGCCATGATCTTTCCTGTGTCCTCGTCTTCTCATATCTCTCTCTATAGCTGAAAAAATTACTAGTTATTCCTTATTGTTAATTATTTCTTTAAAATGCAGTCATAAGGATTCTCAGTTACACAACGTTCCACAAATTCTATACTTTTTCTACAACCTTAATTAAGATTGCACCAGTGCTAAAATGGATATACACAACCATACTATTAAAAATATTACAAGCATTTTTGGAGAGGAATAGGAATTAACAGGAAGCAGTACGGTTTCCATAGATTTGGAAAGCCACCGAAGAGGAATTTTTTTTTTTTTTTTTGGACAGAGTCTCGCACTGTCGCCCGGGCTGGAGTGCAATGGCGTCATCTTGGCTCACTGCAACCTCCGCCTCCCAGGTTCAAGCAATTCTCCTTGCCTCAGCCTCCCTAGTAGCTGGGATTACAGGCGCCCGCTACCATGCCCAGCTAATTTTTTTTTGTATTTTTAGTAGAGACGGGGTTTCACTATGTTGGCCAGGCTCAGAAGAAGTATTTCTTTTAAAGTTGCCTAAATATTCTTAAAGCGTTGATTTTGGAACAAGAGTTGCATAGGCACCACTATAATCCCTCCAGTTTATAAAGAGAAGGCATTTGCCACATCTTCCTTCCCTCCTCTGCTTCTGCCTGAACAAAAGTGTGCTGAATCTACTCCCACCTGCAGCAAACCTATCAGTCCCTGGACCAAACTCAACAACAATAGGAAGCATATTTGGAGCCTTTGACTCTCTTTTCCTCATTGGGTACATATAGTGGCCCTGCTACTACTGCTGGGCTCCCATATTATTGCTCATTCTGAGCTGGAATCTCTGCAGTTCACTAGATCTGGGAGGCCATGATTCCGAATTGTATCCTAGGGGCCAGTGTGGCTCTATAGATATGGAAATTGTCCCCTTCTGTCTACACGGGACTAGGCCTCTGCTAAGTTTCCTTGGATCTTTGGATGCTGTCACTATGCCCTAATTCCACTCTGTGGTGTTTCATGAAATAGAATCAGATCTGATGATGGCCACCATCTGCCTGATTTCTAAGTATTCCTGATAGTCTCTGCTACTTCTGCCTGATATGATACCCTATTACTTACAGCTGCTTGCATGACTTCAGTGCTCTTTCTGCCCTTTGAATATGGTGCCTTTCTGTCTTATGGATCTGTGGTTGTCAGTTGTGAATAGTTTCTGCTGTGTATTTGTGATCCCAAATGTGTGTCCTGGCTGGTATTGCTAAACATCCCTTGTGCTTCACACCTGTATCAGAGAGATGGGCCTCAGACATAATGAGTCTTTCCAAGCTCTGAAGGGTGGCATCTCACTGATTGCACCATAGTATGAGTCTCATTCACTCTGTTTCTCCATAGCTCTTCTTGGTTCCAAAACGCTATCTTGGTAACTTATGATAATAAAACCATTAAAATAAGGATTAAAACAAAGGCACGTAATAAAAGGGCGTAGGATAAAACTAAACCAGAAAACCAGGACCTCCCTCAAAGATCCTGCAGTTGAATAACTTGAATTTTAGGCTCACCTTTCTGCCAGTTGGAGAAAAAGAGAGGCATAGAAATGATGCCACCTACTACCAGATCAGAGTGGGGCAGAAGATTCCAGTTCGTCAGGAGAAATGTTTATGTTTTTCCTAGCTATGGGGAAGCATGTGTTGAGTAGCTTATTATTTTTATATCAAATAATCATATTAAAATGCCAGTGCATCCTTCCTTTCTAGCATGATATACTTCAAAAAATTATTCTTCTTCACAATGCCTTTAGACATGCACTAATCCAAGAGAAATATGATGTGAGCCACATATATAATTTTAAATTTCCTAGTATCCACAGTAAAAAGTAAAAAGATATATGTGAAAATAATTTAATAATATATGCATTCTAGTCCATATACCCCCAAATCTTATTATATCAACAGGTGATCGATATAAAACTATGGACGTATTTTACATTATTTAAAAAATAAATCTTCGGGCTGGGCACGGTGGTTCATGCCTGTAATCTTAGCACTTTGGGAGGCCAAGGCGGGAGGATCACGAGGTCAGGAGATCAAGACCATCCTGGCTAACACAGTGAAACCCCGTCTCTACTAAAAATACAAAAAAAAAAAAAAAATTAGCCAGGCGTGGTGGCATGTGCCTGTAGTCCCAGCTAGTCAGGAGGCTGAGGCAGGGGAATCACCTGAACCTGGGAGGCGGAGGTTGCAGTGAGCCGAGATTGTGCCACTGCACTCCAGCCTGGGCAACAGTGCGAGACTCTGTCTCAATAAAAATAAAATAAATCTTTGAAGTGCAGTGTGTATTTTACACCAATGGCACAACTCAGTTTGAGAAAGTTACATTTCAAGTACTCAATAGCCACATGTGGTCAGGGGCTACTGTATTGCAGTGTGGCCTTCCACAATGGGGCAAGTGGTGCAACGGTAGGAGGGCACCTCCTGATTGTTAAAATATTCTTGTGATACTTGCAGTCTTGAGATTCCTCAGCTACAATTACCATCAGGAACCTTGAAAGGAAATTTCTTCAGTGTTCTTCATACTGAATGGCCATTAATTCAGAAGTTATAATTTTTTTATGTCACCAAACTAACTTGATGAGATGAACAAACAGATTGCTGTTTTTAAGAAAGTGAGTAACTTACTCTGAAAACCTCTGGACCTTTACTTTCAATGCCTTCATCACTAGTGAATTCACTAATTTATGTAATCAGGGAAATTCTCTTGAACTATTTTTAATGGCACCTACTTCCTTAAGACTTCCATGATTTCACCTGCTTTCTTTCCTGAGGCTTCAAAGGGAATCAGTTTGTAATTTTTCAGTGATATTCATGACTTTGTGCTTGGCATGCAGTTACTTGTTAATTTCTTTTTTAGCTTCTTGTTGAGAACTGAGACTTGTTGGCTGTCCTCCTCCCTTTTAGTGCCTTGCATGGTGTAAAGTGTAGTCAGTAATGTTTGTTGAATGCACATGTATGTACCTTCTCTGATTTAAGGTCTGGAAGGCAGGACATGGTTTTCTTTTTCAGTATATCCTTTCATATATTTTTAGCTGCTAGCATAGTTTGGTTTATTCAGTTGGTGCTTAATAAATTCTTGCCAGCTGGACTAATAACTTATAATTAGCCTCCCAAGTCTTAGTCCGCAACTATGTTCATCAAGTTGTTAAATTACATATTTGAAAAAAAAATCACCATTTTCATTTAGAGGAACAAATACAAACAAATATATCTACCAACCTACCTTGATGGTTCTATGAAACCTAACTTACTCTATGAAAAAAATGAAAAAGTTAACTAAGAGTGTACTACTACTTTTAGTTAAATGCCAATGAAGTATAATGTATAGTTGTCAGAAGAAAAAATATAAGTATTGTAGTTCATAAACATTATGATAAAATAATTTAGTTCATGATATTTGAATCATTCAATTCTTTCATTCAACAAACTGACCACCTATTATGATTAACACATTGTGTTGGGCACACGGGATAAAAAAAGATAAGTTTGACCCTCAAGTTGCTCACATTTTAGTTGGAAAGTCAGATCATGCCAAAGAATTCTCTAAAACATTTGTAAGTTTAGAGCAAGCTACTAATGGGAGAAAGGCTCAGTGAAGTCTACTTTTTATTACGTTTTCCTTATATGGTGTCGGCTAATAAGTATTTGGGGAATAAATGTGTAGATAGTGGTCTGTTTAAAAGAAGTTACATTATTTGGCATTTATTACATTTTATTTATTTTCTTAATTGATTAATTGCAGTTAAATTACCTTAGCATGCAAGAACAGATTTTACAGATTTTGACGTATGATTAAGCAGCATAAAGCATAACTAATGTGGTTTTAGTGGCATGCTATGTATTAAGGCATGAAATTTAAATACACACTTCATCAAGATTTTTTTGCAGTTACAGTGAATTAGAAAGATTCAGATATTGGAACTCCCTCCAACTCCTGTGTTAGGGAGAGGCAGGAATTTTATAATTGAGATTATTATAGAAGAGTGTCCTGACATAACTGATTGACTTTAGTGATGTGCCTTGAAAGTTCAAATTCAAGGTGTGCACTTATTTCAGTCAGCTTGTCCTGAATGTTTAAATAAGAAATACTCTTTCTGGGTATTCTGAATAACTCGTTGTACATTTATTCCTAATAGTGAGCATTTGGACTAATGATGGATTACTAATGAGCATGTAAATGTACCACCTGATTACATTAATATATGATCTTCCATGACGAGGTCTGAAACGAACATTTCTAATATGTATTTCTTTTCCCCAAATGGCACTGTGGTGTATACTGAGCGGGACTGAGATGAGGGTGTTCTTAAGAGCCACTGATTTAGTCAGTTATCAAAAATCACATTATAATAAATGCTGTTCTAAGAATTTTGATTAACCTTTAAATAAATGTTACTTTGGAGAAAAAAAATCTGCCAAATGTGTTAATGATAAATTGTGAAGTGGTAGTAATTGCAAGTATGGCTTTATAGATAATATAGTTAATTGATACCACCCTCTCAAGCATATACAGCACATCAGCTGCTATGAGCCTGGGTGATAGTAATGGTGTCTATGGCATTTATGATGCATTGAGGATGACATGAGTAAAATGAAAACTTAGAGCACTCACCAGGGTCATTCTTTCATGGACATCTGATGCTCATGGTCAAGTAAATTTTTAATGACACATAGTCACTACACACCTTTCAGCCTTCTGGAGAGGTTAAGTGTACATTGATCTGTCCTAATTAGCCTTGCAGAGTACTTCAGACATCCCTGCAGGAACACTATTATTTAATAAAATAGAAGCTGTTTTTTCACAAGCTCAGCACTTGCTCCTTGGATAGCTGTATTTTTTTTTGCTCTTCTCTCCTTTTAAAACTCATATCTCATGTCTCATGTTCGTCTTTGTCTTTGACAATGTAGTATTAATGCAGCTGCATGAAAAAGTAAGCAAAATTAAGGAATGAGTCTGATTATGAAGGTTCATTGCTATTATAAGAACCCGTAGAGCACACATACATTCCTTCCCTAATGACCCCCAAAAAAGGCAGCTTGACCCAGGAAAGTAAGCCTTTTAAATTGTGGCATCTGGGCTGGGCACCATGGCTCACACCTGTAATCCCAGCACTTTGGGAGGCTGAGGCAGGCAAGTCAGTTGAGGTCAGGAGTTCGAGACCAAGCTGGCCAACATGAGACCTTGTCTCTACTACAAATACAAAAATTAGCCAGGCGCGGTGGCTCATGCCTGTAGTCCCAGCTACTTGGGAGGCTGAGACAGGAGAATCACTTGAACCCAAGAGGCAGAGGTTGCAGTGAGCCGAGATCGTGCCACTGCACTCAAGCCTGCGCTACAGGGTAGGACTCCTTCTTAAAAAAAAAAAAAAAAAAAGGTGGAGTCTGGGCTATAGGGCCCAAGGTTCTGAATTTCTAACAAGCTCCCGATAAGGCCCAAGCTCCTGGTCCATGGGCCACACTTTCAGTAGCAGGGTTCCAATAGTATTTCCTGGCCGAAGCCAGTGGCTCATGCCTATAATCCCAGCACTTTGGAAGGCAGCAGGTAGATCACCTGAGGTCAGGAAATTGAGACGAGCCTGGCTAACATGGTGAAACGCCATCTCTACTAAAAATACAAAAATCAGCGGGGCATGGTGGCACACACCTCTAATCCCAGCTACTTGGGAGTCTGAGGCAGGAGAATCGCTTGAACCCGGGAGGGGGAGGTTGCAGTGAGCTGTGATTGCACCACTGCACTTCAGCCTGGGTGACAGAGCAAGACCCTGTCTCAAAAAAATATAAAATACTGGCTGGGTGCAGTGGCTCATGCCTGTAATCCCAGCACTTTGGGAGGCCAAGGGGGTGGATCACCTGAGGTCAGGAGTTCAAGACCAGCCTGGCCAACATGGGGAAACCCTATCTCTACTAAAAATGCAAAAATTAGCCAGGCATGGTGGCAGGCACCTGTAATCCCAGGTACTCAGGAGGCTGTGGCAGGAGAATCGCTTGAACCCAGAAGGCGGAGGTTGCAGTGAGTTGAGATCGCACCACTGTACTCCAGCCTGGGCAACAAAAGGGAAACTCTGTCTCAAAAAAAAAAAAAAAAAAAAAAGATGTCTATTTATTCAAATGAGGAATGCACATTTACAAAATTCCAAAGGTACAAAAGAGTAAGCTGTTAGAATTTCATGTTTCTCTCCTGTCTCGCAGCCACGTTGTTTGTTCTCCTGAGGGAAGAGCTGTTTCCAATTTCTTGTGTGCATTCTCTGAAACGGTTTTGCATATACGTTCACATCTGGGTGTATACAATTTTTTTTTTTTTTTGAGACGGAGTCTCGCTCTGTCGCCCAGGCTGGAGTGCAGTGGCATGATCTCGGCTCACTGCAAGCTCCACCTCCCAGGTTCACGCCATTCTCCTGCCTCAGCCTCCTGAGTAGCTGGGACTACAGACACCCACCACCACGCCCGGCTAATTTTTTGTATTTTTAGTAGAGACGGGGTTTCACCGTGTTAGCCAGGATGGTCTCGATCTCCTGACCTCGTGATCCGCCCACCTCGGCCTCCCAGAGTGCTGGGATTACAGGGGTGAGCCACCGTGCCTGGCCATATAATTATTTTTACATAAACTGTATGCCATTTACACTGTTCAGCACCTCACTTTTCTCACTAATGATATATCTTGGAGATTGGCCTCTGTGGGTGCAGGAAGGCTTCCTCACTTTTCATGGCTGCAGAGTCTATGGTACGGAGGTCCACAGTTTTATTTCATTTATTTATTTATTTAATTTTGAGACAGGGTCTCAGTCACCCAGGCTGGAGTGCAGAGGCACCATCTCAGCTCACTGCAACCTCCCAGGTTCAAGCTATCCCCCTGCCTCAGCCTCCCTAGTAGCTGGGATTACAGATGCCCACCACCAAGCCTGCCTAATTTTTGTATTTTTAGTACAGACGGGGTTTTACCATGTTGGCCAGGCTGGTCTTGGACTCCTGAGCTCAACTGATCCGCCCACCTCGGCCTCCCAAAGAGCTGGGATTACAGGCGTGAGCACCATGCCCACCCATGCCTCCTCTTTTTTTAAGAGAGAGAGTCTCACTCTGTCACCCAGGCTGGAGTGCAGTGGTGCAATCATAACTCACTGCATCCTCGAACTCCTGGGTTCAAACAATCCTCCTGCCTCAGCCTCCTGAGTAGCTGAAACTACATGTGAATGCCACCACACCCAGCTAATTTTTTGTTTGTAGAGATGTAGAGACAAGGATCTTGCTATGTTGCTCAAGCTGGTCTTGAACACCTGACTTCCAGCCCTCCTCCTGCCTCAGCCTGCCAAATTGCTGGGATTACCAGAGTGAGCCACCTCGCCCAGCCTCCAGACCTTTTTGAATTCCAGAATTGAAAAGCAACTTTAGATCTATAATATGGTTTTTAGAAGATTGCTGAGGGCCTTGATAAGAAACAACAGTGGGGAGAGGAGAGCTTGAACTAACACTTACTGGAAGAAGACAAAGAAATCCTAGGCTGGGCACAGTGGCTCAGGCCTGTAAACCCTGCAATTTGGGAGGCCGAGGCAGGCAGATCACTTGAGGTCAAGAGTTTGAGACCAGCCTGGCCAACATGGTGAAACTCCATCTCTCCTAAAAATACAAAATTATCCAGGTACAGTGGCACGTGTCTGTAGTCAGGAGGCTGAGGCAGGAGAATTGCTTGAAATGAAGAGGCGGAGGTTGCAGTGAGCCAAGATCATGCCACTGCACTCCAGCCTGGGTGACAGAATGGTATTTTGGTATTTTAGATACCAAAAAAAAACATTAAAAATTAAAAATAAAAACATAAAAATCTGCCCAGAGGCCAGGTGTGGTGGGTACACCGGTAATCCCAGCATTTGGGGAGGCCAAGGCAGGAGAATCACTTGAGCCCAGGAGTTGGAGACCAGTCTAGGCAACATTGCAAAACCTCATATCTACAAAAAATACAAAAGTTAGCCAGGCATGGTGGCAGGCACCTGTAGTCCCAGCTACTCAGGAGGCTGAAGTGGGAGGGTGCTTTGAGCCCAGGAAGCAGAGGTTGCAGTGAGCCGAGATCTCGCCACTGCACTCCAACCTGGGCAAGAGAGCCAGACTTCATCTCAAAAATAAATGAATACATACTAAAATAAATAAAATGTATTTTTAAAATGCCTAGAACATTCTGTTCTTCTTTTTTTTTTTTTTTTGAGATGGAGTCTTGCTCCGTCGCCCAGGCTGGAGTGCAGTGGTGCAATCTCAGCTCACTGCAAGCTCTGCCTCCCAGGTTCAAGCGATACTCCTGCCTCAGCCTCCTGAGTAGCTGGGATTACAGGCGCCTGCCACCATGCCCAGCTGATTTTTGTATTTTTAGTGGAGCTAGGGTTTCACCATGTTGATCAGGCTGGTCTCAAACTCCTGACCTCGTGATCCACCCGCCTCGGACTTCCAAAGTGCTGGGATTACAGGCGTTGCGCCACCGCACCTGGCCGGGTTTTGTTTTCTCATTTCTGTCGTGTTTGTTTTGTTTTGTTTTTTTCGAGATAGAGTCTCACTCTACTGCCCAGGCTGGAGTCAGTGGTTCAATCTCAGCTCACTGCAACCTCCAACTCCCGGGTTCAAGCAATTCTCCTGCCTCAGCCTCCCGAGTAGCTGAGATTACAGTCACTCACTACCATGCCCTGCTAATTTTTGTATTTTTAGAACAGACAGGGTTTCATGATGTTGACCAGGCTGGTCTCAAATTTCTGACCTCAGGCGATCCACCTGCCTCTGCCTCCCGAAGTGCTGTAATTACAGGCATGAGCCACTGTGCCTGGTCTGTTTTTGTTTGTTTGTTTGTCTTTTGAGACAGAGTCTAGTTGCCCAGGCTGGAGTGCAATGGCGTGATCTCGGCTCACTGCAACCTATGCTTCCCCGGTTCAAGAGATTCTTCTACCTCAGCCCCCTAAGTAGCTGGGATTACTGGTGCATGCCACAACACCCAGCTAATTTTTTTTTTGTATTTTTAGTAGAGATGGAGTTTTTACCATGTTGGCCAGGCTGGTCTCAAGCTCCTGACCTCAAGTGATCTGCCTGTCTTGGCCTCCCAAAGTCCTTGGATTACAGGCATGAGCCATCATGCCTGGCCAGCAGGCAAGACATAGGGCTTATTAAGGGGACTTACAGGGTAGTCCAGACATGGCAGGTGGAACAGGAGAATCACACCTGCTTACAAAAAGCATGCAGTTGGGCCGGGCGTGGTGGCTCATGCCTGTAATCCCAGCACTTTGGGAGGCCAAGGTGGGCGGATCACAAGGTCAGATTGAGACCATCCTGGCTAACATGGTGAAACCCCGTCGTCTCTACTAAAAATACAAAAAATTAGCCAGGCGTGGTGGGAGGTGCCTGTAGTCCCAGCTACTCGGGAGGCTGAGGCAGGAGAATGGCGTGAACCCAGGCGGCAGAGCTTGCAGTGAGCCGAGATTGCGCCACTGCACTCCAGCCTGGGTGACAGAGCAAGACTCTGTCTCAAAAAAAAAAAAAAGCATGCAGTTTATAGAGCATTTCCACTTAGCACCCTCCCCCTAGCACCCTCCCTCTGGCAACCTTCACTGAACCCCAAACAAAGGCCACCATCCCCTAGATGGTCCAGGGGTTCAGATGTTCCTCACAGATAAGAAATGAATCTCCGGGTTGGCCACTCCTGGATTCCTTAGCTTAGAATTTTCAACACATACTCTTCTTAAGACCATGGGGTCATTTTCAAGGTATGCTGATGTTACTGTTGTCAGGTGTGTTTGCCATGCATCATAGCTAACCATTAGGAAGTTCTATAAGTGAGGCAAGGCCTTAAGAACATACTCTGAGCTAGAAGTGTCAAGTTGGAGGCCCTCGACATTAGAAGCCAGAGACTGGGTACACCCCACATAGTGAGAGAAGGTGAGGGCTGTGGGGATGTGTCAGCTATCTCCATTGCTACCCAGCAAACCATTCCAAGTCTTAGTGGAGAAAAATAACTTTTTTTTTTTTTTTTTTGTCAGAGGCAGGTTCTCACTCTGTCACCCAGGCTGGAGTGCAATGGTGCAAACACGGCTCACTGCAGCCTCAACCTCCTGGGCTCAAGTGATCCCCCCCACCTCAGCCTCCCAAGTAGCTGCAACTACAGGCATGCATCACCATGCCCCAGTAATTTTTGTATTTTTTTGTAGAGAAGGGGTTTTGCCATGTTGCCCAGTCTGGTCTTGAAGTCCTGACCTCAAGGTCTCCACCTGCCTTGGCCTCCCAAAATGCTGGGATTACAGGCATGGGCCATCACACCCAGCCTGATGTTACTACTATAACTGTTTTGGGATACCATGAACCATGCCCATATAAGATGGCAAACTTAACAAATGTTGTCTGTGTTCTGACTACCCTACCAACAAGAGTTTCCCTGTCTCTGTCTCTCTCCTCAGGCCTCCCTATTCATTCCTTGAGACATAAAAATATTGTAATTAGGTCAATTAATAACCCTCTTAAGTATCCAAATGAAAGGAAGAGTCACATGTTTCTCATTTTAAATCAAAAGCTAGAAATGATTAAGCTTAGAGGCCAGACATGGTGGCTCATACCTATAATCTCAGCACTTTAGGTGGCCGAGGTGGCAAATCACTTGAGGTCAGTTTGAGACCAGCCTGGCCAACATGGCGAAACCCTGTCTCTACTAAAAACAGAAAATTAGCCGGGCGCGGTGGCAGGCACCTATAATCCCAGCTACTCAGGAGGCTGAGGCAGGAGAATCGCTTCAACCTGGGAGGCGGAGGTTGCAGTGAGCCGAGATCACGCCATTGCACTCTAGCCTGGGCAACAAAGTGAGACACTGTCTCAAAAAGACAAAAAAAAAAAAAAAAAAAGAAATGATTAAGCTTAGTTGAAAGCCAAGACAGGCCAATCAATAGCTAGGCCTCTTGTGCCAAACAGCCAAGTTGTGAATGCAAAAGAAAAATTCTTGAAAGAAATTAAAAACGCTACTCCAGTGAACACACAAAGGGTAAGAAAGTTAAACAGTCTTATTGCTGATATAGAGACAGTTTTAGTAGTTGGAACAGAAGATCAAACCAGCCACAACATTCCCTTTGGCCAAAGCCCAATCCAGATCAATATCCTAGCTGTCTTCCATTCTATGAAGGCTGAGCAAAGTAAGGAAGCCACAGAAGAAAAGTTTGAAGCTAGAAGTTAGTTCATGAGGTTTAAGGAAAGAAGCCCTCTCCATAACATAAAAGTACAAGGTGAAGCAGCAAATACTGATAGAGAAGCAACAAGTTATCAAGAAAATCTAGCTAAGATCATTGATGAAGGTGGCTACACTAAACAATGGATTTTCAGTGTGGACTAAACTGCCTTATATTGGAAAATGCCATCTAGGACTTTCACAGCTATTGAGGAGAAGTCAATGCCTGGCTTCAAAGCATCAAAGGACAGCCTGACTCCTTGTTAGGGGCTAATGCAGTTGGTGACTTTACGTTGAAGCCAATACTCATTTACCATTTTAAAAATCCTAAGGCTCTTAAGAATTATGCTAAATCTACTCTGCCTATGCTCTATAAATGAAACAACAAAGCCTAATGATATCACATCTGTTCACAGCATGGTTTCCTGAATATTTTAAGCACATGGGTGAGACCTACTGCTCAGAAAACAAGATTTCTTTCAAAATATTACTGCTCAGTGACAAGGCACCTGGTCACCCACGAGCTCTGGTGAGGATGTACAAGGAGATCCATGTTGCTTTTTTCATGCCCACTAACACAACATCCATTTTGCAGCCCATGGAACAAGGAGTAATTTCAACTTTCAAGTCTTATTATTTCAGAAATACATTTCATAAGGCTATAGCTGCCACAGTGATTTCTCTGATGATTTGGGCAAAGTCCATCTAAAACCTCCTGGGGTTAGGCATGGTGGCTCATGCCTACAATCCCAACTTTTTGGGAGGCTGAGGTGGGAGGACTGATTAAGCCCAGGAGTTCAAGACTAGCCTGGGCAGCATAGTGAGACCCTGCCTCTACAGAAACAAAACAAAAACTAGCCAGGTGTGGTATGCAATCTGTAGTCCCAGATACTTGGGAGGATAAGGCAGGAATATCACTCAAGCACAGGAGGTTGAGGCTGCGGTGAGCCATGACTGCACCAGTGCATTCCGGTCTAGGAAAGAGAGCGAGACCCTGTCTTCAAAACAAAATACAAAAACCAGAAAAAGCCAACCCCCATCTGGGAAGGATTCTCCATTTCATTTCATTTCATTTCATTTCATCATTCCATTTCATTTCATTTCTTCCTTTCTTCTTTTCTTTTCTCTTCTTTTCTTTTTGAGATGGAGTCTTGCTCTGTAGCGCAGGCTAGAGTGTAGTGGTGTGATCTTGGCTCACTGCAACCTCTGCCTCCTGGGTTCAAGCAATTCTCCTGCTTCAGCCTCCCAAGTAGCTGGGATTACAAGCATGCACCACCACACCTGGCTAATTTTTGTATTTTTAGTAGAGATGGGTTTTTGCCATGTTGGTCAAGCTGGTCTCAAACTCCTGACCTCACGTGATCCACCTACCTCAGCCTCCCAAAGTGCTGGGATTACAAGTTTGAGCCACTGTGCCTGGCTGGGATTCACCATTTTAAATGCCATAAAGAACATTTGTGGTTCATGGGAGGAGGTCGAAATATCAACATTAACAAGACTTAAGTTGATTCTAACCCTCACGGATGACTTTGAGAGGTTTAAGACTTCAGTAGAGGAAGTAACTACAGATGCAGTGGAAACGGCAAGAGAACTAGAAGTAGAAACTGAAGATGTGGCTGAATTGCTGCAACTTCATGACCTTGAACAAATAAGGAATTGCTTCTTATGGATGAGCAAGGAAAGTGGTTTCCTCAAATGGAATCTATTCCTGGTGAAGAGGTTGTGAATATTGTTGAAATGACAACAAATGATTCAGACTATGACCTAAACTTAGCGGATAAAGCAGCACCAGGGCTTGAGAGAACTGACTCTTGTTTTGAAAGAATTTCTATTATGGGTAAAATGTCATCAAACAGCATTTCATGTTACAGAGAAATCTTTTGTAAAAGGAAGAGTCAACAGATGCAGCAAACTTCATTGTTGTCTTATTTTAAGAAATTGCTACAGCCACCCTAACCTTCAGCAACCACTACCCTGATTAGTCAGCAGCCATCAACATGGAAGCAAGACCCTCTATCAACAAAAAGCTGTAACTCGCTAAAGGTTCAGATTGCCATTAGCATTTTTTAGCAATAAAATATTTTTAAATTAAGGTACATACATGTTTTTTAGACAATAGTCTTGCACACTTAAGAGACTACAGTGTAAACATTACTTTCATATGCACTGAGAAATAAAAATTTTGATTTTTTGACTGTGTGACTCACTGTACTTCAATATTCACTTTATTGTGGTGATCTGGAATTGAACCTGCAAGATCTTCCAGGTATGATGCCCGTATATGTTTCTAACAATTTGGAAAACAAATTTTTAGTAAGTGCAGTTTGTTTAATAGTAGTGGAACCAGCAAAAATAAGAAGAAAGGAATTAGATCAGTGGTTCTCAACTGAGGCTAATTCTGTTCCCCAGGGGAGATTTAGCAGTGTCTAAAGATTTTTTTGGCTGCCAGAACTTGGTGGGGGAGCAGGGTATACTGGTATCTATCTAGTAGATAAAGGCCAGAGATGCTGCTAAACATCCCACCACGGCAGGACAGCCCCGCAATGTCCATAGTGCCATTGTTGAAAAATCCTGGA
Organism: Pan paniscus; assembly: GCF_029289425.2. Lineage (NCBI taxonomy): Eukaryota > Metazoa > Chordata > Mammalia > Primates > Hominidae > Pan > Pan paniscus. The sequence continues at coordinate 84,130,381 of NC_073255.2, read as the reverse complement.
TCACATGAACAATAGACACCAAAGAACCAGAATTATAAGGAGAAAGGGAACATTCTTTAAGACAACAGACCCCACCTCTTCAATTATGTAAGAACAACATATCATTTTTGACAAGACATACTTAAGTCTTTACGGCTGAAGTACCCATATGTCCACATTTTACAGTAACATAGCAAAAACAGGTGAAGCAAATATGTAAAATATTTGGGAAAGGGAGACTGAGAAAAGGCTACTGGCTTTAGGAATTAGGAAGTCATTGGTTTGGAAAGAACAGTTTCAAAGAAAAATGGGAAAATAAGCTAGGTAGCAAAAAGGATTCAGTTAGTTGGACATTAAGGAAGTAAGGAAATACTACCCTAAAAGGAAGGATGGAAAAAAAGAGTAATTCACAGAGGAGCAGAGTCAAATAAAGATTCAAGAGCCTATATACATTTATAAGTGGAGAGAAGAAAATAGTGGGGAGGAAGAAATTAAGGATAAAATGGGGGAATTATAATGATAATTGACTAAGCAAGAGCCCAGAGAAGCCAAAAAAAAAAAGAAAGAATAAGAAAAATAAAAGAAAGATTCGCACTGTGTACATAATTTAAAATCCAGGATAGATTAATACACATAAGCTTTTAAGATCAAACTGACAATTAAAAATAACAGAGAATGAGAGAAGTAGAAAGTTTCCTTCTCTAATGATTTAGAATGGAAGAGACCTTTTGTGAGGGCTAGAGAAATAGCCAAATGATATGGTCAGACATGGTGAGTCCTGCCAACCTCATAGGAGGGGTCTCAGACACTAACAGAAAGTAAGGAGAAAAACAGTAGTGTTACTCTTATGACAGACCCAGCTGATTAAAGATTTCATCAGTGTCAAAGATTTTGCTATGGCTTATGCCCTCCAGTGGTCATCTTTAAGTTTAAAAGGAAACAAAACTACTATGTGCCAAGTGAGGCAATTTACTCATCATCTCATTTATTCTTCACAAAAAGGTGAGATTATCCCTTTCTTTAAAGAAAAGAAAACTGAAGAGAGGTTACATAAGGCTATGGAGCTAGTGACTAAATGGAACAGAATTTAAAGCCAGGAGTTCACTGGAAGGCCTGTGCTCTTTCCATTCCTTGAAAATTTGGCCTCCCTTGTCAATGGTTGGCTTTTAGTACTCCTGCGGTCACTTGCACACTGCACACTTGACGAGTAGGTCAAAACTTAATTCCTTGCATGACAGGCAGGTACAGCACTTAAACTCTTCTGACAATAAGTGCTGACAAAGAAAAACTGAGCAAAAGTGGAATTCGAGAGAACTCTAAATTACACATTATTTGTTGAGCCCACAACCCAGAAAAAAGGTGAGCATGCAATGACCCCTTACAGGATGGGTCTATGAAACTATTGCCAGACTCTGTTATTCATGATCTTGAAAGACTGCCCAGGGCCTGATAAGGGGGTCTGTGGCAGAATTGGGTGCAAGTTGGGAAAAAGGGAAGGAAGAAGCAGGGAACACTCCTCACCTCTTTGTGTTTCTCCAACAGGCTCTCCAGCTGCTCAGGTGCCCTCTGCCCTGGCCCCTTGTTTCTTTCAGCCTCATACTGACGCTGATTGCTATCTTGGTGCAGACTCAGTTGGAGGGCAACTCTTACCAGGGAGGTCATCAGTTTCATAGCTTTGAGTAAGGAAAAAGAGATAAAGAAATCATTATTGAGGTCAGAGGAGAGAGGATGAGTAGAAGGAAAAAATAGAAGGAAAGAAGGGCAATAAAAATGAGAAGCCAGAGGTGGGTGACCCTAAAATCCTAAGACTGCCTGTCCTGGAGTGGACTGTTTCCCTCTAACCCTTGTGGTCTTCTTTTAACCATCAGCATACCCCTAGTGGTGAGCTCTGACAAAAATACTAAGCCTTGAAATTGTTGCTGTGATCTACCCCTTCTCAAAACTCCACCAGTGAGAAACTGGATTGAAGTTTAGGATAAAAGAGGCATGGCCTTGAAGTGAAGAGCCAAGACGCAGGTAGGAAAGAAGACCCTGAATCAGAGAACAGAGGAAAGTCCTATAAATCCCCAGGAGAATGTCCAGAATGAAAATGAATGCTCACCAGCCAGGGTGCTAGTGTGACAGAAGGCGCGGACTTGTGAGTCTGAGAGGCCAGTGAGCAGGGAGATGAGGTTGTCCACAGGGAAGTCATCATGGAGGAGGCTGTACTGGCACCGACAGACCAATGTCCCCACAAACTCACAGAAGCTGCCCTGGAACTTCTTCCTGGATAGACCTGGAGCTGTCAGAGGATAGTCCCCCGAGTCCTACAAAAGGATGTATGAAAAGGATGGGAAAGTTATGACCAGGTCCATGAAGTCATAGGGGCTTGGATGTCAAAACCCAACAGTCTAGTAAAAATATCTCTGTTATGCTTCATTTCCTGGCTGTCTCCCCAGTTTGAGAGGCATATTCAGATCTCTTTTACCCCCAAGAGACTGAACTCCACCTTCTAAAAGCTACCCTATTTCACAGAATCAAAAAGAAGGGGATAATAGGCATTGTGTTTTGAAATAAGAGGGGTAAGAGGATCCTGGTCATCTTCTTCCACCTCATTAAACGCTCTGTTAGGTGCTGGATGATCTCTGAGTTGGACATCTTCTTGAACATCTCAGGGCTCACAGTGCCTAAAGAATGAAGGATATGAGGTGCTTACAAGGAAAATAACAGGATGCTGTGATCATTTACAGATATACCTGAATATGAGCAAGGAAACACTGTGCAAAGAGCTTAGGTGGGGAATCAGAAGACCCCCTGGTCAACGGTCTGCCAACATCCAACTGTGTATCTGCTATAAGGCAATCTCTCTAAAAACCCAAAGGAAGGGAGCCATAGGTTATGGTGTAGACACGGCCAAATCCAGAAACCACACCTCACACAACCAGGCTGAAAATTACACAGAAGTGGCATCAAGAAACCCCAATCACAAAGATACAACTCTCTTAAGGGGATGGACCCCAAGTTCCTGAGGAATATGTACTTTGCCAAGAAGCACAACAAGAAGGGCCTAAAGAAGATGCAGGCTGGCCGGGCGCAGTCGGTCAAGCCTGTAATCCCAGCACTTTGGGAGGCCGAGGCAGGCGAATCACAAGGTCAGGAATTCTAGACCAGCCTGGCCAACATGATGAAACCCAGTTCTCTACTAAAAATGGAAAAAATGAGCTGGGCGTAGTGGCGGGTGCCTGTAATCCCAGCTACTTGGGAGGCTGAGGCAGGAGAATTGCTTCAACCCGGGAGGCAGAGGTTGCAGTGAGCTGAGATCGCACTACTGCACTCCAGCCTGGGCAACAAGTGAGACTCTGTCTCAAAACAAAAAAAGCAAAACAAACAAAAAAAGAAGATGCAGGGCAACAATGCCAGGGTCATGGGTGTACATGCCAAGGCTATCAAGCCCCTCGTAAAGCCCAAGGACGTTAAGCCCACTTGCCTACACTGCCCACCCCAAGCTTGAGAAGCATGCTTGTGCCCACAATGCCAAAGGGCTCAGACTGTACCAGCCAAAGGCCAATGATCAAATGAAGGCCCAGGCTGCAGCTCCAGCTTCAGTTCCAGCTCAGGCTCCCAAAAGTGCCCAGGCCTGTACAAAGGCTTCAGAGTAGAGATCTCTGTTTGCCAACGTGAGGACAGAAGGACTGGTGTCCTCCTGCACTATTTGTACAAATAAACCTGAGGCAGGATTTGTTTTAAAAAAAAAAGGAATCAAGCAGTGAAAAACTGTGCCCAAAAATAAACAACAACAAAACAACAACAACAACAACAAAACAGGCCAGGCGCGATGGCTAACGCCTGTAATCCCAACACTTTGGGAGGCCGAGGCAGGTGAATCACCTGAGGTCAGGAGTACAAGACCAGCCTGGCGAAACCCCATCTCTACTAAAAATACAAAAATTAGCCACGTAGGCCGGGCACAGTGGCTCAAGCCTGTAATCCCAGCACTTTGGGAGGGTGAGATTGGCGGATCACGAGGTCAGGAGTTCAAGACCAGCCTGGCCAATATGGTGAAACCCTGTCTCTACTAAAAATACAAAACTTAGCTAGGCATGGTGGTGCGCACCTGTAGTCCCAGCTACTCAGGAGGCTGAGGCAGAAGAATCACTTGAACCTGGGATGCGGAGGTTGCGGTGAGCCGAGATTGTGCCACTGGACTCCAGCCTGGGCGACAGAGCCAGACTCCGTCTCAAAGAAAAAAAAAAAAAATTAGCCACATATGGTGGCACATGCTTGTAATCCCAGCCACTTGGGAGGCTGAGGCATGAGAATCACTTAAACCCAGGATGTAGAGGTTGCAGTGAGCCCAGATCGTGCCACTGCACTCCAGCCTGGACAATCGAGTGAGATTCTGTCTCAAAAACAAAACAAAAACAAAACAAAACAAAACAAAAGAGAGTAATAAAACTAAGCCAGACGCTGATTTCTTATATAATACAACCTGACTGAGACCATCTGTCCCAATAAATTAAGCCATGGCAGTAAGAGTTCTGGGGGTACCACAGCTACAGAGGAGAAATATGGGCAAAGTAGCTGGGAAATAAGCAGTAAGAAAATAACAGATTATTGCATCTAGAAAGACTAAAGGGTGTCCTCAAATTTGTGCCATAACATAAGCATGATTACTTCTTTTTCCCCAAAGTTTCTTGTCTCTAAACCAACATGGTTCCCTACTAGATCACTTCCCATATTTATCAACAAAAAATTTAGTTAAAGAAGTGAAACTTTTCTCTCCTTTTTTTTTTTTTTGAAGACAGTCTGGCTCTGTCGCCCAGGTTGGAGTGCAGTGGCGCTATCCAGGCTCACTATAACCTCCACCTCCTGGGTTCAAGCAATTCTACAGGCATGAGCCACATACCCAGATAATTTTTTGTATTTTAGTAGGGGTTTCACCATGTTGCCCAGGCTGGTCTTCAACTCCTGACCTCAAGTGATCCACCCGCCTCAGCTTCCCAAAGTGCTGGGATTACAGGTGTGAGTCACAGTGCCCGGCCTAAATAAGTAAAATTTTTCTAATGCTTTACTATCTTCCTTTATTTAGGAAATATCTAATCCTACTTATCTAAATGGAGAAAGAATTCATAACATAGGAACAAAAGGCTGGGAATTAGAAAGGGGGAGCAGTTTCCTCACCTTTACATCCACAAGATCAGATGAAAAAGTTAACAAGCTCCAGAAATCCTGCATCCTGGTCTTGCTTGTAGCTATCCAGCCACTCATCTACCAAAGACTAGTAAAAAAAAAAAATACAGATGACTTCTACTTCTGGCAATATAACAGAACAGAAATCCTATATGATCTTCCCAGTTGAACCATCTAAACTTCTGTAAAACATTTAAAACATCTTTCACAATGTACTGGTGAACTAGAATGAAAGGTAAAATTTCATATAGTCCAAAAATGAGGTGTAGTAGCAACCCTGGGAGGTAAGCAAACTGACTTTTGCCCTAAAGGTTTCATTAATCCCTGGGGACCCTGACTTTGTATCCAGATGGCTGCATGGAGTGCAGAGCACAGGAGGTAGAGTCTAAGCTTCTTCCAAGACGAGTAGTCCAAGAGGAGGCACCTAAATAAAGCTGGGTCCTGCAAAGAGTCACATCCTCAAGGAAGTGAGATTGAACACTAAACCTATAGGGCAGATGGCGACAGCAAGAAAACTAGCTTGTTATGACCTGAGGGTGCAGTGGAGGGAAAAAAAATAACTCCTCCTTGAGAATTCATAACCATAGTGAGCCCTCAGATCTGGATTTGCAGTCAAGATTCATACCACATACATAATCAGAATAATCTTTTTTATCTTTTCCTTTTGTTTTTTTTTTTTTTTGAGACAGTCTCACTCTGTAGCCCAAGCTAGAGAGCAATGGAGAGATCTCAGCTCACTACAACCTCCACCTCCCAGGTTCAAGCATTCTCCTGCTTCAGCCTCCCGAGTAGGTGGGATTACAGGTATGTGCCACCATGCCTGGCTAATGGCTAATTTTTGTATTTTTAGTAGACACAGGGTTTCACCATATTGGCCAGGCTGGTCTCGAACTCCTGACCTCAAGTGAGGCCCACCTTAGCCTCCCAAAGTGCTTGGATTATAGGCATGAGCCACCACACCCAGCCCAGAATAATCATTCAGATAATTAAAAGTGATTCAGGCTGGGAGCAGTAACCCAAGTAAAGTGAAACTCATGTTGCCCAGGCTGGTCTACCAAAAACAGAATAATTAGTCAGGCATGGTGGCACATGCCTATAGTCCCAGCTATGCGAGAGGCTGAGGTGGGAGGGTCACCACCTCGCCACTGAGGGAGGTCAAATCAGCAGGGAGCCGTGATAGCACCACTGCACTCCAGCCTAGAAAGAATGAGAACCTGTCTCAAAAAAAAAAAAAAAGAAAAGAAAAGAAAAGTGATTCTGGAGTGCCCCCAGGCAACTGTCAAAGCAACAGCAGGTTCCTCTCTTAAAAACCCACCTTTGGGGCCAGGCGCGGTGGCTCACACCTGTAATCCCAGCACTTTGGGAGGCCGAGGCAGGCGGATCATGAGGTCAGGAGATCGAGACCATCCTGGCTAACATGGTGAAACCCCGTCTCTACTAAAAATACAAAAATTTAGCCAACATGGTTGCAGGTGCCTGTAGTCCCAGCTATTCGGGAGGCTGAGGCAGGAGAATGGCCTGAACCTGGGAGGCGGAGCTTGCAGTGAGCAGAGATCACGCCACTGCACTCCAGCCTGGGTGACAGAGCGAGACTCCGTCTCAAAAAAAAAAAAAAAAAAAAAAAAACAACCCACCTTTGACCTAGGCCCCAAAGAATTCCAGCACATAAGAACTCCAGGTAAAATGAGTGGCTCACAATAAACCTAGTAAAACATATAAAGAAACAAGGCACTGACAAAATTATTTCACAAACACTTTAGATAATCATCTATCATAGATTATAAAATGACTATGTTTAATAAAATTTTAAAAATAAAAGAGGGAGAGAATGGGCTCAAAAAAAGAAATAAAAGGCCAGGCATGGTGGCTCGTACCTGTAATCCCAGCACTTTGGAAGGCCGAGGAGGGTGGATCATGAGGTCAAGAGATCAAGACCATCCTGGCCAAAATGGTGAAACCCCGTCTCTGCTAAAAATACAAAAATTAGTTGGGTGTGGTGGCGTGCACCTGTAATCCAAGCTACTCAGGAGGCTGAGATGGGAGAACTGCTTGAACCCGGGAGGCAGAGGTTGCAGTGAGCCGAGATCACACCACTGCACTCCAGCCTGGGTGACACAGTGAAACTCTGTCTGAAAAAAACAAACAAAAAAAAAAACAAATAAAAACCCAGACTATATTGTTTAGGGATACTTAGTTGACAAAATAATAGACACAAATAGGACATAATTACCATAAAAATCAGGACCTTGGGGGGATTGGGGGGAAGGTTTAAGTGGAAAGAATGGAGCGGTGACAATGTGTGTCAACCTGGGAGGTGGTGACCCTGGAGTTCGCTTTGTAATTCCTCAAAATGAGCATTTATGTGCTATTCACTTTTCACAGGGCAGAATCTCTAAACTAACATGTTTAAGCAGCCATATGAAAAAAAAAAATTATTCTCAAAATGTCTCAAAAAAACAAAAATATGTTATATATATACGTATAAAAGAAATATATACACATACGTATATATCTATATATATACGTGTGTATATATCTGTATATATACATACACGTGTACATATATATATATATATATATTTTTTTTTTTTTTTTTTCCTCGTCGGGCGCGGTGGTTCACGCCTGGTATCTCAGCGCTTTGGGAGACCGAGGCGGGAGGATTGCTTGAGCCCTGAGAGTCTGAGACCAGCGTGAGCAACACAGTGAGACCCTTGTCTCTTTTTTTTTTTTTTGAGTCGGAGTCTAGCTCTGTCGCCCAGGCTCGAGTGCAATGGCTCGATCTCAGCTCACTGCAAACTCCGCCTCCAGGGTTCAAACGATTCTCCTGCCTCAGCCTCCCGAGTGGCTGGGATTACAGGCGCCCGCCACACGCCCGGCTGATTTTTGTATTTTTAGTAGAGATGAGGCTTCAACATGTTGATCAGGTTGGTCTCGAACTCCTGACCTCAGGTAACCTGCCTGCTTGGGCCTCCCAAAGTGCTGGGATTACAGGCGTGAGCCACGGCGCCCGGCCTGAATAAATCTTTTAAAACATAAAGGTTTGGGTGAGTCCCTGGCCGGCCGGCACAAATGCCGGGGTGGGACCGCGAACCGGGTGGGACCGCAAACCGGGTGGGACACACTCATTCCGGCCCGGGGGGACTCGGGCCAGCAGCCGGCCGCTGCGCGTGCGCACTTGGCGCGGGGTGGGGGGGGAAGGAGGGGCCCGCGCTCCTACCTGTAGGTGGCCAACGCCGGGCGCTGGGCCGCCGCTCCTGCCTTGCACGTTAGAGAGCCGGTACATGCAGGTGGGAAGCTCCACATGGAGAGGCGCGCCGCGCCCGTGATAAGGCTTTACCTGGTACATCGGCATGGCGGAACCAAAGCAAGAGAGGGTGGCGCGTGCCAAACACCAAAGCTCAGAAACCGTCCGAGGCTACGACTGGGGGCGGACATCTCCCTTGTGACCCTGCGGCGGTCCTTCGGAAAAAACGCAGTCCGGTGTGCTCTGATTGGCCCATGCTCTTTGACGTCACGGACTCGACCTTTGACGGAGCTAATAGGCGAAAAGGAGAGACGGGAAGTATTTTTTCCGCCCCGCCCAGAAAGGGTGGAGCACAACGTCAAAAGCAGACAATGGGAGCCCAGGAGGCGGGGCGCCTGTGGGAGTCGTGGAGGGAACTTTCCCAGGCCCCGAGGCGGATCGGGTGTTGAGTCCATGGAGCGAGCTGAGAGCTAGAGGTGAGCTGGGCTCGCGGTCTCCCTTCTCGCGCGTCCTCCTTGAGAACCACGGCATTCCAACCTCCCTGGAAATGGGGGGAACATGGCCGAGGGGCGTGGCGAGGCGTGGAGGCCCCAGAGCGGCGTCCTCAGCGCCCCAGCCATCCAGTGCTCCTTGGTTGCGCCTTGAGGCCGAGGCAGGCTCCTTCGGTGTCCTTGGCTGCGGGCAAAGGATTCGGCCCTGTAAGGAGCTGGGTTCGGCCTGTCCCAGACAGGCCCTGCCCACATCCCATCACAGGGCCGTGAACTTGAAGCCCTAGCGTGAAATCCCCATAGACTGAATGCATTTCCTTTTTACCTGTTCTCTCTCCCCTTTTATTTTTATTTTTATATTATTTAATTTTTAATTTTTTATTTTTGTAGAGACGGGGATTTCGCTAATGTTGCTGAGGCTGATCTCGAACTCCTGAGCTCAAGCAATCCGCCCGCCTCGGCCCCCCAAGGTGCTGGAATTACAGGCCTGATGCACGCTGCCTGGCCTTTTTAAAAAATTGAGGTTATTTTGGGGAAGGTAGAGCGTCCAGACACATCCTAATTTGCATAGCTGCGCAGTTTTACAAAATGCAATGCATTTCTACCTGTTAGGATATGTGATTTCTGGCTGGTAAGCTACACCGAATCTTGGCTAGCACAGTTGCATTCCATGTCAGATATGTAAACACAAATTCGCTCTCTGCATTTAAATATATTAGATAGATTTAAGTAACTACATTTAAATGTATTCACATTTAAATACATTTTCGGTCTGTATCTAAATGCGCTCCCTCCTGAAAATAAATATCTGAAGTGGGCCGGGCGCGGTGGCTCACACCTATAATCCCAGCACTCTGGGAGGCCAAGGCGGGTGGATCATGAGGTCAGGAGTTCATGCCTAGCCTGGCCAACATGGTGAAATCCAGTTTCTACTAAAAATACGAAAATTAACTGGGCATGGTGGCGGGCGCCTGTAATCCCAGCTACTTGGGAGGCTGAGGCAGGAGAATCGCTGGAACCCAGGAGGCGGAGGTTGCAGTGAGCTGAGATCGAGCCACTGCAGTCTGGCCTGGGTGACACAGCAAGACTCTGCCTCAAAAAAAAAAAAAAAATCAGAAGTGGACTGTAGCCTATAGTGTGTTGCCTAATAAATTTATTTTTAGAGATACTTCTTTCAATTTTCTGTGAGGTCATCTGCAGTTTCACATGGTAGACAGACTTAGGTGAGATTCTTAGCAAGGTGGAATGAAGAGTAAAGAGGTTTGTTTATTTCACAAGGGTTGATTGAAGGCCTACGATGTGTTAAATGCTGTAGGAAATACCCAGTGATTTCTCTTTCATGGAGGTTTCCTGCCTTCTCTTAAGAAGTTATCAATTAAACGGTTTACTGGAAATTGCTAAGTTAATGAACACACGGGATACATTCTTTGGATGAGTAGACATTGGTTGGGCAGAGGAGGAAGAGGAGAGCGGTTTAGAGAGAGACCTGCTTATACACTGTAGTGTCTAAAAGAGCTTGTGATGTTCAGGAAACAATTGTTCACTGCGCTACAATATAGGGGACGGCCGGTTGCAGTGGCTCACACCTGTAATCCTAGCGCTTTGGGAGGCCAAGGAGGGCAGATCACCTGAGGTCAGGAGTTCAAGACAAGCCTGCCCAACATGGTGAAACCCCATCTCTACTAAAAACACAAAAATTAGCTGGGTGTGATGGTGGGTGCCTGTAATCCCAGCTACTTGGGAGGCTGAGACAGGAGAATCACTTGAACCTGGGAGGCGGAGGCTGCAGTGAGCTGAGATCATGCCATTGCACTCTAGCCTGGGCGACGGGGTGAGCACTCTCAAATAATAATAATAATAATAAATAATAATAATGGTGATGATGTAGGGGACTTGATGAAAGGAAAGAATTAGAGAGATTCTGAAAAGAAGGTAGTTTTGGGCCCAGTGATGACTAGATTTTAAATTTCATGTAGTAGGAAGTGGGGCACTAGTAAATTTTTAAGCAGAAAAATTATTTGACCAGATCTGTGATTTCAAAAATAGCTCTGGTGATAGAGTGGAGGATGGCTTGGAGCAGGGAATAAGGGCAGATAAAACTGTTATAAAACTCTTAAAGTTAGTACAGCAAGAACTTTGAGGGTCTTTGCTAAGACAGCAGCTGGCAGCTTCAGTTTGGAGTAGGGTATCAAAGGCAACTGTGTATAAGGAATAGTTATGTAACTGGTACCCAATTTCTGAGATGATTTTCACTTAAACATTGTGTATTTTCCAGCATACTGTTGGTATTTCTAATTATGTGGGAAATTATGTTGCTTTCACTTTTTTTTTTTTTTTTTGCTCCTTACCCAGGCTGGAGTGCAATGCTGCAATCTTAGCTCACTGCAACCTCTGCCTTCTGGGTTTAAGTGATTCTCCTGCCTCAGCCTCCCGAGTAGCTGGGTTTATAGGTGCCCACCGTGATGCCTGCCTAATTTTTTGTATTTTTAGTAGAGACAGGGTTTCACCATGTTGGCCAGGATGGTCTCCAACTCCTGACCAAGTGATCCGCCTGCCTCTGCCTCCCAAAGTGCTGGGATTACAGGCATGAGCCACCCCACCAGGCCATGCTTTCAGTTTTCAAGAAAGACACCATTGTTGCCAAAGATTTTGGTAATTTGAGAGATAGAATGTATGTTTTCTCCATGTGGATCCTAGTATAATTAGATAGTAAGGATCTGTTGAATTTGAAGTATCTATCCAGAAGTATTTTGGGTACATGTTTAAGGATTGTAAAACAGTGTTTCTATTTCTGGATATAATAAATGTATTTGTTAATATAATAAATGAATAGATTAGACCCATAAACTATTTACAGTGTTGAGTCATTTCCCACAGTTAAAATCAGGATGAAAATATATAGCCGAATACTTGCTTTGTTTCTTGTAACATTTCTTTAGTACAGAACCTCCTAAGGCCATCAAACCTATCGATCAGAAGTCAGTCCATCAGATTTGCTCTGGGCCGGTGGTACTGAGTCTAAGCACTGTGGTGAAGGAGTTAGTAGAAAACAGTTTGGATGCTGGTGCCACCAATATTGGTAAGTTTGGGAGAGTTTTAAGCCACAAGAAACGATCAGTGTATGTTGTTGTAGTCAAGAAACATTTGTTATTGAAATAAGACTATCAAGTGTTGATGTAGTAATAAATTATTATTTTTAAGTTAAAGTTAGCACCTATTATGTGCCTAGTACTTAGCTAGGTAGTAATAATAATAACAGCTTTTATTGTGTTCTTATGGAGTGCCAGGCAGGTGTTATGCTAAGAATCGCACAGAAATATCTCATTTAATTTGCAGAATAGTTGGCCGTGGTGTTTCACGCCTGTAATCCTAGCCCTTTGAGAGGCCAAGGTGGGGGGATTGCTTGAAGCCAGAGTTCAAGACCAACCTGGCCAATTGGTGAGACCTCGTCTCTATTAAAAAAATAAAGTAGGCCGGGTGTGGTGGCTCACACCTGTAATCCCAGCACTTTGGGAGACCAAGGTGGGTGGATACCTGAGGTCAGCAGTTTGAGACCAGCCTGTCCAAAATGGTGAAACTCTGTCTCTACTAAAAATATAAAAATTAGCCGGACCTGGTGGCAGAAGCCTGTAATCCCAGCTACTTGGGAGGCTGAGGCATGAGAATTGCTTGAACCCGGGAGGCAGAGGTTGCAGTGAGCCGAGATCGTGCCACTGCACACCAGCCTGGGACAGAGCAAGACTCCATCTCAATAAAATAAAATAAAATAGGCGTGGAGTAGTGGCTCACATCTATAATCCCAGCACTTTGGGAGGCAGAGCAGGGCTGATCATTTGAGGTCAGGAGTTCAAGACCAGCCTAACCAACATGGTAAAACCCTGTCTCTACTAAAAATACAAAAATTAGCCAGATGTGATGGTGCATGGCTGTAATCTCAGCTCCTCGGGAGGCTGAGGGAGGAGAATTGCTTGAACCTCGGAGGTGGAGGTTGCAGTGAGCCAAGATCAGATCATGCCACTCCATTCCAGCCTGGGTGACAAGAGCAAAACTCCATCTCAAAAAAAAAACAAGAAAAAAAAGAGAAAATAACACAATAAAATAAACCTAAAAAATTATTAATCAGCTGAGTAACTTTATGAGATAGAACTTGTTATCTTCATTTTACAGATGAGGAAATTAAGGAACAGGAAATTTCCTTTTTTTGAGATTATAAAGCTAATAAAATAGGATCCAGGAAGTCTGATTCCAGAACCAGTTGTCTTTTTTTTTGTTTTTTTTTGAGATGGAGTTTCGTTCTTGTTGCCCAGGCTATAGTGCAATGGCACGATCTCGGCTCACCGCAACCTCCGCCTCCCGGGTTCAAGCAATTCTGCCTCAGGCTTACGAGCAGCTGGGATTACAGGCATGCACCACCACACCTGGCTAATTTTGTATTTTTAGTAGAGACAGGGTTTCTCCACGTTGGTCAGGCTAGTCTGGAACTCCTGACCTCAGGTGATCTGCTCACTTTGGCCTCCCAAAGTGCTGGGATTACAGGCATGAACAACCGCGCCTGCCCCCCTTTCTCCTTACTGGGTATGTTAAAATTATTTCTTTCAAAAGAAAAGGCTGGTCAAAGTGCAACGGTGTTAACCACTAATTGATCACAACCAGTTACAGATTTTTTTGTTCCTTCTCCACTCCAACTGCTTCATTTGACTAGCCTATGGACAAAAAAAAAAAAAAAAAGAGGAAAGAAAAAGCTAAACTATTTAATCTGGGCTAGTAAATGGCCAGAAAGGGCATTATAAAGATGAAATATACAAAATGATACTCGTACGTTTAACTAAAGGTATAGTTATGACTCTTCAATTTGCATATGTTATAAATAATATCAATATAAAAGCTTATAGCATGGGTCCATTTTTTTTTTTTTCTTTTTGAGACGGAGTCTCACTGTCTCCCAGGCTGGAGTGCAGTGGCGTGATCTCGGCTCACTGCAAGCTCCGCCCCCCGGGTTCATGCCATTCTAGCATGGGTCCATTTTTAATAAATACATAAATATTTAAACTTTCTAGATCTAAAGCTTAAGGACTATGGAGTGGATCTCATTGAAGTTTCAGACAATGGATGTGGGGTAGAAGAAGAAAACTTTGAAGGCTTAAGTAAGTTGACTTTTTCTAATCCTATTATAAAATAATTGGGCCACATGTCTCAGAATTTTGAGTAACACTGTCTTGGGAAACGCAAAAACAGTTTTTTCAGCCAGTTACTAGATATCATGTATATCCGTTGTTTTAGCACTTGAGGTATCTTAGTCCTTACTTTACAGTCTCTTTCAGCTCTGAAACATCACACATGTAAGATTCAAGAGTTTGCCGACCTAACTGAGGTTGAAACTTTCGGCTTTCAGGGGGAAGCTTTGAGCTCACTGTGTGCACTGAGGTGATACAATGTTTTTATTCATTCACTTGACCCCTTAGAAAAACCTCTCAGAAAGTTAATTGGAATCGTTATTATTTACAATTTTCTATCTCGGTATCTCAGCTTCTAGCTTCTGAATTCTGTTTTGTCTCACTGCCAATCTAAGTCCCAGTACTTCTGAAATGTGGGAAATAAATGAATGAAATGAAGCAAATAGTATTGTTAAAAAAAATGGTTACCCTTGTTAGAACAGTAACTTCTCAATTTTAACATAACATATAGGTAATAAATGATAGTTACCATTGCTTTTCATCATCAAATTTTAGGGAAACATTTCACCAAAGCACTATTTAATTATAGCCCAGATACTAAATTTTTATAATTATATTTAAATATATATATACATATAGATGTGTGTATATATATACACATATATATGTGTGTGTGTATATATGTGTGTGTGTGTGTATATATATATATATATATTTTTTTTTTTTTTTTTTTTTTTTTAGACAGAGTCTCACTCTGTCACCCAGGCTGGAGTGCAGTGGCACAGTCTCAGCTCACTGCAATCTCTGCCTCCCAGGTTCAAGTGATTCTCGTGCCTCAGCCTCCTGAAGAGCTGGGACTATAGCGTGCATCACCACTCCTGGCTAATTTTTGTATTTTTAGTAGAGATGGAGTTTTGCCGTGTTGCCCAGGCTGGTCTGGAACTCCAGGCCTCAAGTGATCTGCGCTCCTCGGCCTCCCAAAGTGCTGGAATTACAGGCATGAGCCACCGCACCCTGCCCTACATATACATTTTAATTATAATATCTTTTGGATCCTTTAAAAATTTAAAAACATTTTTTTAATTCTTTAAAAAATTCTTTAAAACAATTTTATTTGAAGAGTAATAACAAAACAAATCCCTATTTGTGAATAAATAAACCTTGAGATCATTTATGGTTTGGCAATTCAACCTGAAAAATGAAATCAAAGCTTTTATCAAAACAAAGCATGTTTAGTGCTTTCTGTCTCGCTGTCTTTTAGATGCCAAACCTTAGATTTTATGATGACTCCTCAACCGTTTAGATCTTGGTTATCTCAGAGGGATCATCAGCTTTTTAAGAAAGTTTTGAGAGAAAAGCAAGTGAAGAAAAGCGTAGTCAATGCTCAACATCACGGGTCTCTCACTGAACACACCACGCCTGGTATTCTCTCACAGCGATGTCACCATTTCTACCTGCCACGCATCGGCGAAGGTTGGGACTCGACTGGTGTTTGATCACGATGGGAAAATCATCCAGAAAACCCCCTACCCCCACCCCAGAGGGACCACAGTCAGCGTGAAGCAGTTATTTTCTACACTACCTGTGCGCCATAAGGAATTTCAAAGGAATATTAAGAAGGTACAGTAAATTAATCCTGGTTTTCAAGAGTATTGGTTAATGCACATGAGCAAAAGATTTACTAAAGATGTTTATTCTTCAGTTGATTCTCTTGCCATAATCTATTGAGAAATGCTTTATTTGCATTTCTCGTTAAAGACTTAACATTAAAAACTTAACTTCAGGGTGATTTACTTTTTTCTTTTCATCACATAGTGTTTATTAGGACTGGGCAACATAGTGAGACTCTGTTTCTATGAAAAATTAAAAAAAAAATTGACTGGGCATGGTGGCATCCACCTGTAGTTCCAGCTACTTGGGAAGCTGAAGTGGGAGATTCACTTGAGCCCAGAAACTTGAGGCTGCAGTGAGCTATGATTACGCCACTGTATTTCAGACTGGGAGACAGAGTAAGACCCTGTCTGGAAAAATATATATACATATATATTTTTTATTTTTATTTTTAATTTTTATCTTTTTTTGAGATGGAGTCTCACTTTGGCGCCCTGGCTGGAGTGCAGTGGCACGATCTCGATTCACTGCAACCTCCACCTCCCGAGTTTAAGCGATTCACCTGCCTCAGCCTTCTGAATAGCTGGGATTACAGGCGCGCACCACCACACCTGGTTCATTTTTGTATTTTTAGCAGAGACGGGGTTTCATCATGTTGTCCAGGCTGGCCAGGCTGGTCTCGAATTCCTGACCTCAGGTGATCTGCCCACCTCGGCCTCTCAAAGTGCTGGGATTATAGGCGTGAGCCACCATGCCTGCCTTATGTACTTATATTTTAATGAGACTATTTCTCTCGGTTTTCTGATGAATGAGTTACTGGAACCCTTATGAATCTGAATGCAAAAGAAACAGCTAAATGTTATGTAATTGTTGTGTTTAAAAACCAGATTATAAAACTATCTGTATTATATGATTACGGTTTTATAAAAACAAAACAACGGCCTAAATGTGTATAGTATAAAGGCTGGAAGAGTCAGCACTTTCATGTTCTCAGCGGTTATCCTTGGATGTGAGATCTCATGCACTTTTTGCTCTCTTCTTTGTGCCTTTCCATTTTGTATGTGTATTTTTTACAATCTAAAAAGTTACTTAAACATATGCAGCTAAAAACTTTTTTTACTCGTAAAGCATTTGGTGCTAATTTTAACTGTTCTTTTTTTAGACAGAGTCTTCTCACTCTGTCGCCCGGGCTGGAGTGCAGTGGTGTGACCTTGGCTCACTGCAACCTCTACCTCCTGGGTTCAAGTGATTCTCCTGCCTCAGTCTCCCAAGTAGCTGGGATTATAGGTATGTGTCACCATGACCAGCTAATTTTTGTATTTTTAGTAGAGATAGGGTTTCACCATGTTGGCCAGGCTGGTCTTGCACCCCTGACCTCAAGTGATCTGCCTGCCTCAGCCTCCCAAAGTGCTAGGATTACAGGCATGAGCCACCACGTGTGGCCTTTTTTTAAAAGCTTTTTTGTAAGTCAGCTAGCAAGAACACAGGAAGAAATACTCAAATCTCCCTTACCCAGCTGGGGGCTATGTCAGGTTTTATAAGCATAGGGTAATGAGTTGTGATTTGATTGGATCTTGCAGTAAAGTAATGCTGGGAGGTGTGATCTGACTGGATCCTGCCATGGGGTGACAGCAAAACTCAATCTGATTGGATCCTGGCTCCTGCCATGGAGTGTCCAGTTCTTAAATCAGTCTCAGCTCTTCAGGCCGAGCTTTTAGTTTCCACTCCGTGGTTGCATGCTTGGTTAACCTGGGCATGCACAGGGTACATGCCCTTCAACCTGTGGGTCCATGGCAATTGAAAAACAACTGACAACCTCATTACATAAAAGTTGAACTGAGCCGGGTGCAGTGACTCACGCCTGTAATCCCAGCACTTTGGGAGGCCAAGGCAGGTGGAGGTCAGGACTTCAAGACCAGCCTGGCCAAAATGGTAAAACCCCATCTCTACTAAAAATATAAATATTAGCCAGGTGTGGTGGTGCACCCTTATAATCCCAGCTATCTGGAGGCTGAGGCAGCAGAATCACTTGAACCTAGGAGGTGGAGGTTGCAGTGAGCTGAGTTCATACCATTGCACTCCAGCCTGGGTGACAAGAGTGAAACTCCATCAAAAAAAAAAAAAAAAGTTGAACCAGATTTGGTCTGATGCAGTTACAGATCTACAAACCTCACCGCCACCCTCCTGCCAACACCTTCCACTCCTCATTCTTGAGGGATTAGGGATGGAGGTCACGCTTCTGCTTCGACTTCATGCTGAGCAGGGCACTGAGTCCCCTAAAGTGAAAGGAATGAAACTCTTGGGCTTCTGAGTTCAAATGAGTTCTGGGGTCACCCGGAGTAGCTTGAAAGGCTGGTATTGTTGTAATACAAGCTGAAGGTGGAAGTGTTGGAGCCTGGAGGACAAACAGCTCACCATCCATTTAAATAAATAGGACCAAAAAGTAACAGAACAGTGGCCACGAGGGGCCCCAACAGAGGAAGAAACCAGGTGAGGTGCGGTATAGTGGACTCGACTGCCTTCTAAATCTCAGTTGTTGGCCGGGTGCAGTGGCTCACACCTGTAATTCCAGCAAAAGAAAAGCCGAGGCAGGGTGATCACGAGGTCAGGTGTTCAAGACCAGCCTGGCAAACATGGTGAAGCCCTGTCTCTACTAAAAATACAAAAATTAGCTAGGCATGGTGGCATGTGCTGTAGTCCCAGCTACTCGGGAGGCTGAGGCTGGAGAATCACTTGAACCTGGGAGGCGGAGGTTGCAGTGAGCCGAGATTGTGCCACTGCACTCCAGCCTAGGTAACAGAGCAGGACTCCATCTCAGTCAATCAATCAATCAATCAATCTCAGCGGTTGAACTACCCTTGACATGGTTCAGCTCTGTATCCACACCGAAATCTCATGTCAAATTGTAATTCCCAGTGTTGTGGGAGGGACCTGGTGGGAGGTGATTGGTTCATGGGGGCCGACATCCCCCTTGCTGTTCTCGTGATATTGAGTGAGCGCTTGTAGGATCTGGTTGTTTAAAAGCGTGCAGCCCTCCCACTTCAATCTCTCTGTCTCTCCTGCTCCAACATGGCCAGATGTGCCTGCTTCCCCTTCGCCTTCTGCCGTGATTGTCAGTTTCCTGAGGCCTCCCCAGCCATGCTTCCTGTACAGCCTGCAGAACTGTGAGTCAATTAAACCTCTTTTCTTCATAAATTACCCAGTTTCTCATAGTTTTTATAGCAGTGTGAAAACAGATTAATGGCCCTTCTGGTTGAAGGAATGCAGCCATTCTGCTTGTTTGACTATGTCCTTTCTATTCATCTGTATTTCCTGGGAGGTGTTTATCCAAGTGCAATAGGAGGTATTGGTGACCGCACAGTCCCCTCAGTGTTCTGCTAGTAAATAGTTGAAGGTTGATCATTGATCTCCTGCGTTTTCAGTCTGGCATGGAAAAGCCCCCGTGCAACTGGTAAAGATATCAATAAGCACCAGGAGGTATCTAAATCCACCAGGAGCCATAGGCATCACGTTGACGTCCATTTACCAGTCTTCCCTGGCAAGATTCTTCTGAATTGTGCTGCCTTGACCAAAAGAGGTATGGGAGGGGCTGGGCACAGTGGCTTGTGCCTGTAATCCCAACATTTTGGGAAACCAATTCAGGTGGATCATTAGAGGTCAGGGGTTCAAGACCATCCTGGCCAACATGGTGACATCCCATCTCTACTAAAAATACAATAAGTTAGCTGGGTTTGGTGTTGGGTGCCTGTAATCCCAGCTACTCGAGAGGCTGAGGCAGGATAATCGCGTGAACCTGGGAGGAGGAGGTGGCAGTGAGCTGAGATCGTGCCATTGCACTCCAGCGTGGGCAACAAGAGTGAAACGTCATCTCAAAAAATAAAAAAAAAGTCCGGGCGTGATGGCTCACACCTGTAATCCCAGCACTTTGGGAGGCCAAGACGGGTGGATCACGAGGTCAGGAGTTCAAGACCAGCCTGGCCTAGATGGTGAAACCCTGTCTCTACTAAAAATACAAATGTTAGCTGGGCATGGTGGCATGCACCTGTAATCTCAGCTACTCAGAAGTCTGATGCAGGAGAATTGCTAAAACCCAGGAGGGAGAGGTTACATTGAGCTGAGATTGCACCACTGCACTCTAGCCTGGGCGACAGAGCAAGACTCCGTCTCAAAAGAAAGAAAGAGAAAGGAAATTCCCCAGGGAAGTACCTCGGCTTATTTCATAAACAGGTACTGAAGGAAGCAGAGGCATGTGGAGGACTTCCCCACCTCATGCAGCTATTTGGGCCATGGCATCTGAAATTTATTATTTCAGAGTCACCCCTTTGATGACCTTAGCAGTGAACTGCAGTCATCTGTTTAGGCCTTTCCATGGCCCACGTCAATGCCGGTATTTCTGTCTGTTGCACATTTGATTTCCTTGTTGTTGGCATTTAGAAGGCCCCCCGTTTCCCAGATCACACCACGGGCATGGACCACAGCGATTGCATCTTGTGAGTCTGTAGAAATGGTCAAGGCCTTGTCCTCTCTTAGGTCCAGAGGTCAGGTTAATGCAGATTTTCCCGGCCATCTGTGCTGAAGTCCCTGTGGAGAGGCTCCTGGCTGGTTTCCTGTAGGTAGAGAGCTACACGTCCTGCCCTTCATTGGCTTCTTTTCATGAAGCTCCTGCCATCTACAAAACATGTCTCCCTTCTTGAATCACATCTCTGTTATCGAAACTCTAGAAGTCGACCGGGCATGGTGGCTATGCCTATAATCCCAGCATTTTGGGATTGCAAGGCGGGTGGATCACCTGAGGTCAGGAGTTCAAGACCAGCCTGGCCAACATGGCGAAACCCCGTCTCTAATACAAATACAAAAATTAGCCAAGCATGGTGGCCACTGTACTCCAGCCTGGGCGACAGAGCAAGACTCTGTCTCAAAAAAAAAAAAGAAAAAAAAAGAGAAAGAAAGTGTCATGCTTTTCTGCATTCTGTGAGTTGTTTTAGTGAGTTATCGAACTTGAGGGCATGGTGGGAACCTCCAAATTTGCAGCCAGTTGGTGAGAAGTACAACTGGTGTCTGAGGACACCCAAGCCTGCAGGTGTGTCTAAAGCAAGGGCAGCCTGGTGGGGGCTGGTGGCCTTAACCTGTGGCATTTGAGGTAACATCAGGGAGTTGACATCAGAATTGCATCACATAGGCTGGGCGCGGTGGCTCATGCCTGTAATCCTAGCACTTTGGGAGGCCAAGGTGGGCAGATCACGAGGTCAGGAGAGCGAGACCATCCTGGCTAACACAGTGAAACCCCGTCTCTACTAAAAATACAAAAAATTAGCCAGGCATGGTGGTGGGTGCCTGTAGTCCCAGCTACTCAGGAGGCTGAGGCAGGAGAATGGCGTGAACCCAGGAGGCGGAGCTTGCATTGAGCCAAGATCACGCCACCGCACTCCAGCCTGGGTGACAGAGCGAGACTCCATCCCCCGCCACAAAAAAAAGACAAAAAAACAGAATTGTGTCACACAGGCCAGATGCAGTGGCTCATGCTTATAATCCCAGCAATTTGAAAGGCAAGGTAACAGGATCGCTTGAGCTTGAGTCTGAGGCCGCAGTGAGCTATGACCACACCACTGCACCCCAGTCTGGGTGACAGCACAAGACCCCAACTCCAAAAAGAAAAAAGAAAAATCACAAAGAATTGCATGGCAGAGTGCCTGTCTTTCACAGCTTTAACTGCTGAAGGAACTTTCTTTTTTTTTTTTTTTTGAGAGGGGGTGAGGAGACACAATCTCTGCTAGTGATTCTCTTGCCTCAGCCTCCCAAATAGCTGGGATTATAGGCGTGCACCACCACGCCTGCCTAATTTTTGTATTTTTAGTAGAGACAGGGTTTCACCATGTTGGCCAGGCTGGTCTCAAACTCCTGCTGGGATCATGGGCGTGAGCCACCACGCCCGGCAACCTTTAGAGTTTTCTTACCACCTGGTTTTCCTCTCTCAATATCTTTCTCTCATTTCCTGCCTTAAAACTCTAGCTTGGCATCTGGGCGCAGTAGCTCATGCCTGTAATCCCAGCACTTTGGGAGGCCGAGGTGGGTGGATCACTTGAAGTCAGGAGTTCGAGACCAGCCTGGCCAACATGGTGAAACCTTGTCTCTACTATTTTTACAAAAGTTAGTCGGACGTACAGACGGGTGCCTGTAGTCCCAGCTGCTTGGGAGGCTGAGGCAGGAGAATTTGTTTGAACCCAGAACTGAAAGTTGCAGGGAGCCAAGGTTGTGCCACTGCACTCCAGGATGGGAGACAGAGCAAGACTCTGTCTCCAAAACAAACAAACAAACAAAAAAACCCTGTAGCTTGAGCCTTCTCTTCTATTGTTTTTCTTTAAAAAATAAAAATTAAAAATAGATGTAGATGCTATGTTGCTGAGGCTGGCCTCAAACTCCTGGCCTCAGGTGAACCTCCCGCCATGACCTCCAAAACTGCAGGGATTGTAGGTGTGAGCACTGCACCCAGCCTTATGTTCTTTTCTACATAAAAAACAGCACAGAATTATCTTCCAGAGCTAATAAATATGTTCAAATAACCACAACCCCATTAAGGAAAAATATCACTGGGCAGCAAATAATCAATCCAGAGCAATATAATCACAATTGCTGTGAAGGTGAGAAAAGTTCATTTTTATTATGTTTCCCCAAGAGATGCACTCTATTGTTCTCTTGAAAACACACAGCTCATGTCCTCCTTTAGAACACACATCCTCTTTAAAGTAACATACAAACATGCCAAAACAAGGTAAAAAATTACATCTGAATTCTCACATTTCAAACATATATGAAATATCAAATAAAAATTTATTTTTACAAGAATTTAGGGGAACTACTACATAGCTATAAATGTAATATATATGTTAGCTAAGTATCATAGATAAAAACCATGCTCCCTTCAGCAGCATGTGTAATAATAGATACAAAGATTGAAAGGTAAAAGATTTAGGATGAAAAGAATCCTCTCTTAAAAAGGAAAACAAAATTATATGTATGTGTATACAACAGTTATAACACCCATCACACAGCTTTATAGAAACAGCATCTATTCAAAAATACCAGTATTTCCAAAATATTTAAAATAATATTGAAAGTAATAATAATATTTAAATAAATAAATATATTTAATAAATATTTCAATAAATAAAATATTTAAATAATTCTATACCCATGTTTTTCAAAATAAACCAATAAAATAGATAGTATATATTAGACGTGTTAGTATATATATCTGAGACATGTTAAAAATCACAACTGAATTCTCACAATTCAGTCACAAACCTAAACAGCAAATAAAAATTTCTATCACCGGAATTATGTTTTTTTCTGGTGGGGAGCTACCAATAGCTATAAATAGAAGAGATTATTATGGAAGTATCATAGATAAAAAGAGTGCTCGCTTCAGGAGCACATATAATAATACAGAAACAAATTTAAAGATAATAAAATATTTAGGATAAAAAGAATCATCTCTTAAAAATGAAAAGAAAATTATCTTTATGTATATATAACAACTATAACTCTCATCAAAAAACTACAGGAACAGCATGTTTTCAAAAGTACAACAATTTCCAAACTATTTGAAATAAATCTATGAATAATTCAATGGCCAACATTTTCCAAACCAACCAATAAAATGCAGAGTGTGCATGAAGCTATCTGTTACAATCTGTGGCACTGATATTTCACAAAAGAATTCTGTGCCAATCTGAGCCCCTGCATTGTGCCTTCAAATGCTCCTGGACTGTGGCAATCAAGTCCGTAAGAAACAGGACCTCCAGGTTCCGTCCCAGGGAGGTTGGAATTCAGCAATATAAAAAGGGTGGTGGTGCCGCAGGAAAGGGTGGAACTGGAAACACTCCCGGTTTCTTAGTTTTCTCCAAGGACTCCTAGAAGGACCCCACCCCCCTCCCCCCACCCCTGCTCCTAGGAGGACAACGTGATCACTGTATTGAGCTCCATCAAGAATGGTCCACGTTCTTCTAGATGATGTGCACAAATGGTTCCTCTCCTCCTTCCTGGTGTCTGCCATTAGCATTGGAATAAAGTTCCTGCTGAAAATCCACATCTCCCCTGGGTCCGGTGTTCTGGAAGTGAGAGAGACAATGTCACACTTCAAGGAGGCAGCTCTCTAGACAGGAAGGTTATTCACGTCCCATGTCAAGTCTAGAGTTCAGAGCAATTGAGAAATGCAATTTTATCTGCTGCCTTTCATTCTATACCCTGCTTCTGAACCATCGTGTTCAACTGTGAAACTCACACTTTGGTGACCACGACTCCAAAACTCACTTAATACACCCAAGGTCAGCCCCAGTGATCTGCTTCATAGCAAGGACTTTGGGTGGGTCTGCCCAGGGAGTAGGACACCCTCAGAGAATGTGGCTTTGGACTTCATCACAGCTGGGGCCTTTTATGTCACTTAAGATCTAAACTTGTAACCATGCTAGATGTGTTTCTAATGTGACAACATCACGAACCACGAGTCCAGAAGCCTAATCCTTAATCCTACCTCCTCATGATGAAGTCTCATGCTCTGTGCTCAACATGGTTAGCTGCACAAGATGTAAACCAAAGCTTCACTGAACCCTCGACCCAAATCGGTAACTCAAGTGCGTCAATCATAATGAACCTCCCCAAACTCAGTATTTATGATTATTTTTGAGGCAGGGTCTCACTCTGTCGCCCAGACTGGAGTGCAGTGGCAGGATCAGGGCTCTGTGCAGCCCCGACCTTCCAGGCTCCAGCGATCCTCCCGCCTCAGCCTCCTGAGTAGTTGGGAGTAGAGATGCGTCCCACATCGCCTGGCTAATTTTTGTATTTTTGTGGAGAGGGGATCTTGCCACGTTGCCCAGGCTTGAAGCCGGATCAAGCAATTGGGTTCCTCGGATTTCCAAAATGGACCCCAATATTCTGCCTTTACCCCAGAGGATGCAGATGTACCTTCTCTCAGGCCGATGACCTCAGGCCTCCACGGTCCCTGGAGCTCTAGGAAAGGCGAGTGCGATCTCGCGCCCACACCCAGTGCTCTGGGTCATAAGCCTGGATCTGGAAAAACAAACGCCCTTTGAGAAGACGGGGACTGGCCAGGATACCCCTCTCTCCCCTCGTCCAGCCTCCAGCCCACCCGATTCCTCCCCACCTCCTCCACCTCCCCAGGCCCCACTCACCTCCTCCAACTCCTCCGGGGAAACCCAAGCCCTGCCGCTCATGGAACAGAAGAACTGGAACCGAAGTTTCTGGAACAGGGCTATCTGAGAGCGGTTCTTCCTGGCCCTCGGGTTCATGTAACGGCATAACTGGAACCGACGCTTACGGACCAAGGGTATGCGAGAGCGGGTCTTCCCATACAGGAAGTAGATGATGTTTTGTTTGGGGGCCTCGTCGTCCTCCTCCATGTCATTGGCCAGATAGCTGAGGACAGAAATCAGGTTGCTGCTCAGGGGCACCACCAGGAGAGACCTCCGGCTGAGGTCAGCTTCCCAGAGAGGAAGGTAAGGGACCGTCCCTAGCTCAGGACTGGCACCCACCCTGCAGAGAGCCATGCCTTCCTCAGGAGGGCTCTGCTGGACAGAGACCTGATCAAGGGCGTCTCCCACTCCTTCAGGATGGAGACAAAAACCCAACTGGTGGCTGAGAGTGGTGGCTTATGCCTGGAGTCCCAGCATATTGGGAGGCCAAAGCAGGAGGATCACTTGAGGCCAGGAGTTTGAGACGGGCCTGGGCAACATAGCAAGACCCTCGTCTCTATTAAAAATAGAAGAAATATGCCAGACGCGGTGGCTCATGCCTGTAATCCCAGCACTTTAGAAGGCTGAAGCAGGTGGATCGCTTGAGACCAGGAGTTGGAGACCAGCCTGGTCAACACGGAGAAACCCCATCTCTACTAGAAATACAAAAATCAGCCTGGTGCAGTGGCACACCCGTTAGGCCTAGCTACTCAGGAGGCTGAAGCATAAGAATTGTGTGAACCCAGGAGGCGGAGGTTGCAGTGAGTCGAGGTTGGGCCACTCCATTCCAGCCTGAGAGGCAGAGCAAGACTCTGTCTCAATAAACAGACAAACAAACAAACTGTCCAGGTGTGGTGGCACAGCCCTGTAGTCGGAGCTAATAAAGAAGCTGAGGTGGGAGGATCGCTTGAGCCCAGGATATGGAGGCTGCGGTGAGCTATGATCTCACCACTGCACTCCAGCTTGGGGGACAGGGCAAGTCTGTCTCAAAAAAATAAAAGAAATTGAATACATTGATATTTTGCCAGGACCCTGCCTTCTACAGGCATCTAGTCTAATGGGACTGGGAGTAATCAAGGCAGATGACCTAATCCCAGTGTCCAGGATGTAACTAGAGAGCTACGGGCATGCAGAAGTTGGAAGATGAGGGAAGGCATCACAGAGGCTGTGGGGTGAACTGACTTCAAGGAATGGGTCCTTCCCTTCAGAGCCACATGTGTGCGGGACACCCAGACAGAAAACACAAACACAAAGTCGAGTGGAGGGCATTTGGAAGGAGCAGTGAAGCCGAGCCAGGAAATACCAAGATGGTGAGCCAGTGTGCTTGTAGAGATTGTAGAGAGGGTAGAATTGACACTGTGGACCCTGGCCTCGATAGAGAAAGGCATCAGCTAAGGAAGTTGTTCAGGTGGGCAGTGAGGTTGTGGTGCTTTGGAAAGATGTTCAGGCTGCACTAGGAAGCCCCCTGGCTTGGGGAGAGACTCCAGGAGACCCCAGCAGGGAGCATTTGACAGTGGATTCGAGTGATGCGAGGGGTACCTGAACTGTGGCCTCTGTCGTGGGAACCCAGAGGAGGTCGATGGCGTTTGTGGTTGATGTGGGAAGGAGAGAGAGAGAAGAACCAGAAACGTCTGCTTGCTGGAGGAAGCGGCATGTCCGCTCCTCCACTCCTTTTCTTTTCCCCTTAGGAGCGGTTTATGGTTCCTTTTGTTTTATTCTTTTATTTGTACACTGGCATTGGAGTTTGTTTTTTTGGCTTTTTTTTTTTTTGAGAAAAAGTCTCACTGTGTCACCCAGGCTGGAGTGCAGTGGCTCGACCTTAGCTTACTGCAACCTCGACCTCCTGGGTTCAAAGTGTTCTCTTGCCTCAGCCTCCCGAGTAGCTGGGAATACAGATGCACACCACCACGCCCAGCTAATTTTTCGATTTTTAGTAGAGACGGGGTTTGGCCATGTTGGCCAGGCTGGTCTCGAACTGCTGACCTCAGGTGATCCGCCTGCCTCGGCCTCCCAAAGTGCTGGGATTACAGGCGTATGCCACTGTGCCCAGCCTGAGTTTCTGTTTAGAAACAACAGTCTATGATAGTATAATCCTCTCTTTTTTGTACACAGAGTAAAGAGGACAAATAGGTGAAAGAATAAATGAAAGGCTGGAATCCCACTTCCCCCGCTGTCCCAGGGCATTGGATATTGATGGATAGGAGGCAGCAAACCACTCACAGAGCCAGGAAGAAATGAATGCGTTGGTATTGCCAGGAGGGGAGGCCGGCCCGGCTGAAATACGCTATGACCATAGCCAGGAGATACTGATGGAGAGAAAGGAACACAGGGAGAGGTCACATCTTGGAAGAGGAAGATTGTGGAGAGGGGGAATGAGGGTCTGGGGAGGGGCTGCCCATCAGAGAAGGGACCTCAGTGTTGGGGTGACTGTACTCATTTGGAAATTGCGGGATGGAGGGGTATTCGAAGGTTGGATGCAAATCCGAGAAGCCAGAGGAAGGGTTTTGGGTGATGCTCCCAGGATGGTGGGCTCCGTTGGGATCTTTGGAGGGGGTGTGTCTAGGTCGGCTGGTGTCAGGAGGGTCTTTTGTGTGCCAGGCAGAGAACTGTCCCGAAGAGCTGAGAGTAGAGGGGCCAGGAGCTTCAGGGCTGCGGCCAGACTGTGGCCCAGAGCTCAGATCCAAAAGGACCCATGGGAGAGGCAGGGGCCACTCATTCACTCTGCAAGAGACCAGCAGAATCCTGAGGGAGATGCTGACAAATCATAAAAAGACCAAGAATAGCCGGGAGTGGCGGCTCAAGCCTGTGATCCCAGTACTTTTTGAGAGGTGGAGACAGGAGGCTCATGTGAGCCCAACAGTTGGTGAACAACCTGGGCAACATAGTGAGACCCTGTTTCTACAAACATTTCAAAAATTAGGTGAGCATGGTGGCATGTGCCTAGTCCCAGCTCCTCAGGAGGCTGAGGAAAGAAGATTGCTTGAGCCCAGGAATTAGAGGCTGCAATGAGCTATGATCATGCCACTGCACTCCATCCTGGGGAGCAGAGCTAGACTCTGTCTCACAAAAAAAAAAAATTTGTGGGTGCCAAGACTCAAGACTGTGGGAGCTGTTCGGGCACAGTGGCTGACGTCTATAATCTCAGCACTTTGGGAGGCCAAGGCGGGTGGATCGCCTGAGGTCAGGTGTTCAGGACCAACCTGGCTAACATGGCAAAACCCCGTTTCTACTAAAAACACAAAAATTAGCCAGGCGTGGTGGTTCATGTCTGTAATCCCAGCTGCTTGGAGGCTGAGGCAGGAGAATCGCTTGAACCCGGGAGGCATCGGCTGCAGTGAGTCAAGATCGAGACACTGCCCTCCAGCCTGGGCAACAGAGCAAGACTATGTCTCACAAAAAAAAAAAAAAAAGAAAGAAAGACTGTAGGAGCATCTGGTGGGAGGTGGTGGAGGGAGAACTGTGGGTTTGGAAGCTGTGCCCTCCCCCCAGCCATGCATTGGAACAGGAACAGTTACATGGAGAACAACCTTACCTTGTCCGACACCCTCAGATCTTTGTCCCAGGCCAGGAATCTTTTAATGACAGGATCCTCTGTGATTAGAGAGCAGATGTCAGTGTGAGAAGCAGGACAGGGTTTCCGTGGGAGCAGCAGGGCAGCGAGGAGAAGTGTGCCTCCCGGGGGGAAGTCTCAGGATTGTGACCGCGGGTGAGGTGGATGGGAGAGGGGAGAATGACTTTCACTGGGCAAGGGAGAGAGGCTCCTGCTCTGAGACTCCCCTGAGAAGAGGCCGAAGGAGGCCCTGGGTGTGAGAATCTACAGGATGTAGAGCTGGGAATCAGCCAGGACCCCCTCCAGCAGACACGGAGGGACCACTGCAGAGTCATAAAGGAATTCCCATCATTTCCTCATGAGACAGTCACATCAGGGTGTGACCATGGCCTTGGTATCCCCCACTATGGATGGAGACACTTAGGTTTAGAAAAGTCAGTAAGAGACATTAAGTTTCAGAGGGCACAGCTGAAACCACTTTCTTTGTTTATTGATTTTGTTTTTCTTTATTTGATTTTTATTTTTATTTATTTCTTAATTTATTTTGAGACAGAGTCTTGCTCTGTGGGCCAGGCTGGAATGCAGTGGCCTGATCTTGGCTCACTGCAACCTCTGCCTCCCGGGTTTAAGCGATTCTCCTGTCTCAGCCTCCCGAGTAGCTGGGATTACATGCATGAGCTACTGTGCCCAGCCTTGGTTTTTCTTTTGAGGCAGGGTTTTGCTCTGTCACCCAGGCTGGAGTGCAGTGGTGTAATCATAGCTCACTGCAGCGGTGTAATCATAGCTCACTGCAGCCTCAAAGTCCTGAGTTCAAGCAATCGTCTTGCCTCAGCCTCCCAACATGCTGGGATATCAGGTGGGAGCCACTGCACCTGGCCCAAAACCAAGCTTTCTTATCCCAAGCGCTGACCTTTATCAAGTTGACCTAATCCTTTATCATCTCCTAAGTGTCCCTCATGAGTGATCACTTCACATTCCTCCCACATGGAGAGCTCACCCACTGGGGCATATTTTTCCCATTGGAAAAGTGTGGTTATTGGAAGTTTCCTGTTTTTGGAAAGAACAGGATTGGAGGTGCTCTCTGGGGTGTCTTCCTACCAAGCAGCCTGTTGAAGGCCTCGTGGTGCTCAGGGAGCACGAGCGACACTCGCCGTCGCTTCAGCTTCATCTTGAGGCCACACAGCATCTCCGCCACCCAGATCTCCTCAGGCTCAGGGGCGAGCACCTTCCGTAGCTCCTCCTCCGACTCCTCAGATTCGTCCCACCACTCCATCTTCCTTTTCCAGCAAAAGGACCTATGCGGGGGGCTGGGATCTACCCCAGGGGCTGAGTAAAGAAACCAGGCCACGGTGTAATGCTTCTGCAGTTGATCACACTAGAGCCCGACCCAAAACCCCAAACCACTCTCCATCCTCCCCAGCCTCGCAGACTGCTGGCTTCTCCAAGCCATCTTTCCTTCTGTCTGTCTCCTCTGCTGAGCTCCATGTGCCGCTCCTTCTCCTCCCCATTCTCCCGTTTCTCTGTCCTCAGAACACTTCCTCATATCCTTCCCTGGTCCCTGGCTGAGTCCCTTTTTTTTTTTTTGTTGTTGTTGTTGTTGTTGTTGTTGTTGTTGAGAAACAGTCTTCCTTTGTGGCCTAGGCTGGAGTGTAGTGGTGCGATCTTGGCTCACTGCAACCTCTGCCTCCTGGGTTCCAGTGATTCTCCTGCCTAAGCCTCCCAAGTAGCTGGGATTACAGGTGCCCACCAGAACACCCAGCTCATTTTTGTGCTTCTAGAAGAGACAGGGTTTCACCATGTTGGCCAGGCTGGTCTCCAACTCCTGGCCTCAAGTGATCTGCCTGCCTGGCCTCCCAAAGTGCTGGGATTACAGGTGTGAGCCACTGCACCCTGCCTCAGTACCTCCATTCTTCCCACACACCCTCCTCACGTGCTCCTTCCTGACTTCTGGGCCCTTCTTTCCTTCTTTTTTTTTTTTTTTTTTGAGACAGCGTCTCACTCTCTCACCCAGAATGGAATGCAGTGGCGCTATCTTGGCTCAAAGCAACCTCTTCCATCTGGGTTCAAGCGATTATCCTGTCTCAGCCTCCCAAGTAGCTGGGATAACAGGCATGCCTGGCTAATTTTTGTATTGTTCGTATAAATGAGGTTTCGCTATATTGGTCTGGTTGGTCTCGAACAACTGACCTCAAGTGATCCACCCATCTCAGCCTCCCAAAGTAATGGGATTACAGGCATGAGCTACGACACCCCGCCTTCGTTTTTCTTTTGACACAGGGTTTTGCTCTGTCACCCAGGCTGGAGTGCAGTGGTGCAGTCATAGCTCACTGCAGCCTCAAAGTCCTGAGTTCAAGCAATCCTCTTGCCTCAGCCTCCCAATGTGCTAGGATCTCAGGCGTGAGCCACTGCACCTGGCCCGAAACCAAGCTTTCTCATCCCAAGCGCCAACCTTTATCAAGTCTAGCCTAGTCCTCTATCGTCTCCTAAGTGTCCCTCATGAGTGATCACTTCTGAGTCCTCCTGCGTGGAGAGCTCACCCACTGGGGGCGTATCTTTCCCATTGGAAAAGTGTGGTTATTGGAAGTTTCCTCTTTTTAGAAAGAACAGCATTGGAGGTGCTCTCTGGGGTGTCCTCCTACCAAGCTGACTGTTGAAGTCCTTGTGGTGCTCAGGGAGGATGGGTGACACTCGCTGTTGCTTCAGCTTCATCTTGAGCCCACACAGCGTCTCCACTACCCAGGTCTCCTCAGGCTCAGGGGCGAGCTCCTTCTCCGGCTCCTCCTCAGATTCATCTGACCACTCCTTCTTCCTTTTCCAGCCAAGGGACCTACATGGGGGGCTGGGATCTACCCCAGGGGCTGAGTAAAGAAACCAGGCCACCGTGTAATGCTTCTGCATCTGATCACCTTAGACCCCGACCCAAAACCCCAAACCACTCTCCATCCTCCCCAGACTCGCAGACTGCTGGCTTCTCTAAGCCATCTTTCTGAGTTTCTCCTCTGCTCAACCCCATGTGCCGCTCCTTCCCCTCCCCATTCTTCTCTCTCTCTGTCCTCCGAACACTGCTTCATGTCCTTCCCTGGTCCCTGGCTCTCTGAGTCCCTCCTTTTTTGTTTTGTTTTGTTTTGACACAGAATCTTGCTTTGTCACCCAGGCTGGAGTGTAGTGGTGCAATCTCAGCTCACTGCAACATCCATCTCCTGGATTCCATTTATTCTTCTGCCTCAGCCTCTCAGGTAGCTGGGATTACAGGTGCCTGCCATAATGCCCAGCTCAATTTTGTACTTTTAGTAGAGACAGGGTTTCACCATGTTGGCCAGGCTGGTCTCAAACTCCTGGCCTCAAGTGATCCGCCTGCCTTGGCCTCCCAAAGTTCTGGGATTACAGGTGTGAGCCACCGCACCCAGCCTGAATTTCTCCATTCTTCCCACACAGCCTCCTCAGGTTCTCCTTCCTGACCGCTGACCCTTCTTTTCTTTTCTTTTCTTTTCTTTTTTTTTTTTCTGGAGTGCAGTAGTGTGATCTCAGCTCACTGCAACCTCTTCCTCCCAGTCTCAAGTGATTCTCCTGTCTCAGCCTCCTGAGTAGCTGGGATTACAGGTGTGCACCACTACCACTTGGCTAATTTTTATACTTTTAGTAGAGATGAGGTTTCACCATATTGGCCAGGCTGGCCTTCAACTCCTGACCTCAGGTGATCCACCCGCCTCGGCCTCCCAAAGTGCTGGGGTTACAGGCGTGAGCCACCACACCCGGCCCCCTTCCTTCATCTTAGTCAATCCTATCCCACCTCTTCTTCCACCAGTCCCCTCACCTGATGGTCCCAACGCTTCAACGTCCACCACCTCCTGGAGGGGGTACCCCGAGGTGCTCTGCTGGGGACTCTGCTCATTCTGGGGGTGCGGTTGACGGCTGGTCATGATCTTTCCCGTAATCTGTCCCCTCTTACGGAACCTAGTCTCCGTTCTGTCCATGGCCTTCTTCTGGACACTGGTAGGATCCAGAAGAGTATGTTATCAATTCTCAAGCCTAGGAGAAGTCAGGAGTGGAGAACAGCTCTGAGAAGATACTGTTGTCCAACTGATCTCCAGGCACCACGGAGTCCGGTCCCTCCAATCAGGAAGGTCGGAATCTCTGATGTCATGGCTCATGCCAACCTGGCAACCAGTTTGAAAAAAAACACATGTAACTGCCAGGCTGATCTCTTGTCCTGGAGATCCTGGGTGAATGGTATCTCCTGCCACTGTCCCAACCTCAGACCATTGTCCAAAAGCATCTTCAGGGACTCCACATCCCTCTGTTCCCTGTCCCAGCAGAGGCTGTGTCCTCTCCACTCAAAGCCTGAAGCATGTTGGGGTCTCTTCGTCTCTGTACATGCCCATTTCAGAGTCCAGTCTGGTGGGAGAGGGAACAGAGTGGGAAAGAAAACTAGGGTAAGCAGAAACGATGAAACCTTATAAGAGTGAGATTATCATGTACAAGAGTGAGATTATCATGTACAAGAGATCCCAGGAATACTGACTTGATGAAAAAGTCACATGAGAGCACTCAGTTTGGCAGAGCTTTTCTGCCGAATGTTTACTCACATTCACTGTCCGAGATTCTGTACTGGGGGTACACACGTCCTCTGCCCTAAGGCAATTTTGAGTCCAAGAGACATTTTGAGGCCTGAAAATGATAGGAAACTGTCCCTGAGCTCACACATATTTCCAATGGTGTCCCCAATTTCAGGGAGTCCATGGATTACCTAAGCCAGCCCCTCCAGTTCGGCTAAGAAACTCTAGTCTATATATCAAGTTTTGTATCATATGTATTGCTCTGAACTCAGAAATTTCCCTTCCATTTATGGATTCTATGAATAAAATATCACATGTACAAAAAGACTAAGTCAAAAAATTTCAGCTGTGCACAGTGGCTCATGCTTGTAATCCCAGCACTTTGGGTGGCCAAGGGAGGAAGATTTCCTGAGGCCAGCAGTTCAAGACCAGTATAGGCAACATAGCAAGAGCCCATCTCTAAAAAAACCAAACCAAACCAAATTAGCCAGGTGTGGTGGCTGGCACCTGTGTTCCAACTACTTGGGAGATTCATGTGACAGGAAGATCACTTGAGCCCAGGAGTTAGAAGCTGCAGTGAGCCATGATCTTGCCCCTGCACTCCAGTCTGGGCAACACAGCAAGATATTGTGTCAAAAAAAATTTTTTTGATAAAAAATAAAAGAGTTACATGACATTCAGAGACCATCCAAAAAATCTGTGGGTTCCCGGCTGGGCTCAGTGGCTCACGCCTGTAATCCCAGCACTT
This sequence comes from Pan paniscus, assembly GCF_029289425.2. NCBI lineage: Eukaryota > Metazoa > Chordata > Mammalia > Primates > Hominidae > Pan > Pan paniscus. The sequence continues at coordinate 84,096,614 of NC_073255.2, read as the reverse complement.
TGGGAGGCCAAAGTGGGTGGATCACTTGAGGTCAGGAGTTTGAGACCAGCCTGGACAACATGGTGAAACCCCATCTCTACTAAAAATACAAAAAATTAGCCAGGCATGGTGGTGGATGCCTGTAATCGCGGCTACTCAGGAGAGGGCGCTGGAGAATCACTTGAACTCATGGTGCGCAGGTTGCGGGGAGCCAAGATCGCACCATTGTGCTCCAGCCTGGGCAACAAGAGCAAAACTCCATCTCAAAAAAAATAAAGAACCCGCGAGTGAGTTCCCACATGTTTTCCTAATGGGCTGCTGCTTTCCTAGGAGTCTCTCGCTCATAGAAAAGGCACACACTGAAAGAGGAAGCAGATCCTATTGCTGTGGAAGTCCCATTGTTAGGAAGCTCTGCTTTTCTGGAGTTCAAATTCGCATTCATGATGCTTTAAACCATCAGAGCTGGGTGGGTCCTCCTACAACAAAATAGTTCGCTCTCTCTCTCCTAGTTAACAGGCTTTCAAATATTAGAAGATCGATGTTCTGACCCCATTAGAATTTCTCTTTTGTGGAATGAAAAGCTCTGATTTAACCCATCTTCAAGCCGGTTTGATGGAGGAATAGGGGCTGAGTCACCTGCATTTCCCCTCCCTGCACAAAGTCCTAGGCCCAGATCTGGGGTCTGTCTCTGCTGAGGGTGGGGTGAACCAGGAAGCACCTCCCTCTACATCTCCTTGATGAATGGGTATAATGGTTGCCATGGAACTGGGGCTTGTTTGATGACCTGGGGCTGGGTGGGCCTCTGAGAGCCTTTATAGCTGATTGCCTTTTGGGAGAAGGCAGGTGGGAGCCCCACCCTGTCTCATGAGTCACCCCAAAGGTGCATGGGCAGGCAGGTGCTGGGGAATCAGCTACTCCCCAGAGCTTGGCGTGGCCATCCCTGTGGCCCCTCAGGGAGTCTGGAGCCCATTCCCTCACACTGGTACTCACTGCAGCTGGGGACATCTGCACTAGGAAGACAGGACACGGCATGGAAGCTGGCCTCTGCCCAGAAGCCATGACATTCTGGTCACCAGCCTGATGCTATAAAACGAGTGTCACGGCCGGGCATGGTGGCTCACACCTGTAATCCCAGCACTTTAGGAGGCCAAGGCGGGTGGATCATGAGGTCTGGAGTTCGAGACCAGCCTGGCCAACATGGCGAAATCCCGTCTCTACTAAAAATAAGAACATTAGCCAGGTGTGGTGGCACATACCTGTAGTCCCAGCTCCTGTGGAGGCTGAGGCAGGAGAATCACTTAAACCCAGGAGGCGGAAATTGCAGTGAGCCGAGACGACGGCATTGGACCCCAGGCTGGGCAACAGAGCACGACTCCGTCTCCAAAACAAACAAAAAAAAAAGAGTGTCACCTGGGGCTACTTGGCCAGACACAGCAAGGAGACATCCCTATTATCTGTCAAAAATAATTGTTGGGGCTGAGCACAGTGGCTCATGCCTGTAATCTCAGCACTTTGGGAGGTTGGGGCAGGAGGACTTGAGGCCTAGAGTTTGAGACCAGCCTGGGCAACATAGCGAGCACCTCATCTCCAGAAAAAATTTAAAAATTGGCTGGGCGCAGTGGCTCATGCCTGTAATCCCAGCACTTTGGGAGGCCGAGGGGGATGGATCATTTGAGGTCAGGAGTTTGAGACCAGCCTGGCCAACATGGTGAAACCCCATCTCTACTAAAAATACAAAAATTAGCTGGGCATGGTGGTGGGCACCTGTAATCCTAGCTACTTGGGAGGCTGAGGCAGGAGAATCGCTTGAACCCAGGAGGCAGAGGTTTTAGTGAGCTAGGATCATGCCATTGTACTCCAGCCTGGACAGCAAAGCTAGACTCCATCTCAAAAAAAAAAAAGAAAAAGTAAAAAATTTAAAAATTAGATGGGCATGGTGACATGTGCCTGTAATCCCAGGTACTAAGGAAGCTGAGGTAGGAGGATGACTTGAGCCTGGGAGTTCGAGGCTGCAGTGAGCTCTGATCGCACCACTGCATTCCAGCCTGAGTGACACAGCAAGACCCTGCTTCAAAAAAAAAAAAAAAAAAAAAAAACTTACTGGACACAATTATTGTGCCAGACCCCTAGGTTAACAGTGAGGATTCAGTGGGAGAACTAAACAGATAAACAGATCCAGTCCCCGCCCTCAGAGAGTTACAGTTTAATGGGAAAAAGAGACATTCACCAAAGAAGGACACAGCCCACTAGTGAGTTACACTCGAGAGGGATCATTTACAGAACAAAGCAGACTATAAAAATACAGTGATTGACTGGGCGCAGTGGCTCATGCCTGTAATCCCAGCACTTTGGGAGGCAGAGGCGGGCGGATGACTTGAGGTCAGGAGTTCTCAACCAGCCTGGCCAAAATGGTGAAACCCCATCTCTACTAAAAACACAAAAATTAGCCAGGTGTGGTGGTGGGCACCTGTAATCCTAGCTAGTTGGGAGGCTGAGGCAGGAGAATGAATCACTTGAACCCAGGAGGTGGAGGTTGCAGTGAGCTGAGATCGCACCATTGCACTCTAGCCTGAGCAACAAGAGCAAAACTCCATCTCAAAATAAATACATACATACATACATGCATACATACATACAGGGATTAAAATAGTCTAGTACTGACACCTGAACAGATAGATTGATCCAAGAAATGAAACAGACATTCCAGAAGTTGACCTGAATACACTCACACACACACACACACACACACACACACACACACACACACACAGAGGAAGGCGTGAAAGACTCCATGACCCTCAAGGTATAAGATACATTTTTTTTTTTTTTTGAGACAGGGTCTCACTCTGTCACCCAGACTGGATGCAGTGGTGCACTATCCCAGCTCAGCTCTACCCTCCATCCCCCCAACCTCCCCCAACCACCCTGAGCTCAAGCAATTCTCATGCCTCAACCCTCACCCTCATGAGTAACTGGGACTACAGGCGTGCACCACCATGCCCAGCTAATTTTTGTATTTTTAGTAGAGATTTGGCGGGGTGGGGGGTGGGGTGCGGGTTTCACTGTGTGGCCCAAGCTGGTCTCAAACTCCCGACCTCAAGTGATCCTCCCGCTTCAGCCTCCCCAGGTGCTGGGATTACAGGCATGAGCCACCGCACCCAGCTGGGACAGGACAATTTTGCCAGCTGGAGAAGGGGTGGCCCCCAAATGTCCCCTTCACCACCCTCCTGCCTCTTCCTTCAGAACACTTTTTCCCTGAAGCCCTCCTGGGTAGCCCCCTACCCACACGCCTCAGCATTGGGAGGTGGGGAGTGTGGGGGTCCCCCTTGCTCCTCAGCCCCATTTGGAGTAATGTCCTGTGCAGCTGAGCTCACAACTCCTCCTCCACCTGTCCCTCTACCCGGTGTCACTGGCAATTGCTCACTTCCTGGGCCTGCACCCACTCAGCTCCCCTATCCCTGGGCACCAGCCTCAGCCAGCTCCCATGTGGACTAATGACCCTTTTCCCTCCCCTCAGCTGCCTCTCTTTTTTGTTTTTTTTTGTTTTTGAGACAGAGTCTGGCTCTGTCACCCAGGCTGGAGTGCAGTGGCGCGATCTTGACTCATTGCAACCTCCACCTCCTGGGTTCAAGTGATTCTCGTGCCTCACCCTCCTGAATAGCTGGGATTACAGGCACCCACCACCATGCCTGGCTGATTTTTGTATTTTGGTAGAGACGGGGTTTCACCATGTTGGCCAGGCTGGTCTCAAACTCCCGACCTCAGGTGATCCGCCCGCCTCAGCCTCCCAAAGTGCTGGGATTACAGGCATGAGTCACCGCACCCAGCCCATCTTAAGCTTTTTTTTTTTTTTTGACGAGGTCTCTCTCTGTCGCTCAGGCTGGAGTACAGTGGTGCCATCTCAGCTCACCGCAACCTCCACCTCCCAGGTTCAAGTGATTCTCCCCGCCTCAGCCTCCTGAATAGGTAGGACTACAGGCGTGCACCACCACACCCAGCTAATTTTTATATTTTTAGTAGAGACAGAGTTTCACCATGTTGGCCAGGCTGGTCTCAAACTCCTGACCTCAGGCAATCCATGCACCTCGGCCTCCCAAAGTGCTGGGATTCCAGGCATGAGCCACCGCCCCTGGCCCATCTTCACTATTTTTAAGTGGACAGCACAGTAGTATTAACTATATGCACATCGTTGAGCAATAGATCTCTGGAACTTTTTCACCTTGCAATACTGAAACCCTACACTCAACAAACAACTCGCTTTCCCTGCCCCGCTCCAGCCCCTGAAAACTTCTACTCTCCTTTCTGCTTCTGTGAATTGTACTATTCCAGATACCTCCCATAGGTGGAAGCAACCACTATGTGTCTTTCTTTGTAACTGGCTCATTTCACTTAGCATTATGTCTTCAAGTTTCATCCATGTTTTAGCATGTGTAAGAATTTCCTTCCTTGCTTTTTTTGTTTGTTTGTTTGTTGAGACTGAGTTTTACTCTTGTCACCCAGGCTAGAGTGCAATGGTGCGAACTTGGCTCACTGCAACCTCTCCCTCCCGGGTTCTCTTGCCTCCCGGGTTCTCAAGCAATTCTCTTGCCTCAGCCTCCAGAGTAGCTGGGATTACAGGCGCCTGCCACCACGCCCGGCTAATTTTTGTATTTTTAGTAGATATGGGGTTTTGCCATGTTGGCCAGGCTGGTCTCGAACTTCTGACTGCAGGTGATCCACCCACCTCGGCCTCCCAAAGTGCTGGGATTACAGGTCTGAGCCACCACGCCTGGCCTTGTTTTTGTTTTTGGAGACAGAGTTTGGCTCTGTCGCCCACGCTGGAGTGCAGTGGTGCGATCATACCTCACTGCAGCCTCCCCTCCTAGGCTCAAGCCATCTTCCTGCCTCGGCTTTCTGAGTAGCTCGAACTACTGACACACACTACCATGCCTGGCTAATATTTTTATTTTTTGTAGCGAAGGGGGGGGTCTCATTATGTTGCCCTGGCTGGGCTTGAACTCCTGGCCTCAAGTGATTCTCCCATCTCAAGCCTCCCAAAGTGCTGGGATTATAGGCATGAGCCACTGTGCCCAGCCTCAAACACTTTCTCTTTCAACGACATTGACCTATAGTGAATATCAAAAGCATGCACTGAAACTCAAGAGCTGCCTCCTCTCCTGTGCCAGGATGCACTGTAACTTTTGTGAGCCCTAGGCATGTTTGACTTATATGGGTTAAGATATTCAAATACGGCTAGGCACGGTGGCTCACGCCCGTAATCCTAACACTCTGGGAGACTGAAGTGGGCAGCTCACCTGAGGTCAGGAGTTTGAGGCCAGCCTGGCCAACCTGGTGAAACTCCATCTCTACTAAAAATATAGAAATTACCCAGGCGTGGTGGCAGGTCCCTGAGGCTCTGGCTACTCAGGAGGCTGAGGCACGAGAATGCCTTGAGTCAGGGAGGCAGAGGTTGCAGTGAGCTGAGATTGTGCTACTGCACTCCAGCGTGGGTGATAGAGCGAGACTCCACCTCAAAAAAAAAAAAAAAAAAAAAGATATTCAAATGTGTATTTTACAACTGCTTTGGCATAAAGACTGACTGATACCAGTCAGGCCAGATTCATTATTACATATTCATTACTATTATACTCCTGTTTGACTAGGCATGGTGGCTCACATCTGTGGTCCCAGCCCTTTGGGAGGCCAAGGAAGGAGGATAACTTGAGGCCAGGAGTTCTAGACCAGCCTGGGCAACATAATGAGACCCCCCCCATTTCCACTAAAAATAAAAAAAATTAGCCAGTCGTGGTGGTATGCATCTGTAGTCCCAGCTACATGGGAGGCTGAGGTGGTAGGATTGCTTGAACCCAGGAGATTGAGGCTGCAGTGAGCTATGATTGCACCACCACACTTCAGCCAACAGAGCAAGACCCTGTTTCAAATGCATACATACATACATACATACATACATACATACATACATACATACATACATACACACACAAACTAACCAATCAACCCCACTTGGGGTGCACAGTCATGAATTTGAAATTAGACTGGCCTGGGCAACAGAGTAAGACCCTGTTTCGAAAAAAAATATATATATATATATGTATTTTTTTTTCTTCTGATTCTAAAAAACATAAAAATACCCAGGCACGATGGCTCATGCCTGTATTCCCAGCACTTTGGGAGGCCAAGGTGGGCAGATTACCTGAGGTCAGGAGTTCAAGACCAGCCTGGCCAACATGGTGAAACCCTATATCTACCGAAAATACAAAAATTAGCTGGGCTTGGTGGCGCGTGTCTGCAATCCCAGCTACTTGGGAGGCTGAGACAGAAGAATTGCTTGAAACCGGGAGGTGGAGGTTGCAGTGAGCCGAGATCGGGCCACCGCACTCCAGCCTGGCAACAGAGCGAGACTCCATCTCAAAAAAATAAATAAACAATAAAATAAATAAAAACATTTTTGTGGGTCTCTAAAAATACACAGCCAGAGGCTAGGGTATGGTGACTGTAATCCCAGTGCTTTGGGAGGCTGAGGCAGGAGGATTGCCTGATCCCATGAGTTCGAGACCATCCTAGGCAACATGGCAAGAACCCAGCTCTACTTAAAAAAAATATTAATTTTTTTTTTTTGGACATTGCCCAGGCTGGAGTGCAGTGGCACAATCTTGGCTCACCACTACCTTCGCCTCCCAGGTTCAAGCAATTCTCCTGCCTCAGCCTCCCAAGTAGCTGGGACTACAGGCATGCACCACCACACCTGGGTAATTTCTGTATTTTTAGTAGAGACAGGGTTTCACCATGTTGTCCAAGCTGGTCTTGAATTCCTGACCTCAGGTGATCTGCCCGCCTTGGCCTCCCAAAGTGCTGGGAATACAGGTGTGAGCCACCGTGCCTGGCTGTTTTTATGCCCGCCAGAGATTGGTGTGTCTGGACTAAATGGTGGAGCCAGGACTAGTCTCCCCTCCTGGCCCCACCCTCTGACTCACCCCCTCCCCAGAGAGCAGTTTCTGGGAATGTGCTAAAAACTTGGCTGGCTTCCCTAGCTGAATCCTGTGTTAAGGATGTTCTGCCCTAGGAGTCCCCGAGCTCACAGGCTGTGCTCCCATGGGGAGGGATGATGGAGATGAGAAGGGGAGGGTTTCATGTGCCCTTAGGGGCTGGAGCTACAGCAGAAAGGCAGGTGTTGAGAACAGTCCAGCAACCCCCAGGCAGGGAGCCTTCTTTTTTTTTTTTTTTTTTTTTTTGACTTTTAAGACAGAGTTTCACTCTGTCGCCCAGGCTGGAGTGCAGTGGCCCAATCTCAGCTCACGGCAACCTCCACCTCCTGTGTTCAAGCGATTCTCCTGCCTCAGCCTCCTGAGTAGCTGGGGTTACAGGCATGTGCCACCACCTCACCCAACTAATTTTTGTATTTTTTTTAAGTAGAGATGGGGATTTCACCATGTTGGCTAGGCTGGTCTCGATCTCCTGACCACCACTAAGCGATCCACCTGCCTCGGCCTCCCAAAGTGCTGGGATTACAGGAGTGAGCCACTGTGCCCGGGCCCCAGTTTCCTTCTGAAATGGAGTGTGCTGTAGCATTCTTGGCATGTCACGGGAATCTCAGGCAAATAGAGGTGATTATCTACCCAACAGGGTGTCATGAGAATCAAATGAGAAAACTGTGGGTGCCAGGAGTCCAGGAGACATCTAGTGGGTGCTAAAGGCTGTCATCTGGGGTGTGACACGGAGAAATTCCATTTTTGAATTAATTTATTTTTAAATTTTTATTTATTTATTTTTGAGACAGGGTCTCCCTCTATCACCCAGGCTGGAGCACAGTAGCGCAATCTCAACTTACTGCAACCTCTGTGTCCTGGGTTCAAGCAATTCTCGTGCCTCAGCCTCCTGAGTAGTTAATCACGCCCAGTTAATTTTTTTGTATTTTTGGTAGAGACAGGGTTTCACCATGTTGGCCAGGCTGGTCTTGAACTCCTGACCTCAAGTGATCCAGCCGCCTCGGCCTCCCAAAGTTCTGGGATTATAGGCGTGAGCTGCTGTGCCTGGCATTGTTTATTTTTGTTTGTTCTTTCTTTTTTTTGAGACAGGATCTCGCTCTATCACCCAGGCTGGAGTGCAGTGGTGCAATCACAGCTCCCCGCAACCTCCATCTGCTGGGCTCAGGTGATCCTCCGAACTAGCTGGGACTACAGGCTCATGTCACCACTCATGGCTCTCTTTTTTTTTTTTTTTTTTTTTGTAATTTTTTGTGGAGATGGGGTTTCACAGTGCTTCCCAGGCTATTCTCGAACTCCCGGGCTCAGGTGATCTGCCCACCTCAGCTTCCCAAAGTGCTGGGATTACAGGCATGAGCCACCAAGCTGGGCTTATGTATTTATGTTTTTTAAGAGACAAGGTCTCACTTTGTCGCTGAGGCTGGAGTGGAGTGGCATGATCATAGCTCCCTGCAGCCTCAACCTCCTGGGCTCAAGCCATCCTCCTGCCTCAGCCTCCCAAGTAGCTGGGACTGCAGGTGAGCACCACGATGCCCGGCTAATTTTTTAATTTTTTTGTAGAGACGGGTTCTTGCTGTGATGCCCCGGCTGGTCTCAAACTGACATGGAGAAATTTAAGATACTGCGGTGAATCTAGCCACTGTTTGGGCTCCCAAACACAAGAACCCCCTTTGTCTCTGTCCAGGGGCCTCCTTCTCCCGGCTCCCAGCAGAGATGCCAACAATCTGTCGCTGGCTCTCCCAGCCTTGTCTTGAAGAGGGATTCAGAGTGTAACAGTTGCAGCGGCAGCACAGGGCGTCCCATGTTGGTGTGAGATGAGGGGTCTGGGGCCAGGGCCAGCGATGAGGGTGTCTGCACCAAGCCACTTGTACAACGTGATGTGGGGCCTTCATGCCTGATTCTCGGGAGAGTCTGTGACATACTAGATATCCATCTAATGAACGCTTTTTTGTTTAGTTGGAGCTGGTTCTTGCTGCTTTGAACCAGAAACCGGGAAAGCATGGCACAACAAAGCTAAGGGGCTTGTGGGTGGCATTATTGAGGGTCTACTGCTCTGGAGAAGGGAGGATTTCATTTGTTTACATCTGTTTTGTGCAGCTATACTCTAGAAGGGCTGGTGACCAGGTCACTGTGGGATCTAGAACTCTTGGCGGAGGTGGTTGAAGGCTCTGGGGGAGGGAGGTATGTGCTGGCTGAACTGTTCTAGGGAAACCAGCCATGGTTTAGGCCCCAAGGGCCTCTCTTGGAAGGCTGAGGTGGGAGGATCTCTTGAGGCCAGGAGTTCGAGACCAGCCTGGGCAACAACATAGCAAGACCTCATCTCTACAAAAAAAATTTGAAAAGTAGCCGTACATGTTGGCTTGTGCCTATAGTCAAAGCTACTTGAGAGGCTGAGGCAGGAGGATTGCCTGAGGCCAGGAGGTCGAGACCAGCCTGGGCAACATAGTAAGATCTCATCTCTATAAAAAAAATTTTACATTAGCTGTACGTGTTGGCTTGTGCCTACAGTCAGAGGTATTTGAGAGGTTGAGGCAGGAGGATTGCTTGAGGCCAGGAGTTCAAGACTAGCCTAGGCAACATAGTGAGACACCATCTGTACAAAAAAATACAAAGTTAGTGGGGTGCATGGTGGTGTATGCCATGGTCCCAGCTACTCCAGAAGCTGAGGTGGAAGGATCACTTGCACCCAGAAGGTCAAGGCTACAGTTAGCCATGATCCTACCACTGCACTCCAGCAGGGTCCACAGAGCAAGACCATGTCTCTCTCTAAAAAAAAAAAAAAGAGAGAAAAAGAAAAAAAAGAGGCCGGGCGTGGTGACTCAAGCCTGTAATCCCAGCACTTTGGGAGGCCGAGGCAGGTGGATCACCTGAAGTCAGGAGTTCAAGACTAGCCTGACCAACATGGTGAAATCCCATCTCTAAAAAAATACAAAAATTGCTTTTACGACGCGCCGGAAAGCAACGGCAACGGCCGCAGCCAGCACCGGGCGGAGAGGGCTACCATGGGGAAAATCGCGCTGCAACTCAAAGCCACGCTGGAGAACATCACCAACCTCCGGCCCGTGGGCAAGGACTTCCGGTGGTACCTGAAGATGAAATGTGGCAACTGTGGTGAGATTTCGGACAAGTGGCAGTACATCCGGCTGATGGACAGTGTGGCACTGAAGGGGGGCCGTGGCAGTGCTTCCATGGTCCAGAAGTGCAAGCTGTGTGCAAGAGAAAATTCCATCGAGATTTTAAGCAGCACCATCAAGGCTTACAATGCTGAAGACAATGAGAACTTCAAGACAATAGTGGAGTTTGAGTGCCGGGGCCTTGAACCAGTTGATTTCCAGCCGCAGGCTGGGTTTGCTGCTGAAGGTGTGGAGTCAGGGACAGCCTTCAGTGACATTAATCTGCAGGAGAAGGACTGGACTGACTATGATGAAAAGGCCCAGGAGTCTGTGGGAATCTATGAGGTCACCCACCAGTTTGTGAAGTGCTGATCCCTCTTCCTTCCCAGTTGCCCTTAAGAACTGAGAAAGGACAAAGTACTCTAAGCAGCAGAGCCCACAGAGGCTGGTTCCTTTGACCCTTGTCTCCTGGTGGCTATACGAAACCTTCCCAATCTGCATGCTGGACTTTATTACAGCTTCCCAAGCCCCATCAATAAAGCCCCTGTTCATGCTGCACTGGTGCATGAAGGTGAAGTAAGGAGGCAGCTACTCCCTCCACAAATAAGAATTCGTGCAGCAGCAGTTCACTCCTTAGGAAAATGAAGAGTATTTTTAAGGAGATGGTATCTCCCCAGTCAAGGGCAAGTTTACAGAGATGAAACCGCGATCCCACCATCACTCAGTGAGCCAGAAGCCAATGGTGACGTACTGTTACCTGAACTTACTGAACTTGCTGTTGGAAAGATCGTTGTGAGGATTAGGAATTAGATTAAAAGAAATTAAGAACCATCTTCAAGCAAAAATTAAACTTTATTTCTGCTTAAACAATAAATACACCTGAGTTCGTTTTCCAAACCTTTCCTCCTGATTAAATGCCCTTAAAACTGAAAAAAAAAAAAAAATACAAAAATTTGCTGAGCATGATGGCAGGTGCCTGTAATCCCAGCTACTTGGGAGGCTGAGATGGGAGAATTGGTTGAACCTGGGAGGCAGAGGTTGCAGTGAGTCGAGATGGCACCATTGTACTCCAGCCTGGGTAACAAGAGCAAGACTCCATCTCAAAAAAAGAAAAAGGATTACAAAACTGATAACGAGTAGGCTACTAGGACCGGGGGAGCTGACATTCTCCTGAATGTTGGTGGCCCTGTACTCGGAAACAGCCACCACCTCGGGAAACGTGGCAAATCCAATGGACTTTCTGCATGCCCCTGTCTTCTGGCCTGGAGATTCCTTTTCTAGGAATTTATTCTCAGCTGCATTTGCTCCCATGCAAAATGTGTGAGCCATGCAGTTGTCAGGTAAAAGCAAATGTTGGCAACAATTGGCCTGTCCACTAACAGGGAACCCAGACCTGTTGAAGAGAGATGGTATGTCTGCCCAGTGACAGAGAGAATAGGCATGCTTGCTTGCTTGCTCTTTTTTTTTTTTTTTTTTTGAGACAGGGTCTTGCTCTGTTGCCCAGGCTGGACTGCAGTGGCGTGATCTTGGCTCACTGCAACCTCTGCCGCCCCCCAGATGCAAGCAATTCTCCTGCCTCAGCCTCCTGAGTAGCTGGGACTACAGGCGTGTGCCACCACGGCCAGCTAATTTTTGTATTTTTAGTAGAGATGGGGCTTCAGCATGTTGACCAGTTTGCTCTCAAACTCCTGACCTCAGGTGATCTGCCCGCCTCAAGTCTCTCAAAATTCTTTTTCTTTCTTTTAAAAGACACATTTTCAGCCAGGCACAGTGGCTCACACCTGTAATCCCAGCATTTTAGGAGGCTGAGGTGGGTGGATTATGTGAGGTCAGGAGTTTGAGACCAGCCTGGCTGATATGTGAAACCCTGTCTCTACCAAAAATACAAAAACTAGCCGGGTGTGGTGGTGGGTGCCTCTAATCCCAGCTACTCAGGAGGCTGAGGCAGGAGAATCACTTGAACCGGGGAGGCAGAGGTTGCAGTGAGCTAAGATCGCACCACTGCACTCCAGCCTGGATGACAGAGTGAGACTCCATCTCAAACAATATATAAATAAATAAATATAAAAATAGAAGACACATTCTCCCTCAGTTGCCCAGGCTGGAGTGCAATGGTGCAATCATAGCCCACTGCAGCCCCAAACTCCTGGGCTCAAGCAATCCTCTTGCCTTGGCCTTCCCAAATGTTGGGATTACAGGCCTGAGCACCTGGCCAGATGTTTTCCTATGTATAAATATGTATGACTCTCCAAGTTAAAATAAATGAAACTGTAAGTGTAAACTGTAAGCTACTATTTGTGTATAAAAGAAAATATATATATATATATATATATATATATATATATATATATATATATGCTGATGCATTATAAGCAGAGACTGCTGCCAGAACAACTCACAAGGAACTAACAACACTAGATGCCTGTGGGAGGGAATCTGTGTGGCTGGGTGAGACTTGTAAGACTTACTTTTCTTTTTTTTTTTGAGACAGAGTTTCACTCTTGTCGCCCAGGCTGGAGTACAATGGCGCGATCTCGGCTCGCTACAACCTCCACCTCCCAGGTTCAAGCGATTCTCCTGCCTCAGCCTCCCTAGTAGCTGGGATCACAGGTGCCCACTACCACGTCCAGCTAATTTTTTGTATTTTTAGTAGAGACAGGGTTTCACTATGTTGGCCAGGCTGGTCTCGAACTCCTGACCTCAGGTGATCCACCCGCCTCAGCTTCCCAAAGTGCTGGGATTATGGGCATGAGCTACCACGCCCAGCTAGAGACTTACTTTTCATTGTAATAATTGCAAACTCTCAGTATCTTTTGAATTTGATCAAATGTGCATGTACCATACAAATAACAAAATAGGAAAACAATATAACAGAAACTAGAATCTGTGCTAGACAGCCCCCCACACACAATATCTCCTGTGTACTTTGTTTTTTGAGACAGAGTCTCAATCCTTTACCCAGGCTGGAGTACAGTGGCTGGATCTCAGCTCACTACAACCTCCCACTCCCAGGTTCAAGCGATTATCCTGCCTCAGCCTCCCGAGTAGCTGGGATTACAAGCACCCACCACCATGCCCGGCTAATTTTTGTATTTTTAGTTGAGATGGGGTTTCGCCGTGTTGGCCAGGTGACCTCAGGTGATCCGCCCACCTCGGCCTCCCAAAGTGCTGGGATTATAAGCGTGAGCCAGCACATCACAATATCTCCTGTGTACTTTGGGCAGGTGTTTCTGCTCTCATGACCTCTTTGCAGTCGATGAAACTGAACCAGCTCACAAGCTCAGGAAGCTGCCCAGGGTCACCCAGCAAGGGAGTGAGTGGTGAAGCTGGGTCCCGACCCAGCTCTGCAGCCATGCTTGCGACAATGCCCTCAGGGGAGCCAGCTCCCCAGGGCCAGTCACTGCTGTGCAGGGCCCCAAGACTGAGCCATGAAGATGAATAATTCTAGAAACTCCGCTCTGGACAGAATCTGTGAGAAGGTTCTCACCCCAGTGGAAAGACCTGCCATCAGGGAGTACTTGGGAGGCCAACCCTGGCAAACCTGGCCCCGCCCCGGTGCTACCTGTGTGACCTCCTGACCCTCCAACAGGAAATCTTCCCACTGTGAACCTCATCGAGGTCCACTGTGGAGGGACGCAGGAGGAGTAAATGAGGTGACAATTGAGAAAGCCGCTCCTCCCAAGCAGGTGCACAAAAAATCAAAACAAAAACAGGTCTCTCAGACCCAAAACCTCCGAGCTTTGAATTAAAATAAAACACATTTACTCCACATATTTTTTAACAAAAAGAAAACGTCACATCAGGAAACTCTGATTTTGTGGTAGCTGACATAGTGTTTTCTTGTACGTGAATAGAATCCTGACATGTAGTGCACATTGATGTATAGCTTTAACTGACCCTGGGTTTTGCAGACCAGGGTTTGTTTGATACACTCCATTCTAGGCCAAATCAGGACAAAAAAAAAAAAAAAGAAAAGAAAAAAAAAAAGAAAAGATCCGAATCTAGGTACTTTATAATCTGCTTTTTAACCTCTAACTGCAGAGCACGCTGATCAGACCTCATATCTTGGAGGTTTAGGAGACAAGTTAGAACTGTAGCATGTACCTGTTAATTTTGTTTAATTTATGGTGTCTCAATCTGTCTGTGCGTCTGCACGTGTGCAGGCATTGAAAGAAAGGAGAGAGTAGTCCAGGCGAGCACAGCAGGCAGTTCCAGGGCCAGAGGGGCCCATCCCCAAGTAGATAGCAGTCTACGGATCTCTCTCTGGCACAGAAGGCACCTCACCTCATACCACTCTCCTGGACACCTGATGAACTGAGCCCTCCCAGGGGAAGACACTCCCCAGGCCTGGGCAGGGCTTACATGCGCACTCTCTCTCTTCTTTCCCTTTTTCTTCCCACCGCAAGCACTGATGACCCTGTTGAACTCATGGGAAACTTCCTTTCTCTGCAGGAGAGAGAACGTGGCATTCTAGGCTCCCCACTCCCATCCCTGTAGAAATGGCCCAAACTCACACCAAAACGTGGATGCTCTTCAACTTCCAAACCTACCATTTGCCCTTCTTTCATTTCGCCTCTTAGTTCTTTTTATGCACAGTTTTAGGGCAGTCTAAGTACAAACTGAAAGTCTAACTTGTCTCTGATTCCTCCCTTGTCTATGTGTATATGCGTGAGAATAGAGGCGGGTGAGAGTGTGCGTGTGTGCAATTTTATACGTCTGTGTATTTTCTTAAGTACCTGTGCACACGTAGAGTGCATTACTGCCACCTTTTTCAATAAGCTGTTTTATCAGTTACGGCTTCTACAAGTTTGCTAATTTAGACTTCTTTATTGCCATATCTTTAACAATAGATGATTTCGGCATATATATATATATATATATATATATATATATATTATTTTTTTTTGCTTATTTATAGGTGCTGTATTTTATTATCTGATTGTTAGGAAGGGATGAAAGGGGCAAATATTCTTTAGAGGGATAGACTGCCAGCAGTATTGGGTATAATTTACAAGATGTAGTTGTCATACTGTATATTACTGATTGAAAACTTTTTGACCGTATTGTGTATCATTGAAACCTTTGTCTTAGGTCAGCGTCTTTGGATGACATTTTAATGGTGCATTCATTATTTCTTAAGTTTAATTAATATTACTTTTTTTTTATTTGGGGGGTGGGAGGGAGTTATAATTTTAAAGGTATGCTCTGGCTGTTCCACCTCCATGTGCTTGTTAATTAACTTGTAGGACTTTGACTGTAAGATGTGAAACCACGTTTCTTGCATGATGTTTTAGAGATTATTTCATTTATAGTCTTTTAACCTGCAGCTGCAGCACTTAGTTCACGTTTTCACAAATTTCGAGAGTCACTACACTAAAGACAATGCCTTTTCATGAATAAGAAGTTTTCAGAAGGCTCTAGGGGGCTGGGAGGCAGGCTGTTCGTTTGTCTTTTGTTGGGGGTATCATTTCTGAACTTGAAATCCAGTTCAGGGAGAAGAGAATTCAAAATTAGAGGAGCTTAAGGGGACACGGGTCAACATCTAGCTCGATTCAGGTGCATTGAGTAGAGTGAATTCCCATCGGTGACCCTTAGGACAGTGAGTGGCAGAGCCCTGACGACTGTGGTGTCCTCTCCACAAAACCCTCAAGGGACTTTTGTCATCATGTGTGATGAATCTTTAAATATCGTCTAATTTTCATAAGAATGAAAAGAAGTTAACAGGAAATAGTAGGCTAGGGTTTAGTTTTAAAGGCATGACTGTTATTTACAAAGGTGTTAAATCTGAGGAAATTGACAAATACAGATTTGTCCATTCTAGTGGCCAAACAGTAACAGTCTAAAATGCAGTCATTTTGACCCTCCCAAGCAATTTAGTCATATGTGTTGTTTTCTCTTTTCTGTTTTTACTTCTTAGATTTTTAACTAGGTTACTGTTGGTTCCCATTCTGTCTTTTTTGCCAGACTTACATCTGGTGCCAGATACAATCAGTTGGTTAAATTTTGCTTGCAGTTCTGTGTATTTTTTTCCTCTATTATTTATTTTTTTAAAAAAAATAGAGATCCTAACCTTAGATCTTTGATGTGAAGCTAGCACTGTCTGTAATACTTCTAAGAGCTGCCACTAAAATAATACAGTAATCCGTGGCCAGGGGAGCACCCCCTCCTGGTTGGGCCCCTCAGTTGGAGTCTAAGGGTTAATCTCTCATCTTGCTAAGCAGTATTCAAGTGCCTTGAACAGTGTCCCCTCGGCATGGCTCCCCTTCAGCAGGCTGGCATTCCAAGCAGTGGCCCCCGCAGGCAGTCGACCCCCTTCCTCTTCACGCTCTATGAGTTTAAAAAGCTGATTTGTACCTCTCCCCTGGGGGAAACGGTTCCATATAAAACACTAACACTTAATTACAAGCTCCATTATGCCATTTTAAATGGCTTCTTTTTGTTAATTGGAGGCATTGTTCATAACTTAAGGCTTTTGCCATTAACTTAGCTGGCTAAGCAGAGGCTCGGCATAAAATCAGTGTTTGCATTTAGCCTCTTGACCCGGAGTTCCGGCCCAAGCTCCCTTGTGATAGCCGAGATGGCAGGTGTGTGAGTTCTGTCCTAGACCTGTGCCCAACTCACTTCCACCCCAGAGGAGTCTTCTGTCCTCCTCCCCAACCCCCGAGCTCCCTGGTAACCTCCTCTTGAACTTCTGTATCAGTGAAGACATCTGTGGTTTCTGCTCACCAGATCTCTCTTTAGAAAGGGTTATCAGAGCCATGGAGCTTAGCTCAACTGGATTCTTCTAGATGATCTTAGGAGGCATCTTGGCATGAGGCAGCTTCTAAGCGTCTCCTGGGACAGGATCGGGGTGACAGCCCAGGGATGCATGCGTGGGAGAACTCTCTGAGAAATGCCAGGATCGTGGCTCACAGGGGCCCACCATCAAAACCTGCTACTTTGTGCAAGTAATTGAGGCAAAAGATACAAGTCGACAGCCTCCCTGGGGTAGATCCCTTGTACTTCCAAAGTACAAATACCTCCCTGCTCAGTTTCCTTCCTGTCGCCATCTTTGTTTTCTTCCCATTGAAAAACCATCCTGTCTGATGTGGATGTTCAGGTCTGCTGGTTGGCGGTCCGGGCCCAGAGTGCAGCAGAGCTCTGGGTTAAATATTCCTTTCTGGCCACCGCCCAAGCCCAGGTGGCCAGCTCTCATACCCCATCTCCCTCCTTGGCCAGGGCCAGCATCAGGCGTGCAGCTCATGACCAGTTTACACAGGCTGCAAAGAGATCGCTGTGGGCCTCGGCTGACTACTTTAAGATTATGCCACAGCCAGGCCCTAAAAAGAGAGGGGAACAGGAGTCCCCAGGTGAGCTCTCTCATGGGCAGGTGCCTTCCCGACTAAGGTTGGACTGGATGACTTTGTTCCTCCTGCATGCATGTCCTTTGATGCAAGGGTGATCAATGAACTCTGTTGACATTCTATGCAATGTTTTTCATTCCTCTGATTTTAGCAAAGCAAATCTTACTGAAAAATAACAGAGCCAGGGGAACAGACACATGTCCTTCTGGGAGTCACACAAAAGCAGAGAGATTTTGAACTGAGGGGTGACAGCCTTTGCCTTAAATGCAGTATGACAGGCGCTTCTTGGCAGACCAGTAAAAACAAAAGCCCGTAGACCTTACTCATCCCAAGGCCGACAAGCCAGCTGTACAGGGCGAGATGTAGCAACACGGGGCATGAGCGGTGGGCGTGCTGGGCTATTTGCTGTGGTACTTTAGGCCGGAGGTTTGGCTCCTGTGCTGCCAGTGGGGGGCCCTGTCCCTCCCCAGATGTCCTCCCTCTTCTTCACACTCCTCATTGTCCCTTCTACCTCACTAACCTGTGTTCTCCATCTGATGTCACCCAGAACCACACCCCACAGAACTGCGAGGCACGTGGGCTGGAGAGAGCAGAAAAGCTGCCAGCGCAGCAGACACGAACATCCCTCTGCCTGGTGGGCCGGCTTTGTGTGTCTCTCCTTTTGTGAGCGCAACACGGACAAACAGCTGTGCTCTGCAAGGCGCACGGATGTTTCCCTTCCACCTGTTCCCAAAGCTCCAGCAGCTGTTTGTTTTGCAGGCAGGGCATGGTCTCGGGCCTCTGAGGGTCTTGTCTTTGGTCTGCCTTCCTTTCTGTCCAGTCCTGCTCAGCTGTTAAGATCCATCATGGCCATTATCCTTGTCCCGGACTGCCCCAAAATGGCCACATGAGGACACTTCCTAAGATTCCCAGCTGGCTTTGGGGAACGCTGTAGCTCTTGGGTGTCTCTTGTCTCTGGCATGGTTTTAGCATCACTGCGAACACTCCTTTGCAAATATCAAACATCTCAAAGACGGAAAAGGATAGATGGCTTCCTCCAGCCTACACGCCCCGTCCACAGTTGCATCACCCTCTTATCCCAAAAGAATATGCCAGTTCCCATCCACACCGAAGAAAATCAGCTCCTGGAGCTGCTGGTTGGAGGTGGGTCTGTCCACTGTGGGGGCCAAAGTGTTCCCCTGCTGGAGACAGTTTGCAAGTAAGAACCTAAGGATGGGGACAGCATCCTGTGCTTGGGCATTGACCAGCCAAAGCTCACATTTAGAAATCCCTCAGTGCTTCTGTGG
Source organism: Pan paniscus (assembly GCF_029289425.2). Classification (NCBI taxonomy): domain Eukaryota; kingdom Metazoa; phylum Chordata; class Mammalia; order Primates; family Hominidae; genus Pan; species Pan paniscus. The sequence goes on along the minus strand of NC_073255.2, from coordinate 84,077,910 downwards.
TTTCACCTGGGCATCGATGACATTAGGGAAGCCTTTGTGACCACAAGGGCAGGGCTTGTGCCCTGAGTGCCAAGGTGGTGACCTGAGGCCAGTGTGATGTGGTTGGATCTCAGCGTGTACTGAATGCCAGTCTGGCCGGCACACTCGAACGCTAAGAGAATGGTCCAATTTGATGATCTTATTTCTATTTTGATCAGGTTTTGACTTTTTGTAGATGAAAACTACCAGGGAAAAGGGGAAGCAGGTACCCAATAAAGTTTAGAAAGATCCAGTCTGTGAAACCCTTAGAGATGGGCTGAAAGTTAAGTCCACAACCCTTGGGCTTAATCAGGATGGAAGAGGAGGGGGTGTGGGGGGCAGAGCGTAAAACAAGCCCCAGCCCTACTCCCGGCCCCCCAGCCCAGTCTTCCCAATCCCAGAAGCCCCAGCGGCCTGTGCTTCTCACCACCCTGGTCGGGGAATGGAAGGAAATGCAATTTCTGCCTGTCTGCCTGACTTCCAAAAACTGCCTCCTCCTGCCCAGGCCTCTCCCACCACCACCTTCCCTCCAAAGATAACCGTGTCCATGCCATCCGTGGCATCATCTCGAGTTTTCATTTTTGGATGAAGTGACATTTAGCTTTAACAAGACATTTCCAAAGCACCTAGTCTCCTCCAAAATGCTAACTTTAAAAGTTGGGCATTGTAGGCGAAAAATCCCGAAAAAAAAAAAAGACAAAAAAAAAAAAAGGCCGGCGAGAGAAAGACATTTGGCTATGCATAAATGTGCACTTCCCCCATGCCCCCGTTCTTAAACTCTTAAGATGCCTTTGAGTTGCTTTTCATGAATCCTTTTAGTTTACCCAATAATGTTAAGAAAGCATTAGTCTGCATTACTGTAATTTCTGTAGTGTTTACGCTTTAATTTCTACCACAAAATATGCTATATGCTATGTATCAAGCTTTCTGTAATCAGAAAGAAAAGGTGCCTTATATCCCAATGTCACGGCTACATCCCTATGGAAATTAATCAGAAGCACAGTGTGTACGGAAGCATTGGGACTTCTGCTGGTGAAACAAGAGACCATTCAGCAAGACACATTGAAGTGGCACGGAGCTGCTTTTGTTTTATAATTCTTTTTTCCCCCCTTTTCCTTCTTCTTTTTTATTATTATTATTTTTTTTGTAGTTTGCTTTAAACAGAAAGCACTTAAATAGATGACTATGTGTAAAAGCTCTGTGCAATTGAAATCATTTTTCTTCATTTTAAAAAAAATATCGTATTGCACACCAAATGAACTCAAAGTAAGCTTTAGGCCAGGACGATTCAGGTTATGAATGAGTTTGTTCACTGTAGTTCCATTTGTTCATGAACCGAAGGGAAAACAGGCCTCCCCAACTCCCTCCAGTCTCCCAGCCTGCCTCTTGGTGACCACTGTGCTGGGCATGCAGGGCCCGCGGGCTCTGGCTGGAGCCGCTGGCCTGACGAGGCAGGATAGGGAGTGTCCGTGATTCAGAAGCTGAGACCCTTCCCCAGTGTCTGACGCCACAGCCATCCCTTCCAGCACTTAATCTTGTCTTGTTGAAATGGACTGACTGCTACTGACCTGCCGGCGTGCATGAGGGTGATTATAAAAGGATGTTTCCTTGAGAAAAAATATATACATATTTCTATCCTCTTCTATTTATTATTAGGTTAATCATTTAAGTACTTATCAGGAGTGTATTGTTATTTTGTGTTTTGTTGTCATAAATGCTTTTTGCTGTCACTCTAGTGGTTACTATCCTCTGCCTTCCTCTCCTCCCCTACTCCCCCAGAGAACCAAGGCATCTGGGGGATTGACTGGGGGGCAGAGGGGGTTTCCCCAGCAAAATCAAACACCTGTCTCCAGAGTAGCCACTCAAAAACTGGTGGTCTCTATGTGTCTAACTTTTTAAATGAGAGTGTTTATGAACAAAAAAATTTACCAACGTGTGAGGGAGTTGCTGAGTTGAAGAATGCTCACTTGAGGAGCTTCAGAGGAATCTTAGCAAAGCCAAGTTCAGTTCCCCAAAGCCTCCTAGAGCCTCTGGTAAGACTTCTGGGTTCATGAAGTTTCGGCGAGCCGTGGTCAGAGAGGGCGCGGTGGCCTGGCCAAGACTTTACCTCCAAGCGAGAGAGTGATTTCTTGCAAGGCCCGCACGGGTTGATATGTTTTGGTTGGTTTTTTGTTGTTGTTGTTGTTTTTCTTGCATACAAAGTTGTTCAAAACCATCTTTCAAAGCAACAGTGTTTTGTAGTACCAGGCTGTGGCTTGAGGGCTCACCTAGGAGATCATAGGTAGAGGGCCCCTTTCCCCTATAGGTGGTTCAATGTGGAGGAAGGTTGGGTGTGGAGATTGCTTGCTGTGGCCCCAAGCTCAGCCAGCAGGACACCCAGTTGTTGCCAATCGGGTGTGAAGGTGAGGCGCCCTGCCTCGATCCCATGGGCCCAGCAGAAGGAAACTTACCCCAGGCCAAGGCAAGGGCCCTGCTCACCCCAAGGTAGGCTGGGAAGAGCATCTCTTTCCATATCATCACCTCCCCTTCTCCAAGATTGCCGGGGGCCCTGATTTTGTTCTCTCTTTGAAAGAAACCCTCCACCAAAACAATGGTCCCCATCTCCCCAGAAGCCTTTTTTTTTTTTTCATTTTTCTCTAATTAGTCTATGCATTTCTCTCTCTCAAACCATCTTCTGCCTCTTCCCTTGAGAAAACGGGCATCTCACGTACCCCCATCTGAGACCTCTTGGAAAAAAAAAATCCCGTGTATTCTGGAGATGTGAGAATTCACCCAAAATTCTTAAAACGTTGGAGAATAGCTTGTTATAAAATAAAAGTGGGGGTAAAAAGAAGGTGGTTTTCCCCACATCCCTTTGCATTGAATAAGAGACCTAGTTCTTTGCATTTGTGCAATAACTCTTTGCTGCTTGCCTTGAGAGCGGGTAGCACCACGCTCCTGTCCAGACTACTAACAGCACAAGACGCACTCACAGGGTGGCGGAATCTTCCAGAAAACTCTTTATAAGCTCAGCTCCCCCCACCCCACCCCCACTCCAGCGTTTTGTCACGTCTTACATTTTAGCAGTATTTTATATTTTCTGTAACGCACCAAGTCTTAGATCTTTCTAGAGCTTGTTTGTTCATCCTCACAATCACAGATTTTTTTCTCCAATCCTCACAGAGACCCAATTGACCAAAAAAGAAAAAAGGAAAAAAAAAAAAGGCGTCTTTTTTTTTTTTTTTTGTACAAATCGCTTTGAGATGCCTCTGGTGTGTTGCTGTGTGACATCTCTCTGGTAACATTTTCTTGCTATTTGTTTTTCTACATTAAGAGTCAAAGTTGACCTAAATGGCATGGGGGTGGGGGAGGCACCCGTCGGCCCCTTGGTGTTGTCCCTCTGTCTTTGGGTAGCCATACGATGTTTGTTCTCAGCACTGTACAACGGTCCCTATATAATACGGAGAAGCAATATCACTGTATGAGACTCACACCATGTATTATTATTCACTAGCACCCTAGGTGTGATAATTGAAGTAAATATCTTTTATACAAACACAAGAATGTGAGGGTTGTTTTTATTTAAAGTGCTCTGGCCTGAGGACGAGCAGCAAACACTGTCATTCGGGGTCCAAAGGGCACCTCAAGAATTGCCGTTCCCGAGGTCGTCCTCTTTGCACCTGTCCGCAGGTCCTCGGGCATGTGGCTTCCAGGCACACAGAAAACCATGTGGTTCTAGGATACATGGGGATCTCGGGCACTGCTCTGTCAATCTGCATCTGGTTCACAGGAAGGGCTTCACCAGGGCCTGCGTTCCTACTTGCTGTTGTCACCAGCACTGTTTGCCTACCCTTGAACCAAGCCCTTGCCCTCCCTGGCGTCCGCTTCCTTGTCTGTAAAATGGAGACACCATCGCCTGTCATATAGGCTTGCTGTGGGGGACCAGGAATGGTGGCCAGTGCTGGTGCAGCACTGGGCTGGTGGTGGCAGCCCCAATCGATGGCACTCGGGCGACCAGGACTACGGCCAGTCTCCTCTGCCGTGTGGCCTGCAGCTGGTCAGTGGCGTGGCCTCAACCTTCTGTGTGGGGGTCTCACTGTGCCCCTGACTCCTGATGTAACAGAAAGACAAGTGAAAGGCACCAGTTAATGCTTGCGAGTGGGACAGTGGCTTGCGGGTCTCTGGAATGACGGGTTACTGAGAAGAGTCTCTTTCCAGATGGTGCTCGGGCTGGATGTGGGGGGAGAGCTCTGCAGAGGTGGCTGTTAGGCTTCTCCGCGCAGTTATGACTCAGAGGCTGTTGCTCATCTTGGGTTGGAAAAGAGCTGTCTGCCAGGCCGACGTGTGTCTGGTGGAAGTGGGGGATGACTTGGTCGCGTATTAATTTGGAGATTTCAGATTGTGAAATGTCCACATGTGATACAGAATCGTAAGCCCCTCTCCCAATTCAACTGGATTCAATCCTCCCTCCAGTGGGAGAACCCAGAGTATGGGATGGAGACACCCCCCAGTGCCAGGTGCCCTCGGCAGCCCCGTGTCTGATGCAGTCACTTAGGGCTGGGGGTGTCTCTAGAGTTGCCCAAAATGCTGGTCCCCTCAGATAGGAGAGGCCTGCATAAAACCCTAAGAGCTGGCCCGGCGCAGTGGCTCACGCCTGTAATCCCAGCACTTTGGGAGGCTGAGGCGGGTGGATCACTTGAGGTCAGGAGTTCAAGACCAGCCTGGCCAACATGGTGAAACCCCATCTCTACTGAAAATACAAAAATTAACCAGGCATGGTGGCGGGTGCCTGTAATCCCAGCTACTTAGGAGGCTGAGGCAGGAGAATTGCTTGAACCTGGGAGGCGGAGGTTACGGTGAGCCGAGATTGCGCCACTGCACTCCGGCCTGGGCGATAGAGCGAAACTCAGTCTCAATAAAACAAACAAACAAACAAACAAATAACCCTAAGAACTCTGCCAGTTTGGTATTTGACAGACTGAAGTCTAACGTGGTTAATTTTTCTGTTTGCTAGTTTAGGTATGCCCCTATGTATTTCATGATCTGCTAACTAAATTAAAATAAGAAATGTTAAAAAAAAAAAAAAAGAAAAAAGAAAGAGAAAGGAAGGAAGGAAAGGAAGGAAGAAAGAACAGTTGGGCACAGTGGCTCATTCCTGTAACTCCTATAGGCCCAGCACTTTGGAAGGAGGTCAAGGCAGGAGGATTGCTTGAGCACAGGAGTTTGAGACCAGCCTGGGCAACATAGTGAGACCCCATCTATACAAAAAATAAAAAATTAGTTGGGCATGGTGGCATGTGCCTGTAGTCCTAGCTACTCTGGAGGCTGAGGTGGGAGGATCACTTCTGCCCAGGAGTTCAATGCTGCAGTGATCTATGATGGCACCACTGCACTCCAGCCTGGGCAACACAGCAAGATCCTAAATCTTGAAAAAAAAAAAGGAACACTTAGCTCAAAGTCTTTTTCCTCAGAAAGTTGAGACAGGATCTCAGTCTGTCACCACCTCTTCCTCCCAGGCTTAAGCAACCCTCCCATCTCAGCCTCCCAAGTAGCTGGGACCACAGGTGTGCACCACCACGCCTGGCTAATTTTTTGTAGAGAAGGGGCTTCACCATGTTGCCCAGGCTGGTCTTGAACTCCTGAGCTCAGAAGATCCACCCACCTGGTTCTCCCAAAGTACTCGGATTATAGGAGTGAGCCACTGTGCCCGGCCTCCCCATGTGCTTCTAAAGTGAGATTTAATTAAGCAAAACTGCAGTTGCACCTGGTTTTGCAGGGCCAGCTTCAGAGGCAGAAAAAGAGTGAGATTTCATGTTCTGACTGCAACTGGGCAATGCCTCCATTCCAGGCAAATGGTTCAGCCTTGACCTTTCTCCCGTCCCTGCAGTTAAGTGGGTCTGAACAGAACCTTGTTCCTTGCTTTTGTTTTTGTTTGAGACAGAGTCTGTCTCTCTTGCCTAGACTGGAGTTTAGTGGCGCGATCTCGGCTCACTGCAACCTCTGTCTCCTGAGTTCAAGCAATTCTCCTGCCTCAGCCTCCCGAGTAACTGGGCTTAGAGGTGTGTGCCACAGCGCCCAGCTAATTTTTAGTATTTTCAGTAGAGACGGGGTTTTACCATGTTGGCCAGGCTGGTCTCAAACTCCTGACCTCAAGTGATCTGCCCACCTTGGCCTCCCAAAGTGCTGGGATTACAGGTGTGAGCCACCGTGCCCGGCCCCTTATTTGTTATTTGTTTCATTTCGTTTTGTTTTTAAGATGGAGTCTGGCTCTGTCACCCAGGCTGGAGTGCAATGGTACAATCTTGGATCGCTGCAACCTCCACCGCCTGGGTTCAGGCGATTCTCCTGCCTCAGCCTCCCAAGTAGCTGGGATTATAGGTGCCCGCCACCACACCTGGCTTTTTTTTTTTTTTTTTTTTTGTATTTTTAGTAGAGATGGGGTTTCACCATGTTGGCCAGGCTGATCTCGAACTCCTGACTTCAAGTGATCTGCCTGCCTCAGCCTCCCAAAGTGCTGGGATTACAGGCGTGAGCCACCATACCCAGCCGCGTTCCTTATTTGATGCTCTGAAGAAACACAATTGCAGGTAGACAGGGTGGCGCGACGTGATGATGAGGTATATTAGAGCACTTGAATTGTCTGCAATGGTCCTGTGTGCTTCTGTTACAAAGCCCCTCTGAGTGGCTGCCTGGGGGCATGCTGCTCCTCTCCACGGTCCTAACATGCCAGCTTTGGGGGCACACAGCTTGCTGGTGTCTACTTCAGCTCATCACTGATTCCTGTGAGGTGGCAGAGGCCTGGGCCTGCATGTACGGACCCAACCAGGGAACTGGGAGGGCTCCACAGAGCTACCGTGATGTTGCCCGGGCTCCCGGCCAGTGGGCCGTTGCTTAGCAACCGACTCATACAGTGTGGAGTGACCGGCCTCCACAGACAGGGGAGACACAGCCTGGGCCCAGCCTTAGGCAGGCATTGCTGAAGTTCCTGTCTTTTCCAAGAAATTCAGACTCTTAGAATACCAACAGGAAGGGCCCTGGTCGAGCATGGTGGGTCACGCCTGTAATCCCAGCACTTTGGGAGGCTGAGGTGGACAGATCGCCTGAGGTCAGGAGTTTGAGACCAGCCTGGCCAACATGATGAAACCCCATCTCATCTCTACTAAAAATACAAAAATTAGCCAGGCATGATGGTGCATGTCTGTAATCCCAGCTACTCAGGAGGCTGAGGCAGGAGAATCACTTGAACCCAGGAGGCGGAGGTTGCAGCGAGCCAAGATTGCGCCACTGCACTCCAGCCTGGGCAACAGAGTGAGACTCTGGCTCAAAAAAATAAAAAATAAATAATACCAATACGAAGAGCCCTTTTTTTTTTTTCAAGCAGAATCAAGTATGGATAAGTAATAGCAGAGCTTCCCATTTGAGGCAGTGGTGTGGCCTCCAGGGAGCGGGATTTGAGGACAACCCTCCCATTGTTCAGGGAGGCGTCAGTGTCTCTGTGGTCAGGAGACACTGGCTGTATCAGGATCCCAGCAGCGTCTCTTAGTGGCTGATGACCGTGAGCAAGTCTTAAGTCGATGCTCAGGAAATCTTTGAAAGAATAAATGAGTTTAACTTCCTAGTGCTTCTGTTTCTGTCTCTGTAAAGGGGATATAAAAAGCCAAACTCGGTCGGGCACGATGGCTCACACCTGTAATCCCGAGGCTTTGGGAAGCCAAGGCAGGAGGATCACTTGAGGCCGGGAGTTCAAGACCCACCCTGGGACACATAGCAAGACCCCATCTCTACGAAAATGTTTAAAATTCGCCGGATGTGCTGGCACATGCCTGTAGTCCCAGCTACTTGGGAGGCTGAAGGATCGCTTGAGCCCAGGAGCTCAAGGCTGCAGTGAGCTATAATTGCACCACTGCACTCCGGCCTGGGTGACAGAGTGAGACCCTGTCTCCAATTGAAAAAATAAGAGGTAGGTGGCTCATGCCTGTAATCCCAGCACTTTGGGAGCCGAGGCGGGTGGATCACGAGTTCAAGAGATTGAGACCATCCTGGCTAACATGGTGAAACCCTGTCTCTACTAAAAAGACAAAAAAATTAGCCAGGCGTGGTGGCAGGCACCTGTAGCCACTCAGGAGGCTGAGGCAGGAGAATCGCTTGAACCCAGGAGGCAGAGGTTGTAGTGAGCCGTGATACCTCCACTGCACTCCAGCCTGGGCGACAAAGCAAGATTCCATCATGGATGGATGGATGGATGGATAACTCACAGAGTTACTGAGAGGACCCAGTGAGAAGACCTGGAAACCACTCACCCAGCACCCAGTGGCAGGGCAGAGCCTGGAAGGATCCAAGTGAGGCCTATGCAGTTACTGGCAGTGGAAGCAGCAGAGGACTGGCTGGCCCTGCCAGGGTCTTGCTGCCCGTGGCCAGGCCCCATCTCCTGGGGTCTTTAGTCTCCTCTAACACACATGGCCTCTGGGTTTGGCTGTGATGGGGTGGGACTGAGCTGTGGTAGATGCTTACATCAGACGGATTGCAAAGAGGGCCAGCTGTGCCCCAGCCTGGGAGACCCTGCAGCTGTGGGAATCCTGGTGCAACTTTCCAACTGAGGAAACAGATGCTTGCTGTGGGGTAGTATCCACTCGCCTGTGAGCTAATACATACCGAAGGCTGACCGTGGGCCGCTGCCTTACACGCTGGGGTTATTACAGGGCAAACCAGGAGCTCACCTTCTTGTGGGAGGTACAGACAGTAGACGTAATAAATAAGTGAATGAGATAGTTGCTTTGAAGGTGATCAATGTTATAAGGAGGATGGGAAGAGCAAGTGAAAAGGGTTAAACTTTTTTTTTTTTTTTGGAGATGAAGTCTTACTCTGTTGCTCAGGCTGGAGTGCAGTGGCGTGATCTCGGCTCACTGCAACCTCCACGTCCCAGGTTCAGGCGATTCTCCTGCCTCAGCCTCCCAAGTAGCTGGGATTACAGGTGCATGCCACCACGTCCAGCTAATTTTTGTATTTTTAGTAGAGACAGGGGTTTCACCACATTGGCCAGGCTGGTCTCAAACTCCTGATCTCAAGTGATCCACCCGCCTTGGCATCCCAAAGTACTGGGATTACAGGTACGAGCCACCACACCTAGCCTTTTTTTTTTTTTTTTTTTTTTGAGATGGAGTCTCACTGTTGCCCAGGCTAGAGTGCAGTGACACAATTTCAGCTCACTGCAACCTCCTCCTCCCAGGTTCAAGCAATTCTCCTGCCTCAGCCTCCCAAGTAGCTGGGACTACAGGTGCACACTGCCATGCCCAGCTAATTTTTGTTATTTTTAGTAGAGACAGGAGTTTCATCATGTTGTCCATTCTGGTCTCAAACTCCTGACCTCAGGTGATCTGCCCGCTTCAGCCTCCCATAGTGCTGGGATTACAGATGTGAGCCACTGCGCCCAGCCGAAAGGGGTTAAAGTTTTAAATCGGGTGGTCAGGGTAGGCCTCCCTAAGAAGTTCACTTCTCTGTTTAATTTATTATCTTTTTCTCTTTATTTTTGAGACAGGGTCTCACTCTGTCACCCAGGCTGGAGTGCAGTGGTGCGATCTCAGCTCACTGCAACCTCCACCTCCGGGGTTCAAGCGATTCTCCTGCCTCAGCCTTCCGAGTAGCTGGAATTACAGGCGTGCATCACCATGGCCGGCTAATTTTTGTATTTTTAGTAGAGACGGGGTTCACCATATTGGCCGGGCTGGTCTCGAACTCCTGGCTTCAAGCGATCTGCCTGCCTCGGCCTCCCAAAGTGCTGGGATTACAGGCATGAGCCACCATTCCCAGACAGAAGTTATCTTCTTTTTTTTTTTTTTTTTTTTTGAGACAGAGTCTTGCTCTGTCACCCAGGCTAGAGTGCAGTGGCGTGATGTCAGCTCACTGCAACCTCCGCCTCCCAGGTTCAAGTGATTCTCCTGCCTCAGCCTCCCAAGTAGCTGGGATTACAGGCGCCCACCACCGCGCCCGGCTAATTTTTGTATTTTTAGTAGAGATGGGGTTTCACCGTCTTGGCCAGGCTGGTCTCGAACTCCTGACCTCAGGTGATCCACCCGCCTCGGCCTCCCAAAGTGCTGGGATTACAGGCGTGAGCCATCGCGCCCAGCCCAGAAGTTAACTTCTAAACAGTACTGGCAGAGCTGAGGGAACGAGCCCTGCAGATGTGAGAAGGAAGGACGTTCTAGGCAGTGGGAACTGCCAGTTCAAAGGTCTCGTGGTGCAAATGTCTCTGGAAACCAGCATGGCCGCAGCACTGTGACCAGGAGGAAGAGTGGGAGGCGATGAGGTCAGAGAGACCAAGGAGAGGCGGAGCATGGGGGCCTTGTCGGCCATTGCTGAGGCTTTGGTTTTTACTCTGAGTCAACTGGGAGGCATTCGAGGGTTTGAACAGAGGGTCCTGGCTCTGGTGGGGAAACAGGAAGTAGGATTTATTGGTAGGAGTGAGTAAGGAGGGGTCAGCACAGGGGAAGCCCTCAGAAGCTCACCCAGGAGGCCACAACTGGGGCTGCGTTTAACCCCCCCAGCCATGCCAGATGAGCTGCTTCTCAGCCACCATGTGGGATCAATTTCTTCCACACTGAACTTGGTCAAGGCCCGCTGCTTTGTGCTGTGGATCTTCTGGCAGCCAGGGAACTTAGACTTGGCCCTGCATATGGCCTCAATCACACGCTCATGGTTCTGCTCTTAGTACAGATAGACACAATGACCTGGCCAACATAAACCCTGGCTGTCACACCCTGGGGCTTTCCAAGGGCACCCCGAATACTTGCCTGGTGCCTAGACCACAGACAGCACGAGGTCAGAGACACAAATGTCCAGTGGAAAGAATTGTCTCCAACGTTCCTTAGGGCAACCCATGTAAGAAACAGACTGTGTGGCCGGGCGTGGTGGCTCACGCCTATAATCCCAGCACTTTGGGAGGCCAAGGTGGGTGGATCACCTGAGGTCAGGAGTTCAAGACCAGCCTGGCCAACATGAAGAAACCCTGTCTCTACTAAAAATACAAAAATTAGCCGGGCATGGTAGCGGGCGCCTGTAATCCCAGCTACTTGGGAGGCTGAGGCAGGAGAATTGCTTGAACCCTGGAGGCAGAGGTTGCAGTGAGCCGAGATTACACCACTATACTCCAGCCTGGGCAACAAGAGCAAAAATCTGTCTCAAAAGAGAAAAAAAGAGAAAGAAAGAAACAGACTGTGTACTTTACTGAGGAGGCTGCTGTTTGCAACCACTGCACCCTACAAGGTCACTATTTTTTTTAAGAGACAGGATCTCACTCTGTTGCCCAGGCTAGACGGCAGTGGCATAATCATCGCTCACTGCAGCCTTGACCTCCTGGGCTCAAGCAATCCTCCTGCCTCAGCCTCCCAAGTAGCAGGGACAGGCGTGCACCACCACACACGGCTAATATTTTAATTTTTTGTAGCGACAGTCTGGCTATGTTGCCCAGGCTGGTCTCAAACTCCTGGACTCAAGCAATCTTCCTGCCTCAGCCTCCCAAAGTCCTGGGATTACAGGCATGAGACAGTTGCACCCGACCAACTTTTTAAAAGGCTCTCTCTGGCTGCTGCTTGGTGCCCAGATCGTAGGTTGCAGAGGGAGGCTAATGAGGAGACTGATGCCATCATCGCAATGAGAGATGGTCATGACTCGGACTAGGTGGCAGCAGTGGTAAAAAGGGACTGGATTCTGGAGATATTTTGAAAGTAGAGCCAAAAATGAGACTTAAGGCAGGGGCAGTGGCTCACGCATGTAATCCCAGCACTTTGGGAGGCCGAGGTGGGTGGGTCACTTCAAGCCAGGAGTTTAAGACCAGCCTGACCAACATGGTGAAACCCTGTCTCTACTAAAAATACAAAAATTAGCCAGGCGTGGTGGTTCATGCTTGTAGTCCCAGCTGCTCGGGAGGCTGAGGCAGGAGAATCTCTTGAACCCAAGAGGTGGAGGTTGCAGTGAGTTGAGATCACGCCACTGCACTCTAGCCTGGGTGACAGAGTGAGACTCCGTTTCAAAAAAAAAAAAAAAAGAGAGAGAGAGACTTAAGACAGATTCAGCATCAGGAGTGATGGAGAGGAGTGAGGCCACCTCCCGGGGTTTGGTCTGGGCCACCGAAGGGTCGCAGAGAGCTGGGTCAGGCCGGGAAGGGGGTCTCTGCCTATCCCTGCAGATGTCACCTCCCAAGGCTGGACTACAGGGGTCCACACTTGGGCTTGGGGAGTACAGACTTGGGGAGGAAGGGATCAGGCTGAAATTCAGACCTGTGAAGGTTGAAATGCCAGTAGAAGATCAAGTAGAAGATAAATCCAAGGAGAGGCGTGGACTGGAGTCCCACACTGGGGAGGCATCGGCTTGTCAATGGCATCCCGCATGGCCAGAGCGGATGAGGGGGCAGAGTGAGGCATCTGCGGATGGTCCCTGTGCAGCAGCGGCAAGAAGCTTAGCAGGGAGAGCAAGGACCAGTCAAGGAAACAGGGCAGAGCAGCCAGCCGGGGAAGGAGGCCCAGGAGGGTCGGTGACCTGGAAACTAGCTGCTAACACAGCAGCTCAGATAAGAGCCAAAAAACAAGGACGTGGCAATGTGCGGAGGTCATTAGGGACCTTGGCAAGGACAGTCAGCGTGAGGGGTGGCAGAGTCTGATGGGAAGGGCTTGAGGAATTGGAGGAGCAGAATTAGACGCTTGAGAAGAGACAGCTTCTTCAAGGAGTTTTGCCGGAGTGGGGTCAAGGGAAGGGGCGTGTGTGCATGTGTACATGCCTGCTAGGAGAACATGCTTGCATGCATGTAGAAGGCAAGAGCCGGTGCTGCAGGAGAGGGTGGCATTGCTGGAGACCCCATTGCATAGGGGTGGGGGCCAGCACCTGCAGGCATGGGGAGCCGGCCGGGGGGGCTCAGTGGTCACCTGAGGCTACCTGCAGGATCTACAGGTGCAGAGGCAGGGAGGGGTGGATGAGGCAGCAGCTTGGCCCCCTCAGTGTCCTCCTAGCAGAGATACCATGTGCACCGAGCGTCTCCACCTTTCCTACCTGGCCTGCAAGTGATTTAATAAGACAGGGGCAGCCGGGCGTGTGGCTCATGCCTGTAATCCCAGCACTTGGGGAGGCTGAGGCGGGTGGATCACCTCAGGTCAGGAGTTCGAGGCCAGCCTGGCCAACGTGACGAAACTCTGTCTCTACTAAAAATACAAAAATTAGCCAGGCATGGTGGTGCATGCCTGTAATCCCAGCTGCTTGAGAGACTGAGGCAGGAGAATCACTTGAACCTGGGAGACAGAGGTTGCAGAGAGCCGAGATCATACCATTGCACTCTAGCCTGGGTGACGAGTGAAACTCCGTCTCAAAAGAAATAAAAAATAAAAAGACAGGGGCCCCTCGCGCCTTCAGGAAAACCATAGGTACAACACCGCTGGCCTCGCTATGATAAGTCTCTGCATTTAATCCTTCTGCAGTCAGAAATCATGCCTAGACTTTTTTTGGGCGTGGTGCAGAGAGGGACAGGGTCTTGCTCTGTCACCCAGCCTGGAGTGCAGTGGTGCAATCGTAGCTCTCTGCAGCCTGGAACTCCTGGACTCAAGCGATCCTCCCGCCTTCGCCTCCTGAGTAGCTGGGACCACAGGTGCACACCACGATGCCCGGCTAAGTTTTGTATTTTTCTGTAGAGATGACGTTTTGCCATGTTGCCCGTGCTGGTCTCAAACACCTGAGCTCCAGCGATGCTACCACCTCTGCCTCCCAAAGTGCTGGATTCCAGCCATGAGCCAACGCACCGGGCCCTCCTGAAGTCTTGACCTTAAAGATGCTTTGATCCCCTCCTCCCCTCTGTGAGGTGCCCCCTCTAGGATGTCTTTGTGGGTTCTCCCAGAGGATGAGGTCCCAGTCTTTCCTGAGGGGAAGGGGACCGTCTTGGGCCCTTACCCCACAGACTCCTTTTCTGAGCCCCTTTCCCTGTCTTATGCTCACTTATCCACCCGTCGCCTGTCATCCCTCTCTCCCCTAAACAAAATCTGTCCCTCTCTCCTGGGTTTCTGGGTTGCAGATGGTCCATTCCACACACTCTATGCTTCTCAAGCTCCCCTCTCGGGCACACGTTACTGCTCTTCCACCACTTCTGCCCGTCGGGCTGTGCCTTGCAGCCCTGCATGCCCCCACCACCTTGACGACAACACCTTCGCCTTGCTCAGCCTCTCTGTAGCTTCTGACCCCCTGACCCTCCGTATTCATTGACCCTCCTGCCTCATCTTGGTGCCTTCACATGCATCCTCCTGGTGTCTTCCCTGCCTCCTGCCGCCTCTTCTCAGGGTCTTTGCAGGACCCCCTTTATGGATCACCCCCTGAAGCTCTGGCCACCTCACAGCAGCACTGTCTCAGGACCTGTCCACCACCGCTGATTTTCTGTATGAGCTGTTCTTGCATTGCTATAGAGAAATACCTGAGGCTGTGTAATTTATCAAGAAAAGGGGTTTCTTTGGCTCATGGTTCTGCAGGCTGTACCAGAAGCGTGGCGCTGGTGTCGGTTTGGCTTCTGGGGAGGTGTTGGAGGCTTTACTCATGGTGGAAGGCGAAGTGGGAGCAGGTGTGAGACATGGCGAAGCCAGGAGGAAGAGAGAGAGAATGGGGGTGGGGGAGGTGCCACGCTCCTTAAACAACCAGATCCCTATCTCAGAGACAGCACCACGCCACAAGGGACCTGCCCTGTCCCCCAAACACCTCCCACCAGGCCCCACTTCCAACACTGGGGATTAATTACTTTTTTTTTTTTTTTTGAGACAGGGTCTCACTCTGTCACCCAAGCAAGAGTGCAGTGGTGTGATCACAGCTCACTGCAACCTCTGCCTCCTGGGCTCAGGTGATCCTCCCATCTCAGCCTCCCTAGTAGCTGGGACTACAGCTACACCACCACACCCAGCTAATTTTTTGTGTGGGTTTGTTTGTTTGTTTGTTTGTGTAGAGACAGGGTTTTTCCATGTTACCCAGGCTGGTCTCGAATTCCTGGGCTCCAGTGATCCTCCCTCCTCAGCCTCCCAAAGTGCTGGAATTATAGGCAAGAGCCACTGCACCTGGCTTGATTACATTTCAACATGAGATGTGGACAGGGATGAATATCCAAACTATATAATTCCACCCCTGCCCCCTCACGCAAATCTCATGTCCTTCTCACATTGCAAAATACAATCATGCCTTTCCAACAGTACCCCCAAAGTCTTTTTTTTTTTTTTTTTTTTTTAGATGGAGTTTCACTCTTGTTGCCCAGGCTGGAGTACAATGGTGCCATCTCAGCTCACTGTAACCTCCGCCTCCCAGGTTCAAGCCATTCTCCTGCCTCAGCCTCCCAAATAGCTGGGATTACAGGCACCCGCCACCATGCCCGGCTATTTTTTTTTTTTTTTTTTTGTATTTTTAGTAGAGACGAGTTTTCGCCATGTTGGCCAGGCTGGTCTCAAACTCCTGACCTCAGGTGATGTGCCCGCCTCGGCCTCCCAAAGTGCTGGGATTACAGGCGTGAACCACCACGCCCACCCCCAAAGTCTTAACTCATTACAGCATTTTGGTCACAACCATCGAACAAGTCTCTAAGAAGTTCCAAACTTTCCCTCATCTTACTGTCTTCTTCCAAGCCCCCCAAATGCTTCCAAGCCCTGACCGTTGGGGCCCTAGATCTCCTCAACCAGCATATCCAGCCTCAGGTCCACAGGTCCAAACCCCACCACACACATGCCCTTAGCTGTTCACAAGCACCTTCATGCTTACCAGAACCGAGCCAGCCAGCTGCCCACCCCTTCCCCCACAGGGGGCCAGGCCCGGGCCTCCCCACCTGGGTTCTGTACAGCGATGGGGTCCACAGCTCTCTCTCCAGCTCCTTCTGTGGCCTCGCCCCAGAGCCCTGTACTCTAGAGGTTGAAGAACTTGCCGAAGGTCGTGAAATTCATAAAAGGCAGGGCCAGAATGCAAGCCCAGTTCTGGACTTGACATCAAGTGGCCACCAGAGATGTTACCCCAGCTTCCCCACCTGCGTGTTCCAGCCTCCAACAGAGAAGGCAGGGTGAGGCAGCCGGTGGGGGATAGGGGACCCTCCCGTGGCCGGTGAGGCCCTGTCCTCTAAGTACATCTAACTGAAGCCCCTCTCTGGGGGAAGCCCGCACAGCCAGTCTCCTGGCCTTTGCTTCCTCCCAGCGTGGAGTGACAGTTTCAAAGCACAGCTCTGGTTGCTGCTGGGATCCAGCTGGGCTCTGGGACAGTGTCCAGATCCTGTCCCCTGCAGCCTCCAGTTCTCTGTCCACCCCCCTCTACCCACAGCCTTCCCTCCAGTCTCACCATCTGCCAGCCTCTGCTGCCCTGTCTTACCCAGCCTGTTCTCTCTGCCTCACGAGCAGCCATCCCCCAATTCTGCTGCCCGTGCAACTGGCCTGTGCTCCTATCACCCCAAGCCACCTCTTCAGGGATGGCCTCCCCCAACCACTCAGCCCTGCACCCTCAGATCCCCTCAGGAGCTAACCCAGTGCCCAGAGCATCTGCAGCAGCGCCAATGGCCAGGCCTCCAGGCCAGCTTAACACATGGGCCTTTTCCAGGATAGCGGGCCACCAGCTGGGAACTGGGGCAGCCTAGGATAGAGGGTTTGCAGCCAGGGTGCTCACACCTGCACAGAACGTCACCTATATACACGGCAGGACTGTGTGCCCACCCCTGCAGTAGCAGACACAGGAACAAGTGCACGGGGACCAGGCCCACGCACCCCATCATCTCCCTGGTGCCCACGGATGGTGCTGGGAGCTGCAAGTTGCTGCCACCCCAGGGACCTGAGCAAGACCACACTGGGGTGGTCACAGACTCGGGGCAGATAAAACAGGCAGTGCAAGGAATCATCTCAGCAGCTTTTTATCCACCCCTCTTGCCAGGCGCACACCTCCAGGGAAAAGGGCTCACTCTGGCCGGGCAAAAGTCACCTCTGCAAAGGTTCTCCATCTCAGCCCTGTCTCTCTGTCCCCCGGACCCTCATCCCTGAGGTGGAATGTGGCTTCCCTGAGCCCTGTTGGAGCTTAATGCCCTCTTTTTATCCCAGGAGTCTGTCCCCATGGTCCCAGCACGGTTCTTGGATGTGCTCCTGTTTGTGGCCAAACTGAAGCATCCCCTCCCTTGGTCCAGGACCTTCACCTCTATTAATGTGACCCAAGGCCCCATTAGCTTTCTGGTGGTTTCCTCTCCCTACATCTCACAACCGCTGTCCACCTCCCATCCTAAGCATGAGTGGCCGGCTCTGCCATCCCATCCCACAGGCCAGGACCCAAGGACTCTGTACTCAGGCCAGGAGGGCATGGTATTTATCGTCTCTCTGGACCTCTCCCCTTTGGGGTCTCCTTAAAGTCCCTGCAGGTGGCCCAGGGCCAGCCCCAACCCTGCCCCCGACAGTCCTCCCTCCAAGGCCGGGTCCTGCCTTCAGGTCCTGCCTCTTCCCTCATCCCCTCCTCACTTCCGCAGATACCACCTTCCTGCCAGAGACCCAGGGGCTCAGTGAATGTCTGAAGGAAGAAATCCATTTAGGGGCCCAGTGCGGTGGCTCACGCCTCTAATCCCAGCACATTGGGAGGTTGAGGCAGACAGATCACTTGAGGTTGAGACCAACCTGGACAACATTGCTAAACCCCGTCTCTACTAAAAATACAAAAATTAACTGGGCATGGTGGCAGGCGCCTGTAATCCCAGCTACTCAGGAGGTTGAGGCAGGAAAATTGTTTGAACCTTGGAGGCGGAGGTTGCAGTGAGCCGAGATGGAGCCACTGCACTCCAGCCTGGGTGACTGAGTGAGACTCTGTCTCAATAAAATAAAATAAATCCATTCGGGGCCTGAACGAGGCGAGACTCTGGTGTGGGCAAGGGCTTAGACAGAGCTGGGGGTGGATGCCTTGGGTTTGGTCCCAGGTTGGGAAGCCTCCGTTCTTTGACTGTAAAATGTGAATCGTCTTTTCTGACTCATCTATAAGGACTTGGTGTGCAGTGGGAACCCAGGAGCATGTGGGGGTGAGGTTGGGCTGCCCCATCCTGGCCCAGGACACTGAGCCTAGCCAGGGCAGGTATGACAGCCGGTCAGCAGGCCGCGCAGTCAGGGATGAGTCCACAGAGGAGGCCGCACATACCATTTCCCTGGCACTGCCCACAGCCTGCGGCCTTTGTGCCTTTCTGAGGCCACAGTGCCCCCTGGCGGCTGTGCAGCCTACCCCAAAGGACAGCGTCCTGGGTCTCAGGCCTCAGTCTCCCTCTCTGCGGCCCCAACAGCTCACCCTAAACAAGGTTTATTGTCACCATGTTACATGTCACCATTTGGGACCAGAAAGGGGGATCCAGTGGCCCTGAGCCACACAGTCAACCAGAAACAGGGCCAAACCTCACCCTCAGGGCTGCCTGGCTCCTAGGTCACTGAAGTCCTGCCTGGCAATGCGTGCTTGGGTCTGGGTCCCTTCTCCAATGTCTCTCACCCTCCTGCAGGGCAGGAAAGTCACAGTTTGGATGCTTTGTTATAAAGATGACCCTGGCACCTGGAGGAGGGAGAGACAGACAGGGCTGTGGGTCGGGGGACTCCTTGGGGACCACGCTGCCCCCACCACTGCAGCTGGAGCCTCTGTTGGGGGCGGGACCAAGCACCTCTGTTGTCAGCCCAGAGGTGGGACCCCTATGCGCCCCACTGCACCCCCGCAGCTTTCTCTGCCTCTCCTACCCCCAGGCTTCCCACTGGACATTATCCCAGAACATCAGCTAGGAAGCAACTTGAGCCTCCTTGCCCCTGCCTGACAAGCAAAGTGAGGCCCAGAGAGGGAAAGGGGCTGGCCAGGGCCCCCCAAACAGCCGTGGGCAGAGCCATGTTGCACCGGTTTCTCCTAATCCCTGACCTGAGCTCCTTCTCCTACCCAGGGGATTTCATCAATCCAGAGAGTGCTTGGGGCCAGGAGTGCCTCTGACAGTCAGGGAGGGCTTCCTGGAGGAGGCCCTAGGTCTAATGGGGTCTTCTAGGCAGTGGTGAGTTTGGAGGGAATAGCCAGCACTCTCACAGCATCCAGGCAGCCCTGCTTCCAGACTGTGGGTTGGAGAGGCAGAACCAGGGGAGGGCACCAAGGGTCCCACCAGGCTCCCTCTGACGGCCATGTCTTCCTTTGGCCACAGGACGCTGTGCGGAGCTGCAAGTCCGTATCACTGAGGCTGTGGCCACAGCCACTGAGCAGAGAGAGATGATCACCCGCCTGGAGCAGGACCTGAGCATCATTCAGTCCATCCAGTGGCCCGATGCTGAGGTGAGCCCACCCCCCTGCCCCATGCCCATCTCGCTACCTGCCCAACTGACTTAGCCTCTGCAAACACTGACTTCCCAGATTAGCCTGTGTATCAGGCAGCTGGTGACAACCCAGAAGGGCTGTCACCTAAAACCACTGGGTTCTCCCTGCTTACTCCATGAATACCACCCTGCCTCCGATTTGGGGTGACAGGCCATGGGGCAGAGGCCACAGGGCTTCCTAATGGTAGCACAGAGGCCCGTCTTTCCAGGCACTGCCCTGAGAGCAGAGGCAGAGGCAAGGCCAGGACCATGCACCCATCTCCCAGCTAAAGGACCTGGAGCCCAGAGATCACAGCAGGCTGGGACATAAACAGCCCAGGGAGGGCATCTCCTCGCCCACCTCCCATTCTATAGAGTCCACAGTGGGACTCCGGGAGAGAAGTCTGGGCTGCCCCAGGTCACGTGGCAGGCTGGTTGCAGGGCCAGGGAGGCCCAGGTGTCTGATGCATGTCAAAGCTGAGTGGCTGCGAGGAGAGCTGCACTGCTGCTGAACTCTGGCCTCAGGAGTGACTCAGGGCCCAGCCGTCTCTTCTTTGGTAGCTCATGCCACGTGTCCAGGTCCGGGCCCTCCTGCAGCCAGCCTGCACCCCGGATGGCCCCACCCACTCCTTGCCACACCCACCCTGCCATTTGCCTTGGCCATGCTGAAAGGGAATATTCCGTGCCCATTGTGCGGAGGCACCTCCTCATCGCTTCCTGTCACCTGCAGGGTGCTGCTGAGCACCGCCTGGAGAAGATCCCAGAGCCCATCAAAGAGGCCACTGCCCTATTCTACGGTAAGGAGAGGCCTGACCCATGGGAGGAGGGAGGAGGAGGGAAGAAGAGACAGGTGATACCGCCTGAGAACACAGATCCCCAAAGAGTAGTCCCTTCCTCTAAGAAGGTCAGGCCCCCACGCCTGCAATGCAGCAGCAACCTTCAAAGGGTCGGGTAAGGCTAGGTGTGGTGGCGCACACCTATAGTCCCAGCTACTTTGGAGGCCGAGGTGGGAGGATCGCCTGAACCCAGGAATTGGAGGCTGCAGTGAGCTATGATGGTGCCACTGCACTCCAGCCTGGGCCACAGACCGAGACCCTGTCTCTAAAAAACAAAAAGGTGAATGAGCCCTCAACCTGCCTTTCTGGATCTTAGACTGACACCCCCCACCTTGGGGCCCTGACCCTTCAGCCCTGCCGGTGGCCTGTGAAAGGCTGGTGAGTGGTGGTCAGCCAGGCCTCACTGCCAAAGTGCAGCCGGAGGTCCATGCAGTGAGGGGAAGGCAGCCTCCTTGGATATTGAGGACAGAACCTGAGGCTGCTGGACTGGGATACTGGGGGTGTGCCCATGCCTCCCCAGTTCCCCTCCTGCCCCTTTGCTTCCCCAGGGGATATAGGCCTAGTCTGACAGCTGCAAGGGTCTCAGATTCAAGGACAGAGTGACTGGGAGGGGAGTTCTGGGCCTGGCCCTCTGACAGCGCAGACGGGGGTGCTGGGCCCTTCCCCAGAGTGCGTATTGTCAGGTCAGCCCCTGCCATCCATTCTCACGCTCCCCGGTTCCCCTGGCTGTCCCCTCCCCTTCCCCGACCTGCCCAGCACCAGGGAGTCAGACACCATGTGGCTTCTACCCCATGGCATTTGGCAGAAATCCCCCAGGGCTGGGGGACCCACCCCAAAGGGCCGCCTGCTGGGTTCCACCTCCTGCCACCCCCCAAGCCACCCTCCTCTACCTGCTAGGACCTGCAGCACCAGCCAGCGGTGCCCTCCCAGAGGGCCAGGTGGATTCATTGCTTTCCATCATCTCCAGCCAGAGGGAGCGCTTCTGTGCCCGGAACCAGGAGCTTGAGGCCGTGAGTCACATCTTTCTCTCCCTGATGCTCCTTGGGCCCAAGGACACAGTTGGGGAACACACAGGCTTTCAGGAGAGAGATGCGGCACAGACCGTAAACCTCAGGGGGAAGAGATTTGTTCTGTGCAGTCAGGGAGGGCTTCCTGGAGGAGGTCATGCCACACTGGGCTTTGAAAGAAGACTCAGATGCTCACAGTCGAGGAGACATGGGGGCCAGTGAGCCAGAAGGGAGCATAGATCATTCCAGGCGAAACAAGTCGCCAGGCAAGTGCCCTCTTGCCAGGCTGGGGGGCGTGGCCTTCAATCTGCAGGGAGGGGCACCAAGGAAGGATTTAAGCCAGGCAGTGGCACTGCAAGAATGCAGGGTGAGCCAGGTGCGGTGGCTCACACCTGTAATCCCAACACTTTGGGAGGCTGAGGCAAGTGGATCACTTGAGGTTGGGAGTTTGAGACCAGCCTGGCCAACATGGTGAAACCCCATCTCTACTAAAAATACAAAAATTAGCCGGGCATGGTGGTGGGCACCTGTAGTCCCAGCTACTTGGGAGGCTGAGGCAGGAGGATCACTTGAGCCTGGGAGGTAGAGGTTGC
The DNA here is from genome assembly GCF_029289425.2 of Pan paniscus. Taxonomy (NCBI): domain Eukaryota; kingdom Metazoa; phylum Chordata; class Mammalia; order Primates; family Hominidae; genus Pan; species Pan paniscus. The sequence continues at coordinate 84,056,167 of NC_073255.2, read as the reverse complement.
AGTGAGCTGATGAGATCGTGCCACTGCACTCCAGCCTGTGCGACAGAGCAAGACTCCATCTCAAAAAAAAAAAAAAAAAACCTTCCTTTTTAAGGCTGAATAATATTTTATTGTGCATATAGACCACATTTTGTTTATCCATTCACCTATTCATTTACATTGCTTCCACCTTTTGGCTGTGGCTAATAATTCTGCTGTGAACATGGGTGTATAAATATCTCTCCAAGTCTCTGCCTTCAATTCTTTTGGGTACCTACCCAGAAGTGGAATTACTAGATCCTATGGTAATTCTACGTTTAACGTTTTTAGAGGAAGCGTCATACTGCCATATACTTTTTTGTACTGCTCAAGTTTTGGTTGTGTTTGTTTTTTGAGACGGAGTCTCGCTCTCTTGCCCAGGCTGGAGTGCAGTGGCACAATCCTGGCTCACTGCAACCTCCACCTCCCGGGTTCAAGCGATTCTTCTGCCTCAGCCTCCCGGATAGCTGAGATTACAGGCGTCTGCCATCACACCCAGCTAATTTTTGTATTTTTAGTAGAGACAGGGTTTCTCCATGTTGGCCAGGCTGGTCTCGAACTCCTGACCTCAGGTGATCTGCCCACCTCAGCCTCCTAAAGTGCTGGGATTACAGGCGTGAGCCACCGCGCTGGCCACTGCTTGAATTTTGAATAGTGTGAAAGAAACACTTATTCAAGCATTTGAATAAATTGAAAACTGAGATTCCATTTCACGTTGCCTTTAGATTGGCAAATATTAAAACCACAGCGTGTGATTCCATGAATACGAACATTCGGTATAGGCAAATCCATAGAGACAAAAAAGAGACTGCCGGTTACCAGGCAGTAGGGGAGGAGGGAATGGGGAGTGACTGCTGGCAGGTTTGGGGTTTCTTATTGGGGTGATTTTAAATGTTCTGGGATTAGGTAGTGGGGATGGTTGCATAACATTGTGAATACAAATGACCGAACTGTACACTTTGAAATGCTGATGTTTATGTTATGGGTATTATATCTCAATAATAGTTTTTAAAAGGCTAATACCAATGACAAAAAAAAGTATGAAGAAATCTGACCAGGCATCGTGGCTCATGCCTGTAATCCCAGCACATTGGGAGGCCGAAGTGGGAAGATTGCTTGAGCCCAGGAGTTTGAGACCAGCCTGGGCAACGCAGTGAGACCCCGACTCTGCAAAAATAAAAAAGTAGCTGGGCATGGTGGTGTGAGCCTATTGTCCCAGCTACCTGGGAGGCTGAGATGGGAGGATCGCTTGAGTCGGGAGGCTGAGGCTGCAGTGAGCTCTGGTCATGCCACTTTATTCTAGCCTGGGTGATAGAGCAAGACCCTGTCTCTAAAATATATAGACAGGGGCCAGGCGCAGCAGCTCACGCCTATAATCCCAACACTTTGGGAGGCAGAGATGGGTGGATCACCTGAGATCAGGAGTTCGAGACCAGCCTGAACAAAATGGTAAAACCCTGTCTTTACTAAATACAAAAAAACTAGCCAGGCATGGTGGCACATGCCTGTAATCCCAGCTACTTGGGAGGCTGAGGCAGGAGAATCGCTTGAACCCGGGAGGCAGAGGTTGCAGTGAGCCGAGATTGATTGCGTCGTTGCACTCCAGCCTGGGCAACAAGAGCGAAACTCCATATCAAAAAAATAATAAAAATAAAAATAAGAAATAAAATAAAATATATAGACAGGGTCTTGCTCTGTCATATATTAAGGTTGATGCAAATGTAATCATGGTGTTTGCCATTACTTTTAAGGGCAAAAACCACGATTATATTTGCACCAACGTAATACATATGAAGGAACCTGACCCAAGATCCCTGACTTCTGCCTGTGGTGGGGCCACAGTGGGGGAAGGGGCAGCTTTACAGAGTCAGGCAGGTCAAGGAGAAGGCTGTGGGCACAGAAGGGGCTCCAGGTAGACGGAGCAGCACCTGTGCCAGCACGGAGGCCTCTCCCCCACCCCTTTCCTTGCCCCTCCCCCCACAGGAGAACCGCCTGGCCCAGCACACCCTCCAGGCCCTGCAGAGTGAGCTGGACAGCCTGCGCGCTGACAACATCAAGCTATTTGAGAAGATCAAGTTCCTGCAGAGCTACCCTGGCCGAGTGAGGGCCCTCCCCTGGCCTCAGCTCCAGGTGGACCAGGCAGGGAGAGAGGCCGATCGGGGCTCTGGAGATGGGAGGGTCGGGGACCAAGACCTGCTGGGCAGCACTGGGCCCCAGAGGCCCCCTGAGGCCTTCCGACATCTCCCCACCCACCCACTTGCCTGCTAGCTGCCCTCCCTAAGCCAGGAGAAGCTCACACAGTGGAGCCCCTGTCCAGATTCATTCATAAAAACTGGCCAGAAGGACCAGGCACGGTGGCTCATGCCTGTCATCCCACCACTGTGGGAGGCCGAGGCAGGAGAATTGCCTGAGCTCAGAAGTTCGAGACCACCCTGGCCAACATGGTGAAACCTCGTCTCTACTAAAAATACAAAAAAAGTATCCGGGCATGGTGGTGCACACCTGTAGTCCCAGCTACTCAGGAGGCTGAGGCAGGAGAATCGCTGGAACCCAGGAGGCGGAGGTTTCAGTGAGCCAAGATCACACCACTGCACTCCAGCCTGGGCAACAAGAGCGAAACTCCGTCTCAAAAATATAAACTAAACTAAACTAAACTAAACAACTCAACTCAACTCAACTCAACTCAACTACTACTAAACTAAACTACTAAACTAAACTAAAAAAAATAAAATGAATAAAATAAAATAAAATATAATATAAAATAAAATATAAAATAAAATAAAATAAATAAAATAAAAAAAAATAGTAAAGTAAAATAAAATAATAATAAATAAAATAAAATAAAATAGAAAAGAAAATACTAGCCAGAAGGGCCAGGCACAGTGGCTCATGCCTGTAATCCCAGCACCGTGAGAGGCTGAGGCGGGTGGAGTTTGAGACCAGCCTGGCCGACATAGTGAAACCCCATCTCTACTGAAAATACAAAAATTAGCCAGGCATCGTGGCACGTGCCTGTAGTCCCAGCTACTCAGGAGGCTGAGGTGGGAGGATCACTTGAACCCAGGAGGTACAGGCTGCAGTGAGCTGAGATCCAGCCACTACACTCCAGCCCAGGTGACAGAGCAAGACCCTGCCTCCAAAAAATAAAAATAAATAGGCTGGGCATGGTGGCTCAGGCCTGTAATCCCAGCGGTTTGGGAGGCTGAGGCGGGCGGATCATTTGAGGTCAGGAGTTCCAGACCAGCCTGGCCAACATAGTGAAACCCCATCTCTACTAAAAATATAAAAATTAGCTGGGCGTGGTGTCATGCACCTGTAATCTCAGCTACTCAGGCAGCTAAGGCAGGAGAATCGCTTGAACCTGAGAGGTGGAGGTTGCAGTGAGCCGAGGTCACACCATTGCAGTCCAGCCTGGGCGACAGAGCGAAACTCTGTCTCAAATAAATAAATAAGCAATAATAAAAAATGTAAACAGAATTTGGTCCACACTCCAAAAAGCAACCAAGAGAGTGGATCAGAAACTCACTTGCCGAGTTTTTCTGGACTAGGGAGGCCTGTGCGTGGCTTCTCTCAGCCCCCAGGCCTCCCAGGGACCACCCCGTGCCAGGAAACCCTTTCTATGAGTGAGAGAAGAGCGTGGGGTATAGTGGGGCAGGGATTCACCTCTCCCTCTTCCTTTGGGGCCCAGCAGCCCCCAGCCCTGTCCCCACCCATCAGAGCCGCTCCTTGGCCACCAGAGGGCAGTCAGACTCTGCAAACCAGCCTGGCTCTGGGTGGAAGAGCTGGGGGGCGTCTCCTCTCCCAGCTGCCTGCCTGCCCGCATGACCACCCCACACTCCCAGCAAACCCACCTTCCTGCAGCTGCGCCCGGCCCTGCCTGGGCCTCAGTTCCCCATCTGTGCCCGGAGGCACTGTGGCCCTGACCCCATGGGTAACTCCATGCCCCTGTGGCAGGAGGCACCAGCCACATTCACGTTGTCACCCCAGCACCCTCTCCTCCTGCCTCTGGGATCTAGGGCTCCCTCCCCCACTTCCCTTTTTTGCAGATGAGGAAACTGAGGCTCCCCTGGGCTCCTGCCCTTCCCGCTGGGCCCCAAGGCACTGACTGGTTCTCTTCCCCTCCCTGTCTGTGCAGGGCAGCGGCAGTGATGACACGGAGCTGCGGTACTCGTCCCAGTACAAGGAGCACCTGGACCCCTTCTCCTCCTTCAGCAAGCGGGTTCGTGAGCCCAGCCAGGGCAGGGGAGGGGAGGGGCATCAGCCCAGGGAAGCCCAGGGGTCCCCCCATCACCTGGCCCCCATCCCTGAGCACTCGGCCTTCCCTGGCTCCCCTCCACCTGCCCTCGTCTGGGTGCTCTCGGCCAGCCTTGCCACGCCAGCCCTGCACACCCTGGCCCCTCAGGCCAGGAGCCCCCCCAAGACAGCCTCCCCACCGCTTCAGTGCAATGTAGGCCCAGGGCCCATTCAGGAACACCTGCCGATGGCTACCTGAGGGTGTGTGGCAGTGACCGGGTTAACCTGGAGTGCATTTGCGGGACAGGCAGACAAGGAAAAACCAGTTACAGCTCCCAGAGTCGGGCGATCCATTGTGGGGACCCCACCCCACAACTCCCCTCCCCCACGCAGACTGCAGAAGTTCTGCCCGTGGAGAACTTTCCCACGGGCAGAATGGACGGCTGCAGAGGCGGGGAGGGGCTCTCACAGATGTCAGGGGAGTCCAGAATGTCACACTGAGTAGACTGTGCACCCAGGGAAGCCCCTGGCAGCACCCTGGCAGCCCCCTGGGGGTCTGCAAGAACAGCGGGCAGGGTGTCCTGTGGCTGGCCAGGCCCTGCTCTCTGCCACAAGCCAGGGCCTGTGAGGTCCTCTGGGGTCCTTTCCTGATTGTCCCTCCCTGTGCAGGAGCGGCAGAGGAAGTACCTGAGCTTGAGTCCCTGGGACAAGGCCACCCTCAGCATGGTGAGTCCCTGCCCCTACCCACCCCCTCCCTGGACAGGCCTGAGCCTCTGTCTCCAGGCACCTCTTCACCTGCCCTGCAGCCCAGGCTGGAGGAGCCGCCTGCCCTGCCAAGAGTGGCTGTGTGATCTGGGACAGGGTCTCTCCCCTTCCCGGGCAGATCCTCTGAGAGCATGGTTCACAGCATGGTTCTGAACTGGGCTGTAGAGGGGGCATTCCTCAGAATTCCTGCAGCCTAGAGTCAGACATGGTGGCTCACACCTGTCATCCCAGCACTTTGGGAGGTGGGAGGATTGCTTGAGCCCAGGAGTTCGAGACCAGCCTGGGCAACACAGTAAGATCCTGTCTCTACAAAAAATAAAATTAGCCAGGCGCAGTGGTGTGCACCTGTAGTCCCAGCAACTCAGGAGGCTGACGGAGGAGGATCACTTGAGCCTAGGAAATCAATGCTACAGTGAGCTGTGACCACTACATTCCAGCCTGGGCAACCTTGTCTCAAAAAAACGTTTTTAAAGAATTCCAGTGGCCGGGCACAGCAGCTCACGCCTGTAATCTCAGCACTTTGGGAGGCCAAGTTGGGCGGATCACCTGAGGTCTGGAGTTCGAGACCAGCCTGGCCAACATGGTGAAACCCTATCTCTAGTAAAAATACAAAAATTAGCTGGGCGTGGTAGCGCACGCCTGTAATCCCAGCTACTCAGGAGGCTGAGGCAGGAGAATCACTTGAACCCAGGAGGTGGAGGTTGCAGTGAGCCAAGATCACACCACTGCACTCCAGCCTGGGCGACAGAGGGAGACTCCGTCTCAAAAAAAAAAGAATTCCAGCAGCCCATGTCCCTGGCCCATAATGATGGAATAGGGGCCCCAGCTTCCTGTCCCTTCCCTCCCCTTGCCACCCTAGGGCCCTTTCTGTGAAGCCCAGGCAGCCCTGCAGGGGTGGGTGAGGCCGGCCCCATCCCCACTCACCCCCTCCTTGCTCCCAGGGGCGTCTGGTTCTCTCCAACAAGATGGCGCGCACCATCGGCTTCTTCTACCCACTGTTCCTGCACTGCCTGGTCTTCCTGGTGAGTGTGCACACGGGCGGGTCAGAGGCACATTCACCACCCCCAGCCCTGACCTCCAGGGCAGCAGGGGCCTGTTACGGTGGCCTGGCCCCTGGGCCTACCCCAAGCTGCATCCCTAGCTTGCGGCCACGCCTCTCCCCTTCGAGAGCCTTGGCCCACCCCAGGGACGAGAAGGACCCACCCCATTGGGACCTCTGGCCAGGGCACCAGCCGGGCCGCTCCGTGAAAGAGGTCTGGCTGATCACATCTGGGACTGGTCCCGGACGGGCTTCATAGGAAGAAGGGATGGAGTGGGAAGGGAGCAGGTCTAATGAACTCCACCAAGGGACAGTCACGAAGACTGCACAGAGAAGGGGCGTCTTGAACTAACCTCCCCAGCTGAGGAGGTGGCATTCTAGTTAGCGGATAAGGGCCTCCATGTCTGCCAAGTTGGGGGAGAAGAGGGGTGGAAGGCTGTGTCTCTGGAAGGATCCAGCCTTGGGGACGGACTCCTGTCCCCAGCACAGTCAAGATGGCCCCTACAGAGCTAACCTGGGCTCAAGTTCTGACCCCAGGGTCCAGCGGCTCCTGGCCCTTCCAAGGGTTGGCCCACAATATTAGAGGAGGTGCCTCCGTGTCTGGGCCCATCTGATCATCTGCAGAAACAGTGGGTGCAGGAACATGTCTAAGGCCCACCCGCCCCGGAGTCTGGGGCTCGAGAACCTTTATGTTCCAGGCCAGGCCCAGGGGCCATGGGTGGGCTGCAGGGGTGGCCTTGAGGCGAACCGGCAGCTCACCGTGTCTCCACCTGGCCAGGTGCTCTACAAGCTGGCATGGAGCGAGAGCATGGAGAGGGACTGTGCCACCTTCTGCGCCAAGAAGTGAGGACCCCCACTTGGGCCCCCCCTCAGCCCCACAGTGAGCTCCCAGCACCCCCGCAACACCCCCGAGTTCCTGCCTCATGTCCCCCACTCCTTAGCCCTCCATCACAGCCCCCCATTCTGGCCCTCCCCCTACCCCTACTCCCGGTGTCCACTACCCCCTAGCCCCACCCCATCACATGGTACATACCCCCCTTCCCCAACACACACACTCGGCCTCAGCAAAGCTTCCCGTGTCCCCCAGGTTCACTGACCACCTGCACAAGTTCCACGAGAATGACAACGGGGCTGCGGCTGGTGACTTGTGGCAGTGATACCCCGGGGCCTCCCCCGTGACAGTGACGGCTGCGCCTCCACCCCGACTGCTCAGTGCATCTAATCACTTAGACTCCCCTGAAGAATCCCCCATGGAAACTGCCCTTATCCGCTGTCCAGCAGCTGCCAGAGGCCCCAGGTCACCTCGGGTCCCCTTGAAAGAATGTCTCGGTCACATCAGGCCCGCTAGGTCCAGAGAGCGAGCCCCCAATGCCCGGCCAGGCTAAGCCGCAGAGACCCTCTCAGCCCCCACCTCAGGTTAGGGCTCTGCCCGCAGCCTGACCTCTATCCCTGGTGGCAGAGGTCCCTCAGCTGTGAGGCTGATTGGGTGACCACCGATTCCAGCTGCGGTTAATCCAGCTTGGGCCTGTCTGCACTGCGATCCTCTTGGGCTCTCCTAGGATCCCCCCATGCCCCGTAAGAGGTGGAAGACGCTTCCTTCCAGGACAGCAGGCTTTGAGTCCAGCACCCCCAGCCTGCCTTTGCCACCGGCCCCACCCTGCAGAGTATATGAGGCTTGACAGAGTCTGCCCCCTCCCCCACTGCACCCCAAGAGAGAGAGCCCCAGCCAGCGGAACAGTTTCTATTACCCCCTCCCTGCCCCCAGACCCATGTGATTTCTGCTTTCTTCTTTAGCAAGATATTCTGGTTTCTAGATAAGGAAGAGTCTCTAATGAGCCCCCGAGCCCCAGTCTCTTCAGACTCATGGATTGGTCTGAGGGGTCTGAACGTCTCCTAGCCAATCAGAACTGGCTGTGGACCACCCTAGCACGGCCACCTCTCAGGGCCACTGGCAGGCCTTCCTGAGTTAGATTTGTAGTTGCATATTTAGCTTTGCACATTTGAAATAAACCACGGTTGCAGCCACCCTGGTGCCCTGTGCTCTGGGACGCTGGAGGGACTGGAGGCTGGTGGGGATGCCTGCGGTGCCACCCCTGGGAGCTGGGGCTGGCCTCACAGCTGGGCACACAGAACATTCCTCCCCCTCTTCTCATCTCCAGGAATTCCATGAGTACGTTCAGAGCTCTGCTGAAACCCAGATCCAGTGTCCGAGTGCTTTTGAGAGGACAAGTAGCACCATCAAAAAGGGAAACCCATTCCTTTATTCAAAAACCACCCAGGGCCAGGCGCGGTGGGTCACACCTGTAATCCCAGCGCTTTGGGAGGCCAAGGCAGGTGGATCACTTGAGGTCAGGAGTTCGTGACCAGCCTGGCCAACATGGTGAAACCCCGTCTCTACCAAAAATACAAAAATTAGCTGGGCATGGTGGCGCATGCCTATAATCCCAGCCACTCAGGAGGGTGAGGCAGGAGAATCGTTTGAACCCGGGAGGCGGAGGTTGCAGTGAGCTGAGATCGTGCCAGTGCACTCCAGCCTGGGAAACAGAGTGAGACTCCATCTCAAAAAAAAAAAAAAAACCACCTGTCGGGCTGTGGTTGGGTGTATGACGTGTCTTGGTCCACGTCAGTTCCTGGCGAATCTCTGCATCCCTTTCTGTGCTCCCCTTTCCCATGGGCCCCCGCCTGCCAGGGGCTGCAAAGCCCGTGCCCATCAATCCCCCTGAGCACCAGCCTCGCATGGGAACCCCCCGAGACACAGGTTCTGGGCCACCTCACCTCCAGCCCAGCCTCAGATAGAGGAGCGCATTCTCTGGGTCTGGAGTGGGTGCATTAACCCATTGTCCAGCTGTCACAAGACTGGCTGCAAACCCAGGTCCCCCACTGCAGCCCACCAGGCCAGGATCCCCTGTGCTACCTCTGTCTCCATTTTAGTTCTGAACAGTCTAAAGCGTGTGTATCCAGGGGCCTTTCTTTGGGGTCCCAGTCCCAGCACCCCTCATCTCCCCCATGAGGACTTCTTCCAAGCCCCTCAAGCCTCCTGCCCTCAGGGACCCAGGATGGACCTTTCCTCCCTGACCCTCATTCCTATCCCCAGCGAGGTGACAGCTGCTCTTGGCCAACCACGCCCCCTCCACCCCCACAGCCACTTCCACATCTCCATCAGTTCCTCCTTGTGGGTCCGAGGCGCTCTGCTGCCGGCCCCTCCTCACTTCTTCCTCCCTGGGGATGGATCCAAGCTATTGTCCTGCCCATGGCTTCCCATCTCAGGACCCTCTCTGGCCGCTATCATCCCAGCAGTGGAGTTCAGCCCACTACTCTGAACCAGGTTAGTCCACCGCGGGGTCAGGCTGTCTCCTCTCCCGGGAGGGTGGAGACCACAACCAGGCCATGTATGGAGCTTCCCTTTCTCCCACTCTCGGGCACCCCCTCCTCCCCCTTCCCGGCCTCATTCATAGGTGTCCTGGTTCCCAACCAGGCGTGCAGGCCTGTGTGCAGCTCCGAACGAGGGCTGGCCCACTGCCGAAGCTTTCATTAAAGTGTCTGCTGGCCTGGTCCTGCGGAGGGAACAGAGCCGAGATGTGGGGCAGGGAAGGGGTCTGCCTGTCTTCCGTGCCCCCGTGGAGGGCAGCACCGGGGTTTTGGGCAGCAGGTGAAGGCTCTGTCCCCTCCACCTTCAACTCTGGAAGCCCCACCTTTCCATCCCTAAGAAGGGTTTGATAAAAACCCTTGTCTGTAAATTAGAGATGGGAAATGGCTCTGGGAAAAGTCAGAGGTCAGTTTGGGCCCGGGAGGGCAACAGATGGAGGCAGCTCCGGCTGGCAAGGAGACCAGGACAGAACTGCCAGAGGTGGGGGCAGGGGACAAGGAGGGAGATGAGGGGAGAAGACACCAAGGGGTCCCCTCCTGCTATCTCCAGGAGCAAGACTACTCTCTTCTCTGAGCGGCCCTTTCCACACCTCTGCCCCCACCGAAGCCCTCCCTCCCCTCTCAGACCCCTTAGCCCTCCCTCCCCTCTCAGACCCCTTCCAGGCCTGCTGAGCCCCCTGCACCTCTTTCAGGAAGCCTCCCAGAGCCCCCGCGCCGTGCCCTCAGCACCAGGGGTCAGGCTACAAGTTTCCTCAGCCCCACTGGTCTCTGCCCTAACGCAGGCGAGTTCTGGAGCCAGACAGGGGTGAGCAAGGTGCCAGGGTTGTGGCCCCTCATCGCCCCTCTATGATCTCTGACACCTCTCCGGGTGGCATCAGGCCCCCATCACAGCGAAGGCTGGGTGGTGGGGGCACTGCGCTCAGGGGGGCCGTCCCGCCCTGTGGCCCGGGGGCGATTTCCCGCACCGGAGGGCTGCAGGGAGGGGGCGTGGTGGCGCCCTCGGGATTTATGAGAACCAGGCGTCGACTTCCTCCGTTGCGACATCCAGGCCTCCTCCAGGCTCCCATTGTCCCTGCTGCGGAGAGTCTGGCCACAGCGGCGGCTCTCGCGAAGCACCCGTCAGCGAGGGGCGCTTCGAGGGCGTCCGCGTCCCATACACCCGCCACGCAGGACATTCCCCCGGCCCCACGCTCCGCGCTCCCGGGGCCACCACCACCGCGGGCTCGAGGGGTGGCCTCCGCGAGGAGGAGTGGGAGTCCCGCGCCTGGCCTGGGGCCGGCTCGGCGACATGGGGACCCCCGCCCAGATGGGGCGACTCGGAGCCGGCTCCTAACCCCTCTCTCCGGGCCCCAGGACCGGGCAGTCTCGGCACCGCAGCTGCGGGGAGCCAGCAAGCACCGGCCACCGGCGCCGCTCGGGCTCCGTGGATGGCCGGGGGCGGGGCCGGGGCCGGGAGGCGCGCGCCTCGCGGGCGGGGGGCGCGCCGCGCGGGGCTGGGCTCGGAGCGCGCGGAGCTCGGCTGCCAGAGAGCCGCGCGGGGGACGCGCCGGGACCGCGAGGAGCGCACGAGCCTTCGAGGCGGTGAACGAGGGAGGGAGCCCAGTCCGCCGCGGGCCATGAGCCACCGGGCCCGGGGAGCCCGGCCGCGGTCCGGGCAGCGCTCAGCCGGCGCCCCAGCCCGCTCGGCCGCAGCTGCGCGCCTGTAGGTATGGCCTCCTTATACCCAGCTCCTCGCTCCCTGGTCCTTCCCCCGGGACCCCTGTCTGTACCCGGGGACGTGCGCTGTGTGCGCACCGCTGCCCGAAGGAGAGCGGCCGCACGCGCCTCGGTCCGCGCGTGTCGTCTTTGTGTGCGCGGGTGGGAGGGAGGAGGGCGCGCGAGGGAGGGGAGGCGCCCCCGGCTGGGATCTGCTCCCCGATCCCCATCCCGGGCGGGGCGGGGAGCCGCTGGAGGGGCCGAGCCGCCTCTGGAGCAGCTGCGCCCCCGCCCCCTGCTAGGGCCCCGGCCGGGTAGTGGGGCGAGAGCAGCCGGGCCCTTAGAGGAGGGGTCTCTGGTTGGGGGAGGGGGTGCCCAGGTCTCTTCCCTACGCTGGGAGCGCTGGGAGGGGGCGTCAACCTAGAATGAGGGTGAGGGCCACGGGATGGGATCGGGGAGGACCTCCTCCAGGCCACAGGCACGCCCTCCCTTTGGCCCAGGCCCCCCTTTCTCGACCCGCCCAGCCGGGGAGCTCCCCGGAGCCCCCGATTGCCGGGAGGATCGTGGAGGGTGCCCAAGAGGCCGGCGCCTTTAAGAAGGGGCGGGTTCGTGCCCTCCATTCAGGCCCTTGGGCCTCGGCCATTGATGAACCTGCGGGCAGCGCGGGCCGGAACCGCGCCAGCCCAGCGGGCTGAGGCCGGGCAGAGGCAGGGACGCATCCTGGCCCCCTGCAGCCCCGAAGTGGGGGCCTTCAGGGAGGGAAGTCTGCAGTGACTGGAGCCTCTCAGGAGCCACGCAAGGCAGACCGGGCAGCCCCAGGCGAGACTCTGATCACGAATAAGCCAGGATCTACGTGCACTTAGAGCTAGTGCAAGGGAGAGCCTCAGGCTAGGCTGTCAGACCTGGGTGGAGCCCTACCAATGCCCCCGAGCCAACATCACCTACCCTGTAAAATGGGATGGTGCTGCCTGCCTCCTGGCTAAGGGACCGGCAACTCCCGGCAGGAATTGCGTCCCAGAGTCAGGTCCCTGGAGCTCCTCTGGGAGGACTGGGGACAGGGGGTGTGGTTTCCGCAAGAGGTTTTGACTTCCTCTTGAGCTGAAGCCCCCCCTACTGTGTCCCACCTTGAACTCTCCCAACCTCTTCCCTCCTGGCCTCCCCGCTCCACGCAGGAAGAGGTTGGGAGAGTGACCTAGAACTTTTCAGCTCCAGGAGCTTTGGGAGAGGTCTGGTGGTGGCGGTGGTGGCACTTCTTTTAGGCTAGTGTGGATCAGGGCATTTTTGGGGTCTCAGAGACAGTTTCCCACCAGCTACTTCCTTAGAGGTCTGTCCCACCAACATACAAGAACAGCCCCACCCCGTGGCAGGCCGGCTTCTGATGCTGCTTGGTTGAATGCTTCTAGGTAATCAAGGGTTAATGCACACGCTTTTCTTTTTACCCTTGTGAAAAATCTGTCTAAAGTTTCTAAATCCCTCTTCCCTACTTAGCGTGAATCTCCTAGGGAGGACTTCTATACAAGTACCCAGGGGTGGGCTTCCCTTGGGGGTCTTGGAAGTGGGATCTCCACCCAAGTGATCCTGGGCCTCCCAGGGCTGAGCTTTTGGTTTCAAACTTACTTGTGCCAAGCTAAGGGCATCAGGGTCGCCGTTCGTGTCATCTTTACAACAATCCTGAGGGTTTAGTGCTATTATTATCCCCACACACTTAGGGAGGGGAAGTGACTGGCCCAAAGTCCCGCAGTCAACAAGCCAGGCCTCCCAACCACTCCTCTCTGACAAGAGGCTGGCACTTCTTGCCCTGCCTACCCAGCCTGGGTTGCAAGGAATTGGGGGTTTAGGGGCTTCAGGCCTCCTGGCTGCTGTCTTCCTGGGGCTACGCTCGTTCTTACTGTCCAAGTGAGGCCAGGGGACTGGTCAGAGCCCTGGGGCCTGGGGAGGTTTCTCTTCCCTGCTCACCTGGCTGGGTGCCGTTTTATGGCTATGCTCTGTCTAGGGGGATAGCAGGTGTGACCCCTCAACACGAGGTCACAGCCCACACCTGTTTGGGCAGAGCAAGGCAGGGCATCGCTGTGTGGGCGTGCAACATCTTTTGGTTCCTCTGGGTAAAGCAGGGTTTCGGCCCCATTCTCCACATACTTCCGGGCCATCTGAGGGTAGCGCCCACCTGGGGGGTGGGGAGGACAGCCAGCCAGGAGCTCATGGTTCGGTGGAAGAGACAGGCCACAGCCATGTGGTGTGGTGGAGGGGCAGGGGGCAAGGGTGGAAGTGGGAAGAGGATCAAGGGGCGTTCCCGAGGCCTCTGTGGGCTTGGGGGCCTGCCTGCTATTGGGGCAGAACAGGGGAAGTAGGCAGTGCCCGGCTGGGTGCTGAGGCTCTGTGCAGAGGACAGGCAGGAGTTGGAGGAAGAGGATGTATTTGAACTTGGATGTGGTGAGTTTGAGGTACCTGGAGATCAGCCAGGCTGGGAGTTGAGCTCAGAGAAAGGCCCAGGGAAGCTTTATTAGCACCTGTAGTCTCCAGAGTTCGGGGATGCTCAGATCTTAGGGGTGCCACCAGAGGTCTCAGGAGGCAGTGGTATGAGTGTCCTGGAAAAGCCAGAAGGCAGCTGGGTGGGATGAGTTGGTGAGGGGCACTAAGGGGGTATCCTGCAGGTTTAGGGGGCTGGGCCAGGGCCCATGTGAGAGTTATGACACTGGGGGAGTGGAAGGGGCTGAGTGTCTCAGGCCAAGGCTGGAGATGGGAGGGGGGAACCTCTGCTTTGCAACCCCAGAAAGGCAGGGTGGGGTGGGAGTAACCAGGGCCAGTGCAGCTGGAACCAGCCCAGCCTGCCCTCCACCTGCAGAGCCCATCCAGGAACTGTCCAGCACTGGGTGCTCCTGAAGGAGGCTGAGTCTGCCTCTTGAGCCCACAGGCCCTGGCTTAGCTTGTTGTCCTGGCCCCCACTCCCTGCTTATCTGACCCGCACTTCCTGCAGAGCCCAGCTGTGGATTCCCCCGCCCCCCCACCCAGCCACTCAGAGTGCCCCATCCTCTAAAGGTGGTCATTTCCTTTCCTGAAACAGGGATTCAGTCTTCCCACTCTGCCCTTGGAAGCGGAGTTCCCCAGAAACAGGTCTCAGAAAGGGACCAGCCTGGAACTTGGCTCCATACCCCCCCTTTTTTTTTTTTTTTTTTTTTTTTGAGACAGAGTCTTGCTCTGTCGACCAGGCTGGAGTGCAGTTGCGTGCAATCTCAGCTCCCTGCAACCTCCACCTCCGGGGTTCAAGGAATTCTCATGCCTCAGCCTTCTGAGTAGCTGGGGTTATAGGTGTGCACCACCACGCCTGGCTAATTTTTGTATTTTTAGTAGAGACGGGGTTTCATCATGTTGGCCAGGATGGTCTCAATCTCTTGACCTCCTGATCCACGCGCCTCGGCCTCCCAAAGTGCTGAGATTACAGGCATGCTCCACTGCACATGGCAGTCTTGAGTTTTGGAAATGACTGGGCTCCTGGGAGGAGAACAGACTTTAGAGGAAGTAAGATCAGGATCCCGGAGACCATAAAGCAGCTGCTGGAGTGCTGCATGCAGGAAAAATAGTTATGTGAATCCCAGGACAGCAGCCTGGACCTGGAGGAAGGAGCTGAGTCCTCGTTATATTTCAAAGGTCCAGCCAGCAGGATTCCATGTGACTTCTTCCTTTCTATCGGGCTTTGGGGAACATCAGAAGAGGTCACTGAGGAAGTGAGGTCACCAGAGGCTCATGGGGACCCCACTTGAAAGCATCCATCATCCCAGCCTCTTCTGCCAGCCCCAGGAATGACCCTGAGGTCCCTGAGACTACTATTTGGGAAGAGAATGAATGCAGGACTGCCCCTTCTGCAGACACCACCTCCTGCCTCCCCAGTTGTCTTTCTCTTATTTTTTGCAGTCTCCCTCTGTCGCCCAGGCGGGAGTGCAGTGGCGCAATCTCGGCTCACTGCAACTTCTGCCTCCTGGGTTCAAGTGATTTTCCTGCCTTAGCCTCCGGAGTGGCTAGGACTACAGGCGTGTGCCACCACTCCTGGCTAATTTTTGTATTTTTACTGCAACCTCCGCCTCTTGGGCTCAAGCAGTTCTCCTGCCTCAGCCTTTCGATGGCTAGGGTTACAGCGTGCACCACCACACCCGGCTAACCGGCTAATTTTTGTATTTTTAGTAGAAACGGGGTTTCACCATGTTGGCCAGGCTGATCTCGAACTCCCAACCTCAGGTGATCCACCCACCTCGGCCTCCCAAAGTGCTGGGATTACAGGCGTGGGACACCGCGCCCGGCCCCAGTTGTCTTTCTCTTTACACACATCCATGCTGCTTGGAATGGCTGCCTGCTGTAGTCCCACAACACACACGTGTGCATGTACACACACACCCACACAGCCCCAGAGAGTCCTAGGGGAGCTGGAAGGAGGGGACAGGTGGGCGCATTGATCACAGGCCTGAAAGTCACTGCGCGCTCTTCTCGCCCGCAGCCGCAGGTGGCTGCGATGGGACGGAAGCCATGAATGGTGCCGACCCTGGCCCCGCCGCAGCCGCCCCGGTCCCGGTCCCGGTCCCGGACTGGCGGCAGTTCTGCGAGCTGCATGCGCAGGCGGCCGCCGTGGACTTTGCGCACAAGTTCTGCCGTTTCCTGTGGGACAACCCAGCTTACGACACGCCCGACGCCGGCGCCTCCTTCTCCCGCCACTTCGCCGCCAACTTCCTGGACGTCTTCGGTGAGGAGGTGCGCCGCGTGCTGGTGGTTGGGCCGACGACTCCGGGCGCGGCCGTGAGCGCGGAGGCCATGAAGCCGGAGCTCGCGGACACCTCTGCACTCAAGGCGGCGCCCTACGGCCACTCGCGGAGCTTGGAGGACGTGTCCACGCACGCGGCCACCAAGGCCCGCGTTCGCAAGGGCTTCTCGCTGCGCAACATGAGCCTGTGCGTGGTGGACGGCGTGCGCGACATGTGGCACCGGCGCGCCTCGCTCGAGCCCGACGCGGCAGCTGCCCCGCGCACCGCCGAGCCCTCCGCCGAGCCCCGCGACAAGTGGACGCGGCGCCTGAGGCTGTCGCGGACGCTGGCTGCCAAGGTGGAGCTGGTGGACATTCAACGCGAGGGGGCGCTGCGCTTCATGATGGCCGACGACGCGGCCGCGGGCTCCGGGGGCTCGGCTCAGTGGCAGAAGTGCCGCCTGCTCCTGCGCAGGGCTGTGGCCGAGGAAGCTTCCGCCTGGAGTTCTTCGTGCCGCCCAAGGTGAGTTACCCACTAATCCCACCTCCTGGGGGGACCAGAGGAGGCGCCTGGACAGCAGCTGAGGGTGCCAGGGACTGCCTTTGGGGACCGCGTGGTCTAATCTGGTTGACAGGGTGAAGTATTTGGTGCCAGGACCCTGGGAGGTGGGCCTGTCATGCCTCTTGAACAAGTCACCCCTTCAACCCCGGTTCTTCCTTTGCGAGGAAGGGTCCTCTGGCTACACCAAAGGGTTCTGGAGCACTAATTTTTTCTTTTCGTGTGTGTGTGTGTGTCCGTGTGTGTGTGTGTGTGCGTGTGTGTGTGTCCCTCTGTCACCCAGGCTGGAGTGCAGTGGTACGATCTCGGCTCACTGCAACCTCTGCCTCCCAGGCTCAAGGGATTCTCCTGCCTCAGCCTCCCAAGTAGCTGGGATTTACAGGCACCCACCACGATGCCCGGCTAATTTTTGTATTTTAAGGAGAGACAGGGTTTTGCCATGTTGGCCAGGCTGATCCTGAACTCCTTACCTCAAGTGATCTGCTTGCCTCAGCCTCCCAGTGGTGGGATTACAGTCGTGAGCCACCATGTCCAGCCTTTCTTTCCTTTTTGTTTTGAGACAGGGGCCGTCACTCAGGCTGGAATGCAGTGGTACAATCATGGCTCACTGCAGCCTTCACCTCCCAGGCTCAAGCAGTCCTTTCTTAGCATCCCAAGTAGCTGGGACCACACACACCGCCACTCCCAGCTAATGTTTTTTATTTTTCGTAAAGACGGGATCTGACTATGTTGCTCAAGTGGTCTGGAACTCCTGAGCTCAAGAGATCCTCCCCCACCTTGGCCTCCCAAAGTGCTGGGATTACAAGCATGAGCCACTGTGCCCAGCCCAGGGCACCGTTCTTGATGTTGTTCAAGAGCCCGGCTACCTGCCCTCCTCTCCTGCAGCCCAAGGGTGCCTGGCACCTCCCAGAGCCGAGGCCTGCAGGGATGAGGGCAGGAGTGACCAAGCACATTCGCAGAGGGCTCCCTGGGAGGTCTGTGTCTGACTCCATGGGGCTCTGCTCTTCCCCAGCTCAGCTGCCAGACTCCAGCCCAGCCCCTGCCCAGGGGGTCCTTTTCTGGCCAGGGGGATGCCAGGCTTCTTTCTGGCTGTCACCAACATTGTTGCTCACTGGCATGCACTGACCCTTCCCCTCTTAGGGGCTGGCCATCAGGTCCCTGGCAGTAGTGTCACGTCTTCTCCAAGGTGGCCCCCCTGCTTTGGAAAGTGGGAATAGCTGTAACAATAGTGCCCACCCTCTGAGAGCCCACAGTGTGTCCAGACAGCCTGGTGGGCATCTGCACAGACACACTGTCATCCTCTGGGTACCCCACCCCGGCGAGGTGAGCACATGGTCCCCAGATTACAGAAGAGAGCGCAGACAGATGCTCAGAGAGGAAAGTGTGGCCTGCCCGACGTCACCCAGCTGGCGGGTGCCAGAGCTGGTCTAACATGGCAGGGCATGGTGGCGCGCACCTGTAGTCCAAGCTATTTGGGAGGCTGAGGCAGGAGAATCGCTTGAACCCAAGAAGCAGAGGTTGCAGTGAGCCAAGACTGCACCACTGCCCTCTAAGCTAGGCGACAGAGTGAGACCCTATCTCAAAAAACCAAACCAAAACAAAACAAAAAACTGGGGGCCGAGCGCGGTGGCTCATGCCTGTAATCCCAGCACTTTGGGAGGCCGAGGCAGGCGGATCACCTGAGGTCAGGGGTTCGTGACCAGCCTGACCAACATGGAGAAACCCTGTCTCTAATAAAAATACAGGATTACATGCCTGTAATCCCAGCTACTTGGGAGGCTGAGGCAGGAGAATCACTTCAACCCAGGAGGCAGAGATTGTGGTAAGCCGAGATCACACCATTGCACTCCAGCCTGGGCAGCAAGAGCGAAACTCCGTCTCAAAAAAAAAAAAATCTGATCTAATGATACCTGCCACCCTGGTGGTCCCAAGAACAAAAGGAACATGGAAGTGGAGGTCCTTGGGCACTGAGAGGTTTAGGCAGGGGGAGGTTTTGCTGGTGCAGCAGCCGACAGCACCCCCAGGGACCACCGGGGACCCCACACCCACCTCCCGCATCAGGGCCCACTCTGTCCCTGGGTGCTCTCTGAGTCACCCGCCGCTTCTTGGCTCTCTCTCCATCTCTCAGTCTGCTGGGGTGCAGGGGTGTGGGCTCCCCAAGGCTTATTGCCCATGAGCCACATGGGCCCTGGAAAAGTGACTTCCCGGGGACACAGCTACTCTCTGAAGAGCTTTTTCCCCAGGTCCCAGCACCCCTACACTTCCCTAGGGCTTTTTTCCTGCCCAGGCCCCTGCCTTTAATTCCCTGGGAGAAATCCTAGACCCCTAAGCCCGACTCCACTCCTTGTCAGAAAGGGAAACCGAGGCCCAGTGACGGGTGGGGTGGGGCTTACCTGGGGTCACCCAGAGGGCAGGGACAGAAGCCCAGGGCTCCAGTGCCTTGGGCCTGAGTGACAGTCACAGCTGCCCTTCTGCAAATAGCAGTGTCTGCTGCCCTCAGAGAAGGGGAAGGAGCAGCTGGTGCCCGCCCCCGCCCCACTCCACCGCTTAGTCCCAGCAGAGCCCACTAATTTTGCTGCTGGCAGAGGGCAGCGTTCCTGCAGGGTCACTGGGCCCTTCCCCTCCTTTGTGTCATGCAAAGGTGGGGGCATTTGTGGGTATTCAGGAGTCATTCCCATGGGAGGGCAGCTCCTACCACGCTAAGAACTTGGTTGAGTTTCCCAAATGTGTCTGGTCCCAGGAGACAGGCTCCCAGGGTGAGTGAGCCCCCTGGGATGCCCTGAATGATACCCCCACTGCCTCTGCACCCACCCACGGTCCAGATCTCTTGCCTCCAAGAGGCCTAGATGCACCCTTGGAGCAGTCAGGAGCTCGGGGCCTGCAGGCTCAGAAGCCATTGCCTGGCACCTTAGATTTCCCTCTCACACAACCTTTGAGGTGCCAGCCCTGGTGAGTCAGGTCTCTGGCTTCCTGCCTCCTCACCCCTGCAGGAAGAGCCTCCTGAACTCCAGGTCCCCTCATTGCCCTATGCCAGGCCAAGCCCTGGGGACCCAAGGAACAATGAGGCCGGCCCCCCGCCATTAGGGAAACCACTGGGAAACCTGGTATTTTCAAGATGCTTGCAAATCTTACTGGGGTGAGCCCCGGAGGAAAAGCTTGGGCTACCTAAGTGTTCACCAGGTGGCCAGCACCCTGGAACAGCACTTTTGGAGGTTCAAGCTCTGTGGGCAAAGGCCTGGAGTTGTAAAACAAGTTGACCATTCAGGCATGTGGGCACAGTGAGTTGTGGCTGGAGCAGGTGGGAGGAAGCTGGACCAGGACTGATGGACCTCAGATTCCAAACTGGGGAACCACAGCATCTCTGGCCAGCAGGATACCTGCTGAAGCTTCCAGTCCAGGCCTCCACTGCAGGCCTCTGTCTGCTCTGTCCCCAGCCCCGCTGGCCGGCACGATGGCCACACACTGGGGTTAGCCAGGCCCCGTTCATGCTCCAAGCCTAGCCCTGCACCCGCTGGACAGGGGCCAGTTCTTCCTGGAATTCCCATCTGCCTGCCCATCAAATGTGTGGCCTTTCCATTTCCTCCTAAGAAAGTTCCTGTCCTGGAGACAGCCCTGCTGGGAATCTCACTCAGGCCAGCCCCAAGAGGGCCTCAGGCTCACGGCAGGGAGCTTTGAGGCAGAGCGAGTGGGGCCAGGCACGGAGTGGTGGTCCCACAGAGCCCTGTCAGCTCACCTTGGATCAACCCTGCCCGCAGTGTTGTTGGGAACACTGGTCCCTTTTACTCACTCCAGGAAACAGTGAGCCCCGTTCTGAGTCGGGGGCTCCAGGCCCTGCTCTGGAAGGTCGGGTCTGTAGTAGGAGACCAGCATTTTTTCTTTAAGCAACCAGGTTTTAAGACCCATCATTTTTTATTTTTTTATTTTATTTTATTTTATATTTTGAGACAGGGTGTCACTCTGTCGCCCAGGCTGGAGTGCAGTGGTGCAATCTCAGCTCACTGCAACTTCCGCCTCCCGGGTTCAAGTGATTCTCATGCCTCAGCCTCCCAAGTAGCTGGGATTACAGGCACGCACCACCAAGCCTGGCTAATTTTTGTATTTCTAGTAGAGGTGGGGTTTCATCATGTTGCCCAGGCTGGTCTGGAATTCCTGACCTCAGGTCATCCTCCTTGGCCTCCCAAAGTGCTGAAATTACAGGTGTGAGCCACCACACCCAGCCAAGACCAGCATTTTTTAAAACGTGAACTAGAATAGAATAGAAAATATCACACTCTGTCACACACAGGAAGGGTAACTATTGTCTGGTGAGATGTTTGTTTCAGAGATATTTTTACCTGCGTATGTGTGTATTGGGCCCCAGTGTTAAATGTATTTCTCACAATGGGTCAAGGTCAAAAATAAGAAAACCACAGATCTCGTGGGTGCATTGGGCAGAGGGCAGCCCAGGTGGGGTTCTCTCCTCAGGGCTTGGAGGTGGGAGGCTCAGATGTCAATTCTGGTTCTGTCCTGGACTTGCAAGGTGACTATAGGAGGAGGTCCTTTTTTTTTTCTTTTCTTTTCTTTTTTTCAGGCATCGTCTCATTCTATCACCCAGGTGGGGGTATAGTGGTGCCATCATAGCTCACTGCAGCCTCGACCTCCCCTGATCAAGCGATCCTTCCACCTTAGCTTCCCAAATAGCTGGAATTACAGGCACGCATGCCACCACACTCGGCTAAGTTTTTTGGTCTCTTTTTGTTTCGTTTTTTTTTCTGTGAAACGGAGTTTCATTCTTGTCGCCCAGGCTGGAGTGCAATGGCGCAATCTCAGCTCACCGCAACCTCCGCCTCCTGGGTTCAAGCGATTCTCCTGCCTCAGCCTCCCAGATAGCTGGGACTACAGGCATGCACCACCACGCCTGGCTAATTTTGTATATTTTTTAGTAGAGATGGGGTTTCTCCATGTTGGTCAGGCTGGTCTCAAACTCCTGACTTCAGATGATCCGCCCGCCTCGGCCTCCCAAAGTGCTGGGATTACAGGCGTGAGCCACCACACCCAGCCCATTTTTTGGTCTCGAGTAAAGGTAAGGTCTTGCTATGTTGTCCAGGCTGTCCTTGAACTACTGGACTCAGGCCATCCTCCTGCCTCGGCCTCCCAAAGTGCTAGGATTATAGGCATGAGCCACCATGCCTAGCCAGGAAAAATTTCTTTCTTGTTTCAAAGAAATGCCTTCCTCAGCTTCCCCCTCTGTGAAATGGGGATTGGGATACCTCTGTACCAGGGCGGCTGTGGCAGTCTATATGAGGGCCACTCTAACGCCTGGCAGCGGGGAGGGGATGGAAAGGGTGTCGGGAAGTGCTGGGGCCACTCACTGTCCTTTTTCTGGCCCCCAGGCCTCCAGGCCCAAGGTCAGCATCCCACTGTCAGCCATCATTGGGGTCCGCATCACCATGCCCCTGGAAATGCCAGAGAAGGATAACACATTCGTCCTCAAGGTGAGGTCTCACCCCTAACCTCAGAGATCCTCCGGCTGCCCCAGGCCACCTTCCCTTTAGGTGCTACAGCTCCGTAGGGGAGCGAGGGGAAGGAGCCTAAGGCAGGACAGTAGTGGGAGGGAGCCCTGGTGTGGGGGGTTCCCAGACCCTATGACAGATGCCTAGCACATAGCTAAGACTTGAGTCTGGGCTCCACAGCCAGGTGCCTCGGGCGTCGCCCAACATCTGGGCCCCTTGCTCCCATTTACCCCTGGGCCTGGGCGAAGCTCATCAGTTTCACTTCCTGCCCTCCCTTCCCCCACTGGAGCTAGCACACCACACCCACCTCACTGGTGGCCAGCCAGCAGCAGTTATGCAAATGTTCCCGTCCCAGGGCACTGGAGTGTGGGAACTGGGCGGTCTCCCACAGAGCGCACAAAGGCATCAAGGGTGGGCGGGGAGGCACCCCGGTGGGTCTAGGGGCAGCCCAGCCTTTCCCAGGCCCCACACCGCTGCCAGGGTGGCCTGCAGGGGTTTCTGAGGACACGGCTCCAGGCTGCCAGAGCTGTGGTCCCTGGGCCTCCGCAAAGGATCAGAGGGTGTTGGTGAAGCAATGTCCCCGGGGAGGCCTGGTCCCACCCACTCATCCTGCATGAAGCCCCCACCCTCTTCTCCCAGCTTCTGGTTGTGTTTGTGTTTCTGCCCGTTCTCATTTGTTTAGTCACAGACTCACTTATTCATTTAGCGAGTGTTTACCAACCCCGGACCCTGAGTCATCCCAGGCTGGGGGCTGGGGACACAGCCCCTGCCCACCTGGTACCCTCTAAACTGCTGATCATGCATGACAGCCTTGAGGCAGAGGGGCTCACCTGCCTCAGTTTCCCCATCTGTTCAGAGCGGGATTAAAGGCAGTCTCCGAGAACCCTCCCAGCTCTGTCATCCTGGGAGCCCAACAACTACATTTTTTTTGTTTTTTTTTTTCTTTGTTTGGAGATGGGTCCCACCCTGTCACCCAGGTTGGAGTGCAATGGCGCGATCTCGGCTCACTACAACCTCCTCCTCCCGGGCTCAGGTGATCCTTCCATCTCAGCCTCTTGAGTAGCTGGGACCAAAGGCACACGCCACCATGCTTGGCTAATTTCTGTATTTTTGGTAGAGACAGCGTTTCACCATGTTGCCCAGGCTGGTCTCGAACTCCTGAGCTCAGGAGATCTGCCCTCCTCAGCCTCTCAAAGTGCTGGGATTACAGGCGTGAGCCACCACGCCCAGCCCAACAACTGCATTTTGACAGAGGCACACCACCGGAAGCCAACAGCACGGGACCTGGGTGTCCCAGAGACCTGGGTTCAGGCCCTGGCCCTGCCACTGGCTGCTGTGTGACTTTGAGCAAGTTCCTTGGCCTCCCTGAACCTTGGTCTTCTCATCTATAAAATGGGGGAAATGGCTCCTCTCCCTCACAGGGCCGTTGGGAGGAGTTGAGCAGAATGCAGGGTTATGCTGTGGGCCTGGCCCCAGCAGGGATGTCTCCTGCCCTCTTCCCCTTCAGAGGCTTCGTATCTCAAGCGCATGGCCATGCCGGTAGAACTCCAGGCACTAAGACATGCAAGCCCCCCTACTCAGTGTGCTTGGCCAGCCTGTCTCTCCACTCAACTTGAACCCCACCCCTGGGGTGCCAGGGCATGGGTTGGGGATGCTGGGCCACCCATCCCTCCCCCTGCCAGCATGGCCTCCTCAGAGGCTGCATCTCTAAGGCAGAGATGCTGAGATCAGTGGGGTGGGACATATCCCCAGTGGGGAGGCCCAGAAGGGAGGGAATACAGAGTGTGAGCTGGGTCCCTGGCCTGAGTTCCAGGTGGTGCCCGACGGTGACCCCACTTTCTTTCCTGCTGCTCATGCCCTTGAGCCCTGCTGTGGGAGAAGGGGATCAGCCATTTGACCACTCTGACCCTATGTCCTGTGGTCTGGAGCCCATCTGCTGACCGTGTTCTGCACTCCCGGCCACCTTCCTCCCCAGGTAGAGAATGGAGCCGAATACATCTTGGAGACCATCGACTCTCTGCAGAAGCACTCATGGGTAGCTGACATCCAGGGCTGCGTGGACCCCGGGTGAGTGTCCAAGTGGCCCGAGGATGGGTAGACAGGCTGGGTATATCCTTGGTCCAGCCTTCACCAGGAGCAGCTTCCTAGCAGGGCGGGAGCTCAGCTTGAGAAATAAGCAATTCAATGCGATTCAGGTTGGTGCCAGCCAGGATCACCCTCCTTAAAATACCCCCTACCTCCAATCGCCAGCAGACTCTGTGAGGCCTGCTCTATGGGGCCAGGGCCTGGGGACCTGGAAGGAAGTTGGACCAGGTCTTGTCTTCACCCCAGAGAGCCTCAGAGCACTGGGAGTTGGGCAGAGATGGCAGTGAGTCCCCAAAGGGCTGGGGACCTGGTGCAGTGGCTCACATCTGTGACCCCAACACTTTGGGAGGCCCAGCTGGGAGGACCGCTTGAGCCAGGAGTTCAAGACCAGCCTGGGCAACATAGCCAGACCCTCTCTCTCTCTCTCTCTTTTTTTTTTGAGACAGGGTTTTGCTCTGTTGCCCAGGCTGGAGTGCAGTGGTGTGATCTTGGCTCACTGCAATCTCCGCCTCCCAGGTTCAAGCAATTTTCCTGCCTCAGCCTCCTAAGTAGCTGTGATTACAGGCGCCCACTACCATGCCCAGCTAATTTTTATATTTTTAGTAGAGACGGGGTTTCATCATGTTGGCCAGGCTGGTCTTGAACTCCAGACCTCAAGTGATCCGCCCAACTCAGCCTCCCGAAGTGCTGGGATTACCGGCATGAGCCACTGTGCCCAGCCAACCCTGTCTCTTAAAATAAAAAAAAATAGAAAGAGCTGGAGAGAGGCTCCTAACCCAGGCCTGGGCTCAGGTCAGGGAAGAGTTGCTGTTAGGCATGCTCACCTAACCCGAGGCTTAAATAAAGAGTGGACCAATGCCAGGCAGAGGAAGATGGGAGAGGGCAGAGAGAAAAGCCCAGCAAAAAGAGTGGAAATGGAACTGGGCACGGTGGCATGCATCTGTTATCCCAGCTACTCAGGAGGCTGAGGCTGGAGGATCACTTGAGCCCAGGAGTTGGAGGCTGCAGTGATCTAGGATTGTGCCACTGCACTCCAGCCTGGGCAACAGAGCAAGACCCTAACTCTTAAAAAATAATAATAAAAATTTGGCCGGGGCCAGGCAGAGTGGCTCATGCCCGTAGTCCCAGCACTTTGGGAGGCCGAGGTAGGCGGATCACCTGAGGTCAGGAGCTTGAGACCAGCCTGGCCAACATGGTGAAAACCCATCTCTACTAAAAATACAAAAATTAGCCAGGCATCGTGGCGGGCATCTGTAATCCCAGCTACCCGAGAGGCTGAGGCAGGAGAATCGCTTGAACCCAGGAGGCAGAGGTTGCAGTGAGCTGAGACTGTGCCATTGCACTCCAGTCTGAGCGACAGAGCAAGACTCTGTCTCAAAATAATAATAATAATTTTAAAAGGTGTGCAAGTGTACAAGCACCTGGGACTCGCAGGGAACATCAAGGCCTTTGGGGTGGCCAGTGAGGAGGAGATTTTGATGAGAGCTCAGGAAACGGGTAGGTCAGGGACAATGGGAGCCATGGCAGGTAATAGGCAGAGGGCAGTTACGGTCAGCTGTGAACAGGAAGAGCAGCAAGAAGGTTGGCTCCACCATCCAGGAGAGATGCCAGGCCAGGAGTAGGAGGGATAGGCAGCCCGACAGGCTGAGCAATTGGCAGCAGCTCTGCTGGCTAATGGGGTGAGCCAAGCCCCGGGGGGAAGGGCCGCTGCTTTCTAATTAACAGCTTCATTTAAAGAAACACAATTAAGGTCCTGGGCGCCTCCCAGTTCCTGATCCACAAAGTGATTGTAATCCCTCCTCCACTGCCCTCCGGACCATCTGCTCTGCAAACTCTTTCCCCAGCCGCTGTGAAGGTGAACCTCACTTAGTGGAATTTTTGAGCTGGCAGGGTCCCAGACACCTCATGTCACAAATCGGGAGAGAAACCTTCCCACCCTCTGAGGGTCTCCACGGGATCCCAGGAGGAGCCCAGCCCCTCAGGGATAGTGGGCAGGGATCATGGGCCCTCAGTGGGGACTGTCCACTCAGTGGTATCCGGGCCAAGAGAGAGCCTTCCCCTTGGCTTTCTGAAGTTTCAGTGGAAAATCAATTTGCAAATGGCAGATAAATGAGAGAAAAGGCATACAAATTTATTTATTTTTATTTTATTTTATTATTTTATGTTTTAGAGGTAAGGTCTTGCTCTGTCGCCCAGGCTGGAGTACAGTGGTGCAATCAAGCTCACTGCAGCCTCGACCTCCTGGGCTCAACTGATCTGCCTGCCTCAGCCTCCCAAGTAACTGGGACTGTAGGCACATGCCACGATGACTGGCTTAATTATTTTTTTTTTTTGAGATGGAGTCTCGCTCCATCATCCAGGCTGGAATGTAATGGCACAATCTCAGCTCACTGCAACCTCCACCTCCCAGGTTCAAGCAATTCTCCTGCCTCAGCCTCCCAAGTAGCTGAGATGATAGGCACCTGCCAACAAGCCCAGCTAATTTTTGTATTTTTAGCAGAGACGGGGTTTCCCCATGGTGGTCAGGCTCATCTCGAACTCTTGACCTCAGGTGATCTGACAACTTCATCATCCCAAAGTGCTGGGATTACAGGCGTGAGCCACTGCAACTGGCCTTTTTTTTTTTTTAGAGACGGGATCGGGATCGTGCTATGTTGCCCAGGCTGGTCTTGAATTCCTGGGTTCAAGAGACCCGCCTGCCTCAGCCTCCCAAAGCACTGGGATTACAGGCATGAGCCACAGTGCTTAGCTGCACAAGGCAGATTAATAGGAGAAAAAGCGTGTAAATTTATTTAACGTGTATACATAGGAGCCTTCAGAATGAAGACTCAAAGATACAGGGGAGGGCCAGGCGTGGTGGTGCACGCCTGTAATCCCAGCACTTTGGGAGGCTGAGGCAGGCACATCACCTGAGGTCAGGAGTTCGAGACCAGCCTGGCCAACATGGGGAAACCCCATCTCTACTAAAAATACAAAAATTAGCTGGAGGTGGTGGCGGGCCCGCTGTGATCCCAGCTACTCGGGAGGCTGAGACAGGAGAATTGCTTGAACCTGGGAGGCGGAGGTTGCAGTGAGCTGAGATTGCACCACTGAACTCCACGGGGTGACAGAGTGAGACTCAGTCTCAAAAAAAAAAAAAAAAAAAGCCCAGGCATGGTGGCTCATGCCTGTAATCCCAGTACTTTGGGAGGCCGAGGCAGGCAGATCACGAGGTCAGGAGTTTGAGACCAGCTTGGCCAACATGGTCAAACCTCATCTCTACTAAAAATACAAAAATTAGCTGGGCCTGGTGGTGGCATGCGCCTGTAATCCCAGCTACTTGGGAGGCTGAGGCAGGAGAATCACTTGAACCTGGGAGGCAGAGGTTGCAGTGAGCCGAGATCATGCCACTGCACTCCAGCCTGGGCAACAGAGGGAGACTCTGTCTCAAACAAAAGATACAGGGAAATGGTCCATTTTTATGCTTAGGTTCAGCAAAGTATGGACAGCAGTGTAGAAAGAGGATTGGACACAAAGGGTAGGATCTAAAGGGAATAGACTGAGCAGGGGACCCAGCCAGGCCTGTCTGTCCAGATTCTTCTTGGCCTCTCTGAGTAGCATTCCTTCCTTCTGGGTGTGGGACAGAACCCTATCTTGAATGGGGCTCTTATGACCTACAGTCAAACCAGGCAGATTGGGTAATTTCTTTCTTTCTTTTTTTCTTTCTTTCTTGCTTTCCTTTCCTTCTTCCCTTTCTTTCTTTCCTTTTGTTTTTACTTTTTTTTTCTGCTCCGTTGCCCAAGCAGGAGGGCAGTGGGGCATGATCACAGCTCACTGCAGCCTCCAACTCCTGGACTCCATTGACCCTCCTGCCTCACCACCACGCCCAGCTAATTTTCTTTTATTAAGACGAGATTCTCAGGGCCGGGCGCGGTGGCTCATGCCTGTAATCCCAACACTTTGGGAGGCCAAGGTGGGCGGATCACCTGAGGTTGGGAGTTTGAGATCGGCCTGGCCAACATGGAGAAACCCCATCTCTACTAAAAATACAAAATCAGCCGGGCGTGGTGGTACATGCCTGTAATATCAGCTACTCGGGAGGCTGAGGCAGGAGAATTGCTTGAACCCCCAGGAGGCAGAGGTTGCAGTGAGCCAGGATTGCGCCATTGCACTCCAGCCTGGGCAACAAGAGCAAAACTCTGTCTAAAAAAAAAAAAAAAAAAAGACATGTTCTCCCGGCCAGGTGCAGTGGCTCACGCCTGTAATCCCCACACTCTGGGAGGCCAAGGCGGGCAGATCACCAGTTTGAGACCAGCATGGCCAACATGGTGAAACCCCATCTCTGCAAAAAATACAAAAAAAAAAAAAAAATTAGCTGGTCATGGTGGCGCATGCTTGTGATGCCAGCTACTCAGGAGGCTGAGGCAGGGGAATCACTTGAACCCGGGAGGCAGAAGTTGCGGTGAGCTGAGATCGTGCCACTGCACTCCAGCCTGGGTGACAGAGCAAGACTCCCATCTCAAAAAAAACAAACAAACAAAAAAGATGGGGGTCTCGCTATGTTGCCCAAGCTGATCTCAAACTCCTGACCTCAAGTGATCCTCCCACCTCAGCCTCCCAGAATGCTAGGATTACAAACATGAGCCACTGTGCCTGGCTGGATAATTTCTTTATGACAAGTTTTTACATAGAATATTTTTAGGTTGGCCGGGCACAGTGGCTCACGCCTGTAATCCCAGCATTTTTGGAGGACGAGGCAGGCAGATCACGAGGTCAGTTTGAGACCAGCCTGGCCAACACAGTGAAACCTCATCTCTACTAAAAATACAAAAAAATTAGCCGGGCATGGTGGCAGATGCCTGTAATCCCAGCTACTCAGGAGGCTGAGGCAGGAGAATCGCTTGAACCCAGGAGGCAGAGGCAAAGTGAGCCGAGATCGCGCCACTGCACTCCAGCCCTGGCAACAGAGTGAGACTCCGTCTCAAAAAAAAAAAAAGAATATTTTTAGGTTTTATGACTACGTTTTGGAAAAAGGGGTTCTGGTTTCTGTGACCCACCTTGGGAAAGAGGGACTTTTGTTTCTCTGGTGCCTCTGGGGAGAAGAGGACTGAGAGACAAGTAGGCAGGAGAAGGTCAGAGAAAAACTTTTTTGTTCGAGGCTGCTGCTGAGGACTTTGTTTTGCGGTATTGTTTTCTGAGCCCCAACAGTGGCCTGGTCAATCACACGATGGCCACAGAGCCAGTGTAGGGTGGGACAGAGGGACATGGAGGCAGAGGGAGGTGACCAGAGCCAGGAGGCCTAGATGCTGGGCCATGGGACTGCCAGCCACTGCCTGGCCACATAAGTAGCCTGTGTTCCGAGTCCAAGTCCCACGGCAGGACATGGTTTCCATTTCTTGTCTCCACAGTGACAGTGAGGAAGACACCGAGCTCTCCTGTACCCGAGGAGGCTGTCTGGCCAGCCGCGTGGCCTCCTGCAGCTGTGAGCTCCTGACTGATGGTAGGGAGGGGGACAGGGTTGAAGGAGGGGCACACTCAGGGTGGACAGATAAAGATACGTGCATCTTACCTGCCACTTCCCCAGCAGTCGACCTGCCCCACCCCCCAGAGACGACAGCCGTGGGTGCAGTGGTGACAGCCCCCCACAGCCGAGGTCGAGATGCCGTCAGAGAATCCCTGATCCACGTCCCGCTAGAGACCTTTCTGCAGACCGTGGAATCCCCGGGCGGCAGCGGCAGTGACAGCAATAACACAGGTGCCAGTGGGGACAGGCTGCTCTTCCCATCCCACCTCTCCTGGACCCCCACCCCCAGCCATGGCCACCCATGGGCTCCCTAAACCTCACTAAGCCTCAGAAGCTGTGACATCTCATCCTCCTGGGTCCTTCACACGTCTCCGAAGTACTTCTGGCTTTTGTAGACTTGTCTAGGAACCTGGCCCCTCCCACTGGACCCAGTTTCAATAGAAAATGTTCACAGGGGCCGGGTGCGGTGGCTCACGCCTGTAATCCCAACACTTTGGGAGGCCAAGGTGGGCGGATCACCTGAGGTCAGGAGTTCGAGACCAGCCTGGCTAACATGGCAAAACCCCATCACTACTAAAAATATAAAAATTAGCTGGGTGTGGTGGTGCACACATGTAGTCCCAGCTACTCGGGAGGCTGAGGCAGGAGAATCACTTGAACCCGGGAGGCGGAGGTTGCAGTGAGCCGAGATCACGCCACTGCACTCCAGCCTGGGTGACAGAGTGAGACTATGTCTCAAAAAAAAAGAAAGAAAAGAAAATGCTCACAGGGGCTGGGTGCAGTGTCTCACACCTGTAATCCCAGCCAGTGTTTTTTGAGGCTGAGGATCACTTGAAGCCAGGAGTTTGAGACTAGCCTGGACAACATAGCAAGACGCTATCTGTACAAAATTTTTGAGACAAGAGTCTCACTTTGTTGCCCACGCTGGAGTGCAGTGGCGGATCACAACTCACTGCAACCTCCACCCCCAAGTTCAAGCAATTCTCATGTCTCAGCCTCCCGAGTAGCTGAGATTACAGGTGCCCGCCACCTCGCCCGGCTCATTTTTGTATTTTTAGTAGAGATGGGGTTTTGCCATGTTGGCCAGGCTGATCTTGAACTCCTGACCTAAGTGCTGGAATTATAGGTGTGAGCCACCACGCCTGGCCACAAACATTTTTGTGCCTGTAGTCCCAGCTACTTGGGAGGCCGAGGTGGGAGGATCACTTGAGCCCAGGAGGTCAAGCCTACAGTGAACTGTGATCACACCATTGTACTCCAGCCTGGGCAACAGAGAGAGACCCTGTGGAAAAAAAAAAAAAAAGAAAAGAAAAGAAGAAAGGAGGGAGGGAGGGAGGGAGGGAAGGAAGGAGCTCACAGAAAAGGGTCCATAGGGTTGGAATCAGGGATTGGGAACAGGCGACTGGATTTGTTCCTAAGTTTGCTGATGACTTACAGAGCAACTCCAGGATAGTCCTTCACAGCTCTGTGCCTCAGTTTACCTCATAGACTTCACCAGTGGGTTGGGTCAGCTCCCTGCCCAACTCTAAAATTATTCCAGCTGGGCACAGTGGCTCATACCTGTAATCTCAGCACTTCAAGCTGCCAAGGCAGGAGGATCGTTTGAGCCCAGGACTTCCAGACTAGTCTGGGCAACAAGACTCTGTCTCTACAAAAAATAAACAAAAATTAGCCAGGCATTGTGGCACAGGCTTATAGTCCTAGCTACCCAGGAGGCTGAGGTGGGAGGATTGCTTGAGCCCAGGAGGCCAAGGCTGCAGTGAGCTATGATTGTGCCACTAGACTTCAGCCTGGGTGACAGAGCGAGACCCTATCTCAAAAAATAAGTTAAATAAATAAATAAAATTATTTGGCTGGGCGCAGTGGCTCACACCTGTAATCCCAGCACTTTGGGAGGCCAAGACGGGCGGATTGCCTGAGCTCAGGAGTTAAGACTGGCCTGAGCAACATGGTGAAACCCTGTCTCTACTAAAAATACAAAAATTAGCCTGGTATAGTGGTGCATGACTGTAATCCCAGATACTCGGGAGGCTGAGGGAGGAGAATCACTAGAACCTGCAAGACGGAGGTTGCAGTGAGTCGAGATCACGCCACTGCATTCCAGCCTGGGCAACAGAGCAAGACTCTGTCTCAAACAAAAAAATATTCAGGCCAGGTGCAGTGGCTCACACCTGTAATCCCAGCACTTTGGGAGGCCAAGGCAGGAGGATCACTTGAGCCTAGGAGTTCGAGACCAGCCTGGGGAACACAGCAAGACTCCATCTCTAAAAAATAAAAAATAAGGCTGGGCGCAATGGCTTACGCCTATCATCGCAGCACTTTGGGAGGCCGAGGTGGGTGGATCATCTGAGGTCAGGAGTTTGAGACCAGCCTGACCAACACGGTGAAACCCCATCTCTACTAAAAATACAAAAATTAGTTGGGTGTGGTGGCGGGCGCCTGTAATCCCAGCTACTCGGGAGGCTGAGGCAGGAGAATCGCTTGAACCCGGAAGGCAGAGGTTACAGTCAGCCACCGGGATTGCAGCATCGCACTCCAGCCTGGGCGACAAGAGCGAAACTTCGTCTCAAAAAAAAAAAAAAAAAACTAAAACCCAACAAACTTTTTAAAAATTATTCCAGCAGCATTTTGCATGTAAAAAAACCAACAAGATGTCACCTCTCTTCTCACATTTATTTATTTGTCCCCCTTTCTCCTTCCCCCCATGTTCCTCACACTGTCATCCCCACCTCAGGGGAACAGGGTGCAGAGACTGATCCCGAGGCTGAACCCGAGCTGGAGCTATCCGACTACCCATGGTTCCACGGGACACTGTCCCGGGTCAAGGCTGCTCAACTGGTTCTGGCAGGGGGTCCCCGGAACCACGGCCTCTTCGTGATCCGCCAAAGTGAGACTCGGCCTGGGGAGTACGTGCTGACCTTCAACTTCCAGGGCAAGGCCAAGGCAAGTGTGTGGGGGGCGCCATGGGGGTGCAGTGGCCAGCCCTGAGGGAGAGGGGTCATGGTGACCCCGGTCCTGAGGCTGTGCCCTGGAAGCAGCTGCAGGCGAACAGGTGTGGCATGACTTCCCACGGGCCCCACTCACCCCAGCCGTGCTCCGTGAGCCACCTGCGTCCCTCCTACACATCACTGAGGGACTGCAGTCAGCCCTATTTCAGCCTCTCCATTCTCCAGAAGGGGAGGCCACCTACTGGCGGCTGAGCCCTCAGGAGGCTGGGCCCTTCTAATAACCCAAATTTGCAAATCCTTTCAGCTCCTGCGCGCGGGGGATCTCATAGCACTGGAGCTTCGGAGGGTCTCCACCCAGAGATCGCCCAGTGGGGGGTGGGAGCCAACCAAGGCCCTCAGAGCCCCACCTTCTGCCCCACCGACCTCAGACAGCCCCTCTTCCCTGCCCAGGTTAGGTCACCAACCCCTGAGGAACACACACGGGCAAACCCTAGAGACCCAGCAGGGGAGGAGGAGCTGGGCTGGGTGGGAGAGCTGTGCAGGGTCTGGGGGGTGGGGTTCAGCATTGGAGGGGACAGCCTGATCAGAGACCTGCAGGGGAGGGAGAATTGTGGAGGGGAAGACAGTCAGGGAGGCGATCCCGACAGCACCCAGCTGGATCAGAGGCATGATGGTACACCCAGGCGGTGTGCTTTCAAGGAAGAGGATTCCTTGCTATATTGACCTAAAATGCTTTGTTTTTGTTTTTGTTTTTGTTTTTGAGACAGTCTCGCTCTATCCTCCAGGCTGGATTGCAACATCGCAATCTCAGCTCATTGCAACCTCCGCCTCCCGGGTTCAAGCGATTCTTGTGCCTCAGCCTCCCAAGTAGCTGGGATTACAGACACGTACCACCGCACCTGGCTAATTTTTGTATTTTTAGTAGAGACGGGGTTTCACCATGTTGGCCAGGCTGGTCTCAAACTCCTGACCTCAGGTGATCCACCCACCTCAGCCTCCCAAAGTGCTGGGATTAGAGGCGCGAGCCCCCACGCCCGGCCTATTGACCTGAAATTCGAAGGAAAATTTGACAGCAAAGGCAAATGATTATGGGGGGGTGCAATGTGGCCAGAGGGGGCAGGAACCTCAGTGCCCACCCCCGCATCCCAGGTTTCCGATAAGGAAACACTCAGCCTGGGCTCCTGCCAGGACGGATTTCCTGGCGGCCCCTACTAGAGGAGGGAGAACCTTAGGACTCCTGCTCCAGGCCTGCAGCTGGGGGACAGTGTCTCTCTGCAGGCACCCCGGCTGCCCTAACCCCTAGTGGCTCAGTGCAGAACCTCTGGTGGCTTCTCTCCTCCGCCAGGTTGGCCCCACCGTGCAGGAGGTAGCACCTCCACCAGGGACATTTCCTTGGCAAGCAGCCACTCTTACAGTTCCTCCAACAACCAGGTGCTTAAGGCCATCCCTGGTGACGTGCAATTTACTTCTCAGCCAGTGCTGCTCCTGGCAGCCTCCCAGAGGGCCTGGATCTGACTCATGCCCAAGCCAGAGGCTAGGATGGGGGAACAAAGGGTGGGTGGCAAGCTCCTCTCCTTCCTGGAACAAGACCCAGCCTTGAACCTGCCTCTCACCTCTCTACCCGGCTGCTCTTCTCCCAGAGTGGAGATGACTGCCCCAGGACTGATAATTGAATGGTGGGACAAAGCAGGAACCCCAGCCTCCAGCTTACATACCTCCTGGGAGGGAAGATCACTACCTTCCCAGAGGCAACTCTTTCCACCTTCACAGAATAAATGTCTGGAAGGTCTGGCAGAAGATTGGGATGCGTCCAACTTGCTTCTTCTCACCCCAGGGACCCAGCTGTGCCCTGTGCAGGCTCTGCCCAGCTATGAGGCTGTGGTGGGACCCCTCTGTGCTGTTTCTTTCGGGCTGAGTCCCTGCATTGTCCTAGCAACTTATTCTGCTAAGTGGCAGAGCTCACTTGTGGGACCGCCACCCCGCTCCAGGGATTGTCTGTATTTTTTTGTTTGTTTTTTAAAGGGTTGGGGGGTAGCTCACCATGTTGGCCAGGCTGGTCTTGAACTCCTGACCTCCCGTGATCCATTCCCCTCAGTCTCCCAAAGTGCTGGGATTACAGGCGTGAGCCACCGCACCTAGCAGATTGCCTGTCTTTTATGCAGGTGGCCAGACCAGCTCCCCCTCCTGGGCTTGGGGCTATGCGTGTACCCTCAAACCACTCCTCTTAGCTCCCCTCTTGCCCCACACACCCCAGAGATAGCCACTTTTTTCTGCAGTGGGATACATGTTGAGCAAAATAGGGCTTAAGTCAGAGACCTGCAGCTCTCCACTAGACACCACAGGCCTATGGTTTCTTACCCTGAGGCACCTGCCTCACACAGGCCCTAGAGACCTAGAGAGAAGCCAGCCCTGTTCCAGCTGTTCCCACAGCGTGCCGTCACTCCTCCCTAGCCAGCCCTGGGGAGCTTTCCATGCCTCCGGGTTTTGGCTCTGCAGGGACAGAGGGCCAACCTCTAGCCTCCTGGGCTGGGGGAACCACCCAAACAGGAGTTTTCTTCCCTGCTCTGTGCTCTGTGACCATGGGCCAGTCACTCCCCCTCCCTGGGCCTTGGTTTTCCTATCTCTAACATGGGGGCAGTAATCCCTATCTTCTGGCGTTAGGGAGGGGATTAGAGATTATAGGTGTGTAGGGCATGGGCCCATAGTGGGGGTGCTCCCAGCATGGGGACAATGCCTGATGCCTTCCATCTCAGCCTGGGTCCATTGCCCCCATTCCCCATCTCCAGATGGGGCTCACGTGTGAGGGGCCCCCTGGCCCTGACACAGCCCCATAAAGCCCCTGTGAGCCTTGGTCCTTCCATCAACCCCCAAAGGCGCTTACCCAGGTGCCCAGCCCCTGACCTGTCCCTGACCACACCCACCTGTACCCACAGCACCTGCGCCTGTCCCTGAATGGCCACGGCCAGTGTCACGTACAGCATCTGTGGTTCCAGTCTGTGCTTGACATGCTCCGCCACTTCCACACACACCCCATCCCACTGAAGTCAGGGGGCTCGGCCAACATCACCCTTCACAGCTATGTGCGGGCCCAGGGCCCCCCACCAGGTAAGATGCCGCCACCTGGCTGGTGTGATTACTCAAGAAGACTTCCCGTTGATTACTCAAGAAGGTGGTCCCTGGGGTGGGATGAGCCCCAGGTCTCCTGTCCCATAGCCTCAGCCGTGTCCCTCCCACCGTAGCCTAGCCACAGCAATTTCAAGCAGTCACGTCATAAGGAATGGAGGCAGAAGTGGCAGCCTAGAGGCAGCCAGGTCCCTAATGATTCCTGGCAAGGGGAAGGGAGCGCCCAACAGCAGTGCAGGTGGGTGTATGGGGGTGGGGACAGGGGTGTGGATTGGGGCAAGTGGGATGAAAGGAGCTGGGCATATGGATTCCTAAGCCCTGCACTGGGGAGGCTCAGAGCAAAGCTGCTGGGACCGAGCACTAAGGGCATGGGTGCATGTGCATGCGTGTGCTTGTGTGTGTGCATGAGTGTATGTGTGCATGTGCCCGTGTGCGTACGCTTACGTGTGCGTGTGCGTGCATATGCATGAGTGTGTGCATGCGTGCATGGGCACGCGTGTGCTTGTGTGCCTGTGTGCGAGCGTGTGCATTATGTGTGCGTGTGTGTGCACTCCTGTGCATGTGGCTATATGGGCGTGCACACGCGTGGTTAGGTACATGTATGTGTGTGTGCTTCTGTTTATGCATGTGGGCAGGTGTGCTTGCATATGTGTCCGAGGACATGGGCTGCAACTCGGAAACCTGAGCGTGGGCCCTGGCCCCTTGAGGGATCCCGGCCTCCCTGCAGGATGTGGCCAGCCCAGGTCCCCACTCACGCCCTGCCGTCGCCTTGTTGCAGAGCCGGGCCCCACGCCCCCTGCCGCGCCCGCGTCCCCGGCCTGCTGGAGCGACTCGCCCGGCCAGCACTACTTCTCCAGCCTCGCCGTGGCCACCTGCCCGCCTGCCTCGCCCTCCGACGCCGCCGGCGCCTCCTCGTCCTCTGCCGCGTCGGGGCCCGCCCCCCCGCGCCCCGTCGAGGGCCAGCTCAGCGCGCGGAGCCGCAGCAACAGCGCCGAGCGCCTGCTGGAGGCCGTGGCCGCCACCGCCGCCGAGGAGCCCCCGGAGGCCGCGCCCGGCCGCGCGTGCGCCGTGGAGAACCAGTACTCCTTCTACTAGCCCGCGGCGCCGCCCGGGTGGGACACGCCAGGCTCTTCAGTGAAGACACGATGTTATTAAAAGCCTGCTTTAGGGACTGCACCCGGCTCTCCTGTCGTCCTTTCTCCCACGGGGAAGGCGGGGACTGCGGGGCAGCCACTCTCAGAGACCCCCGTCCATCAGGGACCCCCGTCCAGCCCAGTGTGGCCTGACACCTGCCAGGCCCCCTTGCAGCTCTGTCTCTGGTGGGACAGCTGAGGGACTCCCCATGGGGCG
The DNA here is from genome assembly GCF_029289425.2 of Pan paniscus. Classification (NCBI taxonomy): domain Eukaryota; kingdom Metazoa; phylum Chordata; class Mammalia; order Primates; family Hominidae; genus Pan; species Pan paniscus. Next base: position 84,019,265 of record NC_073255.2, on the reverse strand, counting down.
TCGGGCAGCACCTGAAAGAGGGCCCAACAGCAAGGGTTAGGGCTTAGGATCGGGAGGGGGCTTTACTGGAGCTGTGAGGGGGAGAGATGCGAGGTGGTAACAATGAGGGGTGCTGAAAAGAGAGGAGGCGGCATTCAGGACACAGTGAGGGATGGGGAGCACGCCCAAGTCATACGGAGAGCTTGGATGCCAGGAGGAGGAAGTCGAGGCCCAGACTGGGAGGGTAAAGGCGTTTTTAGACAGATCTATGAAGCCTGGCGGTGTGGACAGGGCGGCAGGGCAGGAAGAGACCTGGCAGTGTGGACAGGGGGGCAGGGCGGCAGGGCAGGAAGAAGCCTGGCGGTGTGGACAGGGCGGCAGGGCAGGAAGAAGCCTGGCGGTGTGGACAGGGCGGCAGGGCAGGAAGAAGCCTGGCGGTGTGGACAGGGCGGCAGGGCAGGAAGAAGCCTGGCGGTGTGGACAGGGCGGCAGGGCAGGAAGAAGCCTGGCGGTGTGGACAGGGCGGCAGGGCAGGAAGAAGCCTGGCGGTGTGGACAGGGCGGCAGGGCAGGAAGAAGCCTGGCGGTGTGGACAGGGCGGCAGGGCAGGAAGAAGCCTGGCGGTGTGGACAGGGCGGCAGGGCAGGATGGCTCCATATTAGCCCTTAGGAGATTGGGCAATGGAAGAGGCTGGATTTCCCAGCTCGGTGGTAGACTTAAACTTGGAAGAAGCTTAAAGAGCCCTCCCACCCACCGCGCTCCACCCCATTCACACCCAGCCCCCACCCCATCTCATTCCCACCCCATACCTACCCACAAGTGGAATGCCAGCTGTGACTCCCATGACCCCAGGCTCTGGAGACACTGCTTGCTGGCAGTCCCAGCACCCCAGTCCCCAGGCAGTGTTAGACGTGAATTGAACAAAATCACATTATTTACTTTTTGCTTTAATAAGGAGGTGATTATTAGAAGATGAACCATGACTACCAAGATAGCAGGTATAGATTCTTTTTAACAAAATTAATTTAGATTATATTCACTATCTTAAGATACTTATGCACATAAATCATATCTCTCTCTATGTATTTTTGCATGAAACATAGAGTATATGAAATAAAATGAATGCAATGAATAGAAATTTAATCATATATTTACCTGAATTATTAGATTATTCATAAATAGCTTATTAGAGGCAGTAAAAGTCGACAGAGAATGATTGCAATATGCAGATGTGATGTAAGTCTGTGATATTTTAGAAGAAATTTTCCTGTAAATCACACATGAAAGATGCAGCCACTCATGCTGGACAACTGCCTGGTGTTCCCAAGAAACATAGGGACAACCAAAGGGCACCTCAGTAAGTTTATACTGGACCATAGAAAATAAACTCATCAACAAACACCAGATTTTTGTTCTGGAGAAAAAGATGAAAGCTTTTGAACAGTACTAGTCATCACCCAGGAAACTGTGGTGGAGTAAAAAAATTTTAAGAAGATATCAACATTGCAGTAAATCAACCTAACCTGGAAATGTGTTTGGTGACAAACTGAATTTTCCTAGGTGTCGGCAAACTAACTCTTTTAAGGCCCCACTAGGGGCCTTAAGTGATCTACTCCCCAATTCTTCCATAGATGCACAAAAATACTAACTGATCTATTCATTGTGTGTCTTTAGAAATGCAGACATTTAATGGGTTACGAAGCTTAACTGCTAGACACATTCATTAGATGTGAACAGTTAATATGTAGTCATTTCTGTTGGCTTCTAAATTATCCTCATCACTCTTTTGAGACATAGCAGCTCATCCTAGGCCAATGATATCAACCATGGCTGTACTGTGAACTGTAATCCAGTATCTTTCTCTCAACACCTCCTCTCTTCTCAGCTAAGGGTGTTGTATGTTGAAGATGCTCTGCTTTTCCCTCTGACTTTCATCACTTAAAACTTTGTTGATTTCACCTGAGGCAAATTGACAAATATTTTTAATCATCTTTCACCTTTCTCACTTCCAACCCTTCTCCAATTGCCTGACTGAAATTTCTATTCCTTTTCCTGTTTTTTTCCTACATATTTCAGAAATGGCCCTGATTTGAGCAGAAAATATTAAGAATAATGCTAATAAAAACACATTCATGTTTTCAAATGTAATTAAATTTTTAAAAAGTTTAATGCTCAAACATTTCTAGAAATATCCTGAATTACATTTCAGAAGTTTTATAAACTATCTCAGCTATTTCTTTTCCTCTTCAAGTGAATATTTTATCATCATACATATTCAAAATAAATAAAATACTATGTTATTCAATTATTATGTTACCATACTACTGCTGTTTTAGTTCATTCAGCTATAACAAAATATGACAGACTGGGTGGCTTATAAAGAACAGAAATTTGTTTTACACAGTTCTGGAGGCTGGGAAGGTCAAGGTCAAGGCACTGGCAGATTTGGTGTCTGGTGAGGGTCCACTTTCTGGATCATATATAGTGCCTTCTCCTTGTGTCCTCACATGGTCAAAGGGGTGAGGGGTCTCTCTTGAGCAGGTTTTATAAGAGCACTAATCTCATTCCTGAGGGCTCTGACCCCATGACTAATTATCTCCCAAAGTAACCACCTTTTAATACCATCCCCTTGAGGGTTAGGATTTTAACATATGAATTTGGTGAGGACACAAACATTCAGACCATAGCAATTGCCTTTTTCTCATAACATATAAACTCTCAAACTATATTATATGGTAATTAGACTTTAGAAATTAGTTTTAAAAATCTAACTACAATGTTCAAACAACGAATTCACTAGGAAACTTTTAGAAAATAACTGATTTCTAAGTTGGAGACATACTATGTAACTGTATTAAGTCACAAAGCTCAAATTCAGTTTTTCTATTTGACTTCAGTGTCAAGATTCTTCACATTTTTGCTAGGCTACTTACTCTCCATGTTCAAGTTATCTCTAATGACTATATCAAAATAGAACACAGATGAAAGCAAAAATAGAAATTGAACCACAAACATGAAACAGGTAACAAACAGAAAATGTCTCTGAGAAATGCCTTATAATTCTAAAATAAATTTGGAACTAGATTTTTGCAGAATACTGCTTAAGAAATTAAATTGTAAAACATAAGGGAATCATTTGAATAAGCCATTAATAAGATTAATGGAAAATAATTTATTCTCATTTTATCTCTAGATGCCATGTCCAGCCAAATAAATGAGACTGAACTTCATGGTTGTTGTTTTTACTTCATCCCGGCAAAAGAAATTAAATATAAAAAGCAGATGACCAAATAAAGTCCAAATGAATGAAGTATTGCTCCTAGTATAACTCACAGTTAATATAAGTTGACTATCCTGTCTGTAGACAACACTTTTCATCAACATTTTTCACCATACAGCTAGACCTCAACTAACAGTCAAGTGTCAAAAAAATGAATCACTTTAGAAACCATCTTAATAATGAGACAATTGACTTCTGGTACCCAATTTAGAACATCTACAAAAGGAGTGGTGAGCAGATTTCCACTGTGATGCAAAATCTTATTCGTTGGGCATTGATAGCTGAGTGCTGTGTTAAGGATTCTGAAGTGGTAAATCCCAAAGAATGCTGTCAACACACTTAGTAAATAGTTAACACAGGACTTCTCTAGTATTAAAATTCATAATAGTGGCCAGGCACGGTGGCTCACACCTGTAATCCCAGCACTTTGGGAGGCCAAGGTGGGCAGATCATGAGGTCAGGAGATCGAGACCATCCTGACTAACATGGTGAAACCCTGTCTCTACTAGTCTCTACTAAAAATACAAAAAATTAGCCAGGCGTGGTGGCGGGCGCCTGTAATCCCAGTTACTCAGGAGGCTGAGGCAGAAGAATGGCATGAACCTGGGAGGCAGAGCTTGCAGTGAGCTGAAATCGCCCCACTGCACTCCAGCCTGGGTGACAGAGCGAGACTCTGTCTCAAAAAAAAAAAAAAATCATAATAGCAAATAAATGGCATTCACATTATACCATCTCCTTTTTTGCTCATGGCAAGTAGTGTAATCCCTGCCAGAACATGGGAGGAGACAATGTAACACATGTGCCATTCATTTACTCAGAGGTATACAGTGTCTTTCCTTATGTGTTACCAAGTTTAGGCTGTCTGCACCCCTCTGTGCACTGTTTTTTGGAGACTGTTCCAATGTCACTAGGTAAGATGCTACCCCCTGTGATATAGCAAGACGTATTTTGTGCCTAGAGTTACAAGGAAAATCTTTTTTCTTCCATAGAAACAAGACTAGGCATGACAAGTATATGTAGTTTTATTTGTTCAACAAATATTGAGATAATACACTATGGTTAGTACTGATGTATATACTAACCACAGTGTATTATCTCAAAATTAGATATGTATACAAAGTTGACCCTTGAACAATGCGAAGGTTAGGGAGGCTGACCTACAGTACAGTCAAAAATCTGTGTATAATTTTTGACTCCCCCAAAACTTAACTGCTAATAGCCTACTGTTCCTTGGAAGCCTTGCTAATAACATAAACAGTCAATTAACACATATTTTGCATGTTATATGTATTATATACTACACTATTACATTAAAGTAAGCTAGAGGAAAAAATATTAAAATCACAAGACAATATATACTCACTATTTATAAAGTGGAAGTAGAGCATCATAAAGGTGTTTATTCTCATCACCCTCACACCGAGTAGGCTGAGGAGGTGGGAGGAAGAGGAGGAATTTGTCTTGCTGTCTCAGGGATGGCAGAGGCAGAAAAAAATCTGCACAGAAGCAGACCCCCTTTGTTCAAGCCCTTGTTGTTAAAGGGTCACCTGTACGTCTAATTTTACCATAGTCTTTTTGATGATTTCAGGTTTAATATTGAAACTTTGGCTAAAATTCACCCATGGGAAAAATAGAAAGTACCATGGATTTTTATATAAAAGGAGTCCTGGCTGTACTATTTACAAAGCATGCTAACATATCACTTTTCTTCTCTGAGTCTTCATGTTTTCTGAATATCAAAGGTTTCAAACTTCAGAGAGCTGTAGGGGACAAATCAAATAAGACATTAAAAACGCGTTCTGGAGAGTAAAAATGCTAGCAAATACAGGTGTCTCAACTTACTTGTTACCTTCCATTTCTGTCCCCTACTCACATTGCTTTCTTTTCTGTAATTGTGTTTAAAGCTGTCCAAAGAGACTCTCCAAATGCTGGGCTCTCTGTCTGGAAGTTTCAAATGAGGCTTTTGGATGTGCATCTTTTTCTCTGAGGGTAGGATTGGGGCAAGAAAGAAGGTGATTTAAGTGTACTGGTTGCCTGGGTGACAATTAACTGGGTATTGCTTTTAGGGAGTCATACAGAAAAATAGAAAAGACCAGTAAAAAATGCCATCCTAGTTTGAATGCTGGATGTAGTGAAGGGGGTTTTGATGAAGAAACTGTTGAGGAACAACTGAGATTAGAACCACTTGGAGAATTAAAATTTTAATAAGGAGGCATTACTTTAAAGTGAGGGGAGGGATTTATCCTAACTGATGCCTTGTTAAAAAGAATAACACAGAGTAAATAGTCCTAAGAACAATTGCAATCCTTTGTAGTCTGTAATTTGTAATTGCTGCACATAATTTCAGTTAACAGGCCATGAGAGGGACAGTCACAAATACCAAGAAAGGTACATACGGAGATAATTCCAATTAAGGTGAGCACAGCCTACACATAAACAGAATGTAAGTACCGCAAATCACCAAAACTACACTCAGGAGAAAGTGCTCGTTATTAACAGACAGTGGATTAGTTTCAATATCTACACCAGGGGTCATCAAATAAGCCCTCAGGGTGGTCCTGGATTTGCAAACACAGCTTTTTTGTTGTTGTTGTTGTTGAGATGGAGTTTGGCTTTGGCTTTTGTTGCCCCGTTGTCCAGGCTGGAGTGTAATGGCCCGATCTTGGCTCACCACAACCTCTGCTTCCCAGGTTCAAGCGATTCTCCTGCCTCAGCCACCCGAGTAGCTGGGATTACAGGTGTGCACCACCACGCCAGGCTAATTTTGTATTTTTAGTAGAGATGGGGATTCTCCCTGTTGGTCAAGCTGGTCTCAAACACCCAACCTCAGGTGATCCGCCCACCTCAGCCACCCAAAGTGCTGGGATTACAGGTGTGAGCCACCACACCTGGCCGCAAGTAGAGTTTTACTGGAACACGGCCATGTCTCCTCATTTGCTATTGTCCAGTTGCTGCTTCCACACTACCAGGACAGGGCTCAGAAGTTGTGATAGAGATTGTGTGGCTGGAAAAGCCTAAAATATTCAATGTTCTGGCCCTTTGAAGAAAGCTAACTGAATCAATCTAGACTGTTACACTTACAGTGAAAATAATTAAGGATTAGGAGTTGGAAGGATAACTCAATAATTCCATTCATTTGTGATGTGTATTGTCATTATTTCATTCAATCAGCAAATAACTGTGATAACATGTGCAAGGAAACATGGGAGATGCAAAAGTTTAGTAAAGCAGGTATCCTGCTATAGTGGAGAGAGCTCAGGACTATGCAGACCTGGGCTTGAAACCCAACTTGAATGGATTAAGTGGCTTTGAAGGAGTTACTTGGACTCTCCTTAAACCTCAGTTTTCTTGATCATTTCACATCATCATTTCATAATCACGATCATTTTCTATGGGCATATCTATTCAAAATCTCTCTATCAGATCCCCCAGTCAATATGGAGATTGCGGTAGGCACCAAGACAGGAAGGTGTGATTTAGGATCAACTGGATTTATAATTTTAAAAGAATTTATTTATATGACTGATGTTTTGTCTGGTGGAGCCTGAAGTAACTATGCAAAATATCTTTGTATTATTACTGCTTGTTTATGTTACTTATACAGTTATATTATTTCCCAATCAATTTCATCTTTTGTATTTTTATCTTCAAAAGTTTTGGGCTTTACGATCTCAAAACACATTTTCATCATTCACATATTTAAAAAGTGACTTTTTTCAGAGTTTTGCTATTGAAGCAGTGATACAAAACTGGTTGACTTTTTTTCTGGGGCAGAGGAGAGAGTCACCAAGTCAATTGAATTAATCATTTACCTCACCACCATATATACCAGACACAGATAAGACAAATTGACTTTTATAAAATCCCTGCAAACCCATCATTACAAACATTAACTGGGTCAATTTCACCTGAAGGCAGGATTACTCTTTCCTATACCAATTTTGGATTTCCCAGATTAACCCATTTTTTGTTTTGTTTTGTTTTGTTTTTTTAAGAAGTGTGGCATTAGCAACATATTCAAAAGTCTAAATGCTTATAAGCTGCTTTGAAAAACACGTTCAAAAGTAGAAACAAGGTTTTAGGGAAGCAAAGGTAGGAAACATGAATGAGGGTTTAGTAAACATAGCATAAGACACTTGTTATCGAGGCAAAAGGATTAATTGAGCAGTAACATCATCAGCTATGGTTGGACAGAGGAGCGGAGATACCAGAAGTGCTATATCCCTGCACAAATAAGGAATCCATTTTCAGTTTAGACTCCAAGCAGGAAGATACTGCTGCTGCCTCTTGAAGTACTTCGTTCTTTTTCTCTGAAGCTTGAAAAGTCACTTTACCCAGGAGTGGGTGAATCTGGGGTGCTGTTTCTGTACCTCTTCACGCAACTTGATTGGCATATAAAGATATTGCTATAGGTCTCTGGGTACTTCAGTTTCTATTGCCTAAAATATGCTTCCAAAATTAGAAAATATGAGCTTAACTCTCATAACAGCTGAAGAAGAGTTTACAACCTTAGAAGACATAGCTCTGTAATTCTGAAATAACTCAAAAACTATTTTAAAATTTCTTCTTCTCCAGTCTTCCTTCTTCCAACACATAACATTTTCCCAAGGGAAGGCTTGTAAAAGCTTCTTAACAGAGAAAACTCTTAGGAAAGAAATGGAAAATTATAGCCATATCAATGAAACCTAAAAATCAGGCAAAATACATAAAAGGGAAAGAGATGTTATTCCTCCAGATTTATACATTCACATCTTAACTGATGAAAGCTTCTCTGATAGAAGTCTGCCCTGACCCCCTGACATGACATAACCTCCACAGTCATTTTTTTCACAATCATTTCTTATATTCTCCTGCTTTATTGTCTTCATAGCACTCTGTCACTATCTGAAATAGTTGTTCTGCTTGCACCGTTACTGACAATTCCTCATCCCCCATTTCAATGTAGACACTGAAATCAGAGCCTCTTCTCCATTTAGCTTAGTGTCTAGCACATACTAGACATTGAATAACATGTGGTGAATGAATGAATGAATGAGATGTTCCATGGCAGAGTTCATCTCCCACCTCTGGTTGACATTCAGTCCCAGCAAGGTTGTGCAGCTATCAAGAAGTAAGCACACACTCCAATCTTACATCTTTGGGGCACTCTTCTTCGGACTGTTGCAAAAAATTTCCTTGTAATGTATACAGAGAGCAATTGAAAACTCTGAAACTCTAATGCATTAGACAAATATAGATCTTTTAATGAATACTTTTATTTATTAACCAGAATAGCCCTTAGGTATTGTCTAATTCACAGCCCTTTATATAGCAATGGAGAAATTAAAATTAAATGGCTTTTTTTTCCAAGGTCACAAGCTAGTCTTAGCTTGAGCCAGCATGAAATGCCACGTCTCTGAACTCCTAGCCTGGTGCTCATTTTACTGGAGCTAAGAAGATACCTTCATTGCTGGGCAAAGGAATGAACAATGATTGAGTACCTAACACGTTTCTAGGCACTTTGTTAACTGCTTGTGGTAGACAATGTGTGTTGCTGACCCAAGCACCATTTCTTCTTCCTTTCTTCCTTACAGAATCCCAAATGTTTAAAGTAAGCATCCCATCAGTAGCTCCAGAGTCAGATTCTGTCTAGTCTAAGTCAATTCATGCTTAGCAGGTCCCATTACAACAGCCTCTGGTCCAGGGGTGGCCACGTAATTTAATTCGGTCCAATCGAATTGAAGGAAAAGAAATGAGCCATGCCTGGAGGACATGATTCTCTTCCCACCTTCCCCTTTCCTCTGCTAGTTATAAACAGGGCGATCTACAGCCCAATGGCTGCTGGTAGCCATCTTGTGGCCATAAAGAGATTCATCTTTAGGATGAAATCACTGCTGAAGATAGTAATGTCTATATTTATATTAAGGGTCAGTAAACTCTGCAAAGAATCATATAGTAAATATTTTAGCATTGCCAATCTGATGGTCCTTGGTTCCTGCAGCAACTATTCGACTCAGACATTATAGTGCAAAAGTCACCAGAATGACATGGCTATGGTTCAGTAATATCTTGTTTTCAAAAAAAAAAGTCATCGGGCTGTTTAAATCATTGAACCTTTTTGACATCATTGAGCCACATATTTCATCATTCCTTGAGCTTATCCTGCACATTAACTCCCAATATTTGAGATGATCAATTTCCTTATGATTTAAACTGGCTTTAGTAAGATAATTTTTAAATGTTATTACTAAAACCAAATCAATATAATTAATTCAGCATTTATATACATTATTACTCATAATATTCACAAAACTCCCATAAAGCTGATATTAGTAGACTCATTCTTAAGATAAGAAAATAGAACCAAAGTTTCAGAGTCTTTGAAAATACTGGTTCAAAAACCAGCATTTGAACCTAAATATGTCTAATCTTCTACTCTATGATGACCCAACTCCCAACTATCTATTCCTCAGCACTTAAAAGTGGAAGAACAGTAGCTGCTTCAGTAAAGTTCCAAACCCACCACCAGCTTATCAAACAGAAAATGATTTCATGCAGGGAAGTGTGCACTTAGAAAGTCTTTTGAAGGGCTGGAGGAATGGATGTCAGTGGACTGCCCTTGAATTTTTAGTTTCTAGGTCATACCATTATATGTGAAATCCAAAAGTCAGGCAGTGGCTACTGCTATCAGTTCCTACCACTGTAGCCACCATAGCCTCCTCACACCAATGGCTCCCCAGAATGTCATGTTGAACCACTATAAACTTCATAACTGTCAAATTTTACCTGTAGCTACAGCTGCATGAAAATGGCCTCTGCCTCACTTCTGATTTCCAAATCTCTTACAAGTGCATGTAAATGACTGTAGCTGCAAAGGAGTTTGGGAAGTATACTTTTTAACCTCTTCAATAGGAGGATCAAATGGAGATTGGTAAGACTTCTCTTCAGAAGATTGACTAAGGCTTCTCCCTAGAATGTCTGGCATGTGTATCTCCCATACCTGACAAAGAATGAGGGCTTCAAGACAGCTAAAAAAATTTTGAACAAGCTTTAAAGGACTATTTTCTCATCCCCAGTCCCATCAGCTGAGCCAGAATAATGACTTCATAGTAATTTTTCCCTGTACCTTTGAGGGAAAGTAATGCATTCATTATTGGAATAAAAGTGGTTCATGTGTATAAATCTTGCCCTTGGCAAAATAAATTATCAAAGCTCATGCCAATGGGAGAGATGGCAGGTCCATGATGCTAAGAGCCAAGTTCCATAAAGTGATAGGGAAGCAGCTTTCTTTTATCCAAAAGAATTTATGTTTTATGGCTCAGTGTTGGTGAGGTATTGATCTTCCAAATGAGACACTGTGGCCACTGTAAATAAATTCAATAGATGTGTAGTTGGCCTAAGAATATAACCTCAGTTATTTAAAACATGTGGCACTTGATGTAGATCACCTTCCAGTGGTCCTGTGTGGAAGAATGGAGCTTCCACCCAGTACAAAGAGTACTCTGGGACTCCATGCCTAAGCTCCTTAATTAGCATAGTACATGTTTGGGGGTAAATAACTCCACCTCTCTCAATCTTAATTTCCACAGCCCTGAAATTTGGACATGATAGTATGGGAGGATTCATGAGAAAATGTGTGTGGAATGATTTGAACTTCTTGAAGAATACATACTCAGGAATACTGCTATTTGTGATGAGATAGTGTCAGATGCATAAATTTGGGTTCTTTGAATTACTGGCATACAGGAAAATAGCAAATCTAGGTCAACAGAGACCTTTTTCTCAGACTGCCTTTACTATGAATAAAACACAAAGGAACTTTTCTAACTTTCTCAGAAAAGTGTCAACTTCTATAATTATTTCAATAAATAATCTTCCTCCAGGAGGATATAATTTTAAGGTGTGTGCAGTGTCCTTTTAAAGACAGGTTTGTAGGTCTCACTTTCTTTTATTTCCAAGTTATCCCCTGGCAACAAGGGCTGTTTATGTGGAGTATTAAACAAGCTTCAGGACTGTGCACAGAACTCACTCCTATTATATCTTATTTTAATCTGATATTACCAAACTTCCCATGAACTAAAAAAAAAAAAAAAAAACCATAAATTTTAAGTCCAACGAGATTTCTGTTTTCTCTGGAAATTAGAGAGCTGAACTGTGTTTTGTGTGAGATCATCCAACAGTTTTTTTTAAAAATCTTACTTCAGAATCACATTGAAATCATTATGTCTTCTGGAAACCAGCTGATAGCCAAAACATTTATTTAAATTGTTTATAAAATGGGTGGGTGGTAGTTCATAATAGTTATTGGTTTACTATGCATGACCTGTTGATCTACCTGTTGAAACCATTATTTTAAAATGTATTTCCCACAAAAATGCTACTTCTGTATATTTGTTTTTATCAAATATAAATTTACCTAGCTCTTTTAAGACATAGATCTCACCCACTGAGTTATGACTAACATGAATTTTGGAAATTGTCCTATTTTGATATGTCAGGAGAGAACGTTTTACTAGCAGGTTTCATTAGCCAAGGTGGACCAGTGGGTATTTTCTGACATTGCAAAAGCAGCTTCAAAGTGTCACTTTCCTTTCCAGGATGGGTCAAATAAAACAACTCTACTCCATTCTGTAAGAGATTCAGGCACAGAAAGGAGAAGATACTGGGCTGCTGACACATTTTCTATTCATAAATGCTTCTGTTTATAGTAGAAAATATGACATTCACCATGAGCTGACCAGCCATCAGTTCTGACATTTATCAGCATCACTTTAGAAACCCATGTGGGAAGGCAGAAAAGCAGAAGGGAACAGAAACTCACATGCCACTTGCAGCAGAATGCTTGTGCCATCCTGCCTCCCCCTCTCTGAAAGCCTGACTGTGCACCATCCTCCTTGATAACAACTACTACCCACTGAGCAAGCCTGCGGTAGGTTATGTAGGTTCTAGGGGAAGGGGATACAAAGCTATGTTGGACACTTGGAAATGCTTAGAATCCAGTCGGGGAGCCAGCACAGGAAACAGTAACATCTGAATGCATAGCCAGCTACTGGCCCTCTACATGTATAGCCAGCTAATAATGTGTGTGTGTGCATGCACACACACACGACTAGAAGAGGCATTGTGCCTGGCAGTGAAATGACAGAGGAAAGGCATCTATTGTATGAGGGAAATAAAAGTAGGGAAGTGGTATCTTAAGAGCAAAACATACAGTCTATTCCTTCCATTCCAAATAATTGAATGCTTCTGAATGTGCATTCCAAATTTTGAGATTAAATGAATAAGGCCAACCTGCTGCTGATGGCCACAGTCAGAAAGGAGGGAAGAGACCACCCAACCCAGGACAGGAAGTGGAGCAGACTTCATCTGGAACTTGGGAATGCCTGCCTCCATGAAAAAAAGTGTAAGTGAGATTTCCCCCTTTTTGATCCATCTTCAACCACTTGATAAATTTTCACAAAATCAGTAATTTCCCAATGTGGTTGTGATGGAGCAGGGTAGCTTCCTATTTGCAAGCATTGGGTTAAGCATCTATGTTTTAAAAGAATTAAACATGTTAATATAATACTGTCCCAATAGTGCTTACAAAACATGTGTGTGGGAGACACACTGCTGAGTTTCAGGAAATAAATATCCCTTAACACAACACATTGTAATCAAAGAAGCATATTCACAAAACGTTAAAACTTTTTGCCAACTTCATGCCAGCAAGCCCAGAGGGAGAGAACACGTATGCTCTTTTTCAATAGAGTATCACATTATAGACCCATTGAATAAGGTCTCTATGAGTTCATTTGTTTCCAGATAAAGATTTCTGTGTGTGGGGAGACTTAACAACAACCACAAAAAAAAGGCTTCGTGGAGAAGGGAACAAATTAGTTGGTGTTTTAAAAGACAGAAGTATGTAGACAGTGAAAGAGGAATTTGGAGGAAATGTGGTGGGAAGGGTACCAGTAAATCTTAAACTGAGGGAAGAGCTCAGGCGAAACCTCCAGTGATCTTCACAATGCTCAGGAGAATGCTTATACATGATTTGCACACAAAATATTGAATTTGAAAAAATCTTACATTGAATTCCCAAGCCACTTGTAGAATGCAATGTGGCACACTAATGTGGTAGAAGGGACATAAAACAAACAAACAAACTCCCTGCACAAATACCCATGGGAAAGGAAGAACAGCCTCACAGAACTTCAAAAAGAGAAAACAAAGAAAAAAAATCTCATTTTCCAATGTATGCAAACATGTATTTTCTGAGCAAAGACAGGATTACAAGTAGGCAGAATATAAGATTTGAAAAGCAAAAGGAAAGGTTACATCTCCCCACCACCTACCCGCCACAAACCAGTTCATCCACAGGCAAGCTGATACTGAGACTCTACAACTACATATTTATACTTTTGACTTAAATGTGGCCTTCTCTTGAACAGCAAATAATCCCAAGATTTACAAATTAAGCCACATGAGGCATTTACACATTAAAGAAATGAATTTTTAAGTCTTTCTTAAGATAGAGATTTTTGGGTTTGGAAGACAGAGAAAGAATGAGAGTACTTAGGGGAAGATGGCATGGGTTAGGGGTGACATTTAGGATGAAGTGAAGAGACAAGTTATAGTAGCTTAATTCATAGATTAAAAGGAAGACCTTTATAGGAATCTGGTTGTATAGCTAAGAGCCAAACAGCCCCTTCCTGATCAAAAATGTTTTCATCTAGTCTTTTATAATAGAAATTTATTTATCTTGTTTTAAAGTATTCTTTATGTCATGCATGTAAATACCAATAAGGTATTTAAATATTCCCATATTGACAAGTATCGCTTTGCTTCTAATCTTTTTTTTTTTTTTTTTTTTGAGATAGGGTCTCACTATATTGCCCAGGCTGGTCTCGAACTTCTGGGCTCAAGCTATCCTCCCACTCCACTTCACCATCCTGAGTAGCTAGGATTATAGGCACAAGCCACCTCACCTGGATTTGCTTCCAATCATTTTCTATAAGCAAAATGTTACATGAAAATACTTGTATTTATATCTTTGTAATTTTGTGCAAGAATTTCTAAAAGAAAAAAATCTTAGAAATCCTAGAAAAATCCCAAGTCAAAAGGCACTTGTATATATAATTTTGAAAGGTCTTGTCATATTGCTCTCCATAGAAGATACACCAATGCATCTTCCCACCTGCAATGTATAGAACACCTGTGTCCCCATATTCTTTTTTCTTTTTTTTTTTTTTTTTTTGAGACGAAGTCTTGTTCTTGTCACCCAGGCTAGAGTGCAGTGGCACGATCTTGGCTCACTACAACCTCCACCTCCCAGGCAGAGAATCAAGAGAATCAAGTGATTGTCCTGCCTCAGCCTCCCCAGTAGCTGGATTACAGGCACCTGCCACCACGCCCGGTCAATTTTCGTATTTTTAGTAGACACGGAGTTTCACCATGTTGGTCAGGCTGGTCTCAAACTCCTGACCTCAGGTGACCCACCTGCCTCAGCTCCAAAAGTGCTGGGATTTCAGGCATAAGCCACTGCACCTGACCTGTGTCCCCATATTCTTGCCAACATAGTGTATTATCAAACTTGTTGATCTTTGCCAATCTGAAAAGCAAAAGTAGTATTCCCTTACAGTTTCAACTGCTTTTTACTTGACTTACAGTTTATCTGGGTAGAAAATTTAGGGATCACATTCTTTACAGGTTGTGGTTATTGCTTCAAAAGACTCTAGCATTTTATATTAATGTAGAGCTAATAAGGATGACCTGATTTTTCTTCCCCTAGAAGGGTCTTTAACCTGTTGCCTGCTTGAGGAGTCCTTTATTATATTTCAAATCCAGTAGTGATAACAGAATATGTCCTTTAAATATATAGACTTAGGTCTCCTTTTATAAATAAGTCCTCTTGAATTATATTTTCCAATACATTTGAATCATCCACCACTTTTCTAAACTCTACAAGCTCATATTTCTTTCCGTAGTCTTCTCATATCTTTCCTGAACTCTTACATGAATTTTTTGTGCTTTTATTTTATGAAAGCAGTTGCTTTAAGTCTTATTTTAATTTCATTGATACATTTAGGAACAACTTTTATTGTTCTGTGAAAAACGGGTTTGTTTTCCAGAGATTATTCTGTAACTGCCATTTGGTTTTTATGTTCTCTTTAAAAATGACAATACATACTATGCTAGTTTTTGTTGTTTTTAAGAATATACCTTTTTCATTTGACTAAAAATCCTTGACCAGCTCTTTCCAGAAAATGTGGCAGGGGAACAGAGTCATGTTCAAGTCTAAAAAGACAGAATTATATATGTTATTTCAATTTTACTTCGCCCCAGTCTACCAAAATCAATTCTGCAGAGCTGCTCACAATGTGAAATTTCCTTATGTCCTCTACCTCACTGATACTCTACCTGCAAATGCAGCTCATCTGTGAACATGGCCCATGAAGATTTCCCTCTCTATTTCTCCTCAGAATCAGACTCAGGGAATTTCCCACTAAGAGTCCCTAGACCTTGGTCCTGTTGTAAAAAAAACGTGCCGTTTTGCAATAGGTTGTGCCACTTAAGTTAGAAAGGAATGCTTTGCCAACATTTTCTGAGCTCTGAAGTTATGACCATTTTTTTCCAGGGTCTCTCTCCACTCACACCTGTTTCACCTTGACTGATTTGGGCTGCTCGCTTCTTATTTTGCAATTCAGAGATTTAAGTAGTCTGCTGGTTTCAACCAAAAATTTAACTTTTTTGCTTTTTATTTTTCTGGTTAGTTTTTAATAATAATTGAAAGAAAAAAATAAGAAATGGTCATTTTAATCAGCCACCATAAAACTAAATTTTTTAATGTTTCTTTAAGGGAATATTTTAACTATATTTTGTTTCTTGTATTGTAATTGGGCTATTTAGGTTAACTACTTTTCTTGAGTCAATGTTAGTAATTTTCATTTTTCTAGAAACTATGCATTTCATCTAGATTCTAGATTATTTTAAATGTATATGCTATTTTACATATATTTCGTTACATGTATAATGATTACATATATGATAAAATGATATATGTTATTCTTTTTATTTTTAAAAAGTTCTCTTTATTTGTAATTATATCCCCTTATCTTCTTTCTTCAACTAACTTACAAAGTAGACTGGTACAGATTACCAGATGCTTTTCAATGTTGTTTAATTCATAATTTTTTCTTCGCAAATTCTGATTTACTTGCATTTTACTTATTATTTTCCTTGATTTAGAGTACAATACTTTATATTAAACTATGTTGTTTTCAATTAAGCATTTTGGGGATTGTGAAATTAACTCTGAATATTGCTTTTATTGTATCTCGGAGGGATTGATGGTTAATATTCTCACTGTTTGTTTTTAAAAAGTTTCTAACACCAATTTTGATTCTCTGTTTATTGTCACTGTTATGCATTTTTTTAATTTCTATGGTAAATGGATTTAATTGGCTATTAATTCATTGTTCTTTTCTAAATTTACACATGTAGTTTAATGATATAGTCTGAATTATATCCATTTGGTATTTTGTTTTTAATTTCTTGAGATGATGATTAATGACTAATGTCTAGTAAATTATTTTAGATATTTCATTAATGTTAAAAATAATGTATATTCTTAGCTTAAGTAACATATTTCTATGTTTAGTAAATATATGTTGTTCATCATGTTTTAAAAATTTCCTGTATTCTTAGTTTCCAAGAAAAAGGCATTAAAGTGCCATAGAATATTAAAGAGCAATTAAAAGAATGAAGATCTCTTCATATGCTGGTCAGAAAATCTTCCATATGTTTAGTGTTAAACTAAGTTTGGAACATCTCCTACAAGTCTTTGCCCAAATACTCTCAGTGAAGCTTGCCTGGCCATCTTATTTAAAATTGCGGCACTCCTCACTACACACACAAACTTCTCACCCCTCTTCCTCTGCTGTGCAATTTCACCGCATTGCCATCTTCTAAGATGTTACATGATTTGATATGTGATGCTTATTGCTCATCATCTGCTTTTCTCCACTAGAATGGAAACTTCACAAGCCCAGTAGTTTTTGCTTCCTTTGGTGACCAATGTATCTTGGTGCCTGTACATGTGGGTGCTCAGTAGTTACAGGTTGAAAATATTAGTATGTGCATTACGGTAATTCATGTAAAAACAAAACCACAAGCTACTTTGGAAACAAGTATATGCAAATGTATAGAAAAAGATCTGGCAGTACACTCACCAAATTATTAACAGTGTTTGATTTTAGGGTGTGACTGAAAAATCAAGACAGCTATTACATTTTATCAGATATCTTTTCATTACCTGCTGAATTTAATACTTAAAGAGTATTGTCTTTGTCATTGCAATGTTAAAATTTTTATTTGGAATAATAAACCATTCAGAAAACAATTAAACATTTTGATAACAAAGAGTAATAGATGAGGACTATCCTTGACATACATGAAAATACACTATAAGATTCCAATCATTCAATTAGAATGGTATTGATAAGAGAACAGACCTACAAATCATGGAACTAAACAGATATCTGATATAGATTACTTAGCATATGTAAGAAAGTACCACATAACAAAAGAGACCTTTCAAATCAGTGACAAATAGAAGGATATAGGAATAACTATTAGCTTTTGGAAAGACAGGGTAAAACAATGTAAATTTTCACTTTATATATAAAAATATGAGTAGATTTGTGAACATGAAACATAGCACTCAGCACAGAAAACATCATCAATAAAATTTAAAGTCCAATATTGTCTTAGAAAAAATTTTGAACAAACATAAAGACATTAGGTTGAGATCCTTATTAAATCAAGGTCACTAATGAAAAACACTAAAACTCTAGTAAATAGACCAAGCTCTTAAGTATGTAGAACTGATTCAACTATAAACCACCAGTTTGTTTCTCTGATTTAATGGGACAAAAGGCACTTGCAGATGGTTACTTTATACAGAGTGACTCTATGAACAAAGTCTGTGGAATCCACAAACAGCACACTTGCAGAATTTTGAAAAAGCTTTGAGATTGTGGGAGTACTGCCCTTTACATAAACTGAGACTTCCCACGTTTATTTTTATTGTAGTTTAAACACAATTCAAGGATGCTAGTTCAATGACAAATCTGCACGAAGTAAACTGGGACAAGAGGTTATTCAATTGCCCAGAACAGGAAGAATTTGTCTCTCTATCATCCCTGTCAATAATAATTAGCCCTTTCTGAAAAGGGTATTGTAGATACACAGTCAAAATGATCCTTAAAGGGAGGATATAATTTGGCTTACAGAAATCCATTACCAACAAATAACTGCTTGTGGAGGAAATATACAACAAAGCACCACACTTGGAAGTGATAATCACAGTAAATAGCATCCCTAGCCTAGATTGGGTCTTATATAAGAAACTATCATATTGCCAATTAACAAGTATTTTCTCAGTGTGATGACACTTTGAAATGGCTAAATACAAAATTGGGAGGAGAAAAGAAATTGCTTAGTCTCTTCCCTACCCCTCATCCCCTGCCTCCACAGCTCCCCAAACTACACAAGAGAAAACTCAATAATTCTGTAAGAATGCTTTTCCTGGCTCAGTTTTATAAAAGACTTGGAAATAATACAACATCAGTTTATAAACCAGACAGGGCTTGGCCTGCTATGTCAACATAGAAAATCAATCCAGGAGTCCCAACCCTGCTTTGTGGCCTTTAGGGCTGCTTCAGAAATCAATTCCCAAGAAGGATAAAAGGTCACTGCCATGGGGCTCAGGAACACATGCCTCAAATTGCCAGCTGCAGAGCTCAATTCCCCCAGGGACTTGGCAATTTTGGCTCTAAATGTGGATTCACAAGGGAGAGCCATCCTGACCAAGCACATATGCTCTTTTGAGGTAGTGGCCATTTTCATGCCGACATTTTTGAGGACCTATCATGGGTCAGGACTGAGCTGAGGCTTCCCATGCATTGCCTCACTGAATCTCCACAATAACTCCTGTATGAGTCCGTTTTCACACTGCTGTAAAGAACTGCCCAAAACCAGGTAATTTATAAAGGAAAGAGGTTTAATTGACTCACCATTTTGCACAGCTGGAGAGGCTTCAGGAAACTTACAATCATGGCAGAAGGCGAAGAGGAAGCAAAGACTTTCTTCCCATGGTGGAAGAAAAGAGACAGCGTCTATGTCAGTGCAGGAAAAACTACCATTTATAAAACTATCAGATCTCATGAGAATTTGCTCACTATCACAAGAACAGCAAGGGGAAACCATATCTATAACCCAATCACTTCCCACCAGGTCTCTCTCTAAACATCTGGAGATTACAATTCAAGAGGAGATGTGGGTGTTGACACAAACCCTAACCATATCAGCTCTTGAGTAGATGCTATCATTATCATCATCCCCCTTCACAGAAGGGCACAGAGGGACTTAGAGCATGTGGCTGGCCAAGGTACTAATCTACCCAGTGAAGTCAGACCTTTTAACCTTTTTCTGGTATGTTGGTATTCATTCACTGGGGCTGCCTTGACAAAGTACCACAGATTGGGTGGCTTATTCAACAGAAATTTATTTTCTCACATTTTTAGAGGCTAGAAGTCCAAGATCAAGGTGGCGTCTTCTGAGACTTCTCTATCTGGCTTGTTTTTTTCCTTTGTCTTCATATGATCTTCCCTCTGTACCTGTCTGCTTCCTAATCTCTTCTTACAAGGACACCAGTCCTATTGGATTAGGGCCCACTTTAATGACCTCATTTAACCTTAACTGCTTCCATAAAGGTCCTACATCCAAATGCAGTCACGTTCTATAGTATTGAGGGTTATCACTTTAACATATGAGTTGGGGGGAGCACAACTCAGTCCATCACATTCTCTATTATTGTAATTGTTCAGATCCATTTATCTCTTATAAACCAATGATCAAAACCTGTACATCCAACTCTCTGCCCATCCCATAAGAAATACCTGGTTGTGGCTGGAGAAAGAACTACAATATACTGGCTGGTCTCACTTGGCATGTTCTTGACATTCAGGATAGGCGGAGTGACCCAGCAATCATATGGACACCATCCATTCCAGTGACACTCAGACTTCAGCGTGCATCAGAATCCCTGCAAGGCTTGCTAAGACACAGACTGCTGCGCCTACCTCAGAGTTCCTGATTCACCAAGCTGGAAGTAAGGCCTGAGATTTTTGCATTACTAACAAGTCTTCAGGTGATACCAATGCTGCTGATCTGGAGACTGCCTTTGAGAGCCACTATTCTATCTCTTTCCCAATCAACTGTCCTTTCTCACCTCCCTTTTAAATCTCCAGCATCTGCTCCCTCATGTTCATTCTCAATGCACAATCTTTTTTTCTCCTTCACTGACAGAGGTGAAACAATTAAAAGAGAATTTCCCCAGTCTCTCACTACTGCACCTGCTCACCCTCCCACAAGCACGTGTACTCACTGTGCTTTTCTTGCTGTTTTGAAAGGTGAATTGTCTGTGGTCTTTCTAGAGCCGATCTCTTCACATGTGCACCAGATTCCAAGCCCTGCGGCCCACTCAAGGGCATCCCTGCATGTCTTCTCCCATCTCTTACCTTGTCAACTCTTTCCACTTTTTGAGTCATCCTCCTCAGCACAAAAGATTGTTACTCATTTATCTTAAAAAGCAAAAAACTAAGCCAACAAAAACAAGAAAAAACAGAAATAAAACCTTTTACTGGACCCTCTCTCCCTACCAGGTATGACTCCATTTCTCTTTGCCTTTGCAGAAAAACATTTAGAAAGGGGGTCTGTATTAATTCTATCCAGTTCCTCTCCTCTCATTCTCTCACAGACCCACTGAAATCAGGTCTTAACTCTCAACAAAATTGCTCTTACTGAGGTCTCAGATAAACTTCAGGTTGCTAAATCTCATGGCTCACATTTGGTCCTCTCACATTTTACGCCCCTTGACAGAGATGACACCACTCCTTGATACTTTTTTTTTTTTTTTTTTTTTTGGCTTGTAAGGCTTCCTAATTCACTGGTTGCTAGTCTCAGAACTTTGTGAATGATTTATCTTTGCTTATACCTCTTAGTCCTGGACTGACTTGCCCCAGATTGTAGTTTCTTTTTTTATCCACTCTCCTTCCTTTGGGGATCTCATCCAGGCTCCCTCTGTATGCCCTTTGTTGCCAAATTTACATCTCCAGCCCTGGATGCTCCTTTGCCTCAGACTCCAAAACTATATTCAAAGTCTCTCATTTAGATCATTCAAACTTTTCAAGAGTGACTCCTGATCTTCTCCCAAATATCTGAGCTGCTCAAAGCTTTCCATCTCAGTAGATGAAAAATTCACCCCTCTAGTGCTTAGGTCAAAAATCTTTGAGTCACCCTTGTTTCCTCTCTTTATTACTCCCACTGCACATCCGATTCACCAGGAAGTCTTCCTGTGTTTACCCTAAACATAATTCAGAGACCAATTACTCCTCACCGCCTCCATGGCTATCACTTTCGTCAGACTTGCTACATTTTAGCAATCGTCTTATAACGGTTTTCCTGTTCCCACCCTTGCCTCCTTCCATTCTATTGCCCACAAAGAAGTATAAGTGATCCTTTTGAAACATAAGTCAGATCACGGCATTTCTTTCCCAAAAAGAAATGCAAGTGTCTAAATTCTTCGCCTACCTCAGAGTAAAAGTCCAAGTTCTTATATGGCCTTTAAAGACCTCTGTGTACTCTCCTCCTCCCTCCATTAGTTCTCTGATCTTCCCTTCTTCTTTTCTTCCTCATCCTACTCTGCTCCAGCCACGCAGTCTTTCTGGCTATTTCTTGAACATAGTAAACATGATCCCTCCTCTGAGCTTTGAGTTGTTTCCTTTGCCTGGGAAATTCCATCTGGAGACTTCCGGGCTTGCTGACCTATATAGGCAAGTCTGTACATGAGACCTGCTCTGACCACTCAATTTAAAATGGCAGCAAAATCCTTCCTGGCACCTTTCCTTTCTAGCTTTGGACCTATTACATAATCTATGTATCTTTTGTGTTATCATCTGCCTTCCCCGCCAGTATGTAAACTCCACAAAGGTTGAGATTTTTGTTTGGTTCACTGATGCATCCCAAGGACATAGTTCAGTATCTAACTTGCAGTGGAAACTCACCAAGTATTTATCAAATTATTTGATAAATGAATGTGATGATAAATGAATGTGACTGTAAAATGATACTTTATAGTCACTGGAGAAATCAGTCTCTGACATCCCCAGGAACAAAATCAACATTCTTTGGAATAGTCATTGATAAAGGGTTCATAACTTTTTGTGCCATGGACTTCTTTGGCAGTCTGTCGAAGCCTATGAACCCCTTCACAGATCAGTATTTTTAAATGTACAGAATAAAATCAATAAACTACAAATGTAGTAAATTATTTTATCAGAACATTTTTAAAATTATAAAACAAATTTGTAGCTAATAGTAATACACATACTTTGTTATCCATTAATTGACAACATCTGGTAGTGGTTCTAATAACGACCATAATTTTGAAGTACTGATGTCTAGAATGATATTTCAAGATGTCTGTAATAACTCTAATGTGATACGAATGTATCTGTAATTTCCATTGTGAATAAAGTCACTGGTACTGCGAATAGCACCATAGTTTCTTGCCTATATTCATAAATGAAGGAAATGTTAAATTTTAGCTAGTTAAAAAAAAAAAACAAAATGAAAATGAGGTTGTGTTTTCTACAGATACTTAAATGAATGCTTTGGAAACACTTGTAAGGAGTAGAAATAAAAGCAGAAAGACTTTCCCCTTTCTTACTCCCCCAAAAGGTGCTACTGAATTGTTGCAGATGAGGAAATTGTAAGATAATTGAAAAAATGATAAAAATCTGGAAGAATTCTGTACCAAGACTGTTTTTGCTTTCGCAAGTGTCTAAATTCTTGTTCTACTTTAATAGAATCAAATCTGCAAACTATCAGAGTGATGATGTACATGGTTCATATAAAGCAGACAATGTGGAACTCCAAGTATCTGAACAATCAGATCAAAATACCCAGACTACATATCAAGAAAGCAGGCTGAGTGTGATGATTCATGCCTGTTATCCCAGCACTTTGGGAGGCTGAGGCAGGAGGATTGCTTAGGAACTCAAGACCGGCCCAGGCAACACAGCAAGACCCGTCTCTACAATAAGAAAGAAAAGAAAAAAAAATAGAAAAGAAAAGGAAAAAACAGAAAAAGAAAGAGCTGGGCATGGTGTCACTTGCCTGTAATCCTAGCTACTAGGGAGGCTGAGGCAGGAGGATCCCTTGACCGCAGGAGTTTGAGGTTGTTGTGAGCTATGATTGTGCCAGTACACTTCAATCCAGGCAACAGAGCGAGACCCTATCTTTTAAAAAAATAAAATAGAAAGCAGTGCCTCCATGTGCTTCAATGTGCATTTATGTATTTAAGATAAAATAAAATTTTTATGATGTATATTTTTAATTTCCTATCATTTTTCACTCACAGTTTTGTGGTTTTCTCTTTCTTTTCTTTTCTTTCCCTTTCTTTTCCTTCCCTTTATTTTTCTTCTTCCTTTTTTTTTTATTCACCAACTACCCACCTTCCCTAATTCGTAGGTTAGAAGGATTTCTCTACAGTTCTTTCTCTTTTTTCCAATCTCTTCTGGATGTTTCTTTGTCTCAAACTACATAGACATTGTGGAAATCAGTATCTTCATTTCAAGTCTAGGTGGGTCAAATTTGATTCTCTTGTATTTTCACTCTTAAAATAGTATCTTGAACTTTCACCTGTGATCCATCTATAAGGATCAAATGTAAGGACTTCAAGAGGGCATCTGCCCAATAATTTCTGTATACCCAGTACAGCAAACAGGGTGGTATTGTTGATGTGTACTCAGTGCATACAATAGTATAGTAGTGTTGTATATGCTTTGCAGAGAGTAGCATTATTGTTGTTATCAGCACATAGAACAGGACAGTTTTATTGCAACATAACCAAAACATACGTTAAATGTTAATGTTGTTGTATACCCAGTGCATAGAACAACATAAAATTGTTGTTATATGTTCAATGCAAACCACAGAGTAGAATGCTCAATTTTTGTTGAATGACATAAATGAATTAAATGGACACAGCATCACCTACATGCCTCACCTACAAAGGCCTAACTTGTAATGGGATTACTATTGTTGTTTTAATAAATTAAGCAATGAATACAGTTTCAAAAAGTACTTAGCTTTATTTTTCAACACAGCAAATATGAATATAACCCATATCAGTAAAAGTTGTTTGGGGTCTTCAATGATATCTTAAGACTATAAAGAGGTCCTGACACCAAAAGGGGGAGAAGCACCGCAATCTTGCATGCTCCTGGTTCCTGAGAGGTTATTGCAGTCTGCCATACTATTGTATTTCCAGTACTTACATGGTGTTTTGGCAAAACCTGAGCATGTGTTGTCAAGTGGCTGATGAGGATGTGATTCTGAGAAAGGCACCACGAGATAAAAGATATGAATCTCAGCTGGGCGCGGTGGCCCACACCTATAATCCCAACACTTCAGGAGGCTGAGGTGGGCAGATCATGAGGTCAGGAGATCGAGACCATCCTGGCTAACACAGTGAAACCCCGTCTCTACTAAAAATACAAAAAAAAAAAATAGCTGGGCATGGTGACAGGCACCTGTACTCCCAGCTACTGGGGAGGCTGAGGCAGGAGAATTGCTTGAACCCAGGAGGCAGAGGTTGCAGTGAGCCAAGATCATGCCACTGCACTCCAGACTGGGTGACAGAGTGAGACTCCAACTCAAAAAAAAAAAAAAAAAAGACACGAATCTCTTTAACGTGAGTAAGGTTTAGATTTTTATCCTCGTAGAAGAAACAGCAACGCAGAGAATAGACAAATCTACTAAGGTCTCAATTCCTACAAGTTCCCCCAGCTGCTGAGTGTGAAGCCCCACGAGGTTCTTTGAAAAGTGTTCCTTTGCCAGTCTAAACTGTTCTGGGACTTCATTATAGCAACGCCTGCTCACCACAGGCAAGGAACCAGCAATCTGATGAAGGATTTATTGAAAATGTGGGGAAATCAGAGTTTTTGTTCCCATGTGAATGATTCCCCCGGCAGGCTTGAGCTTTAGAAGCTCTATAAATACTTACTAAGTAATTAATTGATTGACTAAAGAAATAAATGAAAAAATAACAATAATTATAAATCGAGGAAATGTAAAATATGTATTATTGTCACAATGGATGAAAATATCCCAAAAGAGATCATTTGGTTGTGAGTTAGGTTTTAAAGTATACGCAATATTAGAAATGAATAATTGAAGATAGTTTCAATAATTTTAAAAACTACTGCCCAATGGTAAAAGATATAAAAGATTATGCAATTTACAAGGCAGATGTCCTATATCTCTTGAATTATTTTAGACTGGGACACAAAAAGCCCAGGCAGTCAAGATGATATTAAATGATTCAAAAATAGCATTATTTCAATTAAACAAATAAATGCCCAGAAGACCTATACAACAAGCTGAAAAAGTTAGGTGCTTATCACATCAGGATTCTATACTACCTTCCTTTAGGAAAAAAATATTATTGAAATACTAAATTGTATTGAAACATTGTTTTTAAAAGAATTAGGCAATGCACGGAATATACTTTTGAGTCTTTTTCCCTGAGTTTCAAAACACAATTCAGTTGTTTCCTTTCCAAGAAGTCAAACAAATATTGTTATTTACAAACTAGGCAAATAGCATCAAGAGAAGAAAATATATTTCTTTTTACTTTTTCTGCCACTGAAGATCTACTAACACTAGCAGAGAAGACCATTAATACATAATAAGGCCACATTCAATGCCCCATGATTTTTATTATTCTACATCAACTTAAACAGGGGAATTCTAATTCTTTTGACTATGCACTTCCTCTTTTTCCATTTTCTTTTTTTTTTTTTTAATTAATGTTAAAACTTTCAGGGCTACAATATTGCAATCTATTCTTTCAAAGCACTATTTGCCTATTAAAAGAAATTCCACCAAGTTCAGACATTGCCTTAGCAATACGGTAGAATATTTCTCTACTAATAAAAAAATCAACTCCTGCAGTTTTAACCAACACCTATGTGTAAATAGTCTTCTTATTTATATCACATTTACAACATTTCCGCTACTCAGTTAAGGTGCATAAGAGCAGAAACTGTGACTTCTCAGCACTAGGACCTAGCCAGATAGTCATTGCCCGGTTCAAAATAAGTTCAACAACTGTTAAATGACAAGTTTAGATGGTGCCATCTGAATCCTCCATAAGCACTGCAAATTCAGCATTTCATTCTCCCATTCTTACTTATCTGTGTTGATTGCTTCACCACCTACCCATTTGTTAAGGTCAAAAATGTTGGCTTCATCAATGGCTGTACACTCTCCTCCCTTTGAAATTCTTACCCTATTATTTGCCTAGTCCTACAGATTCTCTGTGAATTCTCTATTACTACACAAATTTAGCTTTCATTATTACTCATCAAAATATTACTTTTGTCTCTTTCATTGTCACCAGTAGAATGCCTTCTCTACCTTCTCCAACCTATTTCATTATAAAGCTAGTTGTGCTTGCTTTCTAAAAAGTGGATATGCTTTTGCTTTCCTCCCAGTTTCCCCTCTGTTTAGATTTTTAATGGCTCCCGATTTTCTGTATTATCTAAATGCTCAGCATGTCCTACTGGACTTCACTACTACCTTTAAATAACAGCTCCCCGACCAGCTCTTGCCTAGACTCTCCTTGTGCCTTATATGACCAACAAATGTCTCTGTCTTAAGTTAGTTTCCCCAGAAGCAGATTCGGAGACAAAGATTCGAGTACCGGTGCTATATTATTTGGGAAATGATCCCGGGAAACAACAAATGTCTGGAGAGAGATAAAGGGAAGGAAAGAGAACCAATAATTTGTGCCTTGTCAAGCAGGTGTTAGAGGTAGGGCAACTGAGTTCAATCTCATTGGGGAGTCCTAAAAGATAATGAGGAACACTCTTCCTTATTATCCAACCCCAACCCCTCCTGCCTCCAAGGGCAAGGAAGGTAGAGTGTGTATTCTCCAATCCATTTGCCACTGGCCAAGAACTGCTACTGCATACATTCATCACTTACCATTTCCAGCCTGCCCAATAAACAGAAAGTCACAGGTAGAGAGTTACAGGTGATTCTAGCAGAATGCCAGAATGACATGGGTAGGCATTGATGCAGGACTGATTTTATGCACATACCACACAGCCTCACGTATACACTATTGTTGTGCATAAACTGTTACTTGTGTAGGAACTCTCATTGTTGTTGTTCCAGTGATATTCTACTCAATCTTTAATCCCAATGTCAAAAGTCACTCTGATTCCATTTCTGAGGAAGAATTAATGATTCCTCCTGTACTTCCATAATACTTCCTTGGAGATTAAGATTTCAACTTGTACTCATGGTTCCACCTTTGTATCACTATGCAATGCAGTAATCTCCATTTAACAAAACAGGAAACAGTCAGAAAGATCATGCCAGAAATTACATGATTCCTAAAAGTTGGAGTGTGGAACTCCAACCTAGCCCTCTTAAAAATCTACTTTGCCCAATAAATCAGATATCCTCAACCTGAACTGACTATGTATCTGCTATATTAAATAATTAAAGACCAACTGGCCTAAATAAATGCCCTGCTATTCAGAGAACCAGCACTGCAATGTGGAACAGATCTACCTGCCTTATAAGCAAGAAGTCCAGTTTCTCCTTCTTCAGGCTCTTCACTCCTCTGGACTGTTCATAATCATGAGGGTTTCACAAACCAAAACAAGAACCTTACAAACTTCCACACTCAAGCCTGCAAAGACCCAGTATCTCAAGTAAGCACTTCCATTGGGTCTTGTTGCAGCATGGTGGACAATGGAATGTGGCCCCACGGTCTATTAGTCAATATTGGTCTCCTGCTATGGTCATCTCACTGCTCTAGATGCTTTCCAGCTGTTCTTCAAGGAAGCACACTGAAGCAGTAAGTGTTCAGTCCTTTCAGTCTCCTACACAGTCAACTCAGTGTGTTCTTAGTTCCAGGCAGCAGGACAGAATGGTTCAAGCACCTGTCACTTCGTATGAGTGGTGCTCTTTTTCCTTCCCTTCTTTTGCTTCTTATCCCCATCTCTTGAGCCATCATGTCAATATCACACTGGTTGTTCTTTTTAACTCTATTTACAGGTATGAATCTCAGCCCACAAATTCAGGTGAGCAAGAAATCTACAGTCTTTACATTATAAAACTTTATTTTTTGTTGTAAGAGCCGCCTTTCTCGCATGAGTAGTGGGAAACTTAAACTCAGTCCCATTCATGATTTTCTGTCCCTTAGTGGGTTCTCAGAGAGTGCCTTGGGATTAAGGAGTGGGATCTCTCTTATCCTTAAGCATCTGTCCACACACAGACAGCTAGTGAGACACCCTCTGTCTTTCTCCACACGGCCCCTCTGGCATGCTGGCTCACTCCTGCCAGGCACACTTGGGACATAAAACCTTTCTCTGAGTTTGTCCATGGAAACCACCTTCTCAAATACCCCATACAGTCATTTCCTCTCAGGGATTTTCCACCACTCAACCTTACTTCTGTTGACTGAGGCCTTGGTCTCTACCACACAGGGACTTTTACAAACTATCTTGCTTTCTCCTTGCAAGTGGAGACACATCTCTCTAGTCTTACAGGCTTTAGTCCAGCTCTCCCTACTGCTTCTGGCCAAGAGACTCTGTCCAGCCTGCCAATTCTCTCTTCTCTGTGGGGCTTTTAAAGGACAGATAAACTAACTAATAAAAAGCCAGAAATATTGGAGTGCCATTTGTTCTTTCTGCTTTTTAACACCCCTTCCCTGAGTTGAATGAGAGGAAGAGAATCAGAGATTCAGGGAGAAAACAATTCTAGATTAATATTACAAATGATTTCTCCAGATGTACCTAGAAACACAAAGAAATAATTATAGCCATTTCATCCCATTGGGGTTGTTAACTCTGTCCTTCCTACTCTACTTAAGCTAATATCCTAAATCCTTGTGCACTAATATCCTCTTTATATCCCACTTCCTCTCCAAAATAGATCCTCTTTCCCTGCTCCTATTCTTGTAGGAGTAATTCCAGAAGGCCCTGACCATCGTTCCCCTTTTAGGGAGGAATTGCTCCCTAAAAGTCCAAGGTGGTTTTCTGGCTACAAATGTATTCTCTAATGGGATAGTCTACATGAAACAACAGAAAACAAAATTAAATGTGTCAATTGATGTAACTTGATAAACCTTAATATCAACATATTTGCTACCAAAGGATGTGGAAAAAGGAGCAGGTGGAGATTAACCAGTGATTAGGAAACAAAATTCTGAGTCAGAACCTGGTCTTCTGTTTCAAACTTTATCCCTTCATCATAAAATACATGCATGTTTCTAGATAAAGCAACCCTTTACTCTTTTCCGAAAGGGGAAAAATATCTCTGTGAGTGTCTATTCCTAAATTCTAACAAGTGTCATCTTAGAAAACAAACAAAAAAAAATTAGAAAATTGCTGAACAATCCTGCTAGCTGCTATTCAGTTATGAAGATCATAGTCATTCTGTTCGTGAGATACTCTAGAGATGTTATTCAGAGGCTGCTTAGGAGAAAAAAAAGAAAAATGCAAACTGTTAGATCTCAGTTAAATAACTGAGTTTATTGCAATTTAAGCTAATAGTTATTCAGTATTCAGTCAACCATTTGGTGCAAACAAATAAATATTCTTCCACTTGTTAGTCCCTAGGGGCTTTCTTAATCCTATCTGAATTTACTTTCTGTGAATTTCTGAGTAATCAGAAGTTATAGGTTGGATACATCTTGTGCTAGGGACACCCATGGTGTAACTGCTTCATTTTTTCTTTTCATTTCAAAGGAAATGGTCCATCCAAAGTGAAAATTGTTGTGGTTTTTTTTTTTTGGTGGTAGTGTATATTTTCCTCTTTGTTGGTGTTGTTATTGTTGCTGTTGTTTTAATCAGATAGTTATTTCAAACAGAAGCAATCAAGTTCCTTTTTTCATTGCCATCTCCCTCTACCCCTCCTACTCAATCCATGCTGTTAAGAAAATATCCTTGTTAGTAATGTGACATAAAGCAGCCTTAAAAATCCATAATTCAGCTGGGTCTAGTGGCTTGCACCTGTAATCACAGCATTTTGGGAGGCTGAGGTGGGAGGATCGATTGAGCTCAGGAATTCAAGGCTGCTGTGAGCCATGATCACACCACTGCACTTCAGCCTGGGTGACGGAGCCAAGACCCTGCCATAAAAAAAAAAAAAGATTCAGGCCCGGTTTGGTGGCTCACACCTGTAATCCCAGCACTTTGGGAGGCCTAGGCAGGCGGATCACCTGAGGTCAGAGTTCGAGACCAGCCTGGCCAACATGGTGAAACCCCCATCTCTACTAAAAATACAAAAATGAGGCCGGGCGCAGTGGCTCACACCTGTAATCCCAGCATCCCAGCACTTTGGGAGGCCGAGGCAGGCAGGTCACCTGAGGTCGGGAGTTCGAGACCGGCCTGACCAACATGTAGAAACCCTGTCTCTACTGAAAATATAAAATTAGCCATGCGTGGTGGCACATGCCTGTAATCCCAGCTACTAGGGAGGCTGAGGCAGGAGAATTGCTTGAACCTGGGAGGCAGAGGTTGCAGTGAGCCAAGATCTCGCCATTGCACTCCAACCTGGGCAACAAGAATGAAACTCTGTCTCAAAAAAAAAAAAACGAACCAGGCATGGTGGCGGGCGCCTGTAATCCCAGCTACTTGGGAGGCTGAGGCAAAGGAATCTCTTGAACCTGGCAGGCAGAGGTTGTAGTGAGCCGAGATCACACCATTGCACTCCAGCCTGGGTGACAGAGTGAGGTTCTATCTCAAAAAAAAAAAATAAATTAATAATTATTTTTCATTAGTTCATTCAGTCTTGTAATTAATTCTTGCTGTGATCTGTATTAGCAATTTCACAAACCCATCAGTTTCTTCATTCGAGTTTTGGAATTTTTTTTTTTTTTTTTTTGACGGAGTTTCACTCTTGTTGCCCAGGCTGGAGTGCAACAACAGAATCTCAGCTCACTGCAACCTCCGCCTCCCGGGTTTAAGCGATTCTCCTGCCTCAGACTCCTGAGTAGCTGGGATTACAGGCATATGCTACCATGCCCAGCTAATTTTTTTTTGTTTGTTTGTTTTTTTTAGTAGAGACGGATTTTCTCCATGTTGGTCAGGCTGGTCTCGAACTCCCGACCTCAGGTGATCCGTCCACCTCGGTCTCCCAGAGTGCTGGGATTACAGGCTTGAGCCACTGTGCCTGGCCGAGTTTTGGAAATTTAGTTCAATAGTGTGAACTCAAAGTTATTAGAAACCTGTACTTGTCAGACTTCATTCTTTCCATGAAGCTCCTTGAAGACATAACTCTCTGGGATTATAATTGCCTGCAAGAAGCTTTCAGAAAGACATTAGACTAAAGCAATTAAGTGTGGACATGAAGACTTCAAGTGACCATGGCCAAAACCTGGTCTGAGTCCATGGTAATGACGACATAATTGACAAGAATGTTATTTCTGAACCAAAATTGACTGATACCATTTATTCCAAGACACATCAGATTTTTAAATATGTTATACGATTTTTCAGTATATTAATAACATATCCATATAAATATACCTCAAGGTGAAATATTTCTTATTTTGCCAATCCTTCTCTTATAATTTATTTTATGTATTCTTTCTTTTTTTTTTTTTTTGAGACAGAGTCTCACTCTGTCACCCAGGCTGGAGTGCAGTGGCGTGATCTCGGCTCACTGCAAGCTCCACCCCCCGGGCTCACGCCATTCTCCTGCCTCAGCCTCCCGAGTAGCTGGGACTACAGGCGCCTGCCACCACGCCCAGCTAATTTTTTTGTATTTTTAATAGAGACAGGGTTTCACCGTGTTTGCCAGGATGGTCTCGATCTCCTGACCTCATGATCCGCCTGCCTCAGCCTCCCAAAGTGCTGGGATTACAGGCGTGAGCCACCGCGCCCAGCCCTGGCCAATATTCTTGATGAAACCGATTCTCTGTTTCCTAGGCCAGTTACCTAAAAGGTAAAGAAAAATCTTTTACAATTTTCTTGTAAAGGGTAGATCAATGGTCCACAAAAACTCTGTTGTTGCAACATAGGGGCCCAAATTGCGGCCTTGTATCCATCAGTGTGCTTTTGATATTAATGCTCAGTTTTTAGCCTAGGCAACATGGGAAGACCTCACCGCTACTAAAAGTAAAAATTAGCCAGGTGTGGTGGTGCACACCTGTAGTCCTGTCTACTTGGGAGGCTGAAGTGGGAGAATCACTTGAGCCCAGGAGATTAAAGCTACAGTGAGTTATGATCATGCCACTGCACTCCAGCCTGGGTGACAGAGTGAGACCCTGCCTCAAAAAAAGCTTCAATTTTAGGCCGGGCGCAGTGGCTCAGGCCTGTAATCCTAGCACTTTGGGAGGCTGAGGTGGGCAGATCACGAGGTCAGGAGTTCGAGACCAGCCTGACCAACATGGTGAGACCCCCGTCTCTACTAAAAATACAAAAATTAGCCAGGTGTGGTGGCACACAACTGTGATCCCAGCTACTCAGGAGGCCGAGGCAGGAGAATCGCTTGAACCAGGGAGGTGGAAGTTGCAGTGAGTCGAGATCGAGCCACTTCACTCCAGCCTGGGTGACAGAGTGAAACTATCTCAGAAAAAGTAAATAAATAAAATAAATAAAGGAAAAGAAAGTTCAATTTTTAGAAAATCTTACAAATATTTATGGCTTTTTTTTTTTTTTGAGATAGAGTTTCCCTCTTGTCACCCAGGCTGGTGTGCAGTGGCATGATCTCGGCTCACTGCAACCTCCACCTCCTGGATTCAAGTGATTCTCCTGCCTCAGCCTTGTGAGTAGCTGGGATTACAGACGCCTATCACCATGCCCAGCTAATTTTTTGTATTTTTAGTAGAGATGTGGTTTCGCCATGTTGAGCAGGCTGGTCTCGAACTCCTGACCTCAGGTGATCAGCTCGCCTCAGCCTCCCAAAGTGCTGGGATTACAGGCATGCGCCACCTTGCCTGGCCGAAAATCTTATAAATAATCCCCTTCTAATTTTGGCCAGCTTAATCACACACCAAATTCCTTTCATGAGATTAATCTTCCACAACTTCTACACTTCCTTAAATCTTTGATTTTGTCCTATACTTCTTTTTTTATATTAGCAATCTACTTTAGGACAGAAATTTACTTTCCTTTCCTTTTGATTTTGACCAAAGTCCTCTCTTATGCAAAATGAAAAATTACTCTTTTTTCAACTTTCTTTACCAAAAATACATCCTCATACTTATAACTTTTTTTCACATCTCTCCTACTTACTGGCCTTCTTCCCACCTTGTTTCTATTTCCTTCCTAAATCCATATTTTGAAACAATCTTTAAATGACCCCCAACTTAAACAAAATTGCTCTTATTTAACAAAAAACTTATCTCAAAAAACCTAGCACGGTCACCAAGCGTGCTTTGCTTTTCTTTCTCTCTCTCTCTTTTTTTTTTTTTTTTTTTTGGAGGCGGATTCTCACTCTGTCAGCCATGCCGGAGTGTAAATGGCGCGATCTTGGCTCACTGCAACCTCCGTCTCCCAGGTTTTGAGAGATTCTCCTGCCTCAGCCTGCTGAGTAGCTGGGATTACAGTTGCGTACCATCACAGCCAGCTAATTTTTGTATTTTTAGTAGAGATGGGGGTTTTGCCCTGTTGGCCAGGCTGGTCTGAAACTCCTGACCTCAGGTGATCCACCCACCTCAGCCTCCCAAAGTGTTGGGATTACAGGCATAAGCCACCGCACCAGGCTTGATCCCTTTTCTTGAACAACTTATATATCCCAAAGCAACACACCAGAATATTCATTTACAATGAGAATGAAACTATCCCCACAGGAGCGACAAGAACTGCATGCTGGGTTCTGGACAGAAATACAGTTATAATTAAGCATTAATCAGGCTGCATTTTGGCCCACTTCCTTGTTGCTAAAAGTCAGGTGGCACTAGTTCCTGACCATTGCATACCATTGTTCCTATAGATAGGATTTCTGACATTAGAGTCATAAGACTGTTTTAAGAATTTCTTTGGGGATCTCCTGGGGCTGTATCACAGGGGGAAAAGTGAAATAAAAAAAAAACACAATCAATTTGGGCTGGGCGCGGTGGCTCACACCTGTAATTCCAGCACTTTGGGAGGCTGAGGTGGAGGGATCTCTTGAGCCCAAGAGTTAGAGACCAGCCTGGCCAACATAGTGCAACTCCATCTCTACCAAACAAAATATAAAAATTAGCCAGGCATGGTGGTGAGTGCCTGTATTCCCAGCTCCAGAGGCTGAGATGGGAGGATCACCTGAGCCCAGGAGTTGGAGGCTGCAGTGAGATATGATCCAGCTACTGCACTCTAGCCAGGGCAACAGAGCAAGACCCCAACTCAAAAAGAAAAAAAAAAAGGAATTTAGATTAAAAAAGAAAAAGGGCTCGAGTTTGAATGCAGTGGCTCAAGCCTATAATCCCAGCACTCTAAGAGGCTGAGGTAGGAAGATCGCTTGAGCTCAGGAGTTCCAGGCTGCAGTGAGCTGTGATCATATCACTGCACTCTAGCCTGGACAACAGAGTGAGACCTTGTCTCTAAAACAAAACAAAACAAAACTTGAGAATGGGCCAGACGCGGTGGCTCATGCCTGTAATCCCAGTACTTTGGGAGGCCAAGGCGGGTGGATCATGAGGTCAGGAGTTCAAGACCAGCCTGGCCAAGATGGTGAAACCCCGTCTCTACTAAAAATACAAAAAATTAGCCGGGCGTGGTAGCGGGCGCCTGTAGTCCCAGCTACTCGGGAGGCTGAGGCAGGAGAATGGCGTGAACCCGGGAGGCGGAGCTTGCAGTGAGCCGAGATCGCGCCACTGCACTCCAGCCTGGGCGACAGAGCGAGACTCCGTCTCAAAAAAAAAAAAAAAACAAAAAAAACAAAAATTACAGCGTACCTGTAATCCCAGCTACTCGGGAGGCTGAGGCAGGAGAATCGCTTGAACCTGGGGGGCGGAGGTTGCAGTGAGCCGAGATCGTGCCACTGCACTCCAGCCTGGGTGACAGAGTGAGACTCCATCTCAAAAAAAAAAAAAAAAAAAACTTGAGAATGATAGTGTTACAGGAAAGGGGTCCCTACCCAGACCCCAAGTGAGGGTTCTTGGATCTCACGCAAGAAAGAATTCAGGGCGAGTCCATAAAGTGAACGCAAGTTTATTAAGACAGAAGAGGAATGAAAGAATGACCATCCCATAGACAGAGCAGCCCCGAGGGTGGCTGGTTACCCATTTTTATGATTATTTCTTGATGATACGCTAAACAAGGGGTGGATTATTCATGCATCCCCTTTTTAGACCACATAGGGTAACTTCCTGATGTTGCCATGGCATTTGTAAACTGTCATGAAGCTGGTGGGAGTGTAGCAGTGAGGACGACCAGAGGTCACTCTCGTCGCCATCTTGGTCTTGGTGGGTTTTAACCGGCTTCTTCACTGCAACCTGTTTTATTTATTTATTTATTTATTTATTTATTTACTTATTTATATATTTTTTGAAACGGAGTCTCGCTCTGTCACCCAGGCTGGAGTGCAGTAACGCGATCTCGGCTCACTGCAAGCTCCGCCTCCCGGGTTCACGCCATTCTCCTGCCTCAGCCTCCCAAGTAGCTGGGACTACAGGCGCCCGCCACCATATCCAACTAATTTTTTGTATTTTTAGTAGAGATGGGATTTCACCGTGTTAGCCAGGATGGTCTCGATCTCCTGACCTTGTGATCCGCCCGCCTCAGCCTCCCAAAGTGCTGGGATTACAGGCGTGAGCCACCGCGCCCGGCCACCACTGCAACCTGTTTTATCAGCAAGGTCGTTATGACCTGTATCTTGTGCCAACCTCCCATCTCATCCTGTGACTTAGAATGCCTTAACCATCTGGAAATGCAGCCCAATAGGTCTCAGCCTCATTTTATCCAGCCCCTATTCAAAATGGAGTTGCTCTGGTTCACCCGCCTCTGATAATAGCAGGAGTTAAAAAAAAAAAAAATTAACTTCTTTAACTCCACTCCAGGTGGCATTTCTTAGTGCCTCTGAAGGTTCTGATCTAGAACCAGCCCTCAGCTCACCCAGAGCAAGGAAAGATCATGAAAACCCAAGCAGAAGCAAGACACTGGGTTCCAGCATCAATGCTAAGGCTAGAACATTTTCTGATGTTTTGCTTGGAAAGGCAGAATTTGGTTGTCTAGTGCGTCCACTAATTGGCCTCCATCTGACACCCTGGAGGGATGGGCTGATTAGAAGCCACAGCTGCTTTGCTCATTATTTCTGATGAATGGACATCACCTGGCGTCTCCGGTGATGGCGCCAGCTCAGGACCCAGGTGTGACCTGCACAACAAAGAAAAGCAAGATAGCTTTGCAGCCAACATGGTGAAACCCCATCTCTATTAAAAATACAAAAAAAAAATTAGCCGGACGTGGTGGCGGGCGCCTGTAATCCCAGCTACTCAGGAGGCTGAGGCAGGAGAATCACTTAAATCTAGGAGGCAGAGGTTGCAGTGAGCCAAGATCATGCCACTGCACTCCAGCCTTGGCGACACAGAGAGACTCTGTCTCAAAAAAAAAAAAAAAAGATGGCTTTACAGCCCTGAAGAGTAAACCAGTCTTCCCCAAATAATTATCTTATGTAAGTCCCAGCCCCTTGGAACATGTTTTGAAAGGGCTCACCCATCTGGGCAGGTGACTCACGCCTGTAATCCCTGCACTTTGGGAGGCTGAGGCAGGCGGATCACCTGAGGTCAGAAGTTCAAGACCAGCCTGGCCAACATGGCATAACCCCATCTCTACTAAAAATACAAAAATTAGCCAGGCATGGTGGGACACGCCTGTAGTCTCAGCTACTTGGGAGGCTGAGGCAGGAGAATCACTTGAATATGGGAGGTGGAAGTTGCAGTGAGCCGGGATCATACCATTGCACTCTAGCTTGGGCAAGAAGAGTGAAACTCCATCTCAAAAACAAAAGAAAAGGCTCACCCTTTTCACTGGTTCCCTTGTGGCAAATCTAAAATAAGGTACGTGTGCTCGCCATTCATTCATCTGAAAAGTTCTAACAGTTTGCAAATACCCTCTACCCATACCCCACCCCCACGTGTTGTCCTTTTTTTTTTTTTATTTGAGACAGGGTCTCACTCTGTTGCCCAGGCTGGAGTGCAGTGGCGCAATCTCGGCTCACTGCAAGCTCTGCCTCCCGGGTTCACACCATTCTCCTGCCTCAGCCTCCTAAGTAGCTGGGACTACAGGCGCCTGCCACCATGCCCGGCTGATTTTATTTTATTTTATTTTTGTATTTTTAGTAGAGACGGGGTTTCTCCATGTTAGCCAGGATGGTCTTGATCTCCTGACCTTGTGATCCGCCCGCCTCAGCCTCCCAAAGTGCTAGGATTACAGGCATGAGACACCGCACCCGGCCCTTTTTTTTTTAAGAGACAAGATGTCACCCTGTCACCCAGGCTGGAATGCAGTGGTGTCGTCATAGCTCACTGCAGCCTGGACCCCCTGGGCTCAAGTGATCCTCCTGCCTCAGTCTCCCAAGTAGCTGGGACCACAGGGGTGTCCCACCACACCCAGCTAATTTTTTTATTTTTTGTAGAGATGGGGTCTTGTCTTGTCACCCAGGCTGGTCTTAAACTTCTGAGCTCAAGCGATCCTCCCACTTGGACCTAGCCAGGTGCTGGGATTATGGGTATTAGAGTTTAAATTTCTTTGCTCAACACCACTCCCCATTTTGTGGCCAACAGTCACATTCTTTCTTGGGCCACGTCATTCATTTTCAGTTGCTTCAGAGCACTGGTGGCCCCTTGGGTGTGTTGAACAAAACCCAGCCTTTGAGGAGTTCAAAAAAAAAAAAAAAAGACACCATCTCTAGGCGGAAAATTTCAGACAAAGAACCCCTGCCAGGAATATTTCCTGCCGCTGCTCCTGCCACTGCCCCTTAGGCTGTGGACCTTTATGCAAGAACACAAGTGGCAAACTGCCCTACCGTGTATGTTGTGGGGAGTGGGGGTACTGCCAGAGAGGAGAGAGCCCTATTTTATTTTATTTTATTTTATTTTAAAGACAGAGTCTCACTCTGTTGCCCAGGCTGGAGTGCAATGGCACGATCTCGGCTCACTGCAACCTCTGCCCCCTGGGTTCAAGAGATTCTCCTCCCTCAGCCTCCCCAGTAGCTGGGATTACAGGCGCATGCCACCACGCCTGGCTAATTTTTGTATTTTTTGTGGAGACGGGGTTTCCCCATGTTGGCCAAACTCCTGACCTTATGTGATCCTCCCACCTTGGCCTCCCAAAGTGCTGGGATTAGAGGCATGAGCCACTGCGCCCAGCTGACAGCCCTCTCTAAATCTTTAAAAATTCAGTCAGCCGTGGTGGCTCATGCCTGTAATCTCAGCACTTTAGGAGGCTGAGGCAAGAGGAATGCGTGAGCCCAGGAGTTTGAGACCAACTTGGGCAATATGGTGAGACCCTATCTTGACAAAAAATACAAAAATCAGCCCGGCATGGTGGTGCACGCTTGTAGTCCCAGCTACTCAGGAGGCTGAGGCAGGAAGATCACTTGAACCCAGGAGGTCAAGGCTGCAGTGAGCTATGATCACACCACTGTACTCCAGCCTGGGAGACACTGTCTCAAAAAATAAATAAATAAAATCTTTAACAATTCTTCAGCTTATCCCCCTACCTTCTGGGGGCTTCTTGGGTCTCTTCCCAGAAACTTTCTTCGTCTGTAAGCCCGTTTATTGTATGCAATTGTTTAAAAAACACAAATGGGTGCATATTCTCATATTCTCTACCCTCTATTTTGAACGTTCCTTTTTTTTCTTTTTTTCAGACCGAGTCTCAGTCTGTCACCCAGGCTAGTGCAATGGTGCAATTTTGGCTCACTACACCCTCTGCCTCCCAGATTCAAGCGATTCTCCTGCCTCAGCCTCCCGAGTAGGTGGATTACAGGTGTGCACCACTGCACCCAGCTAATTTTTGTATTTTTAGTAGAGACGGGGTTTCACCATGTTGGCCAGACTGGTCTTGAACTCCTGATCTCAGGTGATCCACCTGCCTCCGCCTCCCAAAGTGCTGGGATTATAGGCATGAGCCGCCTTGCCTGGCTCAAAGTTCCTTTTTGGTTTAACAATAGATCTAGGCCACTGTGAGTCTTCCTCATTCCTTCTAGGGCTACCTAGTGTTCCGGGGTTATTTAACCAGCCCCCTCCTACCAGGCAGTTCTTTTGTCTCTGGCCCTTTGCTACGTATATTAGTTTAAAGTTCACTTTGCAAGTGGCCAAGCCTGTTTCCCTCATTTTCAGGTTCCCAGGGGGCAGACATCCTGCTGCAATTTCAGAAGTCAGCACACTCTTCTCTCTCCTGTCTAAAATACAAAAGTCCATGCCCCCCACTCTCCCTCTTGATACTGTCCTATTTTACTTCTTTTCACAACCAGAAGTCTTTATTTTTCACAAATAAAAATAGTCCGTCTTTTCAGATTTTAAAAATGGAACTCTGGCTGGATGCGGTGGCCCTCACCGGTAATCTCAGCACTTTGGAAGGCTGCAGTGGGCAGATTACCTGAGGTCAGGAGTTTGAGATCAGCCTGGCTGACATGGTGAAACTCTGTCTCTACTAAAAATACAAAAATTAGCCTGGATGCGGTGGCTCACGTCTGTAATCCCAGTACTTTGGGAGACCGAGGCGGGCAGATCACGAGGTCAGGAGTTCAAGACCAGCCTGGCCAACTTGGTTAAACCCTGTCTCTACTAAAATACAAAAATTAGCCGGGCATGGTGGCATGCGCCTGTAATCCCAGTTACTCGGGAGGCTGAGGAAGAAGAATTGCTTGAACCTGGGAGGCGGAGTTTGCAGTGAGCTGAGATTGTGCCATTGCACTCCAGCCTGGGCGACAGAGCAAGACTCCGTCTCAAAAATATATATATATACAAAAATTAGCTGAGTGTGGTGGTGCATGCCTGTAACCCCAGCTACTCGGGAGGTGAGGCAGGAGAATCACTTGAACCTGGGAGGCGGAGGTTGCAGTGAGCTGAGATTGTGCCATTTCACTCCAGCCTGGACAACAAGAGCAAAACTCACCTGAAAAAAAAAAAAAAGGAAAATAAAAATCCCTGATAAAGGATCAATGACCTTAGGATAATGTCATTCCAGGTAAGTATCTTTAACGGGGTACTTGGTCCTCCAAACATTTTCCCCACTATATCGTAATTGTGTGTTTAAGTGCCGGGCTTTCCAACTAGATACAAAGCTTTCCCAGGAAAGAAATCCTTTTCTTTTCTTCTTTCTTTCTTTTCTTTTCTTTTCTTTTTTTTTTTTGAGACAGATTCCCACTATGTCGTCCAGGCTGGAGTGCAGTGGCACGATCTTGGCTCAGTGCAACCTCCACCTCCAGGGTTCAAGTGATTCTCTTGCCTCAGTCTTCCAAGTAGCTGGGATTACAGGCACGCGCCACCACACCCAGTTAATTATTATTATTATTATTATTTTTTTTTTTTTGAGACGGAGTCTCGCTCTGTCACCCAGGCTGGAGTGCAGTGGCACAATCTCGGCTCACTGCAAGCTCCGCCTCCCGGGTTCACGCCATTCTCCTGCCTCAGCCTCCCGAGTAGCTGGGACTACAGGAGCCCGCCACTACGCCCGGCTAATTTTTTTTTTTTTTTTTTTGTATTTTTAGTAGAGACGGGGTTTCACCGTGGTCTTGATCTCCTGCCCTCGTGATCCGCCCGCCTCGGCCTCCCAGAGTGCTGGGATTACAGGTGTGAGCCACTACGCCCGGCCTCCACACCCAGTTAATTTTTGTATTTTTAGTAGAGACGGGGTTTCACCATGTTGGCCAGGATGGTCTCAATCTCTTGACCTTGTGATCTGGCTGCCTCGGCCTCCCAAAGTGCTGGGATTACAGGCGTGAGCCACCGCTCCCGGCGAGAAACCTTTTCTTTTTCTTTTTTTTTCTTCTTCTTCTTCTTTTTTTTTTTTCTTTTGAGAAGGATTCCTGTTCTGTCGCCCAGGCTGGAGTGCAATGGCGCGATCTTGGCTCACTACAGCCTCTGCCTCCCGGGTTCAAGCGATTCTCTTGCCTCAGCCTCCCGAGTAGCTGGGATTACAGGCACGAGCCACCACGCCCGGCTAGTTTTTTTTTTGGTATTTTTAGTAGAGACGGGGTTTCGCCATGATGGCCAGGCTGGTCTGGAACTCCCGACCTCAGGTGATACGCCCACCTCTGCCTCTCAAAGTGCAGGGATTACAGGCATGAGCCACTGCGCCCAGCCAAGAAACCATTTCTGATTCACCTTTTCACTCCCGCACTCCCACTACACAGTAGCTAAATAAATAAATAAATATTAAAAAATAGGAAAGAAAGAAAGAAAAAAAGAAAAGAAAAAGACAAAAATTTAAATTTAAAAAGGTTGTGCTCGATGGCTCACACTTGCAACCCCAGTGCTTTGGGAGGCTGAATGAAGCAAGAGGATCGCTTGAGGCCAGGAGTTTGAGATCGGCCTGAGCAACGTTGCAGCATTGCAAAACCCCCATCTGTACAAAAAAGAAAAATAAAATTAATTTTAAAAACAAAAAAAGAGAAACAGTAGCACATGTATGTACTGGCACCATGTATCTACTAGTAAAAACTAGTTAAAATTAAGTCAGTAATTAATGAAGGAATAAGTCAATGAGTGAGCAGGCGAAGGAAGAAAACATAGACCGGAGCAGGTGCGCCTTAGGTTGAGCCCTTCCCCGCTGAGCCCCGCCTTCTGCCCGCCCCTGGGCCCTACCGGGACTACATTTCCCAGAAGGCCGCACGCCCCGGGCATGCGCAGCGGCTCGCTCGGAAGCTGCGACGCAGTTTCACTCCGGCTGCCTTCTCCTGAGAGACGGAGCAACAGCCAGAGCCCTGCCCAGGCCGAGCCGGAGCTGCAGTCCGAGCGCGGTGGTGCCCTCAGCCCCGTCCTCTTGTCCTCCTCAGCCTCGGTGAGAGGGCGGGCAGGCCACCTGCGCGTCGCTAGGGCTGCGGTCCCAGGGGCGCGGGGTGGCGCGGGGAGCCGGAGCCTAGCTGGGACCGGAAGGGGGCGGGCGTGGGTGTGAGGGGGGCCGACGGCCGGGGCGGCGGGGACACCCGGGGGTCCCGGGAGATCGAGGGTGTCGGGGGGATCGGTCTCCGGGATCAAGGTCCTGAGGGCGGGAGTTGGGGGACTTGGGAGGCGCCGGCAGCTTTGGACGGGACAGGGTGCCGGGTGCGAAAGGGGGCGTTCGGATGAAGGCTGAGGGGCTCGCAGGCGGAGGGGCGCGGTTCCGGGTCGCTCGGAAGGAGCGCACCCCTTCCCAAAGTACCCGGAGGAGGCGGTGACGAGATTGCCACCGGCTCCCTGACGAGGGGTTGGTCCTGCTGGGGTCTACCCCCAGGTGAAGGGACTCACTGGGCCGGGGGTTGTACTTTGGAGGAGTTTGCTTCCTAACTCTGCTTTCCTGTGGGGGGTCTTCCCAGGAGTTCCTGGGGCCCTGGGTCACTTTTTGGGGTGCGTAAGGGGTGCCGACAAAGATTTAGAACTCGGTTCCCTTTTCTGGAGCTGCGCTTTCATCGCGACTGTCTCAGCCAGCTGCCCTCCTCGTCCAAGCTGGCTCCACTTCTCTAAGCGCCAACAGCGATGGAAATAAATAGCATGTGTACAGACGCCTGGACCCTTGAGAAACTCAGAATATTTCTGCATGCCTTCCTAGCTCCTCTAGCGCTCTAGAAGGTAGACTTTCTGGTAGCCACCATCCGGGCTTAAGCCATCCGGATAGCAAACCCTCTGATTCGGTTGCTCTGTGACCTTAAATATTTACCCTCTCTGGTGTGTTGATTTCCTGGATGCTTAGCTGCCAGACTGGCTTATGAAGTCCTTTTAGAGTTTTCTGTAAAAGGGCTCAGGCCAGGCACGGTGGCTCATGCCTGTAATCCCAGCCCTTTGGGAGGCCGAGGTGGAAGGATCATTTGAGTCCAGGAATTTGAGACAAGCCTGGGAAACGAAGAGGATTCCTGAGATCACTGTCTCTATAAAAAATCAGATGGGCGTGTTGGTGGGTGCCTGTAGTCCCAGCTACTTGGGAGGCTGAGGCAGGAGGATCGCTTGAGCCCAGGAGTTGGAGGCTGCAGTGAGCTGTGATCACACCACTGCACTGCAGCATGGGCGACAGAGGGAGACCCCGTCTCAAAAAACAAAAAACAAACAAACTAAAAAAACGAACTTTTTTTTTTTTTTTTTTAAGAAAAGGGCTCAGAGCCAGGCGTGGTGACTCGAGCCTATAATCCCAGCTACTCGGGAAGCTGAGGCAGGAGAGTAGCTTGAACCTGGGAGGCGGAGGCTGCAGTGAGCCGAGATCACGCCACTGCACTCCAGCTTGGGTGACAGAGCAAGACTCCGTCTCCAAAAACTAATAATAATAAAAAAATTTAAAAAGAGCTCAGGGTTTTTTTGTTTGTTTGCTTTTTGTTGTTTTTTCAACCATCTCCTTGATTGTTAAGTGGGTGGAGGAAGACTGTTGTACCTCCTGCTCCACCCAGGCTATTGGAAAATAAATCTGGTGATTTTCAGTCCCCAGGCAAAGCACACGGATCCAACATCTGTACCTTTGTTTTTACTAACTGCTGTTTCTTAATTTAAAACCTGATCATCTTCTTCCTAGTTGGCAAAGGTGCCTTGGAATTTGTGTCGCTGAGTCAGCAAGCCTTTCAGATTTGCCCGGTTTTTGTTGTTTGTGGTTTGTATCAAGATGGGAACTCAAACAAGTCATTCCTCCTAAGGAGCTGGTGTCTTCATCCAGAAGGGACAGTTTGTGCCAGCTCTCCAGAGAGAAAAGGTGAGAGCCATGGGGACTTGACCTTGCTGCCTTCTCTATCTGGTGCAGAGAAGGTGGGGATTGGGGAGGGTGGAATTTTGAGGTCTGCAGGATAAACGTGTGCCCTGGGAGTTGACTGTTGATTGCCACCTGTCTCAAATAAATTGCAGTGGCGTCTTGCCACTGCTTCTCCTGTTTAACTAACTAGTCTTAGAAGATGCTTTCCACTTTAAGACATGCTTTATGGGATAGAAGACACAAGTCACGATTTCTGCATTTGAACTGGCAGTTTTCATTTCTTTTGTTGCATAAACCCTTACTGGGTGCCAGACAAGATCTCTGTCTTTTGGGAGTGCATTGTTTGGTGGAAAAGACAAAGCAGAGTCAGTGACAAGGTGTTGTCAGTGTGATATATACTGAGCTGGGAGAAATCACAAGGCTCTCCTACCCACATCCAGAAAGGGGACGGTTAGAGGGAAGGTCAGGAAGGCTCCTGGAAGGTGGTAGTTGAGGGGCGTTGTGAAGGAGGAGTAGGACTTAGAAAGTGGGGCACAGTTGCGTGGGATAGGAGTCAGCGTTTGCAAAGTCATGAAGCTACCGGGACACAGCTGGGCTACTGTAAGTAGCTTAGTATGTAATAGAGGAGGCTGGAAAAGCAGGCAGAGGGCTCTGAGCGAGGAGGGTTATGTGGGCCATGCCAAGAC
This sequence comes from Pan paniscus, assembly GCF_029289425.2. NCBI lineage: Eukaryota > Metazoa > Chordata > Mammalia > Primates > Hominidae > Pan > Pan paniscus. Next base: position 83,974,414 of record NC_073255.2, on the reverse strand, counting down.
TCGGGAGTGGAAGGATTTTAGGAGATTTCCATGAGGGTCATTTTATTAATTATTTTTTTGAGTTGGGGTCTGCTTCTGCTGCCCAGGCTGGAGTGCAGTGGAGTGATCATAGTTCACCACAGCCTCAAATTCCTGGGCTCTGGGGTAGCTGAGGTGCCTACCACCATACCCGACTGATAATTTTATCTAGAGACAGTGCCACTCTACGTTGTCCAGGCTGGTCTCTAACTCCTGGCCTCAAGGGATCCTCCCATCTCAGCCTCCCAAAGTGCTAGGATTACAGGCCTGAGCCACCGTGCCTGGCCTCGTGAGGGACATTTTAAAGGAGCACACTGGAACATGTGGAATGGGTTTAGACTGGATTATTCGCTTTGTGGTGGTCTTCTTACATCATGCCAGCTTCTTCGTGGGGAGAGGCAGGTGAGTGGTTTTGCCCTCAGTTGCTTATAGTCTGGTTGAAGAGATAAAGTGAACATAGAGAACTGAAAAGGAACTTGCTAAGAGGGTGTTTTCTTTCATTCTTTTTGTTGTTGTTTTGTTTTGTTTACTTTTTGAGACAGGGTCTTACCCTGTCACCCAGGCTGGAGAGCGGTGGTGCAATCTCAGCTCACTGCTCAACTTCGCCTCCCAGGCTCAAGAGGTTCTTGTGCCTCAGCTTCCCGAGTAGCTGGGCTTACAGGTGCACACCATCACGCCTGGCTAATTTAGAGGGTGTTTGCTTTCTGCTGGGCACGTCCAGGCATCGTGGGAAGTGCTGTTTAAATTGGGCCATAAAAGGGTGGGTAAGGTGAGGACAGGGGACCAAGTGGGTGGGATTCAGGGTGGAGCAGAGTCATGGGGGTGGGGACAGACACGCTGATGCACATGGGAGTAGTGGATCCTCACTTACACTCTGGAAGGGGATTGTGGAGAGGGAGGTATAGATGAGGGGATGGAAGGGAAGGGCACCGGCAAATATTGTTGATAGCAAGGGAAGGGCCGTATTGTGATCGGCTTTGACTGTCAGCCTAAGGAATTTGAATTTCATTCTAGAGATCCAGGGGAGGTGTGTAAAAGACAGGATCAGAACGTTAGTTCAGGAAGCTTAATCTTTTCTGCCCCCCCATCTGAGATGTACAAGAGGGTTAGAAAGCAGAGTTGGAGAAGCTGTTTGGGAGGGAGCACTTATTTGTTTTTTTGTTTTGTTTTGTTTTTTTGAGATGGAGTCTCGCTCTGTTACCCAGGCTGGAGTGCAGTGGCGCCATCCTGGCTCACTGCAACCTCCGCCTCCCGGGTTCAAGTGATTCTCCTGCCTCAGCTTCCCAAGTAGCTAGGACTACAAGCACCTGCCACCATGCCTGGCTAATTTTTGTATTTTTAGTAGAGACGGGGTTTCCCTCTGTTGGCCAGGCTGGTGTCGAACTCCTGACCTCAGGTGATGCACCCACCGAGGCCTCCCAAAGTGCTGGGATTACAGGCGTGAGCCACTGCGCCCGGCAGGGAGGGGGTACTTATTAAAGTGAGAGGCATAAGGGTCCTGGCCAGGTGTTAGCAGGGGGCTTCAGAGGTGAGGAGAGAGCAGGGCAGGCAGCTGCTAGGCCTGGGGGAGCGGGCTGCGGAGGACTGAGAATCTGAGGTTTTTCTCTTGGCCGCCTGGGGGAAATCCAGGGGGAAAAGGAGAATGAGGAAGGAAGATGCGTTTGGCCTCAGACGTGTTGAAGGTATTAAGAGGCCAACAGGAAATGAGGCCATGGGCTAGAGAGAAGAGCCCTGATTCATTCCCCAAATGCCTCCCGAAATTCTGTGCGCCGAGGCTTGTGTTTGGCACTTGGAGTACAAAGATGACTTCAGCAGTCTCTTTGGTGTTTGCCTATAGCTCACTGCAGCCTTGAACTCCCAGGCTCAAGTGATCCTCCTGCCTCAGCCTCTCAAGTAGCTGGGACCACAGGTGCATGCCACCACACCTGGCTAGTTTTTTATTTTTTAGAGTTGGGGTCTTGATTGTTGCCCAGGCTAGATAATGCATTTTTGACATTAAATTCCCCCAAAATGGTGTTGCATCCCTCCCAGAGCATCCTATCATGGGGTTTATGATACTGACCTGTCTTTTACTGGTGATGAAGGTCATGATCATTTGCTAAAGTGGTGTCTGCCAGGTTTTTTCTCCTCTAAACAGGTGCTATGAGAACCTGCTTTTTTTTTTTTTTGAGACTGAGTTTCTCTCTGTTGCCCAGGCTGGAGTGCAGTGGTGCGATCTCGGCTCACTGCAACCTCTGCTGCCCGAGGTTCAAGTGATTCTCCTGCCTCAGCCTCCCAAGTAGCTGGGATTACAGGCGCCTGCCACCACGCCTGGCTAATTTTTGTAGTTTTAGTAGAGACGGGATTTTGCCATCTTGGCCAGGCTGGTCTTGAACTCCTGACCTCACGATCCACCCACCTTGGCCTCCCAAAGTGCTGAGATTATAGGCGTGAGCCACTGCACCCAGCCATTTTTTTTTTTTTTTTTTTTGAGACGGAGTCTTGCTCTGTTGTCCAGGCTGGAGTGCAGTGGTACGGTCTCAGCAACCTCCACCTCCTGGGTTCAAGTGATTCTCCTGCCTCAGCCTGCTGAATAGCTGGGACTACAGCTGTGTGCCAGCATGCCCAGCTAATTTTTTGTATTTTTAGTAGAGATGGGGTTTCACCGTGTTAGGATGGTATCAATCTCCTGACCTTGTGATCCACCTGCCTCGGCCTCCCAAAGTGCTGGGATTTCAGGCGTGAGCCACCACGCCTGGCCTGAAAGCCTGCATTTTGATGACACTAGTGAGTGTAAAATATCTTTTTTTTTCTTTTTATTTTCTTTATTCACAACAGGTATGAAATGATTGTTTTCAGAGTCTTTTTTTTTTTTTTTTTTTTTTTTTTGAGACAGGGTCTCACTCTGTCGCCCAGGCTGGACTGCAGTGATGTGGTCGTGGCTCACTGCAGCCTCAACCTCCTGGGTTCAAGCCATCCTCCTGCTTCAGCCTCCCAAGTACAGGTGCGCACCACCACACTTGGCAGACTTTTAAAATTTTTTTTGGAGATGGAGTCTCACTATGTTGCCCAGGCTGGTCTCAAACTCCTGGCCTCAAGTGATCCTCCCACCTCATCCTCCCAAAGTGCTGGGATTACCGGTGTGAGCCACCACACCCCTCCTGAGTCTCCCTGAATTGCCCAGGAAAACAAAACCAAAGGCCTCCACACAGGCACCCAAGGAGCGTAAAAGCGCGAAGGCGCCTCAGTGACTCCCACTTGGCCATGACACAGTGTTTCTCGAGCTCTCGTTTCCAATAAGTCAGCGGTGTGCAGTAAGCTCTGCTCTTTTCTCCCCCAGTGCCTCCCTCCCCAGCGGTCCCTCGAGCAGCCCGGGGAACGTCCCTGCCACTGTGCCCGTGCAGATGCCAAAGCCCAGCAGAGTCCAGCAGGCGCTCGCAGGTAGGTGCCTGCCCTCGGGCTGCAGAGCAGTCTGTGCCCTGCAGGACTTGGTGGGGAGGAAATTGTGATGTGGGGCCTTGTCACCCTCTGGATCCTCAGGGAGAGCCAAAGGGGCTCCCTGGGGGAGCAGTGCCTCTTTCTGGTGATGGTGTCACCCCAGAGTGAGCCCAGGTGCCCCTCCTTTTGCTCTCTGGGGACGTGGGGCCTGATGACGGTGGGCGCTCGGGTGCAGACCTTTTCACATCCTTTAACACTTTTGCATTGAATTGCATTATATTTAAATAGTCACTTTCCTGTCCTGAAATACTTTAAACATTTCCTTAAAGAGGCCCTCTGGGGAATTAATAGATCTATTTCGGCTGTAGTTACTCTTACATCTTGAATAAGAGGCACCTTTTGGGTCCAACCAGATCTTTTGCTGTACTAACCATACATCTTACATCTTGGAACTGTTTTGGGTTTGGTTTGGTTTTTTGTGAGACAAGAGTCTCGCTCTGTCACCCAGGCTGGAGTGCAGTGGCGCTAACCCAGCTCACTGAAGTCTTGAACTCCTGGGCTCAAGCAATTCTTTCACCTTAAGGATCCTTAAAAATACCTACTGCTGGCCCCCACACCCATTCTGTTTTAGCAGCCTGGCTAGCAGGGTTTTCAGAAGCTCCACAGGTGGCAGGATTTTTTTTCTTTTTTCTTTTTTTGAGATGGAGTCTCTCTCGCCCAGGCTGGAGTGCAGTGGTGGGATCTCGGCTCACTGCAACCTCTGCCTCCCAGGTTCAAGCAATTCTCCTGCCTCAGCCTCCCGAGTAGCTGGGATTACAGGTGCATGCCACCATGCCCGGGCAATTTTTGTATTTTTAGTAGAGATGGGGTTTCGCCATGTTGACCAGTCTGGTCTTGAACTCCTGACCTCAAGTGATCCATCCACCTCGGCCTCCCAAAGTGCTGGGTTTACAGGCATGAGCCACTGTGCCTGGCCATTTTTTTTTTTCTTGTTATAAGAGACAGGATCTTGCTCTGTTCCCCAGGCTGGTGTGCAGTGGTGTAGTCATAGCTCACTGCAGCCTCCAACCCCTGGGCTGAAGCAATCCTTCTGCCTCAGCCTCCTGAGTAGCTGGGATTACAGACACATGCCACCATACCAGGGAAGTTTTTTATTTTTTGTAGAGACAGGGTCTCACTATGTTGCCCAGGCTGGTCTTGAACTCCCAGGCTCAAGCCGTCTTCATGCCTTGGCCTTCCAAAGCGCTGGGATTCCAGTCATGAGCTGCCACGCCCAGCTGAGGTTATTTTCTAACTTCTGGAAATTGCGAGGTATGTAAGGAGGTGGATGGCACCATCGTTGTTCACAGGGTGATGTGGCGGAATTCAATAATGAGTTGGTGTTTTAGGGGAGTCGCTGTGGTAGTGGCTGAGAGGGGACAGGCCTGGAGGCAGGGCGGCTGGTGCAGAGCCTGACCTCAGACCTGGGGGCACCAGCCAAGGCCTGACCAGCTTCGAGGCAGTGGAGTGGAGGGGGAGGTTTGGCTTGAAACATTCAGAGGCATGAGCCGTCAGGCCGGGGGTTGTGAGGGGGGATTGGGGGTAGACTGAGGCCTGCTGGAGTGCAGCCAGTCACAACTGAGGAGCAGCCTGGGGCTTGGCGTGTGTGAATTCATTTCGTCCTTAAATCACTGAGGTGGAGGCTTTTGTTCCCATTTTCATTAGAGGAAACTGAGGCTCGGAGAATTTAAAAATTCTCTGCCAGCCCTTGGCAGAGCTGAGACACAGCCCCGGGCCTTCTTGCCTATGACGGTTCAGTGCTGCTGAGTCTAGGGTGAGGTTGGGAGGGGGTGATGGCTGTGGAGTGGCCGTTGGAACTGTTCCGGGGCAGTGGGATTTGGCTGTGGGCCTCAGAAGAGCAGTCTTGGGTGGAATGGGGTGCCCCTGACCCCTCGTGGGAGCATGTGTGCCACAGAGACCGTGGGCGGGACTGAAGAGAAAATGAAGGAGCAGCCAGAGAGGTGGGGGCAGGAGGGAGAGGAGCTGGAGTGGGGCAGGGGAGACAGAATGAGCAAGACACACTGGCCAGAAAGTCCCTGCCCACTGAAGTCACCGTGCAGCGCCGTAGGGAAATCACAGTGTACCGTGTGTGCATGTGCGGCCGTGGTGGCATTGGAGACAGGTTGTGGGTAAACAGACGGGGCCCCCACACGGTTCCTCATGGCCCAGCTCCTTCCAGCTCTGGGGCTCTCGCAAGCCTTCGTGGCCAGGCCTGACAGTGAGTGACCTCTGAGGCCATGACACAGATCCGAGTGCCCTGGGTGTGGAGTTAGCACCTGCCCCCTTCCTCTGCTCTTGAGGCTGAAGGTCCTGTTCAGGCTGTGTCCCAAATTGTCCATCCTGTTGTCTGTCCCCGTTGCTCTCAGAGCAATCCTGGAGCTAAAGCAGGTATTTTAACATCCATTTTACTTGTGGGGAAATAGATTCGGGAAGCTGGTTCAGGCCTAAGGAAATAGGAGAGCCTGGAGGCTGTGTAGACTCCTGCCTCCCCCAGTTCAAGGCCCAGTGTTGGTACCTACTGGGGGAGCATTGTCTAGGGGAGCAGGGAATGAGAGGAGCCTGGCCAGCACCCCGGAGCCAGAGCTGGAGAGCAGTGTCCTGTCACCCTGGTGTGCTTGTGGGTTGAGGAATTATACCATGCCCGGCTGCGGAGACGAGCGTTTGCGCACAGGGTTTTTGCAGGGAGGTTTATAACCAGGAGGTCATACTTTGGAAGGACTGATCGCTGGAGGCACTGCTTCCAGGTGACAGTGCCTCCAGGTGACAGCTCCCCTGGCTGTGGCATAGCCCAGTCCCTCTATCGGGTGGGGGCAGGGACTGTGAGGCTGGGGCCAGGGTCTCCACCCCTCACCTGGTCACAGCAGCGGTCCATCCACAGCTCACACTGCTGCCTGGGGCAGGGATGGGTGTCAGCAGCCTGCCCAGGACTGCTCAGCTGGTGAGGGCTGGCACTGGGCTCGAACCCAGGCTGGGGAGGTCAGAGCGCACAGAGGAGAGGCTTGGATCTCAGCCCTGGCCCTGGGTGTCAGAAGGAGGGGTGTCTGCAAATTGGAAGTGAGAATCAGTGAGTGGGGGCTTCACTCTTCAGGGCTCTGACAGCGGGAATCCTCCCAGATGGGTGGAGAAAAAGGCTGTGGCCCTCCGAGTTCTTCAGGTGATTTGGGGGCTGTCAGGAGTTTGGGGGGCTGTCCCTAGCCCTCCTCCTCTCCAGGCTTCTGGGTTGAAACTTGTGTGTTTGTGACTTGAATTCAGGGGAGTGGGTCCTGCATTGAAAAGGACATGTGTGTCACTCATGCGGCCTCCTGGGGGCTGGTGGTGGCCCAAGGATGTCTTCATTCCTCAGCAAACACAGAGGGCTGCAGGCTTCCCAGGGATCAGGCACTGCCCCAGCGGGGTGCTGGAGATGCAGCTACGGGTGGGACCTCGTGGAACTCGTGCTGAGGGAAGACAGTCCATAGAAACAGAGGGGAGTGCAAAGCAGGAGTCCAGCAGGGCGGGGCGGGAGGCTTGGAGGGACAGGCCCCGTCAGGCAGTGTTCAGGGAAGGCCTGCCCGCCGAGGCAGTGTTGCCGGAGAACCCTGGGTAGGGAGACGTGTCCTGGCCTTTGGTCCTCCCAGACGACGTGGGCAGCGCAGAGGCACCAGGTTCTCTTGAGGAAAACTGCACCTGTCCCTGTCCTCTCCCATCTCTCTGCCACCCGTGCCCGCTTGTCCTTCTCTCCACCCGACATTCAGTTCCCACAGGAACCGCATTTGAGCCCAGGAACAAGCTTGGGATGTTGGGGGCATTGAGCTCCTGGGCTCAAACCTCTGTCCTCTGATGCACGCTTTGGTGTCTCCTGCTGAGCGGCCACTGCAACTCACCCTGCCCACCTCGGCTCTGCTGCCCAGGCTGGTGGCTGGTCTCCGCTTCTGTCCCCACAGCCAGGCACATGTGCCGGGTTGAGAAGCTTTGTTCTTCTAGTGGGGGCGCAGTGGCTGGCCTGGCCGCCCTTCACCCCTGAGTCACGCCATCTGTTCCTGGATGGGGAGTGGGGTCCAGGAGGACTGGGATCTCTACCAACTCCCCCGGCAGCCGGCTGTGCCCAGCTCCTGAGCCAGGTTCTGCAGACCCTGGAAGCCACCTTAAGGGATGGCTAAGAAGCTCTGGGCTTCCCCTTTCTCCGGAGAGGAGGTGCTTTTGACCTAACTGACCGATGACAGGGAGGACCGGGGAGCTGGCACTATGGAAAGTGGGGTAGGCCGAGGGTGTGGCAGGAACGGGTTCGTCCAGCAGGACATGCTGTGTCCCAGGAAGCACTGGGTCATCAGGGAGCACGAAGGAAGCAGTGTCAGAGGAGAGTCCCCCAGGGCAAGTGTGGGGTTCCCTGCAGGCATCCGGCAGTGGTGAGCTCTGGAAAGAGTGGCCGGTCTGTCCCAGCATAGCTGCTGGCCACAGGCCCACCCTTGCCCGAGGGCGCTAGAGCCACAGCCTGGGGCTTTGCTGCAGCCCAGCCCTCACAGTATGGGGATGCTGCAGTGTGGGAGCAGGCCCAGGGGCCACGTTCCTGTGCGCCTACCCCAGCGCTGTCGCTGAAGGCCGTGGCACCCAGATCAGCCAGGAGGGGCATGGAGCACACACAGCGCCCAGTGGAGGCTGGAGGCCTAGTAACTCCAAGCCAGGAGGGCCCAGGGCCTCCTGGGGAAGCTGAGCCCTTGGAGCCAGCCCCACCCAGGAGACCCCATGCCCTGGGCGGCTTCCTGGAGTGGCGTCCTCCGCCCTCTGCTCTCCTGACGTCACGGGTCCTGCCCCGGTGCCCACCTGCACACTGAGGGCACGGGCTTGTCTGTTGCTCCTATAGAAACCTGTGGGCTCTGGGGCCAGGGCTACCATGAGCCAGGCTGCCCCACCCTCTGATTCCTGGTCTGGGTAGTCCTGGAAGCCCCCAGAGGCCACATTCCCCAGGGAGACCTGTGCGTCCCCGTGGCCATTGATGGTGTCACATCCTTGGCCTGAGCAGGGTTTGTTGGCGTCACATGCCGAATGAGTCTTCTAATGTCTCTCCCTCTCTGCGTGTCTGCTCTCACACCCGTGCAGGCATGACGAGTGTTCTGATGTCAGCCATTGGACTCCCCGTGTGTCTTAGCCGCGCACCCCAGCCCACCAGCCCTCCCGCCTCCCGTCTGGCTTCCAAAAGTCACGGCACAGTTAAGAGATTGAGGAAAATGTCCGTGAAAGGTAATTCTTGTTCCCAAAAACTCTCTGGCCTTTGCTAAGCCTCCTTCCAGCCTCGCTGCCTCTGACTGTTCTGCACAGACCCTCTTCCTTCTCTCTGCTCCCTGAATCCCGGGGGAAGGGGCTCAGTGGCCCTTCTCCCTGCCCCCGCTGGGCAGCAGAGGCGGCCCCTGGAAGCTGACTTTCCACCGCAGCCCCAGAGTTCAGCTCCTCTCCTCCAGTCACAGCTGGCATGAGGGGGCTTGTTCTTGAGGACTTTGTGACTTTTGTAAGCAACAAGTTGTGGGTGAGAGGTGGCGCCCGGCTCAGGATGCGGGGACAACCGTCCCTTCCGCCGGGGCCAGCACGTGTCTCGGGAAAGGCCCCCAGACAGCGGCCCAGGTCTGCTGCCCAGGTCTGCTGCCCTGACCCCCAGCCCTGTGTGACCGCCACGTGGGCTGCTTGAGAGGGGTCCCTCGGTGACCCCTGCCCTGCTCGTTGCACGGCCACAGAAGAAGCGGCTTTAGGACCACAGCAGGTCCAGGGAGTTACAGCAAGACCTGCTCGGAGCAGCCTGTGATGGTCAAGTTCTGAACCTTTCCCAAGTGGGTGCTGGCCCTGCTTCCACCCCTGGGCTGTGGAAGTGTGGACTGTGGCCAGTCCAGATGCTCTGGAGTGGGCGTGGTGGCGGGCAGGGAGGGTGGCCGTGGCCCTGCTGGCCCTCAGTGTCTGTGTCATCTCAGCAGGTCCTCTCGGAGCCTCCGCTTAGCAGAGGGGCTTGGCGAGGTCTAGGAAATACTCGCAGCGCCTGGCATGCGGCAAGGGTGGCTTCCGATCGTGTCCGACCTCCAGCCCACAGGCGAGGAGGTGGGCTCAGGGAGGGGTGGGCCTCGAGCTCCTGCCCCCAGCCCAGGGCTCTGCACGCCCTGCCCTTCCCCTGCCCTGGGGGAGGAGCCAGACTCGTTGGCAGCCCGGGCTGGCAACCTTCTGTGGCACTCGGGTTTACCTGGGAAGGACATGCTCTTGGTGGGTCACCTGGCTGGCCCCTTCTGAGACACGTGGCTAATGGAAAGCTCCCTTCTGTTCTGAAAAGCTGCAAGGGCCGGGGTGGGTGGGCGGGGGTGGGATGCTGTGCCCGGCCTCACCAGGGCTGGGCAGAGGCGAGGCCCAGGCTCACCCGGAGATGGCTCTGGAGTTGGCAGGCTTTTCCAAAGGAAAAGGCCCCCCTCAGCCTGAGTAGGGCATTCCAGCCACACGGAGGGTGACCCTGAGCTGGGGGCCATCGTTCTGGTCTGGCGTTCTCACCACCGTGACAGGATTTGGGTTCGGGCAGTCTGTATGGGTGTGTGGAGATGTGGGGGTGTGTGAGGTGTGTGGAGGTGTGGGGTGTGTGAGGTGTGTGGAGGTGTGGGGTGTGTGGGGTGTGTGGAGGTATGGGGTGTATGGAGGTGGGTGTGTGGGGTGTATGGAGGTGTGAGTTGTGTGGAGGGGTGAGGTGTGTAGGGTGTGTAGAAGTGTGTGGGGTGTGTGAGGTGGGGCTGTGTGAGGTGGGGTGTGAGGTGTGTGGAGGTGTGGGGTGTGTGGAGCTGTGTGGTGTGTGGAGGTGGGTGTGTGGAGGTGGGTGTGTACAGGTGTGGGGTATGTGGAGATGTTGGGGTGGGCAGGTGTGTGGAAGTGTGCAGGTGTGTGGGTATGTGCAAGTGTGGGGTGTGTGGTATGTGGTGTGTGCAGGTGTGGGTATGTGGAGGTGTGGGGTGTGTGTAGGTGTGTGATATGAGGAGTGGTGTGGAGGTGTGGGGTATGTGGAGATGTTGGTGTGTGGAGGTGTGTGGTGTATGCAGGTGTGGGGGTGTGGAGGTGTGGGGTGTGTGGAGTGTGGGGTGTGTGGAGTTGTGAGGGGTGTGGGTGGAGTTGGTGTGTGGTGTGGGATGTGTGGAGGTGGGTATGTGAGGTGTGTGGGATATGGAGGTGTGGGGTATGTGGGGGTGTGTGGAGGTGGGGGTGTGGGTGGAGTTGGGTGTGTGGGGGGTGTGGGTGTGGATTGGGGTGTGTGGTGTGTGTAGGTGTGTGTGTAGGTGTGGTGTCTAGGTGTGGGGGGTGTGGGTGGAGTTGGGTGTGTGTGTGGGGGGGTGTGTGTGTGGATTGGGGTGTGTGGTGTGTGTGTAGGTGTGGTGTCTGTAGGTGTGGGGGGTGTGGGTGGAGTTGGGTGTGTGTGGGGGGTGTGGGTGTGGATTGGGGTGTGTGGTGTGTGTGTAGGTGTGGTGTCTAGGTGTGGGGGGTGTGGGTGGAGTTGGGTGTGTGTGTGGGGGGTGTGGGTGTGGATTGGGGTGTGGTGTGTGTGTGTAGGTGTGGTGTCTAGGTGTGGGGGGTGTGGGTGGAGTTAGGTGGAGGTGTGGGGGGTGTGGGTGTGGATTGGGGTGTGTGGTGTGTGTGTAGGTGTGGTGTCTGTAGGTGTGGGGGGTGTGGGTGGAGGTGTGGGGTGTGTGGATGGGGGTTGGGGGCTGTGGTCTTGCCAGCAGTTTCCCTCCAGGTCACAGCAGCCATGCCATCACAGCAATTCCAGCTTGGTTACATATTCATCTTTCCCGTTTGAGATCAGGGAACCGAGGCTCAGAGGTGGCATGATTCGTTCACAGCAAGAGAACTAGAATTAAACAAACCGTGCCGACTCCAGCCTCCGCCCCACCATGCCACCTCCCTGCCAAACTGTCCCCTCCCTGGCCCTTTTTGGTGTAAAGGGAGTTCAGCAGGTGCAGTTGTGAGCCCTCAGGCTTAGAATTCTCTGCAGCCCCTGAAGGCCATGAGCTTGGATTCAAACCAGAGCCCCTTCTGGTCCTGGAGTCTGGGACGACCGCAGCCCCACCATGACCTTGGGGTGGAGCCCCTGTCAGGAGCGCCTCCACGGGTGGCACTGGGCTCCCCGTCCCTCTTTCACCCCTGCACGGGCTTGGCTGCTGGCTTCTGTGGTTCTGCTGCTCCCACTACCTAGAGAATGCCCCGGGCCGCGCCGATCCTCACCAGCTCGGGGAGCCTCTTGTCCATAGGAGAGGCTTTACTGGATGTGGGGTTCGGTGTTTATGGAGATGCAGCCCTTCTCCCTCCAGCTTCGTGCACGTGTGCACAGACAGCGAGTGAGGCCGTCAGGGTGGGCTCCTGCCATGTCTTGGCCCCTCCCCAGAGTCGCTGGACTTAGGAGCTAGTCTGCACGTGACAGACCTTCCCAGTCAGTGGCAGGCGTTTCCCGGGACAGTGTCTGTGTGGCGGTCGGCATGTGTGCAGCTGCCTGTACATGCTGGACCCCAGACTCCCTTGTCCCTGCGGTGTTCATGTCAGGGTAATGCAAGTTGAATCAAATCGTGCTGCCACAACGCCCCCTGGAGTAGTTTGTGCCCGAAGCGGCTGACTCTTCCGCGCAGCCTCAGAAGCGCCGGGGTGGGTTTCCTCACTCAATGTGCGCGGGGATGCGGCTCCCAGGAGACTGTGCTGCTGTTTCTGCTCTTCTGTATTCTCCATGGCTCCTGGGGCTGAGCCGGGTCCCCGGACGGTGGGACTGGGGAAGGCTTTGCCCGACGGAGCTCGGGGCTCTGTGCCTGGCGCTGAGCTCTCCCGTCGCGCACACTGGCCTCCCTGTCTGGGCCCCTCTCGCATTTCCTCCTGGCAGCTTAGACCTCTCCCTTGCCTTCCTTGCCCTCTGGTCTCCTCTCCAGCCTGTGCTCCTCAGGACGCTGCTTATGTACTTCTCTCTTCTAGGAGCGACCCCGAAGCCAGAGCCAGAGCCAGAGCAGGTCATAAAAAACTACACGGAAGAGCTGAAAGTGCCCCCAGATGAGGTTTGTGTCTTGGGACCTTGGCTGCCTTTGGTTCTGTTTGGAAACAACTCCACATGGAAAGGACATCCGCCCCATCTTGCTTGAAGAGTGCTTCCCAGGTGCCTCTGGGTGCCAGGGCCTTGCTCCAGCCCCTTTGGTTTCATCTCCCAGCCTCCCGAGACCCACATCGTTATGGTCTGAGCTTTGCACTTAAGGAGCTGTGGTCCTGAGCAAAGCCCCTCCTCTCCCGGCCCTGGCCTCTCCATAGCCTGATGGCCATCCTGGGAGCAGGAATTCCAGAGACAAGGGATGGGCCAGCCTGCCCCACTCTCCACCTTGCGGATGCTGGTGTAGAAGTGAGGTGGCCTCGTCCAGGTGGCTGTCCTGCCCCCCGGCTATTGGGAGAGCTGGTCAAGGTTCTTATAATTTTTTTATTCTTAAAGATGGGTGCACACTGTCGCCCAGGCTTAGTGCAGTGGCGTGATCACAGCTCACTGCAGCCCTGTCCTCCTGACCTCCTGTAATGAACAGGACCAATCAGACTCCTGTTGCGCTTCCATAGAACCTGAACCTCTGCTGAGCCACGTTTTGGGGGCTGCAGCACCACTTTCCCCTGATTTTAGCTGGGAGCCCTGGAGATACTGTTGGGGGAGGGGGTGGGTGAACGACCGGGAATACCAGTACCCAGAGATCTTCAGATACTTGGGGGTGGGTGGAAGGCCAGGAGCCCCAGTACCCAGGGACTCTTCACTTGTCTCTTTCTCCAGTCTGTTGAGTCCATGAGAAAAATCTGGTAAGTAAAGGTTTGGAAAGGAGCCTGAACGTCCTCCTCATGTGTCCCACCCCTTCCACAAGCCCTTGCCACATTCCCGCCTGCCCAGCGCTCAGCTCTGTCTCGGCCCTGGTGTCCATCTGGTGTGACTGGGCCGTTTCACCCCAGGCTCCTCCTCTCCAAGCTGCCATCTGCACAGCCAGCATGCAGCTTGGATCATGGGAGCACTCCCTGCCTGGAACCCCCAGCAGGACCCCCAACTCACACACAGCCCCAAGCCCCTGAGTGTGGCAGCCAGACCCCCGAGGGCGCGCCTCTCCCTGATCCTGTCTCATCTCCTGCTCCCAGCCCACCCCCTGCCAGCTTTAGTGCCCATGCGCTGGCTCCTCGTTCAGAACATCCTCCTCCCTCTTCCGGGTGCCCGCTCTGTGCTTGTCCATCTGGCAATTCCTGTCTCCCTTGTAAGACCCCACTCCGAGGGCCTCCCCCAGGATCTTGCCCTGTCCGTCCTCCCCATTTGGTGGCTTCTGCTGTCATGTCGGGCCTGTGCTGCTGGTAAGCCCTTCAAGGGCACAGGTCCCGGTGACTCACCTGTGTCTCCAGCCTGTGGAATGGACTTTTTTTTTTTTTCTGAGACGGAGTCTAGCTCTGTCGCCCAGGCTGGAGTGCAGTGGCACAATCTCAGCTCTGCAACCTCTGCCCCCTGAGTTCAAGTGATTCTCTTGCCTCAGCCTCCCGAGTAGCTGGGATTATAGGCGCCTGCCAACACGCCCAGCTAATTTTTGTATTCTTAGTAGAGATGGGGTTTTCCCGTGTTGGCCAGGCTGGCCTCAAATTCCTGACCTCAAGTGATCGGCCTCCCAGAGTGCTGGGATTACAGGCCTGAGCCACTGCGCCTGGCCTCGGAATTGACTTTGACTGCACTTCCAGCATTTCAGCACATGAAAGCCTCTTTTTCCAAGACTGGCCCACGTCAGCCCAGCCCACTGTTGGCAAGCATGACCCGTGTTTGGTCTCCTCCAGGACTGCATCGAGAAGCTGTCCGCAGCGTCTGGATACAGCGATGTGACTGACAGCAAGGCAATCGGGCCCCTGGCTGTGGGCCGCCTCACCAAGTGCAGCCACGCCTTCCACCTGCTGTGCCTCCTGGCCATGTACTGCAATGGCAATAAGGTGCCCCCACTGGCCCGGGGCGGAGGCGGGTGGCCCGCCCCCACAGTCCTGAGCTGTCCCCTGCAGGGGCGGGAGGGTTCCGGGGGTGGCTGTAGGAATGGGCCTCTGCAAAAGATGGTGCTGGGCGTGGGGCCAGCTTGAAGACCTTTCTAAAGGCCTGGCCGGCTCTCCTAGGCCTGCCCTACTCTTCTAGGTCTGCCCCACACTTTAGAAAGGAGGACCAGGGCAGCTGGTTCCCTCCACCCCTCCAGCCAGGCCTGAGAAGATTCTGGGCTTCTCTGAGCCTCAGGGCACCGCCTCCCCCTCAGCCACTTGTAAGCACCGCAGACACTGTCTCCCTTCTTCCTTACAGCATCCCTGTGCAGTCAGCACAGTGCTCATGAGGGAGAGGCTCAGAGCAGGGGCTGTGCCCACGGTCACCCCACTGGGAGGTGGGAGCCAGGCCTTGAGGCAGGGCTGATCCTGGGCCCCACGGTAGCCTACACATGAAGAGCCGCGCCCAGACCGACCCCCAGCTGCTCTCCCTGCATCGGCCTTCAGGCGGGATGGGCAGAGTTTAGAGGCTTAGAGAACCGAGTCATGTGGCGCATCGGAGTCTGGCTCGGCCTTCCCTAGTGTCTGCCGTCCTGGGCAGCCAGGGCCCAGCTCCGCAGATCAGACACTGCAAGGCTGTCTATCCGACTGCAAATGCGATTCACCCGTGGAGATTTCTGCTCAGGATCCGAGTTTTCCCACTCGCCACCTGTCTCCTGATAGCATGTCCCTTAACGAAAATGGCATGAGTTGCTGGTGCAAAACAAAGCTTTCCAGGGAAGCTGTTGGAAGCCAGTTTCCGGGCAGGAGGCTGCCAGCAACTCCCTGGGATGGTGGCCAGCCCATTCCCGGGGCTCTTTACCATCTGACGGTGGAGGTGACGGTCTTGGGTGTTCTCAGACTGCCAGCTCAGTGGGTTGCGTCTGCCTCTCTCAGGATGGAAGTCTGCAGTGTCCCTCCTGCAAAACCATCTATGGAGAGAAGACGGGGACCCAGCCCCAGGGAAAGATGGAGGTATTACGGTTCCAGATGTCGCTCCCCGGCCACGAGGACTGCGGGACCATCCTCATAGTTTACAGCATTCCCCATGGCATCCAGGTGAGGGGCCTTCTTGAGTCCCCTACTCCTGGCCACTCCTCTTCCCACCCCACCCACGTCCCAGCAGTCTGCCCCTGGATCAAGGCTGAGGATGCCCATGTGGCCAAGCTCAGGCCCCCAGGTCCCCTAAGGCCAGGGCCATGGAGGGCCGGGAATGGGGAGGCAGTGCTGGGGCTTAGGGCAAGCTCTTAGGGCTGTGGCAGCAAAAGGCTGGCCCTCCACTCTTTCCTGAACCAAGGAAGCCTTCCTAGAGGAGGAGCCATCTTAGCTGGACTTGTTCTGGGCAGAAGGGCAGGCAGTTCAGTGGGAGGAACCCTGCGGAGGGGCTGGAGAAGCGGGGCCACAGCAGGGTGTGCGTCGAGGAACCTTGGGTTGGGAGTGGCAGGGCCAGGCATGTGGGTGTCAGGAGCCCAGGCACAAGGCCCCAGAGTCCCAGAGGAGACTCAGACGGGCCCTAGCCCTTTCGGTCTCCTGTCTTGAGCCAAGGTGGATCGTAGGGCCTGGGGCAGGGTGGGAAGATAACAGGGGGCAGCAGGCAGCGGGCACTGGCTGCCAGCCAAGGTCCACCTGTGGTGGATGGAGGCATCTTTTTGTCTTGTTGAACCATGAGCCTTTCCCCTGGTTTCCCTCCACTTCTCCACAGCTCAGAGGGAAATTCAGGAACATTTGGGGTTGGCATCTCGGAGCGGGGGAGGAGCTGGAGCTGTGCAGGGGCCTGTCCCTGTGCAGGCTCTCGGAGCACCCTATCCTGGTGTCTGTTCCTACCGCAGAACCCTGAGCACCCCAATCCCGGAAAGCCGTTCACTGCCAGAGGGTTTCCCCGCCAGTGCTACCTTCCAGACAACGCCCAGGGCCGCAAGGTGAGTGTCACCATGCGCCCCGGGGGTGGACGGGGCCCTGACCAGGCGGCAGGAGGCCAGGTGCCACACTGGACTCTGCTTCTGCAGCGGAGGACAGAGGCTGAGGCCGGGCCGAGTGTCTGCTGCTCTTTTCTGGGGACCTGCTGTAGGTACAGGGAGGGCAGCCTGGACCTCACATAGCCTTGAGGGAGGAGGAGAGGCCATCACCTTCCAGCACCCTGCCGGGTGGGGTCAGGAGCTCCTGAGAGTCAGAGTGTGACAGGCAGGGACGGGGGTTGTGTTAGACCAGGTGACCACGGAAGGCTGGAGCAGTGGTGTCTGCACTGAGACATGAATAGGGACTTTGTGGCTGCAGCCAGACCCAAGGGGCTGGGGGCCCTGCTGGAGTGATTGGACCCTGGGCGCCCGCCCCCCTCCGATTGGGAGAGGCAGCCCCAGGGACCCCCACGCCCGTCTCCGTGGCTCACCTTTTGTCCCCCGTGGCCACAGAGCTGGTGCCCTACACACCACAGATAACAGCTTGGGACCTGGAAGGGAAGGTCACAGCCACCACCTTCTCCCTGGAGCAGCCGCGCTGTGTCTTCGATGGCTGCAGAGAAGGTTGGGGACGAGCCTTCTAGGAAGGCAGGATAGCTGGCGAGGAGGGTGGGAGCCCGTGGTGTGGGTATGAAGACAGGGCTGCCCCCCAGGCCAGTACCCCTGGTGCCTTGGGTGCTTCTCCTTGAAAGGATTCTGAGGATGAGGATAGGAGAAAATATTTTCAAATTGCATACCTGATAAGGATCTAGTATCCAGAATATGTAAAGAACCCATAGAACTCAGCAATAGGCCGGGTGGAGTGGCTTATGCCTGTAATCCCAGCACTTTGTGAGGCCGAGGTGGGTGGATCACCTGAGGTCAGGAGTTCGAGACCAGCCTGGCCAACGTGGTGAAACCCCCTCTTCTAAAAATACGAAAATTAGCTGGGCGTGGTGGTGTGCACCTACAATTCCAGCTAACTTGGGAGGCTGAGGCAGGAGAATTGCTTGAACCCGGAAGGCAGAGGTTGCAGTGAGCCAAGATCACACCACTGTACTCCAGCCTGGCGACAGAGCAAGACTCCGTCTCAAAAAATATATATTAAAACAAAACCATGAGATGCCACACTACACCCATTACGATGGCTATACTAAAACAAAAAGCAGTGTTGGAGAGGATGTCGAGAAATGAGACCCTCATCCACTGCTACTGGGAATGTAAAATGCAGCCACTTTGGCGAACAGAACCTCAAAAAGCAGCATTAGCATATGACCACAGTTCCACTCCTAGGTACATTCTCAAGAGAATTGAAAATGTGCCCACAGAAGCCTGCGCACAGATGCTCATGGCAGCATTATTTACAGTAGCCCCACAGTGGAAAAAACCAAATTCTGCATCCACCGATGAATGAAAGTGTGATACGTTCACAGGATGGAATATTACTCAACTGTGAAAAGGAATGAAGCAATCACAGTCGAGGAGGAACCTTGAAAAAGTAACAAAAGCCAGACACAAAAGGTCACATGTTGTGTGACTGCATCCTATGAAATGTCCATTACGGGCAAAACCATGGAAACAAGAAGTAGCTTAGTCGTTACTGGGGACAGGGGAGAATGGAGAGTTACCATTTAATGGGTGTAGTGTTTCGTTTTGGGGAAGTAAGAAGGTTCTGGAATTGGTGATGGTTGCACAACCTTGTTGATATACTAAAAGCTGTTGGGTGCTGTGGCTCATGCCTGTAATCTGGGCACTTTGGGAGGCTGAGGCAGGAGGATCCCTTGAGCCAGGAGTTCAAGACCAGGCTGGGCAACACAGTGAGACCCTGTCTCTACAAGAAATATATTTTTATTATTTTTTTTGAGACAGAGTCTCACTCTGTCATCCACGCTGTAGTGCGGTGGTGCGATCTCAGCTCACTGCAACCTCCACCTCCCGGGTTCAAGTCATTCTCCTGCCTCAGCCTCCCGAGTACTTGGGATTACAAGCACGTTCCACCACACCCGGCTAATTTTTGTAATTTTAGTCGAGACGGGGTTTCACCATGTTCGCCAGGCTGGTCTCGAACTCATGACCTCAAGTGACCTGCCCACCTCGGCCTCCCAAAGTGCTGGGATTACCGCCGTAAGTCACTACACCCAGCCTCAAAAACTATATTTTTAAAAATTAGCAGCTGGGCGCAGTGGCTCATGCCTGTAATCCCAGCACTTTGGGAGGCCGAGGCAGGTAGATCGCGAGGTCAGGCGTTCGAGACCAGCCTGGCCAAGATGGTGAAACCTCATCTGTACTAAAAATACAAAAATTAGCTGGGCATGGTGGTGGGTGCCTGTAGTCCCAGCTACTAGGGAGGCTGAGGCAGAAGAATTGCTTGAACCCAGGAGGTGGAGATTGCAGTGAGCAGAGATCACGCCATTGCACTCCAGCCTGGGTGACAGGGTGAGACTCCATGTCTCAAAAAAAAAAAAAAAAAATAGCCAGGCACGGTGGCTCACGCCTGTAACCCCAATACTTTAGGAGGCCAAGGCAGGAGATTTGCTTGATCCTCCCAGGAGTTAGAGATCAGCCTGGGCAACATAGCAAGATCCTGTTTCTATAAAAAATACATTTTTAAAAATTGGCCAGCTGGGCGCAGTGGCTCACACCTGCAATCCCAGCGCTTTGGGAGTCTGAGGTGGGTGGATCACCTGAGGTCAGGAGTTCAAGACCAGCCTCACCAACATGGAGAAACCCTGTCTCTACTAAAAATACAAAATTAGACAGGTGTGGTGGCACATGCCTGTAATCCCAGCTACTCAGGAGGCTGAGGCAGGAGAATCACTTGAACCCAGGAGGTGGAGGTTGCAGTGAGCCAAGATCGAGCCATTGTACTCCAGCCTGGGCAACAAGAGTGAAAACTCCGTTTCAAAAAAAAACAACAAAAAAAAATTGGCGGGGGTGCCAGGCACGGTGGCACACGCCTGTAATCCCAGCACTTTGGGAGGCCAAGGCGGGTGGATCACTTGAGATCAGGAATTTGAGACCAGCCAAGCCAACGTCGTGAAACCCCGTCCCTACTAAAAATACAAAAATTAGCTGGGCATGGGGCATGTGCCTGTAATCCCAGCTACTTGGGAGGCTGAGGCAGGAGAATCGCTTGAACCCAGGAGGCGGAGGTTGCAGGGAGCCCAGATCACGCCACTGCACTCCAGCCTGGACGACAAAGGAGACTCCATCTTAAAAAAAAATTAATTAAATAAATTTTAAAAATTAGCCGGAGCATGGTGTTGTGTGCCTGTGGTTCCAGCTACTGGGAAGGCTGAGGTGGGAGGATTAACTGAACCTGGGAGTTTGAGGCTCCAGTTAGCTGTGAACTGACCTCCCTGGGTGACATATATATATTTAAGCCACTGAGCTGTGAAGGTTGTGAAGGTATGTGAGTTATGTCTTGAAAAATACACACATAGTGAGCGCCAAATCCCGGGAGTAGTGTTTAAGTGGCGGGCTTGTCAGCTGTCAAGGGCTCTGCAGCCCTTTCTCTGAATCCAAGTTGTTCTTCCTGTGGACAGGGAACCGAGGCTGCGAACTGGGAGGATGTGGCCTCGTGGGGGGCAGGGCCAGCGTGCTGTGATGGGGATGGGGCTGGGCAGGTTGGGGCTGCCTGCTACTCCCCACTCCTGACTCTGGGTGGGGACAGAAGGCAGAGGGAGGCTCCTGGCACCTGGGGCACAGGAATCTCAGGCATGTGGTCCTGAGCCTGTTTCCAAAAGCCAGACCCTCCTCCCCAGGGCGGAGAGACTGGGAGGGGCCCCAATCCAGGCTCCGGGATGGCTTGGCTGGCATCTGGGGTTCCACTGGCCCCTCTCCCTTGGCCCTGGCAGTGGGGCTGGATACTGGCCTGCCTCCCACCAGAGTTCCCCCAGCTCCTCCCTGCTGTGGGCTGGCCTGGGAGGAATGGGGTGGGGTGCACTTACATTTGCAGGTCTTTCCAGCCCCTGGGGCAGCCTGATTAACCAGCTTCTCCAGGGCCAAGCTGTTGGGGGTGGGGTGCAGCCCGAAGCAGCCAGACCAGCCCCTGAGCCTCCCGGGTGCTGGCGGCTGTCATGGGGCTACCCTGGGGGCAGCCTCACCTAGGGCTGCAGATGCTCCTCCTGGCGTTGAACTGTCTCCGGCCCAGCCTGAGCCTGGGTGAGTGGGGGTCCCGGATGGACACGTCCAGCCAGACCCAAGGGGCTGGGGGCCCTGCTGGAGTGATTGGACCCTGGGCGCCCGCCCCCCTCTGATTGGGAGAGGCAGCCCCAGGGACCCCCACGCCCGTCTCCGTGGCTCACCTTTTGTCCCCCGTGGCCACAGAGCTGGTGCCCTACACACCACAGATAACAGCTTGGGACCTGGAAGGGAAGGTCACAGCCACCACCTTCTCCCTGGAGCAGCCGCGCTGTGTCTTCGATGGGCTTGCCAGCGCCAGTGATACCGTCTGGCTCGTGGTGGCCTTCAGCAATGGTGCGGGGACTGCTGTGGGGCCTGGGTGAGGGTGACGGCTGAGGAGAGTGGTGGGCCCTAGGAGCCCCTCACCAGCAAGCGCCTTCAATGATTGAGCCCCTGTGGGGGCCTTTGGGAGAGTAGGTGTGGATGAATTGGGCTTTATCTAAAGGGATAATATGTGTATTGAAAAATACACACGTAGTGAACACCAAATCCCCGGAGTAGTGCAAGTGGTGGGTTTGTCAGCTGTCAAGGGCTCTGCAACCCTTTCTCTGAATCCAAGTAGTTCTTCCTTTGGACAGGGAACCGAGGCTGCGACCTGGGAGGATGTGGCCTCCTGTGGGGCAGGGCTGGTGCACTGCGATGGGGCTGGGGCTGGGGCTGGGCAGGTTGGGACTGCCCGCTGCTCCCCACTCCTGGCTCTGGGTGGGGACAAAAGGCCAGAGGGAAGCTCCCCTTCAGGGGTAACAAAGTCGACTGGGTCTGGACTATCTCTGGGGGCCCTGAGGGAGGAGGTGGCATGGGGGGTCAGGGCTGGAGACTGGGCGAACACAGAACCCCCACTCATAAGGACAAAGCTGCTTTCTCCCCTCCCACCTCCATCTGTTCTCTCATCCTGCAGCCTCCAGGGGCTTCCAGAACCCGGAGACACTGGCTGACATTCCGGCCTCCCCACAGCTGCTGACCGATGGCCACTACATGACGCTGCCCCTGTCTCCGGACCAGCTGCCCTGTGACGACCCCATGGCGGGCGCGGAGGCGCCCCCGTGCTGTGGGTGGGCCATGACCACGGCTGCCACCAGCAGCCCTTCTGCAACGCGCCCCTCCCTGGCCCTGGACCCTATCGGTGGGTGGTCCCCACCGGAGCCCTGGGACTGGGGCTGTGCTTGGGGCGGAGGCATTGCTGGGACCAGGGATGCTCTCTCTAGCATCTTTCCAGGGAGGAGTCCCCCGGCCCCGGTCCTCCCCTTTGCAAGCCCGGGCTCCTTCCACTGTAGAGTCAGCAACAGTGCTCACCCCCGCTGGGGCCGGGCAAGGCCCAGGAGGAGCGGGTGGGCACCTTGGGGAGGTGGGATCTTAGTCAAGGTGGGAGGGGGCAGCTTCCCCAAAGTCTAGGCCCCTGTCCCCCACCACGGGCAGATCTGGCAGGAAACTCGGGGGCCGAGTTCAGACCCAGTCTCGTCGGTATTAGGCAGGGAGCAGGAGAGGTGGCTCCCACCCGCTCTTACAGATGAGGAAACTGAGGCACAGGAGGTCAAGTGGCCTGCCAACATTGGGGTGGAGCCGGGATGGGGAAGCAGGCAGTGTGTCCAGGTCAGGACTGTCCGGACACAGGAGGAGGCGGGGTGACCTCAGGAAGACCAGGCCCAGGGGAAGCCGGGAAGGCAGGGCGTGGTGAGGCTGGAACAGCACCCCGCTCCGCCCAGCCCCCTTCTGCCCTCTCACCCACTCTCCAGGTCCACCCTCTGCCCTCCCCGCTGCATCACCCTGGCTCAGCCTTCCAGCTCCATGTCCCGCCCCATCCCCCGCAGCCACTCTTTTCAATGCCAACCTGCCAGGTCCTTCCCCGCTTCCCAGGCCTTGCAGAGCTCCCAGCCCTGCAAAGACACAAACCAAGCCCGTCTGCGGGGCTCCTGGTGCCCTGGGTCCTCAGGCTGCTGGTGATTGAGCCCCCTGCCCCCTGGCTACTGCTGCCCCTCTGGGAGGCCTGTGACCCCTGCCCCATGTGCCCTGCTAAGCCACCTTCACCTGCTCTTTTGGCTTGTGACATATAGGAACCAGGGCCCCTAAACCAGCATCCCCGGCCCAGGTCTGGTGTCTGGAGAGCAATTGCTCGGGGGGATGAGGGGTGGTGGCACAGGCCAAGTGGCTGGAGACATCTCGGGATTCTCAGAGCAGGGCCAGGCCATGGGCTGCTGCTCTTGACAGGCACCCCCACTCCACATCCATGGGAGGGCCCCAGAGGAGCTGCCTGGGGCTTGGCCCTGCCCAGGGTGGTCCCGGCCTCTGAAGCTCTCCCCTCCTCCCCCACCACCTCCCATCCCCAGGGTGAAGTTCCTCCTGATGGACACCAGGGGCTCACCCAGGGCTGAGACCAAGTGGTCAGACCCCATCACTCTCCACCAAGGTAGCGCTGGGCAGGAGGGGCGCTGCCCCCAGTGGACTCACGATCTCTCTGGGCCACCTCTGCTGAGCTGGCCACACCCCTGCTCCCACAGGGCTGGGGGCCTGGAGGCCATGTCCAAGTCGGGCCCAGCCCCCAACAGAACCTCATGCTGGGGGAGTAGGGCACCCAGCCAGCCCCCTCGGCAGGGGCGCCATCTCAGCCCATCCACAAGCGTTTGCCACATTGTGGGCACAGACAGCCTCCCCCCTCCTGTAGGGAGTCAGCCTGTGTCAGCCCCTGCTGGGAGGGAGGAAGAGGGTGTGGAGGAGGTCAGGGTCAGGGTCGGGGCTGGCTGGGGAGGCAGCCAGCTTGAGTTCTGAGCAGACCCCAAGGGGCAAGCGTGAATGTACCAGGCCCAGAAGTTTCGAGTGCCACGGCCCAGGTGTCGGGGGTGGGGGTCTCCTGGGAGATGGCTTCAGAGGTCAGGGGGTATGGGGTGGAAGTCTTGTCATCTGAAGGCCTTGACTGCTGGGCTCCAGGGAGCAGGGCAGTGGATGAGCACGTGGGTGGGAGCAGCCTAGAAGGTAGGAGCAGGGTGGAGGCTGTGGTCCAGGCTGGCAGAGAACAGATGCTGTGCCGTCCCGAGGAAGAGGGACGGGGGGTGGGATCAGGGGGGCGCCTGGGGATATGAGACAGCCAGGCCTTGAAGCTAGGCCAGCGTGGGTGGGGAGGGAGTGAGGGAGGAGATGACAGCCAGTCCTGGGGTCGAGGGGCAGCCCCTCTGAGCAGCTGGTGTGTGTGCAGGGAAGACCCCCGGATCCATCGACACCTGGCCAGGGCGGCGAAGTGGCAGCATGATCGTCATTACCTCCATCCTCTCTTCTCTGGCCGGCCTCCTACTCTTGGCCTTCTTGGCAGCCTCTACCATGCGCTTGTGAGTGGGGACACCCCCTCAGGCCCCTCTCCCACCCAGAACCCCTCTGTTGAATTGGTCCCAGTGTCTGGAAGCCCTCCAGGCATGCCATGGGGTTTATTTTATTTTTGGTAGAGACAGGGACTTGCTATGTTGCCCAGGCTGGTCTGGAACTGCTGAGCTCAAGCGATCCTCCCGTCTCGGCCTCCCAAAGTATTAGGATTACAGGCGTGAGCCACCTTGCTGAGTCCCGTGGTTTCGAGCTGGGCAGCGCCCCTCCCAGGGCCTGTGCAGGGAACTCCCACCCTGAGTATCTCGCACCTCAGGGGTCAGTGATGGGGCCAGCAGCCCCTCTGAGGACAGGTTCGGGAGGTCCCGCCTCACTCGGGCCCTGTCTTTTCAGTGTGTCCTCAGCCAAGGCCCTTCTCCTCCCGGGCCTCACCTGCTGTCTGTGGATCCTCTGGTGGTTTAGTAAGCTGACGCCAGGGTAGTCAGGGTGGCCACCTGGAGAGGTGGTCCTCCAATTGGTTCTAGAAGGGAGGAAGGAGGGATCAGAGACTGCAGGTGAGGCCAGGTGCAGTGGCACATGCCTGTAATCCTAGCACTTTGGGAGGCCGAGGTGGGAGGATCACTGGAGGCCAAAAGTTCAAGACCAGCCTGAGCAACATGGTGAAACCCCATCTCCACTAAAAATGCAAAAATTGTCCGGGTGTGGTGGCAGGCATCTGTAATCCCAGCTACTCGGGAGGCTGAGGCAGGAGAATCGTTTGAACCCGGGTGGCGGAGGTTGCAGTGAGCTTAGATCACACCACCACACTCCAGCCTGGGTGACAGAGCCAGACTCCATCTCAAAAAAAAAAGAAGAAAAAAGAAGAGAGAGACTGCACATGAGGGAGCTGGGAGGGAGGAGAGCAGGCCTTGACCCAGCACGTGCCCCATGTGGCAGGGACATATGTCTCTTCCTCCTCCTCTCCCCGCCCAGCTCCAGCCTGTGGTGGCCGGAGGAGGCCCCGGAGCAGCTGCGGATCGGCTCCTTCATGGGCAAGCGCTACATGACCCACCACATCCCACCCAGCGAGGCCGCCACACTGCCGGTGGGCTGTGAGCCTGGCCTGGACCCCCTCCCCAGCCTCAGCCCCTGGCCTGGCCTCTTTGCATGGGGCTGGGGGAGATGGGGTGCCAGGAGTGAGTGCATGGTGCTTTGTCCCAGCTCCTGCACCCACAGGCCCCCTCAGGGCTCCTTGCCTTTCCCCCTCCACGAGCACACCCCGTACCCTGCCTGGAATCCCAGCACCAGCCCCCCTGCCTCTCCTCTGCCTTTCTGGTTTCTCTCCCTCTCCAAGCATCTGTAAGTTGCACTCAGGAGGGTTTAGGGGAGGGCCATGGGCAGGCTGGCCAGTCCCCACCTCCATCCCCACCTCTGTCTCACCTGACCTCCTGTGAGGGAGGCTGGAGACTGTGTGGACAGGCCGCCCTGACCGCAAGCTTCCAGACCCTGGGAGGAGGCCTGCAGAGGACTGTGCTTTGCCTGATGCAGGGAGCTGGGCCCATCCTGGGGCCTATGAGACCTGAGCCACCCTCCGTCCCCCATCCCACATATCAGTGGCTGGGCGGGGTGAGGATTCAGAGGCGTCTCTACTGCCCCTGGGCACAGCACCTTTCTGAGAGTGGGACTCTCCATGGTCATCTGACTACCAATTCTGGCCACCACCTCCAACCCTCTTGCGCATATGGATGGCTCTAGCCCTTATCCACCCCCTCAAGCATTTATTAAGCATCTGCTGTATGCCACATACAGTGTTAGACTTGGGGCTTCAGGCATAGCCGGTCCTGACCTTGGGGAGCTGCCTTCTCTAGACCTGAGACGACCACGTGTCCAGATGTGACCTGTTGCTGTCGGGGGTCTGTCAGGCCCTTAGACTGTCACCCCAGTAGGCTCTCCAGGACCCAGGAGCCTCCATCACCTGGAAGGACCCTCTGTGCAAAACCTCAAGCGTCCATCTGTGCACAAGGCCGGTGGTTCCCGTCGTCGCCACTCGGGGGTTGCCGGTGAGCCGCAGCCAGGCCGCCTCACGGCCAGTGCCCATGTGCGCTCCTATTCGCTGCCCCTTCTGCCTCCGAGGCGGTAGCAGATGCCACGTTGGCGGGGTCGGTGAAGGTCAGGACTCTAGGCCTCCCTCCGCCAAGCCAGAGTGATGAGCAATCACGCCTGAGAGCCCACTGCGTGCCACGCAGTCCGCACAGCCGCAGCGATTTTCTAGATGGAGAAACTGAGGCTCAGTGACTTGCCCGCTGCACTCTGTCCACGGCCGCTGCACACGCCCCCTTGGGCTGCGCTCCCGGACCTTCTAATGTGACCACGGCTCCCGGCATGCAGGCCCTGCCAGCGGAGGGAGCATGGTGGTGACCCTTGGTCTGCAGCCCTCTTTGGAGGTGAGTAAATGCGGTCTGGAGCCCACCCTGGCCTGAATGGTGCCCCTGCTGGGACAGGAAATTTATACCGGGAGCCCAGGGCCCTGCTCAGCTTCTGCCCCATGGGGTTACCCCGAGCCTGTCCCTTGATTGCTGTCCCGGCTTGTACTTTGAGGTGCCCCCATCTAGGAAAATCCACACATGCGTTTCAGGGCCAGGTATGTGGTTTAGGTAGTGCTCCCTCCCAAGCAAGCCCTTGAGCCCCTTATCTCTGGAGGCTTCTCCTCCATGCTGCCTGCACCCCCACCAGCCACCAGAACCCCTTCAGGTATAGACAGAAACAGATTCAGTCAAATTCCTTGGTGTCCCAGGTGACGTCTGGCCAGGGGAGCCAGCCCCTTTAAGTTACACTATTGCATGGCTCACACCCGGAATCCTAGCACTTTGAGAGGCTCAGGCAGAAGGATTACTTGACCCCAAGAGTTCCAGACCAGCTGGGGCAACAACATAGTGAGACTCTATCTCTACTAAAAATGAAAAAAGAGATTAGCCAGGGGTGGTGGTGTGCACCTCTAGTCCCAGCTACTCGGGAGGCTGAGGCAGGAGGATCACCTGAGCCCAGGAGTTTAAGGCTGCAGTGAGCCGTGATCATGCCACCGCACTCCAGCCTGGACAATAGAGTGAGACCCTGTCTTGAACAAACAGGCCAGGTGCAGTGGCTCACACCTGTAATCCCAGGACTTTGGGAGGCTGAGGTGGGCAGATCACTTAAGGTCAGGAGTTAGAGACCAGCCTGGCCAATGTGGCAAAACCCTGTCTCTACCAAAAATACAAAAATTAGCAGGGCATGGTGGTGGGGGCCTGTAATCCCAGCTACTCGGGAGGCTGAAGCAGGAGAATCACTTGAACCCAGAAGGTGGAGGTTGCAGTGAGCCGAGATCTTGCCACTGCCCTCCAGTTTCGGTGACAGAGCAAGACTCCGTCTCCAAAACAAAACAAAACACACAAACAAACAAAAAAACCCCACCACGGTGGAGCCCAGGTCCCTCTGCCTGGAACTGAGAGAGAGTTAACAGACGGGCTTGGTGTCTCATGCCTGTAATCCCAACTTTGGGAGGCCAGGGCAGGCGGATCACTTGAGGTCAGGGGTTTGAGAGCAGCCTGGCCAACATGGTGAAACCCTCTCTCTGCTAAAAATACAAAAATTAGCCTGGTGTGGTGGTGGGTGCCTGTAATCCCAGCTACTTGGCAGGCTGAGGCAGGAGAATCACTTGAACCTGGGAAACGGAGGTTGCAGTGAGCCGAGATGATGCCACTGCACTCCAGCTTGGACGACAGAGCGAGACTCCAACTCAAAAAAAAAAAAAGACAGAGTTAAAAGACCACCTCCCTGTCAGTGACCCTTCAGCAGAGACTGTCTCACGCTGTCCTATCCAGACCCAAGACAGTTGGCTAGGGGCCCGGCCCCGGAGGGGTATGACAGGGAGAAGGAGGGGGCCGTTGGTGTTTGCTGTGTGAAAAGATGAATTAATCCTCCCAGGGTTCAAGGACCAGCTAGGAGCAGGATTGCCACGGCTTTTTTTTTTTTTTTTAAACGTGGAGTCTCACTCTGTTGCCCAGGCTGGAGTGCTGTGGCGCGATCTCTGCTCACCGCAACCTCCACTTCCCAGGTTAAAGTGATTCTCGAGCCTTGGTCTCCTGAGTTGCTGGGATCACAGGTGCCTGCCACCACACCCAGCTAATTTTTGTACTTTCAATAGAGATGGGGTTTCGCCATGTTGGCCACAGGCTTTTGCATGTCCTGGGGCCCTTCTGTGTTTGTTCTTACTGTCACAATCCGTGCTGATGCCAGGCGCAGCGCCAGGGACTTCCCATGCGAGCCTGCAGCTGCCCCTCCCTTCTGCACAGCCTCTCTGAGCCCACTGAGGAGCTGCCGTCACCCTCAGGAGCCGCCTGGAACTTGACTTTGGAAACACCCTCTAAACAGATCTTGGAACCTAGGGTGTAAAGACTGAATCATAGTCCAGGAGCCCAGGGGAGGCTACTGGCCCCCACTGAGAGCCAAGGGGGCTTCCTAGGGGTTCTTTCTTTCTTTTCTTTTTCTTTTTTTTTTTTTTGAGACCGAGTTTTGCTCTTGTTGCCCAGGCTGGAGTGCAACAGTGCGATCTCAGGTCACTGCAACCTCTGCCTCCTGGGTTCAAGCATTTCTACTGCCTCAGCCTCTGGAGTAGCTGGGATTACAGGCGCCTGCCACTACACCCAGCTAATTTTTGTATTTTTAGTAGAGATGAAATTTCACCATGTTAGCCAGGCTGGTCTCGAACTCCTGACCTCAGGTGATCCATCTGCCTTGGCCTCCCAAAGTGCTGGGATTACAGGTATGAGCCACCACGCCTGGTCCCTGGGGTTATTTCTGAGCTGACTCTTTTTTTCTTTTCTTTTCTTTTCTTTTGATATGGAATCTTGCTCTGTTGCCCAGGCTGGAGTGCAGTGGCATGATCTTGGCTCACTGCAACCTCCACCTCCCGGGTTCAAGTGATTCTCCTGCCTGAGCCTCCCAAGTAGCTGGGATTACAGGTGCCTGCCATCATGCCTGGCTAATTTTTTTGTATTTTTAGTAGAGACAGGATTT
Source organism: Pan paniscus (assembly GCF_029289425.2). Lineage (NCBI taxonomy): Eukaryota > Metazoa > Chordata > Mammalia > Primates > Hominidae > Pan > Pan paniscus. Next base: position 83,945,462 of record NC_073255.2, on the reverse strand, counting down.
CACCACGTTGGCCAGGCTGGTCTTAAATTCCTGAGTTCAACAGATCCTCCCACCTCAGCCTCCCAAAGTGCTGGGGTTACAGGTGACAGCCACCATGCCCGGCCTTGAGCTGAATTTTGAAGGGCAAATGGAAGAAGGAGGCCGAGGCTGGAGGATCTCTTGAGCCTAAGAGTTCAAGACCAGCCTGGGCAACACAGCAAGACCCCATCTCTAAAAAGTTTTTTTTAAAAAGAGGGAAGAAGGAGAGAGGAGGAGAGAGAGCTACTCAGAGAGACCAGGGGTGTATACGGTCCTGTTCTGCAGTGGCACCCATGGTGGCCAAGGGGTGGTAGCAGGGATTGTGGGCTGGGAAGAACCAGATCTGAACCAGGGCAGACAAAGAGGATTGGAGAGGAAGAGTTGGATTCCAGAAATATGCAGGAGGTGGCCGCAGGAATTGGGAGATAAGGCAGAGGGAAGAGGCCATGCCCAGTTTCTGATGTGGCCTGGGCGTGAATGCAAAAATTGGGGTCTTCTGTGCTTTGCAAGTGAGTGCACCACCACAGTTTGCTTTACGGCAAGGCCCCAGGAAAAGGGGTGCTGGGGATGTCATCTCAACGGCAGGTGTGTTTCACAAGAACATTAATACATCGTTAATATTTTTGAAAGACAAGACTGGGCATGGTGGCTCACACCTGTAATCCCAGCACTTTGGGTGGCTGAGGCAAGTGGATCACTTGAGCTCAGGAGTTTGAGACCAGCCTGGGCACCATGGCAAAACCCCGTGTCTACTAAAAATACAAAAAATAGCCAGATGCGGTGGCTCGTGCCTGTAGTCCCAGCTACTCGGGAGGCTGAGGCAGGAGAATCGCTTGAATCTGGGAGGCAGAGGTTGTAGTGAGCCGAGATCACACCACTGCACTCCAGCCTGGGCAACACAGTGAGACTCCATCTGAAGAAAAAAAAAAGAAGAAGAAGAACCCAAGGGAGGGGGCACTGCCCAGCACAGGCACAGTCCCATCAGGCCCTGGGGAGCCATGCCAGGGCGTTCTGCCCAGCACAGTCACACCTAAAAGGGTCCTCAGCCGAACCCCATCCCCTTGAATACCAGCTCGTGATGGCTTTGAGCAGAACATGTCACGGGAACGGCATTGTGCAGAACTTTTTATTAAATGGCATTTAAAATATTCCCCAGGACTGTGTAGTTGGGGAAACACCACAAAATCCATTGGCCCAGAACATAATGGCTCAATGGTTCAAAACAAATGCATTGTTAAAAAGGAAAAACAGCAACTGTTGCGGGGTAATGACTTGCAGATGACTCAGCAGGCCAAACATCAAAGGAATTCGGATGGCAGCAGGTGGGCACAGGCAGCCAGGAAGCACCCCTCCCTCGCTCTCACTTCCAGCGATCGCTTTACCTCCCTGGAGTGTCTAAGCCACCCATTTCTCTCCATCATCCCTGCAATCCCCAAGCAAGAGCCACCTTGGTCTCCTGCTGGATGTCCGTGGCTCCTCTCTAGCTGAACTCTCCATGTCCACTCCTGCCCGTCGCCCATTCCCCTCTCAGTATCCAGAGGGACCAGGTTCTTTGTTCTTTGTTTTTTTTTAAGATAGAGTCTCACTCTGTTGCCTAGGCTGGAGTGCAGTGGTGTGATCTCGGCTCACTGCAACCTCCAGCTTCAGGTTCAAACGATTCTCCTGCCTCAGCCTCCCAGGTAGCTGAGACTATAAACGTGCGCCACCGTGCCTGGCTAATTTTTTTGTATTTTTAGTAGACGGGGTTTCACCATGTTGACCAGGCTGGTCTCAAACTCCTGACCTCGGGTGATCCACCCACCTCGGCCTCCCAAAGTGCTGGGATTACAGGTGTGAGCCACTGCACCCAGCCAGGACCAGGTTCTAAACCTGATCACATCGCACCTCTGCTCCCAACATTCAGGAACTTCACACTGCAAGAACAGAATCTAGGTTCAGACAGGTGTGGCGGCTCACGTCTGTAATCCCAGCACTTTGGGAGGCCAAGGCAGGCGGATCACTTGAGGTCAGGAGTTCGAGACCAGCCTGGCCAGCATGGTGAAATGCCATCTCTACTAAAAATACAAAAATTAGCCAGGCATGGTGATGGGTGCCTGTAATTTCAGCTACTTGGGAGGCTGAGGCAGGAGAATTGCTTGAACCCGGGAGGCGGAGGTTGCAGTGAGCTGAGATCACACCACTGCACTCCAGCCTGGACGACAGAGTGAGGCTCTGTCTCAAAAAAAGCAAAACAAAATAAAACATACCAACATCTAATCTCTATAAAATATTTTTAGAAGTTATCCAGGTGGGCCGGGTGCAGTGGCTCATGCCTGTAATCCCAGCACTTTGGGAGGCCAAGGCGGGTGGATCACTTGAGGTCAGGAGTTCAAGACCAGCCTGCCCGACGTGGTGAAACCCCATCTCTACTAAAAAAAAATACAAAAATTAGCCGATTACAGGCATGAGCCACCCCACCAGGCCATGCTTTCAGTTTTCAAGAAAGAAGACACCATTGTTGCCAAAGATTTTGGTAATTTGAGAGATACAATGTATGTTTTCTCCAAGTGGATCCTAGATAGTAAGGATCTGTTGAATTTGAAGTATCTATCCAGAAGTATTTTGGGTACATGTTTAAGGATTGTTAAACAGTGTTTCTATTTCTGGATATAATAAATGTATTTGTTAATATAATAAATGAACAGATTAGACCCATAAACTATTTACAGTGTTGAGTCATTTCCCACAGTTAAAATCAGGATGAAAATATATAGCTGAATACTTGCTTTGTTTCTTGTACCATTTCTTTAGTACAGAACCTGCTAAGGCCATCAAACCTATTGATCGGGAGTCAGTCCATCAGATTTGCTCTGGGCCAGTGGTACTGAGTCTAAGCACTGCAGTGAAGGAGTTAGTAGAAAACAGTCTGGATGCTGGTGCCACTAATATTGGTAAGTTTGGGAGAGTTTTAAGCCACAAGAAATGATTAGTGTGTGTTGTTGTAGTCAAGAAACATTTGTTATTGAAATAAGACTATCAAGTGTTGATGTAGTAATAAATTATTATTTTTAAGTTAAAGTTAGCACCTATTATGTGCCTAGTACTTAGCTAGGTAGTAATAATAATAACAACAGCTTTTATTGTGTTCTTATGGTGTGCCAGGCAGGTGTTATGCTAAGAATTGCACAGAAATATCTCATTTAATTTGCAGAATAGCTGGGCGTGGTGTTTCACGCCTGTAATCCTAGCCCTTTGAGAGGCCAAGGTGGGGGGATTGCTTGAGGCCAGAGTTCAAGACCAACCTGGCCAACATGGTGAGACCTCATCTCTATTAAAAAAATAAAGCAGGCCAGGTGTGGTGGCTCACACCTGTAATCCCAGCACTTTGGGAGACCAAGGTGGGTGGATACCTGAGGTCAGCAGTTTGAGACCAGCCTGTCCAAAATGGTGAAACTCTGTCTCTACTAAAAATATAAAAATTAGCCGGACCTGGTGGCAGAAGCCTGTAATCCCAGCTACTTGGGAGGCTGAGGCATGAGAATGGCTTGAACCCGGGAGGCAGAGGTTGCAGTGAGCCGAGATCGTGCCACTGCACACCAGCCTGGGACAGAGCAAGACTCCGTCTCAATAAAATAAAATAAAATAGGCGTGGAGTAGTGGCTCACATCTATAATCCCAGCACTTTGGGAGGCAGAGCAGGGCTGATCATTTGAGGTCAGGGGTTCAAGACCAGCCTAACCAGCATGGTAAAACCTTGTCTCTACTAAAAATACAAAAATTAGCCAGATGTGATGGTGCATGGCTGTAATCTCAGCTCCTCGGGAGGCTGAGGGAGGAGAATTGCTTGAACCTCGGAGGTGGAGGTTGCAGTGAGCCAAGATCAGATCATGCCACTGCATTCCAGCCTCAGTGACAAGAGCAAAACTCCATCTCAAAAAAAAAACAAGAAAAAAAAAAAAATAACACAATAAAATAAACCTAAAAAATTATTAATCAGCTGAGTAACTTTATGAGATAGAACTTATTATCTTCATTTTACAGATGAGGAAATTAAAGAACAGGAAATTTCCTTTTTTTGGGATTATAAAGCTAATAAAATAGGATCCAGGAAGTCTGATTCCAGAACCAGTTGTCTTTTTTTTTTTTTTTTTTGAGATGGAGTTTCGCTCTTGTTGCCCAGGCTATAGTGCAATGGCACGATCTCGGCTCACCGCAACCTCCGCCTCCTGGGTTCAAGCAATTCTGCCTCAGCCTTATGAGCAGCTGGGATTACAGGCATGCACCACCACACCTGGCTAATTTTGTATTTTTAGTAGAGACAGGGTTTCTCCACGTTGGTCAGGCTAGTCTGGAACTCCTGACCTCAGGTGATCTGCTCACTTTGGCCTCCCAAAGTGCGGGGATTACAGGCATGAACAACCGCGCCTGCCCCCTTTTCTCCTTACTGGGTATGTTAAAATTATTTCTTTCAAAAGAAAAGGCTGGTCAAAGTGCAACGGTGTTAACCACTAATTGATCACAACCAGTTACAGATTTTTTTGTTCCTTCTCCACTCCAACTGCTTCATTTGACTAGCCTATGGACAAAAAAAAAAAAAAAAGAGGAAAGAAAAAGCTAAACTATTTAATCTGGGCTAGTAAATGGCCAGAAAGGGCTTTATAAAAATGAAATATACAAAATGATACTCGTACTTTTAACTAAAGGTATAGTTATGACTCTTCAATTTGCATATGTTATAAATAATATCAATATAAAAGCTTATAGCATGGGTCCATTTTTTTTTTTTTTTTTTTTTCTTTTTGAGACGGAGTCTCACTGTCTCCCAGGCTGGAGTGCAGTGGCGTGATCTCGGCTCACTGCAAGCTCCGCCCCCCGGGTTCATGCCATTCTAGCGTGGGTCCATTTTTAATAAATACATAAATATTTAAACTTTCTAGATCTAAAGCTTAAGGACTATGGAGTGGATCTCATTGAAGTTTCAGACAATGGATGTGGGGTAGAAGAAGAAAACTTTGAAGGCTTAAGTAAGTTGACTTTTTCTAATTCTATTATAAAATAATTGGGCCACATGTCTCAGAATTTTGAGTAACACTGTCTTGGGAAACGCAAAAACAGTTTTTTCAGCCAGTTACTAGATATCATGTATATCCGTTGTTTTAGCACTTGAGGTATCTTAGTCCTTACTTTACAGTCTCTTTCAGCTCTGAAACATCACACATGTAAGATTCAAGAGTTTGCCGACCTAACTGAGGTTGAAACTTTCGGCTTTCAGGGGGAAGCTCTGAGCTCACTGTGTGCACTGAGGTGATACAATGTTTTTATCCATTCACTTGACCCCTTAGAAAAACCTCTCAGAAAGTTAATTGGAATCGTTATTATTTACAGTTTTCTATCTCGGTATCTCAGCTTCTAGCTTCTGAATTCTGTTTTGTCTCACTGCCAATCTAAGTCCTAGTACTTCTGAAATGTGGGAAATAAATGAATGAAATGAAGCAAATAGTATTGTTAAAAAAAATGGTTACCCTTATTAGAACAGTAACTTCTCAATTTTAACATAACATATAGGTAATAAATGATAGTTACCATTGCTTTTCATCATCAAATTTTAGGGAAACATTTCACCAAAGCACTATTTAATTATAGCCCAGATACTAAATTTTTATAATTATATTTAAATATATATATACATATATATGTGTGTGTATATATATACATATATATGTGTGTGTATATATATACACATATGTGTGTGTGTATATATGTATGTGTATATATATATATATATTTTTTTTTTTTTTTTAGACAGAGTCTCACTCTGTCACCCATGTTGGAGTGCAGTGGCACAGTCTCAGCTCACTGCAATCTCTGCCTCCCAGGTTCAAGTGATTCTCGTGCCTCAGCCTCCTGAAGAGCTGGGACTATAGCGTGCACCACCACTCCTGGCTAATTTTTGTATTTGTAGTAGAGATGGGGTTTTGCCATGTTGCCCAGGCTGGTCTGGAACTCCAGGCCTCAAGTGATCTGCGCTCCTCGGCCTCCCAAAGTGCTGGAATTACAGGCATGAGCCACCGCACCCTGCCCTACATATACATTTTAATTATAATATCTCTTGGATTCTTTAAAAATTTAAAAAATTTTTTTAATTCTTTAAAAAATTCTTTAAAACAATTTTATTTGAAGAGTAATAACAAAACAAATCTCTATTTGTGAATAAATAAACCTTGAGATCATTTATGGTTTGGCAATTCAACCTGAAAAATGAAATCAAAGCTTTTATCAAAACAAAGCATGTTTAGTGCTTTCTGTCTCGCTGTCTTTTAGATGCCAAACCTTAGATTTTATGATGACTCCTCAACCGTTTAGATCTTGGTTATCTCAGAGGGATCATCAGCTTTTTAAGAAAGTTTTGAGAGAAAAGCAAGTGAAGAAAAGCATAGTCAATGCTCAACATCACGGGTCTCTCACTGAACACACCACGCCTGGTATTCTCTCACAGCGATGTCACCATTTCTACCTGCCTTGCATCGGTGAAGGTTGGGACTCGACTGGTGTTTGATCACGATGGGAAAATCATCCAGAAAACCCCCTACCCCCACCCCAGAGGGACCACAGTCAGCGTGAAGCAGTTATTTTCTACACTACCTGTGCGCCATAAGGAATTTCAAAGGAATATTAAGAAGGTACAGTAAATTAATCTTGGTTTTCAAGAGTATTGGTTAATGCACATGAGCAAAAGATTTACTAAAGATGTTTATTCTTCAGTTGATTCTCTTGCCATAATCTATTGAGAAATGCTTTATTTGCATTTCTCGTTAAAGACTTAACATTAAAGACTTAACTTTAGGGTGATTTACTTTTTTCTTTTCATCACATAGTGTTTATTAGGACTGGGCAACATAGTGAGACTCTGTTTCTATGAAAAATTAAAAAAAAAATTGACTGGGCATGGTGGCATCCACCTGTAGTTCCAGCTACTTGGGAAGCTGAAGTGGGAGATTCACTTGAGCCCAGAAACTTGAGGCTGCAGTGAGATATGATTGCGCCACTGTATTTCAGACTGGGAGACAGAGTAAGACCCTGTCTGGAAAAATATATATACATATATATATATTATTTTTATTTTTAATTTTTATCTTTTTTTGAGATGGAGTCTCACTTTGGCGCCCTGGCTGGAGTGCAGTGGCACGATCTCGATTCACTGCAACCTCCACCTCCCGAGTTTAAGCGATTCACCTGCCTCAGCCTTCTGAATAGCTGGGATTACAGGCGCGCACCACCACACCTGGCTCATTTTTGTATTTTTAGCAGAGATGGGGTTTCACCATGTGGTCCAGGCTGGCCAGGCTGGTCTCGAATTCCTGACCTCAGGTGATCCGCCCACCTCGGCCTCTCAAAGTGCTGGGATTATAGGCGTGAGCCACCATGCCTGCCTTATGTACTTATATTTTAATGAGACTATTTCTCTTGGTTTTCTGATAAATGAGTTACTGGAACCCTTATGAATCTGAATGCAAAAGAAACAGCTAAATGTTATGTAATTGTTGTGTTTAAAAACCAGATTATAAAACTATCTGTATTATATGATTACGGTTTTATAAAAACAAAACAACGGCCTAAATGTGTATAGTATAAAGGCTGGAAGAGTCAGCACTTTCATGTTCTCAGCGGTTATCCTTGGATATGAGATCTCATGCACTTTTTGCTCTCTTCTTTGTGCCTTTCCATTTTGTATGTGTATTTTTTACAATCTAAAAAGTTACTTAAACATATGCAGCTAAAAACTTTTTTTACTCGTAAAGCATTTGGTGCTAATTTTAACTGTTCTTTTTTTAGACAGAGTCTTCTCACTCTGTCGGCCAGGCTGGAGTGCAGTGGTGTGATCTTGGCTCACTGCAACCTCTACCTCCTGGGTTCAAGTGATTCTCCTGCCTCAGTCTCCCAAGTAGCTGGGATTATAGGTATGTGTCACCATGACCAGCTAATTTTTGTATTTTTAGTAGAGATAGGGTTTCACCATGTTGGCCAGGCTGGTCTTGCACCCCTGACCTCAAGTGATCTGCCTGCCTCAGCCTCCCAAAGTGCTGGGATTACAGGCATGAGCCACCACGCGTGGCCTTTTTTTTAAAGCTTTTTTGTAACTCAGCTAGCAAGAACGCAGGAAGAAATACTCAAATCTCCCTTACCCAGCTGGGGGCTATGTTAGGTTTTATAAGCATAGGGTAATGAGTTGTGATTTGATTGGATCTTGCAATAAAGTAATGCTGGGAGGTGTGATCTGACTGGATCCTGCCATGGGGTGACAGCAAAACTCAATCTGATTGGATCCTGGCTCCTGCCATGGAGTGTCCAGTTCTTAAATCAGTCTCAGCTCTTCAGGCCGAGCTTTTAGTTTCCACTCCGTGGTTGCATGCTTGGTTACCCTGGGCATGCACAGGGTACATGCCCTTCAACCTGTGGGTCCATGGCAATTGAAAAACAACTGACAACCTCATTACATAAAAGTTGAACTGAGCCGGGTGCAGTGACTCACGCCTGTAATCCCAGCACTTTGGGAGGCCAAGGCAGTTGGAGGTCAGGACTTCAAGACCAGCCTGGCCAAAATGGTAAAACCCCGTCTCTACTAAACATATAAATATTAGCCAGGTGTGGTGGTGCACCCTTATAATCCCAGCTATCTGGAGGCTGAGGCAGCAGAATCACTTGAACCTAGGAGGTGGAGGTTGCAGTGAGCTGAGTTCATACCATTGCACTCCAGCCTGGGTGACAAGAGTGAAACTCCGTCAAAAAAAAAAAAAAAAAAAAGTTGAACCAGATTTGGTCTGATGCAGTTACAGATCTACAAACCTCACCCCCACCCTCCTGCCAACACCTTCCACTCCTCATTCTTGAGGGATTAGGGATGGAGGTCATGCTTCTGCTTCGACTTCATGCTGAGCAGGGCACTGAGTCCCCTAAAGTGAAAGGAATGAAACTCTTGGGCTTCTGAGTTCAAATGAGTTCTGGGGTCACCCGGAGTAGCTTGAAAGGCTGGTATTGTTGTAATACAAGCTGAAGGTGGAAGTGTTGGAGCCTGGAGGACAAACAGCTCACCATCCATTTAAATAAATAGGACCAAAAAGTAACAGAACAGTGGCCACGAGGGGCCCCAACAGAGGAAGAAACCAGGTGAGGTGCGGTATAGTGGACTCGACTGCCTTCTAAATCTCAGTTGTTGGCCGGGTGCAGTGGCTCACGCCTGTAATTCCAGCAAAAGAAAAGCCGAGGCAGGGTGATCACGAGGTCAGGAGTTCAAGACCAGCCTGGCAAACATGGTGAAGCCCTGTCTCTACTAAAAATACAAAAATTAGCTAGGCATGGTGGCATGTGCTGTAGTCCCAGCTACTCGGGAGGCTGAGGCAGGAGAATCGCTTGAACCCGGGAGGCGGAGGTTGCAGTGAGCCGAGATTGTGCCACTGCACTCCAGCCTAGGTAACAGAGCAGGACTCCATCTCAGTCAATCAATCAATCAATCAATCTCAGTGGTTGAACTACCCTTGACATGGTTCAGCTCTGTATCCACACCCAAATCTCATGTCAAATTGTAATTCCCAGTGTTGTGGGAGGGAGCTGGTGGGAGGTGATTGGCTCATGGGGGCTGACTTCCCCCTTGCCGTTCTCGTGATATTGAGTGAGCGCTTGTGGGATCTGGTTGTTTAAAAGCGTGCAGCCCTCCCACTTCACTCTCTCTGTCTCTCCTGCTCCAACATGGCCAGACGTGCCTGCTTCCCCTTCGCCTTCTGCCGTGATTGTCAGTTTCCTGAGGCCTCCCCAGCCATGCTTCCTGTACAGCCTGCAGAACTGTGAGTCAATTAAACCTCTTTTCTTCATAAATTACCCAGTTTCTCATAGTTCTTTATAGCAGTGTGAAAACAGACTAATGGCCCTTCTGGTTGAAGGAATGCAGCCATTCTGCTTGTTTGACTATGTCCTTTCTATTCATCTGTATTTCCTGGGAGGTGTTTATCCAAGTGCAATAGGAGGTATTGGTGACCGCACAGTCCCCTCAGTGTTCTGCTAGTAAATAGTTGAAGGTTGATCATTGATCTCCTGCGTTTTCAGTCTGGCATGGAAAAGCCCCCGTGCAACTGGTAAAGATATCAATAAGCACCAGGAGGTATCTAAATCCACCAGGAGCCATAGGCATCACGTCGACGTCCATTTACCAGTCTTCCCTGGCAAGATTCTTCTGAATTGTGCTGCCTTGACCAAAAGAGGTATGGGAGGGGCTGGGCGCAGTGGCTTGTGCCTGTAATCCCAACATTTTGGGAAACCAATTCAGGTGGATCATTAGAGGTCAGGGGTTGAAGACCATCCTGGCCAACATGGTGACATCCCATCTCTACTAAAAATACAATAAGTTAGCTGCGTTTGGTGTTGGGTGTCTGTAATCCCAGCTACTCGAGAGGCTGAGGCAGGATAATCGCTTGAACCTGGGAGGAGGAGGTTGCAGTGAGCTGAGATCGTGCCATTGCACTCCAGCGTGGGCAACAAGAGTGAAACGTCATCTCAAAAAATAAAACAAAAGTCCGGGCGTGATGGCTCACACCTGTAATCCCAGCACTTTGGGAGGCCAAGACGGGTGGATCACGAGGTCAGGAGTTCAAGACCACCCTGGCCTAGATGGTGAAACCCTGTCTCTACTAAAAATACAAATATTAGCTGGGCATGGTGGCATGCACCTGTAATCTCAGCTACTCAGAAGTCTGATGCAGGAGAATTGCTAAAACCCAGGAGGGAGAGGTTACATTGAGCCGAGATTGCACCACTGTACTCTAGCCTGGGCGACAGAGCAAGACTCCGTCTCGAAAGAAAGAAAGAGAAAGGAAATTCCCCAGGGAAGTACCTCGGCTTATTTCATAAACAGGTACTGAAGGAAGCAGAGGCATGTGGAGGACTTCCCCAACTCATGCAGCTATTTGGGCCGTGGCACCTGAAATTTATTATTTCAGAGTCACCCCTTTGATGACCTTGGCAGTGAACTGCAGTCATCTGTTTAGGCCTCTCCATGGCCCACGTCAATGCCGGTATTTCTGTTTGTTGCACATTTGATTTCCTTGTTGTTGGCATTTAGAAGGTCCCCTGTTTCCCAGATCACACCATGGGCATGGACCACAGAGATTGCATCTTGTGAGTCTGTAGAAATGGTCAAGGCCTTGTCCTCTCTTAGGTCCAGAGGTCAGGTTAATGCAGATTTTCCCGGCCATCTGTGCTGAAGTCCCTGTGGGGAGGCTCCTGGCTGGTTTCCTGTAGGTAGACAGCTACACGTCCTGCCCTTCATTGGCTTCTTTTCATGAAGCTCCTGCCATCTACAAAACATGTCTCCCTTCTTGAATCACATCTCTGTTATTGAAACTCTAGAAGTCGACCGGGCATGGTGGCTATGCCTATAATCCCAGCATTTTGGGATTGCAAGGCGGGTGGATCACCTGAGGTCAGGAGTTCAAGACCAGCCTGGCCAACATGGCGAAACCCCGTCTCTAATACAAATACAAAAATTAGCCAAGCATGGTGGCCACTGTACTCCAGCCTGGGAGACAGAGCAAGACTCCGTCTCAAAAAAAAAAAAAAAGAGAAAGAAAGTATCATGCTTTTCTGCATTCTGTGAATTGTTTTAGTGAGTTATCAAACTTGAGGGCATGGTGGGAACCTCCAAATTTGCAGCCAGTTGGTGAGAAGTACATGTGGTCTGAGGACACCCAAGCCTGCAGGTGTGTCTAAAGCGAGGGCAGCCTAGTGGGGGCTGGTGGCCTTAACCTGTGGCATTTGAGGTAACATCAGGGAGTTGACATCAGAATTGCATCACATAGGCTGGGTGCAGTGGCTCACGCCTGTAATCCTAGCACTTTGGGAGGCCAAGGCGGGCAGATCACGAGGTCAGGAGATCGAGACCATCCTGGCTAACACAGTGAAACCCCATCTCTACTAAAAATACAAAAAATTAGCCAGGCATGGTGGCGGGCGCCTGTAGTCCCAGCTACTCGGGAGGCTGAGGCAGGAGAATGGCGTGAACCCAGGAGGCGGAGCTTGCATTGAGCCAAGATCACGCCACCGCACTCCAGCCTGGGTGACAGAGCGAGACTCCATCCCCCTCCCCCCCCAGAAAAAAAGATAAAAAACAGAATTGTGTCACACAGGCCAGATGCAGTGGCTCATGCTTATAATCCCAGCAATTTGAAAGGCAAGGTAACAGGATCGCTTGAGCTTGAGTCTGAGGCCGCAGTGAGCTATGACCACACCACTGCACCCCAGTCTGGGTGACAGCACAAGACCCCAACTCCAAAAAGAAAAGAGAAAAATCACAAAGAATTGCATGGCAGAGTGCCTGTCTTTCACAGCTTTAACTGCTGCAGGAACTTTCTTTTTTTTTTTTTTGAGAGGGGGTGAGGAGACACAATCTCTGCTAGTGATTCTCCTGCCTCAGCCTCCCAAATAGCTGGGATTATAGGCGTGCACCACCACGCCTGCCTAATTTTTGTATTTTTAGTAGAGACAGGGTTTCACCATGTTGGCCAGGCTGGTCTCAAACTCCTGCTGGGATCATGGGCGTGAGCCACCACGCCCGGCCACCTTTAGAGTTTTCTTACCACCTGGTTTTCCTCTCTCAATATCTTTCTCTCATTTCCTGCCTTAAAACTCTAGCTTGGCATCTGGGCGCAGTAGCTCATGCCTGTAATCCCAGCACTTTGGGAGGCCGAGGTGGGTGGATCACTTGAAGTCAGGAGTTCGAGACCAGCCTGGCCAACATGGTGAAACCTTGTCTCTACTATTTTTACAAAAGTTAGTCGGATGTACAGACGGGTGCCTGTAGTCCCAGCTACTTGGGAGGCTGAGGCAGGATAATTTGTTTGTACCCAGAGGTGAAAGTTGCAGGGAGCCGAGGTTGTGCCACTGCACTCCAGCCTGGGAGACAGAGCAAGACTCTGTCTCCAAAACAAACAAACAAACAAAAAACCCTGTAGCTTGGGATCAGCCTTCTCTTCTATTGTTTTTCTTTAAAAAATAAAAATTGAAAATAGATGTAGATGCTATGTTGCTGAGGCTGGCCTCAAACTCCTGGCTTCAGGTGATCCTCCCGCCATGACCTGCAAAACTTCAGGGATTGTAGGTGTGAGCACTGCACCCAGCCTTATGGTTTTTTCTACATAAAAAACAGCACAGGATTATCTTCCAGAGCTAATAAATATGTTCAAATAACCACAACCCCATTAAGGAAAAATATCACTGGGCAGCAAATAATCAATCCAGACCAATATGATCACAATTGCTGTGAAGGTGAGAAAAGTTCATTTTTATTATGTTTCCCCAAGAGACGCACTCTATTGTTCTCTTGAAAACACACAGCTCGTGTCCTCCTTTAGAACACACATCCTCTTTAACATACAAACATGCCAAAACAAGGTAAAAAATTACATCTGAATTCTCACATTTCAAACATATATGAAATATCAAATAAAAATTTATTTTTACAAGAATTTAGGGGAACTACCACATAGCTATAAATGTAATATATATGTTAACTAAGTATCATAGATAAAAACCATGCTCCCTTCAGCAGCATGTGTAATAATAGATACAAAGATTGAAAGGTAAAAGATTTAGGATGAAAAGAATCCTCTCTTAAAAAGGAAAACAAAATTATATGTATGTGTATACAACAGTTATAACACCCATCACACAGCTTTATAGAAACAGCATCTATTCAAAAATACCAGTATTTCCAAAATATTTAAAATAATATTGAAAGTAATAATATTTAAATAAATAAATATATTTAATAAATATTACAATAAATAAAATAATATTTAAATAATTCTATATCCATGTTTTTCAAAATAAACCAATAAAATAGATAGTATATATTAGACGTGTTAGTATATATATCTGAGACATGTTAAAAATCACAACTGAATTCTCACAATTCAGTCACAAACCTAAACAGCAAATAAAAATTTCTATCACCAGAATTATGTTTTTTTCTGGTGGGGAACTACCAATAGCTATAAATAGAAGAGATTATTATGGAAGTATCATAGATAAAAAGAGTGCTCACTTCAGGAGCACATATAATAATACAGAAACAAATTTAAAGATAATAAAATATTTAGGATAAAAAGAATTGTCTCTTAAAAATGAAAAGAAAATTATCTTTATGTATATATAACAACTATAACTCTCATCAAAAAACTACAGGAACAGCATGTTTTCAAAAGTACAACAATTTCCAAACTATTTGAAATAAATCTATGAATAATTCAATGGCCAACATTTCCCAAACAAACCAATAAAATGCAGAGTGTGCATGAAGCTATCTGTTACAATCTGTGGCACTGATATTTCACAAAAGAATTCTGTGCCAATCTGAGCCCCTGCATTGTGCCTTCAAATGCTCCTGGACTGTGGCAATCAAGTCCGTAAGAAAGAGGACCTCCAGGTTCCGCCCCAGGGAGGTTGGAATTCAGCAATATAAAAAGGGTGGTGGTACCGCAGGAAAGGGTGGAACTGGAAACACTCCTGGTTTCTTACTTTTCTCCAAGGACTCCTAGAAGGACCCCACCCCCCTCCCCCCACCCCTGCTCCTAGGAGGACAACGTGATGACTGTATTGAGCTCCATCAAGAATGGTCCAGGTTCTTCTAGATGATGTGCACAAATGGTTCCTCTCCTCCTTCCTGGTGTCTGCCATTAGCATTGGAATAAAGTTCCTGCTGAAAATCCACATCTCCCCTGGGTCCGGTGTTCTGGAAGTGAGAGAGACAATGTCACACTTCAAGGAGGCAGCTCTCTAGACAGGAAGGTTATTCACGTCTCATGTCAAGTCTAGAGTTCAGAGCAATTGAGAAATGCAATTTTATCTGCTGCCTTTCATTCTATACCCTGCTTCTGAACCATCGTGTTCAACTGTGAAACTCACACTTTGGTGACCACGACTCCAAAACTCACTTAATACACCCAAGGTCAGCCCCAGTGATCTGCTTCATAGCAAGGACTTTGGGTGGGTCTTCCCAGGGAGTAGGGCACCCTCAGAGAATGTGGCTTTGGACTTCATCACAGCTGGGGCCTTTTGTGTCACTTAAGATCCAGACTTGTAACCATGCTAGATGTGTTTGTAATGTGACAACATCACGAACCACGAGTCCAGAAGCCTAATCCTTAATCCTACCTCCTCATGATGAAGTCTCATGCTCTGTGCTCAATGTGGTTAGCTGCACAAGAGGTAAACCAAAGCTTCACTGAACCCTCGACCCAAATCGGTAACTCAAGTGCGTCAATCATAATGAACCTCCCCAAACTCAGTATTTATGATTATTTTTGAGGCAGGGTCTCACTCTGTCGCCCAGACTGGAGTGCAGTGGCAGGATCAGGGCTCCGTGCGGCCCCGACCTTCCAGGCTCCAGCGATCCTCCCGCCTCAGCCTCCTGAGTAGTTGGGAGTAGAGATGCGTCCCACATCGCCTGGCTAATTTTTGTATTTTTGTGGAGAGGGGATCTCGCCATGTTGCCCAGGCTTGAAGCCGGATCAAGCAATTGGGTTCTTCGGATGTCCGAAATAGACCCCAGTATTCTGCCTTTACCCCGGAGGATGCAGATGTACCTTCTCTCAGGCCGATGACCTCAGGCCTCCACGGTCCCTGGAGCTCTAGGAAAGGCGAGCGCGATCTCGCGCCCACGCCCAGTGCTCTGGGTCATAAGCCTGGATCTGGAAAAACAAACGCCCTTTGAGAAGACGGGGACTCGCCAGGTTACCCCTCTCTCCCCTCATCCATCCTCCAGCCCACCCAATTCCTCCCCACCTCCTCCACCTCCCCAGGCCCCACTCACCTCCTCCAACTCCTCCGGGGAAACCCAAGCCCTGCCGCTCATGGAACAGAAGAAGTGGAACCGACGTTTCTGGAACAGGACTATCTGAGAGCGGTTCTTCCTGGCCCTCGGGTTCATGCAACGGCGTAACTGGAACCGACGCTTACGGACCAAGGGTATGCGAGAGCGGTTCTTCCTGGCCCTCGGGTTCATGGAACGGCCTAACTGGAACCAACGCTTACGGAGCAAGGGTATGCGAGAGCGGGTCTTCCCATACAGGAAGTGGAAGATGTTTTCTTTGGAGTCCTCATCGTCCTCCTCCATGTCATTGGCCAGGTAGCTGAGGACAGAAATCAGGTTGCTGCTCAGGGGCACCACCAGGAGAGACCTCCGGCTGAGGTCAGCTTCCCAGAGAGGAAGGTAAGGGACCGTCCCTAGCTCAGGACTGGCACCCACCCTGCAGAGAGCCATGCCTTCCTCAGGAGGGCTCTGCTGGACAGAGACCGATCAAGGGCGTCTCCCACTCCTTCAGGATGGAGACAAAAACCCAACTGGTGGCTGAGAGTGGTGGCTTATGCCTGGAATCCCAGCACATTGGGAGGCCAAAGCAGGAGGATCACTTGAGGCCAGGAGTTTGAGACGGGCCTGGGCAACATAGCAAGACCCTCGTCTCTATTAAAAATAGAAGAAATATGCCAGACGCGGTGGCTCATGCCTGTAATCCCAGCACTTTAGAAGGCTGAAGCAGGTGGATCGCTTGAGACCAGGAGTTGGAGACCAGCCTGGTCAACACGGAGAAACCCCATCTCTACTAAAAATACAAAAATCAGCCTGGTGCGGTGGCACACCCGTTAGGCCTAGCTACTCAGGAGGCTGAAGCATAAGAATTGTGTGAACCCAGGAGGCGGAGGTTGCAGTGAGTTGAGATTGGGCCACTCCATTCCAGCCTGAGAGGCAAAGCAAGACTCTGTCTCAAGAAACAAACAAACAAACAAACAAACTGTCCAGGTGTGGTGGCACAGCCCTGTAGTCGGAGCTAATAAAGAAGCTGAGGTGGGAGGATCGCTTGAGCCCAGGATATGGAGGCTGCGGTGAGCTATGATCTCACCACTGCACTCCAGCTTGGGGGACAGGGCAAGTCTGTCTCAAAAAAATAAAAGAAATTGAATACATTGATATTTTGCCAGGACCCTGCCTTCTACAGGCATCTAGTCTAATGGGACTGGGAGTAATCAAGGCAGATGACCTAATCCCAGTGTCCAGGATGTAACTAGAGAGCTACGGGCATGCAGAAGTTGGAAGATGAGGGAAGGCATCACAGAGGCTGTGGGGTGAACCGACTTCAAGGAATGGGTCCTTCCCTTCAGAGCCACATGTGTGCGGGACACCCAGACAGAAAACACAAACACAAAGTCGAGTGGAGGGCATTTGGAAGGAGCAGTGAAGCCGAGCCAGGAAATACCAAGATGGCGAGCCAGTGTGCTTGTAGAGATTGTAGAGAGGGTAGAATTGACACTGTGGACCCTGGCCTCGATAGAGAAAGGCATCAGCTAAGGAAGTTGTTCAGGTGGGCAGTGAGGTTGTTGTGCTTTGGAAAGATGTTCAGGCTGCACTAGGAAGCCCCCTGGCTTGGGGAGAGACTCCAGGAGACCCCAGCGGGGAGCATTTGACAGTGGATTCGAGTGATGCGAGGGGGACCTGAACTGTGGCCTCTGTCATGGGAACCCAGAGGAGGTCGATGGCGTTTGTGGTTGATGTGGGAAGGAGAGAGAGAGAAGAACCAGAAACGTCTGCTTGCGGGAGGAAGCGGCATGTCCGCTCCTCCACTCCTTTTCTTTTCCCCTTAGGAGCGGTTTATGGTTCCTTTTGTTTTATTCTTTTATTTGTACACTGGCATTGGAGTTTGTTTTTTTGGCTTTTTTTTTTTGAGAAAAAGTCTCACTCTGTCACCCAGGCTGGAGTGCAGTGGCTCGACCTTAGCTTACTGCAACCTCCACCTCCTGGGTTCAAAGGGTTCTCTTGCCTCAGCCTCCCGAGTAGCTGGGATTACAGATGCACTCCACCATGCCCAGCTAATTTTTCTATTTTTAGTAGAGACGGGGTTTGGCCATGTTGGCCAGGCTGGTCTCGAACTGCTGACCTCAGGTGATCCGCCTGCCTCGGCCTCCCAAAGCGCTGGGATTACAGGCATATGCCACTGTGCCCAGCCTGAGTTTCTGTTTAGAAACAACAGTCTATGATAGTATAATCCTCTCTTTTTTGTACACAGAGTAAAGAGGACAAATAGGTGAAAGAATAAATGAAAGGCTGGAATCCCACTTCCCCCGCTGTCCCAGGGCATTGGATATTGACGGATAGGAGGCAGCAAACCACTCACAGAGCCAGGAAGAAATGAATGCGTTGGTATAGCCAGGAGGGGAAGCCGGCCCGGCTGAAATACGCTATGACCATAGCCAGGAGATACTGATGGAGAGAAAGGAACACAGAGAGGGGGAGGTCACATCTTGGAAGAGGAAGATTGTGGAGAGGGGGAATGAGGGTCTGGGGAGGGGCTGCCCATCAGAGAAGGGACCTCAGTGTTGGGGTGACTGTACTCATTTGGAAATTGCGGGATGGAGGGGTATTCGAAGGTCGGATGCAAACCCAAGAAGCCAGAGGAAGGGTTTTGGGTGATGCTCCCAGGATGGTGGGCTCCGATGGTATCTTTGGAGGGGGTGTGTCTAGGTCGGCTGGTGTCAGGAGGGTCATTTGTGTGCCAGGCAGAGAACTGTCCCAAAGAGCTGAGAGTAGAGGGGCCAGGAGCTTCAGGGCTGTGGCCAGACTGTGGCCCAGAGCTCAGATCCCAAAGGACCCATAGGAGAGGCAGAGGCCACTCATTCACTCTGCAAGAGACCAGCAGAATCCTGAGGGAGATGCTGACAAATCATAAAAAGACCAAGAATAGCCGGGAGTGGCGGCTCAAGCCTGTGATCCCAGTACTTTGAGAGGTGGAGACAGGAGGATCATGTGAGCCCAACAGTTGGAGAACAACCTGGGCAACATAGTGAGACCCTGTTTCTACAAACATTTCAAAAATTAGGTGAGCATGGTGGCATGTGCCTACTCCGAGCTCCTCAGGAGGCTGAGGAAAGAAGATTGCTTGAGCCCAGGAATTAGAGGCTGCAATGAGCTATGATCATGCCACTGCACTCCATCCTGGGGAGCAGAGCTAGACTCTGTCTCACAAAAAAAAAATTTGTGGGTGCCAAGACTCAAGACTGTGGGAGCTGGTCGGGCACAGTGGCTGACGTCTATAATCTCAGCACTTTGGGAGGCCAAGGCGGGTGGATCGCCTGAGGTCAGGTGTTCAGGACCAACCTGGCCAACATGGCAAAACCCCGTTTCTACTAAAAACACAAAAATTAGCCAGGCGTGGTGGTTCATGTCTGTAATCCCAGCTGCTTGGAGGCTGAGGCAGGAGAATCGCTTGAACCCGGGAGGCATCGGCTGCAGTGAGTCAAGATCGAGACACTGCCCTCCAGCCTGGGCAACAGAGCAAGACTCTGTCTCACACACACACAAAAAAAGACTGTAGGAGCATCTGGTGGGAGGTGGTGGAGGGAGAACTGTGGGTTTGGAAGCTGCGCCGTCCCCCAGCCATGCGTTGGAACAGGAACAGTTACATGGAGAACAACCTTACCTTGTCCGTCACCCTCAGATCTTTGTCCCAGGCCAGGAATCTTTTAATGACAGGATCCTCTGTGATTAGAGAGCAGATGTCAGTGTGAGAAGCAGGACAGGGTTTCCGTGGGAGCAGCAGGGCAGCGAGGAGAAGTGTGCCTCCCGGGGGGAAGTCTCAGGATTGTGGCCGCGGGTGAGGTGGATGGGAGAGGGGAGAATGACTTTCACTGGGCAAGGGAGAGAGGCTCCTGCTCTGAGACTCCCCTGAGAAGAGGCCGAAGGAGGCCCTGGGTGTGAGAATCTACAGGATGTAGAGCTGGGAATCAGCCAGGACCCCCTCCAGCAGACATGGAGGGACCACTGCAGAGTCATAGAGGAATTCCCATCATTTCCTCATGAGACAGTCACATCAGGGTGTGACCATGGCCTTGGTATCCCCCACTATGGATGGAGACACTTAGGTTTAGAAAAGTCAGTAAGAGACATTAAATTTCAGAGGGCACAGCTGAAACCACTTTCTTTGTTTATTGATTTTGTTTTTCTTGGATTTTTATTTTTATTTATTTATTAATTTATTTTGAGACAGAGTCTTGCTCTGTGGGCCAGGCTGGAATGCAGTGGCCTGATCTTGGCTCGCTGCAACCTCTGCCTCCCGGGTTTAAGCGATTCTCCTGTCTCAGCCTCCCGAGTAGCTGGGATTACATGCATGAGCTACTGTGCCCAGCCTTGGTTTTTCTTTTGAGACAGGGTTTTGCTCTGTCACCCAGGCTGGAGTGCAGTGTTGTAGTCATAGCTCACTGCAGCCTCAAAGTCCTGAGTTCAAGCAATCATCTTGCCTCAGCCTCCCAACGTGCTGGGATCTCAGGCAGGAGCCACCGCACCTGGCCCGAAACCAAGCTTTCTTATCCCAAGCGCTGACCTTTATCAAGTTGACCTAATCCTTTATCATCTCCTAAGTGTCCCTCATGAGTGATCACTTCACATTCCTCCCACATGGAGAGCTCACCCACTGGGGCATATTTTTCCCATTGGAAAAGTGTGGTTATTGGAAGTTTCCTGTTTTTGGAAAGAACAGGATTGGAGGTGCTCTCTGGGGTGTCTTCCTACCAAGCAGCCTGTTGAAGGCCTCGTGGTGCTCAGGGAGCACGAGCGACACTCGCCGTCGCTTCAGCTTCATCTTGAGGCCACACAGCATCTCCGCCACCCAGATCTCCTCAGGTTCAGGGGCGAGCACCTTCCGTAGCTCCTCCTCCGACTCCTCAGATTCGTCCCACCACTCCATCTTCCTTTTCCAGCAAAAGGACCTATGCGGGGGGCTGGGATCTACCCCAGGGGCTGAGTAAAGAAACCAGGCCACGGTGTAATGCTTCTGCAGTTGATCACACTAGAGCCCGACCCAAAACCCCAAACCACTCTCCATCCTCCCCAGCCTCGCAGACTGCTGGCTTCTCCAAGCCATCTTTCCTTCTGTCTGTCTCCTCTGCTGAGCTCCATGTGCCGCTCCTTCTCCTCCCCATTCTCCCGTTTCTCTGTCCTCAGAACACTTCCTCATATCCTTCCCTGGTCCCTGGCTCTCTGAGTCCCTTTTTTGTTGTTGTTGTTGTTGTTGTTGTTGTTGTTGAGAAACAGTCTTCCTTTGTGGCCTAGGCTGGAGTGTAGTGGTGCGATCTTGGCTCACTGCAATCTCTGCCTCCTGGGTTCCAGTGATTCTCCTGCCTAAGCCTCCCAAGTAGCTGGGATTACAGGTGCCCACCAGAATGCCCAGCTCATTTTTGTGCTTCTAGAAGAGACAGGGTTTCACCATGTTGGCCAGGCTGGTCTCCAACTCCTGGCCTCAAGTGATCTGCCTGCCTGGCCTCCCAAAGTGCTGGGATTACAGGTGTGAGCCACTGCACCCTGCCTCAGTACCTCCATTCTTCCCACACACCCTCCTCACATGCTCCTTCCTGACTTCTGGGCCCTTCCTTCCTTCTTTTTTTTTTTTTTTTTTTTGAGACAGCGTCTTACTCTCTCACCCAGAATGGAATGCAGTGGCGCTATCTTGGCTCAAAGCAACCTCTTCCACCTGGGTTCAAGCGATTATCCTGTCTCAGCCTCCTGAGTAGCTGGGATAACAGGCATGCCTGGCTAATTTTTGTATTGTTAGTATAAATGAGGTTTCGCTATATTGGTCTGGTTGGTCTCGAACAACTGACCTCAAGTGATCCACCCATCTCAGCCTCCCAAAGTAATGGGATTACAGGCATGAGCTACCACACCCGGCCTTCGTTTTTCTTTTGACACAGGGTTTTGCTCTGTCACCCAGGCTGGAGTGCAGTGGTGCAGTCATAGCTCACTGCAGCCTCAAAGTCCTGAGTTCAAGCAATCCTCTTGCCTCAGCCTCCCAACGTGCTAGGATCTCAGGCGTGAGCCACTGCACCTGGCCCGAAACCAAGCTTTCTCATCCCAAGCGCCAAACTTTATCAAGTCTAGCCTAGTCCTCTATCGTCTCCTAAGTGTCCCTCATGAGTGATCACTTCTGAGTCCTCCTGCGTGGAGAGCTCACCCACTGGGGGCGTATCTTTCCCATTGGAAAAGTGTGGTTATTGGAAGTTTCCTCTTTTTAGAAAGAACAGCATTGGAGGTGCTCTCTGGGGTGTCCTCCTACCAAGCTGACTGTTGAAGTCCTTGTGGTGCTCAGGGAGGAAGGGTGACACTTGCTGTTGCTTCAGCTTCATCGTGAGCCCACACATCGTCTCCACTACCCAGGTCTCCTCAGGCTCAGGGGCGAGCTCCTTCTCCGGCTCCTCCGCAGATTCATCTGACCACTCCCTCTTCCTTTTCCAGCCAAGGGACCTACATGGGGGGCTGGGATCTACCCCAGGGGCTGAGTAAAGAAACCAGGCCACCGTGTAATGCTTCTGCATCTGATCACCTTAGACCCCGACCCAAAACCCCAAACCACTCTCCATCCTCCCCAGACTTGCAGACTGCTTTCTTCTCTGAGCCATCTTTCTGAGTTTCTCCTCTGCTCAACCCCATGTGCCGCTCCTTCCCCTCCCCATTCTTCTCTCTCTCTGTCCTCCGAACACTGCTTCATGTCCTTCCCTGGTCCCTGGCTCTCTGAGTCCCTCCTTTTTTGTTTTGTTTTGTTTTGACACAGAATCTTGCTTTGTCACCCAGGCTGGAGTGTAGTGGTGCAATCTCAGCTCACCGCAACATCCATCTCCTGGATTCCATTTATTCTTCTGCCTCAGCCTCTCAGGTAGCTGGGATTACAGGTGCCTGCCATAATGCCCAGCTCAATTTTGTACTTTTAGTAGAGACAGGGTTTCACCATGTTGGCCAGGCTGGTCTCAAACTCCTGGCCTCAAGTGATCCGCCTGCCTTGGCCTCCCAAAGTTCTGGGATTACAGGTGTGAGCCACCGCACCCAGCCTGAATTTCTCCATTCTTCCCACACAGCCTCCTCAGGTTCTCCTTCCTGACCGCTGACCCTTCTTTTCTTTTCTTTTTTCTGGAGTGCAGTAGTGTGATCTCAGCTCACTGCAACCTCTTCCTCCCAGTCTCAAGTGATTCTCCTGTCTCAGCCTCCTGAGTAGCTGGGATTACAGGTGTGCACCACTACCACTTGGCTAATTTTTATACTTTTAGTAGAGATGAGGTTTCACCATATTGGCCAGGCTGGCCTTCAACTCCTGACCTCAGGTGATCCACCCGCCTCGGCCTCCCAAAGTGCTGGGGTTACAGGCATGAGCCACCGCACCCGGCCCCCTTCCTTCGTCTTAGTCAATCCTATCCCACCTCTTCTTCCACCAGTCCCCTCACCTGATGGTCCCAACGCTTCATCATCCACCACCTCCTGGAGGGGGTACCCCGAGGTGCTCTGCTGGGGACTCTGCTCATTCTGGGGGTGCGGTTGACGGCTGGTCATGATCTTTGCCGTAATCTGTCCCCTCTTACGGAACCTAGTCTCCGTTCTGTCCATGGTCTTCTTCTGGACACTGGTAGGATCCAGAAGAGTATGTTATCAATTCTCAAGCCTAGGAGAAGTCAGGAGTGGAGAACAGCTCTGAGAAGATACTGTTGTCCAACTGATCTCCAGGCCCCACGGAGTCCGGTCCCTCCAATCAGGAAGGTCGGAATCTCTGATGTCATGGCTCATGCCAACCTGGCAACCAGTTTGAAAAAAAACACTTGTAACTGCCATTCTGATCTCTTGTCCTGGAGATCCTGGGTGAATGGTATCTCCTGCCACTGTCCCAACCTCAGACCATTGTCCAAAAGCATCTTCAGGGACTCCACATCCCTCTGTTCCCTGTCCCAGCAGAGGCTTTGTCCTCTCCACTCAAAGCCTGAAGCATGTTGGGGTCTCTTCGTCTCTGTACATGCCCATTTCAGAGTCCAGTCTGGTGGGAGAGGGAACAGAGTGGGAAAGAAAACTAGGGTAAGCAGAAACGATGAAACCTTATAAGAGTGAGATTATCATGTACAAGAGTGAGATTATCATGTACAAGAGATCCCAGGAATACTGACTTGATGAAAAAGTCACATGAGAGCACTCAGTTTGGCAGAGCTTTTCTGCCGAATGTTTACTCACATTCACTGTCCGAGATTCTGTACTGGGGGTACACACGTCCTCTGCCCTAAGGCAATTTTGAGTCCAAGAGACATTTTGAGGCCTAAAAATCATAGGAAACTGCCCCTGAGCTCACACATATTTCCAGTGGTGTCCCCAATTTCAGGGAATCCATGGATTACCTAAGCCAGACCCTCCAGTTCGGCTAAGAAACTCTAGTCTGTATATCAAGTTTTGTATCATATGTATTGCTCTGAACTCAGAAATTTCCCTTCCATTTATGGATTCTATGAATAAAATATCACATGTACAAAAAGACTAAGTCAAAAATTTCAGCTGTGCACAGTGGCTCATGCTTGTAATCCCAGCACTTTGGGTGGCCAAGGGAGGAAGATTGCCTGAGGCCAGCAGTTCAAGACCAGTATAGACAACATAGCAAGAGCCCATCTCTAAAAAAACCAAACCAAACCAAATTACCCAGGTGTGGTGGCTGGCACCTGTGTTCCAACTACTTGGGAGACTCATGTGACAGGAAGATCACTTGAGCCCAGGAGTTAGAAGCTGCAGTGAGCCATGATCTTGCCCCTGCACTCCAGTCTGGGCAACACAGCAAGATATTGTGTCAAAAAAAATTTTTTTGATAAAAAATAAAAGAGTTACATGACATTCAGAGACCATCCAAAAAACCTGTGGGTTCCCGGCTGGGCTCAGTGGCTCACGCCTGTAATCCCAGCACTTTGGGAGGCCAAAGTGGGTGGATCACTTGAGGTCAGGAGTTTGAGACCAGCCTGGACAACATGGTGAAACCCCATCTCTACTAAAAATACAAAAAATTAGCCAGGCATGGTGGTGGATGCCTGTAATCGCAGCTACTCAGGAGAGGGCGCTGGAGAATCACTTGAACTCATAGTGCGCAGGTTGCAGGGAGCCAAGATTGCACCATTGTGCTCCAGCCTGGGCAACAAGAGCAAACTCCATCTCAAAAAAAATAAAGAACCGGCGAGTGAGTTCCCACACGTTTTCCTAATGGGCTGCTGTTTTCCTAGGAGTCTCTCGCTCATAGAAAAGGCACAAACTGAAAGAGGAAGCAGATCCCATTGCTGTGGAAGTCCCATTGTTAGGAAGCTCTGCTTTTCTGGAGTTCAAATTCGCATTCATGACGCTTTAAACCATCAGAGCTGGGTGGGTCCTCCTACAACAAAATAGTTTGCTCCCTCTCTCCTAGTTAACAGGCTTTCAAATATTAGAAGATCAATGTTCTGACCCCATTAAAATTTCTCTTTTGTGGAATGAAAAGCTCTGATTTAACTCATCTTCAAGCCTGGTTTGCATATTCCTCTCTCTTCCGGCCACCTTGTCTAGACACACTACAGTGAGGCCGTGCCCATCGTAAATGTTATTGATACGTTGTCAAAAAATTGGCAAACCAGGCGCGGTGGCTCATGCCTGTAATCCTACCACTTTAAGAAGCAGAGGCAGACAGATCACCAGAGGTCAGAAGTTCGAGACCAGCCTGTCCAACATGTTTAAATCCGTCTCTACTAAAAATACAGAAAAAATGAGCTGGGCGTGGGGGTGTACATCTGTAATCCCAGCTACTTGGGAGGCTGAGGCAGGAGAATTGCTTGAACCTGGAAGGCGGAGGTTGCAGTGAGCCGAGATTGCATCACTGCAGTCCAGCCTGGGTGACAGAGCGAGACACCATCGCAAAAAAAAAAAAAAAAAAAAAAAAAAAAAAAAAAAATGGCTAAAATACTTTTCTTTTTTTGGAGACAGAGTCTCACTCTGTCGCCCAGGCTGGCACGTTTATGGCTCACTGCAGCCTCAAACTCCTGTGCTCAAGTGATCCTCCCACTTCAGCCTCCCAAGTAGCTGGGAGTATAGTCATATGCCACAATGCCCAGCGGATTTTTTAATTTTTAGTAGAGACAGGTTTCTCTATGTTGCCCAGGCTGGTCTTGAACTGGGCTCAAGTGATCCTCTTCTTTAACCTCCCAGTGTTGGGATTATAGGCATGAGCCACCACGGCTGGCCTAGAATACTTTTCTAAAGCTAAATTTCTATTCTCTATTTGTTTATGTAATTCATGCAGGAAAGACAGTTTCTAAAATATTGAGTAGGCTTTTAAGCAGGAGGGTATTTTGTTTTGTTACCATCATGAGCTCATGGGTTTAAACAGATAGTAAATATTTCAGTACATAGAAGTTGTGATTCTTTTTGAAAATTAAGTGGTTCCATCTTTGGCCAGACAGAATCCCTTTAAGTTGGTTTCTGAGTCGTTTTGAAATATATTTGATATATATGATAGGAAATATATACATATAATATATGTTTTTAATAGCAAATATATACATATATATTTGATAGCATTATTTTCTATTTAGCATTTTATTTTGAAATCATTTCAGATTTTCAGAAAAATTGCAAGGATTTTACAAAGAAATCCCAGATACTTCCTTTTGTTCAGATACTTCATTCTTAACATTTTCCCACATTAATCATTTATATGCCTATATACGTATGTGTATATATATATTTTTATATATATATATATATTCTGAACTATTTGAGAGTGGGTATAATGTGTCATGCCTCTTTACCCTATAAAGTTTTAGATTATAGCTCATAAAATCAAGAATATTCTATTAAATATCCATAGCACAGTAATTGAATTCAGGAAATTTATCATTGATTTAATACTTTTATCTAAACTATAGTTCATTTTCCAGTTTTGCCAATTTCCCAATAATTTCCTTTATAGCAATTTTTAATTTTTGGTAGAAGATTCAGTCTAGGACTGTTAATTGCCTTTAGTTTTCATGCTTTTTAAGTCTGTTTAATACGGATTTGTTCCTCAGTGCCATTATAACATTTGAAGAATACAGGCCAGTGATTTTATAGAAGTCTTCAAATTTAGGTTTCCCTGATCTTTCTTCATGATTAGATTTAGACTGTGAATTTTTGTCTGGAATGCTACATGGAACCTCTTAAATTTATGGCTCAGAACAGGATCTGTCTTGGGAAAATTCTGTGCATGCCTGAGAAGATGGCTTGTTCTGCTCTGGTTGGGTGGAGTGTTTGATAAGTGTTAATGAGATCAAGTTGGTTGGTTGTGTTGTTCAGGTGTACTATATCCTTGTTGATTGTGTGCCCACTTGTATCAATTGTGGGGGAGAGGGGATTGAAATCTGCTGCAGTTGTGGTTCTGTTTCTCTTTGCAATTTTACCACTTTTTGCTTTATGTGTTATGTTAGATACATAAATGTTCAAGGTTATTACGTCCTGTTGATTAATTAACCACTTTGTAAAATGGCCTTCCTTATCCCTGCTAATATTCCAGGCTGTGAAATGTACTTTGTTATTTATTTAGCATTCTTTTGAGTAATACATGCATGGTATATCTTATTCCATCCTTTTACTTTTAACCTATTTGCATCTTTATATCTAAAGTATTATTTCTTACAGGCAGCAAAATTTGGATCTTGCTTGTTTTCATCAGTCTATTTCTGTCTCATAATTGGGGATGTATAAACCATTTACATGTAATGTGATTATTGATAAAACGAGTTAGGTTATAGTCCGTTGTCTTTGCTTTCTTTTAGTCTCATCTTCTTTGTTTCTTTTTAAAATGTCTCTGTTTGTCTTCCTTCCTTTTGATTAGTTGAGAATTTTTTATGATTCTACTTTATATCTTTTGTTGGCTTTTTAGCTATCACACTGTTTTGCTATTTTAGTGAGTTAGAATTTATAGTATGCAACTTTAATTGTCATAGTTTATTCTTAAGTAATATCCATTTTTCTTAGAATAAGAGAAGCTTACAATAGGACACTTCCATTTCTCTCCTCTTGGTCTTTACACCGTTGTTCATTTTATTTTTACAGGTGGTATCAGTGCCACACACCATCTACTACGTTGTTGTTAATTAAACTGTATTTATTTATTTATTTATTTATTTATTTATTTATTTATTTTGAGACAGGGTCTCACTCTGTCCCCCAGGCTGGAGTGCAGGGGTGCTATCTTGGCCCACTGCAACCTCTGTCTCCCGGGTTCAAGTGATTCTCCTGCCTCAGCCTCCTGGGTAGCTGGGATTACAGACACCCACCATCACACCCGGCTAATTTTTGTATTTTTAGTAGAGACGAGGTTTTGCCATGTTGGCCAGGCTGGTCTCGAACTCCTGACCTCAGGCCACCCATCTGCCTCAGCCACCCAAAGTGCTGGGATTACAAGTGTGAGCCACCACACTTGGCCCAGGTATCTTTTAAAGAGATTTAAGTAATGAGAGAAAATACACAGTTACCATTTCTGGTACTCTTCATTCCTTTGTGTAAATCTAAATTTTTATTTGCTGTCATTTTACTTCTGCCTGAAGGACTTTCTTTAACATTTCTTCTAGTTGATGATGAATTATTATATGTCTGCAAATGTCTTCATTGTGTGTTTGCTTTTAAAGTTGTTTTTGCTGGATTTTTCTCCACAGTGCTTTAAATATGTTTCTCTGTTGTCTTCCTGCTTACATTTTTTTCTAAGAGAAATCTGATCTCATACTCATGTTTGTTCCCCTATATATAACATGTCTTTTTTTCTTCCCCCCTTATTGTTTTAAACTTTTTATCACTAGTTTTGGACAATTTGATTGCAATATGTCATGGTATCTTTTTTTCATGTTTCTGTTTTGGGGATCATTGAACTTCTTGGATCTTGGGTTTGTGGTGTCATCACTTGGGGAACATTTTTATCATTATCTCTTCATGTACCCGCCACCTCCCCTCCATTGATTCTTGTTGCCTGTATATTAGGCCACTTGAAATTTTCCCACAGCACACTGTTGCTCTTTATTTGCTTTTATTCTTTTTTCTCTGTTTCATTTTATGTAACTTCTGTTGCTGTCTTTATATTCACTAATCTCTTTTTTCCACGATGCTGTTCATCTTTTCCAGTATAATTTTCATCTCAGATATTGTACTATCTGTAGAAGGTTAGCGTGGGTCTTTTTTACATCTTGCCTGTCTTGATTTTTTTGAACATTTGGAATAGAACGATGAACTCTCTCAGTGCTCTGTGCCAGTTGTGAACTCTGTGTCAATTCTGGGCCAGTTTTGATGGACTGATTCTTTTCTTCCTTATGGGTTGTAATTTCCTGCCCATTTTCCCATCCCACAACTCTTTCTCCTCACATCTGCCTCGGTTCTTCTTCCCTGCTCCATGGCCTGGAAATGCTCAAGGCAGAAGTTGATAGGTTCACCTTGTTTATTTCCCATCACTCATAGATAACTCTACTGCCTGATAATCAGTGCCTTGAAAACCACTGCTTCAGCCCAGGCGTGGTGGCTCATACCTGTAATCACAGCAACAACAACAACAAGGCTAAGGCGGGCGGATCACGAGGTCAGGAGTTCAAGACCAGCCTCGCCAACATGGTGAAACCCCATCTCTACTAAAAATATAAAAATTAGCCGGGCATGCTGGTGCACGCCTGTAATCCCAGCTACTGGGGAGGCTGAGGCAGAAGAATTGCTGGAACCCGGGAGACAGAGGTTGCAATGAGCCAAGATTGTGCCATTGCACCCCAGCCTGGAAGACAAGAGCGAGACTTCATCTCAAAAAACAAAAAACAAAAACAAAAAAACAAATCATTGCTTCATATATGTTCTTGTTTTATTTTTCTTTCTGTTTTTGATTTTGTTGTTCTTTGGTGTGTGCTGTTTCAGGTTGGAGGGTATATCCAGTACTTGTTAATTTATCACACCTGAGGGCAGAGGTCCTCATGTCTCTGTCTATATGTTTTTTCTAATATATATATATTTTTCTTTGTAGAGACAGGGTCTTGCTATGTTGCCAAGGCTGGTCTCAAGCTCCTGGCCTCAAGCAATCCTTCTGCCTCAGCTTTCCAGAGTGCTGGGATTACAGGCATGAGCCACCACACCTGGCCTGGATCCAGTTTTATCCATGTCCAAATTTTTTTTTCCCTGAGCTGTTTTTGATTTTCTTCCACCTCATATGAACTGTAGTGTCAGCTTATCTAGTTCCAGGAAAAAGCTTTTTGGTATTTTTATTGGGATTGCATATTTATAAAGTAATTTAGGGAAACTGGTATCTCTGTATTATTAAGTTGACCTTAATACTACAACTAATTTTGTTGTTGTTTTTGGATTTTTAGTAGAGATGGGGTTTCACCATGTTGACCAGGCTGGTCTTGAACTCCTGACCTCAGGTGATCTGCCCGCCTCGTCCTTCCAAAGTGTCGGGATTACAGGCGTGAGCCACCGTGCCCAAGCACTTTTACTTTTTCTTAGTTATATTGCTCTAATTGTTTTCTCTTCTCTAATTGTAGATAATGAGCATTTTATTAATACCTTGTTCTTGATCTTAGTGGGAAGATACGTAGTTTTTCCCTGTTAAGTAAAATCCTGACTTTCGGACCGAGAAGACTGAGGCATAAGAGTATGTGTGTGTGTGTGTGTGTGTGTGTGTGTGTATACACGCAAACTGTATATATGTGCTTGTGTGTAATTGAAATACATATGTCACATATCATATGTACTATGGCATATTAGGGTGTAATATTTATATTTGTGTATATAATATTGATGTTAATGAAGTATCCATCAGTTTCTATTTTCTTTAGTTTGTTTTTTTAAATCAGCTTTTTCTGTCAAGCTTTTTCAAGTATCTTCATGGATACAAGATTTTTCTTCTTTGCTGTGTTATAGTGGCTTATCATATTAATAGATTTCCAAATATTAAAGTAGTCTATATTATTGGAATAAGTCCTATTTGTCTGTTGTATATTATGTTTTTAATCTGGTACTGGATTTTGTTTGGTTATGTTTCATTTTGGGTATTTGTATTGATGTAAGTGGCATTGACATGTAATTTTATGTTATTTATTGGTCGATCAGTCTTCTAACCCCTACCACCTCCTTGCCTTCTGGACTAACTTAACCCAGAAAGTTATTACTCTCTCTCGGTGATTTTATCAGCTCCTGTGGCCTGCCTGTGGATAAGCTTGGATGTTCTGCTTTAGTTTCTCAGCCCACCAGCCTAGCAGCTCTGCCTCTGCTATCTCTTGGGATCTACATGGTCCTAGCTGTATCACTGGGTTTGAACCCCTTGTTGATATGTTCTTTATAAATAACAGGATAATGCAACATGCTTACTGGGCACTTCCTTTTTCTAAACTGCAAGTTTGGGTGGGGCATGCTGGCTCAAGCCTGTAATCCCAACACTTTGGGAGGCCAAGGCAGGTGGATTGCTGGAGCCCAGGAGCTTTGCATTTTTCTGTTTTTTTTTTTTTTTTTTTTTTGAGACAAGGTCTCGCTCTGTTGCCTAGGCTGGAGTGCAGTGTTGCATTCACAGCTCACTGTAGCCTTGACCTCCCAGGCTCAAGCCATCCTCCTGCCTTAGCCTCCCAAGTAGCTGGAACTACAGGCATGAGCCGTGATGCCCAGCCAATTTTAAAAAATTTTTTTATTTTTAGCAGAGATAAGGTTCTTACTATGTTGCCCAACCTGGTCTCGAACTCCTGAGCTCAAACGATCTTCCCATCTCGGCCTCCCAAAGTGCTAGGACTATAGGCATGAGCCACCATGCCCAGCCCCAACCTCTTAAAAATTGAAGCTGCTTCATGTTTGCCATTGGTACTTTTACACCTCATCATGTTCTTCTTCCCCTTCATCCCATAGAATACACAATTCATCTTTAAGGACTTCAAGTTAACTGAGTCTGTGAAGCCTAATCTGATGGCATAAAGTTAAAATAATTTGATCCTCTTTTGTTAAATCATTCTGCACCTTGTCTGCATTACTCTAATAACAGATTTGGGCATTCATTCATTTAACGAATATTTATTGCTGTGGGATTGAGATGTTTGAGATAAAATCAGCCATGCAGATAGCCAGAGGCCACTGGCTATGAGAATAAAAGCCAAAAGAACAAGGAGCTGAAACCAGGTGAGAGCCCCAGAGCAGTGAGTTAGGAAGAAGAAGATCAGGAACTGAGTGGTGGGCACTCCAACATGAAGAGGTCCCGGAGAAGGGGAGGGCCTGGCAGCGAAGAAGTGACAAGGAGTAAAATGCTTGTGTTTGTTTACATGTTTATCTCCTTATTAGGTTGTCTGCTTTCTGAGAGCAGGCATGGTGTTTCACTCATCTCATATCCCCAAAACTCAGTTCAGTTGCAAAATAGGAGCTCAGTTGTGTTTTGGGTTTTTATTTTTGTATATATATAAAGGACCCCAAAGGATATGTGTTTCCAATATGATTTCCCTTCCATAATCTGTAACATAAAATAAGGTATGGTTAACTTCACCAGTGAGCTTTGTAAAATGTTATCCCCCTATCCCTTTTCCATATCTCCCAATTCTGATCATGTTGCCATTACAGGGGCCAGTGTCATTCAAAGATGTGGCTGTGGATTTCACCCAGGAGGAGTGGCGGCAACTGGACCCTGATGAGAAGATAACATATGGGGATGTGATGTTGGAGAACTACAGCCATCTAGTTTCCTTGGGTGAGGATAGCTTGCTTTCTGAATGCTCTCAGTTGAATAGGGTTTTATGCTTTAGTTTGAAGAAATAAGTGACAACACCATTTAATTCCTTGTGGGCACTAGCTGCAGTGTTTATATTATTCTTCATTGAAAGGTTCTAACTTTGATAAGGTAAAAAATGGAGCATTTCTGTTATGCAGCTTATGAGGTGGCAACATCTTGTACTTTGGAGATTCTGAAGCCGAGCAACTTGCCCAAGTCCTTCTTCTTTTCCCATTAACAAGATATGATATCACCAAGCCAAACGTCATCATTAAGTTGGAGCAGGGAGAGGAGCTGTGGATAACGGGAGGTGAATTTCCATGTCAACATAGTCCAGGTAAGTTAGTAGAGTATCAAATGTTAAAAAATGCTCATCCCAGACCTTTGGGAGTGACTAAAGAGTTGTTTATATGTATTCGGTACCCTCAGTAACACCTCCCAACCCCCAAATATCACTTTCCTTCCCGCACACATACATGAACTCTTTTATTTTATATTTGATTTACATTGGTAGGGATTTTTTCATTCTAACCTATACTGGGGACCCATTCACTTCCTCTTCCTCCAGCATTATTGGTCACTTATTTACTCCCTCGCCATTAGAGAATTGTTGTGGGCTGTTTGTTTGTTTTTTTGTTTGGTTTTTGGAGACGGAGTCTTGTTCTGTCACCCAGGCTGGTGTGCACTGGTATGATCTCAGCTCACTGCAACCATCACCTCCCAGGTTCAAGTGATTCTCCTTCCTCAGCCTCCTGAGTAGCTGGGATTTCAGGCACATGCCACCAAGCCTGGCTAATTTTTGTATTTTTAGTAGAGACAGGGTTTCACCATGTTGGCCATGCTGATCTTGAACTCCTGGCCTCAAGTGATCCACCCACCTCAGCCTCCCCAGGTGCTGAGATTACAGTCCTGAGCCACTGCTCCTGGCCTTACAGAATTGTTTCATTTTGGGGCATTCAGAAGTCTGACATAAAAAATTAACTTGAGACTTTTATGTTCATTCTTTTTATCTTCCATTTTCTTTCCTTCCTTGCTTTAAAAATACCTTGGACTTATTTTCTGCCCTCGATTTTATATATTTCTTTAGGCATTCAGATACCAAAACCTCGTCCTCCACCTGTGCTTGTGAATTGAGTCACAGCTTGTGGTGTACCTTATTTCCCCAAGTCCATGCTCAGTTGATGTGATGATGTAGCGCTCCCTCAGCTTTCCCCTCTTTCCCCAATGCTCATTTATGACCTGTCTGTGTGTTCATTTCCCCTTCCCCATAACTGGAATCATACTCTGTCCATAGTAGACATTCAGGAAGTGTGAATTTCATAAGTGAATGTCGGTTCCTTTTCTTGCCTTTTCAGGAGTGTCCTCTTAGAACCCATTTTCCACTTTTTTGGTTTTCTTTGTATCCCGTAAAAGAGTTTATCTAATCTCAACTTCTAAGACCTTTTTTCCTGTGTATTTTTGCAGCTTGCCTCCAAATTGATATGTCTGACACTTTTAACCTAGTTGAATATTTTACTTGACAATATAGCAGTACCAGTGAGATAGTTCACTTCCTTCTTTCTCAGAATGTCTGATGATAAACTGTGCACATTCCAAAATCATGAATTCTGTCTACCTTCCTCACCTCCCACTATTTGATTGTGCTAGTCTTCTCTCCATGGTTTGTGTTCTTTGTCTTCTGTGAAATGCCTTGCAGATCGTCAGCACATTCTGTTTCTTTTGACATTAGTGTTCAGTATTCTCCCATACCTGGATTACAGTGGATCCATCTTCCATTCAAATGATCATCGTCCTTTTCCTTCATCTGCATTTTACTTGCTGAGATAATACATATTTTCCCTTCCTTTCTTCCTCTCTTCCCTCCCCCCTTCCTCCCTCCCTCCCTCCCTTCCTTCCTTTCATTTTGAGATAGTGTCTCACTCTTATCGCCCAGGCTGGAGTGCAATGGCATGATCTCAGCTCACTGCAGCCTCCCCCTCCCAGGTTCAAGCGATTCTCCTGCCTCAGCCTCCCAAAGTAGCTGGGATTACAGGTGCACACCACCATGCCTGGCTAATTTTTATATTTTTAGTAGAGACGGGGTTTCACCATATTGGTCAGGCTGGTCTCTAACTCCTGACCTTGTGATCCACCTGCCTCGGCCTCTCAAAGTGCTAGGATTACAGGCCTGAGCCACTGTGCCCAGCCTACTTATTTATTGAGACAGAGTCTCACTCTGTCACTGAGGCTGGAGTGCAGTGGCACAATCTTGGCTCACGATAACCTCTGCCTCCCAGGTTCAAGTGATTCTTGTGCCTCAGCCTCCCGAGTAGCTGAGATTACAGGCATGCACCATCACGCCCGGCCTATTTTTGTATTTTTAGTAGAGACGGGGTTTCAGTCTGTTGGCCAGGAGTTCTCTGTTGAACTCTTGGCCTTGTGATCTGCCCACCTCAGCTTCCCAAAGTGCTGGGATTACAGGCGTGAGCCACTGCACCCAGCCCCCTTCATTTAATTTTAAATTGTGGTTAAAAAAACACGTAACATGGCCAGGCACGGTGGCTCATGCCTGTAATCCCAGCACTTTGGGAGGCCGAGGCGGGCGGATCACGAGGTCAGGAGATCGAGACCATCCTGGCAAACACGGTGAAACCCCGTCTCTACTAAAAATACAAAAAAATTAGCCGGGCGTGGTGGCGGGCACCTGCAGTCCCAGCTACTTGGGAGACTGAGGCAAGAGAATGGCCTGAACCCGGGAGGCAGAGCTTGCAGTGAGCGGAGATCACACCGCTGCACTCCAGCCTGGGCGACAGAGCGAGACTCCATCTCAAAAAACAAAAACGTAACATACAATTTACCGTCTTAACCATTTTTAAGTGTACGGTAATGTTAACTGTATTTGCCTTGTTGAGCAATAAACTTTAGCGTTGTGCGTTGTGTGTCGGGTTTTGTCAAGCACGTGACAGCGCGTAGTAGGTGTGGAGTGTGGCTCGTCAGCAAGCGCTCTGGCAGGTCGTGCTTTCGCCATCTTCATCCCTACTTACTGTGCTCCCGCTCCCTTGGGTCCCAGGATCCCACTCCTTCGATGAAACTCAGTCTTCCATCTCTGCCTGGTGCTTCTGCCCTGGTTTCTGCTCAACTCGGCGCCGTGTCTCTGTTCCCCAAAGTTCTGTTTCTGTTCTGTGCTGCCCCCTCCCCCTGACCCCGTTTTGTCTTTTTTAAGAGACAAGGTCTCGGCCGGGCATGGTGGCTCACACCTGTAATCCCAGCACTTGGGGAGGCTGAGGCGGGTGGATCACTGGAGGTCAGGAGTTCCAGACCAACCTGGCCAACAGAATGAGACTACTAAAAATACAAAAATTACCTGGGCGTGGTGACACGCGCCTGTAGTCCCAGATACTTGGAGGCTGAGGCACAAGAATTGCTTGAACCCGGGAGGCGGCAGTTGTGGTGAGGAGAGAACGCACCACTGCACTCTGGTGCAGAGCCTGGGCGACAGAGCGAGACTCTGTCTTAAAGAAATAATAAATAAAGACTTTCGAGGCCAGGCATGGTGGCTCATGCCTGTAATCCCAGCGCTTTGGGAGACCGAGGTGGGTGGATCACCTGAGGTCAGAAGTTCAAGACCAGCCTGGTCAACATGGTGAAACCCCATCTCTACTAAATATACAAAAATTAGCCGGGCATGGTGGCAGGCACCTGTAATCCCAGCTAGTCAGGAGGCTGAGGCAGGAGAATCGCTTGAACCTGGGAGGCGGAGGTTGCAGTAAGCTGAGATCGTGCCATTGCACTCCATCCTGGGCAACAAGAGTGAAACCTCATTCAAAAAAAAAAAAAAAAACTCTTTCTAGAGAGAGAAAGAGATGAGAGAGAGAGGGGAGAGGGGGGGGAGAGAGAGAGAGAGAGAGAGAGAGAGAGAGAGAGAGAGAGAGAGAGAGAGAGAGAGAGAGAGATCTCCATCCCTGTCGCCCAGGCTGGGAGTGCGGAGGTGCTATCATGGCTTACTGCAGCCTCCAACTCCTGGTCTCAAGAGATCCTCCACCCCACCTTCCAAGTAGCTGGCACTACAGGTGCACACAGCTGACCATGCCTGGCTAATTTTAAAAGTTTTAGGTAAAAATGGGGTGTCCCTATGTTGCCCAGGCTGGAGTGCTGTGGCGTGATCATAGCTCATGGCAGCTTTGAACTCCTGGGCTCGAGCAACCCTCCCACCTCAGCTTCCACATAGCTGGGACTACAGGCCTGCCCACCACGCCCAGCTAATTTTTAAAAATTTTCTATAGAAGTGGAGTCTTGCTGTGTTGCTCAGGCTGGTCTCCAACTCCAGACCTCAAGCCGTCCTCCCACCTCTACTTTCCAAAGTGTTGGGATGACAGGCATGAGCCACAGCACCCGGCCTGTCTGTTCTGGACACACTTGGAGCACTTCTTGCTCTTCCACACCATCTCAATGACCAGGGTTGTCCAGATGGCTCCTAAAGGCTCCCAACAGGGCATATCATGTGAGGACTGCATTTCATCTGTTTGTAGGACAGTTGTATGTACCTTTTTCATACCTCAGACCCTGTCTAAATCTGAAGTGGTGGTATTTGCTTCCTCTCCCAGCCTTTCACCTCCTGTGCGTTCACTAAATTCACCAGTCACTAAGGCATGAAACTGACAGATTTTACTCTGAACGTCTTTTTCCTTCTGGGAGGTGCCAGGTCCTAGACAGCTGTCTCCATTTTTCTGTTCTTTGCATTCTCACTGGTCTCCCCTGGCCCCTCCTTCTGTACTTTAAGTATTAGCTTGCCTATTGCAGCAGTCTTCTCTTTGATCTTCCTGATTGCCATCTCCTTCCGTCATCGTTCAGTCTACCCATTCTCTTGAGACTAATCTTCCTAAAGCATGGATCTAAATAATTTAGGCCAGGCGCAGTGGCTCACACCTGTAATCCCAGCACTGTGGGAGGTGGAGGCAAGTGGATTACCTGAGGTCAGGAGTTCGAGACCACCCTGGCCAACCCGTCTCTACTAAATATAGAAAAATTAGCCAGGCGTGGTGGTGCACGCCTGTAATCCCAGCTACTCCAGAGGCTGAGGCAGGAGAATCACTTGAACCCAGGAGGTAGAGGCTGCAGTGAGCTGAGATCGCGCCACTATACTCCAGCCTGGGTGACAGAGCAAGACTGTCTCAAAATGAATAAATCAATCTATCATTTACCTGCTCGAAAACTTTCAGTGGCTCCCAACTGTGGTCGGTTTAGATGCTTAGCTCATTAGAATGCCATCCAAGCTCTAGATCTGTGGCTTTCAAGCTGGGCTTTGAGACGCATCATGAGTTCAAAGGGGAGAGTGAGGGGAAGAAGCTGAATTGGGGATTTCTGGTTTTCTAGCCCGTTGTCAATCTTTGGGTTTTATTCCTTTTTCAGATTGTGCTTCCATTTAAAAAAATGAGTTCCAGTTTAAAAATATATATATATATGCTGGACTGGGCATGGTGGCTTATGCCTGTAATCCCAGCACTTTGAGTGGTCGAGGTGGGCAGATCACTTGAGCCCAGGAGTTCGAGGTCAGCCTGGGCAACATAGGGAGACCCCATTTCTACAAAAAAATTTAAAAATTAGCCAGAAGTGGTGGCATGCACTTGTAGTCCCAGCTATTCAGGAGGCTGAGGTGGGAGTATTGCTTGAGCCCAGGAGGTCAAGGCTGCAGTGGGCTGTGATAGTGCCACTGCACTCCAGCCTGGGTGACAGGGTGAGACCCTTTCTCAA
Source organism: Pan paniscus (assembly GCF_029289425.2). Lineage (NCBI taxonomy): Eukaryota > Metazoa > Chordata > Mammalia > Primates > Hominidae > Pan > Pan paniscus. The sequence goes on along the minus strand of NC_073255.2, from coordinate 83,907,147 downwards.
AAAAAAGAAAAAAAGTTAAATTAGCTGGGCATGGTGGCACGCACCTGTAGTCCCAGCTACTTGGGAATGTTGAGGTAAAAGAGGATTGCTTGAGCTCAGAGTTCTCAGGTTGCAGTGAGCTATGATTGTGCCACTGCACTCCAGCCTGGGCAAGAGTGATACCCTGATTCTGTAAAAAAAGAAAGAAAGAAAAGTGCTTGAAAACCATTGCAGTAAATGATCCATTCTAAACTATTTTTGGCCATGACTCCCACTGTTTACCCATCCCACGAAGTGTTCATTTCCTACTTCTATTAGAACATGTCACATTCATTCACAAAATATGTACTGATCATTAACTATTTGCCTGCCACTGTTAAGCACTGGGAATAAGACAGTGAACTGAACACGTTACCCTAATAATTGTACACTTTATTGTAGGAAAAGATGGACACTAAAATATATGTGTCAAGGCTGGGCGTGGTGGCTCATGCCTGTAACCCTAGCACTTTGGGAGGCCGAGGTCAGGAGTTCGAGACCAGCCTGGGTAACATGGCGAAACCCCGTCTCTACTAAAAATACAAAAATTAGCCAGAAATCACTTGAACATGGGAGGCTAAGGTTGCAGTGAGCCGAGATCGTGCCACTGTACTCCATCCTGGGCAACAGAGCAAAACACTGTCTCAAAAAGTAACAATAATAAACAAAATAAAATATATGTGTCAAATGGTGACAATTACTGTGAGGGGAAAGAAGTTCCTTGGGAGTGGGAAGTGATTACTTTTTATAAGGTGGTTGAGAAAGGACTCACTGATAAGATACTTAGAGAGCTGAAGGAGGTGGAGAGAGCGCCATGCTTACCTCCAAAGGAACAGCATTCCAGAGAGGAATATGCATGGCATGTTTAGAACAGCAGAAAAAGCCAATGAGGCTGGAGCGAAGTTCAGCAAAGGCAAAGGTGGAGAGAGTTGAGATCCAAGAGGGAGTAGGGAGTCATGTCACGCCTTGGTGAGGATCATAAGGATTGTCTTTTTCTCTGGCAGGACATTTTAACCTCTGCTGTGGCAGAACCTCCAAGGCGAGGAGGCTGTGGGGAACCCAGGGGAGGTGTCTAGGGCAGCTCTGCCTTTTGCCCAGCCTGGGGAGTCCAGTGGCATCAGCCTAAGCCCCTCCCACCCTCCTCTGGGCAGATCGTGAAGAAGTCATGCTACCCACGCTGGAATGAGACGTTTGAATTTGAGCTGCAGGAGGGGGCCATGGAGGCGCTGTGCGTGGAGGCCTGGGACTGGGACCTTGTCAGCCGAAACGACTTCCTGGGCAAAGTGAGCACCACCGCCCCGCTCCCCCTCCTCCCCCGGCAGGCTGCACCTGCTGTCCCCCAGCACCTGGCTCCATTGCAGCCGTCCCATCCTCAGGGACCTCCCTCCGGCTTCCCCAAAGAGAGACACTCAGGAAGCCTGGGACTACCCCCCCACCTCCACCGTCTGCCAGAACCAGCAACTTCCCCCCACCACCACTGGCACTCAGGGACCCTTGGAAGGGGCCCCTCCCCAATAAGAACAGTAGTTGGCAAGGAGGAGACCCAGGTCTCCCAGCTCCAGGAAAACTGCCACTATGTCCCCAGGTGGTGATCGATGTCCAGAGACTGCGGGTGGCGCAGCAGGAGGAGGGCTGGTTCCGGCTGCAGCCCGACCAGTCCAAGAGCCGGCGGCATGACGAGTAAGTGCATGGAGCTGGGCAGCCGGCCTCAAGGGGTGGGGTGGGGGCTGACATTTGGGAATTGGCTACAGGCAGGCAGGGCAGGGCAGGGGGGCTGCTCAGGGGTGAGAGGTCAGGAGACACAGCTCCAGGGTCCCCTCAGCCCCTGCCCACCTAGCCAGCATCCTTCTCATCCCGGCTGGGCTCCACCTCCCCTTTATTTATTATTTATTTATTTATTTATTTATTTTGAGATGGAGTCTCACTCTGTCCCCAGGCTGGAGTGCAATGGCGTGATCTCGACTCACTGCAGGCTCCGCCTCCCGGGTTCACGCCATTCTCCTGCCTCAGCCTCCCAAGTAGCTGGGACTACAGGCACCCGCCACCGCGCCTGGCTAATTTTTTGCATTTTTAGTAGAGACAGGGTTTCACCATGTTAGCCAGGATGGTCTCGATCTCCTGACCTTGTGATCCACCCGCCTCGGCCTCCCCAAGTACTGGGATTACAGGCATGAGCCACCGCACCCGGCCCCTCCCCTTTATTTTTCCCCACAGTTCTGCATTCAGCTCAGCTCTGTCTTCTGTCTTTTTTTTTTTTTTTTTTTTTTGAGATGGAGTCTTGCTCTGTCACCCAGGCTGGAGTGCAGCGGCACAATCTTGGCTCACTGCAACCTCCACGTCCTGGGTTCCAGTGATTCTCCTGCCTCAACCTCCTGATTAGCTGGGATTACAACTGTGTGCCACCATGCTCGGCTAATTTTTGTATTTTTAGTAGAGACAGGGTTTCACCATGTTGGCCAAGTTGGTCTCGAACACCTGACCTCAAGTGATCCACCTGTCTCAGCCTGCCAAAGTGCTAGGATTACAGCCATGGGCCACCGCACCCGGCCAGGTCTGTCTTCTTAGCTCACAGTTTGTACAGGTCTCCTGCTTTCTGCCTCTGGAAGTTTCTGAAACAAGTACTCAGACATTTTCCCTTTGAAAATTTCCCTGCAGACTTCAGACCAGGGTTCAAGTCTCCAAGGTCAGTGTCCCTGAGCCATAGCTCCAACTCCCTATGCCAGATTCTCCAGGAATAGGGTTGTGAGATAAGATAGGACACCGTTGGCCAGGAGAGGTGGCTCATGCCTGTAATCCCAGCTCTTTGGGAGGCCAAGGTGGGAGGATCACTTGGGGCAAGGAGTTTGAGACCAGCCTGGGCAAGAAAGTGAGACTCCGTCTCTACAAAGAAATAAAAATTAGGCCAGGCGCGGTGGCTCACGCCTGTAATCCCAGCACTTTGAGAGGTCGAGGTGGGCGGATCACCTGAGGTCAGGAGTTTGAGACCAGCCTGGCCAGATGGCGGGCGCCTGTAATCCCAGCTACTTGGGAGGCTGAGGCAGGCAGAATTGCTTGAACCCCGGAGGCAGAGGTTGTAGTGAGCCAAGATTGCGCCATTGCACTCTAGCCTGGGTGACAAAGCTAGACTCTGTCTCAAAAAAAAAAAAAAGAACACCCAGTTAAAACTTAATTTCAGATAAACAGTGAATACTTTTTTTTTTTTTTTTTTTTGAGCAGACTCTCACTCTGTCACCTAGGCTGGATGGAGTGCAGTGGCACGGTCTTGGCTCACTGCAACCTCCGCCTCCCAGGTTCAAGCAATTCTCATGCCTCAGCCTCCCGAGTAGCTGGGATTACAGGCATGCACCTGTACCACCAGTGCAGTGGTGATCATAGCTCACTGTAGCCTCCACCTCCTGGGTGCAAGCAGTCCTCCCACCTCAACGTTCCAGGTAGCTAGGACCACCTCACCTGGCTAATTTTTTGTAGTTTTAGTAGAGATGGGGTTTCACCGTGATGGCCGGGCTTGATGTTGAACTCCTGACCTGTGCCCGGCTGTGAATACTTTTTTAGTATAAGAATAACCGCTGGGCATGGTGACTCACACCTGTAATCCCAACACTTTGGGAGTTTGAGGCGGGTGGATCACTTGAGGTCAAGAGTTCGAGACCAGCCTGGCCAACATGGTGAAACACCGTCTCTACTAAAAGTACAAAAAGTGGTGGTGGGCACCTGTAATCCAAGCTACTTGGGAGGCTGAAGCAGGATAATTGCTTGAACCCAGGAGACGAAGGTTGCAGTGAGCCGAGATCCCACCACTGCACTCCAGCCTCGGTGACAAGAGCGAAACTCCGTCTCAAGAAAACAGCCGGGTGCGGTGGCTCATGCCTGTAATCTCAGCACTTTGGGTGGCCGAGGCGGGTGGATCATGAGATCAGGAGTTCAAGACCAGCCTGGCCAACATGGTGAAATCCCGTCTCTACTAAAAATACAAAAATTTCCCGGATATGGTGGCGGGCACCTCTAATCTCAGCTACTTGGGAGGCTGAGGATGGAGAATTGCTTGAACCTGGGAGGTCGAGGTTGCAGTGAGCCGAGATCGTGCCACTGCACTCCAGCCTGGGTGACAGAGCAGGACTCCATCTCAGCAAAAAAAAAATAAAATAAAATAAAGAAGAAGAATGACCATGCACTATTTGAGACATACCTATACTAAAAATATTCAAATTTAGGCCGGTTATGGTGGTGCATGCCTGTAATCTCAGCACTTTGGGAGGCCAAGGCAGGAGGATCACTTGAGCCCAGGAGTTCAAGACCAGCCTGGGCAACATAGCAAGACCCCATCTCTAAAAAAAAATAGTTAATAAGTAAATAAAATATTCACATTTAACTGGGTGTCTTGGGTCGTTTTGCTAAATCTGGCAGCCTGTCTCGGAAGCCCTCTGGCTTGTTTGCTGTGGCCCACAGCCCTCAATGGCTCAGCTTTGTGTCCCTGTGGAAGGCCCCAGACCCCCATTCCCCCAGTTCCCATCCTTAACAGGGTAGGAGCAGGTGGACGGCTGTGTGTCCAGCACAAGGTGTTTCCATAGAACCAGCCAAGGCCCATCTTGCCATCTTATTTTTTATTTTTATTTTTTTTGAGACAGAGTCAGGCTGGAGTGCAGTGGTGCAAACCTGGCTCACTGCAACCTCTGCCTCCTGGGTTGAAGCGCTTCTCCTGCCTCAGTCTCCCGAGTAGCTGCGATTACAGGCACCTGCCACAATGCCTGGCTAATTTTTATATATATATTTTAATAGAGATGGGGTTTTGCCGTGTCAGCCAGGCTGGTCTTGAACTCGTGACCTCAAGTGATCTGCCTGCCTTGGCCTCCCAAAGTGCTGGGATTACAGGCATGAGCCACTGCGCCAGGCCCAGGGGCCCATCTTAACACTGCTCTGTGCATGAGGCTCGTGCTGAGCAGGGGCAGTGGGAGCCTTAGAGGCTCCCACTTGGTCCACACCCTCCTCTGTTATGAACTTCCCCATCAGAACAGGGAAGCTGGGAAGCTCAATCTAATGTGGCAAGTTGCTGAACTGGCTCGGGTCTCAGTTTCCCTATTAGGTTGTTATGAGGGTTGGGGATTTGCTTCTGCTGTAAAGTGTACCCATGATGGTGCCATTATCTGGGAGTTGATAGATTCAAGGCTGGCAGCTCCACATACCCAAGCTTGGAGGTGGCAGGGAGCCAGACCTCGAAGACAGATAGAGGTGCCTTGAGTGCAGAGACAGGAAGGGCTTTCCAAAAACAGAAAATAAATAGCCCGGGCAGAGCCTGGGAGGCAGAGCTGTGCAGGGCACCCGGATGGAGGGCATGAGCAGAGAGATGGGAGGCTGGCCCCAAGGGAAAAAACTGGAGGCCATGGGAGCGGTGTGGTCCAGGGTGGCCTGAGTCCCTGGTGGAGAGGTCACAGGCTGCCCATTCCAGGGGCAACCTGGGCTCCTTGCAGCTGGAGGTTCGGCTGTGGGATGAGACGGTGCTGCCCTCCAGCTACTACCAGCCACTGGTGCACCTGCTGTGCCACGAGGTCAAGCTGGGCATGCAGGTGAGGGGGCATGGGCAGGGTGGGAGGGTCCAGTGGCAGTAGGCCTGTGCGCCTGTCCTTCTAAACCCATTCTGCAGAGCAGAAACCTGAGGTCTGGGGATGTGAGGAGCTGGCCAGTGTCCAGGGCCCCGTCCCCAGCCACCCCTTGGGAAAATGTCCTCTTTCCCTGGGATGCTCTGAGGTCCTCAGAGGGAAAGGTTCGGGATCCCCCGTGCCTCTCCCTGCAGGGCCCAGGGCAGCTGATCCCACTCATCGAGGAGACAACCAGCACCGAGTGTCGCCAGGACGTGGCCACGAACCTGCTCAAGCTCTTCCTGGGGCAGGGGCTGGCCAAGGACTTCCTGGACCTGCTCTTCCAGCTGGAGCTGAGTCGCACCAGTGAGGCCTGGGAAGGAGCTGGGCCCAGAACACTGGGAGGTGTTTGGGGGTGGGTGGGCTCCTCCTGTGGGAGGCAGATGGGGTCAGACAGGAGGGAGGCAAGGAACAGAGCCAAGGGCAGAGGTGGGACAGTGGGCTGGGAGGTGGTGAGGAGGCCCTTTATTGAGGGGCCAGCTTAGATCCCCCAGCCCCAAGGTCCTCTGTCCTCCCCCTCCCCCAAAAGCTTTGTCCCAGCCCCCTACCCACTGGGACCTCTGTTTGTAGGTGAGACCAACACCCTGTTCCGGAGCAACTCTCTGGCCTCAAAGTCCATGGAGTCTTTTCTGAAGGTGAGGTTGCATGCTATATTGTCCTCATCTTGCAAATGACAACACTGAGCTTCAGAGAGAGTGACAGAGGGGGCTGGGACTTCGACTCCAGTGTTCTATCTCCATATTCAGAGCCCTTTAAGGTTAAGAACGTGGGCTGGGCATAGTGGCTCATGCCTGTAATTCCAGCACTTTGGGAGGCTGAGGCGGGCGGATCACTTAAGGTCAGGAGTTGGAGACCAGCCTGGCCAACATGGCGAAACCCCATCTCTACTAAAAATACAAAAATTAGCCTGGCATGGTGGTGGGCACCTGTAATCCCAGCTACTGGGGAGGCTGAGGCAGGAGACTCACTTGAACCAGGAGCCAGAGGTTGTAGTGAGCTCACGCCACTGCACTCTAGCCTGGGCCCCGTGCTAGACTCCGTGCCCCGCACCCCCCCCAAAAAGAATGTGTGTGTGATTAAAATTTAAGTTAGAGACAGTCTCACTATGTTGCCCAGGCTGGCCTCAAACTCCTGGCCTCAAGTGATCCTCCTGCCTTGGCCTCCCAAAGTGCTAGGATTACAAGAGCTAAGAATTCTAGTCATTCATTCACTCACTCATTCATTCATTCATGAATAAACAGTTTGCCCTGCATGTGTACCTGGCCCCCTCCTGGGCGGATAGGGCAGGCAAACGGTGCAAGGGCGGCTGCCGGGAGAAGGTGGGCAGCTGGAGTGGGACTGGGGGAGACAGGATCAGTGTGACCTGCGGTGGTCCCCAGGTGGCCGGGATGCAGTACCTGCACGGCGTCCTGGTCCCCATCATCAACAAGGTGTTTGAGGAGAAGAAGTACGTGGAGCTGGACCCCAGCAAAGTGGAAGTTAAGGATGTAGGGTGAGGCCGGGGGTAACTCCGGGGGGGTGCGGGGCGCAGCGGCAGCGGGTTGGGATCAGGCCCTGTCAGCATGTGTGTTTGTGCTTCTGCCCACCCGTGTATTGTCCCCTGTGTCCGTGTCCTGGCTGCTGTGAGAGCCAGTGTTCCTGTCGTGGCCCTGGCGCTGACCGCGACCTCCTCTGCCAACCCGCCCCTTTCCACGCAGGTGCTCCGGGCTGCACCGCCCGCAGACCGAGGCCGAGGTGCTGGAGCAGAGCGCGCAGACGCTGCGCGCCCACCTGGGGGCCCTGCTGAGCGCGCTCAGCCGCTCGGTTCGCGCGTGCCCCGCCGTGGTGCGCGCCACCTTCCGCCAGCTCTTCCGGCGCGTGCGCGAGCGCTTCCCCGGCGCCCAGCACGAGGTGCGCCCTCCACCCGCTGGGCTAGGCTGGGCCGGGTTGGACTGGGCTGGGGCGAGGGGCGAAGAGCGGTGGGGAACCAGGGAGCGCTGGGGAGGACCAGGGAGGCTGTGTCCCGGCGAGGGTCAGGGACGGAGCCTAAGGGGAGGGGGCTGCCAGGAGCCCTGGTCTGGGGGACTCCAGCCCGCGCTCTTCCGCACCCCTCCAGAATGTACCGTTCATCGCCGTCACCAGCTTCCTGTGCCTGCGCTTCTTCCGCCATCGTGTCGTCCAAGCTCTTCCACCTGCGGGAGCGCCACGCGGACGCCCGCACCAGCCGCACCCCGCTCCTGTTGGCCAAGGTGCGGGCCTTGCGGCCTTGCGGGCGGGATGCACAGCTGGGTGTCCTACCGGGGCCCTGGCCTGGACTGCAGAGTGTTCCCTACCGGCTCCGGCGAGGCCACTGGCACGCCCACGTAGGCACTGCACTTCACAGTTTGCAAAGCCTTCCTGTGGCCACCTTGTCGGAGCTCCATCTCATGGATAAGGAAACAGGCCTGCGAGGGGTCGGGGGTTGCCAAGGCCGCCCATCCTGTCGGTGGTGAATCGCGGGACCTTCCAACCCGGGTCTGCTTACTCTCAGGCTGCACCTCTGTGCCCGGCACTGGGGTGGGGTATCCAGTGCAGCAGCGTCAGCTAAACCTACGGAGGAAGGCCCAAGTGGTCTCAGTTATCATAAGGCATCAAACTTCATGATCTTCTCCTCCCTGATCCCTAGTGGGGCTGGAGGGGGCCCGTGGGCATGGCCTCTGTCGCCTCTGCCTCCATCGCTACAGCTGAGTAGCAAAGACTTGGGGAGGGGGGGTGGGAGGGGGTGCAGTGGCTAGGCCCCTAACCTAGCAGAACCTGGTCCTTCCTGCTGTCACCTCCAGGCAGTCCAGAACGTGGGCAACATGGACACGCCGGCTTCCAGGGCCAAGGAGGCTTGGATGGAGCCGCTGCAGCCCACCGTGCGCCAGGGCGTGGCGCAGCTGAAGGACTTCATCACCAAGCTCGTGGACATCGAGGAGAAGGACGGTGAGCGCCGCCCTGCACAGACCCGCCCACAGCCTACTGCTGACGTTTGCTCCGCCCTTGAGCCCCACGGCCCCACCCACCGCTGTTTGTTCCTCTCGTGGCCCCACCCACCGCCTGCTGTTGACATTTGCCAGGCCCCCAGGCCATAGACCCACGCACCACTGTTTGTGCTTCCTGTGACCCTGCCCACTGCCTGCTGTTGACGTTTGCCCCACCCCTAGACCCATGGCCTCACCCCCCATCATCTGTGCCTGTTGACATTTGCTCCATCCTTGAGCTCCATGGCCCCGCCGCCACCTGCTACTGACGCGTGTCCCGCCTCCAAGCCCATGGCCCTGCCTTCCTCAGTCCACCTGTCACCCCGCTCACCACCAGCTGTTGATGTTTGCTCCGCCCTTGAGCCCCATGACTACGTCCACTGCCTGCTGTTCAGATTTGCTCAGCCCTTGAGCCCCACGGCCCCGCCCACTGCTCCGCCCCCCCCCAGTCCCGCCCTCATTCACTGGGCTCTCTCTTCCCCTCCCTCCCTGGCCTGGCAGAGCTGGACCTGCAGCGGACGCTGAGTTTGCAGGCGCCACCTGTGAAGGAGGGGCCACTCTTCATCCACAGGACCAAGGGCAAGGGCCCCCTCATGTCCTCCTCCTTCAAGAAGCTCTACTTCTCCCTCACTACCGAGGCCCTCAGCTTCGCGAAGACGCCCAGCTCCAAGGTGGGTAAGGAGGGAGGCCGGCAAGTGGGGCACCTTAGAGGCACCTGTCCCCTTCCTTGGAGCCCACTTGAGGTACCCCCGGGGTCAGAGAAGAAAGCCAGGTGTGTGGCATCTGTACTGCTTGTCAGAACCTAGGAGGGCCGGGCACGGTGGCTCACGCCTGTAATCCCAGGACTTTGGGAGGCCAAGGCGGGTAGATCACTTGAGGTTAGGAGTTTGAGACCAGCCTGGCCAACATGGAGAAACCCCGTCTCTACTAAAAATACAAAAAATCAGCCGGGTGTGGTGGTGGGTGCCTGTAGTCCCAGCTACTCGGGAGGCTGAGGCACGGGAATAGCTTGAACCCGGGAGGCAGAAGTTGCAGTGAGCCGAGATCGTGCCACTGCACTCCAACCTGGGCAACAGAGCAAGACTCCGTCTCAAAAAAGAAAATGAATATGGAGGAAGTTGATCCGACCTTACCAGGTTGTTGAGGATTAAATGAGATGATCTCCCTAAGGGTCCTGACCCAGGGCCTGGCAGGTAGTACTATTTAGGCAAATGGTATTATTAAAGATAGTACATCACCTGGGCTGCTAGATGAGTAGGAGGCTAGGGCAAACAGGGGAGGCTTCCTGGAAGAGGCAGGAATATAGAAGCACGGAATCTTGGCGTGGGAAGGGATCTCAAAGATCACCTTGTACAGCCCTCTCTGAGTCATGGGTCACCTCTCCTGCAAGCTCTCTTCTCCCAGGAAGGGCTGAGGACATACTTCCTCCATGGACCTGGTGACTGCTTGCTGTACACCTGCCCCCAGTCATGCAGGCTATGGGATGATCTTCCAGGAGTACCCAGCCTAGCCCTGGGCAGGTGAGAGCGGGCTAGGAGTAGGTGAAGGAGCTCATCACCCACCCTGTTCTCAACCAGCTCAGGGGTCCCACCAGATGAGGGGCCCGCCCCTTCCGACCAAAGATCCCTCAGATGATGATAATTATTTTTTGAGACAGGGTCTTGCTCTGTCACCCAGGCTGTAGTGCAGTGGTGCGATCATAGCTGACTGCAGCCTCAAACTCCTGGGCTCAAGCAATCTTCCTGCCTCAGCCTCCCGAGTAGCTGGGACTACAGGCACGTGCCACCAAGCCCAGCTAATTTTCTTTAACTTTTTTTTTTTGCGGAGATGGGGCCTTGCTATGCTGCCCAGGCTGTTCTCAAACTCCTGGCCTCAGGCAATCCTCCTGCCCCAGCCTCCCAAAGCACTCAGATGATTATTATACATCTTCCTTGCCAGGGTTCAAAGATTTGACTACATGGGCATTATTTAATTCTGGTCCCATTTTTTTTTTTTTTTTTTTTTTTTGAGATGGAGTTTCGCTTTTGTTGCCCAGGCCAGAGTGCAATGGTGCGATCTTGGCTCACCGCAACCTCTGCCTCCCGGGTTCAAGCGATTCTCCTGCCTCAGCCTCCCAAGTAGCTGGGATTACAGGCATGCACCACCATGCCCGGCTAATTTTGTATTTTTAGTAGACACGGAGTTTCTCCATGTTTGTCAGGCTGGTCTCGAACTCCCAACCTCAGGTGATCCGCCTTCCTCGGCCTCCCAAAATGCTGGGATTACATGTGTGAGCCACTGCGCCCGGTCAGGATATGACTATTAGAGCCTGGGACTACAAAAGCAAGTGGGAAAACTAATAAATGCAAAGTCACAAAGCCTTGGCCACGGCTGGATTGACTTTGTAGCCCAGGGAATGCTGGCTGTCCAGACACTACCCCAAAGCTCACACCTCCGAGGCCTTCTGGGAGTGCCCCCCAGGGAGGCCAGGTCCTCCTCTCCCAGTTGCTGGGCACTTGGTCACCATCAGTCTGTGCTCTGCCCTGGCTGAGGTCACTCTGGGTCTCCCACGCCTACCCCTGGTGCTGCAGAAGGGGAGACTGAGGCCCAGAGATGGGGAATGGAATGGCCCTGGCTAGGTCGCTGAGCCTCCTCCTCCCTGCCTGCCCCAGAAAAGCGCCCTCATCAAGTTAGCCAACATCCGGGCAGCGGAAAAGGTTGAGGAAAAGAGCTTTGGCAGCTTGCACGTCATGCAGGTCATCTACACGGACGACGCCGGCAGACCCCAGACTGCCTACCTGCAGTGCAAGGTGCAGGGAGGGGAGCGGGTGCTGTGGGAGTGGCCTGAACACTGTGGGAGTGGCTTGGGTGCTGTGGGAGTGGCCTGGGTACTGTGGGAGTGGCATGAGCCCTATGGGAGTGGCCTGGGTATTGTGGGAGTGGCCTGAGCTCTATGGGAGTGGCCTGGGTGCTGTGGGAGTGCCCTGGATGCTATGGGAATGCCCTGGGTGCTGTGGGAATGGCCTGGGTGCTATGGGAGTGGCCTGAGCTCTGTGGGAGTGGCCTGGGTGCTGTGGGAGGGGCCTGAGTGGACTGGATGAGAAAAGAGTTGATTGAGCCTCGCCCCGCTATCAGCTACATCAGGCACCGCAGGGTGTGTCTAATCTGGGAGGTGTCAGGGACAGGTGTGTGTGTGTTGTCCAGGGGCCTGAGCCCCCAGGAGGCCATGGCCCATGTCTTTCCCTGGGCATCCATGTGTAGGTCTGTGTGTGGGCCAGTGCACAGACAGGTGCATCCCCGTGATATGAAATTTGCACGTTGCACCCGTTTGTTGGAAACTATTTCCAGATAACTGAGATGGGGGCCAGGCACGCTGGTTCACGCGGATAATCCCAGCATTCTAGCCGGGGCAACAGAGCAAGACCCTTTCTCTAAAAAAGAAAGTCTGAGCTGGCACCTGTGTGGTTCTGTGTCTGTATCAATGCCTAATAATCAAACATTATGCTCTGTGTGGCTTTGGGTGCAGGTTCTCAAGTAACCTTCTCATCTGTTCCTTCATTAACTCATTCATTCATTTATTTAAAAAATACTTACTGAGCACCTCCTAGGTTCCAGGCATGATTCTAGGTGAGGGGATACAGTGGCAGATGAGGCAGAGTCCTGCCCTCATGGAACTGATATTCCAGGGAGAAGATGGGCCAATAAATACATGTTTCAAATGTCGGCTCATGCCTGTAGTCCCAGTACTTTGGGAGGCTGAGGTGGGAGGATCACTGGAGGCCAGGAGTTTGAGAACAGCCTGGCCAATGTAGCAAGACCCCATCTCTACAAAAAAAAAATTAGCCAGCCATGATGGCATGCACCTGTGATTCCAGCTACTTGGGAGGCTGAGGCAGGAAGATAGCCTGAACCCAGGAGTTGGAGGCTGCAGTGAACTATGATCACACCACTGCACTCCAGCCTGGGCTACGGAGTGAGTCCCATGAGTTGAAGGCTCTGATCCACAGGGGGTTGACCAGAGCTGGGTGAGGATGTGAGGCCAGGCTCAGCAGTCGCCCTGAGGCAGCTACCCTGTGACCTGAGGCCAATGCCTGCCAACTGTGATCTCAGTTTCCCCAAATGTAAAACAGCTGGAGAGGCTGGGCACGGTGGCTCACGCCTGTCATCCCAGCACTTTGGAAGTCCGAGGCGGGCAGATCACCTGAGGTCAGGAGTTCGAGGGCAGCCTGGCCAACAGGGTGAAACCCTGTCTCTACTAAAATGACAAAATTAGCTGGGCGTGGTGGCAGGCGTCTGTAATCCCAGCTACTCAAGAAGCTGAGGCAGGGAGAATTGCTTGAACCTGGGAGGCAGAGGTTGCAGTGAGCCGAGATGATGCCACTGCACTCTAGCCTGGGTGACAGAGCGAGACTCCGTCTCAAAAAAATAAAATAAAATAAATAACAGCCAGAGAGAGGCAGCCCTGTGCCCCATCCAGAGCAGAGAGGAATGTCAGGGGGTAGTGATTGGTGGTGAACAGTAGGGTCTGGCACAGGGAAAACACATCAGTGGCAGAGCCAGTTGTTATAGGGGTAGGGGGAGATACAAGGAAGGTCCCAGCCCAGGGCCTGGGAGTGGCCTGGGCACATGCTGAGGGTTCTCTCCTGCAGGACAGCCACAGTGTGGAAGACCCTGTGCCCCTTCTGGGGTGAGGAGTACCAAGTGCACCTGCCGCCCACCTTCCACGCTGTGGCTTTCTACGTCATGGATGAGGATGCCCTCAGGTGAGTGCCCCCCTCTCCAGCTGGGACCCAGACCTGGCCATCTGATTGCTCCCTGGCCCATTTCACCACCAGGACTCCTGGGTCCTTTTTGGCATCCTCTTTGCAGCCTGGAGGGAGGCAGAGCCTGGGGGCCTGGGAGGGCGAAAGGCTTGAGCGTGTGGGTGTGCGCATGCGTGGCTCCATGGTGCATGCGCCACATACACACGTGTGTGTGCAGGCATGTGGGCACAAGTGTGCATGGACTACACGTGTGCGTGCAGGTGTGAGCTGTGAGATGGGCACCCAGAGAGTGTGAGCTTGGCATGTGTGGGCATGCGAGAAACCTGTCACATCCCCCTAGAGGGTCCAGAACCCACAGCCTACAGAAGGGCCACAGGTCCAGCTCTGTTGGGTTACTCTGGAAATGACAGCGGTGTCCACCACCCTGCTCCCCCCGGGGGGGCCCTGAACTTGGTGGGAGGTCCCAGAGGGCAGATACTGAAGCCCTGCCCAGCTCTGCCTCCATCTCCCTCCTCTAGCCGGGACGACGTTATCGGAAAGGTCTGCCTTACAAGGGACACCATAGCCTCTCACCCTAAGGGTAAGTTCTCCCTTCCCTCCTGCACTGGTCTGCCCAGTCCCTGGCCTCCCTCCCACTCGGAGACCTCCCCTCTAGGCTCCGTCTGGTCTCCTGCTCAGGGAAAGCCATTTCTACTCTCCCCAGAAGCCGGGGCCACGTTCTGTACTCTTGGCCTCTGTTCTGCAGCATGTTCCCAAGCCTGGTTGTTACTGCCTCTTCCCTAGGGTGAAGAGGGGCTGCTATGGGTGGAATCTGAGGCCTCTGCTGGCAGAAGAAGGGGCCGCCTTACACTCTATTGCTGAAGCATAGGGACCCCTTCTCCAAATCAGGCCAGCTCCTTCTGTAACCCATGGGGTCGCCTCCATCTGGGCCCTAGTACTACTGTGTCCTAAGTCTGAAGGGTTGGCCTAGAGCCAGTCCAGGCTGGAGATCCCTTTCAATTATTTCTGGGATGCAGACATTGTTTTGTGTTATTGTTTTTACAATTTTTATATAGTTTAAAAAAAAAAAAAAAAAAAGGCCGGGCACGGTGGCTCACACCTGTAATCCCAGCACTTTGGGAGGCCGAGACGGGTGGATCACGAGGTCAGGAGATCGAGACCATCCTGGCTAACACGGTGAAACCCCGTCTCTACTAAAAATACAAAAAAATTAGCTGGGCGTGGTGGCAGGCACCTGTAGTCCTAGCTACTTGGCAGGCTGAAGCAGGAGAATGGCGTGAACCCGGGAGGCAGAGCTTGCAGTAAGCCGAGATGGCGCCACTGCACTCCAGCCTCAGCAACGGAGCAAGACTCCACCTCAAAAATAAATAAATAAATGAATAAAAAATAAAAACAAAAAATAAAATAGAGGCCGGGTGCAGTGGCTCACACCTATAATCCCAGCACTTTGGGAGGCCGAGGCAGGTGGATCACCTGAGGTCAGGAGTTCAAGACCAGCCTGGCCAACATGGCAAAACTCTGTCTCTACTAAAAATACAAAAAATTAGCTGGACGTGGTGGTGGGCACCTGTAATCCCAGCTACTCAGGAGGCTGAGGCAGGAGAATCGCTTGAATCCAGGAGGCGGAGGTTGCAGTGAGTCAAGATCACGCCATTGCACTCCAACCTGGATGACAGAGCAAGACTCCATCTCCAAAAGAAAAACAAAGATGGAGGCCGTGCATGGTGGCTCACACCTGTAATCCCAGTGGCAATTCACTTGAGATTAGGAGTTCAAGACCAGCCTCGTCAACATGGTGAAACCCTGTCTCTACTAAAAATATAAAAATTACCTGGGCATGGTGGCACTCACCTGTAATCCCAGCTACTAGGGAGGCTGAGACAGGAAAATCTCTTGAACCTGGGAGGCAGAGGTTGCAGTGAGCCAAGATTGCACCATTGCACTCCAGCCTAGGTGACAGCAAGACTCTGTCTCAAAAAAAAAAAAAAATGGAGATGGGGGTCTCACTCTGTTGCCCAGGCTGGTCTTGAACTCCTGGCTTTGACAGATCCTTCCGCCTTGGCCTCCCCAAGGTGCTAGGATTACAGGTGTGAACCACCATGCTCTGCCCAGACATGATTTTGAGGGTTCAGCCCT
Source organism: Pan paniscus (assembly GCF_029289425.2). Lineage (NCBI taxonomy): Eukaryota > Metazoa > Chordata > Mammalia > Primates > Hominidae > Pan > Pan paniscus. Next base: position 83,891,637 of record NC_073255.2, on the reverse strand, counting down.
GTGCCAGCCTCACTGTGTGTGACCTTGGGCAGCTCTTTGCCTTCTCTGGGCTTCTCTGAGGGTTCAAACCAGTTCTTGGATGCTATGGGCTCTGCCATCAGAGCCTTTGTGTCCCGCTTACTGGCTTCCCCCCACACACACCTGCTCCTGTCTGTGACGCTGGGCCAGGGATGGGGGCAGGGCGGAGGCAGGTTCTGCTGACTCATGGGGCTTCTTGGCCCCTGCCAGGCCAAAGGGCTTTCCCACCTGCAGCCTTAGCCAGCGTCTCTGGGGTCTAGTGGCCCCAGTGAGGCTATTCCTCCGGGTGCCTTGTAGCTGCCCCATCCAGGCCTCAGACCCTCCTCCCAGCAGCCCTAGGGGAGGGCCACTCTCTTCCTGTTTTAAGATGGGGAATCTGGCTGGGTACAGCGGCCCACACTTATAATCCCAGCACCTTAGGAGGCTGAGGTGGGAGGATGGCTTGAGGTCAGGAGTTTGAGACCAGCCTGAGCAACATAGCAAGACTCCATCTTTTTTTTTTTTTTTTGAGATGGGGTCTTGCTCTGTCACCCAGTCTGGAGTGCAATGGTGCAATCTTGTAGCTTCTCCATCTGGGCCTCAGACCCTCCTCCCAGCAGCCCTAGGGGAGGGCCACTCTCTTCCCGTTTTAAGATGGGGAATCTGGCTGGGTACAGCGGCCCACGCTTATAATCCTAGCACCTTGGGAGGCTGAGGTGGGAGGATTGCTTGAGGTCAGGAGTTTGAGACCAGCCTGAGCAACATAGCAAGACTCCATCTTTTTTTTTTTTTTGAGATGGGGTCTTGCTCTGTCACCCAGTCTGGAGTGCAATGGCGCGATCTGAGTTCAAGCAATTCTCCTGCCTCAGCCTCCTGAGGAGCTGGGATTACAGGCATGCACCACCACACCTGGCTCACAGGGTGAGACCCTGTCTCTAAAAACGACGACGACAAAAATGACACAATAGTGAGGGCACAGGCCCCAGGTCACTGACTTAGATTCTAATCCCAGCTCTTCCAACTGCTGTTTCTTCACCTGCTGAGCCTCAGTTTCCCCATCTGTCATTGGGGATACCAGCCCCTGCTTCACGGGTGCCTAGGGGATTCCCAGGAGATTATGGAGGTGCCTCAAGGTGCCTGGTGGGGCTGAGGGTGGAGGGTATGGGGGTTCAGGGCCGGGTCCCTGGCTGAGCTGACCCCACAGGTTTCAGCGGGTGGGCCCACCTGACGGAGGTTGACCCTGATGAGGAGGTGCAGGGCGAGATCCACCTGCGGCTGGAAGTGCGGCCAGGGGCCCGGGCCTGCCGGCTACGCTGCTCTGTGCTGGAGGCCAGGTGAGACTCAGGGGCCTGGGGGCGGGCAGTGGGTCCCCTGCAACTAGAGAAACCCAATGAGGAAGCTGAGCACCCCCTCGCCCCACCTCTACCTCCTGGTCCCAGAGCTGGCCACCTCCCATCAAAGCCTGCTCTCAAGAGAGGGTCTCGCCAGGCACGGTGTCTCACACCTGTAATCCCAGCACTTTGGGAGGCCGAGGCAGGTGGTTCACCTGAGGCCAGGAGTTCAAGACCAGCCTGACCACCATGGTGAGACCCTGTCTCTACTAAAAATACAACAATTAGCCGGGCATGGTGGCAGGCGCCTGTAATCTCAGCTACTCAGGAGGCTGAGGCAGGAGTCTTGAACCCAGGAGGCAGAGGTTGCAGTGAGCCGAGATGGCGCCACTGCACTGCAGCCTGGGTGACAAGCGAGACTGCATCTCAAAAAAAAAAAAAAGAAAGAAAGAAAAAAGAGAGGGTCTGGGGAGGTTTTCTGGACTTGAAGATGCTTCTTGGGTGATTTCCACTCAAGGGGATATGTCCCTTAAGGGACAGTCTAATGTTCTCATGGAGGAACTGGAGCCATCACAGAGGAGTGGAGTAGGGGGTACGGGTGAGGAGACCCCGAACTCTGATCACACAGCCTCAGTTCCCCAGTGCTAAGGCCGGCTTCCCTATGTTTAACGCCAGTGTGAACTTGGCCTGGTGGGAGTGTGTGTAAGTGGGTCCCTCGTGGGGCTGGGGGGGTGAAAAGAGTTGCTGAAAATTTCCCGATGGGCAAATTGAGGGTTCCCCCAAGGAGGGACAGTGGTTTGGATGGTTCCATGGGCCTGAGTCACCTGTGACAGGGCCACCCCCAAACCCCCAGGGTATTTTTAGCTGCAGGCTGCACTCCCGTCTGGGCCTGGGTCTGAGTCACACTCTGTCCATGAGAAGCGTCTTCCCTTCCGGCTCCAAACCCACCTCCCCAAGTCGCTCCCTGCCTGTGAGGCAGGAGGGTGGCCCCCAGCCAGGCAGCTCTATGGAGCCAGTGTTCCCCCCACCCTTGAGGGGTCAGCCTGTCTAAGAGGAAGACTTCCCTTGGGCAGAGGGGTGTGGGTCAGATGATGCCCATGTTGCTCACTCTGGCTTCCCGGGAGTTATTTTCTGTCCTGGGAAAATAGAAATGGATGGAAAATGTCTGGGCTTGGGCCGAGCCTCAGCCACGCCCCCACACTCGCTCACTCTCTGGCCTCTGCCATTCATTCCCCCCCACCCCACCCCAACTCACCCGCTTCCTCCATCCTTATCCTTTCCGGGCACCAGGCTGTCTGGGGGACAGGCATGCACACGTGTGCACCCACTCACACACGTGGCCGGGCTCTGGGACCTCGGGGCCACTTCTCCCAGGCACCCATCGTCACCCACGGAGATGGGAGGCATGGAAGCATGTCTCCCTGGCCCTCCCCTCTCTCCAGGAATCTCCCCTCTCCCATCCTCTGGGGCCACAGTGGTTGGCCTTCTAGTGAGTCCTAGCAGGGGAGAGGAATGTCCAGGCCTCTCTCAGAGTGAGGGGACTTGTCCCCCGTTGTCCTCGGCAATGAGACTCCTGCTGCAATTCCAAGCCAGCCTAAGAAGGTCCATTTGCTGCAGAGGAAGAAAGAACATTTCCTCCTTATTTTTTCTGGGGAGATTCTCAATATTTCAGTAAAACCTTGGGGTTTTTTTGTTTTTTGTTTTTGAGACAATCTAGCTCCATCATCCAGGCTGGAGTGCAGTGGCCCGATCTCAGCTCGCTGCAACCTCCACCTTCTGGGTTCAAGCAATTCTCCTGCCTCAGCCTCCCTAGTAGCTGGGATTACAGGTGTGCACCACCACGCCCGGCTAATTTTTTGTATTTTTAGTAGAGACGGGACTTCGCTATGTTGGCTAGGCTGGTCTCAAACTCCTGACCTCAGGTGATCTGCCTGCCTCGGCCTCCCAAAGTACTGGGATTACAGGCGTGAGCCACTGCACCCGGGCTGGTTTTTTTTTTTTGGTGGTTTTTTTTTTTTTTTTTTTTTTTTTTGAGGCAGTCTGGCTCTGTCGCCCAGGCTGGAGTGCAGGGGCGTTTTCTTGGCTCACTGCAACCTCTGCCTCCCCAGGTTCAAGCAATTCTCCTGCCTCAGCCTCCTTCCCAAAGTGCTGGGATTATAGGAATGAGCCGCTGCACCCAGCCTCAATGTTGGGGTTTTATTAGACAGTCTTGAGGGGGAAGAAAGGCAGGTATGAAAGTCTTAAAATATCGAAGATGAGTGGGCTTTGGTGTTCTTCCACAAAGAGTTCTAAGTAGGGGATACTGGCAGGGTGCAGTGGCTCACTCCAGTAATCCCAGTGCTTTGGGAAGCAGAGGTGGGAGGATCTCTTGAGGCCCGGATTTCGAGACCAGCCTGGGCAACAGCAAGATCCTGTCTCTACAAAAAAATTTAAAAATTAGCCAGGTGTGGTGGGGCACACCTATAGTGCCAGCTACTTGGGAGGCTGACGTGGGAGGATCGCTTGAGCCCAGGAGGTGGAGGCTGCAGTGAGCTATGATTGCATCACTGTACTCCAGCCTGAGCAACAGAGCAAGACCCTGTTTAAAAAAAAAAAGAAAAGAATAAAAGGGCCAGGCGCGGTGGCTCACGCCTGTAATCCCAGCACTTTGGGAGGCCAAGGCAGGCGGATCACCTGAGGTCAGGAGTTCGAGGGCAGCCTGGCCAACCTGGTGAAACCCCGTCTCTACTAAAAATACGAAAATTAGCTGGGCGTGGTGGCAGGCACCTGTAATCCCAGCTACTCAGGAGGCTGAGGCAGGAGAATTACTTGAACCCGGGAGGCGGAGGTTGCAGTGAGCTAAGATTGCACCATTACACTCCAGCCTGGGCGACAGAGCGAGACTCCGTCTCAAAAAAAAAAAAAAGCTAGGGGTACCGTGACTAGACTAGGGCTGTGTAAAGACCCATCTATGGAGAAAGGGCAGGGCCGCCCATCAGGGCTGCACCTCACTCCTCCACCAAGTAGAGCGACATTACTGGGGCAGACCTTCCAGAAACACACTCTCTCCCTAAACCTGAGCCCAGTAGCGATTCACTTTTCCATTTTCCTGATGAGGAAACCGAGGCTCAGGGTAGCCCTGGGAATGGAGGGCTGGGAACATTGCCCCGGCGGTTCCCTGGCAGCACTCACACCACCCCCCTGCCACCCCCAGAGCAAGGTGCAGCCACTGGCCTGCAGCTGCCTGGTGGGAAGGACCCATGGCCTCTACCTTGGGGGGTTCTTGGCCACATGGGCGATCCTGGGGAGATGGCTATGGGAGCAGGGCCCAGAAAGGGCAGAGGCGCACTGTCCACAGTCAGCTTGCCAGGGACGGAATGTGCCCAGGCCTTTTGGCCCGCTGTGGTTACATAATGGTGGTGACAAGTGGGGGAGGGGGGGCTCAGGGACAAGTCGATGATCCAATCTTCCTCCACCCCCACCAGGGATCTGGCCCCAAAGGACCGCAATGGCGCATCTGACCCCTTCGTCCGAGTGCGCTACAAGGGCCGGACACAGGAGACCTCGGTGAGGAGGCCAGAGGGCAGGGAAGGGGCAGGGGGCTCGGGGGACGTGCCAGCCACGCCCCCGTTGCTCACCTCACCACCTGCTCCCCGTCCCCTGGTGGGACAGATTGGGGGCCACAGTCTTACAGAGGAGGCCCAGGGAAAGGGGCGACCTCTCTGAGGGGACATAATAGGTCCCAGGACCTCTGGGGCCAACTTCGCTCACTCCTGGCTATGCTTGGGGGTAAGGAGGGGATTGAGACAGCCGGAGTGGGGTTTATTTGGGAACACCCATGCTGCCTTCCCCACCCCCAGGAAACGTCCAGAGTCGAGGGCCCAGTCCTGGGCACGAAGACACCAAGGTCTGCTTTCTCAGTATAGTTGATACTGTTTTTGTTTTGTGTTTTGTGGTGTTTTTTTTTTTTTTGAGGCCAAGTCCCACCCTGTCACCCAGGCTGGAGTGCAGTGGCTGGATCTCAGCTCACTGCAGGCTCTGCCTTCCCAGTTCGAGAGATTCTCCTGCCTCAGCCACACGAGTAGCTAAGATTACAGGCAGACACCACCACACCAGGCTAATTTCTTGTATTTTTAGTAGAGATGGGGTTTCACCACGTTGGCCAGGCTGGTCTCGAACTCCTGGCCTCAAGTGATCCTCCCGCCTCGGCTTCCCAAAGTGCTGGGATTACAGGCATGAGCCACCACGCCCAGCCCTGTGTTTTTTGTTTGTTTTGCTTTGTTTTTTAATATTTTATTTCCATAGGTTATTGGGGAACAGGTGGTGTTTGGTTACATAAGTTCTTAGTGGTGATTTATGAGATTTTGGTTCACCCATCACCCGAGCAGTATACACTGCACCCAATTTGTAGTCTTTTATCCCTCACCCCCTTCCCAACCTTCCCCCCCGAGTCCCCAAAGTCCACTGTGTCATTGTTATGCCTTTGCGTCCTCATAGCTTAGCTCCCACATATGAGTGAGAACATAACGATGTTTGGTTTTCCATTCCTGAGTTACTACACTTAGAATAATAATCTCCAATCCAATCCAGGTTGCTGTGAATGCCATTAATTCATTCCTTTTTTATGGCTGAGTAGTATTCCATCGTATATATATACCACAGTTTCTTTATCCACTTGTTGATTGATGGACATTTGGGCTGGTTTCACATTTTTGCAATTGCGAATTGTGCTGCTATAAACATGCGTCTGCAAGTATCTTGGCCAGGCGCAGTGGCTCACACCTGTAATCCCAGCACTGTGGGAGGCCAAGGCTGGCAGATTGCTTGAGGCCAGGAGTTTGAGACCAGCCTGGCCAACATGGTGAAACCCCGTCTCTACTAAAAATACAAAAATTAGCCGGGCGTAGCGGCAGGCCCCTCAAATCCCAGCTACTTGGGAGGCTGAGGCAGGAGAATCACTTGAACCCAGAAGGCGGAGGTTGCAGTGAGCTGAGATCGTGCCACTGCACTCCAGCCTGGGCGACAGAGCAAGACTGTTTCAAAAACAAAACAAAACAAACAAAACAAAAACATATGTGTGCAAGTATCTTTTTTGTATAATGACTTCTCCTCTGGGTAGATACCCAGTAGTGGGATTGCTGAATCAAATGGTAGTTCTACTTTTAGTTAGTTAAGGAATCTCCACTGTTTTCCATAGTGGTTGTACTAGTTCACATTCCCACCAGCAGTGTAGAGGTATTCCCTGTTCACCACATCCTCATAGTCAGTACTGTTTTGCTGTGTGGCCTCGGATACATCTTTTCCCCACCCTGGGCCTCAGTTCTCCCCATCTGAGAAATGGGTGGGAGCTTGGACAGGACATTTTAACCTCTGCTGTGGCAGAACCTCCAAGGCGAGGAGGCTGTGGGGAACCCAGGGGAGGTGTCTAGGGCAGCTCTGCCTTTTGCCCAGCCTGGGGAGTCCAGTGGCATCAGCCTAAGCCCCTCCCACCCTCCTCTGGGCAGATCGTGAAGAAGTCATGCTACCCACGCTGGAATGAGACGTTTGAATTTGAGCTGCAGGAGGGGGCCATGGAGGCGCTGTGCGTGGAGGCCTGGGACTGGGACCTTGTCAGCCGAAACGACTTCCTGGGCAAAGTGAGCACCACCGCCCCGCTCCCCCTCCTCCCCCGGCAGGCTGCACCTGCTGTCCCCCAGCACCTGGCTCCATTGCAGCCGTCCCATCCTCAGGGACCTCCCTCCGGCTTCCCCAAAGAGAGACACTCAGGAAGCCTGGGACTACCCCCCCACCTCCACCGTCTGCCAGAACCAGCAACTTCCCCCCACCACCACTGGCACTCAGGGACCCTTGGAAGGCGCCCCTCCCCAATAAGAACAGTAGTTGGCAAGGAGGAGACCCAGGTCTCCCAGCTCCAGGAAAACTGCCACTATGTCCCCAGGTGGTGATCGATGTCCAGAGACTGCGGGTGGCGCAGCAGGAGGAGGGCTGGTTCCGGCTGCAGCCCGACCAGTCCAAGAGCCGGCGGCATGACGAGTAAGTGCATGGAGCTGGGCAGCCGGCCTCAAGGGGTGGGGTGGGGGCTGACATTTGGGAATTGGCTACAGGCAGGCAGGGCAGGGCAGGGGGGCTGCTCAGGGGTGAGAGGTCAGGAGACACAGCTCCAGGGTCCCCTCAGCCCCTGCCCACCTAGCCAGCATCCTTCTCATCCCGGCTGGGCTCCACCTCCCCTTTATTTATTATTTATTTATTTATTTATTTATTTTGAGATGGAGTCTCACTCTGTCCCCAGGCTGGAGTGCAATGGCGTGATCTCGACTCACTGCAGGCTCCGCCTCCCAGGTTCACGCCATTCTCCTGCCTCAGCCTCCCAAGTAGCTGGGACTACAGGCACCCGCCACCGCGCCTGGCTAATTTTTTGCATTTTTAGTAGAGACAGGGTTTCACCATGTTAGCCAGGATGGTCTCGATCTCCTGACCTTGTGATCCACCCGCCTCGGCCTCCCCAAGTACTGGGATTACAGGCATGAGCCACCGCGCCCGGCCCCTCCCCTTTATTTTTCCCCACAGTTCTGCATTCAGCTCAGCTCTGTCTTCTGTCTTTTTTTTTTTTTTTTTTTTTGAGATGGAGTCTTGCTCTGTCACCCAGGCTGGAGTGCAGCGGCACAATCTTGGCTCACTGCAACCTCCACGTCCTGGGTTCCAGTGATTCTCCTGCCTCAACCTCCTGATTAGCTGGGATTACAACTGTGTGCCACCATGCTCGGCTAATTTTTGTATTTTTAGTAGAGACAGAGTTTCACCATGTTGGCCAAGTTGGTCTCGAACACCTGACCTCAAGTGATCCACCCGCCTCAGCCTGCCAAAGTGCTAGGATTACAGGCATGGGCCACCGCATCCGGCCAGGTCTGTCTTCTTAGCTCACAGGTTGTACAGGTCTCCTGCTTTCTGCCTCTGGAAGTTTCTGAAACAAGTACTCAGACATTTTCCCTTTGAAAATTTCCCTGCAGACCTCAGACCAGGGTTCAGTCTCCAAGGTCAGTGTCCCTGAGCCATAGCTCCAACTCCCTATGCCAGATTCTCCAGGAATAGGGTTGTGAGATAAGATAGGACACCGTTGGCCAGGAGCGGTGGCTCATGCCTGTAATCCCAGCTCTTTGGGAGGCCAAGGTGGGAGGATCACTTGGGGCAAGGAGTTTGAGACCAGCCTGGGCAAGAAAGTGAGACTCCGTCTCTACAAAGAAATAAAAATTAGGCCAGGCACGGTGGCTCACGCCTGTAATCTCAGCACTTTGGGAGGTCGAGGTGGGCGGATCACCTGAGGTCAGGAGTTTGAGACCAGCCTGGCCAGATGGCGGGCGCCTGTAATCCCAGCTACTCGGGAGGCTGAGGCAGGCAGAATTGCTTGAACCCCGGAGGCAGAGGTTGTAGTGAGCCAAGATTGCGCCATTGCACTCTAGCCTGGGTGACAAAGCTAGACTCTGTCTCAAAAAAAAAAAGAACACCCAGTTAAAACTTAATTTCAGATAAACAGTGAATTTTTTTTTTTTTTTTTTTTTTTTTTGAGCAGAATCTCACTCTGTCACCTAGGCTGGATGGAGTGCAGTGGCACGGTCTTGGCTCACTGCAACCTCCGCCTCCCAGGTTCAAGCAATTCTCATGCCTCAGCCTCCCGAGTAGCTGGGATTACAGGCATGCACCTGTACCACCAGTGCAGTGGTGATCATAGCTCACTGTAGCCTCCATCTCCTGGGTGCAAGCAATCCTCCCACCTCAACGTTCCAGGTAGCTAGGACCACCTCACCTGGCTAATTTTTTGTAGTTTTAGTAGAGATGGGGTTTCACCGTGATGGCCGGGCTTGATGTTGAACTCCTGACCTGTGCCCGGCTGTGAATACTTTTTTAGTATAAGAATAACCGCTGGGCATGGTGACTCACACCTGTAATCCCAACACTTTGGGAGTTTGAGGCAGGTGGATCACTTGAGGTCAAGAGTTCGAGACCAGCCTGACCAACATGGAGAAACCCCATCTCTACTGAAAATACAAAATTAGCCGGCGTGGTGGGGCATGCCTGTAATCCCAGCTACTTGGGGGGCGGAGGCAGAAGAATCGCTTGAACCTGAGAGGCGGAGGTTGCAGTGAGCCGAGATCGTGCCATTGCACTCCACCCTGGGTGATAAGAGCGAAACTCTGTCTCAAAAAAAAAAAAAAAAAAAAGTATTCTTACACTAGGGCTCTTTAGTGAACAAGTATACAGTTTTTAATCATCATAGAATCTCAGACTAACCCAACAAAACCAAAATTCTAAAGGAAATTAATATATACCATGAAATTGTGAAGACTGTGATAAAAATTCATCTGTAAGAATTATGGGGCTGAATAAGCAGAAATTAATAAACCTATAGAAGTTCATCATTTGATGCTGTGTTTGCTTTTTGGAAAAGCAAACAATTACAATGAATAATTAAAATATTTGTAAATTCTTAAAAATAATTCTCACTCAATATGTTTTATTGTAAATTTCTGCCAGATCTACTCTATCAGTATAACTCTATTAGTAACTTTCTAGAAAATACAAATAAACCTAGAGATTTTGTTTCAATGGAATATGCAATGTAACATATTACGTGACTCAAGGCTGAACATCATCCTGTCAGAAACTATTTATTCCAAAATAGGATTAAGGATAGAATACAGACATAAGGATAGAAAGCAGACACACATAAACATATGTGTGTTTGTGCATGTATATACACATACAAATATATGATATATATCAAATATCAATATATAAGCAAGAAAACTAAATTAGAGGCAGAACATGTAGAGTCTCCACTAGCTTTGCCAAAATCCAGTTTCAGAGGGCAACTCAATACTGGTCACCCAGCAGAGGTTTCAGTGATGTCAAATCATGACTGCTTCCTCTATTTTCTAAGCATATAAATATTGTCAGTATTATCACAACCACTTACCACTGAATTCAGTGCTTTGTGTCAGGAACAAAAAGGTTGTATCTGGTACAATGCGACATGGTATACCCGTGGCAGGTGGGCTGCTCTTTCCCGAAGTATTCAATCAGCAAATATCAATTCCCAGAAGATTATAAGGTAAAGCAAATAATAATAGGGGCATAATTTTTTGGCAATTGAACAAATGAGGAGACAATTAAAATTGCAGCAGCCTTCTTTGTAGAATTTAACAAAGGAATTTTAAAATTTATATGAAAACACAAAAAAACCTAATATAGTTAAAGCAATTTTTTCAAGAAAAGAACAAAGTAGAGAAGGTCTTACTATACATGATTTCAAGACATATTCTAAAAGTACAGTAATCAAGACTATGGACCTTGAGCAAAGTAACATATAGATCAATGGAACAATGCCTTCTAGGCAATCTAAGAAATGTGGTATCAACTGGATACCCATATGGAAAAATAAATGAGTGGCAACTCTTATCATACATTGCACATAAAAATATACCCAAAGTGAATCATAGACCTAAATATAAAATCAAAAGCTATAATATTCCTGGAGGAAAAAAATAAGAGAAAATCTTTGCAACCTCCTGGTGATCAAAGTTTTCTTACATAGGAAACAACAGCAATGAACCATAAATTAAAAAAAAAATACAAATTGGACTTATTTAAAATTTAAAACATATTATTCTAAAGATAGAGTGGAGGAATGAAATGGCAAGCTATAACCTAAGAGAAAATATTCAAAACACATAAATTAGAAAAAGATATAAGAATGTTTACAACTCTCAAGGTCCCAGGATTAGTGTAGTTCCTGCCACAATGGCAGCCTTTGCTATGAAACCATACGTGCCCACGCTGGGATCTGAACCAGTGACGGTGAGTTCATCCATCCACATCTCCAAAGCCAGGAGATAATGTCCAGTTCTTACCTGTCTTTTTAATGATGGATTTTCCAGTGAGTCTATAAGTTCAATCAATTAGTGGTCCTAGTAGGAGTAATGGAAATGAGATCATGTTTACTTGCAGGTGGCTCACCACGGCCATAGTCAGTTACACCAGCTCATAAAGATAAAAGTGGAGCTCCACCAGTTAGAAGTATATATAAAATGACATTTTTAGACCAGGGCTTGGATCAACACTTTTAGTTTCAAGAAGAGAGTCAAACATTTTCTTAATGCAGAGTCCTCTTGTTGGAGTTAAGACAACTACTCCTGCAACTGGACAAAGTATGTTTAGTCTAGCACATATCAGTCAGCCATGAAAGACAGCATTATCTCCCGCCCACTTGGATCCTTTTATACTCAAGGAGATCCTCTGACTTCAGAAGATCACCTCAATGACACTTGGGTGATTGTGTTTGGGTTTCCTCAAGCACCTGCTTTTTACATATTATAATTTGCATGCTATGGGAATATCTTAAAATACGTTATGTCTAACACACAGGAAATTGCATATTTGTTATTAATCTAAACTGTAGGCCTAGAAAGCCTTAAGCAAAGACAGGAGAATTTTTAGAGAATTCATCATGATTGGTGCACAACCATGTTTTGATGCAAGTGTTACAGAAAACAGTGACAGATGTGCTTTATCATCTCCATCTTCAGCCTTTACATCACCAATCAAAACCTTAGATAAACCAAAACAACCTGGAAATACTTCTAGAATTTCTACCCTGAGACCTCTTGCTACAGCATACAGAGCTTCTATCATTTCTAACAGAGAAACACCTAAAAACAATGAAAGTCTTTTATCCAAAGCAATATGTGTTGGCTGCTAGCATAAGACATAAGAACTCCACGACCAAAGAGAAGGTTGCTACGCTAAAACAGAGTTAGCAGAGTACTGCTCATTTCCATCACTTAGTTATATAACCACTACTGCAGTATTGAATAGCTATTACATACTTCTTTTAGAAAGAAGGCTTTTTCTTTAAGGACATAGCCTGTTGTCACTTTAAAGGATGCTTGGAATACACTTTAAAGGATGCTTGGAATACATTTTAAAGAAAACTAAAAATCCCTGTAAATAGGTTTTGTGCTGTCTGTGATCATGCATGCTTATTTAAGCACAAAAAACACAGCATGATTACTGTAATTAAATAATTGAATTTGTGGTAAGGCTTCGTAGTCTTCATGAGAAGGTAGGTGAATTTCATAAATTACAGCTGCTTCTACACAAAGATTATTATTAGCAATTTGAATTATGGTCTTTTAATTTAGATAGTATTTCACATTTTAATTATCTTTGTTTATATATGTCCTTTCATGGATTGTCATCTTGGTGTATTATAAAACCAATACATTATTTTTAAAAACTTACTACTAAAGTTTCTTGATAAAAACAAACGGTCACATTGTCAATGGTAAAATGCTTACAACTCAATAATAGAACAATAAATAATTCAGCATTTTTTTAAATGAGCAAAAGAGTTTAATAGTTATCTTGAAAGAGAAAGTACACAGATGACCTATAGAAATGGTATAAAACATGACTAGTGTTTGGGGATGCAAATTCATCACAACCCATGCAGAAGAATGGGCAAAATAACAATTAAAAAAATTAGAACAGAAGCAGAAAAGATGTGGGGCAACTGGGACTTTCCTGCATAGCCGGTGGGAATATAAAATGGTATAATCACTTTGGAAAAGAGTTGGAAAGTTTATTGTAAACTTAAATATATACTTATCAGACACTTGAGATATTCCTTTCCTAGGTATTTACCGGGGAGAAACCAAAATGTGTGACTGCACAAAGACCAGGTCACAAATATTCATAACGACTTGATTTGAAATAGACAAAAACTCTAAACAACTCAAATGTCCAGCACATGATGAGTTACCATATTGTGATATATCCATTTAATAACACACTACTTAGCAATGGAAACAAACTATTAATTCATGCTATAACATGGTTGGATCTCAAAATGATTATGCTAAGTGGACAAAGCCAGGCCAAAAATCAAAAGCAAAAAGGGGGAAAATAAACACATCTTATAAATCCATTCATATAAGATTCTAGGGAATCAATATCTTAGTCCATTTACACTGCTATAACAAAATACCATAAACTAGGTGGCTTATAAACAATAGAAATTTATTTCTCACAGCTCTACAGGCTGGATGTCCAAGATCAAGTTTCCAGCAGATTCAATGTCTGGTGAGCTGTTTGCTGATTTATATATAGCACCTGCTTGCTGTGTTCTCACATGGTAGAATGAGCCAATTAGCTCCCTTCACACTTATTACATTCATGAGGTCTCTGCCTCCATGACCCAATCACCTCCCAAAAGGACCCACCTCCTAATACCATCACTTAGGGCTTAAGATTTTAACACGTGAATTTTGGGGGGACACAAACATTCAGACCATGGCAATAAACTAGTTTATAGTGACAAAAAGCAGAACAAATATATGGGCACATGAGGGATAGATTAGAAATGGGTCCAAAGAAACTTTCAGAGAAATTGAAATATTTGTTATCCTGACAGTGGTTATCATGTCCCAGGTGTGCATGCATATGCCAAAAGTTATCACATTGTATACTTTAAATATGTGAAGTTTAGTGGACTTCAGTTATACTTCCATGAAGTCAAAAACGGCAAAAAAAAAGAAAAAGCTTTTCAGTTAAAATTAGATACACTTTAGGGTAGGTATTTATAATTGAAAAAGACATGTCTATTGTAAGTGGCCAAAAGCTTATGTATTTTATGTCATTTTACCTATAACTGATATCTGATAGCCACTAATAAAGTTTGCCACTTGTTGAATAATTGTATGCTTATTCAGATTTTTTAAGGGATCAGGGAAATAACTTTTACCATTTTTAGGAAATTTTAATTAATTTATCTAAATTTAAACCTATTTAAATAACAGATTTTCTAGTAAGAAATTATTAGATTTGTAGTGATAAAGGAATGACACAAATTTGTCTATTCCTGTGGATTTTAATTTTATCTATTTTTGAAACAATTTTTCAAAATTGTCATTGAATATACTAAAAATCACTGAATTATATACTTTAAGTGAAAAGCAAAACTTATTTGTCAATACATGTTTACCTAAATGAGAAAATTGGGAAAGTATTTTGGAAAGGGAGACTGGGTAAAATTTTAAGGACCTCGAATATCACACTTTGGTTTAACATGCAATTCATGTTTTATCGTGGAAGGTTTGGAACAGGGCAATAGCTTATCAAGCTATGCCTTGAGAAGTTTGTTCTAGGCAGTGGCATATGAAGTGGTTTGAACTTAGGAGAGAAGGAAATCCTGTTACAATTTAATTGAAATAAATTGAATGGAAAATTACAGAGGCTTAAACTAATTAAAACTAGCAGTACTAATAACTTATTTTTAAAGTGAGTGGGTGGATAATAACAGAGTTTAAGACTTTGCCACTTGTTGGTGGTAGGGAGTAATGAGAAGTGAGAAATCAAAAAGAACTCTAACATTTGTTTCAGTGTCAGGATGAATAGAGTTTCCAATAAAGGAGAGAATGCAGTAATTCAGTATCCAATAATGGTTGAAGGGGTTGTCTTGAGCACCCTTTTTTGTTTGATTTGGAGGTACATGTGCAGTTTTGTTACATGGGTATACTGGCTTGGGGTATGGATGGTCTCATCACCCAGGGAGTGAGCATAGTACCCAGTAGGTAGTTCTTCAGCCCTTTCTCTACCCCTCTCTCCCCACTCTAGTAGTCTCAGTGTCTATTGTTCCCATCTTTATGTCCATGTGTATTCAATGTTTAGCTCTCATTTATAAGTGAGAACATAAGGTATTCAGGCTTCTGTTCCTGCAATAATTTGCTTAGGATAATAATAGCCTTTAGCTGCATCCATGTTACTGCAAAGCACATGATTTTGTAGTTTTTCCTGGCTGCATAGTATTCCATGGCATACATGTACCACATTTTTTAAAGCCAGAGTGTTCTCCTCGCTCCAATCTTGAGGATTCTAATGTTCAAGTTTAGGCAGGTCATTTAGTTAGATAGTACAACTGACCATAGGGAAAACAAATCCAAATCTTCCTGTAGAGACCCTAGGTAACAGTTTTCATTTTATAGCTGCCTAGTGTTTGAACTCCCTTGTCTATAGTTGGAGAGTAGAACATTGCTTTTGTTTTATATAAAAGATCAGGTACGTGTTCCCCCAGACTCCTTGACCGTAGACCTCAGAGACTTGTCTTAAACTTGGACAATCAGATGTTCCCTCTCAGGGCATGAGTCTGAGGTGGCTGACACAGAGAAGAGAGAAGAGAAAAGGCCTCATGTCACCACCAACACTCAATATCTTTGCCCACTGGTGGCAGAGGCAGCATGTATTCAGGTGTAACAGGACCGTTGGCAGCATGGAAATCTGACTGGTCTTGTGGCCAGAGCTAGATATGCCTTATTATGAATGACCTTCCTTGGTCCCTGATTGACTTTAATAAAAACAGCTTCATTGAGACATAATTCACACAACACAAAATTCACGCATTTAAAATTTATAATTTAGTAGCTTTTAGTATATTAACAGAGTTTGCAACCATCACTATGATCTAATTTTAGAACACTTTCATCATCCAGAAGAAACCCTGTGCCCATTAACAGTCAACCTTCACCTCCCTCCGAACAAATATTAATAATATTCTCCCTTCCATCTCTATGGATATTTCCACTTTGGACATTCATTAAAAGAAATCTTACAATGTGCAATATTTTGTGAGTGGCTTATTTCTCTTAGCATAATGTTTTCAAAGTTCCAGGTTGTTGTATGTATCAATACTTCACACCTTTTAATTGCCAAATGATTATATGGTATATTACATTTTATTTTTCCATTCATCAGCTAGCAGACATGCATGTTGTTTTCACCTTTTAGCTATTACGAATAATGTTGTTATGAACATTTGTGTGTACATTTTGATGTGGACACACATATTTTCATTTCTCTTGGCTATGTAGAAATGGAATTGCTGGGCCATACGACAACACCATGTTTAACTTTTTCTGCCCTTCTGTTTTAACAGATGATTTTCACTGATAACTCTATTAAAGTATAATTGACAAATAAAAATCGTATATATTTGTGGATTTACAATGTGCTGTTTCAGTATACACACACACACACACACACACACTGTGAAATGATTAAATCAAGATAACTAACATACCCATCACCTCACATACTTATTATTTTTGTGTGACGACATTTAAGATCTAATCTTTCAGCAATTGTCAAGTAGACCATATATTAACTGTAGTCACTATGATGTACAATAGATCTCCAAAAGTTGTTTATCCTGTCTAAATAAAACTTTGTCCCTTTAACCAGCATTTCCCTCTACCTTTCTCCCACCCCCAGGCCTGGGCAGCCAACATTCTAATCTCTGCTTCTATGAATTCAACTTTTTTAGATTCCAGATAATAAGTGAGATTATGCAGTATTTGTCTTTCTTTGCCTAGCTTATTTCACTTAGCATAATGACCTCCAGGCTAATCTGTGTCATTGCAAATGACAAAAGTAACTTCTTTTTAAATACTGAAATGTATTCTCTTGTATCTTTACTCCACATTTTATTTATCCATTCACTCACCAACGGACAGAGTGATAACATCTTGAGGAACTGTCAAACTGTTTTCCGAAGTATTTTCACCATTTTACATTCTCGCCAGCAATCTATGATCATTCCAATTTCTCCATATCTTTGCCAATACTTCTTATTATGTGTCTTTTTATTGTAGCCATCCTAGTGGGTATAAAAAGGTTTCTTTGTGGTTTGGCCTTACCTTTGTAAAAATTGGGTTGTCTTTTTATTGCTCAATTATAAGTTCTTTCTTGCTTAATTTTTGAACTGTTTGCATAGTCTTCCCATCTGTTCTTTGTATGATCTGATACTCTTTCATTAAATTGCTTTTCTACTTAACTGGAGCACAGTTGGTACCTGCTCCTTGCAAACAAGAACCAGAGACTAACTCTAGAGATGTAGAGGTAGAATTTATCCGAAAAAAAGTGTGTGAGAAAAATCAGGGGGATTATGCAAAATATAAAGGAATAACAAGTGAGTAGGAAGTGAGAGAATAAAGAGTAACTAGAATATTTTTAAAAACTCATTTTGATGGTGATAGAAAATAGAGAAATAGAATAATAGCTTGAAGCATTACTAAGTTTGTTTACTCAGGGGAAAATCTAAAGCAAAGATATTGGACAGGAATGTACAGGAGTAGATAATTAGTGCAGGAGATGCCTTAAGGAAGCAGGTGATAAATTACCTTTGAAAGGAGTGTATTGGTCTCTTTTTCCACTGCTATAAAGACATACTTGAGACTGCGTAATTCATAAAGGAAAGAGGTTTAATTGACTCACAGTTCTCTATAGCTGTGGAGGCCTCAGGAAACTTACAATCATGGTGGAAAGCAAACGGGAAGCAAGGCACTTCTTACATGGTGGCAGGAGTGAGAGCTAGAGAGAGAGCAGGGGAAGTGCCACACTTTTAAATCATCAGATCTCATGACAACTCACTCACTATCATGAGAGTAGCATGGGGAAACTGCTCCCATGATCCAGTCACCTCCCACCAGGTCACTCCCACTACATGTGGGGATTAAAATTCAAGATAAGATTTGGATGGGGACACAGAGCCAAACTATATCAAGGAGGAATACTCTTTCTTAGAGATAAATAATAATAATAATAATAATAATAGTAACAACAACAACATAGAGACAGAAAGTAAAGAGATTCCTAGGTGCACACAGGACACTCAGAGGGCCTTCAGCAAGCAGCTGTGACATTCTCCAGAGATAGCAGTAATGCTATGCTAAGACCAAGGCTCAGAGTTCAGATGAGCATGTGAAGGAAAGTAGGAGAACAGCAGAATTAGGGACAAGGTAGTAAGTCAAAAGGAGTTAAGTGAAAAGGATTGTCTGGCAATATTATATTCTAGCAGTAGTGAATTCAAGAATATTTCCTATTCTTCCACCTCATTTTCTGAATTCCTTTTCTTTCTTTCTTGTACCTCACTTAATAAAAATGCACCATAAGGGACTAAAAGCTTCAACAAACACTCAAACACATGGAACGTTAAATATATATGAATCATTACTCTGATTTATTCTTTTGAAGTTTTTCCTCTGTGTGCTTTCCCTTTTCTTCTTACTTCAGGGTATCCATTGCAAAATGTAAATACTATGATACAAAGTGAAGTATGTTCCTTTTTTGTGTTGAAATGTAGTTTTCTAAAAATGTTCATTCAGTCTTAAGTTTTAGAGATACACTTTTTAATCTGTCAAGTATCTCTAACTTAAACAACAAACCTAAAGTGATTTCCATGAGCAATTTACAGAGATCTTCCCTATGCTTCCTTCAAAATAGATATCTCACTTAACCCCTTAATTATTGATACATTGTTGTAGCCTTATACTGACTATTTCTTCATATTACAATGTTAGCAGAACAAAAATCTCTCATAGGTCAAGTTAATCATGTTTTCTTTTGCATAGTCTATTTGCCTACTATTTAAAAAAAAATTTGCCATTGTAAATTCACATAGAAAAGGCCTGAAATGAAATTCTTGGTTAGAAATGGGAACTCTAAAATCCTGCTTGTAACTCACCATAGAGATTCTTATACTACTGAAAAAGAGAATAAAAGACAACCCATTTTATCATCCTCTGAAACAGTAAAAGATAGGATTTCTCTGCCTGCCTTTTCAGTAGACCCTCTTTGTTCTTTTCATATTTGCTTATGCATTTGCCTTAGTATACAAAATTAAAACCATACCTACAAATAAAAATGTCATGGACAGACAAAGGCCACATGAGCTTTAAAAGATACAAATCAAAATACTTTTGAAAGTGGAAAAGTGCTCCATTTCACATTTCTGTGAAATTTGGGAGTTTACATCCTCCTGAACCCTTCAGCTGAAGTTAGCACTCCAGGGGATTTCAAATAGGTTCAAAGTTATATGGTAAAGAGAAAAAGGAAAAAGGAAAAGAAAAAGAAATGGGTGAATTTCCTTCAGTTCATTTCATTGTTTAGCATTTCAAAGGTTCCTTCTATTCTCTTGATTAAAGCTCTGGTTTCATCAGGTTTGTAGATTTGTCTGAAGCCAGGAATGCGTCCAAATTCACAGCAAGCATTTATGTACCCCAAATTAAATCAAGAAGCTTAATTAAGAAGTCTCCTTTCAATTGAGAAACAACCTACAGTCTATTCAAATGCAGATATAATCTAGATATAACCAATCACATTTTAGTTGGTATGTGGAGATAAGGAGCCACCTGAGGGCTGAGAATGTGTGGACCTGGCAGTTTTCATTCCAGCTCTTCAATTAGCTAGTTCTTTGACTTTCAGTAATCATTTTACCTCTCTGGATCTTAATGTCATCTGCTGTACAATAAGATACAAAGTGGAATTGGATGTTTTTCCTATTTCTAAAATTCTATTCATCTACTCTGAAAATATGTTTTAATATATACTTCTTTGGGATACTTAGGTGAAATATAGCATTTACTGTGTTTAATGTTTGCACCTAGCAAACATTAAACCCACAGAATGATAGGGTTTACTGCTGATTATGTGCATATGATGATTGTAGGAATATGCATATGTACACATATAAAGAACATTTCCTATTTGTAGAATTACACAGATTAATTACATCATAATCTAGCCATTTTATCAGAATATGTTAATGTTTCATAATTGATATCCTGAGAGTTAACAAAAGTTAAAGTTGCCAATGTTTTTTATACGAAAAATTAAAATTTTCACTTTGTAAGTTTATGATACATCAGTTATGCTTAAAAGTATTCCCTTTTGCTTGCTACTATGCCATTTTTCCAATAAGCACTGCAAAACTCCTTAGTTTTTTTTAATACTCCATTCGCTCACTGCAACATATTCAGTTAATATCTCTCTGGCCTTTAATATTGTGACTTGGGAATTATTTCTATTTTTCATTAGTTTTCCTTTTGTTCATTGGAACAATAATTTTAGATATATAAAAAGAAGTTAATATTGGTAAGTGATATATACTATGAAGGTCCAAGCTGGAGATTAGAAACAAATTTAAAACAGTATGTAATAGGTCAGTTGCTCTTATCAAACTTCCTCTTTTTTAATATCAAGTGAATAGTTTTTCTAATATTATTTTCTGTAATTTACATATGACCAAGACTGATCTTCAGAAAAAGTCAAATGATGTTAGCTTGTGAAGTATGTTAAGAAACTCTAAAGGCACCTAGCCAAATCTCTGTCCACCATATTAAAAGACTTTCATTGACGTCTTAAATTCTACTAGTAATTATTCAATGTAGTGCCTAATTTGAAATGTATTTTCTATTCAAAAGTGTGTATCACAAGAAAAAAATATATATGACTTATCATGTATGCGAACCTAATGTAAATGACATTGCTCCACTCTTTCTTAAGTGTCAACTACTCAAAAACTGTTAAATTTTGGAATCTCAAAGAAGTAGTTTTCAAATGCTCCTTCATGGGGCCTTAGAAGTTCCAGAAGGTGTCTCAAGAACTTCAACTAGAATATCTCCACTTATATTTTCCTCCAAGACTTGGTTTATAGACATTTGTAAGCCACTGGACTAAAAGACAGATAACATTTCAAAATTTGGGTAATGCTAATGGAGGATGAAACAACCATGGGAATGGTCATACAAATGGAAGAACAGGGGAGGAAAGAGCTCAGTAAACAAAAAAACAATATGATAATATTGACAAATGGGACAAAGATCAATACAGCAAGGAGTGGGAGAAAGGGCATTGAATCTTGGCAATAGACGCCTACTTTGCAAATTTGCTTAAGTTTCCGCAAGACAAAATATCAAATACCTCATTGTTAACTCTCCAGGTTATAGTTGTGCTCACTAAAGTCTAGGAATGACTGCTCCAGTTCGTGTTACAAAATCATGTAACATGAAAATTATGGAAAAAACACTTCACAATCACAAACTATTTAAAATTGGTATAGAGACGAACAATAATCTGGCATGCTTTTCAAATAGACTAAAGCCTAACCTAGCTCCTATGTATGATAAGGGTTCCTTACGTAAAGTAACTATGAAAGTGACTAAATCAATCAGTCTCACCACAGTAATTTTTACTGTGCTTTGCTCATCTAGTGTGAAAGTAAAAATAGTAAGTATATTAAAATTTATTTATGCTCTCAGTTTCTTGGCTGATTCATTCATGATAACTTACTGAACATTTAATATTGGTTACAAATAGGGCATATTTTAATCCAAAGGAAGAAAGCTAAGTAAAGAATAAATTTTGGGGGCCCCCCAAGAAGTTTTCACACCAATGAACATAAATAGGCAAATAAGTATTCTCAATGTGGTATATGATTTATGTTATCATTATATCCTCTAAATCTCTGAGTCAAAAGATAACAACCCTTAATTAATAAATTAATGATACATGGCAAGTACTAAAAGACATAACTTACTGTAATGAATTCTAGTTTTATAACAGAATTTTAAGTATATGATTACAGGGGTGTTTTTCTATCATACCAGGCAAACTTACTTGAATCACTGAGAAGAAAAAATGAATTGTGTATTTTACAAAACAGAGAGGCATTGCAAAATCTAGGATTTTGCTTAGTCTTTCCATTTTTTCAGTTACACATTTAAGTCATTAAGAAATGCATATCTGGCTGGGTGCGGTGGCTCACGCCTGTAATCCCAGCACTTTGGGAGGCTGAGATGGGCAGATCACGAAGTCAGGAAATTGAAACCATACTGGCCGACATGGTGAAACCCCATCTCTAATAAAAATACAAAAATTAGCTGGGCGTGGTGGTGCATGCCTGTAATCCCAGCTACTCGGGAGGCTGAGGTAGGAGAATCACTTGAACCTGGGAGGTGGAGATTGCAGTGAGCCGAGATCACACCACCGCACTCCACCCTGGCGACAGAGCGAGACTCCATCTCAAAAAAAGAAAAAAAATAAAAAAGAAAAAAAGAAATGCATATCCAATATTTAATACTGTGCATAATAGTAAGGCAGCACATAGCCCTAGTTCTGTGGTTCTCAATTGGGATGATTCTGCCCACATGGGATATTTTGCCCACACATTTTTGGTTGTCACAACTGAAAGGAATGTTACAGACATCTGGGAGGTAGAAACCAGAGGTGATGTTAAACCTACAATGCACAAATTATTCTCCAACTGCAAAAGCTATCTGACACCAAAGATCAGTAGTTCTGACACTGAGCAACCCTGTTCTAGTTAAACTTATTTAATATCGAAGTACATTATTTATCAATGATATAATTAAATTTGCCTTGAAATACACTTGAAATTAAAAACTCACTACATAGTTAAATACAAAGAAACCATTTCTCTGTGATAAGAAATTTTCTATTTACAGTCTGGGCGCAGTGGCTCATGCCTGTAATCCCAGCACTTTGGGAGGCCAAGGTGGGCAGATCACAAGGTCAGCAGTTCGAGACCAGCCTGGCCAACATGGTGAAATCCCGTCTCTACTAAAAATACAAAAATTAGCCAGGCGTGGTGGCGGCCATCTGTAATCTCAGCTACTTGGGAGGCTGTGGCAGGAGAATCACTTGAACCCGGGAGGCGGAGATTGCAGTGAGCCAAGACAAAGACATTGTACCCCAGCCTGGGTGACAGAGCAAGACTCCATCTCAAAAAAAAAAAGAAATTTTCTATTTACATTTACAAACTGTTAAACCGAGAATATTCCTCATGGTGTGTTTCCTGTAACTAGTTGACTAAGGAAGAAAACATTCAGGCTTGGTTAACAGACAGTTCTGCACAATATTCAGACATGGCCTTAAAGTGGACAGTTGTAGCACTAAATTCCTTTTATGGGAGATGCATAAAAGACCATTGTGAAGGGAAATTCATGTAAAGGGCTGAACTTTGAGCGTTTCATCTGGTTATTCATTTTGCTTGGAAGGAAAAGTAGTCAGCCCTGAGAGTCTACAATGATTCACAAGCTGTGACCACTAGTTTGGCTGTATGTTAAGGGACTTAGAAGGAATATGATTGGAAAATTGGTGACAAGGTGGTCTGGGGAAGATGAGTGTTGGTAGAGGATGGCCACAGGAGTGGAGGATTTTAATAATCATGTGGATAGGATGACCAGTTTTTTGGATTCCAGTCATCTTCTTTCTAAGCCACTCCTTTCATTTTCCAATGAGTCCATGAACAAACTGTCCTTTTGGCTGCAATGGAGGCTATCCAAGTGTTAAGCAACACGGACTTTTACGTACCAAGTCCAGCCTGCCACTAGCTTGTCAATAGCCACTACTGAATGCCCGATCTGTCAGTATCAGAGACCAATACTGAGTGCCATCCTCTTTTAAAGACACTCCTTTCCTTTTCCAGTGAACTCATGAACAAATTGGGCAAATACTGAGTGCCCTAATATGGGCTGATCAGCCAACTACCTGGTGGTAGGTTGATTATATTGGGCAGCTTCCATCATGGGAGGGGTAGTGCATTGTTCCTACCAGAAGAGGCACTACAAATATGGTTTTATTTCCCTGCATGCAATGCTTCTCCCAAAACTGCCATCTGTGGACCTACAGACTACCTTATCCATCATCATTGTATTCTATACAACATTGCTTCTGATCAAGGAACTCACTTCATAGCAAAAAAGGACCATGCTCATGGAATTCACCAGTCTTTCCATGTTACCCAATATCTTGGAGCAGCTGGCTTTATAGAATGATACATTGGTCTTTTGAAGAGTCAATTACAGTGCTAGTTAAGTGGTAATGCCTTGTGGGGCTGGATATTGTATGTGCTCCAAATCAGCATTCAGTATGGCGCTATCCTTACCAAAACAAAGGTTCACGGATGTAGGAATCAAGGGGTGAAAATGGCAGTGGCACCACTCATTAACCCTGGTAATTAATTAGCAAAATTGTGCTTCCTGTTCCCATGACCTTAGGCTTTGCTGATGTAGGGTGTTGCTTTCAAAGGAGAAATGCTTCTACCAGGAGACACAACAATGATTCCATTGAATTGGAAGTCATGACTGCCACCCAGCCACTTTGGGCTCCTCATGACTTTGAATCAACAGGAAAAGAAGTGAGTTATTGTACTAGCTTGCATGATTGATCTTAATTATGGAGGGGAAAATTGGGCTGCTACGACTCAATGGAAACAAGAAAAAATATCTTCAGAATACAAGGAATTCCTTAGAGAATCTCTCATACTACCATGTTCTATGATTAAAGTTATTGGAAAACTACAAGAACTAAATTCAGGCGTGGGGTAGGGTTAGGAGATTCACTGCAAATAGGGAAAAGAGCACCTTCTTTGGGTGATGGAAATATCACAATTGTGGTGGTGACTACACAATTATATAACAATTATCAAAACCCATCCAACTGTCCACTTAAAATTGTTGAATTTTATTTTATGTAAATATTACCTCAATACAGTTGAATTAAAAAAAAATTTTCCTATGACAGCAAAGATTCCTAATGTTGAAAAACAAAGACCAGAGAGAACATAGTTATAGTATATATCCCCAGAGAGGTATTTGTGTTTCAACTTCAAAAACAAAAACAAAACTCATAAAAATACATATATTTATTCATCCTTTTATTCAACAAATAGCTTTTTAGCATAAGTCATCCATCATGCAAAGCTTCAGATGCTGGAGCTATGTCAGTGGAAAACAAAAATACAAAGCAAAAACATGAAACAAAACATCAATAACAAAAAGACTGTCCTTAAGGAGCTTACAATTAGTTAAGGGAGATAGATAATTAAATGAATAAGTAAAATAAATTCTATGACCTTGATAGTGATAATTCTCAGAGCTATGTCTAGCTCATCCATAGTACTATATAGGTTTTTATAGGATATATTTTGATATTACCTTCATTTGTTGCTCAAGTGTTCTATCTCTACTGAATTTTTCCCCCTCTTTCTTGCCTACTTTTAACTCATATGAACTCCAAGTTGCCTCTAAGCTGTAAGATAGACATAGATAAATCAATGAACCAACGTAACACTGATAAAATTAGACTTTTTCTGGTTTAATTCTACTAAAGTCCTAAGTGCTGAGAATATAATAAGTAGCAAGTACCCCCATGTTTTGAAATGAGATATAATATAGTATACCATTATGCAAACACTACCAAAGTGGTGTCTCAAAAATCAGTTTTGTGATCATTAACGTATTTCAATAGTATCAAATGCTTGAGGTCAAAAACTGGACTAACAATCACTTAAAAATCTGCCCCATAAAGGTAGGCTTCCTATCACAGACCAGGTGAAGTCAGGAGAAAGGCATTTTAGGCACCAAGGGAGGGAGTTATTTTGAGAAATAATTTGGATTGCTTAAGCATCTTTCTCTCCTTGATCACAGAGCAGGAACTCTTCCCCAAAACTTCACGCTGAGTGAGAGGGGCTTTAGGACATGATTCTGACTGCTTGATATGTGTCCCAAGAAGCTTGATGGGGCAAAAAGGCTGGTTTTGACTTAATAGTGAAGGAGAGAGTGAAAGGCTCTGACTGGATTATCTGCCAGGCAGGAGGGTTCACAGAGGTGACCACTGTTACATCAAACTGCTCCCTGCCTACCCTCCTGCCCCCACAAGCTCCCCAGAGGTATGTGTTTCCTCTGGATTGGATGTGGACCCTGTGGGAGGGAGCCAGCATAGGAGCCATTTTAAAAGGCCCCACAAAATGCTGGATACATAATAAAACTGGCCAGCTGGAAGAGACATAAGGGGTAGAGACAGTTTTACTTGCTAGCAGTTATATTCTGATGCTAGTGTACCCTGGCAGGTGTCCAAATGCTGAATGCTTTTATCATGTTGTGCTTTCATAGGTTTCTCAGAGACCCTCCCACTGAGAACTACTAACTGTGACTACCTAAATGAGGGCAAAGCCATCCCACCCTCCAGCTGCTTACCTGCCCCCCTCAGCTCTGCACCAGACAGCACTCTGCAGGCATCCTTCCATTCAGCTCTCAAGGTTGCCGCATGAAGCCCAGTTGGATGGGGTCCATTTTTAAATGACAACAGACCACCTCTTCAAAATCAACCCTTTTACATACTTTCATAGTATAAAACCAGTTTTTGAACCACCCCCTCGGAAATCCCTATATAATTATTCTAACCACTCATGTAAGAATATAGAAGAAACCACCTATTGTTTTGTTTTTGGCCTTAGACCTCAGCTGAAGCTGAAGCAGAAAGAATTCCATTTTTAAATTGTGTTAATAAACAAGCAAATTGTAATATTTAAAGTATCTGTGCAGAAATAAGAACAGACAGATATCAAGAAAGAAAAAAATCAACAAAGCTTGGGTATAGAGAAAAAGGAGACATGAAAATCCAGTATGACTAATGATTGGAGTTTGAGATGCTAAAGGAAATGATGGTAAGATTTCTGGATAAATATAATAGTCTTTTATTCACTTTCTCTCCACACATCCCACGAAAATGCAACAGAGCATTAAAAAGTTAATATCTTATAAAGACAAAGGGAATAGGACAGAGTAGTAAATGTTATGGTCACTCTGCAAAAGTGGGAGGGAGCCCCACTCCAGGTTTGGTTTGGATATTGAGACTAATCACACCACATGCTGACACCAAGAGGGTATGAAAAGTTTATGACTTACATAATTAAGGTCTCTAGGGAAAGCAGGACAGGCCTCTCAAGCAGGTCTGAAGTGGTTTGAGAGAACAAAGAAGGAAGTCAGGCCTGAGTTTTTGTTGTGGTTAAGGTGAGGTAACAGGTTGAGGATTCCCACACGTATGGGC
Source organism: Pan paniscus (assembly GCF_029289425.2). NCBI lineage: Eukaryota > Metazoa > Chordata > Mammalia > Primates > Hominidae > Pan > Pan paniscus. Next base: position 83,864,593 of record NC_073255.2, on the reverse strand, counting down.
TGGGACTCTGTGGTTTATATCTCCTGATAGCACCTGAGAAGGGAGCACCCAGGCCTATTTAGCAGCTTGCCTGTGTGTAGACAGCAGGGAAAGAAGAGGGGATGAGGCTCAAAAGCTACCAGCAGACGTAGAACAATGGAGTCAGATTTCTCATTACAGAAGACATATTTCAACAACTTTTTCAAACAGAAAATAGTTGGAAGATTGGTAAATACCTTAGCTGGAGGGAAAACAGAGCTATTTTCAAGCAGAGTGGAAATTCTGATTAAAAGTGAGGGAGTTTGAAATACAGAAATCCCAAGAGGCACATAGCAGAAACTATTCAGGCAGGAGTGAGGTTTACACTTTTCAACAGCAATTTATTGGAGCCCAGGACCAGTGAGCTAAAGCTTTTGAGAGGTGGAAGGAAAATGATTTCCAAATTACTAATCAACTGTGAGAGCAGGAAAAAGTGGTTTCAGACATTCAAGGTAAAACAATTTATCTACCATGATGACTTCTCTTAGGAACCTACTGGAAGGTGTACATCAGTTAAACAGAGAGGTCAAAGGAAAAAATACGTTTTCAAGTCCTGAAGAGTAAGAAATTCCAATTGGAACTAGAATAAGGACGTGCTCTGAGAAGTAAAAGAAAGAGGAAGAAGGAGGAAAAGTGACAGGGAGGAAGAAGAAAAAGGAAGAAAGAGAGAAGGAAGAAGAGGAGGGAGGGATGGAGGGAGTGAGAGGGAGGGAAAACCAAAGGCTGATGTGCTTGAGCATTTTCCAGTCATGTTGGGCTATATGAGGGGAAAGAGTGATACTACTACATGGAAAAGCTAAGAGAAGAAAAATCTTAAGAAATTATCATCAGGAAAAAAAGTTCCATGAGAAAGGAAATACAATTTTTTTACATCATTTAACGGTGAATAATACTTATAGTCTCATAGCAATATAAACATTGACTTTTGATTTAACCAAACATTACAATGTAATTATAACAGAAAGATGGAAGAAGCAGAAATAAGAGCGTGGTAAAAGAATGCCAGATCCTCAGCTACCATATCAGAGAGCCAGTACACACTAAAAAAAAAAAAAAAAAAAAGCACCACTAAAATAGCCTAATACAATACCATTCAGGACATAGGCATCAGCAAAGACTTCATGACTAAAACACCAAAAGCAATGGCAACAAAAACCAAAATTGACAAATAGGATCTAATTAAACTAAAGAGCTTTTGCACAGCAAAATAAACTACCATGAGAGTGAACAGGCAACCTACAGAATGGGAGAAATTTTTTGCAATCTAGCCGTCTGACAAAGGGCTAATATCCAGAATCTACAAATAACTTAAACAAATTTACAGGAAAAAAAAATTAAAAAAAAAACAACCTCATCAAAAAGTGGGAGAAGGATATGAACAGACACTTCTCAAAAGAAGACATTTATGTGGCCAACAAACATATGAAAAGAAGCTCATCATCACTGGTCATTAGAGAAATGCAACTCAAAACCACGATGAGATACCATCTCATGCCAGTTAGAATGGTGATCATTAAAAAGTCAGGAAACAACAGATGCTGGCAATGATGTGGAAAAGTAGGAACGCTTTTACATTGTTGGTGGGAGTGTAAATTAGTTCAACCATTGTGGAAGGCAGTGTAGCAATTCCTCAAAGATCTAGAACCAGAAATACCATTTGAGCCAGCAATCCCATTACTGGGTATATACCTAAAGGATTATAAATCATTCTACTATAAAGACACATGCACACATATATTTATTGCAGCACTGTTCACAATAGCAAAGACTTGGAACCAATCCAAATGCCGATCAATGACAGACAGATAAAGAAAATGTGGCACATATACACCATGGAATACACAGCCGTAGAAAAAGGATTAGTTCATGTCCTTTACAGCGACATGGATGAAGCTGGAAAACATCATTCTCAGCAAACTAACACAAGAACAGAAAACCAAACACTGGATGTTCTCACTCATAAGTGGGAATTGAACAAAAAGAACACATGGACACAGAAAGGGGAACATCACACACTGGAGCCCAGGGTGTGGGGGGCTCAGGGAGGGATAGCATTAGGAGAAATACCCAATGTAGATGACGGGTTGATGGGTGCAGCAAACCACCAGGGCATGTGTACCTATGTAACAAACCTGCATGTTCTGTGCATGTATCCCAGAATGTGAAACATGTTATATATACATACATATATATATATATAATGCCTAATACAGTCATGCTTTGCATAACAATATTTCAGTCAATGATGGACCACATATATCATGGTGGTCTCAAAAGATTATAATGGATCTAAAAAATTCAAATTGCCTGGTGTCATAGCTTTTTTAAGTTTGTAGCACAATGCATTACTCATGTACCGCACTGTCAATCCTATAAAAGTATACCACACACAATTACAGTACAGTACATATTACTTGATAATGACAATTAACAACTATTTTACTAGTTTATGCATTTACTATATTTTTATCATTATTTTAGAGTGTATTCTTTATACTTACAAAAAACAAAGTTAACTGTAAACCAGCCACAGGCTGGTTCTTCAGGAGGTATTCTAGAGGAAGGCATTGTTATCATAGGAGATGACAGATCTATGCATGTTATTGCCCCTGAAAATTCTCCAGTGGCACAAGATATGGGGTGGAAGACAGTGATATTGATCATCCTGACCCTGTGTAGGCCTAGGCTAATGAGTGAATATCTTGCTTTTTAACAAAAATGTTTTTTTAAAAACTTAAAAAATATAAAATACTTATAGAATAAGAATATAAAGAAAAAAATTTACAGCTGTACAATGTGTATGTGTTTTAAGCTAAGTGTTATTACAATAAGAGTTAAATTGTTTTAAATATTAAAAAGTTTATGAAGTAAAAAACTTACAATAAGCTAAGGTTAATTTATTATTAAAGAAATAAATTTCTAAAAAATGAATTTAGCATAGCTCAAGTGTACAGTGTTTATAAAATCTACAGTAGTGCAGGTCAGTAGTCCTAGGCTTTCACATGCTCTCACCACTCATTCATTGATTCTCCCAGTGCAACTTCCCATCCTGCAGGCTCCACTCACGGTAAGTGCCCTACACAGGTGCACATTTTTTATCTTTTATATCATATTTTTGCTGTACCTTTTCTATGGCTAGCAATGTTTAAATACACAAATACATACCATTGTATTACAATTGTCTACAGAATTCAGTATGGTAGCATGCTGTACAGGTCTGTAGCCTAGGAGCAATAGACTATACCATATAGCATATAGAATAGGTGTGTAGTAGCCTATACCATCTAGGTTTGCGTAAGTGCTGTCTATAGTGTTTGGACAAGGAGGGAGTTGCTTAATGACTCATTTCTTTTTTTTTTCTTTTTTTTTGTGTGACGGAGTCTCGCTCTGTCCTCCAGGCTGGAGTGCAGTGGTGCGAACTCGGCTCACTGCAAGCTCCGCCTCCCGGGTTCATGCCATTCTCGTGCCTCAGCCTCCCGAGTAGCTGGGACTACAGGCGCCCACCATCATGCCTGGCTAATTTTTTTTGTATTTTTTAGTAGAGACAGGGTTTCACCATGTTAGCCAGGATGTTCTCGATCTCCTGACCCCATGATCTGCCCGCCTCGGCCTCCAAAAGTGCTGGGATTACAGGCATGAGCCACCGCGCCCGGCCAATGACTCATTTCTTCGGAGCATATCCCCAGTGCATGACTGTATTTAGAAATATGAATGCAAGATAGCAGAGTAGGAGATACCAGTCTTTATCCCTTTATCCTCCCCCCCACACATATACATATACATAGACACATGCATATGTATGTATACACATACACATAGACAGCTATTCACAAACCAAAATAGCGTGGAGTGGGCTCAAGGGCTGATTAAAGAATCTACAACAACACAGTGAAAAAAAATTTTTTTTTAAAAGAGAATTTCCACATGGAAAGGATTGCTGATAAGATTGACATGCCTGAGACACCAGGAGCAATGGAGAAAGGCGAGGCTATCAGTATCAGCCACATGGCAGCAGCCACCATGTTCCCAGCAGTCTGCTCAGTAGAGTGGCATCTCTTGCCACTGAGGTAACCAACAGCCATTCCCACCAGGGAACCTGAGAGGGAAACTTGACTGCACACCCCTCATGCTCCAGGACCAGCTGCTGTTGACCTGCTTTGAGAAAGGAGCTACCACCTCTCCCAACCTCTTACGTGTCAGGAGTCCCAGCTGCTCTAAGTAACCACAGTACAGACCCAGGCTGTGTGGTAGCACTGGGCCTGCTGCCGTCTTAGACATCAGAACCATTGCACGTGGGGCCCCAGAGCCAAGTACTCACTGTGCGGCCCATGCCCTGGGTACCACCTCAGCCCTGTAGAGAGCCAGGCCTTCCTAAGGATCTGTGACTTCCATCATATGACTAACACTGCAGCAGGTGCCAGCACCTTAGGTACTAGGGCCATCACAGGCCTGGACACAAGAGCTCACCATTAGTGCTGTGTTTTGGACCTCAGCTCTGTGCACCTCATCAAATGCCGGTGAAACATCATTATTTCCTCGTATGCAAACATCAAAAGAAAGATGACCCAGAATTTTTGAGTGTGGGAAGAGAAGCTGCTGGGGGGTATAATTTAGCAAAATATTTCTAAAGATTGTAAGTCATAAATGTACCTTTAAAATCCAACTCGCAGCATTTGTCCCATGGAAATAATTAGAAATACACACAAAAAAGTTATTCTTCATGTGTTTTCAGAGAGTGGACATTTCCCATTTTCTTCTTTCTGTGATCAGAAAGGATAGGCATTCTCTACATTTTTGTTTGCTCCTGGGATTTTTCTCTCGCTCTAATGTTAAACACTGAATAGCCTACAGAATTTTAAAAGACTCATCATATGTTCATCATTATGAAATTCTTGTGAGATCATTTATTGTGAAACAATTTTCCTAGGTAGTGTGGTTGCAGAAGGAATGTGAATTTCTCTTCGTTCTGAAATTCTCTTAAGGACTTAGATGGATAGGGTTATTGCATCTGTACTGAGTTCATTGCTCTAGATTTTTTTAAAAATCAGTATTGTATGAGCTTATGGCTTGTTATTAAGATTTAACCTAATGGTCAATTCTTGTGGAAGGAATTGGCATTTCTATTTTCAATCATAGGGATAATTTATACTGTCATATTAATCCCTTATCCTAGCCAGTGAAAAATGGATATACTCATTAAACAACAGAACTTTCACTACTTAAATTTAACTATGGCTACTTTCATAGGAAAAAAAACCAAGCGTCTACTCCTCTCATATTGCGGGTATGACAAGAATAACACCTATTTGCTTTTCGCGCATCTGCTCCTTCAGAACAGAGGCAGTGTCTACTTGGTTTTGTATCCAATGTACACTGTACATAGTCATAGCATGGTTTCTAGTGCCTATTATGCTAATAAAATATATGGAATAAATGTTTGTTGTTCATAGTGTCACACACAAGTGTTAGAGAAATATGGAAATTATGAGTAAACAAAGATAAATGTTTGCTATGTTTTATGTCATCCTCAACATAACTGTTGATGTCATAAATATGTTTTCCTAACCTCCTCCCTCTCTTACCTCCTACAGAAGATACAGTGCTAGCAATTCTATCTAACAATAGCAATAATTAATTCACACTATAGTGCACAATTGTAAGTGCCAGACATTGTGTAAAGCATTACAAATGCATAATCTCATTTCATGGTTACCCTATTCCTATGAAGAAAATGTTATTAATATCTACATTATACACACAAGGAAAATGGGATTGAAAAGAGAGACACCCAATGACCAACAGGTATTAGATGGCCAAACTGGAAAACAATCTAGCATATTTAATTACAAAAGCTGCATGCGCAAGTTCTACCCCAAATCACTTCTTGTATTGTATATTTTATAATTCCATCTTTTTCTCTATTTTCATTGCCATGAGATTCAATTTCAGATCATTGGTCCTCTAGATCACTGCCATCAATTGTTAAAGGACATTTCCTAAAATGTCAAATGATCATAATACTCCTATTAATAATATATATCAATGGGTGGTAAAAAAAAATCAGATAAAACCCATATTTCCACCTTGGTAAATGAGATACTTTATTATTTCCATCTCACATACATCTCCAGTCTCTGCCTTGTACTTAACTTACCTACATGCTACAGTTCTATCTTTCCCTAAAATATCCACAGTATGCTATACTCCATTTAAGCTGTGTAAGTTATGCATTAGAATTACCACTTCACAGATAAGGATATTGAAGTACCAGCAGGTTAGATACATTGCCCAAGCCACCTTACATTTTACTGGTTGAACCATAATTTAATTTAATTAATTAATTAATTAATTTACTTATTTATTTATTTTTAAGACAGAGTCTTGCTCTGTCGCCCAGGCTGGAGTGCAGTGGTGTGATCTCGGCTCACCGCAATCTCTGCCTCCCGAGTTCACGCCATTCTCCTGCCTCAGCCTTCTGAGTAGCTGGGACTACAGGCACCTGCCACCACGCCCGGCTAATTTATTTATTTATTTTTTATTATTTTATTGTATTGTATTTTTAGTAGAGACAGGTTTCACCATGTTAGCCAGGATAGTCTCGATCTCCTGACCTCGTGATCCGCCTGCCTTGGCCTCCCAAAGTGCTGGGATTACAGACGTGAGCCACCACGCCCGGCCAGAACCATAATTTTAATCAATGAAAACTTTGATTCCCAATCCTATGTTTCAAACCAGTTTACCACAAGGCAAACATTAAATAACTAAAGCTAAGGTTTTTTTCTTCTTCAGCCCTATCTAGTTTTAATCCTCTCATCCAGAAGGCCAGGCTCAATGTCCAAATATTTATCAACAAGGAAGACAAAGTAACCTATCTAATCACCACATCTTACCTTGAAGTTTCCCATACCATCAAAATTTTTATTGCCAAGTTTATTGAATGCCCTTATCTTTGTATTTATAATAAATGAAAAGAATGCCACTTTAAAGCAAAGACAACATACATCTACTTTAATTGATTTTCTGTTAACCAAGAATTAATTTACAAAGCAAATTGAATTAGAGGATATTTTAACAAAATATAGGGACAAGATACAGGCACAAAGAAGACACATTAGTTAGTGGACCTACAATCAAGAATATCTTCTATTTGGAAGAAATAAAAACAATTTCTTGATATTGCCACAATCAAGAACATAATCTATTTGGAAGAAATGAAAACGATTTATTGATATTGTTTACTTTTTCCATCTAATCTGAACTGAAGCTGAAAACACACCAGATTTTTTTTTCCAACAACAGCATATGCCAATGTCTATTATCCAGCTTCCTTGAGCACTAATTTTAAACAATCCATTTTATCTTTAGTGAAAAACTTGACATGTTATTTAAAACAATCTCACAAAAAAATTAATTCAGCCCAACAAAATATATATTTTTCTCATTACTATTGCAGTGTTATCTTTTCTGTATATTGTGTTTAAAGTCTAATTCTGAAGTTTGTGTGAATGCTTAGCCAAGAGATGCTGTGTAAATAAAAGTTTTCAAGATTATAGTTACTTTGGGTGACGGGTTAAAATAGTTTATGCATTCTCATTGGGTGTAATAGCATAATAAGATAAAATATCCCAAAATTATATTAAAAATAGATATAATCCAAGTTACTATTTCCAACAGAAATTCACTAACTTTATATGATGCTTCTTCCAGCAACTAAATGAAGGAAGCACACACAACTACATAATAGAAATGATGTAATGATTAATGGGTTGAAAGGAATAGGAGAGTGTGACTCATCAGTGAAGATACTTTTTTTTAAATTTTTTTTTTTTTGATAATTCTTGGGTGTTTCTCACAGAGGGGGATTTGGCAGGGTCATGGGACAATAGTGGAGGGAAGGTCAGCAGATAAACAAGTGAACAAAGGTCTCTGGTTTTCCTAGGCAGAGGACCCTGCGGCCTTCCGCAGTGTTTGTGTCCCTGGGTACTTGAGATTAGGGAGTGGTGATGACTCTTAACGAGCATGCTGCCTTCAAGCATCTGTTTAACAAAGCACATCTTGCACCGCCCTTAATCCATTTAACCCTGAGTGGACACAGCACATGTTTCAGAGAGCACAGGGTTGGGGGTAAGGTCACAGATCAACAGGATCCCAAGGCAGAAGAATTTTTCTTAGTACAGAACAAAATGAAAAGTCTCCTATGTCTACTTCTTTCTACACAGACACGGCAACCATCCGATTTCTCAATCTTTTCCCCACCTTTCCCGCCTTTCTATTCCACAAAGCCGCCATTGTCATCCTGGCCCATTCTCAATGAGCTGTTGGGCACACCTCCCAGACGGGGTGGTGGCCGGGCAGAGGGGCTCCTCACTTCCCAGTAGGGGCGGCCGGGCAGAGGCGCCCCTCACCTCCCGGACGGGGCGGCTGGCCGGTTAGGGGGCTGACCCCCCCACCTCCCTCCCGGACGGGGTGGCTGGCCGGGCAGAGGGGCTCTAATGAAGATACATTTTAAGGAAAGAGCAAAGGGTGGATTGAATTAAGGAGCTGTAATTTAATAGCTGTCATTTCTGAAGCTTACAGAATCTTTACCGTAAAAAAAATGAAATTGTAAAAAAGGTTGTTGATGAAGTCAGCAGATCCAAGCTCAAATTTTTTGAATGGAAAAAGGGAAAGAGAGTGAAAGGATGTGACAGAGAATATGTGCAGTGACAGATTAGTATATTATACACACACACACACACACACACACATATATATGTATATTATATGATAAAGTTCTTATTCAAAATAATTTTGGAACAGGTCTCTTCTGGTTGTATTTTCCCAAAGACCAAATTTGAAATTCATCTGTGACCTGTGGAGTATGGTGGTACCTCAACTCTATTTGCTTAAACTCTATTCACAATATAATTATCAAGAAGGGAAGTAAAAAAAGGAGCGGCTCACAGATGTAAAAGGAGAACATGGGTCTGGTAGTTAGGATATAAAAACTGCTTAAATTCTGTTTTCAATAACATGTTACCCATTTATAATTTATCAAAGTCCTACCCTCTGTCACCATATTAGGCATTTCATGATTTAAGTAAAAGTTTTTTATGTTCTTCCCCTACAGAACCTGACGTTATTATTTCCCATTTTGCTATGTAGATTACAAGCCTGAGCATAGTCGTTTAGCAACTAAAACAATACCAGCAGTTTACTATGTAAGTTTGTTATAAATAATTTTTTGACTACTGAAAAATTAATGCTAGTGTTTTCCTTTTCCTTTATGATATAGTTTTCCTCTAAAGTAAGACTTTACTGTGAACCAAGTCATTTCAAAAAGAAAAATCTCATAATGGCTTAAATATAGATACAATGCAGGTTGAGAGTGGAAGAATACAATATTTATTTTAAATATAGATATAATGCGGGTTAGGAGTGAAATAATACAATATGTGTGATGTGTGGGATGAATAATATGTTGAATAATATTCTCATATTTGATGAAAAGCCTCGGTGAGCGCTAGTAAATTTTTGTTCTGTGAGAGACATTACATGAATAATGATTATGTAAGGAATCTTTAACAACAAACTTAGAGATGAGTCAATGACCTATGGATTGCAGACCCTCCATTCAAGATGACCCTCCTATTGCCTTGCCTAACTCCCTCTCTTAGACTTATTTATCTCTATAGTATGCATCACCTTCTAATATACCATAACATTTACTCATTTGCATTTCTTATTCTGTTGACTCCCTCACCAATTATAGAATGTATCAGAGGGATATATTTGTAGAATGAATGAATGTTTTCATAGAGTGGATAAACAAAGATATAATTGAACAAGCCCATTTCCCTCTTTTTTAAATTTTGTGGCTATATTATGGACTGAGTCTTTGCAACCCCCCAAAATTAATATGCCCTAATTCCTAATGGATGCTATTTGGAGATGGCTTTTGGGAGGAAATTCTGGTTAGATTAGGTCATGAGGGTGGGGCCCTTATGATTGGATTATTGAATTTATAAGAGGTGAAAGAACTCCCTCTTCCCTCTCCTTCTTCCCCTTCTCCTCTGCTCTTCTCCCCCTCCCCCTCCTCCTTTCTACTCTTTTCCCCCTTCCTCTCTCTTTCCCTCCCTCCATGAACAGGCACAGGGGAAAGGCCTTATGAGGATACAAGGTAGCTGTCTGCAAGCCAGGGAAGAGCCCTCACCAGAAACTGAAACCTATTTTGTTATGGCCGTCCAAATAGACCAATACAGGCCACAAGGCCCCAAATAGTTGAGAGTCAATATGTGCTTGATGTGTCAATAAGTATGATGTGTGGGATGAATAATATTCATTATGTTGAATAATATTCTCATATTTGATGAAAAGCCTTGGTGTGCTCTTAGTAAATTTTTGTTCTTCCAGAGACATTATATGAATTATGATTATGTAAGGAATCTTTAACAACAAACTTAGGGTACCTATTTTCTCCAGTTTATTTTTGGAAAGAAAATGCATTAAATCAAAGTTAAAGGAAATAATTTACATTCATGTCAAAATTTATTGCATTTACTTATATTTAGATGAAAATGCAAACTCTAATGCCTGTTTATATCTTTATCGTGCCATCTTTGAAAGGTTTTTATTCAAGAACATGGTGACTTTTTTTGCAACATTCATATATAACTAGAAGAAAATTACTTAAATTGACTAATTCCAAAAAACAAAATGCATAAATAAGAAAGGAGAACTATAACAAATTGCTTAATATATATTCCAAACATGTATCATGTATAAATAAATTTAACATATAAATAGCTTGAGATTTTTATCTAAATATGAAAATGGAAACACAGGAAGCTGCCTTTTAGGTACATATGACATACTGAATATAAGCATAAAAGTAATAAAATTTCTTCAGGAGAGAGGAAAGAGGACCAAATGAAAATTTTTAAAAAACATAAACTGGAAAATTCATTTTCTAGAAATGACATATGAATTCAAGTTATTTCCTTTCAAAGAAACAGATAATTAACCTTTGTTAATGGTCAAATATCATTCTTAAACATAAAACCATGCTCTTAGGTGGCAAACTTGAATGCTTTATAGACCAGTAGGGTCAAATGGCTGTTCTTCCTTTTTATTTGTGTTTTGGTTTTATAAAGAATTTTGGGGATAGAATTCATCATCATAATATTTTTCAAAAGGAATCTCAGGTAGAAATTGAAATGAAACATAGAGTACAGTTAACTTCCATTTAGTTACCCGTGTACTGTAATATATGTATTATGGTGGCTATTGGTGCTTCTCAGACTTCTCGAGGTTATTCTTTGTTCCTCTCTTTCTGGGACATGACAGAATTTCATGTACCCGCCCTTGTGAAGTTAAATATAGCTTTGTGAGTTGCTGTAGCCAATGATTTATGTGTGGAATTGTTTTGTGTCACTACCAAGGATGAAGATTTTAGGTGCCAGCATGCGATCCACTATGTTCACTTCCCACTTCCTTAGCAATTAGTCACATTCAGATAGTTGATTCTCCATCATCCTTCATTCCTGAGTAAGGATAGCAGAGCAGAGCCTCCAGCTGACTCTCAATAGATACGAAGAACAGGAGAGAAATAAACCATTGTTTTATAAAGCCACTAGTGTTTGGGAATTGTTTGTTGCCGCAGCACATTCTAACCTATCCTAAGTAATGCAGAAATTGTTACTTTAAAATGTGCACTGTTAGTCATAAAAGTAAAGTATGTAATCTTAGCTTAAAGTTTAGCTTTCTGGCAGGAAGGAAACTGTCATGGTATAAAGGAGGATGTGGTGCTCATCAAATCCTTTCAATTGAACTCAGGGAAAGAAAACATTGAGAAGTGTCAAGTTTTCCTTATATCAAGAAGATGAAGGGATCAATCAGATAAAAGTGCTCAAAATAGGGGATTTGGCTGTTGACTTGCAAAAGTTATAGAGGGCTCCATGGAAAGTTTTCAGAGAATGGAGAGTATAGAATATAAAGTCAGAAAAAAAAAGTATAGAGCTAAGTGGGAATCAAAGCCTGGGAATGAAGGATAATAGTAGTTCTGGCTGTTTGTGGTGTGTAAAATATGGAGGAACAGAGGGTATTTGAAATAATACAGATGGTCTAAGGAAGACAGTTGTCTCATTAGAGATAGTGGTAAATTATCCTATTACAGATGATTACAATGGTCTAAGGAAGATAGTTTTGGAAAGGCTGTGAGTATTGAGGTAAAGGGATTCGGGTGTTTCCAGGGCCATATAGAATTCTGAGACTCACATATGACTTTTGCAGATGGAGAAATCATGGCTGCAGAAGAGGAATCTTGCTCCTGCCATCAGGCATTCTCTAGACATCCACAAACGAAGTCTGAAAAGAGGTGATTCTACTAAGCATATCAGTTCACTCTGCACTTCTGCTGAAAAAGCCCTGTATGCTCCTTGAGGGAAAATCGTTTCCAAGCACATGGGCATGACCTTGACCACTGCTAACGGTATAGTAGAGGTCTCCCCTTGTGACCCTTCCTTCTATTTTATGTTACTAATATTCATGTACAAGTTTTATCTCTCTTAATGGACGATAGGATTCTTGAATGAATATCTGGAGTCTGATTTATTTTTAAACTTATCATTATAGTGTCTGAAATGTGGTACAGAAAATACTCATTCTTTAATTCAATCAGTAAAATGCCTGTTTTTTTTCAGGTACTGTGATAAACACTGGGAAAACAACAATGGACAAGCAACACTACGTGACCATGATAATCATTAAGTTGAAATCTAGTAAAGAAAAAAGATGCATAAAATGGCATTTCTAGTATCGTATAGTGAAAAAGCGGATGAATAGACACAATGAGAACACATTTGGAGTGTGGAGTCAAACCCAAATTGGGAGGTCAGGAAAGGTTTCTGAGAGATGTTGAGTCATTAATAAAATGAGAAGTTATCCTGACTCTGTGTGTGTGTGTGTGTGTGTGTGTGTGTGTGTGGCGTGTGTGTGTGTGTGTGTGGTGTGTGTGTGTGTGGTAGTGGTAGTAGTAGTAGCAGTAGTAATGATGGTGGGGTAAGATTGGGCAAAAAGTATTCTACTGTGGAATGATGGAGAGGTGGTGCCAAATGCAAAAGGCCACAGATGGAAGACGGCATGAATTACGCATGAATTATGCAAGAAGCATACAAGAAATGAGGCTGGGAAGTTTAAAAAGGCACCTCATTTAAGGGTCTTTTGATATTATTTTAACAAACTTGGAAGTTTCCTAAGGAATTTGTTGCAGAATTTTGAGCTGAAAGTGACAAAATCAGATTTGTACTTAAAGAAAATCACTTTTGCATCGGGTGTTGGACTGAAATAGCGAAAGGCCAAGAGCACTGGGATCAGTATGGAGAGTAATGTTTACATAAATTTCATCCAGAAAAGATTCCAATTTCCAATGATACGAATGTATTGAGAATATTCCAATTTAAATTTGTCAACTGAAAGGCACGTGGACTTAGGTGAGTTGCCTTAGACTTTATTATGTTTTTTTCTCCTAGGGCTATTTTGTCTGTTTAGGGTTTGTTGAAATTAAATTACATAGGGTCCAAAATAATCTAATTAATAATGGAACAAAAATATATAACATTGAGACTAGATACAGGGAGGATTTCCATTGAGCTTGGAATAAGTGCTGAGATAATTTTGCTTACATGACGGAATTTTAAACATCCTCCCTCACTGGACACCAACATTCCAATTCTAAACCTCATCTGCAGTCTGCATTTCACTCCCTTGGCCTCTTGGTTTATTCTCCTCGGTTGTTTCTGGGAGTGCATCTCTCTCCCATAAAATTTTGATGTATTTTGACATCGGTCTAATTTTTATGTCCCATATTTCAGATATTTGAACATACTAGGTTCTAAATATTGCAGAAATATATAGAAAACAACAAAGCAGAACATTTTTAACCCCTAAAGATTTTCTTGATGATTCAAGTCCCAGGGGTGTTTTGGTTCATTTAGGCTGCCGTAACAAAATACCTTACACTAGGTAATTTATCAGTAACAGAAAGTTATTGCTCACAGTTCTGCAGGCTGGGAAAGCCAACAAGGTACCAGCAGATTTGGTGTCTGGTGAGAGGTTTTTCTGCTTCATAGAGAATGTCTTCCACACTGTGGAAGGGATGAATAAGCTCTCTTGGGCCTCTTTTGTAAAGATACTAATTCCATTTAAGAGGGATTTTTCAACATATGAATATTGGAGGGATACAAACATTCAGATCATAGAATGAAGACTACTTCTGAGTAACGATAGTAAGCAACCATTACATAAAGGAAAACCTATGATTTGTTAAATGATGAATTGTTCTAATTTAAAAAACAATAGATGATTGTAAATTGATTTCTGAGAGCAAACTATTTTTGGCACATCCATATGAGGTAAAGGAAGAATAATTGGATCGTTGGTTTGTCTTAAATAATTGCACGTGGAGATCTGTCTGAAAATATTGCTCAGCTAAATGCCCTGTCACTTGTGCTAATTTGAAGTGGTATTTCTGAATTTTAAATAATACAATATAAAAAGGCCCTGAAAAGCTAAAATTGTTGTATTCAAAATGACTTGTAATTTAAATGAATGCCTATTTTGTATTTGAATACGTACTGTTTCTATAAACAAAATATGGAATTTTTTATTGAGTGGCAGTGAATAAGACCTAAAGTCACAATCTTCTGTTTGTGCAAACATTATTTTGAGGTAAGTCCATCTCAATGGAATGTAACATAGAGCTATAAGAACAAAATACTATCACTGAATCATAGCACCATTGAAATACATTACACCATATTAAATCACCCTCTGGTTTTGTGAAATATAAGCAAAAAGTAATGAATTGAGATAAAGCCAAATAAAAAGAAAAAATATCTGTGAAAATCCAAAAGCAGAAGAACAAAGTAACTGCTTAGAATGCATCAGAGGTAAAATAACTGCTGTAAAAAGATCCTGTAATCAGCATAATTATTTTTCCGCGTGATCAGAACATTCACCCTGGTCCCTATTTTAAGAAGACTCTACTTATCATATCCATCTCTAAATGCACCATATCCCCTCTTGAAAAGCCTTTCTGAAATTGATTATTGCTTTAAGATGAAATGCTGAATTCTGGAACTTTCACACAGGAAATTTTTCCCCAGTGTTACCATACCCACCTACTTTCTGCCCACATCCACACAGTTGCACAGGAATGGTGATAAACACCATAAACAGAGCCTCACTAACTGATCTCACTTCAAATTTATGATCATTAAACCAAGAGGTGCCTCACTGCTGCCCATGAAAACACTACAGTGCATGAACCACATGGGCTTTCACGGTCCTAGATGGCTATTTTAGACTTTTACCTCTGTCCTTGAACAATTTCCATCCTCTTTATTCTCAGCTCATGACCATAATTTCTATTTCTGATAGAAAAAAGAAGCAATCGGAAGATAATTCCCTCAAGTAATTACCTTCGTATCTACCCACCGAGTATCAGTGCTCCCATATTCTACCTTTCTCCTGTTACTATTAATGAACTCTCCTGGCTCCTATTTATGGTTAATCCCTTCATTTTTGCCCAGTTGTCCATCCCTTCTTATCTGCCTGAGGATATCTCTTGAGCAATTCCCTCCTGACTCTCCAGTAACATCAGTGTTTCCCTTTCTATTGGATTTTTCCATAAGCACCAAGTATGTTCTTATTTCTCCTGTCTTAGAAAAGTGCCCTCTTTTTTACTCACATCCCCCGTAGCTATCTCTGTACGTTTCTGCTCCCTTTCCAGCAAAATTTCTCAGAAGAATTAACTGTGCTTGCTGCAACAATATTTTTTCCTCCAATTTTCTCTTGAACTCACTCCAATGAGGCTTTTGCATATCGCACTTAACATGTCCAAAATTGAGTTCCCAATACTGCTGAGACTTCCACCCTCCCTGCAATATGTGTTGTTCTTAAAATCTTTTCCAACTCATCCCTCCAGTTGCTCAGCCCCAAACCTTTGAAATAATTTTTCTTCTTTTTTTTCCACTTCACAGTCAAAATATATTTTAAAATAGACCCATTCTTCCATCAGCACGCCTGCCAGCTTGGTCCAAGCAACCATGGTATCTCACCTGAAACTTGCAATGCCCTTCTTACTGGTCCTTTTGCTCCCGTTTTTGCTTCATGTCAATCTGTTTTTCACACAGTAGACAGAGCATGCCATTTCTCTGCTGAAAATCATTGCAGTAGTTTCACAAGTCACTCAGAGAAGAGAGAAAATTTCTTACTATCCTACTATGACCTACAAGACCCTACATGAATGAACCTCTGTGCCCCACTAATGTCTCTAACCTTTTCTTTAACCCTCCAACTACTCCCTCTCTGCTCCAATCTTAATGTGCTTCTCACTGTCTTCCAAGAACAGCAGACAAGTTATTATCTCAGAGTCCTCTTACTTATGAAGGCCCCTGCCCAAAAATGCTTCATACAGCGTGCTCCCTCATATCATTAGACTGTTATCTTACTCAGCAAGGCCTTCCCTGACTACCTCATCTAAAATTTAAACTGCCGCCCTACATCTCATCCTCTTCCCTGTTTCAATTTTCTCCTAGGTAGGTATCACTATCTATTATACTATATCAACTCTCATCATATATATATATATATATATATATACACACACACACACTCACACACACACAGATATAGATATAATCTTTTATTTGGACTTAGGTGTGCTTGTAAACTGGCTTTCTAGAGGAAAAGACAAAGTTGATTTACAGCATTTGCTGAATTCCATGTTGTAGATACTCGAGCTATGACTAGTTTCAAGCTACCAACATGATGTCACTGAATGCAGAGCTGAAAAGACACACTCACAATCAACTCTTGGGAGCGAGTGGGAGCTAACTTCAGTACACTACTGCTTATGTCTCTTAGTAGAATATAAGCAGCATAAGGGAAAATGTTTTAGTCCATTTTTTTTTCACAATTCTATTGCCAGTGTCTAGACTAGTGTTTGCACATAATAGAAACTTGATAATATTTGTCGAATTAATGAATGAAGAAGCCAGGGGAATTCAGATAAATGTGTTCTCTTCTGATTGGTAGGAAATGAAATTCAACACTGCAAATGGTGCATGACCTACATCATCAAAATCAGTGCATTTTCAACCTCTGAAACGTAACAGGGAGGAGACTTCAGAAAGAGAGATTCCAAGTGATGGATACAGTTAAGAACATGGTAAATACCATATACAACAATTAAGTCAAGATGGAGTAAAGACTTAAATGTGAAACCCAGAACTATAAAAACCTTGGAAGAAAATCTAGGCAATACCAGTCAGGACTTAGGCACAGGCAAAGATTTCATGAGGAAAATGCCAAAAGCAATTGCAACAAAAGCAAAAACTGACAAATGGGACATAATTACACTAAAGAGATTCTGCACAGCAAAGAAAACCATGAATAGAGTGAATATACAAACTACAGAATGGGAAAACATTTTTGCAAACTATGCATCCAATAAAGGTCTAATATCCAGCATCTATAGGGAACTTAAACAAATTTACAAGAAAAAAACAAACAACCCCATTAAAAAGTGGACAAAGGAATTGAGCAGGCCCTTTTCAAAAGAAAACATACATGCAGCCAACAATCATATGAAAAAAAGCTCAGTATCACTAATCATTAGAGAAATGCACATCAAAACCACAATCAGATACCATCTAACATCAGTCAGAATGGCCATTATTAAAAGTCAAAAAATAACAGATTCTGGCAGGGATGCAGAGAGAAAGGAAAGCTTATACACTGTTGGTTGCAGGGTAAATTATCTCAGCCAATGTAGAAATCAGTGTAATGATTTCTCAAAGACCTGAAAAAAGAAATACCATTCAACCCAGCAACCCCATTACCGGGTATATACCCAGAGGAATATAAATCATTCTAGTATAAAGATAGATGCACACATATGTTCATTGCAGCACTATTCACAATATCAAGGACATGGAATCAACCTAAATGCCCATCAATGATAAGACTGGATAAAGAAACTGTGGTACATATACACCGTGGAATACTATGCAGCCTTGAAAAGGAATAAGATCATGCCTTTGCAGGGCCATGAATGGAGCTGGAAGCCATTATCTTCAGCAAACTGACATGGGAACAGAAAACCAAATACCACATGTTCTCACTTATAAGTGGGAGCTGAATGATGAGAACACATGAACACATGGTGGAGAACAACACACACTGGGGCCTATTGGAGGGTGGGGTGGGAAGAGAGAGAGCATCAAGAAGAATAGCTAATGCATGCTGGATTTAATACCTAGGTGAGGGTATGATCTGTGCGGCAAACCACCATGGCACACATTTACCTGTGTAACAAACCTGCACATCCTGCACATGTACCCCTGAACCTAAAACTTGAAGAAAAAGATAAAAATAAAAAGTCCAACAACAACAAAAAAAGCGTGGTGAATAAATGGCAAAAAAGTACTTTGATATAACTGGACCAAAGAGTATATACATAATATAATATAATCTCAGTCAGCACATTCTAAATTATCACTATGAAAATATTTACTGCAATAACTTACACATCTTACTCAGAATTTTCAAATTGAACAGAAAACTTGCTATAATAAATTTGCATATACAATAGAGCAGTTGTGATTAAATTATCTCCTAGCTAGGATTACTTTTCACATTGTGCATTATCATATCATCTTCCTCAAATTGTTGAGTAAAAATGACTTCCAAGAAAGTAAAACAAATTCTGCAAAGAAAGTATATAAGTGTATAAGACCTAAAAAAGCCTGTACATTTAGAGGAAAATTTTGAAGTGATAAAAAATATTGAAAGTAATCAATATATAAAGCACATAAGCTTGGCACACACATCTGCTGCCTGTGTTATTTTGCTATGTGTGAGAAAATTTTAAAAATTGGGATAGAGTTGTTGTTTCCATAAATATTCACCATGTTTCTCAAGCACAACACGATATATTTAAGAAGCTAGAGAAAGATCTTGTGCAGTGGATTGATAATCATAAATAGCATAGGATGCCATGAAGTGTTGCATTGCTACAGAGAAGGTCTTGGACATCTTTGAAGATCTGCAGAAGGTGAGAGTGAGTGGATCTGATGAAGGCACTGAGTTTCAAATCAACTTAAGCATGGTTTGAGTTATGAAAATCTGTAAGTTGTAACAACTTGGATAAAAAGACTTCAAGTCATAATGGAGCTACAGTAGTTTATCCAGTGAATTGCAGACACCCAAAGGCAAAGGTGATTATATTACACAGCGTATTTTCAATCTTCCTGAAACTTGGCTCCTTTTTGTATTTTTATTATTATTATTATTATTTTTTTTTTTTGGTAAATGAATGACTTCTCATGTATTTATCTCAGAAGACGGGAACTAATGTACCAAGAATTGTTACCAGGTAGGATGGAATTAACCTGAGCTGTATTAGAAAAATATCAAGGCCAGCCTTAAGCTTAGGAAATTGATTCTCTTCTTCCCCAAGCCACATGAATTATATACAATTGCAAAGAAATGGAAAGAATAATAGACAATCTGTAGGTCCTTTACAGAAAAGGGATTAAGACTACATTACAGAGTACCTATAATGCAAAGAAGGTTGTAGTTTATTCTTTAGATATGGAAGAGGTTTACAAATGTCCGTCTAAGGAAGCGATGTTGTAAGTTCTATGCTTCTGGAATATTTTATCTGTCAGCAGTATTTAGCAGAGATGGGAAAACAGAGAGATTGAAAATGGAGGAAACAGGAACGATTAGCTTTGGTATAAGAGAGAAGCAATGAAAAACCAGTGAACTAGTAGTGGGAATATAGAAAAAGTTGTATTTTAAAGCTGTTATTTGTTTGGGGGTCTATATAATTTGGGAACTGATAGAATTTAGGAGACGGAGATCATACAGAACTTCAAAGCCTGAGAGACTAAGTTGGCAACCCAGGAGGAGGGACACGTTTAATAATTCAATAAATATTTATTGAACCCTTAATTTATAGCAGGCATTGAGCTAAACATCATGGATTAAAAGATAAATAAGCCATAGTCTCTTATCTTAGGTAGCTTGAAGTTTATTGGGGGAATAAATGAAGTAAGATGAAATGAAAAGTGAGATTTTAGAATTAATTTGAGTTGCCAAGAGAGCCCCTAGGAATAAATCTATTTCCAGAAATAAATTTCTAGGAAATGTGAAACTGAAAATATCTTTTGGTTTATTATCTCATTTACTTAAATATATTTTTTCAAGTGTGTTAATCATTTAATGAGGCACTAGCCCTTTCCAAAGAAGGAAGAATGTACTCAATCTGATTTATTTGAATTTTTGTTTTGCTTTACATTTTAATACCTGGCAGCCACTTAGGGAGAAGACTATAGCAAATCAATAGTACTTAAGCTACTCAAGAGGACGGATAACAGAGAGAGCTTAACATATTTGTAGAAAGAGAATCTCTACAAGGATTTAAGAAACAAAAAATTTGATTTTATTCTATTTGAATAAACTTATTTGTATGATAAACTGGATATTTTAAATTTTAGTTTAACAAGTTTTCCTCCATATTTGCAGCTATCCAATGGAATCACCACCAGTATAAAGCATAAGGGGTGAAACCTTGTGATCTCTTGGTTATTTAAAATGTCTTGTTAGAAATGAAAGAATTTCAACACAATTCATTACAATAAAACTATTCTGGATCCATATTTGGTCATAAATTTAATCATGGAAGATCTAACGTTGATTTTTCAAAAAAGTGATAAACAAAGGAAGACAACTGTATGTAAGACCAGAAAAAATAAATAAATCTGCTTGCAGTTTTAACCATAGTAGCCCAAGTCCTACAAAATTGACAATCTCTATCTCTGCCTATTTATCTGACTAAGGTGATCAGACTTTATAGGGAAAACAAAATGGAAAACTGTGCTCATTTTCAAGAAGACCTACCTTGCCATAGATGTCAGAATTTTCATCAGCCTAGAGCAAATGGCCAAAGTCAATTTGTAACTATAGTCTCAGTATCACATTTTTGCAACTGTAAATATTTTTCTGACTTCAATCTGCTATTGTATCTTTAAGTTGACATACATATATTATGAAAGCATTGGATATAACTTCAAATATCTAAACTGACGTTGGACTCACATACATAGTCATTATTACAAGTATTTCTCTGTAACATTAAATAAGATTGTTTCTTGAAACATTAAAAAGCCTTGAATATAGGGGAAAATTAAAATAGTTGAATGGTCTTTCACTAGAGTGAGGACAACTTAATCACTTCAAAAGTTTATTAAAAAGTTTTTCTTATTGAATATTATAGCAAAGCCCCAAATAAATTCAGACATAGAAAATTATTTCCAACATTAAAAACACTAAAATATAAAGGCAAACGTTATTATCAGCAGGATGAATTATATAAAATTCTTCCCAACATACATGACATTTTATGCAAAGATTCATGAAAGGAATCAAGAACCGTGAAACATACCAGCCTCACAAATCCATTGCGATGATGACATTGGGCCTGGCTTCAAAACCAAAACAGTAAAGGGAAAAAAGGGTCTAAGGTGTAGCTGCGCATTTCCTCTTTCTCACCTAACTCTCCCCTTGTGTCACTCAGAATTTGTTATACAGAGCAATACTGGAAACTTCTAAACTAAAGGAATAGTTGACAAACCTTTCTGAAAGAGACATCTATTAATAGATGTATAAATTATTTCCTTGCTATATGATCATTTTATTTACTAATGAAAACTCATGAAATGGGATCAGGGCCATGGCTTCTGATATTAACTTTGTTAGGTGCACTCCTCAGCATACCATTGCCAGTGAAGTATGCGTATCTCGTCCCCCACACACTAATCCCTTAGAATGAGAGAATTCCTGCTCTGGGATCTGTTGACTTGGCAAATGCCATTAAAGGGGGGAGATTTTATTGAAAGTTTTGTTTAGAAAACAAACATGTACAAAGCATTCCACATATTTGCAACTCACGGTATTTTAGCTGCCGCATCTTAAAAAAATAAAAATAAATAAAAATAAAAACTTTAGTGAAATGTAACTCCTGGTTTACTCAATCACGTTTTGAAGGTTTAAGTATGTATTATCTAAATGATATTAGATAGATAGATATCTGAGAGAAGTGAGTAAAAACTTAGATTCCAATAAAACATAGAGTTTGGTAAAGGGCTTTAGGCAAACCTTAACAGCCTACTGATTCCTGTCATTACAAACAAGTAATGGAATTTTCACATTATAATGATCACAGCCTAGCTAGACCTGAATCAACCTCTTCTTACTTTTAATTAAAATACCCATAAAAATCATAAAAAGAGAGACGCTGAGAGCCACAATAATTGGACAGAAAATATCAAAAGATCATATCCTAAATATCTAGGTACATCACTAATTGTGTCACATTTTTAAAATACGTTTCTGAATTGCACGTGTTCTGCACTTTCACCTAGATTAATTTTAGCTTTAAGAAAGGTAGAGTAAAACTTTGACTTACATGACTCTCTGATCCTGGCTTCAGAGGGCCCAGGGAATGTGAAGAATGTAATCTCAAACAGCTAACCTCCAAACCACAGCATAGGGACAGACAGGAATGTACTCATCATTTTCGCTACTCCCTATCTATTCCTGCTGACCGCCAAAAATTTTTAAGTGTTTTTAAAAAATATTCTTACTGACTGTGCAAATGCCAGCAACAATAGAGACAGAGAGTGGTGAGAGGTGGCATACTTCAAAATGAGATGGATTGTAGCACTAGGAAAAGCATTGAAGTAAGAGAAAAAACAGGAAGCATCTTGGGAGAAACTAAGTTGATATGGTACTGTGGCAAGAGGCTACAATGAGACAGAACAAAATAATTCATATATGATAAATATAGCATTTCCAATTGAGGGAGAAATGTGTGAATAGTCAGTACAACTTACTAAAATCTTCAGTTAACAGGTTGACAGGCAAGGAAGAAAGGGAGGAAGGGAGGGCAGGAAATTGGACATCTTTTACATATTAAGCTAAATTAAAGTCTAGATAATTTAAAATTTGCATATAAAGCAAAGGAAATCCAAAAATACAGAACATGTAGGTAAATATTAATATATAGCATTGCTTGTACTTTCATGCCAGACACTGTGTCAAATCATTTAAATATACTCTTCATTCCTCACAAGTATTGAAAAGCACATTAATATCATAATAAATCATCACCTAGTGAGAGATTACATAAGGAAGAGAAGAAGGGTTTATAATTAAGAAATGTTTTAATGTTATGCATCCTCTTAGTAGATCTCAGGAGAAATTATATATTAGTTTCCATTGATGTTGAAAATTTGGAATTTGGCAAAATTGAACATATTCAGTAAAATAAGAATAATAAGGTGTATCTATTTTAATACCAAATCCAGCATCATGCTTACTGGGAAAACACTAGAAGAAAGTTTTCTAAATTCAGTAACAAAATAAGGGTTACCATTATTACCACTAGTATTTATCATTGATTAAGCATGAAAACAACCAGAAATTACAATGATTTCCTGATTTGCTATTTCTTACAGGGGAGTGGGTTGGGGGGTGGAGCGCAGTGCATCAGGACAGGAGGGGATAGGAATGTGAAATCAATTTTATTTGTTGTTTATAAATAGGGTTATACTAGGGTTATATGGAGTAGGGTAGGACATCATGCTCCATTACATATCTTGCCTTTGCCAATAAATCATGATTGGAAGTGATGTGCTTGATTCCTAGGCAGAAGATTTAACCACCAAAACATGATTAGTTTATAGATTATATTTCAAATCGGTAGGAAAAATCATTCTTTTAAATAAGTGATAGTGTAAGAACAAGATAACTATATAAGAAAAGGTAACATCAGATTCACTCCTCGCACCAACCACCAGGCTAAATTACCAACAGATCAGAGATAGGAATGTAAAAATTAAACTAATCTAAAATTGGCAAGAGCTGAGCTGGAAAGAACTGAGCTGCCAGGTGTCGAGTGGTAAATTAGGACAACAAACCAAATTCACACACCGAGATATTTTAAGCAAGAAGCTAAACAGGAAAAAAGCACCAAAAGCACTAGCTCCCCAGTGTTTTATTTTTCCCTGGCAGTGGCCCAGGGCAAAGGTCAGATGTATCAGTGCAGATGGGGGGAAACTTCACACTGCCCAGGGAGCCCAAAACAAAAGTCTCCTGCCTTTGTATACCCCTGCGAGCCAGGAGAGGGAGACAAGAAAGGTCTAGAAGTGGAAAAGTACTGAACGGTGAGTCAGAGTGGAGAGAAGTGTCTTCAAGCCCTCCTGATAAGCGGTGTTGGTGACAAAGGCCTCTGAGAAAGCATTTAGCCAAGCCTGTTCCCCCACCCACTCCCACAACAAGGAGACCTCCAAATGGAGGCATTTGGGTTAGAAATACAGAAATCTTAAGAACCTTGGGGTGGGAAGGAGTGCCGAGTTCTTAACTGCAACTCCTTCCAGACTGCACAGAGTCTCAGACTAGGGGGCAGCTTTGCCCCATGAGGCCTGCCAGGTAAAGGCTATGTAACTGTCTATGTTTGCACCAAAATATCACACATAAGGTTTTTGTTTTGTTTTGTTTTTTGTTTTTTTGAGACGGAATCTTGCTCTGCTCACACAGGCTGGAGTGCATTGGAGTAATCTCAGCTCACTACAGCCTCCCCCTCCTGGGTTCAAGCAATTCTCCTGCCTCAGCCTCCTGAGTAGCTGGGATTACCAGTGTGGGCCACCGCACCCGACCTACACACAGGTTTTGCTATGGAGCCAGACTACTCACAAACAATCATGTGTGAATTATCCTAAAAGCCAGAAGTGAGGAATTATTTTCTAATCATAACCCCAAATCCAGAAGCAATATGAGAAAAGACAGACACATTTGGTTACACAAAAATAAGATAAAACTTTACATAGAAAAATATACCATGAGCCAAGTTAAAGGACAATGAAAAACTGAAAAAAAAAGATTTATAATGGTACAAAGTGTTACTATCTCAATGTATAAAGAACTTCCAAATGATAAAAATAAACATTAAAAGAGCCAACAATGTGATAGAAAAATGAGCTAGAAAAATGAAGAGACAGTTAAAAATGCCAATGACTCCTACCCATATGAAAATATGCTTAGTATCATTCATAATAAGAGAAATGCAAATTAATGCTACATTGATATGTTTCTCACATACAAGATTGGAAAACCAGAAGCTTAACGATATAGTGTGTTGATGAGACTATGAATAAACAGGTACTGTCATTACTCACTATTCAAACTGTAAAATAGTAAAATGCCTTGAACCAGATATTAGAAATATTCAGCAAAATTGAATATATATTTACCTTTTGAGCAAGCAATTCCACTTCTATGAACACAGGTGTAAACTGCATGGGCCTACTTACACTCAATTTTTTTCAATAAAAGTTACACCTAGTATGCCTGCCTCTTCTGCTTTCCCTTCCACCTCCTCCACCTCTTCTGCCTCTGCCACTCCTGAGACAGAAAGACCAACCCCTCCTCCTCCTCCCCCTTCTCCTCTTCCTCAGTCTACTCAATGTGAAGGTGATGAAGATGAAGACCTTTATGATGGTCTACTTTTATTTAATGAATTGTAAATATATTTTCTCCTCTTTATGATTTTAATAATATTTCCTTTAGCTTACTTTAAGAATATAGTGTATAATAAAAATAATATACAAATATGTGTGAAATGACTGTTTATGTTATTTGTAAAATTTCTAGTCAACAGTAGGCTATTAGTAGTCATGTTTTTGGGGAGTCAAAAGTTATAGGTGAATTTTCAACTGCATAGGATGTCAATGCCCTTAACCCCTGTGTGATTCAAGGGTCAAATACAGGTATATGTAGATATGTAGTTGATGTCTATATATATACACACACACACACACACACACACACACACACCGTGATACATAGCTGATGCTCCTAACACAGGAGTTAGGGTCATCAACACCCCATACAAACATATAAACATATATGACCTTTGACCCTTGAGAGAGAGAGAGAGAGAGAGATACTTTATTTAGTCTTACTCATATATATATGAGTAGAACTGTATAAACTTAGGTATATGCACATTATAGGGTACTATGCAACTTTGCAATGGAATTGGAAATATCTATATATAATACTATGAAATAATATCCTAGATACCTTGTTAAATGAAATGCTAAGAGCAAGTCTGGCAGATAATCCTCAAGTGTCTGTTCCATCAGGTGGCTGAAGAGAACTAGGTCACCCATGGTTATATCTCCTTCCCAGGTAAAGGTGGCATAGAAAGACCTGTCTCCCTTCCCTCAATCAGAGTATCTCTGGAGGGTCAATCCATCTTCACATCTCCCCAGAAGATCACCTGAGGCTTCTGTTGAGACTGGATTGAGTTCTTGTTCTCTTTCTGGAAAATCTTGCTTCTTTCCCTTCCGCTCCAGAGGTGTTGATCCCCCAAAACCTAAATAAACCACCTGCATACTAATCTCCATCACAGATTCTGATTCCCTAAGAATCTAACCTGGCACAGGTAGTACCAGGAGTAACTCAAGAAAGCCATACTTGGATGGGAATTTGAAGCTGCTTTGCTCCCCACCACATGGCAATCTGTAAGTGGAGTACAGATAATCCCTTTCACAACTGGGCAGCACAGTTGTTGAAACAATCGTGGAGTACTGGGGTGGCATACCAAAGGATGTGAATGCCTTAGCTGGCACAGTGTAAAGCTGCTGGAGAAATACGGAGAGAAACTGCAATTATAAGAATAGTGGAATTGAATGGTTTTTACTAAGCTTACTCTGAATAAGAGAATATATAGGCAAGTGTGATTAATTAGCAATTAAAAAACTAACTGTGAAAGCCTTAGTGCCTCCTAGTGGTATACAAGAAGGCTCTTATCTTCCAGAAGTGAACACAGGACAAAGTCAAGATTTAATTATCAGATTAGCCTAGCTGCAAAGGTTGAACTCCCAACTATGGCAAATATATGCTATTTCAAGGTTCAGACCATTTTGGGGAAACAATGGGACCTTGAGGCATCATGGGTGTATCTAGGCTGATACTCCTGAAAATTCTCATAATGACAAGTATAAATGGTTACCAGTCTCAGTCTTTTCCTAAAACGACCTGCAGTCATTTACTTTGGTAACTGCATGTTAGGAAAAGGAAAATACTCAAACATTTTAGAAAGTACTGGAACAATAGTCAAGACATGTTAAAAGATGATATGAGCAGATATTTCACAGAGTGGGATAAACAGATGGCAAACAAGCACAGGAAAAGATGCACAATATCATTAGTCATTATGGAAATACAAATTAAAATCAAAATTAAATATCACTATACATCAATCAGAATGGCTAAAATAAAAAAATAGTGACAACACCATATGCTGACAACTATGTAGAGAGACTGGGATATAAAGTTTTACAGCCAGTCTGGAAAACAGTATGGCAGTTTCTTAAAGAACTGAACATGCAACTACCATATGATTTATCAATTGAATTCTTGGGCATTTATCACAGAGAAATTAAAACTCATGTGGACACGAAAACCTTTATATGAATGCTCCTTGCACCATTATTTGTAATAGGCAAAATCTGGAAACAACCCAGATATCCTCCAACATAATTAAGCACGCTGTGGTATAATCAGATCATAGAATACTACCCAGCAATAAAAAGAAAGACTATCGATACATGCAACAACCTGGATAAATCTCCAGAGAATTACAAGGAGTGAAAAAAGCCAATTCCAAACATATAATATCTGTTTCCATTTACACGTTATTACTGAAATGTCATAATTACAGAAAAGGAAAACAAGAGTTAAGGAGGAGACGGAGGTGGAAGTAAAGTGGATGTGAGTTTAAAAGGGCAACATGAGGGGTCCTTGTGGTGATGGAAACATTCTTGATCTTGAGGGAATCTATGTCAATATCCTCATTTTTCTATTTTACCATAATTTTGCAATAGCTCACCAATGAGGGAAACTGTACAAAAGGTATACAGGATCTATGTCTATTATTTATTATAATTTCATGTTAATTTACAGTTACCTCAAAATAGAAAGTTAATTTAAAAAAGGTTTCAGGCTGTGAGGTAAGCCTCTCTGCAGATGTCATGATATTAGAGGTTATCACTGGTGGGAAAATACATGATGTGGAGTTCATGACTTTTCCCAATCAGAGAACTATAACTCAGATCATAAGGGTCCTGTAGCAAGGTCATGGGATATGAAGCATTGAATTATAGGCCTTTTGGGAACACCCCTTGGTGTACAACTAGGACCTGGTAGAGATAGCATGCCTAATCATGGAAGACTATGTGACTGTGAAGCCAACTTTGATATATTTATACAGTGCAACAATACTCAGCAATAAATACAGAATGAACTACCTACACAAAAGAATATGAATGAATCTCAAAACTTTATGCTGAATGAAAGAAGAGTGACACAAAATAATACATACTGCAAAATTCCACTTAAGTGAATTTCTAGTACTGAAAAAATAATTTTTAGTGTTATAAATTAGATTAACTGTTGTTTGGGGTTGAAGTAAAAACATACTAATTCTAAGGAGGCAGAGGGAGTCTATGGGGTGGTAGGAATGTGCCGTATCCTGCCTTGGGTAGTAGTTACATGGATTTTTACATTTGTCCAGGCTCATTAAACTGGACAGGTAACGTGTGAGCATTCTTTTGTGTGCAATAAAATTGTTTAATAAAAGGACTCAAAACCAATTTGAATGAGCCCCCACTGGCAAAAGACAGGAGAATTGGGGCATTGTCTTAGTTTTTGTGTTGCTACAAAGGAAAACCTGAACATGGGTAATTCATAAGGAAAAAATACTTGGCTCATGATTCTACAGGCTGTACAAGAAACATGGTGACAGCATCTGATTATGGTGAGAAATTCAGGCTGCTTCCACTCACGGCAGAAAGGGAAGGGAGCTGGTGTGTGCAGAGATCACATGGTGAGAGAGCAAGCAAGAGAAAGAAGGGAGATGTCAGGCTCTTTTTAATTACCAGCTCTCGTGGGAACCTACAAATCAAGAATGCACTCATTATCATGAGGATGACACTAAGCCGTTCATGAGGGATCCATCATTTGAGCCAAACACCTCCCCTTAGGCCCCACATCCAACACTAGGAATCAAATTTTAACATGAGGTTTGGAGGGAGGCTGAGGCTGGAGAATCACTAGAACCTGGGAGGGGGAGGTTGCAGTAAGCCGAGATCACGCCATTGCACTCCAGCCTGGGTAACAAGAGCAAAACTCCATCTCAAAAAATAAATTATATCTATATGTATATGTATATATATAAATATGTATATGTATGTATATTTATATATACATGTATATACGTGTATATATGTATATGTATATTTATATATACATGTATATATGTATATGTATATTTATATATACATGTATATATGTATATGTATATTTATATATACATGTATATATGTGTATATATGTATATATGTATATATGTATATGTATGTATATTTAAAGTATAGCAATCCCCCAAGCTCTGGAGTTTAACCCCTCTGCACCTCTGGCTCATTTGCCCTATAGCTTCAGGGAAGGTACTCACAGCAGGTGAAAATTTAGGCAGTGTGCTTGCCATAAGATGCTGTCAGGTCCAATGAGTTTGATTTCTCATGGAACTGTCCATTGCATCAATGGTTAAAATTAGAGCTTGTTTAAGCTATTATGATGCCCCAGAATCAGAAGCATCTTCTACATTATCAATGAATGTTAATATCAGTATTCCACATATAAAGTATACTTCATAAAAATGTGATTATATCTATAAATCTTGAATGAATTTCTGCATATAATCATCAGTTTCAGGAAAGAAGAAAGGAAGGAAGAGAAGAAAGAAGGAAGGAAAGAAAGGAAGGAAGAAAAATTAGAAGGGAGGGAGGAGGAAAAAAGCATTTATCAGGTATGTGAAGAAATTTGAATGTTGACTCAATATTTGATGATTTTTAGAAATTATTAATAAAGCTGGAGGCCTCACGCTACCAGCCCTCAAAATATACCGCGCAGTTGTAGTAAGCGAAACAGTATAGTATTGGCATAAAAACAGACACATAGACCAATGTAACCGAATGGAGGACACAAATATAAACCCATGCACTTACAGCCAACTCATTTTGACAAAGGTGCCAATAACACTCATTGGGGAGAGGACAGTCTCTCTAAAAAATGGTGTTGTGAAAATTGGATATCTATATGCAGAAAAATGACACTAGACCTCCACCTCTCACCCTATACAAAAAATCAACTCAAAATTAATCAAAGATGTAAATGTAAGACCTGAAACAATAAAACTACTAGAAGAAAATGTATGGAAAATGGTTTAGCACATTGACATGGGAAAAGATTTTATGAATGGCTTCTAAAGCACATGTAACAAAAGTGAAAAATAAAAACCCAACAACAACAAATAGGGTTATATTAAACTAAAAAGTTTCTGCACAGGAAACAATCAACAGAGTGAAAAGACAGCCTACAGAATAAGAGAAAATATGTGCAAATTACTCATCTGACTTGGGTCTAATATCCAGCATATATAAGGAACTCAAACATCTTATAAGCAAACAAACAAACAAACAAACAAACAAAAATCAAACTAAAATATGGGCAATTATCTGAACAGAAATTTCTCAAAAAAAAGACATACAAATGGCCAACAAATATATGAAAAAATGCCCCAAATCACTAGTCAGTAGATAAATGCAAATCAAAACTATGATGAGATATCATTGTATCTCATGGCTATTCTCAAAAAGACAAAAAATAAATGCTGGTGAGAATACGGAGAAAAGGGAACTCTTATCCACTGTTGGTGGGAATGTAAAGTAGTATAGCCACTATGGAGAACAACAATATGGAATTTCCCCAATAGACTACAAATAGAACTACCATATGATCCAGTAGTCCCACTACTGGGAATTTATCCAAGGGAAAGGAAATCAGTATTTCAGGGAGACATCTGTACCTCTGCGTTTATTGCAGCACTATTCACAATAGCCAAGATATGGAATCAACCTAGACGTCCAACAACAGATGAATAGATAAAGAAAATGTGGTGTATATATACACAATGCAATACTATTCATCCATAAAAGAGAATGAAATCCTGTCATTCACACCAACATAGATGGAACTGGAAGACATTATGTTAAGTTAAATAAGCCAGGAACAAAAAGTTAAACACTGGATGTTCTCATTCATATATAGAAGCTAAAAAAAGTTGTTCTCATAGAAGCAAAAAGTAGAACAGTGGATACTAGAGGCTGAGAAGTGTAGGAGGGAAGGAGGGATAGCAAGCAATTTGTTAAAGAATACAAAATTATAGCTAGATAGAAAAATACGTTCTAATGCTCTGTACCACTGTAGAATGACTATAGTTAACAATAATATATAGTGTCAAGTAGCTAGAAGGAAGATAGTGAATGTTCCCAACACAAAAAATGATAAATGTTTGAGATGATGAATATGTTAATTACCTGATCTGAATGATATACATTATATGTGTTGAAACATCACCATGAATATGTACAATTATTTGTCAATTTGAAGAGATTAAAAAATGTATGTATATATATGCACATATGTATGTGTATACACCCACACACACACACACACACATACCCAGACACAAGAAGCTATTGTTACTTTTTTTTTTTTTTTTTTTTTTTTGAGACGGAGTCTCGCTCTGTCACCCAGGCTGGAGTTCAGTGGCGCGATCTTGGCTCACTGCAACCTCTGCCTCCCGGGTTCACGCCATTCTCCTGCCTCAGCTTCCCGAGTAGCTGGGACTACAGGCGCCCGCCACTGAGCCCGGCTAATTTTTTGTATTTTTAGTAGAGATGGGGTTTCACCGTGTTAGCCCGGATCGTCTCTATCTCCTGACCTCGTGATCCGCCCGCCTCTGTCTCCAAAAGTGCTGGAATTAACAGGGGTGAGTCTCCGGGCCCGGCCGCTATTGTTACTTTTTAGGTGCTGATTGATATGGGTTGAATTGTGTCACCTCAAAATTATTTTGTTAAAGTCTAAACTCCCAGAACCTCAGAATGAGATCTTATTTAGAAATAGGATCATTGTAAGTGTAATTGGTTAAGATGAGTTCATACAGAGTAGGGTGGGCCCCTAATGGTATTGGCCTTATATATGAAACACCATGTGAAGACAGGGAAGCAGACAGGGAAGATGATGTTAAGAGAATAGGGAGAAGATTGCTCATCTATAAGCTGAGGAGAGAAATTTGAAGAAATTCTTCCCTCACAGCACTCAGAAAGAACCAACCCTGCCAAAATACTGATTTTAGACTTCTAGCCTCCAGTATTGGGAGTCAAAACATTTCTGTTGTTTAAGCCACTCAGCTTGTGATGCTTTATTATAGTATTTCTATAAAACCAAAACACTGATGAAGTGCACAATTTTCTGGAGAAAAATTAAATGGCCAAAAGTTATCTGAGAAAGAATAATAGATCTAGGTAATGAAAAAATGCTTATCACTAATCACCAGGAAAATGCAAATTAAAACCACTATGAGATATCACCTCTCACCTGTTAAAGTGGGTATTATCAAAAAGATAAAAGATAAATTCTGGTGAGGATGTAGAGAAAAAGGGACTCTCACACACTGTTGGTAGCAATGCAAATTAGTACAGCCATTATGGAAAACAGTATGGATGTTCCTCAAAAAATTAAAAATAGAATTACTCTATGATCTAGCAATTTAACTACAGCGTATATCAAAGGATATGAAATCAGTATGTCAAAGAGATATCTGCACTCACATGTTCATTGCAGCATTGTTCACAATAGCCACGATATGGAGTCAGTCTGTGTCTATCAACAGATGAATGAGTCAAAAAATGTAGTGTACATATACACAATGGAATGTTACTCAGCCACAAACAGAATGAAATCCTGTTATTTGTGATAACATGGATGAAACTGAAAGACATTATGGTAAGTGAAATAAGCCAGGCACAGAAAGACAAATACTGCTTACATACATGTGGAATGTAAAAAAAGTTGAACTCATAGAAACAGAGAGTAAAATGGTGGTATTCAAAGGCTGGAGGGTGGAGAGGTTTGGGAAATGTTGGTCAAAGGACACAAAGTTTTACTTAGGAGGAATAAGTTCAAGAGATGTATTATACTTCATAATGACTGTAGTTAATAGCAATATATGGCACGCTGGAACATTGTTAAGAGAGTACAATTTTTGTTCTCACCACAGAAAAATGATAAGTATGTGAGGTAATCCACATGTTAAATGGTTTGGTTTAGTCATTCCACAACGTATATATATATATCAAAACATCATGTTTTACACCATAAATCAAGGGTTTCCAATCTTTTGGCTTCCCTGCGCCACACTGGAAGAATTGTCTTGGGCCACACATAAAATACACTAACACTAACCACTAATGATAGCTGTTGAGCTTAAAAAAGTTACCAAAAAATGTCAGGTTTTAAGAAATGTAGGAATTTGTTTTGGGCCACATTCAAAGCTGTCCTGGGCCGCATGCAGCTCATGGGCCATGAATTGGACAAGTATGCTCTAAATATATACAATTTTTTGTTGATTAAAAAAAAGAAGAAGAATAGAGCTAGATAGACAAATGATTATGAACCAAATTGGAAAAAAATAGGTTTTCTTCCTAGAAAGTTGTAATTTGTAGAACAGTTTTTCTGGAATGTCCATTTAAGCTTCCATGGAACCACGATTTTTATTCTATAAAAATTCTTTCAAAGTGTATAAACATGTGACCTTACCAATTAATTAACTCGTGAGTGTAGATGATATTAAGGTTCTGTAGATCAAAGGACAATTCCTTCTCTAGCCTGTATTTAGGGGAATAATAAGAAAAAATGTTGATAAAATACTTATGTTCTGAATTTTTTACATATATTCATTCATATAATCCTCAAAACATTCTCCAATGTATATACTATTATTATCCCCATTTTACTGATGACAAAACTGAGATACAAAGAAATAAGTAATATGCCCAACTTCACGTATCTAAGAACTGACTGAGGGTGAGATGAGAACGTGGCCATGTAGCCCTAAAGGCTACATCCCTAAAACATTTGTATACTAAGTCCCTATCCAGAACCTATTCCAATTGTAACATACATATATAGTACAAAAGGGAATGCTTAATTGCACAAATATCTGTGTATGCAAATGGTATGCTGCTTACCAAAGGTTTTTTTTTTTTAACAGTTTTTAGTGATATAGGGAAATGATCATGAACAGAAAAAACAACATGAGAAGATATGTTAAGACTAGCTTTTTTTGTGCATTTGGATTCAGTAAAACAGTAAAAGATTAAAGGATTAATTTGATTAAACATTTCAAATGGACTAAAGAACATATATTCATATAAGAAACTAAGGTTAAAAAGTAGAGCGATTTTCATAAGTAACCTGTGTGAAAATTTTATAAATAAAAGCTTTCCTCATAATCATTCTGCTTTTCCTTAATATAAAAAAGAAGCATGAATAAATATTGTTGTAATTCCTTTACTTAGTAATAATCTCTGAAGTGATGGTAATTTCTATTGTAATATAGCATGGTATCTCTTACCTCCCTTATCCCCATTCTCACTCTCTCCCACAAAGGCTTGCAGTAGTCTGTGGACACAAACTATTCTTAGTGCTTATTATTGTAAATATTGTCGTATGTCCTAAACCAACATTAAAGTAATAAATTTGACACAGAACCATATGAAGCAAATGCTAAGATTAGCAAAGTAATGTAGTTAGTGCATTCCTGTTGGAACTCTATGACAAAACAGAATGTTATCAGTTAAAAATGACACCCCATCCACAAATGCTAGATATCTTCACACTTATGTGTTGTGAAAAAAAAATTCTCTTTCCTGTAAAGGCTTATAGATAATTCATGCTTTTTAACGCACTAAATTTTAAAGGGAATAAAAGGCAGATTATGCGTGCGCTACTATGGAATTCCAAGATGTTAACGAAGCACTCAAAAAGGGAACCTGTGCAAAAAATTAAAAAATATTATTTTTCAGCTTTATCTTCCTTTGAGTACCCCATTCACTGTTTCCTCCATTTCTCCTTCCCCTTCTGTCTTATTTAGGCTGCTATAACACAATACCATAGGCTGAATGGCTTAAACAACATTTATTTCTCACAGTTCTCCAGGTAAAAAGTCCAAGATCAAAGTGCCAGCAGATTTACTGTTTGAGGAGGGCTCTCTTCCTGATCTGCAGAAGGCCATCTTCTCCTTGTATTCTGATATAGCAGAGAGAGAGGGAGAGAGAGAGAGAGGAGAGAGAGAGAGACAGTGAGAGAGGAGAGAGAGAGAGAGGAGGGGATGGAGAGAGAGAGAAGGGGGGGATGAAGGAAGAACTCTCATGTATCCTCCTATAAGAGCACAAATCACATCATGACTGCTCCACCCTCATGATCTAAGGCCCTATCTCCAAAAATCATTTGAACCCAAAAATTTTGTGAGGACACAAACATATAGTCTATGCCTTATCTTTGGAACAAAATGCCTTCTTGTTACCTATTGGCTGCCCAGAGCCAACTCCTTTTTTATAAGTAGAAAATGTAGTATTTGACTTCTTTTAGTACTATTTTGTACCCACATCTGAACATTGTGTCATGTATCCCGTCTTCTAGATACAGCTTTTACAAGGAATGTAAAGGGTGTAAAGTAACTCCAGTAGGGTATAGGCTACTAAATGAGGCATTTCCCTCCTTCTCCCACCTCCAGTCCTGTTTATGATCCAGACTGCTTCTATCTACAAAGCTGCTAACCCTTGAGCCTTGAAAGAAAAAGCTAAACACCAGCTGCCAGTCTTTTGGTTGTACAAAAAGAAGTCCTGGACAATGTGAACGCTTTTTCTGGATTGGCTGCATCTATGCTTTGTCCCTGAAGTCAGGAAGTACCTTACCGGTAAGGGACTGCGTTTTGAAGTTCTTTTGATATTAATCAATGCCCGTGGCCACCCAGAACCCCATGAATTCAACACCTAAAACATTAAAGTGGTCTACTTGCAC
Organism: Pan paniscus; assembly: GCF_029289425.2. Taxonomy (NCBI): domain Eukaryota; kingdom Metazoa; phylum Chordata; class Mammalia; order Primates; family Hominidae; genus Pan; species Pan paniscus. The sequence goes on along the minus strand of NC_073255.2, from coordinate 83,828,476 downwards.
CCAAACACAATGTCTCTAATGCTGCCTTTAGATTAGGGAGCATAGGGGCCTTTAAGGCTCATTACACAGAGTACCCCATGGAAAAGATTGTCAAGAAACTCTGATGGAGAGAGTATTATGAATGTCTGGAAGGACTACACCATTGAAGAGGCATTTGTTGTTACAGGAAAATCCATGAAAGCCATTAAGGCCAAAGCAATACATTCTTGCTAGAGAAAACTGTTCAGTTGGTGTGTCTGACTTCACAGGATTTACAAGAGAGCCAATCAAGAAAATCACAAAAGAGATTGGGGATATGTCCATCACCCAAAATAAAAGGTGAGGGGAGAAGGTTTTCAAGGTAAGGATTTCAGAAAATTTTAAGAGCTGATAGACACTGTGTTAGTCTGTTCTTGCATTGTTATAAAGAACTACCTGCGACTGGGTAATTTAAAAAGAAAAGAGTTTTAATTGACTTACAGTTTTGCAGGCTGTACAGGAAGCATGGCTTGGAGGCCTCAGGAAACTTATAATCATGGCAGAAAGTGAAGGGGAAGTAGGTACCTCTAACATGACCAGAGAAGGAGGAAGAGAGCAGGGGGAGATGCTACACTTTTAAACAACCAGATGACAACTCATTCACTATCACCAGAGCAGCAAGGGAGAAGTCCACCTCCATGATCCATTCACCTTTCACCAGGCCCCTTCTACAACATTAAGGATTACAATTCAACATGAGATTTGGGTAGGGTCACAAATCCAAACCATATCAGACACCATGCCAGAGGAATTCACAGAAGACTCCATGATGGAGAGAGTGCTTCCAAACCAGTGCCAAATGATGAGGAAGAAGACATAGAAGAAGCAGTATTAGAAAACAAATTAACCTTAGAAAATCATCAGAAGGATTCTGATTATTCAAGACTACTTTTTAACTGCTTTCATAACATGGATTCTCCTATGATATGGGCACTGACACAAAAGCAAAAGGTGGAAGAAGGATTGGTACCATATAGAAACAATTTTAGAAAAATGACAAGGAAAAAAAGTCAGAAATTACCATGTATTTTAGTAAAGTTACACTGAGTGTGCCTGCTCCACCTGCTTCTCCTTCCCCTTCCTCCACCTTTTCCACCTCTGCCACCCCTGAGACAGTGAGAGCAGCTCCCCCCTTGTCCTCTTCCTCCTCAGCCTACTCAGTGTGAAGACAAGGAAGATGGAGACCATTCTCCTGACCCACTTCCAGCTCATGAATAGTATATACATTTTCTCTTTCTTACAGCTTTCTTAATAGCATTTTCTTTTTTCTCTCTTATTTTATTGTAAGAATACAATAAATAATACATATAACATACAAAATCTGTGTTGATTGCTTAATGTTATCAGTAAGGCTTCTGGTCAACTAGCCTATTAGTAGTTAAATTTTGGGGGAGTCAATAGTTATATGCAGGTTTTTTACTGTTCAAAAGTCAGTACTCCTACTCCCCCTGTCAATGAAGGGTCATATATTACATATAGGTCTATATAATATATAGCATACCTGTAATATATAATATACTGAGTTGTTAAAAGGAAAGACGAGAGAATGGATTTAGAATAGACATCAAGTGATCTACCATAATATGTGCAACATGTTGAGGCAAAGGACAATGAACATTCTGTGGACGTGGTGAACCCAACAGTGATATGCTCTTTGTTAGGTTTTTTGGGTTTTTGTTTCGCTTTGTTTTTGGTGATTCCACCCATAGCCAACTTTGGCCTCTGACAAGGTCACAGGCACATTTCCCTTCAGTATATGATTATCTCTTTATTGAAGGCATACATCATCCTTAATTTATTTTTCAAGTATCAGGGAATTTCTGTCTATCAAATGACTATGACTCAAAATATAAGACTTTATTATATTTTAGCTAAAACCCTGCAACCAGTGTATAACAGAGAGGTCATGGATGATCACTAATTAGCAGAGACAAGTCCTACAAACTAATTTGACATAAAGTATATCTCCACAATTGTGATATATTAATCTTACTTAAGATTGCTTGAATTATCTGACCCTAATCCCTATTAATACATCTTCTTTGAAAAACTGTTTTTGATTCTGTACCTCTTGTTATAAATTTCTCTTGTCCCTTATTTTTAATTTCTGCTACTGAATTTGTTTTCATCATTGTTCTTCCCACCATTAAAAATGATGGCATCTTTTTAGAAATGCTCATTCCAAAAAGAAAAAAAACTTAGGCTTTAAACAAATTCTTATCCATACTTAACAGATCAATATTTAGTTTGTTCAGTGGGTAAGAATTTTTGAATGTACATATAAGCTACAATTAGCAACTTCTCTATAACTTACTACTTTCACAAATCAAATTAGGGTTTGAGTTTTATGTACCATTATAGACCTGGGAGAGGAGAACAGAGAAATGAAGAAGCCTATGTCTTGGGTGCTAAATACATAAAATTAAATTAACAGGTAAATTGAAATTCCTTTGACAACAAGAGTTGGTGACTGTTTTCTAAAGCTAGGAAAGCATGCTTCCATAAAAAGCACATTTTACAATAAATGGAACTATCTGGACAGACTGCACAGTGTGAATGACTCTATAAGGGATTGGTCTATTCGGTTATTTAGAATGGTTACTGTCTTTTGAACTGAAGATCCTGTTAACAAGGATTTCAGAGAGTTCTTCAGTTTCCTGGTCCTCTAAACACCCACTCAGATTCCTTGGCATGCAGAGAATTTCTTCCTTTACTCATAGACACTATTGCTTCTTGATGCATCCCTTTCCAGTCTCTTCATTTGAGAGAACAGAGATTAAACAGATTATTTCAAGATAGAGAAATAATGTTTCTAAATCCAATATTTGCCTGTGAGGAGACCTCCTGTGAAGCTGTAAACTCTTTGGAAACTGTGGATAAGGTAATATTTAGTTTCTGATAATCTTCTTCCTACAGTGTGGTTCCCTTTAATAAACCACCAGGAATTCAGTAAAATTGGGTACTTACATATAGCCTTTTGGTGATTTTGTGTGGAATTAAGGGACAGGGTTAATATTTATATAAAAGTATCATGAAATTATAAAATCATATTTACTTATAAATTTAATGAAAACACTAACCACTAAATGGCAGCTGAATACCTTTTCTCTCAGTTGCAAATAAACATCATCCTAATTTCATTTCCTCTAGGTAATTAGTGGGAAAATTTAGTTAAGAAGGTGAAAATAGTTAAAATAGCTTGTCTTAACTTGTAGAATAGATCGATAGTAATAAAATTGAACCCAGTTTCCTGACTAATGGTGTATGAAGGATATCAAATTATTCTCTGTGATAAAAGAGGACACTAAAGTGGTCTGTGTGGTTTCTACCATTGATCTCTAAGGTTACACAATATTGAGTGGATGTCTCTAATTATTTACCAACTGCTCATCTCTTAACCCCTGCCACTGTGCTCCCACAATACTCCACTAAAACTCTAACACTGCTTTATCAGAAGTTACCCGTGGTCTTTCTGAAGACCTATCTCTCTTCCATTCCCAGAAAGAGAAGATTGTATACTACATTGCTGTTTTTGAAGCACTTGTCTTTGTTTAGCATTGGAATATTTTGAAAATGCTGTTAATTCGTTGATCCTTTTTCTTCTCTGTCTGCTTCACAAGGGTCTTCTTATCCAATGCCACAAAAGGTGGGCGTTCTTCAAGGATCTGTCCTTGATTTCCTTCTTTTGCTCTTTGGACTTAAATTCTCTCTTCTCTGTTCATCGTCTTCTCCAGAGACTAAGATCATTATGTAAATGAGTCCCAAAACTGTCTCTTTGAGTTCTGTATTCTAATTTCATTCTGACATTACAGATGCCAGCTAACTATTACTATGGATGTTGGGTTGTATTGATCAGAAATGTAGGCAGTGAAAAGACATAGATGTGGGTTTCTATATATATAGGGAGGTACAAAATTTAGAAAGACATGATGCAGGGCAGGAACTGATAAGTTCCATGAAAGGAGTTCGATATGCACAAGAATATTTTTCGGTTAGATTCTTTGGTAAAACTTGATTGCATGGATTCAAATAAATAGATTTCTCTATTAAAAAAAGAGTATGTCTTAGTCACTGAGATACTAGGAGATTTCATATATATCTGAAATATATAATACTATAATATATAAGGACTGTAAGAAAAACTACATGCAGTTTTGTTATCCTTGTGGAGTTAAAATGTGTATTAAAAGTTAGAGAGTGAGATCATATGGGGAAGAGTTTGGGTGGTAATGAAAATGAATACATACAACCTGAAAGCTTAATACATCTTGGACACTACCTGTGCCTGGCATTTCTCCCACTACTATGGTGGCAAATATAGAGTACCCATATTATATCTATTGTATGTCTGTTGCCATTACAACGCAAAAGGAAAACCCACAGGGAACTAAAAAGAGATTCAATAGCAAAGTGTCTGAATTCATTTACAATACCTCAGCACCTTTCTGTGCACATCACACCCACGTTCTCCTACTAATGGTACCATGATTATTACACAGCAGGTTCATATGGCATTACCTTTGACTTTTTTCCTGATTCCTAATATACTGATTAAATAAGTCAGTTTTTTCCTGATTATTCTTCTAACATAACTATTTTTTACTGATATAGCTTTACGTTCTCATCACTACTACTTGAGTTTAAACACTTTTTACCTCATAACTTGGTTATTATAAGGAGTCTCTTAATTGGCTTACTTCATCCTATGTCCTGGTCTCAGGTGATTTTTTTAAAGCACTTCTTTGATTACTTTAGTCTCTGGGACAATTGTTAAAATCTACTCTGATTCAGCAGGAAGCATAAAAGGTCCCAGGATCACACTACAGTTTGAGCTGGGGGTCCCTGATGCCTCACTGTTCAGTCCTTGGCACTATTCATGTAGTCACTGAACTAAAATGATGCCTCATCTTGGACTAAATTTCAGTACAGTGACCACTGCCCTAAGAAACAAGCAATAGACATGACAAACAGATGGATGGAGGGCTACAAATACAAAACAGAGTCCCCTATTCATGAAAGAGGTTAAGTAAATATCATTCTTAGGGCAAATTCTGCCAAAGCAAATTTGAGTAATAAAACCTTTTTATTTAATTTTTCTGAAATGATGTAATATCATACCCTCAGGGAACATAAAGGGAATCATAAGACCTATGAGGTTCTGCCTCCTCCCGTCACTCGCTACCTGGGAAACTAACTTTATTTTACTCTTTACATTTTGGGGCTTGTGTATAGTTGATGATTTCTTTCTTATATCTGTTCTTATGGACAGTTTTAGCCCTGACCACAGCTTCACAAGCCCCTTAACCATATTGTGTCCCCTCCCTGACCATATTGCATCCCCTCCCTGTGCTATTCCCCACAGCAACTAGTCCAGAACTTTTCACACTCCACAAATCCCTCAAGCCTTCTCTCGCAGATATTATCCCTCACCTGTTTTCAGATGCAGAGGATGGTTTCCCTTATCTTACAAGACAAATATGAAGATTGTAATTCAATCTCATTATTGAGGGATTCAAATTTATGGGGCAAATAATCACAAAAACCTTCAATTGAAATGAAGTGGTTAGGCTGAAGAAACTTCAGAGAGCTGTAAATAATTGCATTTTTAACAACAGTGGAATAAACTAGTGTCCCTAGCTCTAGTCCATAGTGTTTATAGGAGTTTCGTACAAATAAATCATAGCATTAAGCTTCATATTACTGAGCTTTTAACATAGATTTTACTCATTTCTAAAAGATTTCACACCAAATAAATTGTAAATTATTTTCTCATTCATATAGTTTTGCATCCTAGTTGTGAAAGGGAGTCATCATAGAAGATTTTTTTTTAATTTTTATCCTGGTACAATATTTTTCTCCTTATTTTTTCTCCTGGTCACTGTAAAAGCCAATAAAAGCCAACGATCATTTTGCAATCACATTTCCTAGCAGAGGCTTAATGTAACTAAAACCATGGCAGGTATATTCAGAATGTGATGTATGGAATACTGAGGTTCTTATCTCAAAAGCTGATCCCTCCAGTGTTTCTTTTTAGAAAAACAATCTCAACTTTTATTTTAGATTCAGGGGTTACATGTGCAAATTTCTTGAGTATATTGTGTGATGCTGAAGCATGTTCAGGGTAATGATCCTGTTACCCAAGTAGTGAGCCTGACCCAATGGGTAGTTCTTATCTCAACAATAGTCATACAATCTTTCAACCTGTGAAAGCTTATTTAAAAAGAAAAAAAAAGTCATACAATCTGATCATCTGCATAAGCCAAACACCTAAGCATCAACCTTGATAATTTCCTGTACCTCAACCTGCATGTGTAACCCATTTCCAAGTCCTGCTTCTTTCATCATTTGAATATTTCTCAAAGTAGTCTACTTCTTTCCCCTCCATTGCCATCACCCTTGTGCCAACCATCAACCAGACTATAGCCAGTATAAATAAGTAGCAATATAAACTAAGGAAGCAGCCAATCCAGGCACAATCTTCAGCTTTGCTCCATTTTATATGTAGTCCATTGGGATATCTTTTGAATCTCAAGTTTCTCAACTATATAATGAAGGCAATTGGAGTAATATCAGTATTAGCTCCATAGGTTTTTGATGCATTAAATGAGATCATCCATAAATTGCTTAGCACAGTATTTAGCACATTCTAAAACTCCTAAATAATGGTGCCTGCTTTCTTTAGATTAGCATAGCATATTCATTATATTAATCAATACATTCTTTGAAACTGTGCTTTTTAATATGGCAGCCACCAGCCATGTGTGGCTATTGAGAAGTGGAAAGGTGAATAGTATGACTTGAGATAGTCTTGTAAGTGTAGAATACACACTAGATTTGAAAAAATTGGTATTAAAAAAGAATGTGAAATATCTCAATAGTAATTTTATATTGATTACAGGTTAAAAGACTAATATTTTGATAGACTGGATTGAAATATATTATTAGAATTAATTTTGTTTCTTTTTACTTTGTAATACATCTGCTAGAAAAATTTAAGTTACATATGTGGCTCACATTTATGGTTAACATTATTTCCACTGAGCAACACTGATCTAGACTTTACTGTGTCTATTTTCTCATATTTATATCATTTATATAGAATGGCCGGCTACATTTTTAAACGGTTCCAAGTGATCTGAGTTTTTGTTTAAAACCCATATTTAAAATATGTGAAATCGAGGTCAAGAGATTGGTAGCATCCTGGCGAACATGGTGAAACCCTGTCTCTATTAAAAATAAAAAAATTAGCTTGGTATAGTGACGCCCCCCTGTAGTCCCAGCTACTTGGAGGGGCTGAGGCAGAGAATAGCTTGAACCCGGGAGGTAGAGGTTGCAGTGAGCCGAGCTCACGCCACTGCACTGCAGCCTGGCGACAGAGCAAGACAGAGCAAGACTCTGTCTCAAAAACAAAAAGCAAACAAAAAAAAAAACTGCGAAATTCGTTAGAGAAGGAGGTTAAAAAAATCCTGACCAGGGGTAGGAGCATGGAATTTTAATGTTTTACAATATTGATCTTTTAAGACTATAAATCAGCTTTTCCAAACCAAGTTTTTTTGTTTTTGTTTTCCTAAAGGAAGACGTATCTATAGCTCATTAGTTTCCATTCAATACATTCCTCCATTAGTCTTAATAAATCAACTCCTGATTTTAAGGTAAGAGTCTGTCTTGAAGCTTTGAATATTAGAAATGTGGGAATTGAACAATGAGAACACGTGGACACAGGAAGGAGAACATCACACACCTGGGACTGTTGTGGGGTAGGGGGAGGGAGGAGGGACAGCATTAGGAGATATACCTAATGGTAAATGATGAGTTAATACCCTAAAACTTAAAGTATAATAATAATAAAATTTAAAAAAAAGGAAATATATATTTATGCCTGAAGTATTGGATGTTATCTAGAAGGACTTTGGGGAAAAAATCTGGATTGAGTTAATTGAAAATTTTCACAGAGCAGAAAGTGTAGGTGATTATTGCTCATTCAACGTTAATGTTTTTAATGTAAAATAGATTTTTTCCAATTGTTTGTTCTTATATCCAATGCTGCAATAAATGTTCTTATAAATGTATCATTTTTACTTAAAAAGAGGAACATGAAACAAATTTGACAAATTTTCACTTTTAGAGTGGTGATTACATGAGTGTTTATTATATTATTTCTCTGCTCTTAAAGTGATTAATTTTTCATATTAATTCCAGTAATTTGTTTATAAATTCTTTTCAGCATTACATTAGGATATTCATATCATGACATTTTGCCTCTTGTTCCTATTATCTTTACTTATTTTTCTTGTTTCAATGTCTCGGCCAGGACCTCAGATCTGTGTTGAACTATAGTAGTGATTGCAGGCGTCTTTGTCTTGACGTCCACCAGAAAAGGAATGAATCTGAAAGGCCATTATTAAATATGACACTTATTATACGGTAGATAGCTCCCTTTTTATTAAAGAAGTGCCTCTCTTTTTCCTCATTTGCTAAAAATTTTTGCCTTAACTGTGTGAAAAATTGTATTGAACATTTTTTCAGCATCAGCTGAAAGATCCTGTATTTTTTTCTTTTTGATCATTTAATGCAATAGTTATTAATTATTATTGACTATTACAATCTTCCTGGTTCACATTTGCTTTCTACATACGTAACATTCATTTTCAGTCATAAATCTCATTTTGGCCTTCACTTTTTTCTGATATTAAAATTTCCATTTGATATGTTCCAGATATACTTTGCCATGCCCCCATGATCAAGTTTTCTGTGTCTTATGTTTTGTGTGTGTTTATCTTTTAAACAGAGTGCAGTGGCATGATCTTGACTCACTGAAACCTCTGCTTCCCAGGCTCAGACGATTATCTCACCTCAGCCTCCCGAGTTACTGGGATTACAGGTGTGCCCCACCACCCCTAGCTAATTTCTTGTTTGTTTGTTTGTTTTTTTAGAGATGAGGTTTTGCCACATTGTCCAGGCTGGTCTCCAACTCCTGGGCTCACGCAATCCACTTGCCTCGGCCTCCCAAAGTGCTGGGATTACAGGAGTGAGCCACCGCAACCGGCCACTAGTTCTTTTAAATACAATCTGAGAGTTCTTATCTTTTGATTAGTAAGTTTTATCTACTTTAGTCAGTTTACCATAAATTATTTTTTATTACAATTGCATTAAAAGTTGTTTGTCCTTCTAGTTTGTGTTTTTTTCTACTCTAATTTTCAAAATGTTATGTTTCCTGTCTCCCTGATTTTAATAAGATGATTCTTATGAATTGAACTATATGCATTCTATCTTTATTATTTTGGTAGTAATTATTAATTTATTAAGATTATTTTAACAAATATTATTTGATCATTGACTATATCCCAGGAAATGCTTTAAGCATTGGAAAATAAAACAGATTAATATTTTGTTTATGTTTCCATATCATATCTACAACCTTATAGATAGCTGTGTTTTCCTCCTGAACAGAACCAAGTGTTAACACAATTCCTTCCCCACCTTTCTCTCTTCTCCCCAAAACTTTCACAACATTAGTATCAGTTGAAGTATTAGTATTGTACTTTTATCCTTACACAAATGATTAAATTATTGTTTATTTGGATAAATTCTATTCTGCTTTTTACATGTTCTTCCCTTCCATAACAATTTCTTGCTTACAAAATCAATTGCTTCCTTTCAAAAGCTAAACCTCTCAGAATTATTTCAGAGATTCTTCGTGTTGCTAGACTCTCTGAAAACTAATCTTATATTTGCTTGAACATTGAAATGATAGCTTAACTGAATGCAATATCAGGTTTAAATTCTTTTCCTTGAAAACTTTCTTGCATTCAGTGTTGTTGTTGTCGAGTCTAATAGGTACTGAATATTAGTTTCCTGTGGATAATCTAATTATTCTCTTTGAAAATCTTGAGAGTTTCTCCTTGTCTTCAATAATCTTAAATGTCACTATAATAAGTCTAAATGAGGATTTTTTTGTACTTATCTCTCCTATTCAGTTCTTGATGTGCCCTTTTAGTATTAAGTCTTACATCTTTCATTAATTTTAACAACTTATCATTAATTTTTTTCTTCAAATATTTTCTCTACATGTATACCTTGCCTTTCATCCTAGATGGGCACTGCAATTTCTATTATTATTCTCCATATCTTTTGACTTCTTTTTTATTCTTTCTATCTCTTTATTTCCTGCTAATGCTTTTTGAAAGACTTTTTCAACCTTATCTTCCAGCTCAATAAATCATTCTTCAAGTATAATCAACAAGTTCTCTTCAATGCAATAAGTAACTAAAAAAAAAATGAAACGGAAAACAGATCCACTTTATGATAACAACAAAAACTACCAATTGCCTAGGAACTAATCTAGCAAGGGTTGCCCAAGAGGTTTATATAACTTTTTTCTCTCCAGTTCTTGGCCAACTTCTAAGCTAAGCTTCCATGGATGAGTATCCATAGAATGAGGCTCTGGGAGGGATACCAAAGACCAACTTCTAGGAGGCTAAGAGATGAACACAGATTTCAGAGGTAGAGTAGCAGTTTGGAGAGATTGGAGTGTAGGCCCAGGCAGAGTAGAGAGACTTCAGTGAAGAAACCATATATTTATCTAAAATCCAAGAAAGTCCACATCTAAGATTAAGAACATATTCTAGGAATAGTGGCTATATCCTAGAAGTAGAAATACAATTGAAATAGATCTGTCCTAACAAAATCTAACAGCAAGTTTTAAAGATTCAAGGGCTTCACAGGTAATTTAACTGCCTGCCAGGACAAAACTCATGTTTTGACAAAGTTAATAGAACCTCCATATAAGTTATATACAATGTCCAGATATGCAAAGAAATAAGAAAATGTAAGAGGAAGAGTGTTTAAAAATAGTCGAGAGAAGTAGAACTCAAGATTATCCAGATATTGGAGTTATCAGGTAAGACCTTTGGGATAACAGTGTGTAACATGGGGGAAAAATTGACAAAAATATTAGAAAGAGTAGTTTATACATTTTTATACATATGTATAGATTATTAGAACATTTAAGATAAATCAAATGGACTCAGCAGAAGACATGATTAAAGATCAAAAGAAAGGACACACATTAAACACAAAATACTAGATGCATGTAAATGGGAAGAAGTTGGAAATTGAATAGGCATACAAAAGAAAAGTAATTTTAAAGAAATGAACATGAGGACAATAAAAGACCTTGTATATGACATGGAATTTAGCAAGGCAAGCATCAAGAAATGTATTTGATTTCATTTTGTGTATTTGAAATCCTTGTAAGGAAGGAGGTGTGGGGAGAAATCTGTATTGACTTTCTTCATTGAAGGCTAAGAGTTTTGACTTTAAAAAGTCAATTTATTAAACTGTTTCAAGTATATTAAGATTTTCTATTTCTCCTTGAATTGGTTTTACTAGTATATAATTTTGTAGGATTTTGCCCATTTTATCTGCTTTCAAATTATTAGCAAAATATTATGTGTGATATTTTATTTGTGTAAATCTTTACAGTAATTACAGAGATATCATCTTTTGTGTTCTAATGTTTATTTGTACCTTTATAACTTTATAAAAATTATTGAAGTTTGTCTACTTAATTTATGTTTCTCAAAAAATTTTGTGATGGTTATTTTATTAACTATATCTATTGTTTTTTTGTTTTGTTTGTATTCATGGTCACTTTTTTACTTTCTTCTATTTTCTTGAGGCTTGTTCTATTTTATCCTAGATTTGAGTTCATTAATTTAAAATCTGTCTTATAATTTAATAAATGCAATTAAGATGATGTGTCTCTAATTAATCCATTTAAGTGCACCCCACAAGATTTGATATGTGGTGCCTTCAGTTATTCCTTTCTAAATATTTCATAATTTCCATTGCCAAATTTTATCACTTAAATTATTTTTACATTTATTACTCTCTATATACATTGTTATATTAACAATTCATTTCCAGTTTTATTTTACGGTGATTCAGGAAAATGGTCTTTATTATAGCATCTCTTCATTTTTTCCCCAAGAAAGGATGTAAAAGACCAATCAGTCAGAGTCAGCCTCATAATGGTTGCCAGATTCAAGCACTAAACGGCTTTAAGGGAAGATGGTTAAGTGAAACAAACAAAGGCGCCCACTTCTGTGACTAGTGCCCAAACCTAGACTGATATTCAACACCTTTCTCCTTCATCACCCATTTTACATTTGTTCTACCCTTGGCCATCTTGTTGGCTGGTCTGAGTGGCTTGCTTGGCAGGGAGTCTCAGAACTTTACACGTTATGAGTCAGAACTTTACCATTTAGTGTCCATTTCCTTGTGTGGCAGCCATATTACAGATGGACCCCCAGTGATGCACATCTCCCAGTATTGAAGCTCTGGTGTAGTGCCCTCATGCATTAAATAATATCTGTCCCTGTGTGACTGACAGAATATGGCAGATGTGATCATGTATGACTTCAGAGGCTGGGTTATGAAAGGCGTTGCAACTTACACCTTGGTCTCTGGGAAGACACACTCCTGGTTCTCTGGGCTACCGCATAAGACATCCATCTACCTTGAGGATAATATGCTAGAGAGACCCTATTCAGAGGCCCTGAATCATATGAGTGCCTGAGACCACATAAAGAGAAAGAGATGCATGGGCAGTCCCCAAATTCTCCAGCCCCCATGCCTTCAAGTCATTCCAGTTGACACCCCAGACAATTTATATAGCAAAGATAAGATGTTCCTGCTGAGCTCTGCACAAATTATACATTATAAACAAAACAATGTATTGTTTTAATCTTAATCCACTAAATTTTACAGAGAAATATATAAACAAACACCTTTTCTAACCATTGTTGCTGTAGTTATCCATTTACGGTTACCATGGGCATACAAGTTCATAAGTTCAGTGGGTTCTAGACAACACCCTCTGGGTCCTCATTATGTAACAGCTGTAGACTATCCTAGTAATTAGGATTGATTACTCCCACTGACATTGTAACTTCTTTCTTTGCTTGCTGGTCCACCAGCATAAGGATTGGCATCAGTCTTGTTTGCTTTTGCATTAACATATCATATCAGTCTGCCTTTGCACTAGCCTAGGTTCTTTTCTTCTAGGTTGGTTGACTATTGGGAGTACCACTTGAGGCCAAAGGTGTAAGCTGAGATAGGAGTGTCTGTACAGAAGAGGTAAGTGATGTGGATGTCTAGGCCACACAACTGTGTGATTTACCAGTGTATTCTGGATATGCTTAGGCTGAAACTCAAATATCATTTCTGCATATACCCAATATAAAAAATGATGGATCTGATTATACTCAGTTCAGAAAATTAAACCCCAGTGGCATAGTCACTTAGCATCCTGTAGTCAGGCCATCAGTTGCTAGTAGAATCCAGTACAATGACAGGAATGTTTATTCAAATTGAGAATAGTTCTTTTACAGAGAAAGAATTATCTTTCTCTAAAACCTAGAAACTTCTCAAACTCATAGCAACCTGTCTCCATACATATCTCTACCTCAAGCCAATCTGCTCTGTTATAAGTCCTAAGTGGCTAGACGCCTCAGGCTGGATCTTCTGCAGAACTCTCTCCCATTAGGCATCTCTCAAAATTAACAGCTTCCAAGTCACCAAATAATAGATGAGTCAGAGTAGTGACATCATGTTCAGTCCACCTCCAAAATCAAAAGAGGACTATTAAACACTGTGTATCTTTCAGTTAAGTGTCAGCTGTAAAGTGCAAAAATGTATCCTTAGTCTTACAAGGGATGTTGTGCCATGTTACTGACCACTGGACCTCCAAAACTGTGGCCATTCCTTGACTCTTCATAAGGCTTATCTCTAATCCTCTGACACCTCTGACAACTACTATACTTCTCGTGTCCTGCTCACCAAGTCCGATTGTCATGATGTTATCAGTTTACTGATCTAGTGTTATATTCTAGAGATTGGCAAGATAATCAAGATACCTGCATTTTCTATTGTGAAAGAGAGCAGGACAGTTTGCATATCCCTGGACTTGAGAGTAAATGGGTGCCGTTGTTTTTACCATGTGAATAAACACAGAACTTGATTCTCTTTATTAAAGAGAATTGGAGAAAAAATGTATATGCAAGATCAGTAGTCTTATAACAAGTGCCAAAGCCTGTGTTAATCTACTGTCACTTAACTTAGTGGTAGCTCCAATAGCAGCTTCTGTGGCAGATGGTATAATATAGCAGCTGTGAAGCTGTGATCGGGACTGCCAATTGGATAAATTTATAGTAATGTACTGTCATCTACCACGATCCATTTCATTTTTGTAGGGTACATACAGGTGAATTAAATAGAAATATGATGTGGGCCATCACCCCTACATCCTCTACATCTTTGATAGTGATACTAATCTCAGCATTTCTTACTGTGATATAACATTACCTCTGATTTATAATTTTCCTCAGGATGGGAGTGTGGTTTCTGGGTCTGCTACTTGGCTCTTGGTGCCCTAATAGCTTTTATTCCACAGATCATAAAGTATGGGTTCTGCCAGCTGCTAAGTATTTCTCTTTGCATACTGCACATGAGGACCAGGGAAATAGCCATAGGTTAGGTCCAAATATACTTGGATGCACTGTGAAATGGACTTGGGTCAAACTCTACCTGGCCTCTGTAAACTCCCATTTAACCAGAGTACTGCAATTGTGCTTCAGATCCCGTGACATCAGTGTCAGCTCAGAACTTATATCTAAATGTCCTAGAAATGTCTGTGTTGTCCCATTCCCCAGCGCTGTTACCCTGGAAATGGTTTCAGATCCCCTTGGAGAATAATCAAGGGAATATTTACTGTATATACTTCAGATGGCATTGCAGGTTCTTTTTTTCTCAAGGGGACCATACTCTTCAATCAATTACTTCTACATTTGTGAACTAAATTACCTTGGAAATTGGGTATGGAACCAGAGTTTTCCAATTTAGCAGCTGATGTCAGCCTTCTGCCCATCTCTTCCTTCTCTCTTTCTCATGTCTATCTATCTCATTTCTAAGAACACCATGACCTATTAACTATTACCACAGGTGAGAAGGCCAAGACAAATTGATGGCGAGTCTAGCAATTTCACCTGACTTGCCTCTGATGCTTGAGTGTTGTATCAGCTGGGCCCAGTTCAACAGCAACAACTCCTACCATCAGCCACAGCTAGCAGAGCACAGCTGCCAGCAAGATGTCGGTACCCTCAAAACTTCATTGCTTATGGAATATCGTCTGGACCACACAAGAATCTTAATCAGGGTGTGCGTACTCAGGTTGTACATAGTAAATCCATTCTAACATTCCCGTATCTTCAATTTTTCTCACTCCTTCCTCAATACCATGTTAGGATATTCCAGATTTTTCATTGTATTTGCTATATTGAAGCCTCAAAGAGGTATCCCAGAAGAATATTTTGGGGTAGACATCAGTGTCATTTCTAGATCATCAAATTCAAAGGCTTTTGTGATTGCCTTTATTCAATAAATTCTCCCATACCCAGCCTAATATTGCACCTCTTTGGGTATAAATCTGAAGCTTTATTCTGACATTTGCTTCTCAGGTTGCTGACAGTATTTATTAGTCAGGTATGTCAATTCCTTTGACATAAACTATTTTCTCCTGAAGATGGATTATACTTCTCCGCTCTGCCTGTGCTGAGGCCTAACCCTAGCTACTGACTAGATGCAATAAAGGGAGGTGGGTAGACCATGAGGGAAAGCATTATCCGGAGAGGCACTCACCTCTGATTATGTCATTGTAAAATCTGAGGCTTGGAGAAGAGGGCTTCTTCTGCCATCCTGGAAGTTCAATAGAACTTGTGAGTTCAATATTTTCAGGCTTGTTTACCCAAATTACCCTGTTTCAGGTCTCAACATTCCATTCTTTCCTATGAAGCCACTGACTTTAGCATAGGGGCCTCTTGAGTCTTTGCGTTCAGGATACATCGAGGCTCTGCCACTCTTTCAGTAAATCCTGAGCCTGATTTTCAGCACATTCTCATGCCACAGGAGAGGAAAGTCTCCCTAAAAACTTCCCCGGAAGTTCTTCAGATTTCACCTTTTTCCGTGTTACGGCATTTGGCTGACCCGAGCTGAGAATTTTATATTTTCAACATCTATAATGCTTAAAGAGAAGCCATTCTACACAATCCTTATAATGATTGCTGACCTCATACTTTTAAAACATCACAACTTTCATATATGCTAATGCTTCCCCTTTCATCTGCGTTTCATTCCAATTCAACAAAGGTTAAAACTTCCATAATCATGGTACCACTGCTAACCAGGAATTTTCAGTATCCTATTTACCACTAGCACTGAAATCCTCATTGCTAGAAGGCCAGTGAGTAGTCCAGTTCTAAAATCCCATCTTTATGGTCTGCTTTCTAAGAATATTCCTATTACCGACTGTCTCGCCCTGAGCTCTGGAAAACAAAGCCTAAGACAAAGACTTAACTATTATTACCTTGTTAGAAAATGCATTTCCGCAAAAAAATGAAACACCCCGCTCGGTTCAGAAGCCCCGGGCCTGTCTTAGGCTCCCAATCTTTGACTGCCTTCCCATGGCGATCTATAAGTTGAAAGATTTTTTTTTTTTTAATCACCTCATGATGATGGAGTTAAAAGTAAACCGTGCAGAGACCCTGGGGTCCCTGTTGTACGCTGCATCGTCCCGCTGGCCCTGTGCCCTGGAGGGTGGGCGGCTCATGGTGCCACAGCCCCTGGCAGGGACGGCCGGCCCGCCCCCGTGACTGACTGACAGATGCAGGGATGGCCGAGGCAGCCCTCGCTCCAGCCGAACGCCTCCATTGCATTCTGGAGACCCCCGCCCCCGGACCTTCCAGACTTAGCAGAAGAACAAACTGAAGAACAGACCCAGCCAGAGAAGCAGGGATTCCAGAAGCTGCCCATGAAGGGAGAAGGAGAGATCCGGTCGGCAGCAGCCCCGAGCAGGAAGCTGGAGGGGGGACTGTCGCGGGGTTTTTCTGTTGTGGTTTATTTTATTAAATTTTTTCCTTTTTTCTATTCATTTCGATGGACGCAATCTTAAGCCACCCTGGCCTTGCTCCTGGGAGGTGAGCGTGCACAGGTGTGTGCAGGTCAGGAGGTGCCGTCCAGGTGTGCGGCGAGCCGCTGCGCACAGATGTCAGGATTTCCGTTTGGGTCTACTTTAGAACCTGTCCTTAAACCTAGGGGTTGCTGTCAGGATTTGCTTTCAGACTTTTTTTTTTTTTGTAATTCCCTTTAGAGTCTACAAAAATGTTTTTAAAAGGATCAGGTCTGCTTTTAGTTTCATTTTTGTTTCTTTCCCGTCCCACTCTTTAAAAACTGGTTCCGTGAGGAAAGGCAGAAGCCGTTCCGTGTCTCTTGCAGGCTGGGCTGGCTTCATGCCAGTGCGAGGGCGTCCCGTGCCCATGTACATACGTATGTCTCCATGAGTTCTGGGCTCCACCGGTTCCAATTGAGCTCCAGCCCTGGTTTTCCTACCCATGCAGTTAGGGACTTTAATTTAAATTTTTTTTTGTAGGGCCACCGCCTTCAAACACAACTGCTACAACATTCCAATAAAGGCTCATTTAACCCCCCCCCCCCAAAAAAAAGAAAAGAAAAGAAAATGCATTTCCGGGGTATAGGAGTGAGGGGAAAAGGGAGGGAGTAAGGGAGAAAAGCCAATACAAGGATAGGTTTCCATGCTGGCCACCACTTTGTAACATGACTGTTAGCTCATCCATGTTGCATTGTTTTTCCAGAATCTACATAAATGAGTGAATATTAGGGTCTTTTATCCAGAAAAGAGAAGGTAAAGAATTCATCCAATCTCTCTCGTCTCCCATTAATTTAAGTTAGACTTCAGGGGAAATTGATTCCCTTGCACACAGGGGTTGCACATAAATGAGGGGGCCAGGAAGATACTAGTAGACCTCATACCTCAGCATCAACATGAAAATCTGGGACAGGTGGCAAGATGCTACCCCTCCTTTTATGCCTAATAAGAGACCACTGACCATAGAGTGCTTCTGACCAGTCTATGGACAATGTACATTAAGAGTTTGTGTATCCTCTGCTTCATATTTGATGTCAGAGGGCTGAAACCTCCACCCTCAAATCGCTGCTATTTTCTGAACATGGACAACAATGAAGCTCAGTTGCACCTCTGTTTCTCCTTTCATAAATATTCATTACTCCTCCTCTAGCTTATTGAATATATGTATTTGGCCACCTTGCTCAGCATACATTCCTATTCCCTTTGCCCCTCTCTAGCAGTATCTGTTTCTGGTTCTGTCTGGAAGCTGTGTTTCCTAGCCTGTCAGAATGGCCATCCTGCAGGCTACAACCCTGTATAAGAAATAAAGCCTCTTCTTTTTTTGAATTTATGATTTTTTTAAGTTAGCAGTCTGAAACAAGTGGGATGAAGCCAAAAGATATAATGTGACACTTACATATTCAAATTTTTTTAATTCCGATTGTTTCAGAAAAGAGTACATAATTGCATTTTTTGTAATTAGCTCTGATGACATTTGTCTATTGATATTTAAACTATGTTAGCTGTAATAACTGAATTTACATTAACTTCTCATTGAGTTGTATACTTTGTGCTATTTTTCTCTAATCTTTGTGTTCAGTAATTTGCAATCTGTACTATGCTTTGTTTGCTACTGTAATCAGTAGTAGTTTTAAAAGAATGGAGCATTTTAAAATTTTGCTGTGGGCTTCTTTATATATTTAATAAAATTCTAGATTATGTATTTTTTTCAGCTTCAAATGTAACACAGAAGTGTAATTTTAACCTCTATCTATGTAAAACAAGAAATTTAATGTGCTTCTAGTGACCCATCTCTACACTTACAGATCTTTCTTAATTTATTATGGAGTATAGATTGTAGGTTAGAGGTATAGCTTATTAAGCTTTAATTATTTTCTAAAATTATATTCTTTTTCAAGTGACATTTATTACACTATATTAAATTATATTAACATTTGTACAGAAATTATTTGAATTCACTTATATCAATGCTCACCATAAGAACATTTATACCAAATTTTCTGGTTCTTCTCAATTTTAATTAACTTTTAGCCCCCTGGATTATTTGCTTGAGTAAACTTTTCAGGGGTCTATGTCAGTACCATAATTTATGAACCCTTGCATATCAGAAAATTAAAATAAAAATCAGTTGCCACTTGCTACTTGGCCTTGTCACCCTGCAGAAAAAGAAAAAGGAAAATAAAAATCTCATTAAACACTTTCCATTATCTTTTTGTATTTGGTCTTGCAAAGGTTAAATTTTAAAGCCAGCCTGGAACGTATGTTAGCTTTCTTGTATTTTTTTCTGGTTTCTAGGTAACCTATATATTTGGGAACCCAGGTTTTAATAATTTCTTTATTCTTAACATTTCTAAAAGTTTATCAGGATATGTGTTACTAAATATTTTTAATTAGATTGCCTGCTTCAGTTCTGCATGTTTTAAAATAATTTATTCTGCTTCTTATAGCAAAACCATTTCAAGAAGTGTTTTAGGATAATTCTCCCCTTCTCTTAAGATGAAGAATTTCATCCATAAGTCACAGTTTGTTTGCATCTGCTTTCTTTATTCAAGATAGGTGTTGTTTATTCACTTGTATATTGTTCTGTGTGTTCATCCTTGAATAAAGATTACTCACTCCTACTTAATAGGCCTGGTAATAGCCACAAAGAAAGTGAAATATTTAGGAATACAGTTAACAAAGGAGCTGAAAGATCTATACAAGAACTACAAAACACTGCTTAAATAAATCAGAGATGATACAAATAAATGGAAAAACTGCATGCTCATGGGTTGGAAGAATCAGTATTTTTAAAATGCCATACTGCCCAGAGCAATTTACAGATTCAATGCTATTTTCATCAAACTACCAGCATCATTCTTTACAGAATTAGAAAAAAGTATTTTAAAATTCTTTTTAAAAAGAGCCCAAATAGCCAAAGCAATGCTAAGCAAAAAGAACAAAGCCAGAGGCATCATATTACCCAACTTCAAACTATACTGTAAAGCCACAGTAACTATAAAAGGTTGGTACTGGTATAAAGCCATACACCTACAACCATCTGAGCTTCGACAAGGCCAGCAAAAACAGGCAATGGAAAAAGGAATCTTTATTTAATAAATGGTGCTGGGATAACTGGTTAGCCATATGCAGAAGATTAAAGCTGGACCCCTACCTTTCACCATAACAAAAATTAGCTCAAAATAGATTAAATATTTCTCAAACTATAAAAATTGAGGAAGACAACCTAGGAAATATTCTCAACATAGGCCATAGTGAAAAAATTTTGGCTAAGTCTCCAAAAGCAATTGCAACAAAAACAAAAATAGACAAGTAGGAACTAATTAAACTAAAGAGCTTCTGCATAGGAAAAGAAACTATCAACAAAGTAAACAGACAACCTACAGAAGCGGGGAAGATGCTTGCAAACTATGGATCTGACAAAGGCCTAATACCCAGAATCTGTAGGGAACTTAAACAAATCAACGAGCAAAAGCCAAATAACCGCCATTAAAAAAAATGGGCAAAGGACATGAACAGACACTACTCAAAAGAATACATACAAGTGGCCAACAAACACATACAAGTGATGAAAAAACACTCATCATAATTAATCACCAGAGAAATGGAAATCATAACCACAGTGAGATACCATCTCACACCAGTCAGAATGGCTATTATTAAAAAGTCAAAAACAACAGATGCTGGCAAGGCTGGGTCAAAAAGAGAATGCTTATACACAGTTGGAGGAATGTAAATTAGTCCAGCTGCTGTGGAAAACACTCTGGAGATTTCCCAAAGAACTTAAAACAGAGCTACCATTTGATCCAGCAATCCCATCACTGGGTATATACCCAAAAGAAAATTAATCATTCTACCAGAAAAACACAGGCACTCGTATGTTCATTGTTACACTATTTACAATAGCAAAGACAGGGAATCAACCCAGGTGTCCATCAACCGTAGATTGGATAAAGGAAATTGGGTACATATACACAATGGAACACTATGCATCCAACAAAAATGAATGAAATCATATTTTTGCAGCAACGTGGATGGAGCTGGAGGTCATAATCCTAAATAAATTAATGCAGAAATAGAAAAACAAATACTTCATGTTTCTACTTGTAAGTGGGAGCTAAAAACATGGACATAAGTATGGGAACAACCAGACACTGTGGACTACTGGAGAGTAGAGAGAATGGTGAGTGGGTTAAACAACTACCTATTGGGTACTATGCTCACTACCTGGATGACGGGATCTATACTCCAAACCTCAGCATCACATAATATTCCCATGTAACAAATCTACACGTGTAACCCCTGTAACTAAAAGTTGAAATGAAAAAAAAGGGACATAGGCTTCTGTAGGTATCTCTCACTACCTACTTAAGTGTTGACAGAAGCCTCCTTGTATTCTTAAATCAGAAGGCAGATTAATGTATGTAACTTTCTGAACAATTTCTAGCTTTAAGTATGCTTGACTATAATGAAAAGGAATCCTAATCTGTTGCCTTCTTCTGTCTTCTAGGTTGATACTTTATTTCTGGATCATTCAGATTGTCTTGTCTTTAAATTTTTCCCCCCTGAAACAGTATTTAAGAATCTTATATACCTCCCAAGCATTGCTTATAAGTACTGTCCTTGCCTACAGTTGATATCACATTGCAAGTTTCCATGTAACATTTTCCCCAACCCTTCTTTATTCATATTGTTTTACAAGGAACCA
The DNA here is from genome assembly GCF_029289425.2 of Pan paniscus. NCBI lineage: Eukaryota > Metazoa > Chordata > Mammalia > Primates > Hominidae > Pan > Pan paniscus. The sequence continues at coordinate 83,806,748 of NC_073255.2, read as the reverse complement.
CATTTTCTGTGTGTTTGATGGATATCAGTACACAGAGGGTAGTAAAATCTAAGGAAGCAATGTCCCTAGCTACCACTAAAATTAAATTATGTTTCAGGAAATGGATGGCTGTTTGAATTTGTGATTGGCAAAATCCCTAAATCTCTGTAATAGGGATGGGTAGTGGGTCAAAAATGCAGCCTTGTTCAGCCTTCTTCCTCCCAAGTGCTGCTCACATTTAAGGGACAATATATGCAAAGGCCTCCAATTATTTATCAGTCCAGCCAGTTCCCATGGAAACAGCTTCCAGACTTTGAGAAGTTGTTTTCCTTCAAGTATTGTTTTGACTCAGTAACTTTTCATCTTCCTTCATTTCAATGAGATGATGTGATGGGGTGGCTTACGTGATATTTAAAGTGACCATTTTTATTATCAAGGCAGACAGCATCTGCACTGACTTTGTACAAAAATGTCACTTTAGGGCTTAAATTACTAATATGTGAAATGGTTATATTACTCTCCCTCCCAAATTAAAGATCACTGGCTATTAATTGTTCTCTATATTCAGAGTGGCTGACAGCTAGAGCAGAAGTCCAAGAGTGAGAAAGAAGCTCATTGTTTGGCTCTATAAATAAATATCTCTTCAATAGGGTATGTTACCATCAGATAAAATAAATGAGTCAGAATTCACACACACACACACACACACACACACACACACACACACTCCAACCACCAGTGATGACAAGTTTAAAATAAATACATCCTTAAATCATGTTTAATGGGATATATTTGTACCTATTCCCTAAGGAAGTAGACTTAGAATGGGGAGATTTGAAGGAGGAGTTAGAGATAAGTAGCATTGAGTGCCCAGAAAGTCATGGTCCCCTTCAGGCTCCTTGAGTACATGTGTGTGCATACATAGGCACACATGGCACACATCATCACACTCACACTGAGAAAATAACAGGATTCATCTCCTTTATTCATAAAATTTGAAAGTTAAAATGTATTTAACAGTTTGATAACTAAAAGATCATAAAAGATCAGCCTCAAAATCACAATGAAATAACTGATTTTTTTTCTGAGATTTGATTGTGTTAAGTGTCTGTGGGTCCCTCAGATTAATCCTTTAAAATGGATACTTTTACCAATTTAATGGATATTGTATGAATTTTGATGCATTTAAGCATATGACATAGAAGTCTGTTTCTGCAGATTAACCTTATAATAGCAATGCTTTTATAGCAGGAAGTGTGAAGGTAGGGAGTCTAGGCCCCTTCTATCTTTTTGCTCCATCATCTTTATAGGAAAGCTTTTATCTTCTTGCTTCTCAAATAGCAGCAAGATGGCTTCTCTTTCATCAGCTGTGCTGTAGGCTGGAGAAAGAGAAAGAGACAAAGGGTTGTCTATATTAGAAAAGCAAAAACATTCTAAGAAACCCCTAATGGGTCCATACCTAGTCTCATTGCCTACACTTACATTACATGGCCATGCCTGGTGCCAGGGAGTCTGAGAAGGTGAATATTTTATCTGGCATAAAATTTGAGCAGCAAGGAGCTCTGTCACTAAGGAGGAAGTAGAGAATAGCTTTAGAGTAGGAAATTATTACTGTCTAAAGATTCATTGGTCTCAGGATGCTGTGTAATCACAACCAGTATTTCTAGGCAATTTTCAGGATAAAGTTGACTGTGGATACCTATTCAATTTTGCTGTTTTGGAGGGTTTTCTTTTTTTATGGATAGCCATTGTAACAAACATTTTTATATACTTTATTCTTTGCATCATATGAGTGAGAAGGAGGTCATTCTAGGCCATTAATAACTTTTGTGTACTAGAATATTCTTTTTTACATGCTTCATTTAAATGGTGGCTTTAGAGTCCATGTTATGACCAATACTAATCTCTTTTGGACGACACTTAAATTCTAAGTTGCAGCACCTATACCCAAAATCTAAGAATTTCTTAATTATCTCTATCAGTTTCAAATGACTTGTTTTTTTAATGCCCACATACTGATAATAGAACACTAAATCTTTAAACTAACTGAGGAACATTCATACAAGAAGCTGTTGTTTTTTGTATAGCTCTACTAGCCTTAACATCTAAAATTCAGTATTTGATAGAAGACTTTTAAGATCTTAAAATTGTTACCCCTTAAATATTTTACATACTTATAAAAATATTTATTAATTATATTCTATATTCCACTAAAATGCAAATCTTAGGTTCTCTACATTTCTCAGAATCAGTCTTTCATATTGATAATTAAGATGGAGAGATTTTTCAATGACAGGTTATTGAAAAGAGGAAGAAAAGGAGCAGGAAAAGAGAAGAGAAAGTGAAAATAGGGTATCTGTTCTGATGTTCTTTCTAAGTGATACTCAGAAGTGAACACAGTACAATTTCCTGAATGCAAATATAATAATAATTCATATGTAATGTAATTTGATATTACAGATTTACATCCAATTTCAAACGCTGTGTGAATTCAATTAGAATTAATTTTATCTCGTCTTACACATATTATTGAATACATTTTTCAAATATAATTTGGATCCTGTTGATTTGAGATGATTTGTGTTTCATAAACATTTGCATGCAAGTATGATATATGACAGGGTGTCAAATATATCACGTGATACACGAGGTTTAGATAAAATAAGATATTCTCTAATTATAAAACAAAACATGTAGAATATTGCATACAAAGTCCTTACCTTATTCGCTTACAGCTAAAGCATTGAGGAAAAAAGCATACACAGAAATTCAATCAAGAAAATAACCAAATAGACATTTAAAACAAAGAAACCCTGCAAAAGAAAATGTGCTCCATATGATACACACGCGTACAGATAAATGTATATTTTAGTTATGTGATATATAGGGATATAAATACATGATGGTATTCTAAAGAACAGAATTGGCAACATTAAATCACTAAGTAACTGTTTTCTCTCATAATGTCCCTTAAAGTCTGCTCTGTAGGGTGATACTCCTCCCCCTAGATAAAATCTTGGTCAGTTCTCCGTAGTTATATTAAGTAATAAAATCTTCCTAGTACTTTAGTCATTTAAACTATTCCAGTTTTGAAACCGATAGGTACAGCCAGAGCAGAACGAAAACTCCAACTTTCACTCAAAATTAAGGCTTCTGCACTTGCCTAATCTGCCATGCTACAGAAGGCTGGCCTACCGTATGAAAGTAGGGCCCAGACAGATACTTTTCTATTTTCCCAATTTATCATTCTTCCCCTCCTCAGTTGTTAACTTACACAGTTTATGATGACACCAGGGTTCAAGACGGTGAAGGGAAGACATGTAGGGGCACAAGAAAGCGCGTTTGTTCTGGTGCTTTGTGAGCTGCCGTTGTTGCTGCCTAGGTCTGGCAGGGGTCAAAGCTGATACTTGATCTTCTTTCCTTTGCAGAGTGTTTCAGTTCCTTCAGGGTTTTTCAGACCATCCATTCCTCTCCCCATTTTGCTAAGGATCCCTTCCTTGCCTGCACTTCACTGACCATAATATGGGTCTCAGCAGTCTATCTCTCCATAGACTCTATCTGTTGGGATTCTACCCTCTTTTAGAGGCCCTTTGGGAAAAAGTCAGTTTAAGATGACTCCACGCCAGCTTTCAATCACATTTGTGTGGTCCACGCCTTCTCTATGTATCTTTGGTCATGTTCAATTGTAATTTACTCCTCAAAATGAAGCCGTCTATGCTGTTGTCACAAGTGCTATTCTTCAGATGTAGACAGATGTGTTTTAATTAATAAAATCAAAATTAAAAGTATCACTAATTAATAGTTTTTTAATCCTGTAATCACGGAAACAAAACATGAAAAACCATCATGTGTGGTGGACACATTTATTGATGTTAAAAACATTGGGGATCATCAAAATAGGTGAATAACTTCCTTTTACAGATAAAAAGCAAAGAATCAATTTAGTAAAAGTTGTTACTGGCCACGGGCAGACCAAAGCCTTTTATGATGCACTCTAAAGAGGGTGGGATCTGGAGTCAAACCTAACGAGGTTTCAACCTTCTCTCTGCTACGTATTCGTTGTAACAGGTTGGTTAACGAGGTTTCCACCCTATCTCTGCTACGTATTCGTTGTAAGAGGTTGGTTAACGAGGTTTCCACCCTATCTCTGCTACGTATTCGTTGTAACAGGTTGGTTAACGAGGTTTCCACCCTCTCTCTGCTACGTATTCGTTGTAAGAGGTTGGTTAACGAGGTTTCCACCCTATCTCTGCTACGTATTCGTTGTAAGAGGTTGGTTAACGAGCTTTCCACCCTATCTCTGCTACGTATTCGTTGTAACAGGTTGGTTAACGAGCTTTCCACCCTATCTCTGCTACGTATTCGTTGTAACAGGTTGGTTAACGAGCTTTCCACCCTATCTCTGCTACGTATTCGTTGTAACAGGTTGGTTAACGAGCTTTCCACCCTATCTCTGCTACGTATTAGTTATAAGAAGTTGGTTAACGAGCTTTCAACCTTATCTCTGCTACGTATTAGTTATAAGAAGTTGGTCAAGTTGAACAAATTATATAATCTCAGTTTCTTCTATGAAATGGGGATAATAATATCTATGACAATTTTGATGATCAAATAAAATGTAACACATATGGCATCTGTTGTACAGAAACTTCTAAATAATTGTTATTTGCATTGTCCAATACTGGTCAAATTATTTTTATAATAACTGTGGCCTCTTCCAATATTTGTTTTACTTCTGAATTAAAAATAACGTATATATGAACATATACACATACATGCATAAATATATTTCTCAAGTTATTAAATTATTACTATGCAATAGTTACCAAGTGTATATGTGATGCATTATTAAAATGAGAACCTTTGTTTTGTTATGCTATCAAAAACAGACTTTAAACTATGCCTTGTTTTTTTTAGATAAAGCAAATAAACCAGTAGAAACAGGCTAGTACTTCTATTGAATTTATATATTTGGGGTTAGGAAACTAAGTAGAGAAGCTCTGGCTTTTCATGAAATGGGGCGAGATGGACCATTACAGAAAAGTCTGCCACATCCAAGGTCTTGCTGGGAGAAAACTCTAAGAATTCAGACACATAGTCACAAAGCTTTTTATGTTGCAAATCCTGTTTATTTAAATATTTACAACTCCTCATTATCTTTGAACAAGTTATCCATGCTTGTAGCCAAGCAATAGTTAAGCTATTGCTAAACAGAGTCCCCAGAATTGCATCTGTAGCTACTGTATTCATCCAAAGGGAGGATACTAGTATTGTTCCCACATAGATAGTATCACTATTTCCTTCATTGTTTATAACCCCCATTTTATATATATATTTTATATGCATATACATATGCATTACATATGCATATATATTTTTTATATATGCATTTATTTCAAAATTCTCTCTGTAATGAATGCTTTGATTTTTCCATGTGGGATGAGCTTTTGTCATCTGATTGTTCTACTCCAACACAAATTCAAAACAGCACAGCAAAGATCTATAAAATATCTAGATTACAGCTCTAGATAATCTCTCTAATATCTAGAATTCTAAGATATGTTATCTTTAACTATTAATGGGATCTATTTAAGACTGCTCTTTTCAAGATCAGTATTATTACTATCTATGTCCACTGTATATAGACAATGGATATTTTTCCTTCGAAAACATGAAAAGGGAATTGTGGCTTATTGAAAGTATTAGTATGAACTCATGAATTTAATATGCTTAAATGTACTTAATATATCACATATACATACATTCAAATATTTCCTTTTACATTTCTTAGCTCTGTCTACTGAAAGAGACTAGAAACAATGGCCAATTAATAGCAATATACAAGTCAAATACCCAGATCTTCGTTTCTAAATATAATTTGTCACTAGAAAGAACCAAGGCTCCTTGAAGGAAAGGCAGATTTCAGAGCTGGGGAAGACAAATAACAGAATAATATGGAACATCTTGTACCTTAGAAAACATGGAAGTACTTAAAGAATGAGAGGGACGGCTGGGTGTGGCAGCTCACGCCTGTAATCCCAGCACTTTGGGAGGCCGAGGCGATGGATCATTTGAGGTGAGGAGATCGAGGCCAGCCTGACCAACATGGTGAAACCCTGTCTCTACTAAAAATACAAAAAAATTTAGCCAGGCATGGTTGCACATGCCTGTAGTCCCAGTTGCTCGGGAGGCTGAGGGAGGAGAATTGCTTGAACCTGGGAGATAGAGGTTGCAGTGAGCCAAGATTGTGCCATTGCACTCCAGCCTGGGAGACAGAGCAAGACTCAGTCTCTAAATAAATAAATAAATAAGTAAATAAAAATAAAGAATCAGAGGGACATGTTGAAAGGGCAAGGTACCCAGCTTTAAGGAACCCTGCTGGCCAAATTTTGGAAAATTTGAGCATCAAAATGAAGAATGTTAGCAGTAAAGTCTAACCTATTAAATTAATTAAGAATCCAGGACTCCGTACTGATATAAACTTTAAAAATAAAGAGATAAAGGGACTGATATTAAAGGCTCACATATCATGCCAGGTAATACCAATGACTTGAAGGAAGACCTGCATAGTAGAAGCCTCTCTAAAGAAATTATATAAACCTGAATGACTGGTAAAAGCAAGAAGAAACAGAGTGAAGACTGAAAGACAAAACTCTCTTTAATTCTTTTCTTCTCCTGCTCCCTTGTTTCTCTTGGCTCAATTTACTATGACAGTAACTATGGTATTTCACTTATACAATGTTGTAGAATTAGGAACTGCCAGAAAAAAGGTTTCTAAGGGAACTTCCTGAATGTTTTCACTTTACATGTATTATCGCAGTGGGTTTGTCACTGAAAACAGACCAATGAAGAAATCTCCTTGAAAGCAAATCATTGTTCCTTCTTCCCAACTCTTGCTACATCTCTGACCATTTTTCCTCTCAGTTCCTCATCCAGCTAATCTATTTCTCCCAGGGACTTAAGAATTGGAGAAACTCTCAGGTTCCATGTTAAGAACTCAAGTTCTGGTAAATGTAATGCAATGAATGTCTCAAACATAATTCCACTTCTATAACTTAAAAAGAAATCATGAATTCAGCGAATTAGTAACTGGCTTTCAATGCCAACATATTTAAAAGTAGGCTGAAAATATATCATAAGGTATGCTATATGAAAAGTTGAGTTTAAAATTGTATGTCAAAAATTACTTGATCTTTACACAATATTTCCATGAGTTCGGTTTGCATTAAATATGAATGATCATATTTAATATTTTATTGTTTTACATTAAATAATGGTAATATTCTAATGGCTATTGGATTTTAAATAGAACAAATATATCATGGAAACTTCTGGAAATAAATTCTATCTTGTGTTAAATCATAATAACAAAAAGATATTATAATCACTTATTTAAAAATGATTTGTGAGTAACTCCTACTAATACTACATACTACATAGAAATAGCACTCTGTAGTACTTCTAATATGTTGGAACATATGTGCCCAGAGATGAATTAATAATGTCTCTCTCCTAAAGAACCTCACCAGTGATAAAAGCAGACATGTAAATCAGTAATTGCAAAGAAATGTGTCAACTGCACAAGACAATGGCAGCTTAAAAATTGAACAATTCAATGGTTGGTAGGCAGGAGACAGTGAGAAGCGGCCTCCTAAAGGAGAGGATGCTTGAAGGGGAGTTTCAAAGATGAGTTCGTTATCAGGAAAGAAAGAATGCATGAGAAGAATATTAAACAATGAAAACAGCATACGCAAAGTCACATATGCATGGATTAGCACAATATATGGTGGGAATGGGTTAGGGAAGTTTTAAATTTTAAGTGGGAACCAAATTGTGGAAGCCCTTATGAACTAACCTAAGAAGTAGTATAACTGAAGGCATGAAAGAATCAAAGTGAAAATTACCTACTCTCTGGCAAGCCAACTTCCCACTTCAGGACATAGAGTAGGTGATTTTCACTTTCATTCTTGTATGCATGAAAAGAATTTTCATTTATCCTGGGCCTGAAAAGTCTTTCCTCCAGATTTTTGTACAACTAGATACTGTTCATTATTCAAGTCCTGGCCTAAAACACTTCCTAAGAGAAGCTCTCCCTTACCATCCAGCTAAAGTAGTGCCACACTATCATATCCACCTGTTAACTTTCCATTTCCTTTGTTTGTAAAGCTTTCAATATAGAAACATACAATAAATACCAATTTTACAACTTCATGTAGCATATACAAACATCTCCTTGATTCTTGCAAATTAGACTGAGAAAATCGTGGAAATTGCTAAGCAACGTTTGGTGGAGTGCAGACTCTAGGGATTTGCTGGCTGGCAACATTCCCTTCATCCTGTAATGAACATATTTTGTTCAGTAGTAGCCATATGAGTATGACTAAAGCAAAGAGACCCATTCAGAGATATTTGCATTTTCTTAACACAGAAAGAAAACTTTAGTGCAAAATTATCAGATAGTATGATAAAACATAGTGAAACATTTTGGGGAGGGTGGAAAAGATGTTTCTAGCCCACTAAATCATACCTCATATGCAAATCTTTCTGCTTTTCAAGAGAGACCTACATTTGTCTCCAGAGAAGAGGACTGGGAAATAAATCTCCATTAGTCCTAGGAAATGTAAACTTCTTTTATTTAGCTTTTCCTGATGAAGTGTAGGTTCAGGGAATTTTCATATATAAACCATTATCCTTTAAAATATGTGGGGGCTTATAAACGTAATATATCTGTTGTTCTTTGGTCTGTAAAATATTTCAATAAATTATTGAGCTCTTGAAGCCACGAAATCAAACAAACTAAATATATGGTGTCTTTTACTTCTTCAATTTTCATTTTAAAATCCCCAAACACCTATTGTTAACAAATGAAGGAAACATTTCCTTATTTCCTGATCATCCCTACCAAAATATTGTTGACAATAGAAAAAAATTAATTATGGCCTATAGTAGGAAGCATAGTCATTAACAGTATGTCCTGGAAATTTTAAAATTTTATTAAAATGCCTAATCTCTACACTATAAAATATATGCAAACAATAAACTAGATTAGCATATGCAAACAATTTAAGATTGAAACTAGATAGGATTAATTTATAGAACATATATAGCTATTAATTGATCAATATCTTAATGAAAATTAACAGTGCATAAAAATATTCATAATTGTCCTCAAAGAACATGAACTAGGCCGGGCACCGTGGTTCACGTCTGTAATCCCAGAACTTTGGGAGGCCGAGGCAGGTGGATTATCTGAGGTCAGGAGTTCAAGACCAGCCTGACCAACATGGTGAAACCCCATCTCTACTAAAAACAACAACAACAAAAATAGAAAAAAATTAGCTGGGCATGGTGGTGGGCACCTGTAATCCCAGCTACTCAGGAGGCTGAGGCAGGAGAATCGTTTGAACCCAGGAGGTAGAGGTTGCAGTGAGCTGAGATCATGCTGCTGCACTCCAGCCTGGGTGCGACAGAGTGAGACTCCATCTCAAAGAAAAAAAAGAAAAGAATATGAGCTAAATTTTATCACATATTTATGTAAAATTTTGAATTGTATCATACGTATTTATTCACAGCATACTTTTATTTACCAAAGTACATCGTACATTATACAAATCTTAATTACATTTACATTATACATTTATAATATTAAAATTGTGCGAGTAGTCTTCAAATATCTGACAACTTTGGGGTCAGTGAATTATTTAAGAAAAAACTCAGAAGAGTTTTGAAAAAGGAGCAGGTGTGATTCTACAAATTCAATATGAGGCACCAGTGGGAGAAGTCAATTGGATGAGCACATGAAATATTAGGAGTGCTCGTGAGGGGGAAGTAACAGGTCTGTTGTGTGCAGTGCTGGGCAGGCTGCATATGGAGAATGTGTTAAAAGAGCATTTGCAAACTTAAGCATTACTTGAAGATATTAAACAGAATGATGGAAGCCTGGTCTTTGATTATTTATTGCTGACATATGCATTGCAGTGATGGCATTAATGCCTAATGATTAAGCTAACATGAATTGACAATGAACAAGTCATACTTTATAAATAAAAAATGCATGTTGTTTGATTTGACTCATTCTTTGTGAACCTATGCTAGCTTCATATTCTTTCTCTCGATGTCCTATTTTTTTGGTCTATAGTTTGTGAGGTTCACCTTTTTCCTCTTTAGAAAATGGTGATAGCTTTGCTTTTCAACTGACTCCCCTAATGTCCACTTTTCTTCAGAGATTACAGACAATGGTTTTCCAAATCTCCTTATTCTTTTATTGCCTTAGGATCTAATTGCAAGCAGTTGAAAGATTAAAATCCTCTAAAGAAATTAAATTATTTCTAATTATCCCATGACCTGTTTTAAACTACAATTTTCTCTTAAAGAAACTTACCCTCCATTTTTCTTTTAAAATTACTCCCTGTGATAGAGAAAGTAGGAGACAACTGTCTCAAAAATCTGCTTGTTCCTTTTGATCTATTAAAATACCATTAAAAATTTTGGGTTTACTTTGCTGGTGTCAGTTGATTTTGTGCTTACTATAATAGATCCATTTGACCCTTTCATATTCATTGATATCTACATGTACTATTTTTTCCTACTACTGTAGTTTCTCTTATTCATTCAACCTCAGTGAGGAATACAAACAAGAGTCATGCTCTCAAAGAAGCCTAGAAGTAAGGCTGAGATATGTCAACAGTGTTGTAATGCAAGCCAGGAAGAAACGTGATAAAAGGTTCCGGTAGCATGTACTAAGAGTTCAGTAGATAAGGTTACCTTAGGTGATTATGTATAAATTTTAAAAAAACTTTCTATAAGGGCTTTATTTAAGCTGGACTTCTAAAGAATCCCCTATCCAAGAAAATGGTTGGGCCTTAATAGGTCTATAAATTACATGAAATTATATGTAATATTTGGAAAATATGTGTATGCAATATACAATGTATACATTGTGATAGAGAGAAAAGGGCAGAATAAGACTACTAGTATTCATCATATTCTGAAAGACATCCACACAGAGTAGTGTTTGGAGAGTTTTGCAACATTATTAAAATAGTATGATTAGAATTACATTCTCATTGCTTCCAAATGTTCATCAGCATTTTTGCTTCTCAACAATCTAAGCAAGCATGACGAACTTTTCATTGAATTTCTTGAAACATGCTTTTCCAGAGACTAGAAAACACATCTGATTGTTCCTTACTATTTTGCAATATAATATGTTCATTTCCTTCCCCAAATCTTTTCTTCACCTACAAGTTCACTGATAAAAATTAAGCCCATAATATTCTTCCTTTGTTTCCTTTCACTTTCTGGGAATTGAAACTGTTGTCATTTTAAATCAACAATAAAATTATTTTAAAAATAAGAGGCAGAATTAGAATATGGGCACTAGATATCATATTAAAATAACAGAATACTCAACTTTTTAAAAATTGTATGGAGACTGATGGGAAACTGAATTCATATACTGAGAAGAGCTACAGAGAATAAAAAGAACAAATTAATATGTGCATTTAGAAAGCAGAGGGAATAGTAATATAAAAAAGGAGTTAAAAACATAAAAGTAGAGATAAGTAGTGTTTCACAGAGTTTTCTGTAAGGGTAAGTGCACGAAAAATGGCAAGATGGTTTTAAAAGATTTAGAATTCACAAAGTAGAAAGTGACAGAAATTGAACTACTCACTTAAATTTAAAAAGAGAGGGGGGGATAGATTCAGCTACTTGATGGCATGAAATCAAAGTACTTGAATTTTTGAAATGTATTTAAAAATCTAGTAAAGAATGCCTACAATTACAAAAGGTATGAGATTGTCTTTTTGAGTTTAGTAGAATATAAACTGATGACAAAAGACTGACAGGCACCAAATAAGTAGAGTGTAAAACAACAACAAAAAAAAGAAAGATAAATTCAGGTAATGATATTCAAGCAGTATGACTGCATAAGATTGCATAAGAAAGAATACATTTCCAAATCCAAAACAATATCATCCTATTGTATTATATGCATATATTGAATACAATAACAAAAGTATCAAGGGTTCTTATTAAAGCACCCATTATCATTTATGTAAAATATTGCAAGACTTTAAAGTCACAGAACAAAACATATTTTTCCCCATTATCTTTTTTGAGATGATCAAATTTCTTCACACTTTGTGAACTGCATAGTTAAGATGGAGCAATGATTTGAACTATTTGCAAATGCAGTTCCTTCCCCACTCTTTATATACTGTTTGGGCCATGAATCTATGGAAAGAGGTGTTTTACAAGAACGAAAGTCACATCATTCAGGACTTTCTAGCATAAAATGATCTAATATGCTTAGATTTAAGTGGTCAGATTTTGCCCCTTCCTCCCTTTCCTCTCCATGTTCCCAGATCATTTCCAGAGAGATAAGTAACTAATTGACAGTGTTGTTTGAGAGTAAATTCCTGAGTTATATAGAAGTTGGACCAATTATTCCCTCATAAAACTAAAACAAATTCTACAATAGTTACATGAAATGCAGAAGCACAATCAATGAACATTAATTCTTGACTGAAATGAAACAGCCCTGGTGTTTTCATGCAAACTTAGCTGCTATAAACCTAAAAGATACAATCACCAAAAGATGTGAAGTCTTGAGGTAAAGATTAGCACTATAAATGTCATTTGATATCAGATGAAATATGCATTTCTGTACATGTGTTTTGAAGAATCTAAGCCCCTAAAACTTCTCCTCACTAACCCCAAGATGCCTGAATTTCTCAACATTAAGTTTTCACATCGTAATACAGTTTTCTTTCCTGGTGTTTCCTCTTCTCTCTGCCTAGTAAAGGATGTTATAAAATCGCAGTTCAATGTTTTTTTCTCTTCTTGTATTTTCCACTCTGCTGGTTATGGCCAATGAGTCAAGGTTCAAAGTGTTCCCATATATATCTCTGCAGCTCAAACTCTCCAGAACTTGGGCTTGTATTTCCAGTTACTGGACTGGACTTAAGCTGGGCACACCCACAGTGTCCCTGGACTGGGCGAGGAATGCTGGAAACCACTGCATAAACATGAAAAATCATTCCGTAATTTAGGCAAAGTTTGGAGAGAGAGTCACATTTTATAATAGTACAAATACGAATCTACAAAAGAGTAGAATCCCAGACTGGGCCAAGAACGCTGGAAACCACTGGATAAACATGAAAAATCATTCCATAATTTAGGCAAAGTTTGGAGAGAGAGTCACATTTTATAATAGTACAAATACGAACCTACAAAAGAGTAGAATCTAAAATCCACATGAATCTTTAGACGAAAACTAGAGACGAAATAAAGTTGCTCTTGGTGGGGTTAGGTGAGTATGTCATTGTTAGAGACAGTGATAGAGAAGTCTAAGAAACTCCGTACTGTGCTAAATAAATCCACCTTTTAAGTGTGGATTCCTATGTTTGTGGGCTTTTGTTTTTTATTTTACATTCAAGGGGTATAACTGCAGATTGGGTTAACGTTTTTGTGTGAATATTGAAACAGTTGTGAAAGGAAGTTTATTAATAGGAATGACCACAGACAAACTATGAAATAGACTGAATTTGTGTCTCACCATGTCATCACCATCTCTCAACTCTGCACAGACCCAGTGCTGTCCCTGGCTCTTGAAGACACTGGTTTCTTAACCTCAGCTTCATGGATAAGTACATTTTGTCTTTTCTTCATTGATATGTGCTCTCCTGCATTCTGTTATTGTAAGACATTACTGTGAATGTAAAGAGATAATCATTTAATACTATCAGTAAGAATTCATATATATATATATATATATTTTTTTTTTTTTTTGAGATGCAGTCTCCCTCTCTCACCAGGCTGGAGTGCAGTGGTGTGATCTCGGCTCACTGCAACCTCTGCCTCCTGGGTTCAAGCGATTCTCCTGCCTTAGCCAAGAATTCATATTAAAGCAGTCGTCATTTAATGAAATTTTGGACACCCTCACTTTAGGCACATCTGCTATCAGGCAAAATTCTACTCAGCTTTTACACTGTGTCAGACAATGTGCCAGACACTAAGAATGCAAATAAAACATAGAACCTGGAAAGTTGTGTTTCTTCAAAGGATACATGCAGACATAAATAAAAGCTGTGTTGGTAACAGAAATAAGAGTCATAAAATGCTTCCAAGAAAGAAAGTGGGCTCAGAGGTATTTCTTTCAGGGTGAGCAGGTGTAGACCAGGCAGGGAAAGAGTTGTATTTCAGGCAAACACAAACCATGAAATGGCCTAGTGAGCGAAGGAAAGTAAGCCGTTCAACTCTGGAAGAAGTAAAGGGTTGAAAGGAGAAGTGAAGACACAGGCCTGACCCTTAGGTAGGACCCCTGGCTCAGCTGTCCCAGTCCCCAGACATGGTGGGAGATTGACTCAAGTCAATGTACCTTACTGCCCTTATCTGAACATCATTACATTTCAATGTTGAAATTCCTGTTTTTAATTATATTCCAAGGGACCTAGAATAGATGACATAAAGGGGCCTCCTTTCAGTTGTGTTAATCTTGGAGAACCCACATTAGCTTTGTTGCCCTGGGTTCCAATCTCAGAAGTACATGGAGAAATATGGCTGAACAGTTAAAAAGGGTGGAAAGGAGGATCCAAGCAAGATAAGGAGTTTGGACTTTGCTGTGTATTTCATGGGCGGCACTGGGGGGTTTTAAACACAGAAAAAAGGAGAGGTTTCAGAAAGGTCTCTCTGGCATCACAATAGAGATTTTTGAGGTAAAAAACAGGGAGAAAGAAAAACAAACACAATAATCGTGGAGTAGTGATATTGACAGACTGAACTAAGAAACAGTGTGGATAAGAAACTTTATGCTCTACAGTACTGTAGTCAGCAGAATAATGGTCCCTCTAAAAAAGGTACCACAACTCTATCTCTTATTAGTAGTGTGATTTGGGGCAATTTAAAAGCCCTGATCCTCAGTTTCCTCATCTGTAAAAGAAAAAAAAAAAGAATAGCAATGTCTTAAGTCAGGATCCCCAGGATCAAACCCTGAGATGAAGATTGTCTGCAAGTGATTTATTACAGAAATGCTACCAGGAAAAACTCATCAGGTACCACAGTAAGCAAGATAGGGAAGAAGGTGGTTTCAGGCAAAATCTTAACATCAATATAATTCTATAGGGGAGCCTCAGGGTGTAAATTACACCTCAGGTTTTCTTGCTACTAGAGGCAAGACGGCTGGTCTTTTATACTCTATAGGAAAGTCCTTGGCAAAGGGTATCCTGGGAAAGAAGTAAACTTGCAGGTGGTTCCGTCTGGCTCTCTATGCCAGTACACAAAGTGAGTCTAGTAGTGTTTGGGCCTTCCTCCAAAGAGAGTCTCGGGGCAGGCTGTGAGAAGCAAAAGAACACAGAAGCTAGAGGAAGGATACTCAGATTCAACCAAAGGGATCCTAGGAGATCTGGGTGGAGACTATGTCTGCCACAAGCATCTATCTCATAGAACTCTTCTAAGAACTGAATGCATTCATATCTTTCTTTCTTTGGCTTTTAGGATTCCTAAACTATTTTTCTTCTGGAACAGCATGCAATATTTAGCATTCTGCTCTACACTCAGAGTGCTCAGTGATGAAATAATTTCTTCTTGACATAGCATCAAATCCAAAAAGGGTAAAGGCAGTGGAGAAATTAAGCGAATATGAGGAATACCATAATAGAAAGAAAAAAAGTCTGATCCCAATTTCTGACTCCAAGGATAGTGCTTTCCTCAGGGTTCCACTTTTATCAGTTAAGATCCAGTCAAAGGGTATTGACTATTAGGACAGGAAAAAATCCCACTAAAGAATACAGTAATAGTGGTTATTGGGAACAGCCACTATCTCTCAGGCTCTAGGAGAGTACCCAAGGAGGGAATAACTGAGTAGAACTTCCCCCTACCCACCCTCCACCCTACTAAGCCTGAAAGTAGGCGCTCATTGGAAATAATATGGCTGTGGTCCACTTAATGATCCAGAAATTTAAGGTGTCACACACTGGGCTGCTGAGGAAACCATCAGCTGTGTTTTCAGTAAAACTTGCTAGGAAGCCATTCCACTGACATGCCAGTGGTACTCCATAGAAAGACACATACTAGGGAACTGGCCAAATTTACTGAAGATTATGTAACATGGCCTTCTTGCACACCACTGGTCAGAAAGTCACTCACTGGCCACCACACCATAGGAGCAAGCAGGAAAGCACTGGAACCAAGAAAAGGAGCCCCTTTCTTTCTGCAGTGTTCCCCTAGCACCTTCTATTGACAAAGCTAAACATTGTGCCAACTGACCATAAAGACGTTTATAAATTTCAGCTCTAATGTCACAATTTAGGGCAAAGAAGGGTAGCTGTGAAGTCGAAGAGCACTAAGTTAACTGGCACTGACCTCAGTGACACTCCTGGGATTTGGGGGATGGGAGGAGCATGCTGTTATGCCCAAATCCTGCTCCATTTGTTTACTTTTTTCCTAATTGTCTCTGAAAGAAAGAGCAGGCCCAATCTTTTGGGACACTATGTAGTGAGAGCTGGTATGACACATGGTAAGTGCACAGAGAGTTCAATTCAGTAACTGAGACAAAGTCTAGAGCCGAACCACTTGGGTCTGAACGTTAGCTTCACCATTAACAAGGTTTGTAGCCTTGCAAAGGTCATCCTTGTATACCTCAGTTTCCTTACCTGTAAAAGGAGATAACAGTACCTATTTTATCAAAATGTCAGGAGAAATGAAGTATGATGTGTAAAGCCTATAGAACAACATCTTGCATGTAGTTAGAACCTAATAAATATTAGTATATTCCATGAATGGTAGCTTGTCATTTGGTTTTACAATATGTATATATTCGGTTCTCATGATGAGTTTCCATTTAGAACTATGCCTCATAATGCTAACACTCAACTTCTCTGGGTGAGATTAGGCTTTGCTATCAAGTCTTGCCTACTCCTGGGCATTGCCTGCAGCTCTGGCTTCAGATCCTGGCACTGCCCCTGGCTCACTGAATAAGCTTCAACTAGTGCAGCCAACTTACGGAGGATCTGTTTTCTCAAGTGAAAAAAACACACAAGGTTAAACAAATCATCTTTCTTTAAGATCTCTTCCAGTTCTGACTACATTTGATCCCCCTCATCCCCAAGTAGTAAGTTATACCTAAGAGGGAAAGAGGAGGGAATTATCATTTCGAACTCCTACTCACCTGTGCCAGGAGAGCACTGCTGTGACTGATTTCCCTGATTTCATCCTCACCACAGTCCTAACAGATTAGTATTGTTAAAGTCCATTTAACAACTAAGAAAGCTGAGGCTCAGGAAGGTCAAGCAGTTTACTCAAGATCATATTCTCAGTAAGCCGCAGAGTCTGGATTGAAACCTGGTCTTTCTGTTTGGGTCGACTCAACATTTTTAACCGTATTGTTTGCCTCCTACATCACCTTCATCTCAGACATTAAGAATCCTACCTACTCAATGCTTTTCATCCTCTGCTTTAAAGAGATAAGTGGGTGTACAACTTTTTTTTTTTTTGTCTGAAACATATCATCTAAAAGTTAAGCAAATGAAATTCATTTACCAGTTACAGGAATCTTTTTCTTAAATCACTGTTAATGTCTCACAGGAAATTAGCTCTTCAGTGGAAATCAGCAGCCTCCCTGCATCCTTTTGCCCCTGTCCTCCCCTCTCTTGGATGCAAACCTGGCGAAAAGAAGGGAACACTGCTTGGGGTCAGTGAGCTGAGTTCCAGCTCCGAATGTACCATTTTCACCCTCGGGAGTCTTCTCCCCTTTCTCTGTGAGCAAAGGAGTGTTGGGCCAGACCGTCTTAAGGATTCTTCCCCAGGTACAAGCCGGACTCCGGCGGCTTTCCTGGGCAAGGGAGTGTCTCCGCCTTGTCTCTGCCGCAGGTCCCTGGTTAAATTGTCAATTTCTCTGCGGAGGCTGCTCACTGCATCCGCTCCCTCCACCCCTAGCCCTGTAGACCCCTTCTCTTTCCCCTACTTGGGAAAAGTGAAGCCCCTTATCCTTGGATAGCCTTTCACCAGACAACCGTATCCCTCCGCTAAATTCCCCTACTGGCGGGACGCGCGGGCGGGGGCCTGCCCCGGGGAATGCGAGGCTGCTTCCCTTCTGCGCAATCAGGGTATACGCAGCCTCCAGTTCTCTAACTTTCTCCTTCTCTAAGAGGGAATTTCGAGAACTTTGAGACAAATAAGTGACTGTATAGATGAAGACACGAAACCTCTCTACACAGTGAACTCCCCCACGCTACAAGGCTCCCAGGGCTCCCAGGCCTTCTCCCGCAATGTCCCGCCGGGTCCCCCGCCCCAACTCCTTTTCGCGGCAGGATCCCGCGCCAGGACGCTCGCAGAGCCCGAGATGTGGCACCAGGCGCGCCACAAGTCCAGGTCCCGCTATTTCTGCTCCATCGGAGCCCAGGTCGGAGGGAGTCAGCGCGTCCTCCTCGCACAGCAGCCTGGCGCGCGGCTCGGTCGCACAGAGGCTGAAGAAAGGTCCGCACTGGGCTCGAGGCCCTTCCTGCCGGCCTCCCCACGCCGGGCCTCGGCTCCCCTCCTTCCCGGCTCCCGCCTCCTCCCGTAGGCTGCCAGGCGGACCCAGCCTGCCTCTCTCTCTGCCTTCACTACCGGGTCAAGCTGCGGAGGGAGGGAGGGAGGCAGCGGCGAAGCCCTCCGTGGCTCCCCACCCGGCGCGCGCGCCCCTCCTCCCCTGCCTCCTCCCCTCTGCCAGTACAGTACAACTAGTACACACACACACACACGCACACGCACCCTGCCACTGCAGCTGCCATGGATATCAGCTAACAACACACACCCAGGCGCGCGCGCGTTCCCACTCGCACCACGCAGGAGTGGCCCCCGGCATCCCTACCCTCCTTCCCCACCCCCACCACACCCGCTCACCAGCTCGGCTACTGCTCGCTGCGGCTGCCGCCGCCGCCGACGCCACCACCACTGCTTCCTCTGCTGTGGGGCCACAGCCTTGAGTGTCATTCAAGGGACAGCACAACCTCATCCAAGCTCTCCTACCTCTGCCCAGCCGTCCCTCTCATCCTCCCCCTTCCTCGTCCACACTCCATCCAAAGAAGAGGGAAAGCACCGAATAGAGGGGGGCGAAGGCAAAGTCTGCTGTTCTTCCCCCTGGGCCCCCTTGCTCCTCCATCCTCATTCTCTCACCACCAGCCCCCCTAACCCCAAGGAGCCCAGGAACTGAGGCGACTCGCCCCACTGCCATGTCCAAAAGCTTGAAAAAGAAAAGCCACCGGACTAGCAAAGTCCATGAGAGTGTCATTGGCAGGAACCCGGAGGGCCAGCTGGGCTTTGAACTGAAGGGGGGCGCCGAGAATGGACAGTTCCCCTACCTGGGGGAGGTGAAGCCCGGCAAGGTGGCCTATGAGAGCGGCAGCAAGTTGGTGTCGGAGGAGCTGCTGCTGGAGGTGAACGAGACCCCCGTGGCGGGGCTCACCATCAGGGACGTGCTGGCCGTGATCAAACACTGCAAGGACCCCCTCCGGCTCAAGTGTGTCAAGCAAGGTGAGCGCAGCGGCTTGCTCAGTGTTTTACCGGGCGGTGGGACCGCTCGGGGCGCAGGGCAATGAAAGGGTGGGCGCGCATGTTGAAGGGGGTGTGTTGCGCGATGATGGGGTGGGGGCCAGAGGGCACCCGCAGTGCAAGTGAGTTTCGCCGGGGATTCGACTTGGGGGCTAAAGGGAGGGGAGGGGCAGGTTGTGGTGTGGCGTGCAACTTTGTTTGCTCAGTTAGACCCTCCCCTTTGGAAGGTGCTCGGCCTGGTCTGACCTCCTCAGAGCTGCTGGGGCAAATTGAATGTGCGTCAGTGGTATCACCCGAAGCGGATGAAGAGGTTTTGGGGAAGGGAGGAAGGGAGAAAAGAAAGAAAGAATGGGAGGAAGGGAGGGAAAGAAGGAAGGAGCAACTTTAGGGTGCAGCGGCATCACCAGCGGGTCTGGGAAGAGAAGGTGGTGGGGTGAGCGGAGAACTGCGTCCAGCGTTTCTGGGGCTGGGCTGGGGGCGCCTGGGTCCCCAGCTGTCCCTTAGGGATCCGTGAGCCACCGCTGGCGAAGAAAAGAAGGGACAAATTGCTTTGGGCGCTTTGACGGGTCTTCTGTAACTTTTCCCCTTCTTCACTCCGTGTCCCCCTCCCCCGCCCACGGTCGTGTCATGTGGGCATCGCGCGTCACGTGCGTACTGACTAATCCCTGCGCTCACCCCTAGCCAGCCCGGGGGAGGAGGCTCCGGAAGAAGGCGCGGTGCTAGGAGCGCAGTCTAGTGCTGGGCGGGGGTCGGAGGAGATGAATGGTTGTCGGCATGGACTTTACTCAGGGGTTGCCCTCATTGAGTGGAAGTCCTCTGTGGTTGAGCTCTCCTCTGGCTCCGATTTGGGGGGCGTGTTTTGGGGGAGGAGCTGGATGAAACCCTGGCCGGTTCCAGCCCAGGCTCCCTCAGCTCCAACCTGACTTAAATGAACCTCAATTGGAGGCTGTGATGTGGATTTGGGGAGATTGGAATCATCCAGAACTCCCTGTCTTTGCTCGAAAGAAAATTATGGTGCAGAAGGAGAGAAGAGTGAGATAAAAGTTTGAATAGAGGACAACTTTAAGTAGAATAAAGTAGTAGCTTTTTTCTTTTCTGTTTTCTTTTTTAGCTCACTGCACAATTCGTGTGCGGTATGTATGGATATTTGCGTCACAGGCATATTAGCATAAGGGTTTGTTGTTGTCGTCGATGTACACTGTCCTGACTCAAAGGTGGAATTGAGCATGTCATTACCTGCATTTTGCCACTTAATCATGATCAACTACTAAGAAATGCTCTTACGGAGATGTACCGCACTGTTAAATTATTCTCTAAAAAACTTGTTTTAAAATAAACAAGATAAAAAGAAGTACTGGGCAAGGTTTCTTAAATGTAAATTGCCATACAAGAAAATGTTTTCCTTGGGTATTCTTGAGTATTAAGAGGTAATAAATTGAGATAGGTTATTATAAGTCAACATAGCTCCATACTATTTAACACTGAAGGGATATGAGTTTGGTAGGAAGGAAAATAGAGTAACTTGATATTTTTGAAGATAAGATACCTAAGGTTCAAATACAGAGATTCATGTTAACATGTTCGATGTCAAAATACCACCTTATAGGAATAGACATAAATGGAAAAATCTTTGGGCACGAAAAGTCTACTACACAACTAATGACCATGGTTTTGTTGGCCAAATGCTTGATATTTGTCATGGAACGTGGCTGCAAAAGTTAAGCGTTGTTAAATTGGACTTAATAGAGTCCCACAAACGGATGCCCTATTATAGTTTGCAATGATCATCACATCTTAAATGTTGTGTTCAATTCTGAGCACTCCTTGTTGAGGCGGACGTTGGCAAACTGTCACGCTAGCAAAGAGTAAGTTCAAAAGAGAAATAAAGGAAGATTATTGTGTATTATAGATGTATTCTATGAAATGCCGTGGAAAGACTTAACTTGGAGAAGTGAAAGAATGAAAGCTATCATTAAATAGCGAAAAGCTATCAGGTAAGAAAAGGAATTCTGACTATCCTGTGATAGCCCACAGGACAAAATGGTGATAAATCTATGAGAAATTTGAAAGGATGAAGCAGCTTTACTTTCGTTAAATCATGAGCTTTCTAACAGAGTTTTCCAAAAATTCGTGAGCACCCTGTTGGCTGAAGTTCCCATCATTGTGGGTATCCATGAAGAGGCTGAAATGACCATATGCCACGGATTCCTATATAAGATGAGGACCTGGATTAGATATTATTTGAATCTTGCCATAATTTGATCTAATGTGGTTGGAGATCACTCTTGTATTGAATTTTATGTGGAAGATTATTGCTTTTAGAACTCAGAATATATGCTTCTAAAGTGATATATTGAGGGGAAAGTCTCTTTTCATTCTATATTAACCCTCAATTTCGTGCTTCACTGGTTCATTGATGATAAATTTGTATAATGATAGCCACAGAGCCCCACAGTTGGTTCATCTCCTGAATCACTGCTGACCAAAAACAAAACAAAACAAAATGTTTCTTTTACCTTTTGTGGAATAATTAATTCTCTTGTATATTCTTTTAAATATGATTCATGTTGCTATTCTAATAATTCTTTTCCTCGTCAAATCATAGATTAATTTTATTTATGATTATAAAAAATGAAATTTTTCAGAACCTTTACTATAGTGCCTGTGTGTCTTAGGTTTCAATACAGATGTCAGTTACTGGAAAATCATTTAGAAACTCTTGGCCCAGTAGTTATGTTTCGAGAGATGCAAAAGCTAGCATAGCTGAAAAACTTAAACATGGTTTGTTTAGCAGTTGCATTTTTAAAACATTAATGAGACTGATTTTTGAATATTCATTCAGACATTGGGTATTATACAGAAACCACAAGAATTATCATAGTTTAAGGAAGATTTTATAAAGAAAAGGTAAGATTTGAATAATAAGAATATTGTTAATAAGTGCACCAGGTAAAATTGCATTATTTACTTAATTTTATTTACTTGTTTGCCTAATTTTACATTACAGTTATCATAATTTTAATCTGTCATAATTTTAAAAGGAGGTGAGCTCCTTTTAAAATGTTGGGATTTTAAGACATTATATATATATATGTATATATCTCACAGTGTTTCTACACTGTTTAAATACCTGCAAAACAATTTTTTAAACTGTTTAATGAAATTCAAGGAATTATCTTTTTAATTTAAGCTTTCTGCTTTTAATCCACACAATAATAAACCACATATTAAAATATGGCTTATTGTCACACCCAATTATTTTTTATAAACTATGGCATTTTATTTGTAATAATAAACTTTCCTCACCAAAGTATGTAATTCTAAATTAGCAGTAATTCTATGATCTCGTTAATGCATCAGACCCAGTTGAAGAAAGTTTTTTGAGTGATATTGAGATCTATATGGAAGTGCTAAAGGTCTCCTTTCCTTTTTCTTTTCCCTTTTTTAAGGTTTGCCACTAAAGTTCACAGCAGCCAGTTACACAGGCCTTTGTGGCCTACATTCCTTGCACTATGGCTGCTATTGCATCTAATACCGCATAGAGACCTACATAACCTGGACTTATTTTCCCATTTAGGATCTCACAATGGGAAATAAAAGGCAAAAAAAAAAAAAAAATTCTAATTCTTCCCATGTGGAAGATGGGCCAAATAAATCCTTTGAAATTCAGTTTTAGAGAAGATCTACATTGCTCTCCCTCCTACTGCTCCTTTCAAAGATACCTTCAAAGGAAAGTAGATCCACATTTATTAAGAGTCATACTTTCTTCTTGACTGACTTCAGGCTAGAATAATAGAGTCAGATCTCTATACTCCTTTGTATTTTAAAAGGTAAAAACAAATTATGTCAAATTTTCTGAAAATAAAGATTGACTTTTTTTCCATAGAAATGTGAGGTATATGAATAGTGTTGTTTAATAAACAAAACATTGTTTAAACATTTTGATCATTATTATTTTAGAAATAAAGTACCATTAATGTTTTGAACAAGGTTAATGAGACGGTTCTCTTGGGGCATAATTTATAAGTGATACCACTGTAGTTTTTTGGTACATGTAGATAATTTAAATGGTATGACCTCGAATGTTAAATATGATTATTTGCTTTTTATCTGTACTGTCTCTGTTCTTAACATTTACACTCTTTAATCTTTTGGCATGTTTATTATGCTCACTTTCCTTTTCATTGCTTGTAACTCACAAATTCACTTTCATAATGAGAAAAGCATATTCACATTTGACATCTCTGATTGATTATAGTTTAATTAATGACTTTCAAATACATACAGACCCTGGCAGAATCATTTTCCTCAGAAGGTGGGGTAGAGCAATGGTTAAAGGTACAGTCTCCTAAGTAGACCACCTAGTTTTGATTCCTGAGTATGTCAGTTAGTGCTAGCTATATGTACAAGATAACTAACCTGGGGTAGTAATGGCACCTTAAGAATATTAGATAAGTTATGTATTTAAAGCGTGTAGTGTCTGGCAGGTGATAAGCATTATGTAGATTTTAGTAAATGCTATTGCAAACATATTGGTCATTTTGAGCTGGTGACATTATGAGGTGTTTTTAATTTTCAAGATATTTTACTCAATTCACATGAACTGAAAAATACAAAATGATTGACATTAATATAGAGTAATTTGCAAGTTGTATTTTAAGGTTTTTTTGCAGAATGAAATAAATATTTTATTTGAAAAGAATTTATTTGAAGAATAATATCAATAAATACAATGGAAAATATTTTCACTTTTTAAAAATAACTTCCACTGATCCTCCCTTTATGTGTAAACATCTGCTATTTTATATTTATTTTATACTTTAGACATAGTTTATTTTTACATAGTAATTTGTTTTCTTCATACCGCATATCTTTACTCCCAAAGAATTGGTGAATATATTGAATTATTTACTCTAAACCTGACAACATAGAAATCCTATTAGAATTTATTAAGTTTAGGAGTTTATACTTCTTATATTAATACATCATTGTAGTTAAGAGTAAGTATCATGCTGTTGAACTTTTACTTCTCAGCTAGAAATTAAGCACCTCATAAAGAATAACAATAATAAAAGTTAACTCTTAAGTGTTCACAGTCAACAATGTATAATAAAGAGGAAATGCATCAAATTCAGCAAAAATAATACTTTGCATTTGTGAGTATTGCAATGTAAATAAGTTAAAAGGCTATTTGTATTGCATTTTATAGTATTTTATACTATACTATTTTATAGTATTTTATGGTACTGTTAAAATACCATTAAATTTAAATACTATTTAAATACTATTAAAGTACTATAGTACTATTAAAATACTATTTTATAGCATTTCCATACTTTGTATGAAAGAAATGCAATATAAGTAAGTCTGTGTATTAATACTGTTACAAGGTGAAGCAACCAACAATACTTCCACTGCTAGCTTCCCCATAATTTTAGCATTTTCGTTGAATTAATCCTATTTTACAGTTCAATGGAAACATCTACCTTGAAGCTCCAGGGTTCAGTATTAATTTCTAAAAATCTCTCCTAGCTATAATCTGGCTATATATTATGACAACAAACATACAACTGCCTTAGTTTAGTGACTTTATTATTACTTACTCCATTCTATTCTCAGCTCTCTTCTGTCTCTAGTAAGTATTTGTTATATTTCCTTTAATAAAAGTAAATTGTCTTATATAGAAAACTTAGTAAGATAATAATTGCTGAATTTACATTGTTAAAGACTTGCATAGGGACATACATCTGCTAAAAGATATAGTACAATGTCCATATCATAGATAATTAATAAAAATTGCTTTTATTATTACATCTTACTGACATCTTTGTCAACTCTAAAAGGACTTCATATTGAGATTTTTTTAAAAAAGTTAAAATTTGTGTTAAGTTTAATATATATTGTTGACTGTTTTGAGTGGTCTGGAAGAAACAATAAAAGTTTCCTTCTTTGATAAGTTATTGAATATTAACTTAATTGCATCCCATTGATGTACTTTTATTTTTTCACTTATTTATTATTTTTTTTTGAGACGGAGTCTCGCTCTGTCATCCAGGCTGGAGTGCAGTGGCGTGATCTCAGCTCACTGCAATCTCCGCCTCCCGGGTTCACGCCATTCTCCTGCCTCAGCCTCCCGAGTACCTGGGACAACAGGCGCCCGCCACCACGCCCGGCTAATTTTTTGTATTTTTAGTAGAGACTGGGTTTCACTGTGTTAGCCAGGATGGTCTTGATCTCCTGACCTCGTGATCCGCCTGCTTCGGTCTCCCAAAGGGCTGGGATTACAGGTGTGAGCCACCGCGCCCAACCCCCATTGATATACTTTCAAAGATCCATTAGGCTAATGAGTGGGTGATTTATATGAATGGCTAGATTTGTTTCAATATTTGAAATAATTAGATGGCTTGCTCTACCTGGGAAAATAATTTCTCCATGTAATCGTTACATGAATCCTTATGAGGTTTTATGCCATTTTTATTTATTTTGGCTTACTTTAAAAAAAAATCACTGTCAAAACCATGGCAGTTTGAGCCTAAATACTTGCTATACTTTGGATATATCATTGGATATACCCAAACACAGATATGTTACAGAAGAAAAAAATAAACCTTTATAGTGCAAAGAGAGATTTTGTCTATGTTGAATTTTCTTCTTTTTTTTAATTGTACTTTAAATTTCGGGGTACACGTGCACAACGTGCAGGTTAGTTACATATGTATACATGTGCTATGTTGGTGTGCTGCACCCATTAACTTGTCATTTAACATTAGGTATATCTGCTAATGCTATCCCTCCCTGCTCCTCCCACCGCACAACAGGCCCAGGTGTGTGATGTTCCCCTTCCTGTGTCCAAGTGTTCTCATTGTTCAGTTCCCACCTATGAGTGAGAACATGCGGTGTTTGGTATTTTGTCCTTGCGATAATTTGCTGAGAATGACAGTTTCCAGCTTCACCCATGTCCCTACAAAGGACATGAACTCATCCTTTTTATGGCTGCATAGTATTCCATGGTGTATATGTGCCACATTTTCTTAATCCAGTCTATCATTGTGGGACATTTGGCTTGGTTCCAAGTCTTTGTTATTGTGAATAGTGCCACAATAAACATACGTGGGCATGTGTCTTTATAGAAGCATGATTTATAATCCTTTGGGTATATACCCAGTAATTGGATGGCTGGATCAAATGGTATTTCTAGTTCTAGATTCCTGAGGAATTGCCACACTGACTTCCACAATGGTTGAACTAGTTTACAGTCCCACCAACAGTGTAAAAGTGTTCCTGTTTCTCCACATCCTCTCCAGCACCTGTTGTTTCCTGAGTTTTTAATGGTTGCCATTCTAACTGGTGTGAGATGGTATCTCATTGTGGTTTTGATTTGCATTTCTCTGATGGCCAGTGATGATGAGCATTTTTTCATGTGTCTTTTGGTTTCATAAATGTCTTCTTTTGAGAAGTGTCTGTTCGTATCCTTTGCCCACTTTTTAATGGGGTTGTTTGTTTTTTTCTTGTAAATTTGTTGGAGTTCACTGTAGATTCTGGATATTAGCTCTTTGTCAGATGGATAGACTGCAAAAATTTTCTCCCATTCTGTAGGTTGCCTATTCACTCTGATGGTAGTTTCTTTTGCTGTGCAGAAGCTCTTTAGTTTAATTAGATCCCATTTGTCAATTTTGGCTTTTGTTGCCATTGCTTTTGGTGTTTTAGACATGAAGTCCTTGCCCATGCCTATGTCCTGAATGGTATTGCCTAGGTTTTCTTCTAGGGTTTTTATGGTTTTAGGTCTAACATTTAAGTCTTTAATCCATCTTGAATTAATTTTTGTATAAAGTGTAAGGAAGGGATCCAGTTTCAGCTTTCTAGATATGGCTAGCCAGTTTTCCCAGCACCATTTATTAAATAGGGAATCCTTTCCCCATTTCTTGTTTTTGTCAGGTTTGTCAAAGATCAGATGGTTGTAGATATGCGGCATTATTTCTGAGGGCTCTGTTCTGTTCCATTGGTCTATATCTCTGTTTTGGTACCAGTACCATGCTGTTTTGGTTACTGTAGCCTTGTAATATAGTTTGAAGTCAGATAGTGTGATGCCTCCAGCTTTGTTCTTTTGGCTTAGGATTGACTTGGCAATGCAGGCTCTTTTTTGGTTCCATATGAACTTTAAAGTAGTTTTTTTCCGATTCTGTGAAGAAAGTCATTGGTAGATTGATGGGGATAGCATTGAATCTATAAATTACCTTGGGCAGTATGGCCATTTTCACAATATTGATTCTTCCTACCCATGAGCATGGAATGTTCTTCCATTTGTTTGTATCCTCTTTAATTTCATTGAGCAGTGGTTTGTAGTTCTCCTTGAAGAGGTCCTTCACGTCCCTTGTAAGTTGGATTCCTAGGTATTTTATTCTCTTTGAAGCAATTGTGAATGGGAGTTCGCTCATGATTTGACTCTGTGTTTGTCTGTTATTGGTGTATAAGAATGCTTGTGATTTTTGCACATTGATTTTGTATGCTGAGACTTTGCTGAAGTTGCTTATCAGCTTTAGGAGATTTTGGGCTGAGACGATGGGGTTTTCTGATATACAATCATGTCATCTGCAAACAGGGACAATTTGACTTCCTCTTTTCCTAATTGAATACCCTTTATTTCCTTCTCCTGCCTGATTGCCGTGGCCAGAACTTCCAACACTATGTTGAATAGGAGTGGTGAGAGAGGGCATCCCTGTCTTGAGCCAGTTTTCAAAGGGAATGCTTCCAGTTTTTGCCCATTCAGTATGATATTGACTGTGGGTTTGTCATAGATAGCTCTTATTATTTTGAGATACGTCCCATCAATACCTAATTTATTGAGAGTTTTTAGCATGAAGCGTTGTTGAATTTTGTCAAAGGCCTTTTCTGCATCTATTGAGAAAATCATATGGTTTTTATTGTTGGTTCTGTTTATATGCTGGATTACGTTTCTTGATTTGCGTATGTCTAATGAAAAAATTTGTAGAAGAAATTTTATCAACCTCATAACTGCCTTATAGTGAAACACATGCATATGACATCAGGAATTTTTCTGTAAGTACCATGGATTTTATTAAGTGACTCTGTGAAATGAAGCAGAAAGAAACAAAACTATTTAATTAAAAATCAAAATGTATATTTAAAAATCTGTTTTTATATTACATTGTGTTTGAAGATGTTTGTTAAAAAGTAAATTTCCCAATTCCAGCATAAATTGAATTATTTATATTGCCATGGATCAAGAGTAGCACAAAAACTGTTTATACTTTACATTGTCACTAGATCACAGGGAATGTCTGAGTAAAAATAATACAAAAACAATTGCGTACATTTTTAACATTTTGCGTTTTACAAGTGAGTATTTTTGCTTATGGGAGTATTTTGTGTTGCTACGTGGAGGATAATAAGTGCTATAGAAACCCACAGATTAATCTAGTGACATACCCTAAACTTGTCAAATCTGATTAGCTGGATTTTGTAAACACCAATAAGTTTCAGAGATATGAATTGTCCAATGTTGCTTTTTGTGAAGTTTTTTGTTTGTTTGTTTTGTTTTGTTTTGTTTTTTTTAAGAAGGAGTCTCGCTTTGCTTTTCTTCAGTCTAGTGTGGGAGTCACCCCAGCGAACAACAAATTTGTTCTGCATCTTTAGATACATGGAATACACACACACACACACACACACTTCAAACACTAAGGTTCAGGCTGGAGTATAGTGGCATCATCTCTGCTCACAGAGACCTCCGACTCCTGGGTTCAAGTGATTCTCCTGCCTCAGCATCCCAAGTAGCTGGGTCTACAGGCACTCACCATCACACCCGGCTAATTTTTGTATTTTTACTAGAGATGGGGTTTTACCATGGTGGCCAGGCTGGTCTTGAACTCCTGACCTCAAGTGACCTGCCCACCTCTGCCTCCCAAAGTGCTGGGATTACAGGCGTGAGTCACCATGCCCAGCCTTCTGATCTGCATTCTGATCTGCAATACCTAATTTCCTTTTTTTTTCACAGTCTATGATGTAAGGATGTTAAACTCTTTGCTAGACAAAGTTTCTTCAAAGCATAGCAAGTATTTAGGCTTGGAGGGTCACTAAAATGTTCCAAAAGTCTTGGCTTATTTCTAAAAACACCCTGAACATAGATAATGGTAATCTTTCCATTCTAGCAAGTCATATACTTAGGGAGTAGACATTTTGTGTGTATGAAGAGTGAAGGCTGAATAAGCAGAAGAAAATTGATTCCCTCTTCTGGAAGAGCAAGAGCTTTATCAAAGATGCTATTACCTACTAGCAGTTAAAATACTCAAGTCCTCTTTCTTAGTGTTTCTTCTGAAACAGTATCTATAGTTGGATCTCCTTTTTCTCTTTAGTTGGAAGTTCCTATGCTTTGCTCTTCTTCAGTCTAGCGTGGGAGTCACCCTAGTGAACAACAGATTTGTTCTGCATCTTTGGATACATGGAACACACACACACACACACACACACACACACACACACGCTCACTTCAAACACTAAGGTTTAATGCCAGCTTTTAAATGAATAGTCTCAGAAAGGCACTTACACATGTGAGGATACAGCCTTAGTTTAGGGAAAACAGTTACATTAAACTATTCCATGTGTGACAAATCAAGCTGGAAAGCTTGCATAGTCACCCATCAATTTTGAATTATGAGTGATATTTTTAACCCTTATTAACTCTGATTATGAGAGTACATGAAGACATAATGAAATAAAGCACCTAAATGATTTCTATGTGTTGTATATATTAGTTGTTGAGAAATGATGAAAAGAAGTCAGATTTAAAAGTTTGGATTTTGGTCATTTTTATTTGTATCGCAAAGTGGCTGGTGGACCACATAATGTACAAGCTGATGTGCTGGTGTTGCAATGTATGGGATAATATCCTAATATTAATGTTATAATGCACAGGATTATAACCTTATATTAATGTTACAAAAGAAGAGGCAGGGACAAGGTACATACTTATTCATGAACTGGATAATGCATTTGCAGAATGGTTTACATTTTTATTGGTTTAAATGTCTCAGAGTAAAATGAGAGACCTGCTTTCAATAATATGAATATACGGTATATTGCAATTATAAAAAATAATTATTAAAAATAAGTTAAATGATGCCTAATTTATAAGTGTTTAGCTAAAGTCCAAGTACTGGCATTGCTTTGGTGAGAAATCAAAAATGTAAAGAAAAACTAAAACTAAGTTTAAGTGGAAAGGATCCCACAAGTTTTTGCCATAAAGTGGAGAATATAATATTTTGAATTACATTAATGTTTTAAATTTAAAATCATTTTCCTTATGTCAGATTCATTATGGAGTATATACTATATATGAATGTGCAAAATACTGTCTATCTGGCTTGAAAAAGGGAATGTGTAAAATACATATATACTATAAATGAAATATAAAACTGTATAAATTTAATATATTTGCTAGCCCAAACAGTGTGCTAAATTGAATCAATAAAATGCCTTTTTATATTCTTATCCCAAATCTCCCTTTTAAAATTAACTGGAAAGTCTTCATTGTCTAATATAAAATCCATGATGCCTTTTATCATTGGGGAAATTGACGCTTTTAACATTGACTAAGGAGATGCTTTGCTTCAGTTGAATATCTTTTCAGATAGAACTTAGAAAACCACAAAGTTAGTTACTAAAGAAATTGTTGGTTGTCTACCTGGAATGTATTTTTTCTCCTCCTCCCCAACTTTCTTAGTATCAAAATGCCAGTTTTGTTCAAGTATCCACATGTTTATAACACTGGTAAGTGTTTCGTATCAGGATGGCCTCAGACCACGGGAAGGAACT
This sequence comes from Pan paniscus, assembly GCF_029289425.2. Taxonomy (NCBI): domain Eukaryota; kingdom Metazoa; phylum Chordata; class Mammalia; order Primates; family Hominidae; genus Pan; species Pan paniscus. The sequence continues at coordinate 83,775,407 of NC_073255.2, read as the reverse complement.
AGACTAAATCAGGCAAGGTAATTCCATCTCTTCACCAGTTATTAGTTTAGGAAATCGCTTATAGCCCACTTCTAAGTAAGGAAAAGTAAATTCCCTTGGGGAGTTTCTGAGAAATTTCTTAGTTCTTCAGATAAGATTCAACAAAAGACTATTTACTTTTCTGCCTATGAAAGTTGCTCCACATGGAGGTGATGCCTGAAGCCACAGTAGTCATGTTGTGATCGTGAAGAGAGCTAGCCGAAAGGTGGAGGATGGCAGAGCAGAATCAGGAAAAGCTACTGGCTCCTTAAAGAACGGCTGAAATAATGAAGCTAGGACTAGCACTATCTCTGGACTCCTTGTTATAGAGATAATAATATAGTACACAAGATATTTAAGCCATTTACATTTGTTTTTGTTACTTGCAGCCAAAATAATTCTTACTTATATAAACCTATTTATATAACTATACATTATAGGAATGGAAAAATATGTTTTATTCCTATTTTATTGTTTTGGAGATATTGGTAAAGATTTTCTTTACCAATATAAGGAGTATCTTTACCAAGATAAGGAGTAATCTTGGAGAATACATCATGATGTATTTTCCAGCTACATAAGCTCAGTCAAATTCTAGGCATGTCTCCATTACCTCACTGAATTTTGCTCTGGTAGGGCTCAAGAAATTTTTTACCATTCTGAAGTAATATGTAGGAACATAAATTCATTTTAAAATTATCCAAAATAGAACATAATCAAGAAAGCAAACCAGCCACAAAAATTTACTAACAATGCATGCAAAAACCAACTTGAAGTACTTTTTAAAATTATGTAGTGTTTACAAATGCCTTTGCTATTGACCCACGAGTGCATGTAATTATAAACTGACTCATCAAAGTGTTCTAACTCCATTTTTCCAAGGCTAGACTCCATTAACTTATGAGACTCTCCAATAAGAGCATGTAAAGAAAAAAAAAAAGAACAAAGAAATGCTGTGATATCTAAGTTTGAGGAAAAGCCAGGGGATCCCAGGAAGGAAACTAAGACTGAACTAAGAGCACTCTTAATATCGAGTGAGTGGTCAGTACTGCCAAGCAGAGTAGAAATGGTTAGAAAGATGAGCTCTGAAATGTTTCCCTTGCATTTGGCAAAAATGAAGATCATCTTTATTGGTGCTATTTCAGGGGTGTGGATGGCCACATGTCACAGGGTTGAAGACTGAATAGGAAGTGAAAAACTGGAAATCGTGTATGCATACCACTCCTCAAGAAACTTGCTTAGTAGTAAGGGGTAATGGATAATTGTTCTGTAAGAAGAAACATGGTTAGGAAGGATAGGAGTTTGTGTGTGTGTGTGTTATGATGGAAGAGACTTGAACTTTAATTTCTCTTTTTGTGTCATACATTTACTTTCTTCCATCAGGATAAAACTATTCTAGCAAATTAAGATCCTTTGATTAATTGAATAAATAATTATTCATTAATTTTTGTTTTATGTCATGCTAAAGCTGGGTCCTGGCATTAAAATGATAATAAGGATCAGATTCTACCCTCTAAGAATGCAGAGTAGAAGGAGAGGCAAAAATATAAAAGCAAACTTTAAAACACTGTGCTCAGTGTGATGGTACAGGAGTAAACATTACTACCTTTACAGCACATAGGAGGGACAGGAAGAAGCAGAGGGGTATAATATAGAGAGTGTGGATCTTGGAGTCTGAACACTTAATTGGATTTGAGCTCCAAGTCTTTGGCTATCGCTTCCTTATGATGGGACTAACATTTTCTGAGCCTCAGTCTCCTCATGTTAGAGGGTGGTTATTAGAATCCAAGAAGATAGGACAGGTGGAAATGTTTTGTAAAACGCTTAGTGCAGTTCCATTGGAAACATTATTTAGAGATGGAAGATAGCAAGTGGAGCTGGGGAGTGCTGCATAGAATAAGAGATCTTTGAGATTGTCACTAAAGCTTGAGTAGGAATTCAAGAAGGGAGGTGTGGGAAGCAGAGAGAAAAGCGTGACCCAAGGTGGAATAGGGAAAAGATGATCTGCCTGTGTAGGAAAATAAATATAGACCAATGAGGCCAAAGAAAGGGGTAACTGAGCACTTCTGGAGGCAACCGAGGATTTTTCCAGAAAGGAAACTTGGAGCCATATAAAGGAAGGCCTTACTTAGAAACCTAAAAATTATGGACATTGTACTGAAGGTGGATAAAGCCTATGGACATTATACTGTAGGTGGATAAAGCCAGTGAATGTGTTTAGGCGAAGGAGAAACATAAAGTGGTTTTCTGTTTTTTGTTTTATTTCATGGGAGGGATTGGGGGAAAGGAGAAAATTTGGTTTCACTCACTTATGGAGGAGAGAAGAAACTGAGAGCAAGGCTTAAGTTTTGGCATGAGTACTGGGAATGGAGGGAGGAGGTGAGCTTGAAACATATTTAAGAATGGTGTGAGTAAGAACTTATATCCAATGGAATGGGAGGTAGTGGTGAAGGGGAGGCACTAGGCAAAAATGACTTTCAGGTTTCTGACTTAGGGCTAGGTGTGTGAAGGAGATGAAGATGCCATTAGCTGCAAAGATGAAAATTTACTGTACAGGGGAAATGGCTTTAGCTGTTCTAGAAAAAGAAAATTGCTATCTTTGAGAACTGCAGAAGTAGTAGCATGCTATTTCCACAATATTTCAGAATATTGTGGTTCTTAGTGCATAAGTAATATATGCACATAACTATTCATAAGATAGTTATAACTGATATTTTACTTAAAGCAATTTAGATTAGGCATTGGAATTAAAGATGGTGAGTTAACAAAATTAAGTTAGAAATGGCCTATTTTATATTTTTAGGAGATTTTCTTGTTTCATTTTGCTCCAGTTGGTATTAAAGAACACAGTGTGTGGAGAATAATGAGCGCCGGCTCGTATAATGTGTTTGAGGTACCTGGCAGATGGCATGTTTCTGATTGACAAACATTTTTGGTCACATATATCTAGAGCTCACAGGATTGTTGGACCTTCAGTGTAGAGAGTTCAGATGTATTGTTTTTACAGTAATAGCTGTTGCCTGGCAAAGAGCTGTAGTCCCATTAGAAGAGCATTGAAAATGAGAAGAGATCAAGAGTGGAAATTTGAGGAATGCCTATATTTAACATGCCTGCACATATATTCTGTTTTACTTATTATTTCTAATAGGGGAAGAGGAGGACATACATCTATAATAATATACAAACCAATCTTCTTAAATTGAGTTTTTCTTAATGGGTAGCATATGGAATTGATTCATCATATATACAGAATATTAATTTATCACTTATAAACACTAAAGATAACATTTTTACTTTATTAGCAAGTCAGATACAAACAATAATAGTAAAAATTCCATCTTTGACAATGCTGCTTTTATCAGTTATATGGTTTCAGTCTTAATTCAAAGGCCCCAGAACCTAAGCAATACCCCAGTTTTTGATTCTGTAAAGTGCTAATTTAAGACCAACCTTCTTGCCCATTGCTGTGACGTTCTAGGCTATACTTGGAGCAAATTTTGAAACAATCTTTTCTCTAGGTTGTACTAGGAATTACTCTTTGAGTACTACGTTTGTAATGAGTTACTTTCCTTTGACATATAAAATTATTCAGTTATTTTATATGGCAATAGTGAGAATATATATCTTTTTGAAAGCTTAGTTTACTAATATATATGTGTGTGTATGCATGTGTGTGTGTATATATATCAAAAACCATCCTGTACACCTTAAAGATATACAATTTCAATTTTTTAAAAAAGAAAAATATCTTCTTTTAAAAAATTTCAAATTTTATTTTAGATTCTGCTACAGGTTTGTTACAAGGATATGTTGTGTGATGCTGAGGTTTGAGGTACTATTGAACCCATCACTCAGATAGTTACGTAGTACCCAACAGGTAGTTTTTCAACCCTTGTCCCCTCTCCCACTTCCACCTCTGGTAGTCCCCAGTGTCTGTTGTTTCCATGTTTATGTCCATGCATACCAATGTTTAGCTTCCACTTATAAGTGATAATATGTGGTATTTGGTTTTCTGTTTCTGCATGAATTTTCTTAGGATAATGGCCTCCATGCATCCATGTTGCTGCAGAGAACATTATTTTGTTTTTTTTCATGGCTGCATAGTAATCCATGGTGTATATGTACCACATTTTCTTTATCTAGTTCACCATTGATGGGAATATAGGTTGATTCCATGGCTTTGCTATTGTGTTTAGTGCTGCAGTGAACACATGCATTCAGGTATCTTTTTGATAGAACAATTTATTTTTGTTAGGTATATACCCAGTAATGGGATTACTGGGTTGAATGGAAATTCTATTTTTATTACTTTGAGAATTCTCCAAACTGCTTTCCACGGGGATTGAACTAATTTAGAATCCCACCAACAGTATATGAATATTCCCTTTTCTCCACAACCTCGCCAGCATCTGTTATTTTTTGACTTTTTAATAGTAACCATTCTTATTGGTGTGAAATGATATATCATTGTGGTTTTATTTGCATATTTCTGAAGATTAGTCATGCTCAGTATTTTTAATATGTTTTTTGACCACTTGTTTATTTTTGAGAAGTGCCTGTTCATGTCCTTTGCCCAGTTTTTAATGGGGTTATTTGTTTATTGCTTGTTGAGTTGTTCAAGTTCCTTACAGGTTGTGGATATTAGTCCTTTGTCAGATGCATAGTTTGCAAATATTTTCTCCTATTCTTTAGGTTGTCTGTTTACTCTGTTGATAGTTCCTTTTGCTATGCAAAAGCTCTTTAGTTGACTTAGGTCCCACTTGTCAATTTTTGTTTTTGTTGCAATTGCCTTTGAGTACTTCTTAGTCATAAATTATTTGTCAAGGCTCATGTCCAGAAGCATATTTATTAGCTTTTCTTCAAGGACTTTTTTTTTTTTTTTTTTTTTTTTTGAGGTGGAGTCTTGCTCTGTCACCCAGTCTGGAGTGTAGTGGCACGATCTCGGCTCACTGCAACCTCCGTGTTTCAGGACTTACATCTAAATCTTTAATTCATCTTGACTGAATATTTGTATATGATAATATATAGGGATCCATTTTCATTCTATCACGTATGGATAGCCAATATCTCAGCACCATTTATTGAATAGGGAGTCCTTTCCCCAGTGCTTATTTTTGTCAACCTTGTTAAAGATCAGTTGGTATAGGTGTGAAGCTTTATTTCCGGGCTCTTTACTATTTTCCATTGGTCTATGTGTCTGTTTTTTAGACACATAGCAAATCCATGCTGTTTGGATTACTGTAGCGTTATAGTGTAGTTTGAAATCAGGTAATGGTGATGCCTCTGGCTTTGTTCTTTTGGCTTAGGATTGCTCTTGACTATTCAGGCTCTTTTGGTTTCAGATGAATTTTATAATAAATTTTGTTTCTAATTCTGAGAAAAATGATGTTGGTAGTTTGATAGGAATAGCATTGAATCTGTAGATTGCTCTCGTTGGCATGGAAATTTTAATTATATTAATTCTGCCAATTCATGAGCATGGAATAAAAAACTTTTTTATAGGTACGTTCTCAGTTCAAAGTCCCAGAAATGAAATGTAGAGTATTTTAAACCGTATGTCCTACTAATTATGCTATAAATTAAAAGAATGGCATTTATAACACAGTGTCTGAAAGTTCAGTTATTTTATCCAGAATTGATATATAAAAATTAGATCCAGATTCTCCTAATTTTTCATATCCCAATAAATTATGCACTTATTTTGTATATAACAATGATTTGCCAATGAAGTTTTCAAACATGTCATTTAAACTAGACCTGGAACTCATCAAGGACAGGCAGCATTGAATTCATATTTGTTTCCCTAATAGCTGGCATAATGCCTTAAAATATGTAGAATGTTTTTGAAAACATTCATTGAATGAATAAATGTCAAAAGTTCTCTTTCTCTGTAACAGTTGACTTATTTGAGACACATTAAGGTTCTACAAAGAAACAAAACCACCAGGAAACTAAGATTAACTGATAGTTATAAGGAATTTGCTCATACAGTTCTGAAAGCTGTTATATCCTAAGATCTGCAGGGTAAGTCAACAATGTGGAGACCCAGGAACACTGATGTTATGTTCCAGTCCAAAGGCCAGGAAGCTTGAGAGCCAGGAAGAGCTGATGCTTCAATTCAAGTCTGAATGCAGAAAAAACAATGTTCCAGTTTGAAGGCAAGCAGGCAGGAGGAAGTCTCCCTTTTTTGAAGTAGGTCATCATTTTAATTCTATTTAGGCTTTCTACTAATTGAATGAGGCCCACCACATTAAGGAGAGCAACTTGCTTTATTCAGTATATCAATTTAAATGTTAATTTTTTGCAGAAACACCCAGAATAATGCTTGACCAAATAGCTGGGGACCCCATGGCCCAGTCAAGTTAATACGTAAGATTAACCATCGCACACTTTAAGAACCTCTGTCCATAACTAATAAACATTGTAGGTACAGTCATTTTTACCTACAGCTCCATCTTTGAAAAAATACTTTGAAACAATTGATATAATTTCTTTCTGAATATACTTAGAGTTCACTATATTATGCTGTGGTAGATTTTTGACAATGTGATCACTATTTACCTCATCCATTATGAGACTCAGTTTGCATAAAGTATTTTTTTCCCCAAAATCAGGCATAACGATGCCCTACTTTGTTCTGAAATGCATTTTTGCTGATAACTCATCTAAATTATGATATTTCCCAGTTTTTTTACTATCATTTTTGTCCTTACACTGAAACTGTTGTGAAAAAGTATCTGTTTCTGTTTAAAGTTACACATTAAATACTTTAGCAGTGTGTAATCTACACTTTCTGTGATTCAAAAGAGTATGAGCTCTGTGGAAAGCTAGGATGCTGAGTCAATTACTCATCGACATCTCATCTAAGAGAGTTTGGCTGCTAATGATGGAGGCAGGATGACATTACCATAGATCTCCACTATCAAAAGACCCCTTAGAAATTTACTTAAAATAAGAGATTTTCTTTATTGGGAGACTTCAATTGGCTTTTTTTTTTTCTCCAAAAGAGAGGTTTTCATCTAGTATAAGATTTGTTTCAGGCTTTTAGAAAAATAAAATTGTTCTATTTGAGAACTAAGGAAAATATAGAAATGATAGATTAAGCAGTTCATCGTAAATTAGTGATAAAATGGAATTCATGTGCTATTCTTCTTAAAAAACACCTTTAGATTGTCTGAGTAGTCAGAAATAAGTTTATTCCATCAAGGAAAATCACAATATACATTTTTGTATTAAGAATATGTTTTTTCCTGTTTTGTTATACTTGATATTTTGATGTGTTTGGTTGGTAGACAAATCAGTTGATTTTCTTATTTTTTAATTCATGTGTGAAACTCTGCATTTTTTAATGCTGAACTTGAGAGTCCGTGTGTAACTTAGCCCTGCAATACAAACATTGCTGAATTTACTTAGGGGCAACAATTTAAAAATATCTAATAATAGCAATACCAGCTAGACTGTATTGATCATTTACTATGTTCTAGTCACATGTACTGTCTCATGTAACCAGTTTATTAAGCAAGTTGGCTCAAAGGATGCAAACAAGAAACAATTTTTTTTTTTGAGGCGGAGTCTCGCTCTGTCGCCCGGGCTGGAGTGCAGTGGCGCTATCTCGCCTCAGTGCAAGCTCCGCCTCCCAGGTTCACGCCACATTCTCCTGCCTCAGCCTCCCGAGTAGCTGGGACTACAGGCGCCTGCCACCACGCCCGGCTAATTTTTTGTATTTTTTAGTAGAGACAGGGGTTTCACCGTGTTAGCCAGGATGATCTCGATCTCCTGACCTCAGGATCCATCCGCCTCGGCCTCCCAAAATGCTGGGATTACAGGCCTGAGCCACCGCGCCTGGCCAAAACAATTATTTTTCTCTCACCTACTCCTCCCTTAAAGTGGACCCTGTCAGACCCCATTGCCCTACCTCTAGACAGCATCGCTAGCCCACCTCATAACTATTTGTTTCTTTCATGTATCGGAATAGTCTCAATTTTGGGTATGAAACAAAAATGTAGTCTGTTCCGAAGACAAACTTTAACCTTGCATCCAATTTAAAGGTTTTCTCATCTTTTGAACTCTGGAAACCAGTGAAAAGGGAGGTTAGTGTGGTCTGTTTCTTTGCCATTTGCTCTAGCTCCTCCCAACCTCACCTTCTTCTGTCTCCTCTTGAGATCAGGGCAAGGAATGAGGAGGAACAAGAATAAAGAAGCAAAAGCTTCTTCCTCCATTTCTCCTTAATCTCCCCATGTGTGTCCTTTGTTATGTCAGGCATCCAGATGCTGCTTTTCTGTTATGAATGATATTTGTATGTTCTTCAAAGACACTCCACCTTTATCATCACCATCGCACACCCCACTCTGCCTATTGCAGCATTTTCTGACAGGGGAATAGACTAAACCTGACCACTTATAATTCAGCTCCTTCCCACTGCATTATACCTTCAGGGTCTTTCTGAGGCTGTCCCCTTAACCCAACAGGCAGCCCTCTTGGGCAGCATCCCTTCAAGAGAACTTGTACTTGTTTTTCCTGAAAAGCAAGGAAAACCTCAGGCATCCCTGACCTACCATGTAGTGGAAATGAAGCCATCTCACTTCTTTCCCAAATATTATGAGCAGCTCCACTCAGGTTTCCACCTTCAGAATTCTTCTGCCAAGAAGTAGGCATAAATCCCCATTCTTATGAACATTCCTCAGGCTCATGGAAAAAGCTGTCATATTCTACAAGAACTCTCTCACACTTTGCTTGTGGGTATCAGCATGGGACACCTATACTTTTTCAATAATTCAACAAACAGCTAGTGTGGGAGTGATCCTTTTTAAATGACCACTTCTGTGCATGCAACACATCCCTCTCCTCTAAGAGGAAAAGTGAGTGAGACTCCATTGTCTATTAAAATTATTTTTAAAGCATCTTTTTCATAGAATCTCTTTTCAAATATTTAGTCTTTCTATCTAGGCTGATGAGAGGGATGGTTTTTGAACTGGTTTGACCAGGGATATGATTAGTAACTTGCTTGTTTTCCATTGTCCTCAGCTTTGAAGCCTTAGCTACATTCCAGGAAAACAGGAAAAGTACCATTTCACATGGAATTACGCTCATTTAAGGCTCACATTAACTCTATGAGTAAAGCATTTTAAAAATCATATTAGTTAAACATGAGGAAGCTTGTGGAGAGAGAGGTTCATTACTTGCCCAAGGTCACACAGATTTCTTGAGGTCACTCAGTACTAAGTGGCTGCCTGACTTAAAAGTCTACACCCTTAACCACTTTGCTATATTGCTAAAACAGAATAGTGCAGAGTCTAGAGGATTAATGAACCAATTCCCTAGATAGGTACCACAAACTGCAACACAGACAGTTATAGTACCCAAATATGTCACATTCCTAGTTCAGTTTCCGTTTCCAAAGCTTCAAATTTTCTGATAGAAATGAAATTCATTTCTTCTCCTTCTTCCCATCTTAGAATGATTCAAATGTTTCAAGACTAATTGCTCATTTTCATGCTGAAATCATAAACATTTAGAAGAATTATAACATTTTTATTCTGAATTTCAGTATTGTGTCATGTACACCATTGACAACCATAAAAATACTATATTAGGACTACGTTAAAATACAAGGAATATAAAATACTATAAATAGCAAAGATTTAAAAATTCCCCTAACAATGTTTCTGTGCTTTTTGAATTTTTAGAACAAATATTATTTTGAGAACTTAAACGTTTATTATATTATCACTTTAAATGAACATTTTTCTCAGAAATTAATTTTTTTCTCTTCTTTCCCCTAGGAAATTGTTAGTCTTCCTGCTATGGTTGATATAAATCTGCTATTTGTTTACACTCAATGGCATCCAGGTAGATTATAAATATTGCATCTCTAAAATATCTACTTGTAAAATGTAAGCTTAGGGATTTGGCTCCAAAGAGCTGTCTTATCTCAGGTGTTTCATTCTAGTATGCTCATGTGGAGCTTATATTTAGTATGACTTGAGTTGCAGATTTATTTCATCTTGCCTAGCAGCATCAGCTATTTCTTTCTGCTGGTTCCAATTATTATGATTATTTCCAGCCTGAGTGAAGTTTGGCAAAAGCAAATATAGAAAGGGAAAGAAAAGAATAGGTTATTCCCTCCAGCTAACATTCAAGCTTATCAGTCTTTATTTAACTGCAGAAGGCATCTTTTAATACTTGAAGTTAGCAATTTGATATTGATTTTGGTCTTCTTTGGCATTGCAGACGAAAACCCAAGTGTATTCAAGCCACAGTTTAACACTATGGCATAGTTTGGAAGTAAGATGTTTTTCATTGGCTCTGATAGATTAGGACATTGTCCTCATCTGTTAGAGAAGCTATAGAGATATATTTGGTGAGTTCTGTGATATTCTATGCACAAGTAATATATGAAAAATAGAGGTTATAAGCACATATATGTAACAATACCAGCAGTGTTTATAGTTAGATGGCTGGTTACATATCTGCGGTGGTTTTGGAGATGATTAGGTAATTTTTGTGTAATCCGTGCTTGGTGCTCCCTGACAACTGTGAATGTGGAGGTTGTGGAACTGGCAATTGAGAAGGAGTCAAGAAACACATACACTTTGCTTTGTTTCTCCATGTTTCTTTAGTAGCTTTATGGCAGAAGACAGTTTTTTCTCTAATACTAAGTACACAAAGGACTTGATAAGAACTTCTAAGAACTTAACTGATTCGAATAAATTTTCTCTGAAGTTTTTATGTAAATTTGAGGATTCAGAAGGAGTGGAAATCAGGGAATAAAGACATTAAATTAGATGCTGACTTTGTGAAGTTGCCCCTTTTGTCATTTTTTTCCCATGTAGCTATAATTGTGAAGGGTGACTAAAAATCCTACAAAGCCTTATTTTATCCACAATAAAGTAAAGAAATAACTAAATATAGGAGACTGAGTTGTTGATGTAGATTTTTAAAATTTTATAGAATATTTAAAAACTAAAATCTGGATATTTCCTATTTAGCAAATACTAATTTATGTCAATTGCATATGTATTCTTTGCAATAAATACATCATTTATTCCTCTTTAGAATATTATTTTCTTCCATTTTGAATCCATTAGCTTAAATACAAGGCATATTTTTCTAATCTTCTGAATAGTAGTCATTGATGGGAACATTTTTCATCCATTAGCACCATCTTATTTTTTTAAAGCTTTTAAGTGACTGGAATTTTAAGTTATAACTCCTATTATAAAAAGTTAACTTGACTATAACTTGTAAAGTCAACTCCTCAATCCTCTTAATCATTTGGTAGACTTCTGACTTTATGTTCAATGAGATAATCGTATTATTTTTATTAGAAAAGAGTCAATTTTAATATGTCTGAAAAATAGAAGATTCTTGAATAACCTTATGCAAAAGACTTTTTCCAATTATTTTTGCCTTTTTTGCTTCCTTCTAAAACAAAATAACACAAAACTCTATTGAAAGTAGGAAAGATCAATTTTTAAAACAACTTTTTATACATTTTATTAAGAAATATAATGGAATTGGCTGGATGCGGTAGCTCATGCCTATAATCCGAGCATTTGGTGAGGCTAAAGCAGGCGGATCACTTGAGGCCAGGAGTTCGAGACCAGCCTGGCCAACATGGTGAAACTCCGTCTCTACTAAAAATAGAAAAAAATTAGCTGGGCTTGGTGGCACACTCCTGAAATCCCAGCTACTTGGGAGGCTGAGGTATGAAAATTGCTTGAACCTGAGAGGCAGAGGTTGCAGTGACCTGAGAACAGGCCACTGCACTCCAGCCTGGGTGACAGAGTGAGACTCTGTCTCAAAAAACAAAAAAAAAGTAGAAATTAAAAATTGCTTTTTCATTTATTGACTTGTCAATAAGGTTTATAGTTTAATATTTTTGTTTGAGATTTATTGTATGTTAAAACAATTTGATTTTATTCAAATAAATGGAAAAGATCAAAAGCTGTTCTGTTGAATATTTTACTTTTAATAAAAGGTGGAGAAGTACTTTTGTGAATGGAAAAATACATCCTTAATTTATGAAGCATTATAGATATGGGCTTGGTTTCAGGGATATATATATACTTCTAGAGTATATAGAAGTTATATACAGGCTGTTTCTGTTATATATCAACATATAGTCTACTTATATCATTGTTTTTATACTTGATAATCAAGGTATATTTAAAAGAGTTTTATATAAAACAAATCCAAAGTGCTATCTAAAAAAATTACCTATTGGAAAACAGACAGATAAATGTTTTTGTGTTCTTAGAAATGAAAGCCTTCCAAAGGAATAGCTTCAGCAAATGAGAACAATGAACAATTGTACATTTTCAGTAGGGTATTAACTCAGGCGATTTGTCATCCAATATAATCTGATAAGGAAAGGCAATATAGGTGTATTTATAGTTGCCTGCTGTCATTTTTATTAGCATCCAATTGCTGAAGACTCTCCTGATTGTTACTATATCATCAGAAAACATATAATGGGGGTGATTATAATAGTTTTTGAAATTAAAATATTTTTACATTTCATCACAAATGTAGACATTCCTTATTTTTGTTCTGTATTAACCTTTCCAACTATAAAGACAGAAAAGCCTATTAATGAATAATCATAGTCCAAAGCATTTGATCCTACAAAATAAATATCAGCATGGCAAGACAGTCATTCTCAACAGTGGTCATGGAGGTACAAGTTATTGTTATGGGACTGTAACAGAGTTAAAGTTCCTTTAAGCTGGAATGGCTTGTAGAACTACTGCTTCATTTTAACCTCAGCTTTGTCTCTAAAGATATGCAAATGATCCTATTTTTCTCTGAAGACAATATTTATTATTTATAAAGCAATACTTCTCTGCTTGTTGTTAATAGATTTACACAGTCTTATATGTTCAGACCCAACTTCTAATCTGACAACAGCCAAGTTTTCTTCCAGTCCTCTCTTGCACTAGTCATGGTTTCCAACTGTTCTCTGGACATTTCCACATGTATGCCCTACTTCTTCCTTTAAAAATCTAAAAGTCAACTTACTTGTCATTTTAGTAAGCTCTGCCTTTTGATTTCCCAGTTTCTTTTAGGGACCCCATAGTTTTCTAGTTCAATACACTAAAAATTTGGAAATTCATGCTGTCTCTTCTCTTTTCTTCTGACTCCTTAATCTGCTTAATTCTGTTAGGTCTTGGTAATAATTCTTGTTTTTCCCTTTCATCTGTTAGCACTGTATATGTGTCCCTTCATTTGCCCTACCTGTATTAATACCATAGCTTCTAACAGTTTTCCTGCTGACAGTCTTTCCCTTGCCCAATCCATCCGGCAAGTGACTACCAAATTCACCTGCCTAAAATGGCACTCAGCATGATACATCTGTTTCTTCTCTTTTTTTCCGTACTGCACAACCTCTAAATATTTAGCCTGACATTAAGAATTTGCTGTAATAAAACCGCAGCGCAACTTTCTACGTGTATTTGATGCCATTTTCCTACATATGCATTGGATCTTAGCTATGCTGGACAACATGGATTTTATTTCTATCCTTCTCTCCCTTCCTCAACCAAGAATATTGTCTGAGTTTTGCCTGCTGAAAATTCTGCTGGACTCTAATGCCATCTCCTTCTCATATCATCCCTTGATTGCTCTATTAGAATTGATATCTACATTCTTTTATTTGTCTCTGTTTTAGATCACTTATTGCATGACACCTTGAAAAATCATTTCGATAGATGGCATCTTTTTTAAAAAATAATTTAATTAATTTTTTTATTTTACTTTAAGTTCTGAGATACATGTGCAGAATGTGTGGGTTTGTTACATATGTATACATGTGCCATGGTGATTTGCTGCACCTATCAACCCATCATCTAGGTTTTAAGTCCTGAATCTTATCTACTGTTCCATAGAATCTTCAAGTTTAGATATTCAAGCTTCTATATCTTCTTAGTCCCTTTCCTTACTAACTTCACAGAGTAAGTACTCAGTAAATATTTATTGAATGAAGAATATACTTGTTTCAAGGTGTAAATGAAAGTTTGTGTCCAAAAACTGCCAGTTAAAGTCTAGATTATGTACAATACATTTATATCCAACTTCAAATCATAACAATATTTTACAGTTTAGTGCTTTGTAATAAAGCCCTGCAATCAGACAATAGTAAAGTTGGTGGAAGTAAAGATTTTTTTTTTCCTTTTTTAGGATTAAAAGTAACTGCAGAACCATCCAGGCATACAGGTTGAAGTGCCCTAATTTTCAAAAGTACAATTATGTCATTTGAATAGGGGCGAAGGTAGGAAGGCAGTTCAAATCAAGGTACAGAATAGATTTACTACATTTGCAGCTCAAGATATCACTCATGTAAACTCCTGATATTTGAATCTGTAGTGCAAAAGTAATTTCTTTGCAAAGAGCAAATTTTAAGGGGAACTGGCTTCAAAACTAAAGTGTAAAAAGTTCATCTCTGACATTGTGCATCCCTGATTAATTTGACATATTTGTAGAGATAGGATATAAATGCCCAATGTTCTTTGATGATTCTAGTTATATATGCAGTAACTTACCCAAGTCAGTACACCTCAACATATAAATAACCAATATCTTCGATTTAACTCCTCAGGAGAGAAGATAAGTCAGAAGCTGTGAGAAAATGAGAAATTTCTTAATTTCATAATTTCTATTAGAGATACAGAAAATCATTTTTACCTTTAGATTGGCATAGTGTAATATATTACAATGACAATTTTTTATATGTCTGTATGCAGATCTGAGAAGTTCTTTGATGAAAATGCCACGAAAGAAAACAAGTAGGAGAAGGAGAAAGGAAGAGGAAGGAGAGAAGGAAGATAGGGAGGAGAATGTGATTTAGTCAAGAGCATGTTTCTGATCTAATGATCTATGCATTCATCTTTGGAAAGTGTTCAGTCAACCGAATTGTCTGAATGCTCAATTAATCTAATAATTCCCAGCTTGACATTCTGAGATTGTGGTTTGGTTTAGAGTATAACTAACAGGAGTATTACAGACAGCTCCACACTAAAATCTAAAACATTGTTTCTTATGAGTCCATGAATATATTCTCAGTTTGGGATCAAGACAAATATGTATAATGTTTCGAAGACCATCCGATTAGATTCTGTTCAATACAATAGATTGAACAATCATTTGTATATTTCTTTGAAAAGATTCTTTTTTAAAAATTATGAGGTGCCTTTTATTCAAGTTCAAACAGAGTTTTCCTGGCGCAGCTTTTTGTTGTCGTTAAACAATCTGCACAATGCTTCATAGTGCAGAGAGGCAAATAGTCATTGAAGCCTTTATCCAAGGGCTTCTTTGTCTTTCTCCCCCTCTTTTCCTCCCTCCCCCAACCCTCTCTCTCTCTATTTTGTCTGTATGTGTCACTCGTAAACATGATGTTAAGGAGATGTAACAAGACTATAATAAATATTATCAGGTTAATTTTCAGTCACATAACTGAGAACTCAGTTACAGAACTGAGACTCAGACAATGGTAGTTATGTAATCAAAACGTATATATACATACATATATATATATAAAACCCTTATTTTCTGCAAAATAGTTCTGACTAAACTAATATATAATTTGTTAGCTTTAGGATGTTAGTATTCTAATTGACTGGAAGTACTAGAGAACCCCCAAATATATTGACTTATAAAAGAAGCTGGTTTCTCTTGCACACAGGTGGTCCAGGACTGGTGTGGTAGTTCAACAGTTACGTAGAAGTCAGAATACTACTAATTTTGGTTCTTCCATCCTCATGGATGATCTTAATCCTAATGGCTGAGCCATTATATGCACATTTGAAATAGCAGGAGGGATGAGAGAAAGAAGGGGAACATCAGACTTTTTTTTTTTTTTTCTGAGACGGAGTCTCGCTCTGTCGCCCAGGCTGGAGTGCATTGGTGCGATCTCGGCTCACTGCAACCTCTGATGCCTGGGTTCAAGCAATGCTCATGACTCAGCCCTCCCAAGCAGCTGGGATTACAGACACCCACCACCACTCCCAGCTAATTTTTTTTCTATTTTTAGTAGAGACGGGGTTTCACCATCTTGGCCAGGCTGGTCTTAAACTCCAGACTATCTTTTAGTGAAAGCTCCCAGAAAAAGGCCACAAGACTTATGTTTATATCCTATTGACCAGAACTTAGTCACAATACTGTACCTAGTTAAATATGGCTTTATTTTTGGAGGCTTAAAAAAATTAAAAACTCTAGAAGGCATGAATGTGAATGGAAATAAATATACAGGTATAATATAACTAATTTCATTACATGATATTCAGACTGTGACATGAGGAATAAAATGATTTGCCTGATCCAACTCAAATATTGAAACATTATTTTAAAATTCCCTTCTGAGTGAATATAGACTATGTGACTTTATATAGTCTTTAGTATATTATTTCTTTTTTTGAAACTTATTTTTTAAATGGACAAAAAATTTATGTAATTATGTACAATATGATGTTTTGAAGTATACATACATTGTGGAATGGATAATCCAGCCAATTAACAAATGCATTGCCTCACATAGATATCATTTTTTTTGTGGTGAAAACACTTAACATGCACTGTCTGTGCATTTTTTGATCATATGATATATTGTCAATACCTATAGTCACCATGCTGTAAAATAGATCTCTTGAACACTTTCTATCTAACTTTAAATATGTATCTTTAGACCATCTCCCCAACCTCCCCTTCCCACTAACTACCAGCCTCTCACAACCACCATTCTACTCTCTGCTTCTATGAAAATAACTTTTTTAGATTTTACATATGAATAAGACCATGCAGTATTGATCTGTGCCTGGCTTATTTCACTTACCATACTATTAGGCATCAAATTAAAAAAAAAAAGAAAAGAAAAATCTGCCATTTGCAACAACATGGGTGAATCTGAACGCATTATGTTTAGTGAAATATTATTTCTGGTTTAGCATATGAAAGTCTAAGTTTCTACTGCACGTGGCCACTAGCTATGTGGCCTCAGATTATTTGTGTGAAAAATCACATCACTGGATGATGTGACTTCTAACATTCTGTGATTAATTTGTTATCTCTGATGTGCTAAGCCTTGAGGAAAGGCAGTGTTTCATATTGGCATTCCCAATGCCTGGAACAATGGTTTATAGGAATATATATACATAGTTAAATAAACATACATGGTGAAAGTTACATGAACCAAATAAACACTTCACCTTCCTCCTAACTCTTCCTAGATGTTGCTAAATTCTCTGCACTTTTATATAATAATATGCATTAGTTGTAACACTTTCAGGCTCAAGTTACTGAAAGCCAAATCAAGTAGGCATAAACCATAAGGATATTTATGATTTTACATAACAGGAAATCTAAAGATAGGGCAGACTCCAAGATTGGTTGATTGAATGACTAAAAATATGTCTTCATTCAATTTCTCTGCTCTGCCATCTTCAAACATCAGATATCTTCAAAATAGATATTGAAAGAAATGGCATAACCTGCATAATATATATACTTCGTATCTAAATCATTTTAAATATTTTAAAATAATTGTTTAATTATTTATTGAAAGACTCGTCTCCTCACAAAAACTATCCTTAGATTATGTCCATACTTAATTTATATCCCCAATCTAGGACATAGTAGTAGAGGGCTGGATATTGAGTAGATATTTAGTATTACATCTTTGAATTATTCCTAATTAGGTGAAATGTATAATATGTATTTCATCACAATTAATATTAAATGAAAAGAGAACTTTGAAATCAGATGATTTTGGATCTGGGGCAAATTGCTGACTGTTTCTCAGTATCTGTGTCTTTATCTCTAAAACAGAGATGTTAATGTCTAATTCCTAGTGGTGTTGAAGATTAAAATGATAATCTGTTTACAAATAATAAATACAGTTTTTTTATTGATGATGTGTACAACGATTTCAAAATACTTCTAAAGGGACTGACTAAAAAGTACAAATACATATATTTATTTTTGCCTTTTTATGTTGGTTCTAGGAGAGTGCTATAATGTTGGAAGACATTATGGTTATTACATGACATACAAATTATGGCAATAATTTAATTGGGCAGCCATGTAACGCAATCTTGTGAATTTATCTACCTGTATTTCTTTTTCTTTTTTAATTCTTATGTTTCATGAGTTTGTTTTTCACCATTTATGGTTGCTCAAATTTAGAAAGCTTCAATGATGTATAAGACATTGGCTCTGGTATGAGAGAAAATCATTTTGAGTGCCAAGAACCCCCTTCCTTTTGTTTCAGCATTATACAGGTTTGTCTATCTACCTTGGCATTCTATATTTATTGCCATTGGATAGTTCCAAGTTTGGTTTCTGACTGAACCTTCCCAGAGTCGGGCTGTGTTTTTGCACACTGGGAACCTGGCTTTATTCCCTTGAACAAAATTGTTAGTAGAAAAACCTTCCTAAATAAAATCAAGCAAGTGAAAAACAAACCACAAAAAAAATACCAAACAAAAAATGCAAGTTTATTGATTTATACCTTACTGTTTGAAATTGCATGAAGCCATAAATCTGACTGAATTTTATTTTTTGTCAGTGTGGAATGCTTAGGACAGCTTTAGTTTATCACTTTTTTAATTGCAAGGGGAAAATGTATATTTCTGACATTTTACATTTTTTTCTGATATATTGTTTGATATTATAATTAAATTTCATAAAGTACCTGGATTTTGGGGGAAAATAAAATATAAAGTATTCCATAGCTAAATATATGTGACATATATATGATTACTTCAAATAATATCTCATGATTTGCATTTGGATTAGGACACCCAAGTAAAACAAACAAAAATCCTGCCCTGCTAAGTACAGGAAAAATGATTTAGGCAAAGACAGGAAAGAGCTAATTTGCTTGACAGAGTGGAGCTAGAAGTATAGAATATAGGTTTAAATAACTCCACTCTATTTCCTAAAAGGTCATGTAGAATTTATGAGCATACCATAGGCGACTAATACTATGGTTGTGTTACCATTTCAGAATTGCCCAAAGTTATTTTCTTTAGTATGATTGGTCCTGCCAGGCTGCCTACTTTATTTCAATATCATTCTTCAGATGCTGCATTTGAGCACAGCTGGCTTGCGTATTGCAATGAAACAAATGGACCAGGCCTTAGAACAATGAAACATCCTCCTTTGTTTGAATCTCAGTGAAAGCTGCATGCGTTCAGATAAAAAGAAATACAAGAATATGAGGACCCTGGTATAGAGACTAGAAATGATAAATCAGCATATTGAAAATTTATAAATGACATATGCATACTGATTAGATGTGAAAACAGTTGTTAGTTTTATCTTCGGGCACTCAAGTGTATAGCCATTAAAACTACATAAATGTTGCAGTCTGTGTTGTGAATGTCTCCAAGGATATTCTTTTCAGAGTAATGGCTGTAACTTTCTTTTATATCATATTCTTCAGATGATGGCCCACCAGGTTAGTGAAGGTAGCTGTATTGCAACGAGATAGGGCCACTTATAAAAGTAGACAATGTGATAGGCAGAAAAGGAGCAGTATGACACTGCTGATAATAAAATAAATGCTCCTGTCAGATACATTAAGCAGTACCTTTTGTAAGTTTAATTCCTTCATTATTTTATTAATAAAAATATTTTAAGAACAATGCAAGATAGAACTGTCATGCTATTACTACTTTAGAAGCAAGAGTTTGGGCATTCTGTCACACCCTAATGTCTTATTTGTGGAAGGCTAATGATAATAAATAGTAAAATGATAATAAAATGTGAGTAATATTAATAATAGCAGTAACACTAAAAGCTCATTGTAAAGACCAACTAACACAATGGATTCAATTAATAAATATTTATTGGGTACTTAACTGTAAGCCAAGCAACATGGTAAGAATATATAGGTAAACAAAACAGATAGTCATTTGCCTGCAAATCAGCTGTGATTACAGTAATAATGTCAAACAGATTTATTGTAATAGCATTGTGACATTTACTTCTTTTGTATTTCTCAAAGTGCTAACACAGTCCACGGTACCCAAAGGAATATTTTTGTTGTTCTATCTGGTGTTGTTACATTTTGTTCTTTGTTTTAATTTTATTGGATTTTGTGCATATTATATTTGACTTTATTAAATACTTCACACAGCCACTCTTGAGATTATGAATGATAAACAAAACATCCCTTCATTTATTTAGAAGCTTTCTCATAACTTGAAGTCATGGCATTGAGTTTTCACAGATTCACATTAACGTTACTGTGAATTTAATGCTGTAAAAAGAAATAGTGCAACAGAAATGTCCAAGTTCATATGATGTCAGAGTAAAGGCTGACATCCTCTGGATTTTTATGGTTTGAATAAAAATGCCTGAACTTTGGAGTTCTTAACTAAATATTAGTGGACCATGAATTTCACCATAATGATGTAATCTTGGTGGCGTAGATGCAAAATAAAGTGTCAGCTCCGTTGAAGACTTTATTTTAGCCTGACTCATCAGTGGCTTCTTGAGCTGCAAATGCTGATGCTGTAATATGTGCCTAGAGAAACCACATGTTTAATTGCCTGGTCTGAAATGCTCAGTGCTTTATTTGTTTTTTTCACTTTCACATTGATCACAGAAGAGATGAATAATGTTGACATTGAGAAAAGTGAGGTTGAAACAAAATACACTTAAGAATTAGTATGGTTAGGAAGGCAAGCAGAACTCCTGCAGGGTTGTATAATAAGCTGAATATATGTGGTGAATTGGGGGCATCACTTTGAGTAGTTTCTAGGTTTTGTAACAGGCTGATTTTAATGTCATGTGTTACATTTGTTCAGCAATATCCATCTAGTTTTATAGAACTTTAAACTTAATTTTCTGGAAAAAGGTAGAGACAGTTGCATGTTTGTGTGTGAACATGTGCAACCTATTCCCCCTTTGTATTATTTCATAATGCAGTTGTTGAAAAGTCAATTGATGCATATTTTACTCTGCTTTCCAGGACAATAGAATCAGAACAGAGCATGGTTTCTACTCAGAGAAAGATTCAGGCTATCTAAAATTAGGTTAGATGGTCCTCAGCAAAGAAATCAAAGCTGTCTTATATTTAGTTCTAGTGAGACATCCCACTGTGCATTGATGTAACCAATAATATGCCCTTGTGGGCCAATATGGGCTGCTGATTAACTTCTTGCAGTAAACCTGTAGGTATATGTAGGTGGACATTTTATTCAAGGGGGAAAATAATGTATTTCCCATGCTACCAAAGAGTACTAGGAATTATTTAGAGTCTTTTGCTTAAATTTATGTTTTATGTCATCAGTTTTCCAGCATAATAATCAAATAGTCTATTTAAAGTTTTGCATTTGCTACTTCAATATCAGATAAATATTTATAACATGAGATAAATTTTTGTTTAACAAGGAATACCATGCTTAATGGGAATAGGGTAATATGTTGGCTTTTAATACATAGTTTGTATAATCTTACTGTCTTGTCAATGGCTTCCTCTTTATATATTGGATAAATCATAGATGCATAAACAAAGCTGATTTGTGGACATGCCAGAAAGATGTCTGTTATCATTTGAGCCAAAACAGCTATGGGTTAATTTGGAAGATTCAAAGCTAAAGTTACCACATTCTCACATTTTGTCCCTACTTAAGTACTTCTAGGGAAATAAAGGAAAAGCATATGTCCTCTCTCCATTCCCTTTCCTCTCTTCCTCACATTTTCCTTTTTCTTACTGTCTTTCATTTTGTAATCGACCTTTTCCCTTCTGTTCTTAAAATAGTATTGGTAAATGGTAACTGTTGTCCTGCATTCTATGATGGCAGCAACCACAGCTTTCATATCGGTTGTTGGTTAAGCGTGATAGTGATCATGTCAAGAACTGGGTATTCTAGGCATCTCAGTATTCATTTTCCTCCATGAAGGATAATCTTTACTGAAATATACAAAGGAGAAAACAAGAGATGTTTAGTAAAGGAAATTGAATTATTGTTACTCATTTTAATATTTTAAAAATTATCATAAGTCATTGACAACTAAAGGAGAATGGTCAGTATTAAGTAAAATAAATTAGAAATAAAGTAATAGGTTTACCTAAAAGTGAGTTTCTGAGGGAAGCTTGATTATGTATCTGTCTAGGAATGGCATTGGGGTAGCATTGTTAATTAATTTTTCTTTAATTTTAGATAAAAGTTAAAACAAAATAAAATGTATGAGCTTTGTAAATTCTTTTTATGACTATCTGACAAATGTGTGTGTGTGCGTGTGTGTGTGTGTGTGTGTATGTGTATTGGAACTTGCTTTTTTTTTCATTGTTGGGGCTAATAAACCTAGAGGTGAGTGTCTAATTATATAATTTATCTTTAAATATTTATCAATTGCAGGCTCAGGGGGTTTTATTTAGAAACATAGAAGCATAAAGTTAAATGGGGTTCAGTGGGTCATCGTTCTAGTCAGCCTTCTTCCCTGTAGAAAGACCAATTCCAGAGCGTGGCAAATGGCAAGTGGTAACTAAAGTCCTGTGTTCTAAGATGGCAGCAACCACAGCTTTCATGTTAAACAATTTCATACATTGGTCTTTCATCGTAATGATCTGAAATCTATCTTCCTGTCTAAATTGATTGTGGCGCTGTTGATCACTTGGATTTATCCAGTTTTCCTAATCTTGAGAATAGGAAGGAATATTTTTAGAGCAAGTATATGTAAACATCCAGAGTTATCCCCGTTGAACAGCCCAGTGAGCTACCAACATTATTAGTTTGTCTCCAGTTTTAGAGACTAATGATGTAAAACCATGACTGTTCCTCTAAAGAAAGCTTGTAGCATTGAGGACATGTATTCATCATCTGTAATTTCCCTTAATATCTTATTATCTAACCTACATAAAGTTGCTAAGGCTTTACAAACTTTATTTCATTTTCAGATACTATGTTTCATTGATTTAAGGTGTACCATTATTTTTTTCTATTACTAAGAAAGAAAAACAATGGCACCAATTAAATATGACACGATTAATTTCTTATTATTTAGAATTTGCATTTGGTACTTACTGAAAATAGATTTTGTATAAATTTGGGTGAATTTTATAATATTTAATGCCTGTACACATGAAAAAAATATGTGAGGTAAATTGATTGGAATATCCTCAGATTGCTTTACATTGAGATTATGACTTTTCTAAGTAACTTTGCTACCTAGAATTTTTGATATCTGTTATTTGGGGGGGTAGTTGTTGTTTTCTGTTTGTTTCTACATCAAGAATGTGGTGAAGAAGCATTTATTTTATTTAAAAAAGAACTTCATTGTTTTTAGAACTTTCTTCCAAATTACTAACCTCCAGTAATTTGGGCTGGAGGAGGGATGTGGTAGAAGTTAAATGCCCAACTGGAGAGATCGCTGTGCAAAATGATGCCAAGGACTGATGGGTGACCTGCCCAGCAAACAGAGCAGCGTTTTCAGCCCTGGGCCACAAAATCCATTTAGTGGGCTTCAGCCAGCATATGAAAGAGTGAAATAGGCCAGGTGCGCGGTGGCTCACGCTTGTAATCCCAGCACTTTGAGAGGCCAAGGCAGGAGGATCAACTAAGGTCAGGAGTTAGAGACCAGTCTGGCTAACATGGTGAAACCCATCTCTACTAAAAATACAAAAATTAGCCGGGTGAGGCAGCACACGCCTGTAATCCCAGCTACTGGGGAGGCTGAGGCAGGAGAATTGCTTGAACCCGGGAAGCAGAGGTTGCAGTGAGCTGAGATCGCACCACTGCACTTCAGCCTGGGCAACAGAGCAAGAGACCATCTCAAAAAAATAAAAACAAGAGTGAAATAGATGAGAAAACATCCAGGTATATTCCACGTGAGAGGGTAAGCATTAGATCATGAAACTGATTTTGGTTGTATTTTATGCATGCACATGAGTAAGTACTGGATGGCCCTGTAAAACGTATTTTTTTTTTCTTCAACTTTTAAGTTCAGGGGTACATGTGCAGGTCTGTGACATAGGTAAACACGTGCCATGCTGGTTTGCTGCACAGATCAACCCATCACCTACGTGTTAAGCCCAACATCCATTAGATATTCCTCCTGATGCTCTCCCTCCCCACCCTCTGACAGACCCCAGTGTGCATTATTCCCTGCCACGTGTCCATGTGTTCTCATCACTCAGGTCCTACTTATAAGTGAGAACATGCGGTGTTTCGTTTTCTGTTCCTGTGTCATTTTGCTGAGGATAACAGCTTCCAGCTCCATCCATGTCCCCGCAAAGGATATGATCTTGTTCCTTTTTATGGCTGCAGAGTATTCCATGGTGTATGTGTACCACAGTAAAATGTGTTTTTTACTACGGTCAGTTGCGTAGTCCATTTGCGCTGCTTTAACAATATCTGAGACCTGGTAATTTATAAAGAATGGAAATTGGCCAGGCACAGTGGCTCACACCTGTAATCCCAGCACTTTGGGAGGTTGAGGCAGGAGGATCGCTTGAGCCCAAGAGTTTGAGACCAGCCTGGGCAACATAGTGAGACCCTGTCTCTACAAAAAAAAAAAAAAAGAAAAAATTAGCCAGGCATGGTGGTGTGCACCTGTAATCTCAGCTACTCGGGAGGCTGAGCCCAAAAGGTCAGGGCTGCAGTGAGCTATGATAACACCACTGCACTCCAGCCTGGGTGGCAGAGTGAGACCTTTTCTCTAAAAAAAATTGCTTGCGAGAAAAGAATTTTTGGTTTACCATTTGTGGATTACTATCTTTCATCGTCACTGATCACTAAGATTTTATCTCACCAAGATGAGGTTCCATTCAATTCACTCACATACTGAATACCCCCTTTTTATGTAGGCCCCTGGGTGAGGACGTTAAGATATGAAAGGATCCAGGGCTGAGGATGGCTGAGTCCTTGTCTGTCGAAAAGGCTTACAGAGTTGAAAGAGAGATTTCCTTGAAATGCACCAAGGGCGACCACGCATCAATAGACATTTGCAATTGACAGAACAATCTCACCTGGATTATTTTCTTCCTCACAGCGGCCTTGTGAAGCAGGATTTAGTGTCCTACGAGCACCTGTCTTCGGAGGCCCCTCCGAGTTGCACTTCTGGTCAGGGGCTAAGTCCAGATGCAAACATGGGTTTTAAGACAGCCCCTCCCACAGTGCTTTTCTGCCCCCATCACACTATCTCTCCCTCCCACTTCCCCATTTCCTGCCGTCTTTCCCCTACTCCAATCTCCCCCGCAACACACGTGCAGCTGGGTGAGTTTCTTGAAGCTCAAGTCCAAGTGCTGTTTCCCCTCCACCTTTGTCTCCCTTCTTGCCCAGAGAGGTCCCAGTTCAAACCCAGGACAGGCACGTAGTCTCACACCTGCCCCTGAGCCAAAGGTTTCCATAATCGGAGAAGATTCCCCCTGCTCCGGAGCCCCAAATAAATTAATCCATGGGTCATTCAAGAAAAAATAAATAAATTCCCCATGTGTCCTTTAGATTCCCTAAAGTCCTAATGCATCTTTAATTTGGAGGAGGTTCCTGTGGGCAGGTAGAGAGGGGTCAGGGTGGGAGGCATATTTGTAAATGGGAATGGTTGGGTGAGTGGGATCCCAGCCAGACTCCACAGCCCTGTCCCCTGTGCACAGAGGATTAAGGGAGGCTCGTCTGCATCCTGAGGCTGCTCCAGATGCTGAGCCTGGGCTTTGGAATTACAGAGGCTAAGGTCCCGTTGCTACCACTTGCCGACTCTCAGATCGTAGACAAGTTAGTTGATCTCCTCATATTGTTTCCTCGCCTCTAAGGCAGGTTGGCGTCTGCAGACTTGCAGCACTGTCAAGATGCTCACTTAAAGTACTTGACACAAGCCAGGCATGGTGGCTTATGCCTGTAATCCCAGTGCTTTGGGAGGCTAAGGCGGGAGGATCACTTGAGCCCAGGAGTTCAAGACCAGCCTGGGCAAAATAGCAAGATCCTATCTCTACTAAAAAAAAAAAAAATTTTAAAAACAAATTATCTGGGTTTGGTCGCATGGGCCTGTGGTCTCAGCTACTAGGGATCCTCCCAGCTGAGGCAGGTGGATCACTTGAGCCCAAGAGTTCAAGGTTGCAGTGAGATGTGATTGCACCACTGCACTCCAGCCTGGGTGACAGAGCAGGACCCTGTCTAAAAAAATAAGATAAAATACAAAATACAGTACTTGGCACATAGGAGGGGCTTAGTAAACCATGGCTATCATTAGAAATATGTTTGCTCTTTCATTTAGGCTACAAATGAAATCTGAAAACTTCAGGGAAAGAGGGGAGCATTGCTTCTTGCAGAATGATCACTGCTGGGTGAGCTCAGTCTGCCGGGGCAATCAGACCTGTTAGTAGTTGCAATACATGTGGTGCAATGCACAAAGGATGGGGCATGTGTCAGCCTGGAGAAGGTGGGGTTAACCAGCCAGCAACTTAAGGAAGGGTATCATTAAGAAAACTGGGGACAGAGGGGAAGAAGATCCCCTGGAAGGAGGAAAATAAGGGTATTTCAGGCACGCTGAAAGGGTAAGGTCATGAAACCACAGGATTTGTTCAGAAACTACCTCTGGTCGATGCTTGAAAAGTAGGCACACTCCCTATCTCTGTGGGCTAACAAAGTTTCCAGGATACAGAACACAAATCTTTTTTTTTTTTTTTTTTTTTTTTTTTTTTTGAGGTGGATCTCGGTCTATCCTCCATGCTGGAGTGCAGTGGTGTAGTCACGGCTCACTGCAGCCTCAAACCTCTCAGGCTCAAGTGATTCTCCCACCTCAGCCTCCCGAGTAGTTGGGACTACAGGTGCACACCACCACACCTGGCTGATTTTTGTATGTTTTGTAGAGACGGAGTTTCACCTTGTTGCCTAGGCTTGTCTTGAATCCCTGAGCTCAAGAGATATGCCCGCCTTGGTCTCCCAAAGTGCTGAGATTATAGGCATGAGCCACGGTGCTGGCTTTTTTTCCTTTTTCAGAGAGAAGGTCTCACTCTATCCCTGAGGCTGGAATGCAGTGGTGCAATTCCAGTTCCAGTTCACTGCAGCCTCAACCTCCCAGGTTCAGGTGATCCTCCCACCTCAGCCTCCCAAGTAGCTGGGACTACAGGTGCATGCCACCATGCCCAGCAATTTTTAACTTTTTTGCAGAGACAGGATTTTGCTATGTTTCCCAGGCTGATTTTGAACTGCTGGCCTCAAGCAATACTCCTGCCTCGGCCTCCCAACCTGGCCTCCCAAAGCTGAATCTTTTTACACCTCAGTGATTCCTGGAAGAGCTGTGCTTTAAGAAGGGGAGCAAGCCGGGCGCAGTGGCTCACACCTATAATCCCAGCAATTTGGGAGGCCAAGGCGGGAGGATCACCTGAGGTCGGGAGTTTGAGACCATCCTGACCAACATGGAGAAAACCCGTCTCTACTAAAAATACAAAATTAGCTGGGCGTGGTGGCTCACGCCTGTAATCCCAGCTACTCAGGAGGCTGAGGCACGAGAATCGCCTGAACCTGGGAGGCGGAGGTTGCAGTAAGCCGAGATCACACCACTGCACTCCAGCCTGGGCGACAGAGCAAGACTCCATCTCAAAAAAAAAAAGAAAAGGTGGGGAGCCGCAATTGAAGGAAATACAGGATGCACAATGGGTGCTGAATGCATGAATGATTAAAAGACAAAAGAAGACATTCCAGTTGAGAGAGAGGTGCTGCACACAGGCTGAACATACAACCCTGGGGAATGAATGTTGAGTAGGTTTGTTAGGAGCGGGGCCAGAGGAATGGAGAGGAGGAGTGGGCACAGGTGTGAGGGCCTGTGTTAAAAATAACCAGCAAGTCTCTAGTAGAGCCAGTAAGCGGGGCTGCCTCCACTTGCCAATCAGACGTGGATATGCTATTCTGGCCAACGGGTTTACGCTGCCTACTGCTACCCGGGCCTGGAGATGGCTCTCACTGGTACCAGGATAAGTGTGGGAGTTGCAAACCGTGGGTTGGGCAAAGTTTTTTTGAAATGAACATTTCATTAACTTTCTATCTTAACCTCTCTTTGGAGGACTCAGTTCAGCCTCGTATTCTGGGACCTAAAATAACTTTTTCTTGCTGGATTTTTCTCAGGCTAGGAAGAAGTCTTACAAAATCACTGCCTCCCTACTCCCCCTAGCTCAAGATCATGTCACCAGCCCCGGTGCTGGGTAGGGATGTTTCTAATGGTTACAACCAGGGTCCTGGCTATTGTCTTTTTTGCCCTGTATATGTGAAGATTGTCCCCTGAGTCAGCAGACACTGAGGACCCACCCAGACCTCATGCCAGGTGTAGATAATGTAAGAGAGAAAGTGATCCTTTGATGGCTTCTTCCTTAAAAGAGGTACAGGCCGCATGCAGTGGCTCACACCTGCAATCCCAGCCCTTTGGGAGGCCAAGGCAGGTGGATCACTTGAGGTCAGGAATTTGAAACCAGCTCAGCCAACATGGTGAAACCCCGTCTCTACTAAAAATACAAAAATTAGCCGGGTGCGGCAGCACGTGCCTGTAATCCCAGCTACTTGGAAGGCTGAGGCACGAGAATCACTTGAACCCGGGAGGCAGAGGTTGGAGTGAGCCGAGATTGTGCCATTACAGTCTGGCCTGGGTGACAGAGCAAAAAAAAAAAAAAAAAAGAGGTACAGGAGATAAAATTATAACATTAGATTAATGTTAATAATCACAATAGTGTGATTGGTACAATATGAGAGATTTAAGGAAAGTTCTATAGACATTCAGAGGCAAGATGACTAATTCTGCCAAATGGTACAGGAAGTGGGGTGGGGAAGGTGACATTTCATTTATTCATTTATTCAGAAAAGATTTATAGAGTGTCTTCCATATGCCAGGTGCTGTTCCAAGCACTTGGGATACTTCACTGAACCAAACAAAGATTCCTGCCTTGTGGAGCTGAGCTCCTGCAGGGACTGAGGGGATGAGTCATAGATAATAGCAATAAATGTAAATGAGAAAATTTTGTAGGCTGTTGGAAGGTGGTAAATGATCCAGGAAATGGGGTTAGATGCAGAAATGGCTGCACTGTTCTAAATATGCTTGGATAAGAATTGTGAAAGAGGAGTGAGCACATTCATTCCCAGCAGGGGATTTTCCTTGGCTGCCAGGGAACTCTGGAACCCCTGTTCATGGTGTGTACTTGGCTTACAGTCTGGCTGAAATCCTGGACTCCAGATTTAGCTCATGGCTCATTGCTGAGAGTTGTCTGAGTCTAAACCTCAGGGCCCTTTCCCTGTGCCCAGCTCCCCTTGACCATCATCCTGAGGTCTACTCAACTGTGGATCCAGCCGTCAGCCAGAGGGTCTACAGAGCACTGAACGCTCATCCACTTCTGCCAGATTTTCTAGTAATTGGAGGGAAGATGCTGCCTCTTATATCCAACAAATCTCCAGTAAGGGAGGCAAGGTCAAATGGGCAGTTCTCTGGCCATGGCCCTGGGTGTGGACTTGATGCTACCCACAATAAACAAGGCCCTCTCAGCCCTACCCAAGTAACATCAACTGGAACAAGGCTGGAGGTGACAGAGCACCGTGTCTCATGCAATTCTCAGAAAAGTGTGATTCCTATTTTCATGTTCAAGCTGGAGAAACTGAGGCTCAGAGAAGTCAAATCTCAAAGGGCCCCTCACTTTGATCTAGGAACAGTATTTCAGAGTGGTCAAGGCCTTGGGTCCTGGGGTTCAAAATCTGTCTCTACCACTTACCTGGGCAGGTTACTGGGTTCTTTATTCTATAGAGATTTAAGGAAACTCCTATAGAAACTAAGTAGGAATGATTGATTCTGCCAAGTGGTGTAGGAAGTGGGGTGGAGAAAGTGACCATTCATTCATTTATTTGGAAAAGGTTTATAGAGTGCCCTTGATATGCCATGTGCTGTTCTAAGCACTTGCTTCATTGAAGTACACACTTTGGCTTCTCTGTCCCCGAGGAGAGATAGCCTTGAGTGCACTGGACCCTGATGCTGTAGTTTGCCGGGCTGGGGCTCCTGCACACTGAGTAGATTTTAATACCACATAGCTGAGGTCATCAGCACCAGCAGTAAGGAAACAGGTAATCCACAGAAATGTTAAACTTCTGCCACTTTTCAGAAAATATGAAAAGGTATAAAGAAAATAAAGATCAAATATTTTTCCACCATCTAAAACTACTGTTAACAATTTAGTGTAGGTTCTTACAGACTTTTCTGTGTGTGTGTGTGTGTGTGTGTGTGTGTCTTTGTGTGCATGCACTAGGTTGAACCTTATGAAATTGCCTTTTATATAAGTCAAAAACAGCCAAATTTTCATTTGATTCAATCAAACACAAGCATGTACGCACAGACAAATACACACATATTTAAACAAAATGGGGCCATACCATAATACGGTTTTGTAGACTTTAATTTTTGTTTTCACCATGCTGGAGATCTAGAAATAATATATCAGAGTGGTCCAGGCCATCCATGGGTTCTGGGTTCATGGGTTCAAAACCAGTTTCCACTGTGTACTTACCTGGGTGGGCTACTGAGGTCTCCCTTTGCCAGGCTTTCCCTCTTGTACGGTGGGGATAGGCATATTACCTTCCATACAGGGTTGTGGTGAGGGCAGATGAATTACCACATATAAAGTGTTTAGACCAATGCCTTGACATGTATCATTCAGTCAATGTTAGTATCACTATAATTCCAGATGAGCAGGGGGCGATGTATCATTTCATTGTGATCTGTCCTCTATTAATAACATTTTCCACTATTGGGGTGAAATCCTTGTGCGTTCACCTAAGCGTATGTATCCATTGGCTTACTTAACGCTTTAAGGACTTAGGCTTTGAGGTTTTAGCTTTCAAGAATTCTTTTTGCTAATGTGTTTCAAGCTGGGTAGTAAGTACAGGGGAAGTTTCCTTGGGCGGCTGCCCTATGGCTCTATAAATTAGGCTTCCAGGTCATGGCCCCGGTCTTAGTCCATTCTTGCTGCTATAACAAAATACCATAGACTGGGTCTATAAACAATAGAAGCTTATTTCTCACAGTTCTGGGGGCTGGGAAGTCCAACATCACAGTGCCACCAGATTCAGTGACTGGCAAGAGCCTGTTCCATAGATGGCATTTTCTCGCCGCATCCTCACATGGCAAAAAAAAAGGTAGAAGAGATTAATGGTGTGCCTTCGCATGCAGAAGAGGTAGAAAGGGCAAGGAGCTCTCCAAAGCCTCTTTTTTTTAAGAGACAGGGATTCACCATGTTACCCAGGCTGGCCTCAAACTCCTGGGCTCAAACGATCCACCTGCCTCAGCCTCTCAAAGTGCTGGGATTACAGGCATAAGCCACCACGCCCGGCCTCCAAAGCCTCTTTTATAAGGGCATTTGTCCTTATAAAAGACTTAATCATTTCCCAAAAGTCCCTACCTCTTCATACCATCACAATGGAGATTAAGTTTCAACATGAATTTTGGAGGGGACACACATATTTAAACTATAGCGCCCCATCTCTGCTTTTCTACTCACTAGAAACAGTGACTATTCACCAGTCCCCAACTCTGGGCCTTGCTCACTTCTGTGGCTCAGTCATGCTGTCATCTCTACCTGAATGCCCTGGCAGGCCCCCTTTCCAGACCAGCTTCTCAGCTGGTTAGGTTGGTTCTTCCTTCAGGCAGCCATCACCAACCCTTAAGCCTCAGATAGATGCCCACACCCCAGGCCTCCGTACAGTCCATACCCACCAATCTCTCTCCTCTCACAAGGTGGACACAGTGCCATCACCTTCTCCCCATCTAGACCTCACTCTGAAACCAGGACTAAGTCTTAGTGATCTGTGAGTTGACTTAATGCAACACTTGACCAGGTGCTCAATACACCTACCCAGGAGTTTGAGACCAGCCTGGGCAACAGAGTGAGACCCCATCTCTATAAAAACTTAAACAATGGTGGCTTATATTTATAATCCCAGCACTTTGGGAGGCCAAGGTGGGTGGATCAGCTGAGGTCAGGAGTTCGAGACCAGCCTGGCCAACATAATGAAACCCCATCTCTACTAATTGTAAAAATACAAAAATTAGCTGGCCGTGGTGGCAGGTGCCAGTAATTCCCAGCTACTCAGGAGGCAGGCCGAGGCACTGCAGTGAGCCAATATCACACCACTGCACTCCAGCCTGGGCGACAGAGCAAGACATCTCAAAAAAAAAAAAAAATTTAAACAAAAATACACCTATGTACAGACACAGAGGGATGAATATAGATTTGATGGATGAATTCAATGAATGAATAAAATCATGACTATCTGAATGAATGATGGAACTTAAATAAATGGAGATGGTTTTGGCAGGGTAGTTAATCTTGGTTAGAGAGGTGGCATGAAGAGAAGGCATGAGGGTCAAATTAGGCAGGACGTATTTGGGAAAGGGAAGGACAGGAATGAATTCTAAGACTGGAAAGGCAAGTGGGGGCCGGATCTCCAGGCATTGAGTGCCAGGCCAGGGAGTGGAGCAGTTTCCTCGTGAGCCCTGGATGTTTCTGACATGATTGGAGCTGTGCTTTAGAAAGGGGGCTTCCAGTGACGTTGTGGCCACCAGGAGACCAGTAGGCTGTCAGGCCTGGAGGCTTGGGTGGGGCTTACCCTGCCTGGGGCCTGTTGGATGACTCCCCCACGGCCAACACCCCTATACTTCTGAATCTCATAGCTCTTTTTTCCCCCACTCCCCTAAGAAAGGGCTCTTCTTCACCCCCAAGACAGAAGAAGTAGAAGGGAGAGTTTCTGGCAGCTTTGCTTTCTGAGGAAGTCACGTCACAGCCGTGCAGCCGATGATGAAATCCACCTCCGGAATTAGCAACAACCCCTCTTTCCACTTTAGAAAACTGATTAGCAAATCCTCCCCAGCTTGTTCTCACTCCCTGGGTCCAGAGCAGGGAGTATCCATCAGCGCCTCTGCCTGCCTGATTCCGTGGCCTCCAGAGTGTAACCACAGCCTCACTGCTCACTCCGTCTCTTTTCTTTGGTTCTGACCTGAGATCAGTGAGGTCTGTGCTTTGGAGGTGTGTGTGTGTGTTTCTTTTACAAGGTCCAGCTCTGTCTCCCAGGCTAGAGTGCAGTGGCACGATCATAGCTCACTGCAGCGTTGACCTTCAGAGCTCGAGTGATCCTCCTGCCCTCAAGCGATCCTCCTGCCTCAGCCTCCTATGTAGCTATGACTATAGGCATGAGCCACCACACCCTAATTTTCTGATGTTTTGTAGACATAGGGTCTCACTACTCCCCAGGCTGGTCTGAAACTCCTAGGCTGAAGCAGTCCTCCCGCCTCGGCCTCCCAAAGTGCTGGGATTACAAGCGTGAGCCACTGTGCCCAGCCTCAAACACTTTACAAGACAGAAAGGCAATGAGGAGGAGGAGAAGAGTTGGTTTGAGGACAAGGGAGAGGCTCTGGGGAGAACTGGGCTGGAGAAGAGGAGGCGGAGGCTGGCTTAGTTCCTTTCTCCAAGTGCCACTTGCCTGGGCCTTGAGTGCAGCTCCAGGCATCCTGTGCACTCCTCAAATCCTGAGCTCTCAGCCCTGACCTCGCTTCCTGTTTCACTGTGAAGAGAGACGATCTGTGAAAACTGGCACTGCCCTCACCCACATGTCTGCCTCCGTCTGTGTCTGTACTGTGGGATCTGGCCCAGCCTGCCCTCCTGCTGGGCACCAGGCCCCATTCCCATCCCTGCCACTCTCCCGTCCTCTCCTCATGCGCATGCAAATGCGTTATTATGTCTCCCACTGGAAACAAGAAAACCTTGAGCCCACCTCCTCCCAGCGGCTGCCCTCTCTCTCTGTCCCTCTTCACAGCAGAAACCCTGTAGAGCACTCATTGCCTCCAGCTCCCAGCCTCCCCTTTCTCTCCTCGACCTACCATCAGAGGGGGAGAGCCTTTTTTTTTTTTTTTTGCTTTTTTTTTTTTTTGTGATGGAGTCCCGCTCTATTGCCCAGGCTGGAGTGCAGAGGCACAATCTCAGCTCATTGCAACTTCCGTCTCCCAGGTTCCAGCGATTCTCCTGCCTCAGCCTCCCGAGTAGCTGGGATTACAGGCACGCACCACCACGCCTGGCTAAATTTTTTATTTTTATTAGAGACAGGGTTTCACCATGTTGGTCAGGCTGGTCTCAAACTCCTGACCTCAGGTGATCTGCCCGCCTTAGCTTCCCAAAGTGCTAGGATTACAGGTGTGAGCCACCACACCCAGCCAATTTCCTTTAAAAAATATATAGATAGATAGATAGATAATTATTTATTTGACAATCTTGCTCTGTTGCCCAGGCTGGAGTGCAGTAACGCAGTTATAGCTCACTACAGCCTCCAACTCCTGGGCTCAAAGTGTCCTCTTTCCTCAGCCTCCCAAAGCATTGGGATTACAGGCATGAGCCACCATGCCCGGTCAAAATGCATTTCTTCATATGGCTTCCAGGGTGCCACAGTCTCCTGGCTTCCCCCAACCTCACAGGCTGTTTCTTTTCTATCTCCATCACTGATTCCCTCCTATCCTTATTTATTTATTTAGAGACCAGGTTTTAAGACTTGCAATGTTGGTATTTTTGGTAGAGACGGGGTTTCACTGTGTTGCCCAGGCTGGTCTCGAACTCCTGGGCTCAAGCAATCCTCCTTCCTTGGACTCCCAAAGTGCTGGGATTACAGGCATGAGCCACTGCCCGTACCTGGCCTCCTGTCTCTCCTGAACATCGGGGTGTCCTCAGGCTGTCCCCAGACATCTCATCTGCACTCACTCCTTGGTGCTCTTATTCACTCTTACATCCCGTCCAAATTTATAAATGTAGCTCAGACCTGTTCTTTTTTTTTTGAGACAGAGTCTCACTCTATCACCCAGGCTAGAGTGCAGTGGCATGATCTCAGCTCACTGCAGCCTTCACCTCCTGGGTTCAAGCAATTCTTCTGCCTTAGCCTCCCGAGTCAGCTGGGTGGCGTGCACCACCACATCTGGCTAATTTTTGTATTTTTAGTAGAGACAGGGTTTCATCATGTTGGCCAGGCTGGTCTCGAACTGGCCTCAAGAGGTCTGCCCACCTCGGCCTCCCAAAGAGCTGGGATTACAGGTGTGAGCCACCACACCTGGCCTAGCTTAGACCTTTTCTGAACTCCAGATGCGGCACAGCCCACTGCTCACCCACAGCTCCACTGGGATGCCTGGTGGGTGTCTCATGTCTAACCTAGCCCCAAACCAACTCTCCCATGGGTCCCCCCAGCTTGTTCATGGCAGCTCAGTCCCTCTAGTTGCTCAGGCAAATCATCACGATGTTATCCTTGACTCCTTCCTTCCTCACACCCCAGATCCAGAACATCAGATAATCCCATCAGCTCTAGCTTCAAAATAAATTCAGAGACCGACCACGTCTCGACACCTCCTCTGCCTCCACCATCAATTCTGGCCTGATTGAAGGCAGCAGCGTCTTCACTGTGGTCCCTGCAGCCACACTGGTCCCTGCAGTCTGTTCTCAGCACAGCAGCCAGAGGGATCCTATTGAATCAGATCGTTTTACCGCTTTGCTCAAAACCTTCCAGGGAGGCCGGGCATACTGGCTCACCCATTAATCTCAGCAATTTAGGAGGCCAAGGCAGGAGGATCGCTTGGGGCCAGGAGTTCAAGACCAACCTGGGCAACATGGCAAGACCCCGTCTTTACCAAAAACCGCAAAAAACAAAACCACTTCCAGTGGCCCCAGTCTTACGTGGAACAAAGGTCAGTCCTCACCATGAGCCACGAGGCCTCTAGGGATTTGGCCCCTCCTGCCCCTGACTTCCGGCTCTAGCCATATTTCCTTGCGCCTGCCAGCTGGGCTTCTGCTCGTGTGCCTAGAAATCTTCCCCCAGGTGTGTACCAGGCTCACTTCCTCTTCATGTTATTTATTTTTTGAGACAGGCTCTCACTCTGCTTCCCAGGCTAGAGTGCAGTGGCCCTATCGTAGCTCACTGCAGCCTCAAACTCCTGGGCTCAAGCCATCCTCCCACCTCTGCCACCAAGCCAGGCTAATTTTTTCATTTTAAATTTTTTTGTAGAGACAGGATCTTGCTATGTCACCCTGACTGTTCTCAAGCTCCTGGTCTCAAGCAGTCCTGCCTCCTCGGCCTCCCAAAGTGCTGAGATTTTAGGTGTGAGCCACCACGCCAGCCTCTCGTCACTTTAAAGTCTGTATCCCTCTGTCACCTCAGTACAGCCTTTCTCAGTGACCCTTTGGGAGGTTATAATGCTGCCTAGAACACTCCAGCCCTATCCTTGTCCTGATCTTTCTTCCATAGCACCTCTCGCCATCCGATTTGTTTACTGCTTGTCTCCCCTGCTAAAATATAAGCTCCGTGAGGACAGAGATCGTCATATCTGTCCCTTGCTGTTTTATTTTGGTTTTGTTTATTTATTTGTTTGTTTGTTTGTTTTTGAGACAGAGCCTCACTCTTTCACCCAGGCTGGAGTGCAATGGTGCTATCTCAGCTCGCTGCAACCTCTGCCTCCCAGGCTCAAGCAATTCTTGTTCCTCAGCTTCCCGAGTAGCTGGGACTACAGGCATGCACCACCACCCCTGGCTAATTTTTGTATTTTCAGTAGAGACTGGTTTCACCATGTTGGCCAGGCTGGTCTCGAACTCCTGACCTCAAGTGACCCACCCACCTTGGCCTCCCAAAGTGCTGGGATTACAGGCATGAGCCATTGTGCCTGGCCTTTTTTTTTTTTTTTTAAAGACATGGTCTTGCTCTGTTGCCCAGGCTGGTGTACAGTGGCGCAATATTGGCTCACTGCAACTTCTGCCTCCTGAGCTCAGGTGATCCTCCCACCTCAGCCTCCCAAGTAGCTGGAACTATAAGCATGCACCACCACGCCTGGATAATTTCTTGTATTTTTGTAGAGACAGAGTTTCACCATGTTGCCCCCAGCTGGTCTTGAACTCCTGGGCTCAAACAATCCACCCACCTTGGCCTCCCAAAGCGCTGGGATTACAGGCATGAGCCACCGCACCCTCGCTGTATTTCTAGAGCAGTGCCAGGCATATGATAGGCCTTCCAGAAATATATGTCGAATGAATGAGTGAATATGAAAACAATTCAGAGCAGTTGTTCCCTGAGTTTAGGGAAGACCAGAGAGAGATCTGGGTGGCCCCTAAGAATCTGTTACCCATGATCACGGTGAAACAGAAATAGATGACAGAGAGCAGGGGTGGTATCTTTTAGAAGAAAATAGGTGACCATCTATACTGGGCCAGTTCTATAGTTAGCAAGATGACATGGGAGGAGAGCTATTTTTCTGAGCTTTATGTAACAGATGTGGTTTTGTATAAATCACACTTCTGTAAACTGAATCCTCTCTTAAATGTACTAACGGAGATTGCTATTTAAGGGTATCGAATGCCAATGTCTTCTGTGAAATGAATAATAATCTCCTAATTTGGCCTTAGTGGCAATTCACATTTTCCAGAAAAAAATTTACTTACATCAGGGTATACTTGTCTGAGCTGAGAAACTGACTTCATTCTTCACATTTCCACCATCTTTATTCTTTGCTCTCATTCTTCCTTTTTGTTACTGTTTTTCTTCTCTTTTTTTTTTTTTTTTTTTTGAGACAAAGTCTTGCTCTGTCGCCCAGGCTGGAGTGATCTCGGCTCACTGCAACCTCTGCCTTCTGGGTTTAAGCAATCCTCCTGCCTCAGACTCCCGAGTAGCTGGGATTACAGCAGGCACATGCCACCACACCTGGCTAATTTTTGTATTTTTAGTAGAGATGGGGTTTCACCATGTTGGCCAGGCTGGTCTCAAACTCTTGACCTCAAGTGATCCACCCACCTGGGCTTCCCAAAGTGCTGGGATTACAGGCATGAGCCACTGTGCCCGGCCACTGTTTTTACTTTTAGCTGAATTTTTTCTTAGACTCTGACATACAATGTTCTTCTGTAACATCACCTGAATTAACAGTGCCATGGGCCCTTCCGAGGCCAAATGAGTCCAATTTGGGGGTGGAGCAAAGGAATCTAGGGGTGTGTGTACAAACTCGGGGTACAGGATTCTCAGATGATATCCCGGCCTAGCCAAGTCTGGGAACCACTGACCAAAGGCTTTCTTTCTACACACAGCGATTCCTGCAGAAATAGAACAAAAGGTGGGATGTCAAGGATGTTGGGTGGGAGGCCAAGGTGGGAGGCTCACTGGAGCCCAGGAGGTTGAGACCAGCCTGGGCAGCATAGTGAAACCCCATCTCTACAAAAAAACTTGGAAGAAAAAAAAAAGGATGTGCTCAAGGGAGAGGCATCAGGTTTTCTAGTGCTGGGATGTGGCTGGGGCTTGGCTCATTCACTTGACAGAAAGGTCACTTTTAGAAATTGGACACTGCAAGAGACCCAGAGCTGGATAAGGGATGGTTCCCGTGCTGGGGGATCTCCTGTAAGTCAGGCATCACCCACCTTGAGTCTTCAGATCATTGGAGATAAGTAGCAGTATATTAATAAAAGAGAAGAGACAAAACTAACCTCACTGTTAGAAAGCTGGGGAAACAGCTGGGTGCGGTGGCTCATGCCTGTAATCCCGGCACTTTGGGAGACTGAGGAGGTCAGGTCACCTGGGGTCAGGAGTTCAAGACCAGCCTGGCCAACATGGTGAAACCCCCATCTCTACTGAAAATACAAAAATTAGCCACGTGTGGTAGCTCACACCTGTAATCCCAGCACTTTGGGAGGCTGAGGCAGATGAAACACTTGAGGTCAGGAGTTTGAGACCAGCTTGACCAACATGGTGAAACCCTGTTTCTACTAAAAATATAAAATTAGCCAGAGTTGGTGGCATGTGCCTGTAATCCCAGCCACTCGGGAGGCTAAGGTGTGAGAATCGCTTGAACCCAGGAGGTGGAGGTAGGTAGCAGTGAGCCGAGATCACACCACTGCACTCCAGCCTGGGTGACAGTGAAACTGTGTCTCAAGAAAAAAAAAGAAAGAAAGAAAGCTGGGGCGACGAGAGGGTGGTAGAGGGCATGAAGAGAGGAAGTTGGGCAATGCTGGTGGTTTGTGGGGAGGGCGCAGCCCAGGGTTTCCCACTCTTGCTGACAAGCTGCCTATCCGGAAGGCTTCCCCTGGAAGCTCTGGCCAGGGCCATTACGAAAGGCCACTCCAGTCTGGCTCTGTGAATAGTGAAAGATCAGGATATGTCTGGTGGATTTACCCAAGGCTGCGCTTTCCAGGGAGGGTGACTTGCCCAACCAGTGACTATGATGAATGGGGAATGAGCCCTCTGGGTGCAATACCTGCCAGCGTGACTTTGCAGTTTGGGGTGCTAGGGAAGCGGAACCAAGGTTTCCTCCATGCCGACAGGAGCAGCAGCCTTACAAGGGAGGAGCCCCTTTCGAAGCCACAGCTCCCTGTGGGTGAGAGGAGGGCATATGGGCCCGCTTCTCCTTTTCCCCAAGGCCTGGTGTCCGAGTCTCTTACCCTGTGCCCTACATTCCAGGCCCCTTTGAAAGCCTAAGTGGGCACCCCGAAGGTCATCACGGATGTTCTGTTATGGAGGGAGGCAGCTGGCATATGGGGAAAAGGAGACCAAGAAACCAAGACTCACGCAAGGAACCAGGCTGAGGCTGGGTGCGGTGGGTCACGCCTGTAATCCCAGCACTTTGGGAGGCCGCTGCAGGAGGATGGCTTGAGGCCAGGAGTTCGAGACCAGCCTGGGCAACACAGGGAGATCCTCACCTCTACAAATAATAAAAAATTAGCGGCTGGGTGCGGTGGCTCACGCTTGTAATCCCAGCACTTTTGGAAGCCGAGGCAGGAGGATCACCTGAGGTCAGGAGTTCAAGACCAGCCTGGTCAACATGGTGAAACCCCGTCTCTACTAAAAACTACAAAACAAATTAGCTGGGAGTGATGGTGGGTGCCTGTAATCCCAGCGACTTGGCAGGCTGAGACAAGGGAATCGCTTGAGCCGGGGAGGCGGAGGTTGCAGTGAGCTGAGATCACGCCATTGCACTCCAGCCAGGTGACAGAGCAAAACTCCATCTCAAAAAAAAAAAATTAGCTGGGTGTGGTGGCATGCACCTGTGCTCCCAACTATTTTGGGAGGCTGAGGTGGGAGGATTGCTTGAGCCCAGGAAGTCGAGGCTGCAATGAGCCATGATTGCACCACTGCACTCCAACCTGGGCAACAGAGCAAGACCTTGTCCAAACAAAAAAAAAGTAGTCATCTAAATGTAGTTACTGTTGTTCCCAGCATCGGTTAGATCAATCACTGTGCCTGACATATACCTCCCTGGTAAACATGAGGAGGAGGACACAGGCTCGGGCACCAGCATGCCTTACCCCAAAGTGATGGCCAGTAATCAGCCTCTGTATGTGTGGACATCCACCCTCATAGGCTGCCCTGCCTAGTCCAGGGGCCAGCAAACATTTTCTGCAAAGGGCCAGATGGTAAATGTTTTTGGCTTTGTGGCTTCCTGCTGCTACTATTTCCTCCTCCTCCTCATCCTCCTCCTCTTCCTCCTCCTCCCCACCCTTAAAAAGCCAGGCATGGTGGCTCGCGCCGGTAATTCCAGCACTTTGGGAGGCTAAGGTGGGAGGATCGCTAGAAGCCAGGAGCTCAAGACCAGCCTGGGCAACAAAGTGAGACCCCGTCTCTACAAAAAAAATTTTTTTAATTAGCCTGGCGTGGTGGTGCGCACCTGTAGGCCCAGCTACTTGGGAGGTGGAGGTGGGACGATCGCATGAACCCAGGAGTTCAAGGCTGTAGTGAGCTATGATCGTACCACTACACTGCAGCCTGGGCAACAGAGCAAGACTCTGTCCCTAAACAAGAACACAAAAACCAGTCCTAGCTCACAGGCCATGCACAAGCAGGCTGAGGCCAGGTTTGGCTGGTGGGCGGTGGTTTGGACCCCTGGCAGCCTGTCCTTTCTCATTCTTGTCTAGGACGATGTTACGAGAT
Organism: Pan paniscus; assembly: GCF_029289425.2. NCBI lineage: Eukaryota > Metazoa > Chordata > Mammalia > Primates > Hominidae > Pan > Pan paniscus. Next base: position 83,734,506 of record NC_073255.2, on the reverse strand, counting down.
ACTTTGTTTTTGTTTTTGTTTTCTTTTCTTTTCTTTTTTTTTTTTTTTTTTTTTTTTGAGACGGAGTCTTACTCTGTCGCCCAGGCTGGAGTGCAGTGGTGTGATCTCAGCTCACTGCAACCTCCACATCCCAGGTTCAAGCGATTCTCCTGCCTCAGCCTGCTGAGTAGGTGGGACTACAGGTGCGCACCACCACACCCAGCTAATTTTTGTATTTTTAGTAGAGACGAGGTTTCATCATATTGACCATGCTGGTCTCAAATTCCTGACCTCAGGTGATCCGCCTGCCTCAGCCTCCCAAAGAGCTGGGACTACAGGCGTAAGCCACCGCGCCTGGCCATTTTTTGTTTGTTTTTGTTTTTGTTTTTTGAGACAGAGTCTCGCTGTGTCACCCAGGCTGGAGTGTAGTGGCACAATCTCGGCTCACTGCAACCTCCACCTCCTGGGCTCAGTCGATCCTCCACCTCAATCTCCTAAAGTGTTGGGATTACAGGCATAAGCACAGTCAGAGGAGAAGGAAGGAAAGGACAGGAAGGAGTAGTACAGTCTTTATCCCTTTGAGGACAAGATCCACCTTTTTTAAGGGTGGGGAGTCAGGGTCTCCATCTGTCATTCATGATAGAGTGCAGTGGCACAGTCATAGCTCACTGCAGCCTCCAACTCCTGGGCTCAAGCAATCCTCCTGCCTCAGCCTCCCAAGTAGCCACCACTACAGATATACCACCATCCCCAGCTAAATTTTTATTTTTTGTAGAGATGGGGTCTTACCATGTTGCCCAGGCTGGTCTTGAACTCCAGGCCTCAAGTGATCCTCCTGCCTCGGCCTCTCAAAGTGCTGGGATTCCAGGCATGAGCTGCCACACCTGGCCACAGGGTCCACTTCCTATCATCTGTGTGCTCTCTAGCAGCCCCTGGTGTGGTGCCCTGGATCCTGGCAGCCATGTGCAGGTGCATGGCTGTCCACAACTGTCTGTGAAAGGCCCTCTTGTGGTTGTATGGCAAAGAGCCTTACTATCTGTGTGGCAGCCTTGCCCTGCGTGTAGTAGGTATTCAGTAAAATCAGTTTCTCAGGCCAGTGTGGTGGCTCATGCCTGTAATCCCAGCACTTTGGGAGGCCGAGGCAGGTGGATCACTTGAGGTCAGGAGTTCGAGACAAGACAGGCCAACATGGTGAAACCCCGTCTCCACTAAAAATACAAAAATTAGCCAGGCGGGGTGGTGGGTGCCTGTAATCCCAGCTATCAGGAGGCTGAGGCAGGAGAATCACTTGAACCCGGGAGGCAGAGGTTGCAATGAGCCGAGATCGCGCCACTGCACTCCAGCCTGGGTGACAGAGTGAGACTCCGTCTCAAAAAAAGAAAAAAAAATCAGTTTCTCAGTGTTTTTTATCTTTTGTTTCCTGTGACAAAATACATATAACATGAAATTCGCTATTGTAACAAATTCAAGTGTATAATTAAGCAACATTTGGCACATTCGCTATGTCATGCAACCGACATGACTGTTTAATTTCAGAACATTTTCACTATCCGTAAAGGAAACCCTGTTCCCATTAAGTAATCACTTCCCACCCCTCTCCTACCAGACCCCAGTGGCCACCAGTCAGCTCTCTGTCTCTATGGATCTGCCCATTCTGAGCACTTCATACAAATAGAATCACACATTGTGTCCCATTTCATGTCTGGTTTCTTTCATGTAGCATGTTTTGGAGGCTTATCTACCTTGTAACTGTGTGTGTGTGTGGTGGTAAAATATACATACCATAAAATTCACCATTTTAGGGCCCAGCGCATGGCTCATGCCTGTAGTCCCAGCACTTTGGGAGGCTGGGACGGCCAAAGAGCTTGAGCCCAGGAGTTTCAGACCAGCCTGAGCAACATAGTAAGACCCCGTCTCTACAAAAATTAGCTGGGTGTGGTGGCATGTGCCTATAATCCCAGCTACTCAGGAGGCTGAGGCAGGAGGATCACTTGAGGCCAGAAGTTTGAGACCTGCCTAGGCAACATAGTGAACCCCATTTCTACAAAGGAATTTAAAAATTAGCCAGGTGTGGTGGCATACACCTGTCGTCTCAGCTATCTGGGAGGCTGAGATGGGAGGATTGCTTGAACCCAGGAGGTTAAGGTTGTAGTGAGCCATGTTTGCACCATTGTACTCCAGCCTGGGCAACAGAGGGAGACCCTGCCTAGGCAACATAGCAAACCCAATCTCTACAAAAGAATTTAAAAATTAGCCAGGTGTGGTGGCATGCACCTGTCGTCTCAGCTGCCTGGGAGGCTGAGATGGGAGATTGCTCGAATCCAGGAGGTTGAGGCTGTAGTGAGCCACGTTTGCACCACTGTACTCCAGCCTGGGCAACAGAAGGTAAGGCATACAGTAGGGTGGAGGACGTTGGTTGGCAACAGGTTTGTGTTGGACCCTGGCAGTTACAGAAGGCAGCACGGTGTGGGAGAGGAGGCGTTCTCAGATGGACCTGGGTTTGAATTCTGGCTTCACTTCTTGCTGGCTGTACTCCTTGCAAGTAGCTTGTCTTGGAAAATAGGGGCCCAGATTTCTTGCCCTCTAGGGACCAAAGGAGGATGAGAAGTAAATTACCAGTGCAGTGCCTGGGAGGAGGAAGAGGCCCAAGTGAGGGTCAGTGGCTCCTGCTACTACCACTAATCTGGTGACAATGGCTCTATGATGATTATTATTATTTTTGATCAAGAGAAGAATTAAAAACACCCTGATGTTGGGCAGCAAATTCCAAGTGTTGTAGCTAGGACCAGAGCAGTCTCACGGAGCACAGAAGGCTCCCCACGGTGGGGACGCTCTGTTTGGCTTTCATGCCTCACCTGTCCCTCTACTCTCCCAGGCTCACCTCATCTCCATTTGGTTCTATACTCTCCCTGTCATCCTCACTCAGGTGGTAGGTCCCAGCTGTTAACCTGAGCTATTGCCACCTGTACTGCAACCTGCCATGGCCAATTTTCTTTTCTTTCTTTCTAGTTTTCTTTTCTTTCTTGTGTGTGTGTGTGTGTGTGTGTGTGTGTGTGTGTGTGTGTGTGTGTGTGTGTCCCAAGTTGGAGTGGTGCAGTGGTATGATCATAGCTCACTGCAACCTTGAACTTCTGGGCTCAAGCCATCCTCCCACCTCAGTCTCCTGAGTAGCTGGGATTACAGGCACCTGCCACCATGCCCAGCTAATTTTTGTATTTTTAGTAGAGACGGAGTTTCACCATGTTGGCCAGGCTTGTCTTGAACTCCTGGCCTCAAGTGATCTGCCTGCCTCAGCCTCTCAGAGTACTGGGATTACAGCCTCTTTTTAAAAAAAAAATTATTATTATTTGAGATGGAGTTTCACTCTTGTTGCCCAGGCTGGAGTGCAATGGCACGATCTCAGCTCACTGCAACCTCCATCTCCTGGGTTCAAGCGATTCTCCTGCCTCAGCCTCCCGAGTAGCTGGAATTACAGGCGCCCACCACCAGGCCTGGCTAATTTTTGTATTTTTAGTAGAGATAGGGTTTCACCATGTTGGTCAGGCTGGTCTTGAACTCCTGACCTCAGGTGATCCACCCGCCTCGGCCTCCCAAAGTTCAGGGATTACAGGCATGAGCCACCGCGCCCAGCCTTTATTTTATTTTTTTTGTGAGACAGAGTTTCTCTCGTCACCCAGGCTGGAGTGCAGTGGCACGAACTCGGCTCACTGCAACCTCCACCTCGTGGGTTCAAGTGATTCTCCTGCCTCAGCCTCCTGAGTAGCTGGGACTACAGGTACGCGCCACCACCCCTGGCTAATTTTGTATTTTTAGTAGAGATGGGATTTCACCATGTCGGCCAGGCTGGTCTGGAACTCCTGACTTTGGGTGATCCGCCCACCTCCGCCTCCCAAAGTGCTGGGATTACAGGTGGAGCCACCGTGCCCGGCCTCCTCTGCTTTTGTTTTGCCCTTCTCCTTTCCCATCTGTGCTGCCTGTTCTCAGGTTTTCCTTCTCTGGCCCCTTGCCTGGGGACCTGCCACCCCCACCCGGGGCACATCCCCGTGCCTGCTCCTGCCGTGGGACCTTTGCGAGCCAGCCTGGCCTTGGCAGCCCCAGGGCTGGGCTCCTGCCAAGAGCTGTGTGTATGTGACCTGACAGTGTCCAACTGGCCCCACAGGCCAGGCCCAGGCCCAGCTCCCCACACAAGCAAGGCCAGAGGGTTTCCCATTGGCCACTGCCTGGCTGGGCTGTCCCAGGCGAGCAGAGGATGGGGAGTGCTGGGGAGGGAGGAAGAGAGGCTGGGAGAAAGGCGCCCTTCCTGCGGTGCCTGCTGGTAATTGGCTCTCCGGAACCAGCCGGGGACACGAGGGCCTGCTGGGTCAGGAAGTGGTGGACAATGCCACCCTTTCAGGGGAGACACGGCTTGGTCTTAGGTCCTGTGTGACTCCAGTCCAGAGAACAGCCTGTTCTCAGATGATGTTCCCTAACCCAGAGCCCCCACCAGAGGTGAGACACCCAGCCCCGCACTGCCCGCCCTTGGTGCTGGGAGGGGCCCCCAGGCATTGGCCTGTGGCGGGGCGGGAACAGTTCAGAACCAAATGATGTCCTTCAGAGAGCCTCGGGCCGGGAGGGGAAGGGAGTAGATTTTCTCAAGAGACTGTGAATCACATACCTGGGACTTTTTTTTTTTTTTTTTTTTTTTGAGACAGAGTCTCACTCTGTCACCCAGGCTGGAGTGCAGTGGCACCATCTCAGCTCACTGCAGCCTCCGCCTCCCCAGTTCAAGTGATTCTCCTGCCTCAGCCTCCCAAGTGGCTGGGACTACAGGCACGCACCACCATGTCTGGCTACTTTTTGTATTTTTGGTAGAGACAGGGTTTTGCCATTTTGGCCAGGCTGGTCTTGAACTCCGAACCTCAAGTAATCCGCCCATCTCAGCCTCCCAAAGTGCTGAGATGACAGGTATGAGCCACCGCACCTGGCGTACCTGGGACTCTTTCTAAAAAAATTTTATAGAACAGGCGCAGTTCAAGACCAGCCTAGCCAACATGGTAAAACCCTGTCTCTACTAAAAAAAAGAAAAAAAATACAAAAATTAGCTGGACATGGTGGCGGGCACCTGTAATCCCAGCTACTGGGGAAGCTGAGGTAGGAGAATCACTTGAACCTGAGAGGCAGAGGTTGCAGTGAGCCAAGCTCACACCACTGCACTCCAGCTTGGGAGACAAATGGAGTGAAACTCCCATCTCAAAAAAAAATGTATATATATATATATTTTATATAAATAATATATAAAATTTTAATATATATAAATATATATATATTTTAATAGTGATGGGATCTTACCATGTTGCCCAGGCTGGTCTTGAACTCCTGGTCTCAAGAGATCCTCCTGCCTCGGCCTCTCAAAGTGCTGGGATTACAGGCATGAGCCACCATGCCTGGCCTCTACCTGGTACACTTTAGAGGCGAGAGTGCTGGGAAGCAGCCAGTCCTGATGATTTATGGACTTATGACCTGCCTTCGCGACTGTGGGCCTACAGGAAAGGAGAAGGCAGGGTCCTTGTGCTTGGGATTCTAGTCTGGGTAGGGAGGGAAGGTAATACTCAGTGTCAAACGTATTGAGAGAAATAGGAATTCAAAAAAAGAGAAAAAAAAGGCCAGGTGCAGTGGCTCACAACTGTTATCTCAGTACTTTGGGAGGCTGTTGGGGGAGGGTCACTTGAGCCTGAGTTCAAAACCAGCCTGGGCAACACAGGGAGACCCCATCTCTACAAAAAATACAAAAAAATTAGCTGGGTGTGGTGGCACATGCCTGGAAGTCCCAGCTTTCCGGGAGGCTAAGGCTGGAGGATCACTTGAGCACAGGCATTCAAGGCTGCAGTGAGCTATAATCACATCACTGCACACCAGCCTGGATGACAGAACAGGACCCTGTCTCTTATAAAAAAAAAAAAAAAAAAAAGGCCTGGATGAGGTGGCTCATGCCTGTAATCCCAGCACTTTGGGAAACTGAGACAGGTGGATTACCTGAGGTCAGGAGTTCAAGACCAGCCTGGCCAACATGGCGAAACCCTGTCTCTACTAAAAATACAAAAATTAGCCAGGTGTGGTGGTGTGGGCCTATAATCCCAGCTACTCCAGAGGCTGAGGCAGGAGAATCACTTGAATTCAGGAAGCAGAGGTTGCAATGAATCAAAATTGTGCCACTGCACTCTAACCTGGGCAACAGAGCAAGACTTTGTCTCAAAAAAAAAAAAAGAAAAGAAAAGAAAGAAGGAAGAGAGAAAAATACATTGTTGGCCTGAGTAGCTTGGTTAAGTCTTAAAAAATAAAGGTACCTTGGGAGGCCGAGGCGGAAGATCATGAGGTCAAGAGATCGAGACCATCCTGGCCAATATGGTGAAACTCCGTCTCTTCTAAAAATATAAAAATTAGCTGGGCATGGTGGCGCACACCTGTAGTCCCAGCTACTCAGGAGACTGAGGCAGAAGAATCACTTGAACCAGGGAGGAGGAGGTTGCACTGAGCCGAGATTGCGCCACTGCACTGCAGCCTGGCGACAGGGCAAGACTCTGTCTCAAAAAAAAAAAAGAAAAAAAAGAAAACGGTACCGTTGAGTATGAGCTTGAAGGAGGTCAGGGTTTGGAAAGTAGAAAGAAGAGGGAGCATGTATGGTGGAGGGTGGGGTGGAGAGGTGGTATCCCAGGTACACAGTGTTAGTGAGCCATGGGAAACTGGTCCTCGCAGGGAACTTCTGCCCTGGAAACCCCTCAGTATCTGACATTCCCTGGCCCCCTGGGGGACCCATAGGTTGCCTTAGAACCCAGAATGAGCCCCCAAGAAGCCTTGCCACAGGCTCGGCAATGGGCCCCAAACCATAGAGTGGGCTCTGCCTCATTGGTACAGCCACTATGATGAAGTGTTGCTTGGGGAACTGGGGCACGATGATGACAGTGCCTGAGAGCTCTTGTGAGCCCCCCCAGAGCTGCAGGAGAAGGGTCTGGGACAGTCCTGGCAAGCTCAGGCAGAGCTTACAGGTGCCTTGTAGCCGCTGGTTTAGGAAGAAACTTCTTTCCACAAGCCAGTGCTTAGGCCAGGTCCTTGTCAGTTGCACTGGATTCATACTGGGAGGCGGTGACTCCCACGGTGTTCCCCACTTTCCTTAGCACACTGGAGAAGTAACTCATTCAGGAGAATGGAGGGTCATTTGTGTCATGTTCCTCCCCTGCTCAAGAGCCTTCTGTGGATCCCCAGTACCCATCAGATCACAGTTTTCCTCGACCTGATATCCAGAGCCCTCCGTCATCTGATCAGCCGTTTCAGAGTCTAAAAATGGGAAGAGACCTAGATGTCATCTAATGTAATCTGAACCTGTCCATCTTTTTCACAATAACCCAGAGAGGTTGCCTCCCTTCTGCATGTGTGTTTCTAATAATGAGGAGTTCTCTTTCATGAGACAGCTTTAAGTTCATCCAGAAACTGCCTCTCTGGACTTCTGCCCATTGGTCTAGGTTTGAGCCTCTGGAGTTTTTCCTGCTTCCAGATGGTCACGCTTCAGAATACTGATATTTCTCTAAATTTTCTTCAGATATTAAGTCCATTTCAATCCAGGTCACTCTTTTTTGGAAATGGTCCAGCTTGTTAGTTTCCTTCATAATGTATAAAGCCTGAAACTGAATAGTGTTTCACGCATGGCCTTATCTGTGTAGAGAACTGGAACCATACGTTCCCTCCTTTTAATGCATCCAGAGAGATCAGACTTGCATGTTCATCAACCGTATCAAAATCTTGCTATTATTAAGTTAGCAGCCAAATAAAACACCTTAATTCTTTTTTTTGTTTTCTTTTGAGACGGAGTTTCTCTCTGTCACCCAGGCTGGAGTGCAGTGGCGTGATCTCGGCTCACAGCATTCTCCGCCTCCCGGGTTTAAGCAATTTTCTGCCTCAGCCTTCCGAGCAGCTGGGATTACAGGTGCCCACCACCACGCCCGGCTAATTTTTTGTGTGTTTTTAGTAGAGATAAGGTTTCACCATCTTGGCCAGGCTGAACTTGAACTCCTGACCTCGTGATCCACCCACCTCAGCCTCCCAAAGTGCTAGGATTAGAGTCGTGAGCCATGTGCCCGGCCAAAACACCTTCATTCTTTTCACAAGTGCTGCTTTGAGTCACGGCTCCCCGGTGCCAGTGAGTTTAGGCCTAAGTGTAGAAAATTTCCTTTGTACCTACTGGATTTCATCTTGTGAATTTTAATGCATTTTTCCAGTCTGTGGATTCTGATCATGTCTCTGTGGTGTAGAGGGCCTTGTCTAGTGCCGAGGTTGTGATCCTGAGCCTGAGCTTGGTCACACTGCAAAGACTGAATCCCCGCCCTACACTTGCTGATGTTACAGGCCTGGGCAGTTTACTTAGCAGTTCTTTTTTTATTTTTATTTATTTATTTTAGAGATAGGGTGTCACTCTGGTCCCCAGGCTGGAGTGCAGTGGCGTGATCATGGCTCACAGCAGCTTCAAACTCCTGGGCTCAAGTGATCCTCCTGTGATCCTCCTGTCTCAGCCTCCCAAGTACCTGGGACTACAGGCATGGCCACCGCACTTGACAAATTTTTTTTTTTTTTTTTTTTTTTAGGCTGGGCATGGTGGCTCATGTCTGTAATCCCAGCACTTTGAGAGGCCAAGATGGGCGGATCACCTGAGGTCAGGAATTCAAGACCAACCTGACCAACATGGTGAAATCCCATCTCTACTAAAAATACAAAAATTAGCCGGGCTTGGTGGTGTGCACCTGCAATCCCAGCTACTGGGAAGCTGAGACAGGAGAATTGCTTGAACCCAGGAGGCAGAGGTTGCAGTGAGCTGAGATCACACCACTGCACTCCAGCCTGGGCAACAGAGCAAGACTCTGTCTCAAAAAAAAAAAAAAAAAAAAAAAAAAACTCTTTTTTTTTTGTAGAGATGGTGCCTTACTGTGTTGCTCAGGCTGTTCTCAAACTCCTGGCCTCAAGTAACCCTCCCACCTAAGCCTCCCAAAGTACTGGGATTACAGGTGTGCACCACCACACCTGGCTATTGAAAAAAAATTTTTTTTTTAGAGATGGGGTCTCGCTCTATTGCCCAGGCTGGTCTCAAACTCCTGTTCTCAAGCAATCCTCCAGCCTCAACCTCCCAAAGTGCTGGGATTACAGACATGAGCCACCCCACCCAGGCTTACTTAGCCTTTCTAAGCCTAAGAGATCTCAGGTACCTTGGTTTCTTCATCTGCAGAATGGAGCTGATTAATACTATTAAGTGTCTACTGGTAGGTTGTAGAGTTGTAAGACTTTATATAAGATAATTCATACAAAGGGGCCTGGTCTAAGCACTCATTAGTGCCATCAGCTTGATAATTATCACCACCGTTACCGCTAGTTCACTTCCTCATTCTTTTAAAAATGGCTATTTCTTACCCAAGAGCCGCCTGGCCTCATTGTTCATTGTTCCTTCGGGTCCTTTTCTTACAGTGTCTCCCCAGCCTGCGGCCCTTGCTGCTATCCTCCCCTCATCTAGGTCCAGAGCCTCTGCATCATCTTTTTTTTTTTGAGACGGAGTCTCACTCTGTCGCCCAGGCAGGAGTACGATGGCGGGATCTCGGCTCACTGCAACCTGCACCTCCCGTGTTCAAGCAATTCTGCCTCAGCCTCCCAAGTAGCTGGGATTATAGGCATGAGCCACCACACTCAGCTAATTTTTGTATTTTAGTAGAGATGGGGTTTCACCATGTTGGCTAGGCTGGTCTTGAACTCCTGGTCTCAGGTGATCTGCCCCCCTCGGCCTCCTAAAGTCTCTGCATCATCTTGGAGGCACCATGGATGCATCCTTCTGCTGTCTCCCTGTAACCCGGAGCTCCTATCTGCCAGTCCTACTGAAGCTCGTTTTACAGCCCACATTATATTGGGTCATTTCCATTTTCACATCTTTCATTTTGATTCCATTTTTCCTGTACTTTTATGCTATTAAATAGCTTCTGGCTGGGCATGGTGGCTCACACCTATAAGCCCAGCACTTTAGGAGGTTGAAGCAGTAGGATTGCTTGAGGCCAGGAGTTCAAGACCAGCCTGGGCAACATAATGAGACCCCGTCTCTATTTAAAAAAACCAACTAGCCAGGCATAGTGGTATGTGCCTGTGGTCCCAGCTACTCAGGAAGCTGAGGTGGGAGGATTGCCTGAGCCCAGGAGGTTGAGGCTGTAGTAAGCTATGATTGCACCACTGCACTCCAGCCTGGGTGACAGAGCAAGACCCTGTCTCCAAAAACTAATAATAATAGATTAAATAAAAATACAGCCAGGCGCGGTAGCTCACGCCTCTAATCCCAACACTGGGAGGCCAAGGCAGGGGGATCACCTCAGGACAGGAGTTTGAGAACAGCCTGGCCAACATGGCAAAACCCTGTCTCTACTAAAAATACAAAAATTAGCCAGGCGTGGTAATGTGCAACTATTATAATCCCAGCTACTTGGGAGGCTGAGACAGGAGAATCACTCGAACCCAGGAGGTGGAGGTTGCAGTGAGCCAAGATTGCGCCATTGCACTTCAGCCTGGGCGACAGGGCAAGACTCCGTCTCAAAACAACAACAACAACAAAAATAGCTTCCTCCCTGAATTCTCACCTCCAGGCTCCATCCAGCTCTACCCCAGCTGCCGCCGCTGCTGGCCCATTCCCCTCCACCTGCTGTCATCTCTTCTTGCCACTCAGAAGCCCACTGGCCTCCCACACGCAGCCTTACCTGCCTCCTGGCTTCTCCTCCATCCCCCCCGGCCCTCAGGCTGCATGCTCCATGCCCTTCCACTTTGGTGCCTTTACTTGTGGCACTTCCTCTGCCCAGAAGGCCTGTCATCTGTGTCCAGAACCCCAGACCCAGTCCCCTGCAGGCCCGAACCCCTCCACAGTACAGAGCGGGTGCTGGTTCAGGGCTTGGAACCAAAGAGCATGACCTTGGGTGAGTTTCTCCGCCTTTCTGAACAACAGCCCTCCAGACCCCAGAGTTCCTATGAGGCATATATGACAGAAGTGGGTAATGGCTGGGACAGTAGCTGGGCTGAGTTATCCCTCCTTTCCCTTTAAGAAGTCTTCCTTGAGCAGTGTCTCAGTTTAAAAGGTTTCTCTCTCCTTTCAACACTACAGCACAGAACTTTCCTGATTCTCAGCTATACACACACCCTCAGTGGATCCATAGTTACAGACTCACGGTATATTATTTTACGTGGCTTATGGGAATTTTAAAGATTTTAAAAATTTGTTACTATAAGATTTTTGCGTGTGTGTGTGAGCAAGGTTCATAATGACCACAAGTTTGAGCAATTGGTCAAGCAGTAGGAACAGTTATTTTTAGGGTAAATCTAAATCTCACCCATCATGGGTCCTCCCTAGAGGCCCTGAAGCAGTTTCTACCATTTTTCTTCCCTCCGTCCCTCCCTCCCTCCCTCCCTCCCTCCCTTCCTTCTTCCTTCTTTTCTAAGACAAGGTCTTGCTCTGTCATTCAGACGAGCATAGTGATGCAATCTCAGCTCACTGCAGCCTCCAATGCCTGGATCGCTCAAGTAATCCTCCCACCTCAGTCTCCAGAGTAGCTGGGAATACAGGCGCATGCCACCATACCCAGCTAATTTTTTTGTAGGGATGAGGTCTCACTATGTTGCCCAGGCTGGTCTTGAACTCCTGTCCTGAAGTGATCTTCCCACCTGAGTCTCCTAAGGTACTGGGATTACAGGCATGAGCCACCGCATCCAGCCCCATTTCTAGCATTTCCAACTACCTGGTGTGGTCCTCTTCCTCACGGCCCATATTCCTTACAGGCCTTCCCAAACCCCCTGGAACTTAACCATGTCCAGGTCAGCATCTTACAGATTTGGGTTTCTTGTCCTTCTATGTATTTATATGCCTTGTAAGTCCTTTCTGACTGCAGACAACCTTGATGGGCTCCGGAAGTATGGAGACTTTGCCCAGGGGTCTGTCTGCAGCCAGAATTTTGCCATTGTCATGGTGCCCCAGCCTATGTCATGGTGCCCCTGGCCTATGGTGCCAGGGGAAGAACATAGTTTAAACGGCTGTAATGCACTTGAGGAAATGTACAGGGAAGACAGTGCTTGGGACAGTTCTGTCACTGAGGACTAAGGTCCAGGGAAGGACGTGCTAAGAGGAAGCTGTAAGCACTGCGTCTCCATAGGAGAGAAGTACTGCTTCATGGAGAGGTTTAGGGGAATGAACTTTTCACTTCTTACTTGCATCTTTTTTTTTTTTCCTTTTTTGAGACAGGGTTTTTGCTCTGTTGCCCAGGCTGGAATGCAGTGGGGGCGATCACGGCTCACTGCAACCTCTGCCTGCTGGGCTTAAGCGATCCTCCCACCTCAGCCTCCCTAGTAGCTGGGACTACAGTTGTGCACCACCACACCTGGCTAATTTTTGTATTGGTTTGTAGAGACAGGGTTTCACCATGTTGTCCGGGCTGATCTCAAAATCCTGGCCTTAAGCGATCCTCCCACCTCAGCTTCCCAAAGTGCTGGCCAGAGATTCCTTCCTGACTGCTCTTACGCTCACCCTGCAGAGCCAACGACTGTGCTCAGGAGAGCCCCAAATCATGTGCTGTAGGGGAAGCATCGCATGTCATTCTTGTCCTCCCAGAGGACCCCATCTGATGGGGAAAGGACCCTGTAATTAGTTTCCTGGGGCTGTCAACAAATTCCCACTAATTGGGTGGCTGCATTCTCTCACCATCTTGCAAGGTAGGGCAATACTGTCTCTGAAAGCTCTAGGAAAGGCTCCATTTTTTTTTTTTTTTTTTTTGAGTGTCTCGCTCTGTCACCCAGGCTGGAGTGCAGTGGCGTGATTACTGCTTACTGCACTCTCAACCTCCTGGGCTTAAGCAATCCACCTGCCTCAACCTCCCTAATAGCTAGGACTACAGGCACACGCCACCACACCCAGCTAATTTTTGTATTTTTTAGTAGAGACACGGTTTCGCTGTGTTGGCCAGGCTGGTCTTGAACTCCTGACCTCAGGTGATCCTCCCGCCTCTGCCTCTCAAAGTGCTGGGATGACAGGTGTGAGTCACTGCGCCCGGCCGGGAAGGATTCTTTCTAGCTTCTCGTGGCCGCTGGCTGTCCTTGGCATTCCTTGGCTTGTAGACTCATCACTCATCTCTGTCTCATTTCATGCAGCATCCTCCCTGTGTGTCTCTGGATCCCTACATCTTCTTCGAGGATCACCAGTCATATTACATCCCATAATATGACCCTACTCCAGTGTGACCTCATCTTAACTAATTACATCTGCAAATGCCCTATTTGTAAATAAGATCATATTCATAGGTACGGGGTGGGGGGGGGGGGGGGTTGGGCGTGATTATATATTTTTGTGGGGCGGGGGTATACAATTCAACTTACAACAGAGGTTATACTGTTTAAAAATCAAGTCTGGTCAGGAGAAGAAAATATATAAGGAGATATGGATTTAAGAACATATTCATTAGCTGGGCGTGGTGGCAGGCACCTGTAGTCCCAGCTACTCGGGAGGCTGAGGTGGGAGAATCGCTTGAACTCAGGAGGCAGAGGTTGCAGTGAGCCGAGGTCACGCCACTGCACTCCAGCCTGGTGACAGAGCGAGACTCCGTCTCAAAAAAAAAAAGAACATATCTGAGAATTTAGAAAAACAGCAGCTGGATGTGGCAGTGTGCAGCTATAGTCCCAGCTACTTGAGAGGCTGAGGTAGGAGGATCACTGGAATCCAGGTGTTCAAGTCCCGCCAGCCTGGGCAACCTTGAGGTCAGGAGTTCGAGACCAGGATGGTCAACATAGCGAAACCCTGTCTCTACTAAAAATATAAAAATTAGCCAGGCATGGTGGCATACGCCTGTAGTCCCAGCTACTCGGGAGGCTGAGGCAGGAGAATCGCTTGAACCCAGGAGGCGGTGTTTGCAGTGAGCTGAGATCATGCCACTGCACTCCAGCCTGGGCAACAGAGTGAGACTCTGTCTAAACAGAAAAAAAAAAAAAAGTTTTTATTTCCAAAGGATAGATTCCTAGGAGTGAGATTACTGGGTCAAAGTTTTTTTTTTTTAACCTTTCATTATAGAAAAGTTCAAACGTATACAAATATGAAGACTAGTCCAAGAAGCCCTGGTATAGCCCCAGCATCAACAAGGAACTTGTGGCCAAACATATATCCTATGGACAAGGGGTCAGCATTTTCTGCAAAGAGCCAGTTAGTAAATATTTTAGGCTTTGCAGGCCTCATGGTCTCCATCGCAACCATTCAACTCTGCCTTTGTAATGCAGAAGCAGCCTCAGCTGATATTAAATGAATACATAAATGCATGAGAGTGGGTGAATTCTAATAAGATTTCTTTTCTTTCTTTTTTTCTTTTTTTTTTCTTTGTTGTTGTTGTTGTTGTTGTTGTTGAGAGTTTTGTTGTTGTCGCTGAGAGCTCTCTCAGCCAGGCTGGAGTGCAATTGTGGAATATCGGCTCACTGCAACCTCCGCCTCCCAGGTTCAAGCAATTCTCCTACCTCAGCCTCCCGAGTAGCAAGTAGCTGGGATTACAGGTGCCCGTCACCACACCCAGCTAATTTTTGTATTTTTAGTAGAGATGGGGTTTCACCATGTTGGCCAGGCTGGTCTCAAACTCCTGACCTCAGGTGATCCACCCACCTTGGCCTCCCAAAGTGCTGGGATTACAGGCATGAGCCACTGTGCCCGGCCATAAGCTTTATTTTCAAAACCAGGTGTTAGTCTGGTCTGGTTGTGGCTTGCAACTGTAGTTTGCTGATCCGTGGGTCTATACCATCAACCACCAGACTTTTTATTCTCCAGATTATTTGAAGTAAATCTTAGACATTGTATCATCTTGCCAGTAAATATTTCAGAATGAACCTGTTTAAAAAAAAAACAAACTCTTTAAAAATTAACCACAACATATTTATCACACCTAAAATTTTAAAGGTAATTCCTGGCTGGGGACAGTGGCTCATGCCTGTAATCCCAGTGTTTTGGGAGGCTGAGGTGGGAGGATCACTTGAAGCCAGGAGTTTGAGACCAGCCTGGGCAACATAGTGAGACCCCGTCTCTACCAAAAATGAAAATAACTGAGCATGATGTCATTCGCCAGTAATCCCAGCTACTCAGGAGGCTGAGGCAGGAGAATCGCTAGAGCCCAGGAGTTGGAGGCTGTGGTGAGCCATGATTGTGCCACTGCACATCAGCTTAGGGGACAGAAAAAGACCCTGTCTCAGGACGAAAAATAATAATAATAATAATAAAAACTAGAGTTTTTTCAGCCCCTTTGCAGAATTTTCCAGGAGATACATTCAAGAAAACCAAGATGTAGAGAAGTCTATATATGACAATCTAATTTTTGTAGAACAATGGCAAAATTAACCTCTTCAGTATGTAGGTATTTATGTGTATGTGTGGGTGTATGTATGTGATACATAACAGGTTTTTAACATGGGTTATAGGGATAGAATGACATCAAAACAGAAAAAGGATAAAATCTGTACCTAAGAAAACAGCCTACATGATATAATCCCTTTTCTGTGTTTGTGCAAATGGTACTCCTATGTATATGCACTTTGCAAAATTAAAAAGAGTTATGATTTGGCCGGGCACAGTGGCTCACGCCTGTAATCTCAGCACTTTGGGAGGCAGAGGTGGGAGGATCATTTGAGGTCAGAAGTTCGAGACCAGCCTGGCCAACATGGCGAAACCCCGTCTGTACTAAAAATACAAAAATTAGTTGGGCATGGTAGTGCACACCTGTAATCCCAGCTACTCGGGAGGCTGAGGCAGGAGAATTGCTTTGACACAGGAGGCAGGGGTTGCAGTGAGCCACGATCACACCACTGCACTCTAGCCTGGGCGACAGAGTAAGACTCTGCTCAAAAAAGAAAAAAACAAGGCCTGTAATCCCAGAACTTTGGGGCGCACGGATCACCTGAGGTCAGGATCTCGAGACCAGCCTGGCCAACCAACATGGTGAAACCGCGTCTCTATTAAAAATACAAAAATTAGCCGGGTTTGATGGCGGGTGCCTGTAGGCCCAGCTACTCGGGAGGCTGAGGTGGGAGAATCGCTTGAACCCAGGAGGCAGAGGTTGCAGTGAGCCAAGATCAGGCCACTGCACTCCAGCCTGGGTGACAGAGCGAGACTCCTCAAAAAAAAAAAAAAAAAAGTTAACGATTTTAAAAACGATTGAGAGGGAATGTTTAATGTCCCTTGATGTCATTAAGGAAGTACAAGGGAATTTGCTTAGAAGTTGGAAAATGCCCAAGAGTGTGGTAAAACAAAGACTTAGTGACCACCGCCGGTGCTGGCCAGCCGGAGAAGGCTCTGTGGAAGGTTTGGAGGGGAGAGAGGGGCAGCTGGATGCTCTTGGGCCATGGTCACTCCCTGATCTCTGCGCCTCTTCCTCCTGCTCCGGGAGAAATAATGTTTCCCTGGGGGATGAAAAGCATCTCTTTGTGCGGGCTTTAATTGCCATGTTGTTGTGCCAAGGGAGTGAGTGGCAGGCGGGAGCAGCAGCTGGGCACAGCCAATGCCAGGCAGTGGTGCCCACTCCCTCAGGACGGCCCAGCCAGCTGGCTCCTGGGAGCGCTGCCCACCTCTGCCCCCAGCTGGGCGCCTGCAGAGGAACCGACCACCCGTGGGGCTGGGGGAGGTTGGCTGGAGGAGGAGAAAGGGGCGGGCATCTGGGAGGGTCTCAGCCACTCAGAGGCTTATTCATCTCATCCTCCTTTCCCTCCCCCCTTCTTGTTTTTCAGACTGTCAGCATCAATAAGGCCATTAATACGCAGGAAGTGGCTGTAAAGGAAAAACACGCCAGAAATATCCTTTTGGATGTTGCTTGGAAGACCGACCCTGAGGGAGGTCAGCTCATGGGGACTGAGGTCAGGGCCAGGCTGCCTTGCTCAGCTCCAGGAAGGGGCAACCCTGCACAGGCCAGGTCCCTGCAGCTTCTGATGATGGCAGCTTCTCAGAGAGGGCTGGCTGCAGAGACCACAGACCTTCAGGGTGGCAGACACCAAAGAGGCTGTGGAGCCCAGGCCTTTCAACTTGCCAAAGATCCTGCTCCTTTCCTTAAGGACTTAAGCACTCCTTTTTTTCTTTTTCCCAAAGGGGTCTTGCCGTGTTGCCCAGGCTGGAGTGCAATGGCGTGATCATAGCTCACTGCAGCCTCAAACTCCTGGGTTCACGCAATCCTCTCGTCTCAGCCTCCCGAGTAGCTGGGACTACAGGTGTGCACCACTATGCCTGGCTAATTTATTTTATGATTTTTAGAGATGGGGTATTGCTCATTGCCCAAGCTGGCCTCAAGCAATCCTCCCTCCTCTGTAACCCCAAAGTGCTGGAATTACAGGGGAGAGCCACTGCACCTGGCCGACTCAAGCTTTGTAGAACCTCATAGTCACTTGAAAGTTACTTTCCTTTGAGAGACCTCCTGGGGGTCAGGAGGCATCTTCACCTATATTCAAAGCCCTCCAGGTCCTTTCTTTGCCTTTACAGGAACACAGGGACCACTCCCCTGGAGGTTGCATAATCAATAGTTATCTCCTTTTCTGAGCATGAAAGCAAAAAGAAAAAGAGAGTTTTTTTTTTTTTCTTTTTTGAGACAGAGTCCCACTCTGTTGCCCAGGCTGGAGGGCAGTGGCATGTTCTCGGCTCACTGTAACCTCTGCCTCCTGGATTCAAGCGATTCTTGTGCCTCAGCTTCCCAAGTAGCTGGGATGACAGGCGTGTGCCACCACACCCGGCTAATTTTTATAATTTTAGTAGGACCGGGGTTTTGCCATGTTGGCCAGGCTGGCCTTGAACGCCTGGCCTCAGCCTCCTAAAGTGCTGAGATCACAGGTATGAGCCACCATGCCTGGCCGAAAAAAAGAAAGTCTTAGCTTCAGAGGTTGGTTGGCCTTAAACTGAGGCAGGGGCTCTCTACCTTCGTGAACAGGTTCAACCTATGCCAGGGGGAAGAAGACAAGAGCCTTGAAGTGGATTAGGGAATGGGTGACTTGAAAGCCCTCTGTAAGCCCACCACACCCAGGAGCAGCCTGTGGCTTTGTAGAGAGGTGCAGGACCATGCTGGCTGATGAATCCCTAGGAATCTGCCTTTGAGTTGCAGAATCCAGGAACTGAAGCGCTTAATCCCCAAAGGCTGAAGGAGAGAGTCTGCCAGGGGGGTGGCTAAGCTTTTAACTCTCTGTGTGCTGGGCCAGAGCAAGGTGGAGTTCCGGGCAAGCAGAGTTGGGACTTTTTTTTTTTTTTTTTTGAGACAGTCTTGCTCTGTCGCCTAGGCTGGAGTGCAGTGGCATGATCTCAGCTCACCGAAACCTCCGCCTTCCAGGCTCAAGAGATCCACCTGCCTCAACCTCCCAAGTAGCTGGGACCACAGGTGTGTATCACTACCCCTGGCTAATTTTTGTATTTTTAGTAGAGACGGGGTTTTGCCATGTTGCTCAGGCTGGTTTCAAACTCCTGAGCTCAAGCAATCCTCCTGCCTTGGCCTCCCAAAGTGCTGGAATTACAGGCATGAGCCACCGCGCCCAACTTCGGAGGCCGCACCCAGCCTCAGAGGCTGGACTTCTGTCTGCAGTGGGAAGCTTCTCCTCACCTGGGCTCTTGGTTACTGTGTCACAGCCAGGCAAGCCAGAGCAGCTTGTCCCGAAGCCTTCTAGCCTCAACCCCTAGAGGCGACCCTCCAGGTTAGATAGCCAGAGAAGCCCAGCATTGCTTAGTGTGGTATATGAACTGCTGTTTGCTAGAGGGAAAGCAGCTTGCCTTTAGTGGGAAGATGCTTTGGCTGGAATTAGGATGGCGGCTGCAGAACCTCTCTGGGGTAACCCAGAAGTCCAGCCCTGTGCGAGCCTAGCTAGATCTTGCTCTTTTTTTCCCCAGAAAGACACAGGCCCCTTGGTTTCCTGCATCACGTTTGGTACCCTTGCGATGATTCAAAGCAAACCAAGAAAAGCCTTTATTTTAAACGGCCCAGTGGATTTTCTCAGAGGAAATGACTCAGCCCTGACCCTTACCTACGAATAATTTGTGATCAATCTGATAAAAGATATGAGTAAGGGAGAGACAGTTATCATCAGGCAGTGTGCTGTTCAGGACAAGACATGGGTGCAGAGAGGCCAGGCCTGCAGCGGCAGGGTCAGGTCACATGCTGCCGGGAGGCTCCCTGGGAGGAGGGAAGGGGCCCTGCAAGGAGATTCTGACATTCTGCCACTGGAACTCTCGGGCTCACTCTGGGACCTTGAGTGGGGCCTCCATGAGTCTTAGGTCACTTTCTGTTCAATCAAAGGTTGGACAAAGAAGATTTCAGGCCAGGTGTGGTGGCTCATGCCTATAATCCCAGCACTTTGGAAGGTGGAGGCGGGTGGATGACCTGAGGTCAGGAGTTCGAGACCAGCCTGGCCAACATGGTAAAACCCCATCCTACTGAAAAAACAAAAATTAGCCAGGTGTGGTGGCGGGTACCTGTAATCCCAGCTACTTGGGAGGCTGTGGCAGGAGAATCACTTGAACCTGGGAGGCAGAGGTTGCAGTGAGCCGAGATCGCGCCACTGTACTCCAGCCTGGGCAACAAGAGCCAAACTCCGTTTCAAAAAGAAAAAGATTTCAAAGATTTAACAGTCCAGCCCTAACATTCTATGAGTCTCTGATTCATAATTTCTAAATGGTGAATAAATGTTGAAAAATCAACTCCATACAGTAGGGTTTGAAATGCCTAATTAAAGATATCCCAAAGCTTTTGTTTTTTTTTGAGGCAGGGTCATGCACTGTCACCCAGGCTGGAGTGCAGTGACACAATCAGTTGGAGGCTCACTGCAGCCTCCAACTTTTAGGCTCAAGTGATCCTCCCACCTCAGCCTCCTGAGTAGCTGGGACTATAGGCACATGCCATCATGCCTGGCTAATTTTTTATAGAGATGGGGTCTCACTGTGGCCCAGGCTGGTCTTGAACTCCTAGCTAGGCTCAAGCAGTCCTCCCGCTGGGCCTCCCAAAGTGCTGCAATTACAGGCGTGAGCCACCATGCCCAGCACATTTATCTATTATCAGGTCTTTTATCAGCTGCCTTAGATACAAACTGAATAAGCATTAGGAAGTCTGACTTCAGAAATGCTGCTTACACATTTATCACAGATGCCTAAATGGTGAACAGGTTGGCCCGCCACCTTGGTATTCACTGCTGGAGGGCTGGGGACTGAGTCTTATTTTTCTTATTTTCTTTTTTTTCTCCCTGAATGGATTTTACAGGCTTTGACACATACTTGGGGCATAAAAATGCTTATATGTGAAAGAATGCCAGAAAGGTCTCCTTGCGCATTTCAAAGTCAGGGTGCCTGAGCCGGGTGTGGTGGTTCGCACCTGTAATCCCAGCACTTGGGGAGGCCCAGGCAGGAGGATCACATAGCCCAGGAATTCAAGACCAGCCTGGGCAACATAGTGAGACCCATCTCTACAAAAAATAAAAAATTAGCTAAGTGTGTTGGTGCATGCCTGTAGTCCCAGCTACTTGGGAGGCTGAGCAGGGAGGATCACTTAAGCCCAGAAGTTGGAGGCTGCAGTGAGCTATGATTGCACCAATGCACTCCCGACTGGGCAACAGAAGGAGACCCTGTCTCTAAAAAACAAATTAACAAAATTAATTTAAATTTAATAAAATAAAGCCAGGGTCCCCAACTAACTCTGCACTCAGCTTCGGTTTAGGAGGCTGCTCTCAGGAAAAGTAAGCACTGTCCACTGGGAGAAGGAGTGCGGGGAGGCTGGGGGTTGCTGGTCTCTCCTCACGGCTTCCTTGCAGTCTGCAGGGGCTGTGATTTAAGTGGAACCAAAAATTATTTCAGAAATCGCTCCTACACCAAGGCCAGGCGCAGTGGCTCACACCTGTAATCCCAGAACTTTGGGAGGCCAAGGTGGGTGGATCTCTTGAAGCCAGGAGTTCGAGACCAGCCTGAGCATCATGGTGAAACCCCGTCTCTACTAAAAAAACAAAAATTAGCCGGGCATGGTGGCGGGTGCCTGTGATCCCAGCTACTTGGGAGGCTGAGGCACGAGAATCACTTGAACCTGGGAGGTGGAGGTTGCAGTGAGCCAAGATTGTGCCACTGCACTCCAGCCTGGGCGACAGAGCGAGACCCTGTCTAAAAAAAAAAATAGAAAGAAAGAACGAACGAGAGAGAGAGGGAGGGAAGGAAGGAAGGAAGGAAGGGAGAGAGAGAAAGAGAGAAAGAAAGAGAGAAAAAGAAAGAAAAGGAAGGAAGGAAGAAAGAAAGAAAGAAAGACAGACTCCTACACCAAAAGCTGATTTTAGCTTCCAGACCCAAACATCTGTTTAAGCCCACCCCTCTCTAAATGAAGATGTCATCGAGGAAAGGAGCTTTATGGTATCTTCCAGTTCAGAAGCAAAATAACATGTGCTCTGGGTGAGTCATTTAGTTTCCTACCTGAGATGAGTCCTTCTGCCCTAAATGACAGTGCACTTGCGACCTGAGCCTTGCTGAGTAAAGCCTAAAGTTCCGGGCACAGAGTTGTCCTAACAACTGACAGTGCCCAGTTACTGGGTCTGTGAATCTTGTTGAAGCACACAATTACAAAAGTGGAAATTCTCTCCTCACTCCAAAAAGAGCTCACTAATGACAGAGATCTGGAATAGCCGAACTTAAAATCATGTGAGGCCAGAGGGACATTTGTTTATTTTTGAGATGGAGTCTCGCTCTGTCGCCCAGGCTGGAGTGCAGTGGTGCAATCTTGGCTTACTGCAACCTCCATCTCCCAGGTTCAAGCGATTCTCCTGCCTCAGCCTCCCGAGTAGGTGGGATTACAGGCATGCACCACCATGCCCGGCTAATTTTTGTACTTTTAGTAGAGACGGGGTTTCACCATGTTGGCCAGGCTGGTCTTGATATCCTGACCTCGTGATCTGCCCACCTCGGCCTCCCAGAGTCCTGTGATTACAGCCATGAGCCACCACGCCCAACCCTGATGGACATTTATTACATGCAAACTGACAACTATCTGCAGAGGGTGGGTGTGTTTAGAATTAGGCCTGGGGAGAAGTGGTTCCAGGATCCCATATATGGGGAATTCAAGGTGTGGAGAGATTGAAGGTGACCCTGAACAGGGCCAGGCAGGTTTATGGAAGAAGTCGGGTGTTCAGGTTTATGGAAAGGGCTTTTGTTGTTGCTGTTGTTGTTGAGGCGGAGTTTTGCTCGTTGCCCAGGCTGGAGTGCAATGGCACGATCTCAGCTCACTGCAATCTTTGCCTCCCAGGTTCAAGCAATTCTCCTGCCTCAGCCTCCCAAGTAGCTGGGATTACAGGCATGCGCCACCACACTGGGCTAATTTTGTATTTTTAGTAGAGATGGGGTTTCACCACATTGGTCAGGCTGATCTCGAACTCTGACCTCAGGTGATCCTCCCGCCTCAGCCTCCCAAAGTGCTGGGATTGGAGGTGTGAGCCACCGCGCTCCACCATGATGGACATTTATTACATGCAAACCAACGACTATCTGCAGGGAGTGGGTGTGTTTGGAATTAGGCCTGGGGAGAAGCGGTTCCAGGATTCCATATATGGGGAATTTAAGGTGTGGAGAGATTGAAGGTGCCCCTGAACAGGGCCAGGTGGGTTTACGGAAGAAGTGGGGTGTTGAGGTTTACAGAAAGGGCATTTTAAACAAAGATTGCTGCTGTCAAGGCAAGCACAAGGCTGGCTAAATGGAAAGGGGCTGGGAAATGCTGCCTGGAGGAGGAGCCAAGGGGTCAAGGTGCAGGACTCCCTGCAGGGACCAAGGTCCTTGACGAGGAGCAGAAGCACACCCTCACTTTTTTTTTTTTTTTTTTTTTTTGAGATGGAGTCTTGCTCTGTCACCCAGGCTGGAGTGCAGTGGCATGATCCTGGCTCACTGCAACCTCCACCTCCCGGATTCAAGCAATTCTCTTGCCTCAGCCTCCTGAGAAGCTGGGATTACAGGCGCCCACCGCCACGCCCAGCTAATTTTGTATTTTTAGTAGAGATGGAGTTTCGCCGTGTTGGTCAGGCTGATCTTAAACTCCTGAGCTCAGGTGATCCACCCACCTCGGCCCCCCAAAGTGCTGGGATTATAGGCGTGAGTCTCTGCACCTGGCTTGCACACCCTTACTTTTAATAATGCATAAGAAAGAACCTGAGGAAGCCCTCAAATGTTGTTTAAAAGTTAGGTGTCATAAGGCCAGACACAGTGGTTCATGCCTGTAACCCCAGCACTTTGCAAGGCCAAGAGGGGAGGACCACTTGAGGCCAGGAGCTTGAGACCAGCCTGGGCAACATAGCAAGATCTCATCTCTACCAAAAATTTAAAAATTAGCCGGGCACAGTGGTGCATGCCTATAGCCCCAGCTACTTGGGAGGCTGAGGTAGGAGGATTGCCTGAGCCCAGGAGTTCGAGGTTACAGTGAGCTATGATCACACCACTGCACTCCAGTCTGGGTGACAGAGTAAGACCCTATCTCAACCACCACAACAAATAGCTGTAGTTATTCCCGAAGGACACATCATCAACTCAGCATTCTCATAGAAAGGACAACCCAATACCACCGTGGCCTACAGGGTATTTGTGCAAATTAGAAAAAGACACACCTCTCTCTCAAGATGCTTACATCTCGGGAAATTGTCTACTCAAGTGGATTTTATTAAAATAAGTATTCCCATCTGCCCTAAAACTCCCAGAAGGAATGTACAGTTCTATGGTGTCTTAGCTCTGAGCGGCGCTCCCTCCAAGGCACTGCCAACCACGACTTGCACTACTGCTCGGTCCCCTGCAGTGGCTGTGTGCAGGCTTGGTCCCCTGCAGTGGCTGGGTGCAGCCTCTATCCCCTGTGATGGCTGGGTGCAGGCTCAGTCCCCTGCAGTGGCTGGGTGCAGGCTCAGTCCCCTGCAGTGACTGGCAGAGCCCATCCGTTGTTTTCCATAACCCCCCCTCACCGTGCATACTGGGCACCCACCATGAGAAAGGGGCACAGACCTTCTGGTCTGTTGTCAACTGCCTGCCTCTGTCTAGCAATGCAGTGCTCTGCTGGAAGTTCTGCCATGTGTTCCACAAACTCCTCCGAGATGGACACCCGAACGTGAGTTCCTGGGGCTGTGGGGTGGCAGGGAGCCAGGGATCCTTGTGGGGAAAGTGACTGCCTGGGCCACAGAGGCTGCTGTCCTCTCCCACACTGCCCCCTTCTCCTGGCCTTTGGGTTCCCCATTAGAGTTGGGTGAGTCTCCCTCCCATCAGCCTGTCCCCCTGCCCTAGGTTCACCTCCGCCTCTCTCCATCCTCCTTCCCTTTGTCTTTCTTTCCTTCTCCATTCTCTCACAGGCTGTTCTTTTGCCCCTGCAGGTCCTGAAGGACTCTCTGAGATACAGAAATGAATTGAGTGACATGAGCAGGATGTGGGTGAGTTTGGAGATGTACTCAGGAGCCACGTGCTTCTCCTTTCCTTCCTCAGAGGCCACAGAGCAAGGACTGGAGGGTGAAATAAATTCATCTCCTTCAGCTTGTTGAGGATTTCTCCCATGGGTGCCAGAGACGGACTAAGGATGCCCCCAAAGAGTACCATGATATCCATAGTCTTGCCTGGGGTCTCTGGATGCTTCAGGAAAGTTCCAGGGCCTGGGAGCTTCTCCTGCCAATGAAAACTCATAAACTCATGTCACAAAGCTGTCCAAGGTTGGGATCCCTCAGCAGTAGCTACATGGCCATGTTTCCTGCTTTTTTTTTTTTTTTTTTTTGGTAGAGACGGGGTCTTGCTATGCTGCCCAGGCTGGTCTTGAACTCCTGGCCTCAAGTGATCCTCCCACCTCAGCCTCCCAAAGTGCTGGGATCACACACATGAGCCACTGTGCCCAGCCCACAGTTCCTACTTCTCTTCTCCTTCCACTGGTCCCGTTGGAGTCATAGTGCATTGAGAATTAGAATTAGCATACCCAATTCTTAATGCCAGAGCTTTTTCTTTCCTGTTTAGAGATTATCAGTGCTTTAGGATGAGGGGGGAGGTAGGTGGCAATATCACAGTCAATGGAAAAGAGCATTTCTGTACACACACCACAATCACCCCAGATTCTGATGTCCGTGGGTGTGTATATGGAGAGGGGTAATCTGCATTTTGAAGAATCTCTCTTGGCCAGGCGCAGTGGCTCACGCCTGTAATCCTAGCACTTTGGGAGGCCGAGGCAGGCAGATCACCTGAGGCCAGGAGTTTGAGACCAACCTGGCCAACATGGTGAAACCCGGGCTCTATTAAAAATACAAAAATTAGCCGGGTGTGGTGGCGTGTGCCTGTAATCCCAGCTACTCGGGAGGCTGAGGCAGGAGAATCGCTTGAACCTAGGAGGCGAAGGTTGTGGTGAGCCAAGATTGGGCCACTGCACTCCAGCCTGGGTGACAGAGTGAGACTCTGTCTCAAAAAAAAAAAAAAAATCTCCCTGGTTGATTCTGATATGTTCTTTTGCCTCTACCAGTTGAGAACTACTACTTTAGCCTTTTTGCAAAGTCTTACCTGTATCTGTCTGCACCTATAAAATGTTGGCAACTATGTAGTCCTATCTACCTATCATAGGTGAGGAAACACAGGCCCAGAAAGGGAAGCAACTTGTCCTAAAGTCACAAAATTAGGTACCAGAACAAAGTTGAGAGTTGTCCCCAGATTTCCCAACTGTGCGCTAGAAAACGTTCCCTGTAACATGTAAAGCTTAGGTCTTTTTCCTTTTTGTTAGAATTTGCCTGGTATATATTTCTTCATCTTTTTACTTTAAGCATTCCTATATTTTTATGTTTTAGAAATAACACTTATAAATAACATTTGGTTGGATTTTGTGTGGTTTGTGGTGGTTGTTTTTTTATCCAGGATGGTAGTCTTTGTCTTTTAACTGGGCATTTAGTCTATTTACATTTATTATGCTACATGGTATGTTTAGATTTATGTCTCCCATTTTATTCTATGTTTTCTATTTGTCCCATCTGTTCTACTTCTATTTCTCTCATTCCTTGCCTTCTTTTGGATTGGCTGGGTATTTTTTTCTCATTCTGTTTTTTCCTCATTACTATTTGGGAGGTTAAAAAACAAATCTACTTTTTTTGTTTTTGGCATGTTCTCTAATAATTACAAAATGCTTGCTTGTTTTATCTAGGTCTACCTTTCGTATCTTTGTTTCCTGTATAACACAAAGACTTGAGAATATTTTAGTTCCATTCAGTCCCTCAATTTATCTGTTAGCATAACCATGTATTTTGGTTTTGGTTATGTTTATCTTTAAATTCTGTAAGTTATTGTTTTATTTTCCTTGTTTTATTCTGTGCTCTCCATAGACCTTTCATCTGAGATCACTTTCTTTCTGCCTGAATTATTTCCTTTCTAACTTCCATAATTGAGAGCCTACTGGTGGCTGACACTGTGTTTGCTTGTTTAAGGATGTCGTTTTTGGCCAGGCGCAGTGGCTCATGCCTGTAATCCCAGCACTTTGGGAGGCCGAGGCGGGCGGATCACGAGGTCAGGAGATCGAGACCATCCTGGCTAACACGGTGAAACCCCCGTCTCTACTAAAAAAATACAGAAAATTAGCCGGGCGTGGTGGTGGGTGCCTGTAGTCCCAGCTACTCAGGAGGCTGAGGCAGGAGAACGGCGTGAACCCGGGAGGCGGAGTTCACAGTGAGCCGAGATCGCACCACTGCACTCCAGCCTAGGTGACAGAGAGAGACTTCGTCTCAAAAAAAAACAAAAAAAAAACAAAAAAAAAGAATGTCTTTTTTTTTTTTTTTTTTTTTTTTTTTAGAGACAGAGTCTTGTTCTGTTGCCTGGGCCAGAGTACACTGGCATAATCTCAGCTCACTGCAACCTCCGCCACCCAGGTTGAAGCGATTCTCCTGCCTCAGCCTCCCGAGTAGCTAGAATTACAGTGCCTACCACCACACCCAGCTAATTTTTATATTTTAGTGGAGACACGGTTTTGCCATGTTGGCCAGGCTGGTCTCGAACTCCTGACCTCAAGTGATCTTCCCTCCTCGGCCTCCCAAAGTGTTGGGATTACAGGCATCAGCCATCGCGCCCAGCCCCTTCTCAGATTTTGGCTAGACCTGTGTCAGACTTTCTCATCCTACCCCTCATGTCTCTAAACCACTCTTTCAGTTTTTTCTACCTATTTGTCTTTGCTGTATTCTGGATAATTTTTATCAACTCTAGCCTTCAGTTTGCCTCCTCTCCAGTTGGGTCTAATGTGTTATTAAGCTTCTCCATAAGGTTTTCAATTTCATTTAGTACAGTTTTCTTTTCTTTTCTTTTCTTCTTCTTCTTCTTCTTTTTTTTTTTTCTTTAAGACAGAGTTTTGCTCTTGTTGCCCAGGCTGGAGGGCAATGGCACGATCTCTGCTCACGCAACCTCCACCTCCCAGGTTCAAGTGATTCTCCTGTCTCAGCCTCCCAAGTAGCTGGGATTACAGGCATGTGCCACCACGCCCAGCTAATTTTGTATGTTTAGTAGAGATGGGGTTTCACCATGTTGGCTAGGCTGGTTTCGAACTCCTAACCTCAGGTGATCCAATGCCTCAGCCTCTCAAATTGCTAGGATTACAGGCATGAGCCACCACACCTGGCCCAATTAGTACAGTTTTCATTTCTGAAGTTCTATTTATTTATTTATTTTCAAATCTGCTTGTTTTTTGCGGGGGGAGGTGGTTGTTGTTGCTGTTTGAGACAGGGTCTCACTCTGTCACCCAGGCTGGAGTGCAGTGGCGCTATCATGGCTTATTGCAGCCTCAACCTCCTGAGCTCAGGTGATTCTTCCACCTCAGCCTCCCAAGTAGCTGGGAAAACAGGTGTGCACCACCAAACCCAGCTAATTTTTGTAGACGCAGGTTTTCGCCATGTTGCCAAGGGTGGTCTCAAACTCCTGGGCTTAAGCGATCTGCCACCTCAGCCTCCCAAAGCACTGGGATTACAGGCAGGAGGAGCCACTGTGTCTGGCCCTGCTTCTCCTCCTTTACAATTTATTATGCCCTGCATGTATTTTGAAACAGTCTCTTATTTCTTTAGATATATGAACCAAAGTCATCTCATATATATTTTGTAATTCTATTATCTAAAGTCTTTAGAGATTTGTTTCTGTCCTCCGTCCCTTTTGGTGCATTTTGCCCATGCTGTGTAGTTTTCTTTATGTTCGGTTATTTTCTACCCTAAGCTGCTCATCTTCCTTGGAATTGTATCTGTGGAGAATTCTTTGAAGTCTGTAATGAAGGCAGGTTCCTCCAGAGAGAACTGGCATTTGCTTCGATTGAGATCACTCGAAATTAAATTCTCAGCTTAAGGTTTTGTGAGTTTAGGGCAGATTTTCCTTCCCCAATCACAGCGGTGATTTGAGGCGGTAGAATTCTTCATAGTCCTTAGGGAGGACTTCCTCAGTGCAGGAGTACAAGCGTTTGTTACTTTATTATTTATCTTTACTTCCCCTATACCAAGGAGGCAGTCTTTTGTGTGTGTGTTGGTGGTGGTGGTGGTGTTTTGAGACAGTTTCTTGCTCTGTCACCAAGGCTGGAGGTATGGTGACATGATCACAGCTCACTGCAGCCTCAACTTCCTGGGCTCAAGTGATCCTCCCACTTCAGCCTCCTGAATAGCTGAGACCACAGGTGCACACCACCATGCCCAGCTAATTTTTTAATTTTTTGTAGAGATGGGGTTTCACCATGTTGGCCAGGCTGGTCTCAAATTCCTGAGCTCAAGCAATCCTCCCTCCTCGGCCTCCCAAAGTGCTGGGATTACAGGCATGAGCCACTGCACCTGGCCAGACTCAACATTCTTAAGTAGGAAGCTTTGTCCAGAATTTATCAAAGGCAGTCCTTATGTTTGTACAAAAGATTGTGCTATAAGGAATGTTCATTGAAATGGTTTATGATAGCAAAAATTTCAACTGGTTTGAATTGGCTTCAGCTCGTTTGAATTTATTGAGTCAGTTCAATAAATTACAATAGTACTGGTCAGTCACTAAAAATAATGAAAGAAAGTTGAAGAAGTTGAATAAAATTGCAGCATATTAAGCAAGAAAAATAGATTGATTCTATTTTACATTTAAGAATAAAGGTAGATGGCTGGGTGCGGTGGCTCACGCCTGTAATCCCAGCACTTTGGGAGGCAGAGGCGGGCAGATCACCTGAGATCAGAAGTTCGAGACTAGTCTGGCCAATATGGTGAAACCCCATCTCTACTAAAAACTACAAAAATTAGCTGGGCGTGGTGGCTCACACCTGTAGTGTAATCCTAGCCTTTTGGGAGGCCAAAGCAGGTGGATCACTCAAGGCCAGGAGTTTGAGACCAGCCTGGGCAACATGGTGAAACCATATCTCTAGTAAAAATACAAAAATTGACCAGGCGTGGTGGTGCGTGCCTGTAATCCCAGCTACTCGGGAGGCTGAGGCAGGAGAATCACTTGAACCCAGGAGGTGGAGGCTGCAGTGAGCCGAGATCATGCCACTGCACTCCAGCCTGGGCAACAGAGCTAGACCCCATCTCTAAATAAATAAAATAAAGGGGAGAAAAAAAAGAAGATAGATTCTTTACCAGAGAATTCCTGGCTGCAGATCTCTCAACTGTTATGTTCTTGTTGTTGACTCTGTTTCCCCTCCTCTTCCTAAAAGGGCCACCTGAGCGAGGGGTATGGCCAGCTGTGCAGCATCTACCTGAAACTGCTAAGAACCAAGATGGAGTACCACACCAAAGTGAGTCTCTGCGGACAGTTCTGCCGCCACCGCCGCCTCCCCTGCTCCATCCCTTCAACCCCTCCCTGGGCTCATTTGTCAGCTCTTTCAGGTAATAGACAGCCCAGGCTTCTGAGGAAGTGTGCACATCATGTACCCAAGCTGTGAGAGAGGAAAGCCACTGCCAGGCCCACGGGGTGTGACGAAGGCTGGGATTTTGGCCCGTGTCTTGTGCACCCTTTGTT
The DNA here is from genome assembly GCF_029289425.2 of Pan paniscus. Taxonomy (NCBI): domain Eukaryota; kingdom Metazoa; phylum Chordata; class Mammalia; order Primates; family Hominidae; genus Pan; species Pan paniscus. Next base: position 83,704,562 of record NC_073255.2, on the reverse strand, counting down.
CCCCATTTTGCAGCTAGAAAGAAACCTGGCCAGGCACGGTGGCTCACACCTATAATCCTAGCTCTTTCGAAGGCCCAGGCGGATGGATCACCCAAGGTCAGGGGTTCAAGACTGGCCTGGACAACATGGCAAAACCCCGTCTCTACTAAAATTACAAAAATTACCCATGGTGGTGATGCATGCCTGTAGTCCCAGCTACTCGGGAGGCTGAGGCAGGAGAATCGCTTGAACCTGAGACCAGGAGGCAGAGGTTGCAGTGAGCCAAAACCATGCCACTGCACTCCAGCCTGGGAGACAAAATGAGACTCTGTCTCAAAAAAAAAAAACAAAAAAAAGAAAGAGTAACCCTAGGCACTATATTACCTTATGAAAATGTTACAGAAGCATTGATTTTACTGTTAATAAAAACAATTCCTGGCTGGGCACAGTGGCTCATGCCTGTAATCTGAGCATTATGGGAGGTCGAGGCTGGAGGATGGCTTAAGACCAGGAGTTTGAGACCAGCCTGGGCCATAGCAAGATCCTGTCTCTACAAAAAAATTTAAAAATTAGCCGGGCGTGGTAGTGTGCAACTGTAGTCCCAGCTACTCGGGAGGCTGAGGTGGGAGGATACCTTGAGCCTGGGAAGTCAAGGATGCAGTGAGCTATGATCGCATCACTGCCCTCCCGCCTGGGCAACAGAGGCCCTGTTTCACAGAAAAAAGAGAGAAGAAGGTGACACAATGGATAGTGTGAGGTGGGGGAGGCGAGCAGCTGCGGGGTGTACAGGGGTCTGGCAACTGTGGGAGACAATGGGGATCAGGCAGAGGGGTGGGCACATAGGAGGCAACGTAAACCAGAACTGAGGCTGGGCCAGGCCAGGGTGTCAGAGGCTGAGGCCGGGAGTCGGGCGGCCCTTGGGCTGGATTGCAAGGCGAAGAAGCAGGAGGGAGAGGCTGAGAGTGTGGAGGGGAGGGGGCTTGTAGCGTGTGATTGGAGGGAGGACCGGGCTCTGGTAAAGGTGTCATGAGGAGGCGGGGAAAGGTGAGAACTGGATTTAAGATGTTTTGGGGTTGGGCGCAGTGGCTCACGCCTGTCATCCCAGCATTTTGGGAGGCCAAGGCGGGCAGATTGTCTGAGGTCTGGAGTTCAAGACCAGCCTGGCCAACATGGCAAAACTCCGTCTCTACTAAAAATACAAAAAGAAATTAGCTCACGTCTGTAGTCCCAGCTACTCGGGAGGCTGAGGCAGGAGAATCGCTTGAACCTGGGAGGTGGAGGTTGCAGCGAGCCGCGATGCTGCCTCTGCACTCCAGACTGGGCGACAGAGCAAGACTCAATCTCAAAAAAAAAAAAAAAAAAGACGTTTTGGGAGTAGAGATTGAAAGCGTTAAATTGAGCTGGATGTGGTGGCTCACACCTCTAATCTCCACACAATGGAAGGCCAAGGCAGGAGGATCACTTGAGGCCAGGAGTTGGAGACCAGCCTGACCAACATAGTGAAACCCCCATCTCTACTAAAAACACAAAAATTAGCTGGGCGTGGTGACACGCACCTGTAATCCCAGCTACTCAGGAGGCTGAGGCTTGAGAATGGCTTGAACCCAGGAGGCGGAGGTTGCAGTGAGCCGAGATGGCGCCACTGCACTCCAGCCTGGGTGACAGAGCAAGACTCTGTCTCAAAAAAAAAAAAAAAAGTGTTAAATGGAAAATAGGAGGAGGAAGGGCCTAGGGTAGGATTTTAGGTGGAAAAGGAAAGAAAGGAGGGTATAGAGAAAGCAAGACTGGGAAGAAGGTTAAGGAGGAAGAGGACTGGGATGGGAGCTGGGGCAGTGGGGCTGCGGGGGTGATAGAGGCCAAAGGGGTCCCTTTGCCTTGTGTATAGGAAGACAGCAGAGTTCAGCGGCATCAGAAGCAGCTGGTGCCAATAGCCAGTCCCCTAGCTTTTAATAGCATGGAAGGGCAGAAGGGAATGGTCACGTGGGCTTGGAGACCTGGGGTGGAAGAGGATGCAGCTGGCTTTGCTTCCACAGGCTCTCGAGCTCACTGCTGTCTTGTTTTTCCTGGTTTTAGAAAGCAGAGAAAAAGGGGAAGCTGGTATTGTCCAAGTGTGGAGGAGCAAAGGACTTTTCCAGTTTTTAGCAATTAGCGATACAAGAGTGGGGAAGGAGGCTGGGCAGAGTGGCTCACACCTGCAATCCCAGCATTTGGGGAGGCCAAGGCTTGAGGTGAGACCAGCCTGGGCAACACAGTGAGACCCTGTCTCTTAAAAAAAATTTTTTTTTGGCCAGGCGTGGTGGCTCACGCTTGTAATCCCAGCACTCTGGGAGGCCGAGGCGGGTGGATCACCTGAGGTCAGGAGTTCAAGACCAGCCTGGGCAACATGGTGAAACCCCATCTCCACTAAAAATACAAAAAAATTAGCCGGGCATGGTGGTGCGTGCCTGTTAATCCCAGCTACTCAGGAGGCTGAGGCAGGAGAATTGCTTGAACCCAAGGGGCTGAGGTTGCAGTGAGCTGAGATCATGCCATTGCACTCCAGCCTGGGCAACAGAGTGAGACTCCGTCTCGAAAACAACAACAAAAATATCCCGCACACATTAAAGAAAAATTCATTCTCTGGCTGGGCGTGGTGGCTCACACCTGTAATCCCAGCACTTCCGGAGGCCAAGGCGGGCAGATCACCTGAGGTCAGGAGTTCAAGACCAGCCTGGCCAATGTGGCGAAACCCCATCTCTACTAAACACACACACACACACACACACACACACACACACACAAATTAGCCCGCATGGTGGTGTATGCCTGTAGTACCAGCTACTGAGGAGGCTGAGGTGGAGGATCGCTTGAGCCCAGGAATTCGAGGCTGCAGTGAGTGATGATCATGCCACTGCACTCCAGCGTGGGCAACAGTGAGGCCACGTCTCTAAAAAATAAAAAAAGAGAGAGAAACAAGAGAGAGCTGGCTTCCCCCTCCTCTGCCATGTTAGCAATGTAACCAGGATGAAGCGCCTCACCAGGCACCGAATCTGTCAACACCTTGGCTTTGAACTCCCTGGCCTCGAGAACTGAAAGGCACTCTCTATGGGTTAAGCCACCCAGTGCATGGTATCTTGTTATAACTGCCCGAGCTGACTAAGACGGACGTTCAGGACAGAGAGCGTGAATGCATAGTGACACCAGCTGTGAGTCTTTCTCCAGGGACAGTCGGCAGCCGGCCCTAGGTGCAGAGCCGATGACAAGGACCCAGGCTCTCAGCAGGTCTTCCAAGCAGTGTGGTAGAAAGGCAGGCAGGGTGTGGGGAAGTGGAGCCAGGCCACCAGTCATTATGTCAAGACTGAGCCAGGAAGCAAAGGCAGGCAGAGAGATGGGGAGGAGAGGGAGCAGGAGGGGACTGGCCATCTCTGAGACAGAAGCGTGAGTAGTGGGTGGACTTGAGGGCAGGAGAGGACTGAAAGGGCAGAGGCCTGGGCGATGCAGCCAGAGAGGGAGATGCTGGTGTGGGGAGGTCTGGGCAGGGATGTTTTAGGTGATGGCAGAGTCTGGAGTGGGGATGGAGTAGAGGTGAAGGTGCTGAAATTGAGGTCAGAGGTTGTAATCTCAGCGTGTATGACTTGGGGCAAAGGAAAACTGTGTCCCAGGTGCCAGGTCAAGCCTCAGAGGCCTTGGCACCATGGAACCCAGGAGCAAAGTCTGCAATGGGGATTTTTTTTTCTTTTTTTTGCGGGGGGGGGAGACGGAGTCTCACTCTGTTGCCCAGGCTGGAGTGCAGTGGTGCGATCTCAGCTCACTGCAACCTCCGCCTCCCAGCGTCAAGCAATTCTGCCTCAACCTCCCAAGGAGCTGGGACTACAGGCGTGCACCACCACACCCGGCTAATTTTTGCATTTTTAGTTGAGACAGGGTTTTGCCATGTTGGCCAGCCTCGTCTCTAATTCCTGACCCCAAGTGATCCATCCGCCTTGGCCTCCAAAGTGCTGGGATTACAGGTGTGAGCCACCGCACCTGGCCTAGAGCCTAAAGTATCCACTTGTACATGTAGATGCCCCACGATGGAATGGCCACCCATCTCTGTGGCCTTTTCCCTTTGCCACAGGGACAAACCACACAGATGACAGGATCATGCTGGCTGTAGATACTGAGCAATGATTGATGATACCAGCGGTTTTTCTTTTTTTCTTTTTTGTTTGTTTTGAGGTAGGGTCTCACTCTGTAACCAAGCTGGAGTGCAGTGGCCTTGAACTGTAAACTTGAACTCCCGGGCTCAAGCAATCCTCCCACCTCGGCCTCCCAAGTAGCTGGGACCACAGGCGTGTGCCACCACGCCCGGCTGAGAGAGGGCTCTTCATGTCTTCTGCCCTGACTCCCTTCCTCTGCCTCCCTTCCAGAATCCCAGGTTCCCAGGCAACCTGCAGATGAGTGACCGCCAGCTGGACGAGGCTGGAGAAAGTGACGTGAACAACTTGTAAGTGGCTCCTGCCCTGAGCCCAGGGAGGGAGAAAGCTTTTGTGAATGCTGACACTTCTCATAAGGGTCATGGAGGGCCTGATGGGGGGAGGCCGTGGCTGGGATGGGGACCAAAG